>NC_080779.1:1742164-2991330 GCF_020826845.1 Diceros bicornis minor
AGTTGAGAAAGATGGAGACACTAGGAAAGGAAAAGACGAAAATACTCCCCTAATCAATGATGTAAAACACAAGGCATGAACAACTGTTAAAAGAATTCTCTATGACATTGATCAAGTCTACTATCTCTACGCCTGGCTCTTTCCTATCAGTCATTTGATACATAAACAAATAGAATAGTGTATTTCATGGGATCAATTCTTTTAGTGGCGTGCTTTCCCTTTGACCACTACATATGCTTTTATGTGTTTGCTTTATTTTCAGGCGGCGTCACATCAGAACACCCTCATCTCGGCAGATCTTTGCCTTAAGGAACCCTACCTCGGCCCTTGATCAACTGTACTCTGTGTTATGGTCAACTCAGAGCCCTACATGGATCAGTGTTTCCTACCGCCTCTCTCCCGTGCGTTGCTCATGTCAGGGAGTATAGTCCACCGAGTGAAGAGTAAGCAGTCTTCCCAAAGCATCAGATATGAAAAGGAGGAGACGCGGGGTTGGGTGTGGGACCCCATTCCGTGCCTCAGTGCAGACAAGCTAGAGGTCAATGCATCCCTCCAGAGACTGGGAGAAAAACAGGAGGTTATGAGCACGAGGTTCCCTCTGCAGGCCTTGAAGCAGGGACCTGGAATCAAACTGCTGACACCGTGGATCGTGGTTGGTTTGACAGGGAACTCACGAGGAAGATAAGGACGTGAAATAATGAAAATCATAAGAACAGCAGCGAACACTTCTACTGAGCCAAGGACTGCACCCTGAATGTAAACTCTGTGCTGGAACATATCTTAACTCACATGACCCTGAAAGCATCCCGACGTAGTCAATGTTGTTCTTTGCACCATTTGCTAGATGAAGAGACTGGGTACAGTGGCTAGAAAACTCAGCCAGGTTACAAAGCGGATAAATGGCCGAGCCCAAGCTCAGTGCTCCTCTGTGATGCTCTTGGACTACAACTCCAAGTGAAGTCTCTAACGACTATCTCCGCTCGCACTGCCAACACCATCGTCCTCCGTGGAGTGGATGGAGGCAGGCGTGGGCAGGGCAGGGAGCCGGGTGTGGCAGGCCGCCAGATCTAAGGTCTGGCACACAGGTTGCCAGGTGGCTCCCTCCTCTGAGGGGGCCCAGCACACGCCCCAGGGGACTTGGCGGCAGGCCCCAGGGCCCTTTCCCCCGGATCTTGTCCACTTGAAAGGGGCCTGGCCCAGGTGGCCGGTTGGGCTGGTTGGCCAGCCTCCTTTGGACAAAGCAGGCGAGCCCAGCCAGCCTTCCAGTCGCCCCCGGCGTGGCACCAGCGCCCTCAGGCCGAGGGCCTCACGCGTGCCCTCCAACGCGGATTTCTCCTCAGAGCCGTGGCCTGGGCACTAGGAAGGCCAGGCCCTCCCGACTCCAGAGATGATGCTGGGACCCGTCGCCGGAAGGGCCTGCCCGTGTGGCAGCGGCTCCCCAAGCCGGCGGCCTGCTGGGGCCTCACTCACTGCTTGGCCATAAGCCTGTCTCGGCCCTTCGGATTCCACAGAGCCTTTCCTCCACCTGGCTGGAGTCGACAAGTGCGGGCGTGGGGTGAGGCCGTGGTTTTGCCTTTCCAGGAAGAAATGAGGCCCGGGCAAAAGCAGCTGGCCGAGGCAGAGCCTTGACCTGGCACCCCAGTCGGCCTTTGGCCACCAGGTCCAGACCACCGCTTCCAAAGAAGGGAAGCGGCCGGCCAGCTGATTGCAAGTGGGGGATGGGAGGGAGACAACAGCTGAAGCCAAGTCCAGCAGGGCGTTGGCGTTCCTTCTTCAGCTGGGACTGGCCTGGCCTGGCGGGCGGGCGGGGCCTTCACTGAGGACCCCCGAGGCCCGCCCTAGGCCCTGGCGGTGGCGGGTGGCGCATGCGCCCTTGGCCTCAGGGGTTGAACCCAAGCCCACAGGGCACTCAAAGCAGCCGGAGAAAGAAGGGGCCAGGGGAGAGGAAGGCAGGTAGGCGAGGCGGGCAGGGCTCGCCCACCTCTTCTCCTCAGGTCCCCGAGAGAGAAAGAGAGAGAGAGAGAGAGAGAGAGTGAGAGACAGACAGACAGACAGGCAGGGAAAGAGTGAGAGATCCCTGACCTCTGAGTATCTGCATCCACCACTGCTGCCAACTCACAGGCCATCCCACTTCCCCCCCTCCATCCCCATCCCCAGGCGCGGCCCCCCGGGGCCAGCCACACCACGGAGAGGCCCCTTCATGGTCACCTCCGTGCTGTCCCTTCCGGGCCTGACCCCACTGCAGGGGAACCGGTTCAGACAATCCAATCGTCTACATGTCCCTCTCCATGACAATTGTCTTCTCCAGTCTCACATGCCCAAACCGCACCCCCAACATCCTCCTTTGTCTGCAGCTGGAGATAGGAGGAGAATCTCTGCCATTGTGTTGAGAGACTCAGTTTCGCGGGTTTCTCCCCTGTACACGTGTTCTGAAGCTGGGTATTATTTTCTCCAGCGAACCTGTCTTGTGAAGGATTTGGCCAGCCATAAGAAGCTTCAGGGAAGAGGCGGAGGGGCTTCTCTCTCCGCCCCCGACAGCCCTGAGCTGGGTCAGTGCCTCAGACCTGGCCAGGGGCAGCCCATCCCCCGGCGCCCTCTCCCGGGGCATCCCAGGAAAGCTTCACAGCCAGCCCCACCCCACTCGCCACTGCCAGGACCATCGGCCTCCCTCGGGAGGACGGGGCAGGACAGGGAACCGGGTGTGGGAGGCCGCCAGATCTCAGCTCTGGCACACAGGCTGCCAGGCTGCCTGGTCCTCTGAGGGGGCCCAGCACACGCCCCAGGAAACTTGGCGGCAGGCCCCGGGGCTCTCTCCTCTGGAACTCCTCCACTTGAAAGGGGCCTGGCCCAGGTGGCTGGTTCGACCGGTTGGAAAGAAATCTTTTTCTTCTCTGAGAGACTGTTGCTTGTCATCTCCTGGACATGAGATGACAGACAATTGTTCCCATTTCCCTTTCTACTTGAAACCTGATGGATACATTGCCCACTGCCTTTAGAGACTGCAGGTCTTTCTGAAACTCTTTTCAGTGCGCTGGCTCACTTCAGCATCATTTCATTGTTCCATCCGAAATTCCTTTCAGTTGGATCTATTTTCCTTTCTAATCCTTTTGTATACCTAGATATTTAAAAGCTGCTCAAATCTGTAGTGGAGAAAAGTTGGGTTACAACTCTTTCAGACAGCATGTAAACCCACATTTTAGGGTTTCTACACAAAACGTCTCTGCCATGTTTCTAGCGGCTCTCCTCCCATATATTTTCCTCCAGGACTTCCTGTGACAAAATTGCCTTTCTAAAAGCCAGTCCTCCGTTCACTCTCTTGGCCAGTCACGTTTCCATAGAAAGAAAAAGGACTGGATTTTCCAAAGATGCAACAAGAATGATCAAGTCCCGATTCACACCTAGATATCCTGCTCCTGTTCTCCATGAATTGCAAAATTGAAGTTAATTATCTCGTTCATTTTGTCTAAATCTATTGGGTCACTTTGGCACTGAGCCCCTAAGCTGGTCCACAGCCTGCTTCAGCAGACACCAAACTCTCTCTCAAGTGCCTGCATTCGTGTGCTGAGTAGGTATTGTATTTATTTAGATCGTATTCAACAAAAGATCTTCACGGATTCACTCAAGTACTTAAGCATCTACTATGTGCCCAAAGGTCTTGAAATGTTGGGGGTCTGCAAGGAAGACAGATATGCCTAAACAGATAAATTACACTACTGAAATCATTTGAATGAAAGAGATGTGAATAAACTGCCGTGGGACTCCAGGCAAAGAACCCCCATGGGTTGACCTACAACTAAGAGATACAGCTCTGTCCTGGGGCTCTGAGGAGAAAAACAGCCACCATGGGGGGTGGACAGGCTCTGTACCATCTAAGGAAAGGAAAAGGAAGGGAGAGAAGATAAAGAGAAAACAAGAGAAACGGAAAGGTTTTCTTCTTCTGAGTGTTTCTGCCACCCACTTTTGGAGCACACTGCTTGCTGATGTCCTTTCCGGCCAGTCTTATCCTTCAGCCGGCTTCAGGAGACTTCACCAATTCGATTGTAAGGAGCTGGGCTCCTCCGTGCAGGCAATGCCAACTCCGGAGGGAGCCAGGAGGGGAGCCAAAGATTCACAGGACTCTGCAGCCCTTCTGCAGCTCACTGGTGTGGAGGGGCACCGAGGCTTCACCTTGGCCTCTGTCTCCAAGTTCACATAAAGGAGGGTCGGTTCCTTCCTCGCTAGATGAGCGTGGAGAGAAACCTCCTTCACAGAAGGGATTATGGAATAATTAAAGTCAGAGCCTTGAACAAGGCAAAGGGTTAGCACCATGAATCTGAAGTGACTGGACATGTGAATTAGTAACCAGTAGGACGAGGAGCTGAAGACAAAAAAAGAAAAAAGGCAAGAAACCAGTTCTCGATTTTCTAAGATGGAAATGCAAGTCTTTCTTCTTCCAAAAGAAAAAAGTCATTGAACCCTTTCCTTGAAAATAAAACTGAAAGGGGCCACATGTTGCAAAGAAGGGTTTTAACCGTGATGTCACTACACAATCATGTGTAGCCATCAGTTGTTAAGTGCACTGCAAATAGTTCACACCTTAACAATTATGTTACCAAAGTTCGCAGTTGAGAAATATAGACACACACACATATACATATATATACATGTAAGAAAAGAGTAGAGTGTGTGCCAATTGCTCACTGTACTATTGACAATATCACTCTTACAACTGAAAGCATGACTAGGAGAGAGAAGGTGGTGTGACCCTAGATTGCTAGAGTCACAGCAAGAAAAGTTAAGAAAGTGCCATCAGGTCATTTGGACAAAAGAATGCTATATGGCTGTTGGGTTTATAAGAGATCCATTGGAGAAAAACAAGTCACTACATTAAATTATTTTCTACTTACCTGCATCACCCTCTCCAAGAACACATATTCTAAAATGAGACAAGTTATTACATTAAAAATGACCGGCTCTGGCATTTGGAAAACTACATCAAATAATGAAGTAAAAACTGGGTTACAAACATCCTGGTATCAACTCCAACTACCGTCTTTTACCAAACTAAAACTCTAATGATCACTAATTCACTTGCAATCTAGTGCTCCTCCCATATACAAAATCAACAACTTCCAATGTGTCATAACTTTTTTAAAATTTCCCTAACATTTTAGAGGATAATGTAAATATGTCTCCTGGAAAAGTTGAGAAAGATGGAGACACTAGGAAAGGAAAAGACGAAAATACTCCCCTAATCAATGATGTAAAACACAAGGCATGAACAACTGTTAAAAGAATTCTCTATGACATTGATCAAGTCTACTATCTCTACGCCTGGCTCTTTCCTATCAGTCATTTGATACATAAACAAATAGAATAGTGTATTTCATGGGATCAATTCTTTTAGTGGCGTGCTTTCCCTTTGACCACTACATATGCTTTTATGTGTTTGCTTTATTTTCAGGCGGCGTCACATCAGAACACCCTCATCTCGGCAGATCTTTGCCTTAAGGAACCCTACCTCGGCCCTTGATCAACTGTACTCTGTGTTATGGTCAACTCAGAGCCCTACATGGATCAGTGTTTCCTACCGCCTCTCTCCCGTGCGTTGCTCATGTCAGGGAGTATAGTCCACCGAGTGAACAGTAAGCAGTCTTCCCAAAGCATCAGATATGAAAAGGAGGAGACGCGGGGTTGGGTGTGGGACCCCATTCCGTGCCTCAGTGCAGACAAGCTAGAGGTCAATGCATCCCTCCAGAGACTGGGAGAAAAACAGGAGGTTATGAGCACGAGGTTCCCTCTGCAGGCCTTGAAGCAGGGACCTGGAATCAAACTGCTGACACCGTGGATCGTGGTTGGTTTGACAGGGAACTCACGAGGAAGATAAGGACGTGAAATAATGAAAATCATAAGAACAGCAGCGAACACTTCTACTGAGCCAAGGACTGCACCCTGAATGTAAACTCTGTGCTGGAACATATCTTAACTCACATGACCCTGAAAGCATCCCGACGTAGTCAATGTTGTTCTTTGCACCATTTGCTAGATGAAGAGACTGGGTACAGTGGCTAGAAAACTCAGCCAGGTTACAAAGCGGATAAATGGCCGAGCCCAAGCTCAGTGCTCCTCTGTGATGCTCTTGGACTACAACTCCAAGTGAAGTCTCTAACGACTATCTCCGCTCGCACTGCCAACACCATCGTCCTCCGTGGAGTGGATGGAGGCAGGCGTGGGCAGGGCAGGGAGCCGGGTGTGGCAGGCCGCCAGATCTAAGGTCTGGCACACAGGTTGCCAGGTGGCTCCCTCCTCTGAGGGGGCCCAGCACACGCCCCAGGGGACTTGGCGGCAGGCCCCAGGGCACTTTCCCCCGGATCTTGTCCACTTGAAAGGGGCCTGGCCCAGGTGGCCGGTTGGGCTGGTTGGCCAGCCTCCTTTGGACAAAGCAGGCGAGCCCAGCCAGCCTTCCAGTCGCCCCCGGCGTGGCACCAGCGCCCTCAGGCCGAGGGCCTCACGCGTGCCCTCCAACGCGGATTTCTCCTCAGAGCCGTGGCCTGGGCACTAGGAAGGCCAGGCCCTCCCGACTCCAGAGATGATGCTGGGACCCGTCGCCGGAAGGGCCTGCCCGTGTGGCAGCGGCTCCCCAAGCCGGCGGCCTGCTGGGGCCTCACTCACTGCTTGGCCATAAGCCTGTCTCGGCCCTTCGGATTCCACAGAGCCTTTCCTCCACCTGGCTGGAGTCGACAAGTGCGGGCGTGGGGTGAGGCCGTGGTTTTGCCTTTCCAGGAAGAAATGAGGCCCGGGCAAAAGCAGCTGGCCGAGGCAGAGCCTTGACCTGGCACCCCAGTCGGCCTTTGGCCACCAGGTCCAGACCACCGCTTCCAAAGAAGGGAAGCGGCCGGCCAGCTGATTGCAAGTGGGGGATGGGAGGGAGACAACAGCTGAAGCCAAGTCCAGCAGGGCGTTGGCGTTCCTTCTTCAGCTGGGACTGGCCTGGCCTGGCGGGCGGGCGGGGCCTTCACTGAGGACCCCCGAGGCCCGCCCTAGGCCCTGGCGGTGGCGGGTGGCGCATGCGCCCTTGGCCTCAGGGGTTGAACCCAAGCCCACAGGGCACTCAAAGCAGCCGGAGAAAGAAGGGGCCAGGGGAGAGGAAGGCAGGTAGGCGAGGCGGGCAGGGCTCGCCCACCTCTTCTCCTCAGGTCCCCGAGAGAGAAAGAGAGAGAGAGAGAGAGAGAGAGTGAGAGACAGACAGACAGACAGGCAGGGAAAGAGTGAGAGATCCCTGACCTCTGAGTATCTGCATCCACCACTGCTGCCAACTCACAGGCCATCCCACTTCCCCCCCTCCATCCCCATCCCCAGGCGCGGCCCCCCGGGGCCAGCCACACCACGGAGAGGCCCCTTCATGGTCACCTCCGTGCTGTCCCTTCCGGGCCTGACCCCACTGCAGGGGAACCGGTTCAGACAATCCAATCGTCTACATGTCCCTCTCCATGACAATTGTCTTCTCCAGTCTCACATGCCCAAACCGCACCCCCAACATCCTCCTTTGTCTGCAGCTGGAGATAGGAGGAGAATCTCTGCCATTGTGTTGAGAGACTCAGTTTCGCGGGTTTCTCCCCTGTACACGTGTTCTGAAGCTGGGTATTATTTTCTCCAGCGAACCTGTCTTGTGAAGGATTTGGCCAGCCATAAGAAGCTTCAGGGAAGAGGCGGAGGGGCTTCTCTCTCCGCCCCCGACAGCCCTGAGCTGGGTCAGTGCCTCAGACCTGGCCAGGGGCAGCCCATCCCCCGGCGCCCTCTCCCGGGGCATCCCAGGAAAGCTTCACAGCCAGCCCCACCCCACTCGCCACTGCCAGGACCATCGGCCTCCCTCGGGAGGACGGGGCAGGACAGGGAACCGGGTGTGGGAGGCCGCCAGATCTCAGCTCTGGCACACAGGCTGCCAGGCTGCCTGGTCCTCTGAGGGGGCCCAGCACACGCCCCAGGAAACTTGGCGGCAGGCCCCGGGGCTCTCTCCTCTGGAACTCCTCCACTTGAAAGGGGCCTGGCCCAGGTGGCTGGTTCGACCGGTTGGAAAGAAATCTTTTTCTTCTCTGAGAGACTGTTGCTTGTCATCTCCTGGACATGAGATGACAGACAATTGTTCCCATTTCCCTTTCTACTTGAAACCTGATGGATACATTGCCCACTGCCTTTAGAGACTGCAGGTCTTTCTGAAACTCTTTTCAGTGCGCTGGCTCACTTCAGCATCATTTCATTGTTCCATCCGAAATTCCTTTCAGTTGGATCTATTTTCCTTTCTAATCCTTTTGTATACCTAGATATTTAAAAGCTGCTCAAATCTGTAGTGGAGAAAAGTTGGGTTACAACTCTTTCAGACAGCATGTAAACCCACATTTTAGGGTTTCTACACAAAACGTCTCTGCCATGTTTCTAGCGGCTCTCCTCCCATATATTTTCCTCCAGGACTTCCTGTGACAAAATTGCCTTTCTAAAAGCCAGTCCTCCGTTCACTCTCTTGGCCAGTCACGTTTCCATAGAAAGAAAAAGGACTGGATTTTCCAAAGATGCAACAAGAATGATCAAGTCCCGATTCACACCTAGATATCCTGCTCCTGTTCTCCATGAATTGCAAAATTGAAGTTAATTATCTCGTTCATTTTGTCTAAATCTATTGGGTCACTTTGGCACTGAGCCCCTAAGCTGGTCCACAGCCTGCTTCAGCAGACACCAAACTCTCTCTCAAGTGCCTGCATTCGTGTGCTGAGTAGGTATTGTATTTATTTAGATCGTATTCAACAAAAGATCTTCACGGATTCACTCAAGTACTTAAGCATCTACTATGTGCCCAAAGGTCTTGAAATGTTGGGGGTCTGCAAGGAAGACAGATATGCCTAAACAGATAAATTACACTACTGAAATCATTTGAATGAAAGAGATGTGAATAAACTGCCGTGGGACTCCAGGCAAAGAACCCCCATGGGTTGACCTACAACTAAGAGATACAGCTCTGTCCTGGGGCTCTGAGGAGAAAAACAGCCACCATGGGGGGTGGACAGGCTCTGTACCATCTAAGGAAAGGAAAAGGAAGGGAGAGAAGATAAAGAGAAAACAAGAGAAACGGAAAGGTTTTCTTCTTCTGAGTGTTTCTGCCACCCACTTTTGGAGCACACTGCTTGCTGATGTCCTTTCCGGCCAGTCTTATCCTTCAGCCGGCTTCAGGAGACTTCACCAATTCGATTGTAAGGAGCTGGGCTCCTCCGTGCAGGCAATGCCAACTCCGGAGGGAGCCAGGAGGGGAGCCAAAGATTCACAGGACTCTGCAGCCCTTCTGCAGCTCACTGGTGTGGAGGGGCACCGAGGCTTCACCTTGGCCTCTGTCTCCAAGTTCACATAAAGGAGGGTCGGTTCCTTCCTCGCTAGATGAGCGTGGAGAGAAACCTCCTTCACAGAAGGGATTATGGAATAATTAAAGTCAGAGCCTTGAACAAGGCAAAGGGTTAGCACCATGAATCTGAAGTGACTGGACATGTGAATTAGTAACCAGTAGGACGAGGAGCTGAAGACAAAAAAAGAAAAAAGGCAAGAAACCAGTTCTCGATTTTCTAAGATGGAAATGCAAGTCTTTCTTCTTCCAAAAGAAAAAAGTCATTGAACCCTTTCCTTGAAAATAAAACTGAAAGGGGCCACATGTTGCAAAGAAGGGTTTTAACCGTGATGTCACTACACAATCATGTGTAGCCATCAGTTGTTAAGTGCACTGCAAATAGTTCACACCTTAACAATTATGTTACCAAAGTTCGCAGTTGAGAAATATAGACACACACACATATACATATATATACATGTAAGAAAAGAGTAGAGTGTGTGCCAATTGCTCACTGTACTATTGACAATATCACTCTTACAACTGAAAGCATGACTAGGAGAGAGAAGGTGGTGTGACCCTAGATTGCTAGAGTCACAGCAAGAAAAGTTAAGAAAGTGCCATCAGGTCATTTGGACAAAAGAATGCTATATGGCTGTTGGGTTTATAAGAGATCCATTGGAGAAAAACAAGTCACTACATTAAATTATTTTCTACTTACCTGCATCACCCTCTCCAAGAACACATATTCTAAAATGAGACAAGTTATTACATTAAAAATGACCGGCTCTGGCATTTGGAAAACTACATCAAATAATGAAGTAAAAACTGGGTTACAAACATCCTGGTATCAACTCCAACTACCGTCTTTTACCAAACTAAAACTCTAATGATCACTAATTCACTTGCAATCTAGTGCTCCTCCCATATACAAAATCAACAACTTCCAATGTGTCATAACTTTTTTAAAATTTCCCTAACATTTTAGAGGATAATGTAAATATGTCTCCTGGAAAAGTTGAGAAAGATGGAGACACTAGGAAAGGAAAAGACGAAAATACTCCCCTAATCAATGATGTAAAACACAAGGCATGAACAACTGTTAAAAGAATTCTCTATGACATTGATCAAGTCTACTATCTCTACGCCTGGCTCTTTCCTATCAGTCATTTGATACATAAACAAATAGAATAGTGTATTTCATGGGATCAATTCTTTTAGTGGCGTGCTTTCCCTTTGACCACTACATATGCTTTTATGTGTTTGCTTTATTTTCAGGCGGCGTCACATCAGAACACCCTCATCTCGGCAGATCTTTGCCTTAAGGAACCCTACCTCGGCCCTTGATCAACTGTACTCTGTGTTATGGTCAACTCAGAGCCCTACATGGATCAGTGTTTCCTACCGCCTCTCTCCCGTGCGTTGCTCATGTCAGGGAGTATAGTCCACCGAGTGAACAGTAAGCAGTCTTCCCAAAGCATCAGATATGAAAAGGAGGAGACGCGGGGTTGGGTGTGGGACCCCATTCCGTGCCTCAGTGCAGACAAGCTAGAGGTCAATGCATCCCTCCAGAGACTGGGAGAAAAACAGGAGGTTATGAGCACGAGGTTCCCTCTGCAGGCCTTGAAGCAGGGACCTGGAATCAAACTGCTGACACCGTGGATCGTGGTTGGTTTGACAGGGAACTCACGAGGAAGATAAGGACGTGAAATAATGAAAATCATAAGAACAGCAGCGAACACTTCTACTGAGCCAAGGACTGCACCCTGAATGTAAACTCTGTGCTGGAACATATCTTAACTCACATGACCCTGAAAGCATCCCGACGTAGTCAATGTTGTTCTTTGCACCATTTGCTAGATGAAGAGACTGGGTACAGTGGCTAGAAAACTCAGCCAGGTTACAAAGCGGATAAATGGCCGAGCCCAAGCTCAGTGCTCCTCTGTGATGCTCTTGGACTACAACTCCAAGTGAAGTCTCTAACGACTATCTCCGCTCGCACTGCCAACACCATCGTCCTCCGTGGAGTGGATGGAGGCAGGCGTGGGCAGGGCAGGGAGCCGGGTGTGGCAGGCCGCCAGATCTAAGGTCTGGCACACAGGTTGCCAGGTGGCTCCCTCCTCTGAGGGGGCCCAGCACACGCCCCAGGGGACTTGGCGGCAGGCCCCAGGGCCCTTTCCCCCGGATCTTGTCCACTTGAAAGGGGCCTGGCCCAGGTGGCCGGTTGGGCTGGTTGGCCAGCCTCCTTTGGACAAAGCAGGCGAGCCCAGCCAGCCTTCCAGTCGCCCCCGGCGTGGCACCAGCGCCCTCAGGCCGAGGGCCTCACGCGTGCCCTCCAACGCGGATTTCTCCTCAGAGCCGTGGCCTGGGCACTAGGAAGGCCAGGCCCTCCCGACTCCAGAGATGATGCTGGGACCCGTCGCCGGAAGGGCCTGCCCGTGTGGCAGCGGCTCCCCAAGCCGGCGGCCTGCTGGGGCCTCACTCACTGCTTGGCCATAAGCCTGTCTCGGCCCTTCGGATTCCACAGAGCCTTTCCTCCACCTGGCTGGAGTCGACAAGTGCGGGCGTGGGGTGAGGCCGTGGTTTTGCCTTTCCAGGAAGAAATGAGGCCCGGGCAAAAGCAGCTGGCCGAGGCAGAGCCTTGACCTGGCACCCCAGTCGGCCTTTGGCCACCAGGTCCAGACCACCGCTTCCAAAGAAGGGAAGCGGCCGGCCAGCTGATTGCAAGTGGGGGATGGGAGGGAGACAACAGCTGAAGCCAAGTCCAGCAGGGCGTTGGCGTTCCTTCTTCAGCTGGGACTGGCCTGGCCTGGCGGGCGGGCGGGGCCTTCACTGAGGACCCCCGAGGCCCGCCCTAGGCCCTGGCGGTGGCGGGTGGCGCATGCGCCCTTGGCCTCAGGGGTTGAACCCAAGCCCACAGGGCACTCAAAGCAGCCGGAGAAAGAAGGGGCCAGGGGAGAGGAAGGCAGGTAGGCGAGGCGGGCAGGGCTCGCCCACCTCTTCTCCTCAGGTCCCCGAGAGAGAAAGAGAGAGAGAGAGAGAGAGAGAGTGAGAGACAGACAGACAGACAGGCAGGGAAAGAGTGAGAGATCCCTGACCTCTGAGTATCTGCATCCACCACTGCTGCCAACTCACAGGCCATCCCACTTCCCCCCCTCCATCCCCATCCCCAGGCGCGGCCCCCCGGGGCCAGCCACACCACGGAGAGGCCCCTTCATGGTCACCTCCGTGCTGTCCCTTCCGGGCCTGACCCCACTGCAGGGGAACCGGTTCAGACAATCCAATCGTCTACATGTCCCTCTCCATGACAATTGTCTTCTCCAGTCTCACATGCCCAAACCGCACCCCCAACATCCTCCTTTGTCTGCAGCTGGAGATAGGAGGAGAATCTCTGCCATTGTGTTGAGAGACTCAGTTTCGCGGGTTTCTCCCCTGTACACGTGTTCTGAAGCTGGGTATTATTTTCTCCAGCGAACCTGTCTTGTGAAGGATTTGGCCAGCCATAAGAAGCTTCAGGGAAGAGGCGGAGGGGCTTCTCTCTCCGCCCCCGACAGCCCTGAGCTGGGTCAGTGCCTCAGACCTGGCCAGGGGCAGCCCATCCCCCGGCGCCCTCTCCCGGGGCATCCCAGGAAAGCTTCACTGCCAGCCCCACCCCACTCGCCACTGCCAGGACCATCGGCCTCCCTCGGGAGGACGGGGCAGGACAGGGAACCGGGTGTGGGAGGCCGCCAGATCTCAGCTCTGGCACACAGGCTGCCAGGCTGCCTGGTCCTCTGAGGGGGCCCAGCACACGCCCCAGGAAACTTGGCGGCAGGCCCCGGGGCTCTCTCCTCTGGAACTCGTCCACTTGAAAGGGGCCTGGCCCAGGTGGCTGGTTCGACCGGTTGGAAAGAAATCTTTTTCTTCTCTGAGAGACTGTTGCTTGTCATCTCCTGGACATGAGATGACAGACAATTGTTCCCATTTCCCTTTCTACTTGAAACCTGATGGATACATTGCCCACTGCCTTTAGAGACTGCAGGTCTTTCTGAAACTCTTTTCAGTGCGCTGGCTCACTTCAGCATCATTTCATTGTTCCATCCGAAATTCCTTTCAGTTGGATCTATTTTCCTTTCTAATCCTTTTGTATACCTAGATATTTAAAAGCTGCTCAAATCTGTAGTGGAGAAAAGTTGGGTTACAACTCTTTCAGACAGCATGTAAACCCACATTTTAGGGTTTCTACACAAAACGTCTCTGCCATGTTTCTAGCGGCTCTCCTCCCATATATTTTCCTCCAGGACTTCCTGTGACAAAATTGCCTTTCTAAAAGCCAGTCCTCCGTTCACTCTCTTGGCCAGTCACGTTTCCATAGAAAGAAAAAGGACTGGATTTTCCAAAGATGCAACAAGAATGATCAAGTCCCGATTCACACCTAGATATCCTGCTCCTGTTCTCCATGAATTGCAAAATTGAAGTTAATTATCTCGTTCATTTTGTCTAAATCTATTGGGTCACTTTGGCACTGAGCCCCTAAGCTGGTCCACAGCCTGCTTCAGCAGACACCAAACTCTCTCTCAAGTGCCTGCATTCGTGTGCTGAGTAGGTATTGTATTTATTTAGATCGTATTCAACAAAAGATCTTCACGGATTCACTCAAGTACTTAAGCATCTACTATGTGCCCAAAGGTCTTGAAATGTTGGGGGTCTGCAAGGAAGACAGATATGCCTAAACAGATAAATTACACTACTGAAATCATTTGAATGAAAGAGATGTGAATAAACTGCCGTGGGACTCCAGGCAAAGAACCCCCATGGGTTGACCTACAACTAAGAGATACAGCTCTGTCCTGGGGCTCTGAGGAGAAAAACAGCCACCATGGGGGGTGGACAGGCTCTGTACCATCTAAGGAAAGGAAAAGGAAGGGAGAGAAGATAAAGAGAAAACAAGAGAAACGGAAAGGTTTTCTTCTTCTGAGTGTTTCTGCCACCCACTTTTGGAGCACACTGCTTGCTGATGTCCTTTCCGGCCAGTCTTATCCTTCAGCCGGCTTCAGGAGACTTCACCAATTCGATTGTAAGGAGCTGGGCTCCTCCGTGCAGGCAATGCCAACTCCGGAGGGAGCCAGGAGGGGAGCCAAAGATTCACAGGACTCTGCAGCCCTTCTGCAGCTCACTGGTGTGGAGGGGCACCGAGGCTTCACCTTGGCCTCTGTCTCCAAGTTCACATAAAGGAGGGTCGGTTCCTTCCTCGCTAGATGAGCGTGGAGAGAAACCTCCTTCACAGAAGGGATTATGGAATAATTAAAGTCAGAGCCTTGAACAAGGCAAAGGGTTAGCACCATGAATCTGAAGTGACTGGACATGTGAATTAGTAACCAGTAGGACGAGGAGCTGAAGACAAAAAAAGAAAAAAGGCAAGAAACCAGTTCTCGATTTTCTAAGATGGAAATGCAAGTCTTTCTTCTTCCAAAAGAAAAAAGTCATTGAACCCTTTCCTTGAAAATAAAACTGAAAGGGGCCACATGTTGCAAAGAAGGGTTTTAACCGTGATGTCACTACACAATCATGTGTAGCCATCAGTTGTTAAGTGCACTGCAAATAGTTCACACCTTAACAATTATGTTACCAAAGTTCGCAGTTGAGAAATATAGACACACACACATATACATATATATACATGTAAGAAAAGAGTAGAGTGTGTGCCAATTGCTCACTGTACTATTGACAATATCACTCTTACAACTGAAAGCATGACTAGGAGAGAGAAGGTGGTGTGACCCTAGATTGCTAGAGTCACAGCAAGAAAAGTTAAGAAAGTGCCATCAGGTCATTTGGACAAAAGAATGCTATATGGCTGTTGGGTTTATAAGAGATCCATTGGAGAAAAACAAGTCACTACATTAAATTATTTTCTACTTACCTGCATCACCCTCTCCAAGAACACATATTCTAAAATGAGACAAGTTATTACATTAAAAATGACCGGCTCTGGCATTTGGAAAACTACACCAAATAATGAAGTAAAAACTGGGTTACAAACATCCTGGTATCAACTCCAACTACCGTCTTTTACCAAACTAAAACTCTAATGATCACTAATTCACTTGCAATCTAGTGCTCCTCCCATATACAAAATCAACAACTTCCAATGTGTCATAACTTTTTTAAAATTTCCCTAACATTTTAGAGGATAATGTAAATATGTCTCCTGGAAAAGTTGAGAAAGATGGAGACACTAGGAAAGGAAAAGACGAAAATACTCCCCTAATCAATGATGTAAAACACAAGGCATGAACAACTGTTAAAAGAATTCTCTATGACATTGATCAAGTCTACTATCTCTACGCCTGGCTCTTTCCTATCAGTCATTTGATACATAAACAAATAGAATAGTGTATTTCATGGGATCAATTCTTTTAGTGGCGTGCTTTCCCTTTGACCACTACATATGCTTTTATGTGTTTGCTTTATTTTCAGGCGGCGTCACATCAGAACACCCTCATCTCGGCAGATCTTTGCCTTAAGGAACCCTACCTCGGCCCTTGATCAACTGTACTCTGTGTTATGGTCAACTCAGAGCCCTACATGGATCAGTGTTTCCTACCGCCTCTCTCCCGTGCGTTGCTCATGTCAGGGAGTATAGTCCACCGAGTGAAGAGTAAGCAGTCTTCCCAAAGCATCAGATATGAAAAGGAGGAGACGCGGGGTTGGGTGTGGGACCCCATTCCGTGCCTCAGTGCAGACAAGCTAGAGGTCAATGCATCCCTCCAGAGACTGGGAGAAAAACAGGAGGTTATGAGCACGAGGTTCCCTCTGCAGGCCTTGAAGCAGGGACCTGGAATCAAACTGCTGACACCGTGGATCGTGGTTGGTTTGACAGGGAACTCACGAGGAAGATAAGGACGTGAAATAATGAAAATCATAAGAACAGCAGCGAACACTTCTACTGAGCCAAGGACTGCACCCTGAATGTAAACTCTGTGCTGGAACATATCTTAACTCACATGACCCTGAAAGCATCCCGACGTAGTCAATGTTGTTCTTTGCACCATTTGCTAGATGAAGAGACTGGGTACAGTGGCTAGAAAACTCAGCCAGGTTACAAAGCGGATAAATGGCCGAGCCCAAGCTCAGTGCTCCTCTGTGATGCTCTTGGACTACAACTCCAAGTGAAGTCTCTAACGACTATCTCCGCTCGCACTGCCAACACCATCGTCCTCCGTGGAGTGGATGGAGGCAGGCGTGGGCAGGGCAGGGAGCCGGGTGTGGCAGGCCGCCAGATCTAAGGTCTGGCACACAGGTTGCCAGGTGGCTCCCTCCTCTGAGGGGGCCCAGCACACGCCCCAGGGGACTTGGCGGCAGGCCCCAGGGCCCTTTCCCCCGGATCTTGTCCACTTGAAAGGGGCCTGGCCCAGGTGGCCGGTTGGGCTGGTTGGCCAGCCTCCTTTGGACAAAGCAGGCGAGCCCAGCCAGCCTTCCAGTCGCCCCCGGCGTGGCACCAGCGCCCTCAGGCAGAGGGCCTCACGCGTGCCCTCCAACGCGGATTTCTCCTCAGAGCCGTGGCCTGGGCACTAGGAAGGCCAGGCCCTCCCGACTCCAGAGATGATGCTGGGACCCGTCGCCGGAAGGGCCTGCCCGTGTGGCAGCGGCTCCCCAAGCCGGCGGCCTGCTGGGGCCTCACTCACTGCTTGGCCATAAGCCTGTCTCGGCCCTTCGGATTCCACAGAGCCTTTCCTCCACCTGGCTGGAGTCGACAAGTGCGGGCGTGGGGTGAGGCCGTGGTTTTGCCTTTCCAGGAAGAAATGAGGCCCGGGCAAAAGCAGCTGGCCAAGGCAGAGCCTTGACCTGGCACCCCAGTCGGCCTTTGGCCACCAGGTCCAGACCACCGCTTCCAAAGAAGGGAAGCGGCCGGCCAGCTGATTGCAAGTGGGGGATGGGAGGGAGACAACAGCTGAAGCCAAGTCCAGCAGGGCGTTGGCGTTCCTTCTTCAGCTGGGACTGGCCTGGCCTGGCGGGCGGGCGGGGCCTTCACTGAGGACCCCCGAGGCCCGCCCTAGGCCCTGGCGGTGGCGGGTGGCGCATGCGCCCTTGGCCTCAGGGGTTGAACCCAAGCCCACAGGGCACTCAAAGCAGCCGGAGAAAGAAGGGGCCAGGGGAGAGGAAGGCAGGTAGGCGAGGCGGGCAGGGCTCGCCCACCTCTTCTCCTCAGGTCCCCGAGAGAGAAAGAGAGAGAGAGAGAGAGAGAGAGTGAGAGACAGACAGACAGACAGGCAGGGAAAGAGTGAGAGATCCCTGACCTCTGAGTATCTGCATCCACCACTGCTGCCAACTCACAGGCCATCCCACTTCCCCCCCTCCATCCCCATCCCCAGGCGCGGCCCCCCGGGGCCAGCCACACCACGGAGAGGCCCCTTCATGGTCACCTCCGTGCTGTCCCTTCCGGGCCTGACCCCACTGCAGGGGAACCGGTTCAGACAATCCAATCGTCTACATGTCCCTCTCCATGACAATTGTCTTCTCCAGTCTCACATGCCCAAACCGCACCCCCAACATCCTCCTTTGTCTGCAGCTGGAGATAGGAGGAGAATCTCTGCCATTGTGTTGAGAGACTCAGTTTCGCGGGTTTCTCCCCTGTACACGTGTTCTGAAGCTGGGTATTATTTTCTCCAGCGAACCTGTCTTGTGAAGGATTTGGCCAGCCATAAGAAGCTTCAGGGAAGAGGCGGAGGGGCTTCTCTCTCCGCCCCCGACAGCCCTGAGCTGGGTCAGTGCCTCAGACCTGGCCAGGGGCAGCCCATCCCCCGGCGCCCTCTCCCGGGGCATCCCAGGAAAGCTTCACAGCCAGCCCCACCCCACTCGCCACTGCCAGGACCATCGGCCTCCCTCGGGAGGACGGGGCAGGACAGGGAACCGGGTGTGGGAGGCCGCCAGATCTCAGCTCTGGCACACAGGCTGCCAGGCTGCCTGGTCCTCTGAGGGGGCCCAGCACACGCCCCAGGAAACTTGGCGGCAGGCCCCGGGGCTCTCTCCTCTGGAACTCCTCCACTTGAAAGGGGCCTGGCCCAGGTGGCTGGTTCGACCGGTTGGAAAGAAATCTTTTTCTTCTCTGAGAGACTGTTGCTTGTCATCTCCTGGACATGAGATGACAGACAATTGTTCCCATTTCCCTTTCTACTTGAAACCTGATGGATACATTGCCCACTGCCTTTAGAGACTGCAGGTCTTTCTGAAACTCTTTTCAGTGCGCTGGCTCACTTCAGCATCATTTCATTGTTCCATCCGAAATTCCTTTCAGTTGGATCTATTTTCCTTTCTAATCCTTTTGTATACCTAGATATTTAAAAGCTGCTCAAATCTGTAGTGGAGAAAAGTTGGGTTACAACTCTTTCAGACAGCATGTAAACCCACATTTTAGGGTTTCTACACAAAACGTCTCTGCCATGTTTCTAGCGGCTCTCCTCCCATATATTTTCCTCCAGGACTTCCTGTGACAAAATTGCCTTTCTAAAAGCCAGTCCTCCGTTCACTCTCTTGGCCAGTCACGTTTCCATAGAAAGAAAAAGGACTGGATTTTCCAAAGATGCAACAAGAATGATCAAGTCCCGATTCACACCTAGATATCCTGCTCCTGTTCTCCATGAATTGCAAAATTGAAGTTAATTATCTCGTTCATTTTGTCTAAATCTATTGGGTCACTTTGGCACTGAGCCCCTAAGCTGGTCCACAGCCTGCTTCAGCAGACACCAAACTCTCTCTCAAGTGCCTGCATTCGTGTGCTGAGTAGGTATTGTATTTATTTAGATCGTATTCAACAAAAGATCTTCACGGATTCACTCAAGTACTTAAGCATCTACTATGTGCCCAAAGGTCTTGAAATGTTGGGGGTCTGCAAGGAAGACAGATATGCCTAAACAGATAAATTACACTACTGAAATCATTTGAATGAAAGAGATGTGAATAAACTGCCGTGGGACTCCAGGCAAAGAACCCCCATGGGTTGACCTACAACTAAGAGATACAGCTCTGTCCTGGGGCTCTGAGGAGAAAAACAGCCACCATGGGGGGTGGACAGGCTCTGTACCATCTAAGGAAAGGAAAAGGAAGGGAGAGAAGATAAAGAGAAAACAAGAGAAACGGAAAGGTTTTCTTCTTCTGAGTGTTTCTGCCACCCACTTTTGGAGCACACTGCTTGCTGATGTCCTTTCCGGCCAGTCTTATCCTTCAGCCGGCTTCAGGAGACTTCACCAATTCGATTGTAAGGAGCTGGGCTCCTCCGTGCAGGCAATGCCAACTCCGGAGGGAGCCAGGAGGGGAGCCAAAGATTCACAGGACTCTGCAGCCCTTCTGCAGCTCACTGGTGTGGAGGGGCACCGAGGCTTCACCTTGGCCTCTGTCTCCAAGTTCACATAAAGGAGGGTCGGTTCCTTCCTCGCTAGATGAGCGTGGAGAGAAACCTCCTTCACAGAAGGGATTATGGAATAATTAAAGTCAGAGCCTTGAACAAGGCAAAGGGTTAGCACCATGAATCTGAAGTGACTGGACATGTGAATTAGTAACCAGTAGGACGAGGAGCTGAAGACAAAAAAAGAAAAAAGGCAAGAAACCAGTTCTCGATTTTCTAAGATGGAAATGCAAGTCTTTCTTCTTCCAAAAGAAAAAAGTCATTGAACCCTTTCCTTGAAAATAAAACTGAAAGGGGCCACATGTTGCAAAGAAGGGTTTTAACCGTGATGTCACTACACAATCATGTGTAGCCATCAGTTGTTAAGTGCACTGCAAATAGTTCACACCTTAACAATTATGTTACCAAAGTTCGCAGTTGAGAAATATAGACACACACACATATACATATATATACATGTAAGAAAAGAGTAGAGTGTGTGCCAATTGCTCACTGTACTATTGACAATATCACTCTTACAACTGAAAGCATGACTAGGAGAGAGAAGGTGGTGTGACCCTAGATTGCTAGAGTCACAGCAAGAAAAGTTAAGAAAGTGCCATCAGGTCATTTGGACAAAAGAATGCTATATGGCTGTTGGGTTTATAAGAGATCCATTGGAGAAAAACAAGTCACTACATTAAATTATTTTCTACTTACCTGCATCACCCTCTCCAAGAACACATATTCTAAAATGAGACAAGTTATTACATTAAAAATGACCGGCTCTGGCATTTGGAAAACTACACCAAATAATGAAGTAAAAACTGGGTTACAAACATCCTGGTATCAACTCCAACTACCGTCTTTTACCAAACTAAAACTCTAATGATCACTAATTCACTTGCAATCTAGTGCTCCTCCCATATACAAAATCAACAACTTCCAATGTGTCATAACTTTTTTAAAATTTCCCTAACATTTTAGAGGATAATGTAAATATGTCTCCTGGAAAAGTTGAGAAAGATGGAGACACTAGGAAAGGAAAAGACGAAAATACTCCCCTAATCAATGATGTAAAACACAAGGCATGAACAACTGTTAAAAGAATTCTCTATGACATTGATCAAGTCTACTATCTCTACGCCTGGCTCTTTCCTATCAGTCATTTGATACATAAACAAATAGAATAGTGTATTTCATGGGATCAATTCTTTTAGTGGCGTGCTTTCCCTTTGACCACTACATATGCTTTTATGTGTTTGCTTTATTTTCAGGCGGCGTCACATCAGAACACCCTCATCTCGGCAGATCTTTGCCTTAAGGAACCCTACCTCGGCCCTTGATCAACTGTACTCTGTGTTATGGTCAACTCAGAGCCCTACATGGATCAGTGTTTCCTACCGCCTCTCTCCCGTGCGTTGCTCATGTCAGGGAGTATAGTCCACCGAGTGAAGAGTAAGCAGTCTTCCCAAAGCATCAGATATGAAAAGGAGGAGACGCGGGGTTGGGTGTGGGACCCCATTCCGTGCCTCAGTGCAGACAAGCTAGAGGTCAATGCATCCCTCCAGAGACTGGGAGAAAAACAGGAGGTTATGAGCACGAGGTTCCCTCTGCAGGCCTTGAAGCAGGGACCTGGAATCAAACTGCTGACACCGTGGATCGTGGTTGGTTTGACAGGGAACTCACGAGGAAGATAAGGACGTGAAATAATGAAAATCATAAGAACAGCAGCGAACACTTCTACTGAGCCAAGGACTGCACCCTGAATGTAAACTCTGTGCTGGAACATATCTTAACTCACATGACCCTGAAAGCATCCCGACGTAGTCAATGTTGTTCTTTGCACCATTTGCTAGATGAAGAGACTGGGTACAGTGGCTAGAAAACTCAGCCAGGTTACAAAGCGGATAAATGGCCGAGCCCAAGCTCAGTGCTCCTCTGTGATGCTCTTGGACTACAACTCCAAGTGAAGTCTCTAACGACTATCTCCGCTCGCACTGCCAACACCATCGTCCTCCGTGGAGTGGATGGAGGCAGGCGTGGGCAGGGCAGGGAGCCGGGTGTGGCAGGCCGCCAGATCTAAGGTCTGGCACACAGGTTGCCAGGTGGCTCCCTCCTCTGAGGGGGCCCAGCACACGCCCCAGGGGACTTGGCGGCAGGCCCCAGGGCCCTTTCCCCCGGATCTTGTCCACTTGAAAGGGGCCTGGCCCAGGTGGCCGGTTGGGCTGGTTGGCCAGCCTCCTTTGGACAAAGCAGGCGAGCCCAGCCAGCCTTCCAGTCGCCCCCGGCGTGGCACCAGCGCCCTCAGGCCGAGGGCCTCACGCGTGCCTTCCAACGCGGATTTCTCCTCAGAGCCGTGGCCTGGGCACTAGGAAGGCCAGGCCCTCCCGACTCCAGAGATGATGCTGGGACCCGTCGCCGGAAGGGCCTGCCCGTGTGGCAGCGGCTCCCCAAGCCGGCGGCCTGCTGGGGCCTCACTCACTGCTTGGCCATAAGCCTGTCTCGGCCCTTCGGATTCCACAGAGCCTTTCCTCCACCTGGCTGGAGTCGACAAGTGCGGGCGTGGGGTGAGGCCGTGGTTTTGCCTTTCCAGGAAGAAATGAGGCCCGGGCAAAAGCAGCTGGCCAAGGCAGAGCCTTGACCTGGCACCCCAGTCGGCCTTTGGCCACCAGGTCCAGACCACCGCTTCCAAAGAAGGGAAGCGGCCGGCCAGCTGATTGCAAGTGGGGGATGGGAGGGAGACAACAGCTGAAGCCAAGTCCAGCAGGGCGTTGGCGTTCCTTCTTCAGCTGGGACTGGCCTGGCCTGGCGGGCGGGCGGGGCCTTCACTGAGGACCCCCGAGGCCCGCCCTAGGCCCTGGCGGTGGCGGGTGGCGCATGCGCCCTTGGCCTCAGGGGTTGAACCCAAGCCCACAGGGCACTCAAAGCAGCCGGAGAAAGAAGGGGCCAGGGGAGAGGAAGGCAGGTAGGCGAGGCGGGCAGGGCTCGCCCACCTCTTCTCCTCAGGTCCCCGAGAGAGAAAGAGAGAGAGAGAGAGAGAGAGAGTGAGAGACAGACAGACAGACAGGCAGGGAAAGAGTGAGAGATCCCTGACCTCTGAGTATCTGCATCCACCACTGCTGCCAACTCACAGGCCATCCCACTTCCCCCCCTCCATCCCCATCCCCAGGCGCGGCCCCCCGGGGCCAGCCACACCACGGAGAGGCCCCTTCATGGTCACCTCCGTGCTGTCCCTTCCGGGCCTGACCCCACTGCAGGGGAACCGGTTCAGACAATCCAATCGTCTACATGTCCCTCTCCATGACAATTGTCTTCTCCAGTCTCACATGCCCAAACCGCACCCCCAACATCCTCCTTTGTCTGCAGCTGGAGATAGGAGGAGAATCTCTGCCATTGTGTTGAGAGACTCAGTTTCGCGGGTTTCTCCCCTGTACACGTGTTCTGAAGCTGGGTATTATTTTCTCCAGCGAACCTGTCTTGTGAAGGATTTGGCCAGCCATAAGAAGCTTCAGGGAAGAGGCGGAGGGGCTTCTCTCTCCGCCCCCGACAGCCCTGAGCTGGGTCAGTGCCTCAGACCTGGCCAGGGGCAGCCCATCCCCCGGCGCCCTCTCCCGGGGCATCCCAGGAAAGCTTCACAGCCAGCCCCACCCCACTCGCCACTGCCAGGACCATCGGCCTCCCTCGGGAGGACGGGGCAGGACAGGGAACCGGGTGTGGGAGGCCGCCAGATCTCAGCTCTGGCACACAGGCTGCCAGGCTGCCTGGTCCTCTGAGGGGGCCCAGCACACGCCCCAGGAAACTTGGCGGCAGGCCCCGGGGCTCTCTCCTCTGGAACTGGTCCACTTGAAAGGGGCCTGGCCCAGGTGGCTGGTTCGACCGGTTGGAAAGAAATCTTTTTCTTCTCTGAGAGACTGTTGCTTGTCATCTCCTGGGACATGAGATGACAGACAATTGTTCCCATTTCCCTTTCTACTTGAAACCTGATGGATACATTGCCCACTGCCTTTAGAGACTGCAGGTCTTTCTGAAACTCTTTTCAGTGCGCTGGCTCACTTCAGCATCATTTCATTGTTCCATCCGAAATTCCTTTCAGTTGGAATCTATTTTCCTTTCTTAATCCTTTTGTATACCTAGATATTTAAAAGCTGCTCAAATCTGTAGTGGAGAAAAGTTGGGTTACAACTCTTTCAGACAGCATGTAAACCCACATTTTAGGGTTTCTACACAAAACGTCTCTGCCATGTTTCTAGCGGCTCTCCTCCCATATATTTCCTCCAGGACTTCCTGTGACAAAATTGCCTTTCTAAAAGCCAGTCCTCCGTTCACTCTCTTGGCCAGTCACGTTTCCATAGAAAGAAAAAGGACTGGATTTTCCAAAGATGCAACAAGAATGATCAAGTCCCGATTCACACCTAGATATCCTGCTCCTGTTCTCCATGAATTGCAAAATTGAAGTTAATTATCTCGTTCATTTTGTCTAAATCTATTGGGTCACTTTGGCACTGAGCCCCTAAGCTGGTCCACAGCCTGCTTCAGCAGACACCAAACTCTCTCTCAAGTGCCTGCATTCGTGTGCTGAGTAGGTATTGTATTTATTTAGATCGT
Organism: Diceros bicornis minor; assembly: GCF_020826845.1. Classification (NCBI taxonomy): domain Eukaryota; kingdom Metazoa; phylum Chordata; class Mammalia; order Perissodactyla; family Rhinocerotidae; genus Diceros; species Diceros bicornis. The sequence continues at coordinate 1,766,482 of NC_080779.1, forward strand.
ATTCAACAAAAGATCTTCACGGATTCACTCAAGTACTTAAGCATCTACTATGTGCCCAAAGGTCTTGAAATGTTGGGGGTCTGCAAGGAAGACAGATATGCCTAAACAGATAAATTACACTACTGAAATCATTTGAATGAAAGAGATGTGAATAAACTGCCGTGGGACTCCAGGCAAAGAACCCCCATGGGTTGACCTACAACTAAGAGATACAGCTCTGTCCTGGGGCTCTGAGGAGAAAAACAGCCACCATGGGGGGTGGACAGGCTCTGTACCATCTAAGGAAAGGAAAAGGAAGGGAGAGAAGATAAAGAGAAAACAAGAGAAACGGAAAGGTTTTCTTCTTCTGAGTGTTTCTGCCACCCACTTTTGGAGCACACTGCTTGCTGATGTCCTTTCCGGCCAGTCTTATCCTTCAGCCGGCTTCAGGAGACTTCACCAATTCGATTGTAAGGAGCTGGGCTCCTCCGTGCAGGCAATGCCAACTCCGGAGGGAGCCAGGAGGGGAGCCAAAGATTCACAGGACTCTGCAGCCCTTCTGCAGCTCACTGGTGTGGAGGGGCACCGAGGCTTCACCTTGGCCTCTGTCTCCAAGTTCACATAAAGGAGGGTCGGTTCCTTCCTCGCTAGATGAGCGTGGAGAGAAACCTCCTTCACAGAAGGGATTATGGAATAATTAAAGTCAGAGCCTTGAACAAGGCAAAGGGTTAGCACCATGAATCTGAAGTGACTGGACATGTGAATTAGTAACCAGTAGGACGAGGAGCTGAAGACAAAAAAAGAAAAAAGGCAAGAAACCAGTTCTCGATTTTCTAAGATGGAAATGCAAGTCTTTCTTCTTCCAAAAGAAAAAAGTCATTGAACCCTTTCCTTGAAAATAAAACTGAAAGGGGCCACATGTTGCAAAGAAGGGTTTTAACCGTGATGTCACTACACAATCATGTGTAGCCATCAGTTGTTAAGTGCACTGCAAATAGTTCACACCTTAACAATTATGTTACCAAAGTTCGCAGTTGAGAAATATAGACACACACACATAACATATATATACATGTAAGAAAAGAGTAGAGTGTGTGCCAATTGCTCACTGTACTATTGACAATATCACTCTTACAACTGAAAGCATGACTAGGAGAGAGAAGGTGGTGTGACCCTAGATTGCTAGAGTCACAGCAAGAAAAGTTAAGAAAGTGCCATCAGGTCATTTGGACAAAAGAATGCTATATGGCTGTTGGGTTTATAAGAGATCCATTGGAGAAAAACAAGTCACTACATTAAATTATTTTCTACTTACCTGCATCACCCTCTCCAAGAACACATATTCTAAAATGAGACAAGTTATTACATTAAAAATGACCGGCTCTGGCATTTGGAAAACTACACCAAATAATGAAGTAAAAACTGGGTTACAAACATCCTGGTATCAACTCCAACTACCGTCTTTTACCAAACTAAAACTCTAATGATCACTAATTCACTTGCAATCTAGTGCTCCTCCCATATACAAAATCAACAACTTCCAATGTGTCATAACTTTTTTAAAATTTCCCTAACATTTTAGAGGATAATGTAAATATGTCTCCTGGAAAAGTTGAGAAAGATGGAGACACTAGGAAAGGAAAAGACGAAAATACTCCCCTAATCAATGATGTAAAACACAAGGCATGAACAACTGTTAAAAGAATTCTCTATGACATTGATCAAGTCTACTATCTCTACGCCTGGCTCTTTCCTATCAGTCATTTGATACATAAACAAATAGAATAGTGTATTTCATGGGATCAATTCTTTTAGTGGCGTGCTTTCCCTTTGACCACTACATATGCTTTTATGTGTTTGCTTTATTTTCAGGCGGCGTCACATCAGAACACCCTCATCTCGGCAGATCTTTGCCTTAAGAACCCTACCTCGGCCCTTGATCAACTGTACTCTGTGTTATGGTCAACTCAGAGCCCTACATGGATCAGTGTTTCCTACCGCCTCTCTCCCGTGCGTTGCTCATGTCAGGGAGTATAGTCCACCGAGTGAAGAGTAAGCAGTCTTCCCAAAGCATCAGATATGAAAAGGAGGAGACGCGGGGTTGGGTGTGGGACCCCATTCCGTGCCTCAGTGCAGACAAGCTAGAGGTCAATGCATCCCTCCAGAGACTGGGAGAAAAACAGGAGGTTATGAGCACGAGGTTCCCTCTGCAGGCCTTGAAGCAGGGACCTGGAATCAAACTGCTGACACCGTGGATCGTGGTTGGTTTGACAGGGAACTCACGAGGAAGATAAGGACGTGAAATAATGAAAATCATAAGAACAGCAGCGAACACTTCTACTGAGCCAAGGACTGCACCCTGAATGTAAACTCTGTGCTGGAACATATCTTAACTCACATGACCCTGAAAGCATCCCGACGTAGTCAATGTTGTTCTTTGCACCATTTGCTAGATGAAGAGACTGGGTACAGTGGCTAGAAAACTCAGCCAGGTTACAAAGCGGATAAATGGCCGAGCCCAAGCTCAGTGCTCCTCTGTGATGCTCTTGGACTACAACTCCAAGTGAAGTCTCTAACGACTATCTCCGCTCGCACTGCCAACACCATCGTCCTCCGTGGAGTGGATGGAGGCAGGCGTGGGCAGGGCAGGGAGCCGGGTGTGGCAGGCCGCCAGATCTAAGGTCTGGCACACAGGTTGCCAGGTGGCTCCCTCCTCTGAGGGGGCCCAGCACACGCCCCAGGGGACTTGGCGGCAGGCCCCAGGGCCCTTTCCCCCGGATCTTGTCCACTTGAAAGGGGCCTGGCCCAGGTGGCCGGTTGGGCTGGTTGGCCAGCCTCCTTTGGACAAAGCAGGCGAGCCCAGCCAGCCTTCCAGTCGCCCCCGGCGTGGCACCAGCGCCCTCAGGCAGAGGGCCTCACGCGTGCCCTCCAACGCGGATTTCTCCTCAGAGCCGTGGCCTGGGCACTAGGAAGGCCAGGCCCTCCCGACTCCAGAGATGATGCTGGGACCCGTCGCCGGAAGGGCCTGCCCGTGTGGCAGCGGCTCCCCAAGCCGGCGGCCTGCTGGGGCCTCACTCACTGCTTGGCCATAAGCCTGTCTCGGCCCTTCGGATTCCACAGAGCCTTTCCTCCACCTGGCTGGAGTCGACAAGTGCGGGCGTGGGGTGAGGCCGTGGTTTTGCCTTTCCAGGAAGAAATGAGGCCCGGGCAAAAGCAGCTGGCCAAGGCAGAGCCTTGACCTGGCACCCCAGTCGGCCTTTGGCCACCAGGTCCAGACCACCGCTTCCAAAGAAGGGAAGCGGCCGGCCAGCTGATTGCAAGTGGGGGATGGGAGGGAGACAACAGCTGAAGCCAAGTCCAGCAGGGCGTTGGCGTTCCTTCTTCAGCTGGGACTGGCCTGGCCTGGCGGGCGGGCGGGGCCTTCACTGAGGACCCCCGAGGCCCGCCCTAGGCCCTGGCGGTGGCGGGCGGCGCATGCGCCCTTGGCCTCAGGGGTTGAACCCAAGCCCACAGGGCACTCAAAGCAGCCGGAGAAAGAAGGGGCCAGGGGAGAGGAAGGCAGGTAGGCGAGGCGGGCAGGGCTCGCCCACCTCTTCTCCTCAGGTCCCCGAGAGAGAAAGAGAGAGAGAGAGAGAGAGAGAGTGAGAGACAGACAGACAGACAGGCAGGGAAAGAGTGAGAGATCCCTGACCTCTGAGTATCTGCATCCACCACTGCTGCCAACTCACAGGCCATCCCACTTCCCCCCCTCCATCCCCATCCCCAGGCGCGGCCCCCCGGGGCCAGCCACACCACGGAGAGGCCCCTTCATGGTCACCTCCGTGCTGTCCCTTCCGGGCCTGACCCCACTGCAGGGGAACCGGTTCAGACAATCCAATCGTCTACATGTCCCTCTCCATGACAATTGTCTTCTCCAGTCTCACATGCCCAAACCGCACCCCCAACATCCTCCTTTGTCTGCAGCTGGAGATAGGAGGAGAATCTCTGCCATTGTGTTGAGAGACTCAGTTTCGCGGGTTTCTCCCCTGTACACGTGTTCTGAAGCTGGGTATTATTTTCTCCAGCGAACCTGTCTTGTGAAGGATTTGGCCAGCCATAAGAAGCTTCAGGGAAGAGGCGGAGGGGCTTCTCTCTCCGCCCCCGACAGCCCTGAGCTGGGTCAGTGCCTCAGACCTGGCCAGGGGCAGCCCATCCCCCGGCGCCCTCTCCCGGGGCATCCCAGGAAAGCTTCACAGCCAGCCCCACCCCACTCGCCACTGCCAGGACCATCGGCCTCCCTCGGGAGGACGGGGCAGGACAGGGAACCGGGTGTGGGAGGCCGCCAGATCTCAGCTCTGGCACACAGGCTGCCAGGCTGCCTGGTCCTCTGAGGGGGCCCAGCACACGCCCCAGGAAACTTGGCGGCAAGCCCCGGGGCTCTCTCCTCTGGAACTCCTCCACTTGAAAGGGGCCTGGCCCAGGTGGCTGGTTCGACCGGTTGGAAAGAAATCTTTTTCTTCTCTGAGAGACTGTTGCTTGTCATCTCCTGGACATGAGATGACAGACAATTGTTCCCATTTCCCTTTCTACTTGAAACCTGATGGATACATTGCCCACTGCCTTTAGAGACTGCAGGTCTTTCTGAAACTCTTTTCAGTGCGCTGGCTCACTTCAGCATCATTTCATTGTTCCATCCGAAATTCCTTTCAGTTGGATCTATTTTCCTTTCTAATCCTTTTGTATACCTAGATATTTAAAAGCTGCTCAAATCTGTAGTGGAGAAAAGTTGGGTTACAACTCTTTCAGACAGCATGTAAACCCACATTTTAGGGTTTCTACACAAAACGTCTCTGCCATGTTTCTAGCGGCTCTCCTCCCATATATTTTCCTCCAGGACTTCCTGTGACAAAATTGCCTTTCTAAAAGCCAGTCCTCCGTTCACTCTCTTGGCCAGTCACGTTTCCATAGAAAGAAAAAGGACTGGATTTTCCAAAGATGCAACAAGAATGATCAAGTCCCGATTCACACCTAGATATCCTGCTCCTGTTCTCCATGAATTGCAAAATTGAAGTTAATTATCTCGTTCATTTTGTCTAAATCTATTGGGTCACTTTGGCACTGAGCCCCTAAGCTGGTCCACAGCCTGCTTCAGCAGACACCAAACTCTCTCTCAAGTGCCTGCATTCGTGTGCTGAGTAGGTATTGTATTTATTTAGATCGTATTCAACAAAAGATCTTCACGGATTCACTCAAGTACTTAAGCATCTACTATGTGCCCAAAGGTCTTGAAATGTTGGGGGTCTGCAAGGAAGACAGATATGCCTAAACAGATAAATTACACTACTGAAATCATTTGAATGAAAGAGATGTGAATAAACTGCCGTGGGACTCCAGGCAAAGAACCCCCATGGGTTGACCTACAACTAAGAGATACAGCTCTGTCCTGGGGCTCTGAGGAGAAAAACAGCCACCATGGGGGGTGGACAGGCTCTGTACCATCTAAGGAAAGGAAAAGGAAGGGAGAGAAGATAAAGAGAAAACAAGAGAAACGGAAAGGTTTTCTTCTTCTGAGTGTTTCTGCCACCCACTTTTGGAGCACACTGCTTGCTGATGTCCTTTCCGGCCAGTCTTATCCTTCAGCCGGCTTCAGGAGACTTCACCAATTCGATTGTAAGGAGCTGGGCTCCTCCGTGCAGGCAATGCCAACTCCGGAGGGAGCCAGGAGGGGAGCCAAAGATTCACAGGACTCTGCAGCCCTTCTGCAGCTCACTGGTGTGGAGGGGCACCGAGGCTTCACCTTGGCCTCTGTCTCCAAGTTCACATAAAGGAGGGTCGGTTCCTTCCTCGCTAGATGAGCGTGGAGAGAAACCTCCTTCACAGAAGGGATTATGGAATAATTAAAGTCAGAGCCTTGAACAAGGCAAAGGGTTAGCACCATGAATCTGAAGTGACTGGACATGTGAATTAGTAACCAGTAGGACGAGGAGCTGAAGACAAAAAAAGAAAAAAGGCAAGAAACCAGTTCTCGATTTTCTAAGATGGAAATGCAAGTCTTTCTTCTTCCAAAAGAAAAAAGTCATTGAACCCTTTCCTTGAAAATAAAACTGAAAGGGGCCACATGTTGCAAAGAAGGGTTTTAACCGTGATGTCACTACACAATCATGTGTAGCCATCAGTTGTTAAGTGCACTGCAAATAGTTCACACCTTAACAATTATGTTACCAAAGTTCGCAGTTGAGAAATATAGACACACACACATATACATATATATACATGTAAGAAAAGAGTAGAGTGTGTGCCAATTGCTCACTGTACTATTGACAATATCACTCTTACAACTGAAAGCATGACTAGGAGAGAGAAGGTGGTGTGACCCTAGATTGCTAGAGTCACAGCAAGAAAAGTTAAGAAAGTGCCATCAGGTCATTTGGACAAAAGAATGCTATATGGCTGTTGGGTTTATAAGAGATCCATTGGAGAAAAACAAGTCACTACATTAAATTATTTTCTACTTACCTGCATCACCCTCTCCAAGAACACATATTCTAAAATGAGACAAGTTATTACATTAAAAATGACCGGCTCTGGCATTTGGAAAACTACACCAAATAATGAAGTAAAAACTGGGTTACAAACATCCTGGTATCAACTCCAACTACCGTCTTTTACCAAACTAAAACTCTAATGATCACTAATTCACTTGCAATCTAGTGCTCCTCCCATATACAAAATCAACAACTTCCAATGTGTCATAACTTTTTTAAAATTTCCCTAACATTTTAGAGGATAATGTAAATATGTCTCCTGGAAAAGTTGAGAAAGATGGAGACACTAGGAAAGGAAAAGACGAAAATACTCCCCTAATCAATGATGTAAAACACAAGGCATGAACAACTGTTAAAAGAATTCTCTATGACATTGATCAAGTCTACTATCTCTACGCCTGGCTCTTTCCTATCAGTCATTTGATACATAAACAAATAGAATAGTGTATTTCATGGGATCAATTCTTTTAGTGGCGTGCTTTCCCTTTGACCACTACATATGCTTTTATGTGTTTGCTTTATTTTCAGGCGGCGTCACATCAGAACACCCTCATCTCGGCAGATCTTTGCCTTAAGGAACCCTACCTCGGCCCTTGATCAACTGTACTCTGTGTTATGGTCAACTCAGAGCCCTACATGGATCAGTGTTTCCTACCGCCTCTCTCCCGTGCGTTGCTCATGTCAGGGAGTATAGTCCACCGAGTGAAGAGTAAGCAGTCTTCCCAAAGCATCAGATATGAAAAGGAGGAGACGCGGGGTTGGGTGTGGGACCCCATTCCGTGCCTCAGTGCAGACAAGCTAGAGGTCAATGCATCCCTCCAGAGACTGGGAGAAAAACAGGAGGTTATGAGCACGAGGTTCCCTCTGCAGGCCTTGAAGCAGGGACCTGGAATCAAACTGCTGACACCGTGGATCGTGGTTGGTTTGACAGGGAACTCACGAGGAAGATAAGGACGTGAAATAATGAAAATCATAAGAACAGCAGCGAACACTTCTACTGAGCCAAGGACTGCACCCTGAATGTAAACTCTGTGCTGGAACATATCTTAACTCACATGACCCTGAAAGCATCCCGACGTAGTCAATGTTGTTCTTTGCACCATTTGCTAGATGAAGAGACTGGGTACAGTGGCTAGAAAACTCAGCCAGGTTACAAAGCGGATAAATGGCCGAGCCCAAGCTCAGTGCTCCTCTGTGATGCTCTTGGACTACAACTCCAAGTGAAGTCTCTAACGACTATCTCCGCTCGCACTGCCAACACCATCGTCCTCCGTGGAGTGGATGGAGGCAGGCGTGGGCAGGGCAGGGAGCCGGGTGTGGCAGGCCGCCAGATCTAAGGTCTGGCACACAGGTTGCCAGGTGGCTCCCTCCTCTGAGGGGGCCCAGCACACGCCCCAGGGGACTTGGCGGCAGGCCCCAGGGCCCTTTCCCCCGGATCTTGTCCACTTGAAAGGGGCCTGGCCCAGGTGGCCGGTTGGGCTGGTTGGCCAGCCTCCTTTGGACAAAGCAGGCGAGCCCAGCCAGCCTTCCAGTCGCCCCCGGCGTGGCACCAGCGCCCTCAGGCCGAGGGCCTCACGCGTGCCTTCCAACGCGGATTTCTCCTCAGAGCCGTGGCCTGGGCACTAGGAAGGCCAGGCCCTCCCGACTCCAGAGATGATGCTGGGACCCGTCGCCGGAAGGGCCTGCCCGTGTGGCAGCGGCTCCCCAAGCCGGCGGCCTGCTGGGGCCTCACTCACTGCTTGGCCATAAGCCTGTCTCGGCCCTTCGGATTCCACAGAGCCTTTCCTCCACCTGGCTGGAGTCGACAAGTGCGGGCGTGGGGTGAGGCCGTGGTTTTGCCTTTCCAGGAAGAAATGAGGCCCGGGCAAAAGCAGCTGGCCAAGGCAGAGCCTTGACCTGGCACCCCAGTCGGCCTTTGGCCACCAGGTCCAGACCACCGCTTCCAAAGAAGGGAAGCGGCCGGCCAGCTGATTGCAAGTGGGGGATGGGAGGGAGACAACAGCTGAAGCCAAGTCCAGCAGGGCGTTGGCGTTCCTTCTTCAGCTGGGACTGGCCTGGCCTGGCGGGCGGGCGGGGCCTTCACTGAGGACCCCCGAGGCCCGCCCTAGGCCCTGGCGGTGGCGGGTGGCGCATGCGCCCTTGGCCTCAGGGGTTGAACCCAAGCCCACAGGGCACTCAAAGCAGCCGGAGAAAGAAGGGGCCAGGGGAGAGGAAGGCAGGTAGGCGAGGCGGGCAGGGCTCGCCCACCTCTTCTCCTCAGGTCCCCGAGAGAGAAAGAGAGAGAGAGAGAGAGAGAGAGTGAGAGACAGACAGACAGACAGGCAGGGAAAGAGTGAGAGATCCCTGACCTCTGAGTATCTGCATCCACCACTGCTGCCAACTCACAGGCCATCCCACTTCCCCCCCTCCATCCCCATCCCCAGGCGCGGCCCCCCGGGGCCAGCCACACCACGGAGAGGCCCCTTCATGGTCACCTCCGTGCTGTCCCTTCCGGGCCTGACCCCACTGCAGGGGAACCGGTTCAGACAATCCAATCGTCTACATGTCCCTCTCCATGACAATTGTCTTCTCCAGTCTCACATGCCCAAACCGCACCCCCAACATCCTCCTTTGTCTGCAGCTGGAGATAGGAGGAGAATCTCTGCCATTGTGTTGAGAGACTCAGTTTCGCGGGTTTCTCCCCTGTACACGTGTTCTGAAGCTGGGTATTATTTTCTCCAGCGAACCTGTCTTGTGAAGGATTTGGCCAGCCATAAGAAGCTTCAGGGAAGAGGCGGAGGGGCTTCTCTCTCCGCCCCCGACAGCCCTGAGCTGGGTCAGTGCCTCAGACCTGGCCAGGGGCAGCCCATCCCCCGGCGCCCTCTCCCGGGGCATCCCAGGAAAGCTTCACAGCCAGCCCCACCCCACTCGCCACTGCCAGGACCATCGGCCTCCCTCGGGAGGACGGGGCAGGACAGGGAACCGGGTGTGGGAGGCCGCCAGATCTCAGCTCTGGCACACAGGCTGCCAGGCTGCCTGGTCCTCTGAGGGGGCCCAGCACACGCCCCAGGAAACTTGGCGGCAGGCCCCGGGGCTCTCTCCTCTGGAACTCGTCCACTTGAAAGGGGCCTGGCCCAGGTGGCTGGTTCGACCGGTTGGAAAGAAATCTTTTTCTTCTCTGAGAGACTGTTGCTTGTCATCTCCTGGACATGAGATGACAGACAATTGTTCCCATTTCCCTTTCTACTTGAAACCTGATGGATACATTGCCCACTGCCTTTAGAGACTGCAGGTCTTTCTGAAACTCTTTTCAGTGCGCTGGCTCACTTCAGCATCATTTCATTGTTCCATCCGAAATTCCTTTCAGTTGGATCTATTTTCCTTTCTAATCCTTTTGTATACCTAGATATTTAAAAGCTGCTCAAATCTGTAGTGGAGAAAAGTTGGGTTACAACTCTTTCAGACAGCATGTAAACCCACATTTTAGGGTTTCTACACAAAACGTCTCTGCCATGTTTCTAGCGGCTCTCCTCCCATATATTTTCCTCCAGGACTTCCTGTGACAAAATTGCCTTTCTAAAAGCCAGTCCTCCGTTCACTCTCTTGGCCAGTCACGTTTCCATAGAAAGAAAAAGGACTGGATTTTCCAAAGATGCAACAAGAATGATCAAGTCCCGATTCACACCTAGATATCCTGCTCCTGTTCTCCATGAATTGCAAAATTGAAGTTAATTATCTCGTTCATTTTGTCTAAATCTATTGGGTCACTTTGGCACTGAGCCCCTAAGCTGGTCCACAGCCTGCTTCAGCAGACACCAAACTCTCTCTCAAGTGCCTGCATTCGTGTGCTGAGTAGGTATTGTATTTATTTAGATCGTATTCAACAAAAGATCTTCACGGATTCACTCAAGTACTTAAGCATCTACTATGTGCCCAAAGGTCTTGAAATGTTGGGGGTCTGCAAGGAAGACAGATATGCCTAAACAGATAAATTACACTACTGAAATCATTTGAATGAAAGAGATGTGAATAAACTGCCGTGGGACTCCAGGCAAAGAACCCCCATGGGTTGACCTACAACTAAGAGATACAGCTCTGTCCTGGGGCTCTGAGGAGAAAAACAGCCACCATGGGGGGTGGACAGGCTCTGTACCATCTAAGGAAAGGAAAAGGAAGGGAGAGAAGATAAAGAGAAAACAAGAGAAACGGAAAGGTTTTCTTCTTCTGAGTGTTTCTGCCACCCACTTTTGGAGCACACTGCTTGCTGATGTCCTTTCCGGCCAGTCTTATCCTTCAGCCGGCTTCAGGAGACTTCACCAATTCGATTGTAAGGAGCTGGGCTCCTCCGTGCAGGCAATGCCAACTCCGGAGGGAGCCAGGAGGGGAGCCAAAGATTCACAGGACTCTGCAGCCCTTCTGCAGCTCACTGGTGTGGAGGGGCACCGAGGCTTCACCTTGGCCTCTGTCTCCAAGTTCACATAAAGGAGGGTCGGTTCCTTCCTCGCTAGATGAGCGTGGAGAGAAACCTCCTTCACAGAAGGGATTATGGAATAATTAAAGTCAGAGCCTTGAACAAGGCAAAGGGTTAGCACCATGAATCTGAAGTGACTGGACATGTGAATTAGTAACCAGTAGGACGAGGAGCTGAAGACAAAAAAAGAAAAAAGGCAAGAAACCAGTTCTCGATTTTCTAAGATGGAAATGCAAGTCTTTCTTCTTCCAAAAGAAAAAAGTCATTGAACCCTTTCCTTGAAAATAAAACTGAAAGGGGCCACATGTTGCAAAGAAGGGTTTTAACCGTGATGTCACTACACAATCATGTGTAGCCATCAGTTGTTAAGTGCACTGCAAATAGTTCACACCTTAACAATTATGTTACCAAAGTTCGCAGTTGAGAAATATAGACACACACACATATACATATATATACATGTAAGAAAAGAGTAGAGTGTGTGCCAATTGCTCACTGTACTATTGACAATATCACTCTTACAACTGAAAGCATGACTAGGAGAGAGAAGGTGGTGTGACCCTAGATTGCTAGAGTCACAGCAAGAAAAGTTAAGAAAGTGCCATCAGGTCATTTGGACAAAAGAATGCTATATGGCTGTTGGGTTTATAAGAGATCCATTGGAGAAAAACAAGTCACTACATTAAATTATTTTCTACTTACCTGCATCACCCTCTCCAAGAACACATATTCTAAAATGAGACAAGTTATTACATTAAAAATGACCGGCTCTGGCATTTGGAAAACTACACCAAATAATGAAGTAAAAACTGGGTTACAAACATCCTGGTATCAACTCCAACTACCGTCTTTTACCAAACTAAAACTCTAATGATCACTAATTCACTTGCAATCTAGTGCTCCTCCCATATACAAAATCAACAACTTCCAATGTGTCATAACTTTTTTAAAATTTCCCTAACATTTTAGAGGATAATGTAAATATGTCTCCTGGAAAAGTTGAGAAAGATGGAGACACTAGGAAAGGAAAAGACGAAAATACTCCCCTAATCAATGATGTAAAACACAAGGCATGAACAACTGTTAAAAGAATTCTCTATGACATTGATCAAGTCTACTATCTCTACGCCTGGCTCTTTCCTATCAGTCATTTGATACATAAACAAATAGAATAGTGTATTTCATGGGATCAATTCTTTTAGTGGCGTGCTTTCCCTTTGACCACTACATATGCTTTTATGTGTTTGCTTTATTTTCAGGCGGCGTCACATCAGAACACCCTCATCTCGGCAGATCTTTGCCTTAAGGAACCCTACCTCGGCCCTTGATCAACTGTACTCTGTGTTATGGTCAACTCAGAGCCCTACATGGATCAGTGTTTCCTACCGCCTCTCTCCCGTGCGTTGCTCATGTCAGGGAGTATAGTCCACCGAGTGAAGAGTAAGCAGTCTTCCCAAAGCATCAGATATGAAAAGGAGGAGACGCGGGGTTGGGTGTGGGACCCCATTCCGTGCCTCAGTGCAGACAAGCTAGAGGTCAATGCATCCCTCCAGAGACTGGGAGAAAAACAGGAGGTTATGAGCACGAGGTTCCCTCTGCAGGCCTTGAAGCAGGGACCTGGAATCAAACTGCTGACACCGTGGATCGTGGTTGGTTTGACAGGGAACTCACGAGGAAGATAAGGACGTGAAATAATGAAAATCATAAGAACAGCAGCGAACACTTCTACTGAGCCAAGGACTGCACCCTGAATGTAAACTCTGTGCTGGAACATATCTTAACTCACATGACCCTGAAAGCATCCCGACGTAGTCAATGTTGTTCTTTGCACCATTTGCTAGATGAAGAGACTGGGTACAGTGGCTAGAAAACTCAGCCAGGTTACAAAGCGGATAAATGGCCGAGCCCAAGCTCAGTGCTCCTCTGTGATGCTCTTGGACTACAACTCCAAGTGAAGTCTCTAACGACTATCTCCGCTCGCACTGCCAACACCATCGTCCTCCGTGGAGTGGATGGAGGCAGGCGTGGGCAGGGCAGGGAGCCGGGTGTGGCAGGCCGCCAGATCTAAGGTCTGGCACACAGGTTGCCAGGTGGCTCCCTCCTCTGAGGGGGCCCAGCACACGCCCCAGGGGACTTGGCGGCAGGCCCCAGGGCCCTTTCCCCCGGATCTTGTCCACTTGAAAGGGGCCTGGCCCAGGTGGCCGGTTGGGCTGGTTGGCCAGCCTCCTTTGGACAAAGCAGGCGAGCCCAGCCAGCCTTCCAGTCGCCCCCGGCGTGGCACCAGCGCCCTCAGGCAGAGGGCCTCACGCGTGCCCTCCAACGCGGATTTCTCCTCAGAGCCGTGGCCTGGGCACTAGGAAGGCCAGGCCCTCCCGACTCCAGAGATGATGCTGGGACCCGTCGCCGGAAGGGCCTGCCCGTGTGGCAGCGGCTCCCCAAGCCGGCGGCCTGCTGGGGCCTCACTCACTGCTTGGCCATAAGCCTGTCTCGGCCCTTCGGATTCCACAGAGCCTTTCCTCCACCTGGCTGGAGTCGACAAGTGCGGGCGTGGGGTGAGGCCGTGGTTTTGCCTTTCCAGGAAGAAATGAGGCCCGGGCAAAAGCAGCTGGCCAAGGCAGAGCCTTGACCTGGCACCCCAGTCGGCCTTTGGCCACCAGGTCCAGACCACCGCTTCCAAAGAAGGGAAGCGGCCGGCCAGCTGATTGCAAGTGGGGGATGGGAGGGAGACAACAGCTGAAGCCAAGTCCAGCAGGGCGTTGGCGTTCCTTCTTCAGCTGGGACTGGCCTGGCCTGGCGGGCGGGCGGGGCCTTCACTGAGGACCCCCGAGGCCCGCCCTAGGCCCTGGCGGTGGCGGGTGGCGCATGCGCCCTTGGCCTCAGGGGTTGAACCCAAGCCCACAGGGCACTCAAAGCAGCCGGAGAAAGAAGGGGCCAGGGGAGAGGAAGGCAGGTAGGCGAGGCGGGCAGGGCTCGCCCACCTCTTCTCCTCAGGTCCCCGAGAGAGAAAGAGAGAGAGAGAGAGAGAGAGAGTGAGAGACAGACAGACAGACAGGCAGGGAAAGAGTGAGAGATCCCTGACCTCTGAGTATCTGCATCCACCACTGCTGCCAACTCACAGGCCATCCCACTTCCCCCCCTCCATCCCCATCCCCAGGCGCGGCCCCCCGGGGCCAGCCACACCACGGAGAGGCCCCTTCATGGTCACCTCCGTGCTGTCCCTTCCGGGCCTGACCCCACTGCAGGGGAACCGGTTCAGACAATCCAATCGTCTACATGTCCCTCTCCATGACAATTGTCTTCTCCAGTCTCACATGCCCAAACCGCACCCCCAACATCCTCCTTTGTCTGCAGCTGGAGATAGGAGGAGAATCTCTGCCATTGTGTTGAGAGACTCAGTTTCGCGGGTTTCTCCCCTGTACACGTGTTCTGAAGCTGGGTATTATTTTCTCCAGCGAACCTGTCTTGTGAAGGATTTGGCCAGCCATAAGAAGCTTCAGGGAAGAGGCGGAGGGGCTTCTCTCTCCGCCCCCGACAGCCCTGAGCTGGGTCAGTGCCTCAGACCTGGCCAGGGGCAGCCCATCCCCCGGCGCCCTCTCCCGGGGCATCCCAGGAAAGCTTCACAGCCAGCCCCACCCCACTCGCCACTGCCAGGACCATCGGCCTCCCTCGGGAGGACGGGGCAGGACAGGGAACCGGGTGTGGGAGGCCGCCAGATCTCAGCTCTGGCACACAGGCTGCCAGGCTGCCTGGTCCTCTGAGGGGGCCCAGCACACGCCCCAGGAAACTTGGCGGCAAGCCCCGGGGCTCTCTCCTCTGGAACTCCTCCACTTGAAAGGGGCCTGGCCCAGGTGGCTGGTTCGACCGGTTGGAAAGAAATCTTTTTCTTCTCTGAGAGACTGTTGCTTGTCATCTCCTGGACATGAGATGACAGACAATTGTTCCCATTTCCCTTTCTACTTGAAACCTGATGGATACATTGCCCACTGCCTTTAGAGACTGCAGGTCTTTCTGAAACTCTTTTCAGTGCGCTGGCTCACTTCAGCATCATTTCATTGTTCCATCCGAAATTCCTTTCAGTTGGATCTATTTTCCTTTCTAATCCTTTTGTATACCTAGATATTTAAAAGCTGCTCAAATCTGTAGTGGAGAAAAGTTGGGTTACAACTCTTTCAGACAGCATGTAAACCCACATTTTAGGGTTTCTACACAAAACGTCTCTGCCATGTTTCTAGCGGCTCTCCTCCCATATATTTTCCTCCAGGACTTCCTGTGACAAAATTGCCTTTCTAAAAGCCAGTCCTCCGTTCACTCTCTTGGCCAGTCACGTTTCCATAGAAAGAAAAAGGACTGGATTTTCCAAAGATGCAACAAGAATGATCAAGTCCCGATTCACACCTAGATATCCTGCTCCTGTTCTCCATGAATTGCAAAATTGAAGTTAATTATCTCGTTCATTTTGTCTAAATCTATTGGGTCACTTTGGCACTGAGCCCCTAAG
Organism: Diceros bicornis minor; assembly: GCF_020826845.1. Lineage (NCBI taxonomy): Eukaryota > Metazoa > Chordata > Mammalia > Perissodactyla > Rhinocerotidae > Diceros > Diceros bicornis. The sequence continues at coordinate 1,781,933 of NC_080779.1, forward strand.
CTGGTCCACAGCCTGCTTCAGCAGACACCAAACTCTCTCTCAAGTGCCTGCATTCGTGTGCTGAGTAGGTATTGTATTTATTTAGATCGTATTCAACAAAAGATCTTCACGGATTCACTCAAGTACTTAAGCATCTACTATGTGCCCAAAGGTCTTGAAATGTTGGGGGTCTGCAAGGAAGACAGATATGCCTAAACAGATAAATTACACTACTGAAATCATTTGAATGAAAGAGATGTGAATAAACTGCCGTGGGACTCCAGGCAAAGAACCCCCATGGGTTGACCTACAACTAAGAGATACAGCTCTGTCCTGGGGCTCTGAGGAGAAAAACAGCCACCATGGGGGGTGGACAGGCTCTGTACCATCTAAGGAAAGGAAAAGGAAGGGAGAGAAGATAAAGAGAAAACAAGAGAAACGGAAAGGTTTTCTTCTTCTGAGTGTTTCTGCCACCCACTTTTGGAGCACACTGCTTGCTGATGTCCTTTCCGGCCAGTCTTATCCTTCAGCCGGCTTCAGGAGACTTCACCAATTCGATTGTAAGGAGCTGGGCTCCTCCGTGCAGGCAATGCCAACTCCGGAGGGAGCCAGGAGGGGAGCCAAAGATTCACAGGACTCTGCAGCCCTTCTGCAGCTCACTGGTGTGGAGGGGCACCGAGGCTTCACCTTGGCCTCTGTCTCCAAGTTCACATAAAGGAGGGTCGGTTCCTTCCTCGCTAGATGAGCGTGGAGAGAAACCTCCTTCACAGAAGGGATTATGGAATAATTAAAGTCAGAGCCTTGAACAAGGCAAAGGGTTAGCACCATGAATCTGAAGTGACTGGACATGTGAATTAGTAACCAGTAGGACGAGGAGCTGAAGACAAAAAAAGAAAAAAGGCAAGAAACCAGTTCTCGATTTTCTAAGATGGAAATGCAAGTCTTTCTTCTTCCAAAAGAAAAAAGTCATTGAACCCTTTCCTTGAAAATAAAACTGAAAGGGGCCACATGTTGCAAAGAAGGGTTTTAACCGTGATGTCACTACACAATCATGTGTAGCCATCAGTTGTTAAGTGCACTGCAAATAGTTCACACCTTAACAATTATGTTACCAAAGTTCGCAGTTGAGAAATATAGACACACACACATATACATATATATACATGTAAGAAAAGAGTAGAGTGTGTGCCAATTGCTCACTGTACTATTGACAATATCACTCTTACAACTGAAAGCATGACTAGGAGAGAGAAGGTGGTGTGACCCTAGATTGCTAGAGTCACAGCAAGAAAAGTTAAGAAAGTGCCATCAGGTCATTTGGACAAAAGAATGCTATATGGCTGTTGGGTTTATAAGAGATCCATTGGAGAAAAACAAGTCACTACATTAAATTATTTTCTACTTACCTGCATCACCCTCTCCAAGAACACATATTCTAAAATGAGACAAGTTATTACATTAAAAATGACCGGCTCTGGCATTTGGAAAACTACACCAAATAATGAAGTAAAAACTGGGTTACAAACATCCTGGTATCAACTCCAACTACCGTCTTTTACCAAACTAAAACTCTAATGATCACTAATTCACTTGCAATCTAGTGCTCCTCCCATATACAAAATCAACAACTTCCAATGTGTCATAACTTTTTTAAAATTTCCCTAACATTTTAGAGGATAATGTAAATATGTCTCCTGGAAAAGTTGAGAAAGATGGAGACACTAGGAAAGGAAAAGACGAAAATACTCCCCTAATCAATGATGTAAAACACAAGGCATGAACAACTGTTAAAAGAATTCTCTATGACATTGATCAAGTCTACTATCTCTACGCCTGGCTCTTTCCTATCAGTCATTTGATACATAAACAAATAGAATAGTGTATTTCATGGGATCAATTCTTTTAGTGGCGTGCTTTCCCTTTGACCACTACATATGCTTTTATGTGTTTGCTTTATTTTCAGGCGGCGTCACATCAGAACACCCTCATCTCGGCAGATCTTTGCCTTAAGGAACCCTACCTCGGCCCTTGATCAACTGTACTCTGTGTTATGGTCAACTCAGAGCCCTACATGGATCAGTGTTTCCTACCGCCTCTCTCCCGTGCGTTGCTCATGTCAGGGAGTATAGTCCACCGAGTGAAGAGTAAGCAGTCTTCCCAAAGCATCAGATATGAAAAGGAGGAGACGCGGGGTTGGGTGTGGGACCCCATTCCGTGCCTCAGTGCAGACAAGCTAGAGGTCAATGCATCCCTCCAGAGACTGGGAGAAAAACAGGAGGTTATGAGCACGAGGTTCCCTCTGCAGGCCTTGAAGCAGGGACCTGGAATCAAACTGCTGACACCGTGGATCGTGGTTGGTTTGACAGGGAACTCACGAGGAAGATAAGGACGTGAAATAATGAAAATCATAAGAACAGCAGCGAACACTTCTACTGAGCCAAGGACTGCACCCTGAATGTAAACTCTGTGCTGGAACATATCTTAACTCACATGACCCTGAAAGCATCCCGACGTAGTCAATGTTGTTCTTTGCACCATTTGCTAGATGAAGAGACTGGGTACAGTGGCTAGAAAACTCAGCCAGGTTACAAAGCGGATAAATGGCCGAGCCCAAGCTCAGTGCTCCTCTGTGATGCTCTTGGACTACAACTCCAAGTGAAGTCTCTAACGACTATCTCCGCTCGCACTGCCAACACCATCGTCCTCCGTGGAGTGGATGGAGGCAGGCGTGGGCAGGGCAGGGAGCCGGGTGTGGCAGGCCGCCAGATCTAAGGTCTGGCACACAGGTTGCCAGGTGGCTCCCTCCTCTGAGGGGGCCCAGCACACGCCCCAGGGGACTTGGCGGCAGGCCCCAGGGCCCTTTCCCCCGGATCTTGTCCACTTGAAAGGGGCCTGGCCCAGGTGGCCGGTTGGGCTGGTTGGCCAGCCTCCTTTGGACAAAGCAGGCGAGCCCAGCCAGCCTTCCAGTCGCCCCCGGCGTGGCACCAGCGCCCTCAGGCCGAGGGCCTCACGCGTGCCCTCCAACGCGGATTTCTCCTCAGAGCCGTGGCCTGGGCACTAGGAAGGCCAGGCCCTCCCGACTCCAGAGATGATGCTGGGACCCGTCGCCGGAAGGGCCTGCCCTTGTGGCAGCGGCTCCCCAAGCCGGCGGCCTGCTGGGGCCTCACTCACTGCTTGGCCATAAGCCTGTCTCGGCCCTTCGGATTCCACAGAGCCTTTCCTCCACCTGGCTGGAGTCCACAAGTGCGGGCGTGGGGTGAGGCCGTGGTTTTGCCTTTCCAGGAAGAAATGAGGCCCGGGCAAAAGCAGCTGGCCGAGGCAGAGCCTTGACCTGGCACCCCAGTCGGCCTTTGGCCACCAGGTCCAGACCACCGCTTCCAAAGAAGGGAAGCGGCCGGCCAGCTGATTGCAAGTGGGGGATGGGAGGGAGACAACAGCTGAAGCCAAGTCCAGCAGGGCGTTGGCGTTCCTTCTTCAGCTGGGACTGGCCTGGCCTGGCGGGCGGGCGGGGCCTTCACTGAGGACCCCCGAGGCCCGCCCTAGGCCCTGGCGGTGGCGGGCGGCGCATGCGCCCTTGGCCTCAGGGGTTGAACCCAAGCCCACAGGGCACTCAAAGCAGCCGGAGAAAGAAGGGGCCAGGGGAGAGGAAGGCAGGTAGGCGAGGCGGGCAGGGCTCGCCCACCTCTTCTCCTCAGGTCCCCGAGAGAGAAAGAGAGAGAGAGAGAGAGAGAGAGTGAGAGACAGACAGACAGACAGGCAGGGAAAGAGTGAGAGATCCCTGACCTCTGAGTATCTGCATCCACCACTGCTGCCAACTCACAGGCCATCCCACTTCCCCCCCTCCATCCCCATCCCCAGGCGCGGCCCCCCGGGGCCAGCCACACCACGGAGAGGCCCCTTCATGGTCACCTCCGTGCTGTCCCTTCCGGGCCTGACCCCACTGCAGGGGAACCGGTTCAGACAATCCAATCGTCTACATGTCCCTCTCCATGACAATTGTCTTCTCCAGTCTCACATGCCCAAACCGCACCCCCAACATCCTCCTTTGTCTGCAGCTGGAGATAGGAGGAGAATCTCTGCCATTGTGTTGAGAGACTCAGTTTCGCGGGTTTCTCCCCTGTACACGTGTTCTGAAGCTGGGTATTATTTTCTCCAGCGAACCTGTCTTGTGAAGGATTTGGCCAGCCATAAGAAGCTTCAGGGAAGAGGCGGAGGGGCTTCTCTCTCCGCCCCCGACAGCCCTGAGCTGGGTCAGTGCCTCAGACCTGGCCAGGGGCAGCCCATCCCCCGGCGCCCTCTCCCGGGGCATCCCAGGAAAGCTTCACAGCCAGCCCCACCCCACTCGCCACTGCCAGGACCATCGGCCTCCCTCGGGAGGACGGGGCAGGACAGGGAACCGGGTGTGGGAGGCCGCCAGATCTCAGCTCTGGCACACAGGCTGCCAGGCTGCCTGGTCCTCTGAGGGGGCCCAGCACACGCCCCAGGAAACTTGGCGGCAGGCCCCGGGGCTCTCTCCTCTGGAACTCCTCCACTTGAAAGGGGCCTGGCCCAGGTGGCTGGTTCGACCGGTTGGAAAGAAATCTTTTTCTTCTCTGAGAGACTGTTGCTTGTCATCTCCTGGACATGAGATGACAGACAATTGTTCCCATTTCCCTTTCTACTTGAAACCTGATGGATACATTGCCCACTGCCTTTAGAGACTGCAGGTCTTTCTGAAACTCTTTTCAGTGCGCTGGCTCACTTCAGCATCATTTCATTGTTCCATCCGAAATTCCTTTCAGTTGGATCTATTTTCCTTTCTAATCCTTTTGTATACCTAGATATTTAAAAGCTGCTCAAATCTGTAGTGGAGAAAAGTTGGGTTACAACTCTTTCAGACAGCATGTAAACCCACATTTTAGGGTTTCTACACAAAACGTCTCTGCCATGTTTCTAGCGGCTCTCCTCCCATATATTTTCCTCCAGGACTTCCTGTGTCAAAATTGCCTTTCTAAAAGCCAGTCCTCCGTTCACTCTCTTGGCCAGTCACGTTTCCATAGAAAGAAAAAGGACTGGATTTTCCAAAGATGCAACAAGAATGATCAAGTCCCGATTCACACCTAGATATCCTGCTCCTGTTCTCCATGAATTGCAAAATTGAAGTTAATTATCTCGTTCATTTTGTCTAAATCTATTGGGTCACTTTGGCACTGAGCCCCTAAGCTGGTCCACAGCCTGCTTCAGCAGACACCAAACTCTCTCTCAAGTGCCTGCATTCGTGTGCTGAGTAGGTATTGTATTTATTTAGATCGTATTCAACAAAAGATCTTCACGGATTCACTCAAGTACTTAAGCATCTACTATGTGCCCAAAGGTCTTGAAATGTTGGGGGTCTGCAAGGAAGACAGATATGCCTAAACAGATAAATTACACTACTGAAATCATTTGAATGAAAGAGATGTGAATAAACTGCCGTGGGACTCCAGGCAAAGAACCCCCATGGGTTGACCTACAACTAAGAGATACAGCTCTGTCCTGGGGCTCTGAGGAGAAAAACAGCCACCATGGGGGGTGGACAGGCTCTGTACCATCTAAGGAAAGGAAAAGGAAGGGAGAGAAGATAAAGAGAAAACAAGAGAAACGGAAAGGTTTTCTTCTTCTGAGTGTTTCTGCCACCCACTTTTGGAGCACACTGCTTGCTGATGTCCTTTCCGGCCAGTCTTATCCTTCAGCCGGCTTCAGGAGACTTCACCAATTCGATTGTAAGGAGCTGGGCTCCTCCGTGCAGGCAATGCCAACTCCGGAGGGAGCCAGGAGGGGAGCCAAAGATTCACAGGACTCTGCAGCCCTTCTGCAGCTCACTGGTGTGGAGGGGCACCGAGGCTTCACCTTGGCCTCTGTCTCCAAGTTCACATAAAGGAGGGTCGGTTCCTTCCTCGCTAGATGAGCGTGGAGAGAAACCTCCTTCACAGAAGGGATTATGGAATAATTAAAGTCAGAGCCTTGAACAAGGCAAAGGGTTAGCACCATGAATCTGAAGTGACTGGACATGTGAATTAGTAACCAGTAGGACGAGGAGCTGAAGACAAAAAAAGAAAAAAGGCAAGAAACCAGTTCTCGATTTTCTAAGATGGAAATGCAAGTCTTTCTTCTTCCAAAAGAAAAAAGTCATTGAACCCTTTCCTTGAAAATAAAACTGAAAGGGGCCACATGTTGCAAAGAAGGGTTTTAACCGTGATGTCACTACACAATCATGTGTAGCCATCAGTTGTTAAGTGCACTGCAAATAGTTCACACCTTAACAATTATGTTACCAAAGTTCGCAGTTGAGAAATATAGACACACACACATATACATATATATACATGTAAGAAAAGAGTAGAGTGTGTGCCAATTGCTCACTGTACTATTGACAATATCACTCTTACAACTGAAAGCATGACTAGGAGAGAGAAGGTGGTGTGACCCTAGATTGCTAGAGTCACAGCAAGAAAAGTTAAGAAAGTGCCATCAGGTCATTTGGACAAAAGAATGCTATATGGCTGTTGGGTTTATAAGAGATCCATTGGAGAAAAACAAGTCACTACATTAAATTATTTTCTACTTACCTGCATCACCCTCTCCAAGAACACATATTCTAAAATGAGACAAGTTATTACATTAAAAATGACCGGCTCTGGCATTTGGAAAACTACACCAAATAATGAAGTAAAAACTGGGTTACAAACATCCTGGTATCAACTCCAACTACCGTCTTTTACCAAACTAAAACTCTAATGATCACTAATTCACTTGCAATCTAGTGCTCCTCCCATATACAAAATCAACAACTTCCAATGTGTCATAACTTTTTTAAAATTTCCCTAACATTTTAGAGGATAATGTAAATATGTCTCCTGGAAAAGTTGAGAAAGATGGAGACACTAGGAAAGGAAAAGACGAAAATACTCCCCTAATCAATGATGTAAAACACAAGGCATGAACAACTGTTAAAAGAATTCTCTATGACATTGATCAAGTCTACTATCTCTACGCCTGGCTCTTTCCTATCAGTCATTTGATACATAAACAAATAGAATAGTGTATTTCATGGGATCAATTCTTTTAGTGGCGTGCTTTCCCTTTGACCACTACATATGCTTTTATGTGTTTGCTTTATTTTCAGGCGGCGTCACATCAGAACACCCTCATCTCGGCAGATCTTTGCCTTAAGGAACCCTACCTCGGCCCTTGATCAACTGTACTCTGTGTTATGGTCAACTCAGAGCCCTACATGGATCAGTGTTTCCTACCGCCTCTCTCCCGTGCGTTGCTCATGTCAGGGAGTATAGTCCACCGAGTGAACAGTAAGCAGTCTTCCCAAAGCATCAGATATGAAAAGGAGGAGACGCGGGGTTGGGTGTGGGACCCCATTCCGTGCCTCAGTGCAGACAAGCTAGAGGTCAATGCATCCCTCCAGAGACTGGGAGAAAAACAGGAGGTTATGAGCACGAGGTTCCCTCTGCAGGCCTTGAAGCAGGGACCTGGAATCAAACTGCTGACACCGTGGATCGTGGTTGGTTTGACAGGGAACTCACGAGGAAGATAAGGACGTGAAATAATGAAAATCATAAGAACAGCAGCGAACACTTCTACTGAGCCAAGGACTGCACCCTGAATGTAAACTCTGTGCTGGAACATATCTTAACTCACATGACCCTGAAAGCATCCCGACGTAGTCAATGTTGTTCTTTGCACCATTTGCTAGATGAAGAGACTGGGTACAGTGGCTAGAAAACTCAGCCAGGTTACAAAGCGGATAAATGGCCGAGCCCAAGCTCAGTGCTCCTCTGTGATGCTCTTGGACTACAACTCCAAGTGAAGTCTCTAACGACTATCTCCGCTCGCACTGCCAACACCATCGTCCTCCGTGGAGTGGATGGAGGCAGGCGTGGGCAGGGCAGGGAGCCGGGTGTGGCAGGCCGCCAGATCTAAGGTCTGGCACACAGGTTGCCAGGTGGCTCCCTCCTCTGAGGGGGCCCAGCACACGCCCCAGGGGACTTGGCGGCAGGCCCCAGGGCCCTTTCCCCCGGATCTTGTCCACTTGAAAGGGGCCTGGCCCAGGTGGCCGGTTGGGCTGGTTGGCCAGCCTCCTTTGGACAAAGCAGGCGAGCCCAGCCAGCCTTCCAGTCGCCCCCGGCGTGGCACCAGCGCCCTCAGGCCGAGGGCCTCACGCGTGCCCTCCAACGCGGATTTCTCCTCAGAGCCGTGGCCTGGGCACTAGGAAGGCCAGGCCCTCCCGACTCCAGAGATGATGCTGGGACCCGTCGCCGGAAGGGCCTGCCCTTGTGGCAGCGGCTCCCCAAGCCGGCGGCCTGCTGGGGCCTCACTCACTGCTTGGCCATAAGCCTGTCTCGGCCCTTCGGATTCCACAGAGCCTTTCCTCCACCTGGCTGGAGTCCACAAGTGCGGGCGTGGGGTGAGGCCGTGGTTTTGCCTTTCCAGGAAGAAATGAGGCCCGGGCAAAAGCAGCTGGCCGAGGCAGAGCCTTGACCTGGCACCCCAGTCGGCCTTTGGCCACCAGGTCCAGACCACCGCTTCCAAAGAAGGGAAGCGGCCGGCCAGCTGATTGCAAGTGGGGGATGGGAGGGAGACAACAGCTGAAGCCAAGTCCAGCAGGGCGTTGGCGTTCCTTCTTCAGCTGGGACTGGCCTGGCCTGGCGGGCGGGCGGGGCCTTCACTGAGGACCCCCGAGGCCCGCCCTAGGCCCTGGCGGTGGCGGGCGGCGCATGCGCCCTTGGCCTCAGGGGTTGAACCCAAGCCCACAGGGCACTCAAAGCAGCCGGAGAAAGAAGGGGCCAGGGGAGAGGAAGGCAGGTAGGCGAGGCGGGCAGGGCTCGCCCACCTCTTCTCCTCAGGTCCCCGAGAGAGAAAGAGAGAGAGAGAGAGAGAGAGAGTGAGAGACAGACAGACAGACAGGCAGGGAAAGAGTGAGAGATCCCTGACCTCTGAGTATCTGCATCCACCACTGCTGCCAACTCACAGGCCATCCCACTTCCCCCCCTCCATCCCCATCCCCAGGCGCGGCCCCCCGGGGCCAGCCACACCACGGAGAGGCCCCTTCATGGTCACCTCCGTGCTGTCCCTTCCGGGCCTGACCCCACTGCAGGGGAACCGGTTCAGACAATCCAATCGTCTACATGTCCCTCTCCATGACAATTGTCTTCTCCAGTCTCACATGCCCAAACCGCACCCCCAACATCCTCCTTTGTCTGCAGCTGGAGATAGGAGGAGAATCTCTGCCATTGTGTTGAGAGACTCAGTTTCGCGGGTTTCTCCCCTGTACACGTGTTCTGAAGCTGGGTATTATTTTCTCCAGCGAACCTGTCTTGTGAAGGATTTGGCCAGCCATAAGAAGCTTCAGGGAAGAGGCGGAGGGGCTTCTCTCTCCGCCCCCGACAGCCCTGAGCTGGGTCAGTGCCTCAGACCTGGCCAGGGGCAGCCCATCCCCCGGCGCCCTCTCCCGGGGCATCCCAGGAAAGCTTCACAGCCAGCCCCACCCCACTCGCCACTGCCAGGACCATCGGCCTCCCTCGGGAGGACGGGGCAGGACAGGGAACCGGGTGTGGGAGGCCGCCAGATCTCAGCTCTGGCACACAGGCTGCCAGGCTGCCTGGTCCTCTGAGGGGGCCCAGCACACGCCCCAGGAAACTTGGCGGCAGGCCCCGGGGCTCTCTCCTCTGGAACTCCTCCACTTGAAAGGGGCCTGGCCCAGGTGGCTGGTTCGACCGGTTGGAAAGAAATCTTTTTCTTCTCTGAGAGACTGTTGCTTGTCATCTCCTGGACATGAGATGACAGACAATTGTTCCCATTTCCCTTTCTACTTGAAACCTGATGGATACATTGCCCACTGCCTTTAGAGACTGCAGGTCTTTCTGAAACTCTTTTCAGTGCGCTGGCTCACTTCAGCATCATTTCATTGTTCCATCCGAAATTCCTTTCAGTTGGATCTATTTTCCTTTCTAATCCTTTTGTATACCTAGATATTTAAAAGCTGCTCAAATCTGTAGTGGAGAAAAGTTGGGTTACAACTCTTTCAGACAGCATGTAAACCCACATTTTAGGGTTTCTACACAAAACGTCTCTGCCATGTTTCTAGCAGCTCTCCTTCCATATATTTTCCTCCAGGACTTCCTGTGACAAAATTGCCTTTCTAAAAGCCAGTCCTCCGTTCACTCTCTTGGCCAGTCACGTTTCCATAGAAAGAAAAAGGACTGGATTTTCCAAAGATGCAACAAGAATGATCAAGTCCCGATTCACACCTAGATATCCTGCTCCTGTTCTCCATGAATTGCAAAATTGAAGTTAATTATCTCGTTCATTTTGTCTAAATCTATTGGGTCACTTTGGCACTGAGCCCCTAAGCTGGTCCACAGCCTGCTTCAGCAGACACCAAACTCTCTCTCAAGTGCCTGCATTCGTGTGCTGAGTAGGTATTGTATTTATTTAGATCGTATTCAACAAAAGATCTTCACGGATTCACTCAAGTACTTAAGCATCTACTATGTGCCCAAAGGTCTTGAAATGTTGGGGGTCTGCAAGGAAGACAGATATGCCTAAACAGATAAATTACACTACTGAAATCATTTGAATGAAAGAGATGTGAATAAACTGCCGTGGGACTCCAGGCAAAGAACCCCCATGGGTTGACCTACAACTAAGAGATACAGCTCTGTCCTGGGGCTCTGAGGAGAAAAACAGCCACCATGGGGGGTGGACAGGCTCTGTACCATCTAAGGAAAGGAAAAGGAAGGGAGAGAAGATAAAGAGAAAACAAGAGAAACGGAAAGGTTTTCTTCTTCTGAGTGTTTCTGCCACCCACTTTTGGAGCACACTGCTTGCTGATGTCCTTTCCGGCCAGTCTTATCCTTCAGCCGGCTTCAGGAGACTTCACCAATTCGATTGTAAGGAGCTGGGCTCCTCCGTGCAGGCAATGCCAACTCCGGAGGGAGCCAGGAGGGGAGCCAAAGATTCACAGGACTCTGCAGCCCTTCTGCAGCTCACTGGTGTGGAGGGGCACCGAGGCTTCACCTTGGCCTCTGTCTCCAAGTTCACATAAAGGAGGGTCGGTTCCTTCCTCGCTAGATGAGCGTGGAGAGAAACCTCCTTCACAGAAGGGATTATGGAATAATTAAAGTCAGAGCCTTGAACAAGGCAAAGGGTTAGCACCATGAATCTGAAGTGACTGGACATGTGAATTAGTAACCAGTAGGACGAGGAGCTGAAGACAAAAAAAGAAAAAAGGCAAGAAACCAGTTCTCGATTTTCTAAGATGGAAATGCAAGTCTTTCTTCTTCCAAAAGAAAAAAGTCATTGAACCCTTTCCTTGAAAATAAAACTGAAAGGGGCCACATGTTGCAAAGAAGGGTTTTAACCGTGATGTCACTACACAATCATGTGTAGCCATCAGTTGTTAAGTGCACTGCAAATAGTTCACACCTTAACAATTATGTTACCAAAGTTCGCAGTTGAGAAATATAGACACACACACATATACATATATATACATGTAAGAAAAGAGTAGAGTGTGTGCCAATTGCTCACTGTACTATTGACAATATCACTCTTACAACTGAAAGCATGACTAGGAGAGAGAAGGTGGTGTGACCCTAGATTGCTAGAGTCACAGCAAGAAAAGTTAAGAAAGTGCCATCAGGTCATTTGGACAAAAGAATGCTATATGGCTGTTGGGTTTATAAGAGATCCATTGGAGAAAAACAAGTCACTACATTAAATTATTTTCTACTTACCTGCATCACCCTCTCCAAGAACACATATTCTAAAATGAGACAAGTTATTACATTAAAAATGACCGGCTCTGGCATTTGGAAAACTACACCAAATAATGAAGTAAAAACTGGGTTACAAACATCCTGGTATCAACTCCAACTACCGTCTTTTACCAAACTAAAACTCTAATGATCACTAATTCACTTGCAATCTAGTGCTCCTCCCATATACAAAATCAACAACTTCCAATGTGTCATAACTTTTTTAAAATTTCCCTAACATTTTAGAGGATAATGTAAATATGTCTCCTGGAAAAGTTGAGAAAGATGGAGACACTAGGAAAGGAAAAGACGAAAATACTCCCCTAATCAATGATGTAAAACACAAGGCATGAACAACTGTTAAAAGAATTCTCTATGACATTGATCAAGTCTACTATCTCTACGCCTGGCTCTTTCCTATCAGTCATTTGATACATAAACAAATAGAATAGTGTATTTTATGGGATCAATTCTTTTAGTGGCGTGCTTTCCCTTTGACCACTACATATGCTTTTATGTGTTTGCTTTATTTTCAGGCGGCGTCACATCAGAACACCCTCATCTCGGCAGATCTTTGCCTTAAGGAACCCTACCTCGGCCCTTGATCAACTGTACTCTGTGTTATGGTCAACTCAGAGCCCTACATGGATCAGTGTTTCCTACCGCCTCTCTCCCGTGCGTTGCTCATGTCAGGGAGTATAGTCCACCGAGTGAACAGTAAGCAGTCTTCCCAAAGCATCAGATATGAAAAGGAGGAGACGCGGGGTTGGGTGTGGGACCCCATTCCGTGCCTCAGTGCAGACAAGCTAGAGGTCAATGCATCCCTCCAGAGACTGGGAGAAAAACAGGAGGTTATGAGCACGAGGTTCCCTCTGCAGGCCTTGAAGCAGGGACCTGGAATCAAACTGCTGACACCGTGGATCGTGGTTGGTTTGACAGGGAACTCACGAGGAAGATAAGGACGTGAAATAATGAAAATCATAAGAACAGCAGCGAACACTTCTACTGAGCCAAGGACTGCACCCTGAATGTAAACTCTGTGCTGGAACATATCTTAACTCACATGACCCTGAAAGCATCCCGACGTAGTCAATGTTGTTCTTTGCACCATTTGCTAGATGAAGAGACTGGGTACAGTGGCTAGAAAACTCAGCCAGGTTACAAAGCGGATAAATGGCCGAGCCCAAGCTCAGTGCTCCTCTGTGATGCTCTTGGACTACAACTCCAAGTGAAGTCTCTAACGACTATCTCCGCTCGCACTGCCAACACCATCGTCCTCCGTGGAGTGGATGGAGGCAGGCGTGGGCAGGGCAGGGAGCCGGGTGTGGCAGGCCGCCAGATCTAAGGTCTGGCACACAGGTTGCCAGGTGGCTCCCTCCTCTGAGGGGGCCCAGCACACGCCCCAGGGGACTTGGCGGCAGGCCCCAGGGCCCTTTCCCCCGGATCTTGTCCACTTGAAAGGGGCCTGGCCCAGGTGGCCGGTTGGGCTGGTTGGCCAGCCTCCTTTGGACAAAGCAGGCGAGCCCAGCCAGCCTTCCAGTCGCCCCCGGCGTGGCACCAGCACCCTCAGGCCGAGGGCCTCACGCGTGCCCTCCAACGCGGATTTCTCCTCAGAGCCGTGGCCTGGGCACTAGGAAGGCCAGGCCCTCCCGACTCCAGAGATGATGCTGGAACCCGTCGCCGGAAGGGCCTGCCCGTGTGGCAGCGGCTCCCCAAGCCGGCGGCCTGCTGGGGCCTCACTCACTGCTTGGCCATAAGCCTGTCTCGGCCCTTCGGATTCCACAGAGCCTTTCCTCCACCTGGCTGGAGTCGACAAGTGCGGGCGTGGGGTGAGGCCGTGGTTTTGCCTTTCCAGGAAGAAATGAGGCCCGGGCAAAAGCAGCTGGCCGAGGCAGAGCCTTGACCTGGCACCCCAGTCGGCCTTTGGCCACCAGGTCCAGACCACCGCTTCCAAAGAAGGGAAGCGGCCGGCCAGCTGATTGCAAGTGGGGGATGGGAGGGAGACAACAGCTGAAGCCAAGTCCAGCAGGGCGTTGGCGTTCCTTCTTCAGCTGGGACTGGCCTGGCCTGGCGGGCGGGCGGGGCCTTCACTGAGGACCCCCGAGGCCCGCCCTAGGCCCTGGCGGTGGCGGGCGGTGCATGCGCCCTTGGCCTCAGGGGTTGAACCCAAGCCCACAGGGCACTCAAAGCAGCCGGAGAAAGAAGGGGCCAGGGGAGAGGAAGGCAGGTAGGCGAGGCGGGCAGGGCTCGCCCACCTCTTCTCCTCAGGTCCCCGAGAGAGAAAGAGAGAGAGAGAGAGAGAGAGAGTGAGAGACAGACAGACAGACAGGCAGGGAAAGAGTGAGAGATCCCTGACCTCTGAGTATCTGCATCCACCACTGCTGCCAACTCACAGGCCATCCCACTTCCCCCCCTCCATCCCCATCCCCAGGCGCGGCCCCCCGGGGCCAGCCACACCACGGAGAGGCCCCTTCATGGTCACCTCCGTGCTGTCCCTTCCGGGCCTGACCCCACTGCAGGGGAACCGGTTCAGACAATCCAATCGTCTACATGTCCCTCTCCATGACAATTGTCTTCTCCAGTCTCACATGCCCAAACCGCACCCCCAACATCCTCCTTTGTCTGCAGCTGGAGATAGGAGGAGAATCTCTGCCATTGTGTTGAGAGACTCAGTTTCGCGGGTTTCTCCCCTGTACACGTGTTCTGAAGCTGGGTATTATTTTCTCCAGCGAACCTGTCTTGTGAAGGATTTGGCCAGCCATAAGAAGCTTCAGGGAAGAGGCGGAGGGGCTTCTCTCTCCGCCCCCGACAGCCCTGAGCTGGGTCAGTGCCTCAGACCTGGCCAGGGGCAGCCCATCCCCCGGCGCCCTCTCCCGGGGCATCCCAGGAAAGCTTCACAGCCAGCCCCACCCCACTCGCCACTGCCAGGACCATCGGCCTCCCTCGGGAGGACGGGGCAGGACAGGGAACCGGGTGTGGGAGGCCGCCAGATCTCAGCTCTGGCACACAGGCTGCCAGGCTGCCTGGTCCTCTGAGGGGGCCCAGCACACGCCCCAGGAAACTTGGCGGCAGGCCCCGGGGCTCTCTCCTCTGGAACTCCTCCACTTGAAAGGGGCCTGGCCCAGGTGGCTGGTTCGACCGGTTGGAAAGAAATCTTTTTCTTCTCTGAGAGACTGTTGCTTGTCATCTCCTGGACATGAGATGACAGACAATTGTTCCCATTTCCCTTTCTACTTGAAACCTGATGGATACATTGCCCACTGCCTTTAGAGACTGCAGGTCTTTCTGAAACTCTTTTCAGTGCGCTGGCTCACTTCAGCATCATTTCATTGTTCCATCCGAAATTCCTTTCAGTTGGATCTATTTTCCTTTCTAATCCTTTTGTATACCTAGATATTTAAAAGCTGCTCAAATCTGTAGTGGAGAAAAGTTGGGTTACAACTCTTTCAGACAGCATGTAAACCCACATTTTAGGGTTTCTACACAAAACGTCTCTGCCATGTTTCTAGCAGCTCTCCTTCCATATATTTTCCTCCAGGACTTCCTGTGACAAAATTGCCTTTCTAAAAGCCAGTCCTCCGTTCACTCTCTTGGCCAGTCACGTTTCCATAGAAAGAAAAAGGACTGGATTTTCCAAAGATGCAACAAGAATGATCAAGTCCCGATTCACACCTAGATATCCTGCTCCTGTTCTCCATGAATTGCAAAATTGAAGTTAATTATCTCGTTCATTTTGTCTAAATCTATTGGGTCACTTTGGCACTGAGCCCCTAAGCTGGTCCACAGCCTGCTTCAGCAGACACCAAACTCTCTCTCAAGTGCCTGCATTCGTGTGCTGAGTAGGTATTGTATTTATTTAGATCGTATTCAACAAAAGATCTTCACGGATTCACTCAAGTACTTAAGCATCTACTATGTGCCCAAAGGTCTTGAAATGTTGGGGGTCTGCAAGGAAGACAGATATGCCTAAACAGATAAATTACACTACTGAAATCATTTGAATGAAAGAGATGTGAATAAACTGCCGTGGGACTCCAGGCAAAGAACCCCCATGGGTTGACCTACAACTAAGAGATACAGCTCTGTCCTGGGGCTCTGAGGAGAAAAACAGCCACCATGGGGGGTGGACAGGCTCTGTACCATCTAAGGAAAGGAAAAGGAAGGGAGAGAAGATAAAGAGAAAACAAGAGAAACGGAAAGGTTTTCTTCTTCTGAGTGTTTCTGCCACCCACTTTTGGAGCACACTGCTTGCTGATGTCCTTTCCGGCCAGTCTTATCCTTCAGCCGGCTTCAGGAGACTTCACCAATTCGATTGTAAGGAGCTGGGCTCCTCCGTGCAGGCAATGCCAACTCCGGAGGGAGCCAGGAGGGGAGCCAAAGATTCACAGGACTCTGCAGCCCTTCTGCAGCTCACTGGTGTGGAGGGGCACCGAGGCTTCACCTTGGCCTCTGTCTCCAAGTTCACATAAAGGAGGGTCGGTTCCTTCCTCGCTAGATGAGCGTGGAGAGAAACCTCCTTCACAGAAGGGATTATGGAATAATTAAAGTCAGAGCCTTGAACAAGGCAAAGGGTTAGCACCATGAATCTGAAGTGACTGGACATGTGAATTAGTAACCAGTAGGACGAGGAGCTGAAGACAAAAAAAGAAAAAAGGCAAGAAACCAGTTCTCGATTTTCTAAGATGGAAATGCAAGTCTTTCTTCTTCCAAAAGAAAAAAGTCATTGAACCCTTTCCTTGAAAATAAAACTGAAAGGGGCCACATGTTGCAAAGAAGGGTTTTAACCGTGATGTCACTACACAATCATGTGTAGCCATCAGTTGTTAAGTGCACTGCAAATAGTTCACACCTTAACAATTATGTTACCAAAGTTCGCAGTTGAGAAATATAGACACACACACATATACATATATATACATGTAAGAAAAGAGTAGAGTGTGTGCCAATTGCTCACTGTACTATTGACAATATCACTCTTACAACTGAAAGCATGACTAGGAGAGAGAAGGTGGTGTGACCCTAGATTGCTAGAGTCACAGCAAGAAAAGTTAAGAAAGTGCCATCAGGTCATTTGGACAAAAGAATGCTATATGGCTGTTGGGTTTATAAGAGATCCATTGGAGAAAAACAAGTCACTACATTAAATTATTTTCTACTTACCTGCATCACCCTCTCCAAGAACACATATTCTAAAATGAGACAAGTTATTACATTAAAAATGACCGGCTCTGGCATTTGGAAAACTACACCAAATAATGAAGTAAAAACTGGGTTACAAACATCCTGGTATCAACTCCAACTACCGTCTTTTACCAAACTAAAACTCTAATGATCACTAATTCACTTGCAATCTAGTGCTCCTCCCATATACAAAATCAACAACTTCCAATGTGTCATAACTTTTTTAAAATTTCCCTAACATTTTAGAGGATAATGTAAATATGTCTCCTGGAAAAGTTGAGAAAGATGGAGACACTAGGAAAGGAAAAGACGAAAATACTCCCCTAATCAATGATGTAAAACACAAGGCATGAACAACTGTTAAAAGAATTCTCTATGACATTGATCAAGTCTACTATCTCTACGCCTGGCTCTTTCCTATCAGTCATTTGATACATAAACAAATAGAATAGTGTATTTCATGGGATCAATTCTTTTAGTGGCGTGCTTTCCCTTTGACCACTACATATGCTTTTATGTGTTTGCTTTATTTTCAGGCGGCGTCACATCAGAACACCCTCATCTCGGCAGATCTTTGCCTTAAGGAACCCTACCTCGGCCCTTGATCAACTGTACTCTGTGTTATGGTCAACTCAGAGCCCTACATGGATCAGTGTTTCCTACCGCCTCTCTCCCGTGCGTTGCTCATGTCAGGGAGTATAGTCCACCGAGTGAACAGTAAGCAGTCTTCCCAAAGCATCAGATATGAAAAGGAGGAGACGCGGGGTTGGGTGTGGGACCCCATTCCGTGCCTCAGTGCAGACAAGCTAGAGGTCAATGCATCCCTCCAGAGACTGGGAGAAAAACAGGAGGTTATGAGCACGAGGTTCCCTCTGCAGGCCTTGAAGCAGGGACCTGGAATCAAACTGCTGACACCGTGGATCGTGGTTGGTTTGACAGGGAACTCACGAGGAAGATAAGGACGTGAAATAATGAAAATCATAAGAACAGCAGCGAACACTTCTACTGAGCCAAGGACTGCACCCTGAATGTAAACTCTGTGCTGGAACATATCTTAACTCACATGACCCTGAAAGCATCCCGACGTAGTCAATGTTGTTCTTTGCACCATTTGCTAGATGAAGAGACTGGGTACAGTGGCTAGAAAACTCAGCCAGGTTACAAAGCGGATAAATGGCCGAGCCCAAGCTCAGTGCTCCTCTGTGATGCTCTTGGACTACAACTCCAAGTGAAGTCTCTAACGACTATCTCCGCTCGCACTGCCAACACCATCGTCCTCCGTGGAGTGGATGGAGGCAGGCGTGGGCAGGGCAGGGAGCCGGGTGTGGCAGGCCGCCAGATCTAAGGTCTGGCACACAGGTTGCCAGGTGGCTCCCTCCTCTGAGGGGGCCCAGCACACGCCCCAGGGGACTTGGCGGCAGGCCCCAGGGCCCTTTCCCCCGGATCTTGTCCACTTGAAAGGGGCCTGGCCCAGGTGGCCGGTTGGGCTGGTTGGCCAGCCTCCTTTGGACAAAGCAGGCGAGCCCAGCCAGCCTTCCAGTCGCCCCCGGCGTGGCACCAGCGCCCTCAGGCCGAGGGCCTCACGCGTGCCCTCCAACGCGGATTTCTCCTCAGAGCCGTGGCCTGGGCACTAGGAAGGCCAGGCCCTCCCGACTCCAGAGATGATGCTGGGACCCGTCGCCGGAAGGGCCTGCCCGTGTGGCAGCGGCTCCCCAAGCCGGCGGCCTGCTGGGGCCTCACTCACTGCTTGGCCATAAGCCTGTCTCGGCCCTTCGGATTCCACAGAGCCTTTCCTCCACCTGGCTGGAGTCCACAAGTGCGGGCGTGGGGTGAGGCCGTGGTTTTGCCTTTCCAGGAAGAAATGAGGCCCGGGCAAAAGCAGCTGGCCGAGGCAGAGCCTTGACCTGGCACCCCAGTCGGCCTTTGGCCACCAGGTCCAGACCACCGCTTCCAAAGAAGGGAAGCGGCCGGCCAGCTGATTGCAAGTGGGGGATGGGAGGGAGACAACAGCTGAAGCCAAGTCCAGCAGGGCGTTGGCGTTCCTTCTTCAGCTGGGACTGGCCTGGCCTGGCGGGCGGGCGGGGCCTTCACTGAGGACCCCCGAGGCCCGCCCTAGGCCCTGGCGGTGGCGGGTGGCGCATGCGCCCTTGGCCTCAGGGGTTGAACCCAAGCCCACAGGGCACTCAAAGCAGCCGGAGAAAGAAGGGGCCAGGGGAGAGGAAGGCAGGTAGGCGAGGCGGGCAGGGCTCGCCCACCTCTTCTCCTCAGGTCCCCGAGAGAGAAAGAGAGAGAGAGAGAGAGAGAGAGTGAGAGACAGACAGACAGACAGGCAGGGAAAGAGTGAGAGATCCCTGACCTCTGAGTATCTGCATCCACCACTGCTGCCAACTCACAGGCCATCCCACTTCCCCCCCTCCATCCCCATCCCCAGGCGCGGCCCCCCGGGGCCAGCCACACCACGGAGAGGCCCCTTCATGGTCACCTCCGTGCTGTCCCTTCCGGGCCTGACCCCACTGCAGGGGAACCGGTTCAGACAATCCAATCGTCTACATGTCCCTCTCCATGACAATTGTCTTCTCCAGTCTCACATGCCCAAACCGCACCCCCAACATCCTCCTTTGTCTGCAGCTGGAGATAGGAGGAGAATCTCTGCCATTGTGTTGAGAGACTCAGTTTCGCGGGTTTCTCCCCTGTACACGTGTTCTGAAGCTGGGTATTATTTTCTCCAGCGAACCTGTCTTGTGAAGGATTTGGCCAGCCATAAGAAGCTTCAGGGAAGAGGCGGAGGGGCTTCTCTCTCCGCCCCCGACAGCCCTGAGCTGGGTCAGTGCCTCAGACCTGGCCAGGGGCAGCCCATCCCCCGGCGCCCTCTCCCGGGGCATCCCAGGAAAGCTTCACAGCCAGCCCCACCCCACTCGCCACTGCCAGGACCATCGGCCTCCCTCGGGAGGACGGGGCAGGACAGGGAACCGGGTGTGGGAGGCCGCCAGATCTCAGCTCTGGCACACAGGCTGCCAGGCTGCCTGGTCCTCTGAGGGGGCCCAGCACACGCCCCAGGAAACTTGGCGGCAGGCCCCGGGGCTCTCTCCTCTGGAACTCCTCCACTTGAAAGGGGCCTGGCCCAGGTGGCTGGTTCGACCGGTTGGAAAGAAATCTTTTTCTTCTCTGAGAGACTGTTGCTTGTCATCTCCTGGACATGAGATGACAGACAATTGTTCCCATTTCCCTTTCTACTTGAAACCTGATGGATACATTGCCCACTGCCTTTAGAGACTGCAGGTCTTTCTGAAACTCTTTTCAGTGCGCTGGCTCACTTCAGCATCATTTCATTGTTCCATCCGAAATTCCTTTCAGTTGGATCTATTTTCCTTTCTAATCCTTTTGTATACCTAGATATTTAAAAGCTGCTCAAATCTGTAGTGGAGAAAAGTTGGGTTACAACTCTTTCAGACAGCATGTAAACCCACATTTTAGGGTTTCTACACAAAACGTCTCTGCCATGTTTCTAGCGGCTCTCCTCCCATATATTTTCCTCCAGGACTTCCTGTGACAAAATTGCCTTTCTAAAAGCCAGTCCTCCGTTCACTCTCTTGGCCAGTCACGTTTCCATAGAAAGAAAAAGGACTGGATTTTCCAAAGATGCAACAAGAATGATCAAGTCCCGATTCACACCTAGATATCCTGCTCCTGTTCTCCATGAATTGCAAAATTGAAGTTAATTATCTCGTTCATTTTGTCTAAATCTATTGGGTCACTTTGGCACTGAGCCCCTAAGCTGGTCCACAGCCTGCTTCAGCAGACACCAAACTCTCTCTCAAGTGCCTGCATTCGTGTGCTGAGTAGGTATTGTATTTATTTAGATCGTATTCAACAAAAGATCTTCACGGATTCACTCAAGTACTTAAGCATCTACTATGTGCCCAAAGGTCTTGAAATGTTGGGGGTCTGCAAGGAAGACAGATATGCCTAAACAGATAAATTACACTACTGAAATCATTTGAATGAAAGAGATGTGAATAAACTGCCGTGGGACTCCAGGCAAAGAACCCCCATGGGTTGACCTACAACTAAGAGATACAGCTCTGTCCTGGGGCTCTGAGGAGAAAAACAGCCACCATGGGGGGTGGACAGGCTTTGTACCATCTAAGGAAAGGAAAAGGAAGGGAGAGAAGATAAAGAGAAAACAAGAGAAACGGAAAGGTTTTCTTCTTCTGAGTGTTTCTGCCACCCACTTTTGGAGCACACTGCTTGCTGATGTCCTTTCCGGCCAGTCTTATCCTTCAGCCGGCTTCAGGAGACTTCACCAATTCGATTGTAAGGAGCTGGGCTCCTCCGTGCAGGCAATGCCAACTCCGGAGGGAGCCAGGAGGGGAGCCAAAGATTCACAGGACTCTGCAGCCCTTCTGCAGCTCACTGGTGTGGAGGGGCACCGAGGCTTCACCTTGGCCTCTGTCTCCAAGTTCACATAAAGGAGGGTCGGTTCCTTCCTCGCTAGATGAGCGTGGAGAGAAACCTCCTTCACAGAAGGGATTATGGAATAATTAAAGTCAGAGCCTTGAACAAGGCAAAGGGTTAGCACCATGAATCTGAAGTGACTGGACATGTGAATTAGTAACCAGTAGGACGAGGAGCTGAAGACAAAAAAAGAAAAAAGGCAAGAAACCAGTTCTCGATTTTCTAAGATGGAAATGCAAGTCTTTCTTCTACCAAAAGAAAAAAGTCATTGAACCCTTTCCTTGAAAATAAAACTGAAAGGGGCCACATGTTGCAAAGAAGGGTTTTAACCGTGATGTCACTACACAATCATGTGTAGCCATCAGTTGTTAAGTGCACTGCAAATAGTTCACACCTTAACAATTATGTTACCAAAGTTCGCAGTTGAGAAATATAGACACACACACATATACATATATATACATGTAAGAAAAGAGTAGAGTGTGTGCCAATTGCTCACTGTACTATTGACAATATCACTCTTACAACTGAAAGCATGACTAGGAGAGAGAAGGTGGTGTGACCCTAGATTGCTAGAGTCACAGCAAGAAAAGTTAAGAAAGTGCCATCAGGTCATTTGGACAAAAGAATGCTATATGGCTGTTGGGTTTATAAGAGATCCATTGGAGAAAAACAAGTCACTACATTAAATTATTTTCTACTTACCTGCATCACCCTCTCCAAGAACACATATTCTAAAATGAGACAAGTTATTACATTAAAAATGACCGGCTCTGGCATTTGGAAAACTACACCAAATAATGAAGTAAAAACTGGGTTACAAACATCCTGGTATCAACTCCAACTACCGTCTTTTACCAAACTAAAACTCTAATGATCACTAATTCACTTGCAATCTAGTGCTCCTCCCATATACAAAATCAACAACTTCCAATGTGTCATAACTTTTTTAAAATTTCCCTAACATTTTAGAGGATAATGTAAATATGTCTCCTGGAAAAGTTGAGAAAGATGGAGACACTAGGAAAGGAAAAGACGAAAATACTCCCCTAATCAATGATGTAAAACACAAGGCATGAACAACTGTTAAAAGAATTCTCTATGACATTGATCAAGTCTACTATCTCTACGCCTGGCTCTTTCCTATCAGTCATTTGATACATAAACAAATAGAATAGTGTATTTCATGGGATCAATTCTTTTAGTGGCGTGCTTTCCCTTTGACCACTACATATGCTTTTATGTGTTTGCTTTATTTTCAGGCGGCGTCACATCAGAACACCCTCATCTCGGCAGATCTTTGCCTTAAGGAACCCTACCTCGGCCCTTGATCAACTGTACTCTGTGTTATGGTCAACTCAGAGCCCTACATGGATCAGTGTTTCCTACCGCCTCTCTCCCGTGCGTTGCTCATGTCAGGGAGTATAGTCCACCGAGTGAACAGTAAGCAGTCTTCCCAAAGCATCAGATATGAAAAGGAGGAGACGCGGGGTTGGGTGTGGGACCCCATTCCGTGCCTCAGTGCAGACAAGCTAGAGGTCAATGCATCCCTCCAGAGACTGGGAGAAAAACAGGAGGTTATGAGCACGAGGTTCCCTCTGCAGGCCTTGAAGCAGGGACCTGGAATCAAACTGCTGACACCGTGGATCGTGGTTGGTTTGACAGGGAACTCACGAGGAAGATAAGGACGTGAAATAATGAAAATCATAAGAACAGCAGCGAACACTTCTACTGAGCCAAGGACTGCACCCTGAATGTAAACTCTGTGCTGGAACATATCTTAACTCACATGACCCTGAAAGCATCCCGACGTAGTCAATGTTGTTCTTTGCACCATTTGCTAGATGAAGAGACTGGGTACAGTGGCTAGAAAACTCAGCCAGGTTACAAAGCGGATAAATGGCCGAGCCCAAGCTCAGTGCTCTTCTGTGATGCTCTTGGACTACAACTCCAAGTGAAGTCTCTAACGACTATCTCCGCTCGCACTGCCAACACCATCGTCCTCCGTGGAGTGGATGGAGGCAGGCGTGGGCAGGGCAGGGAGCCGGGTGTGGCAGGCCGCCAGATCTAAGGTCTGGCACACAGGTTGCCAGGTGGCTCCCTCCTCTGAGGGGGCCCAGCACACGCCCCAGGGGACTTGGCGGCAGGCCCCAGGGCCCTTTCCCCCGGATCTTGTCCACTTGAAAGGGGCCTGGCCCAGGTGGCCGGTTGGGCTGGTTGGCCAGCCTCCTTTGGACAAAGCAGGCGAGCCCAGCCAGCCTTCCAGTCGCCCCCGGCGTGGCACCAGCGCCCTCAGGCCGAGGGCCTCACGCGTGCCCTCCAACGCGGATTTCTCCTCAGAGCCGTGGCCTGGGCACTAGGAAGGCCAGGCCCTCCCGACTCCAGAGATGATGCTGGGACCCGTCGCCGGAAGGGCCTGCCCGTGTGGCAGCGGCTCCCCAAGCCGGCGGCCTGCTGGGGCCTCACTCACTGCTTGGCCATAAGCCTGTCTCGGCCCTTCGGATTCCACAGAGCCTTTCCTCCACCTGGCTGGAGTCGACAAGTGCGGGCGTGGGGTGAGGCCGTGGTTTTGCCTTTCCAGGAAGAAATGAGGCCCGGGCAAAAGCAGCTGGCCGAGGCAGAGCCTTGACCTGGCACCCCAGTCGGCCTTTGGCCACCAGGTCCAGACCACCGCTTCCAAAGAAGGGAAGCGGCCGGCCAGCTGATTGCAAGTGGGGGATGGGAGGGAGACAACAGCTGAAGCCAAGTCCAGCAGGGCGTTGGCGTTCCTTCTTCAGCTGGGACTGGCCTGGCCTGGCGGGCGGGCGGGGCCTTCACTGAGGACCCCCGAGGCCCGCCCTAGGCCCTGGCGGTGGCGGGTGGCGCATGCGCCCTTGGCCTCAGGGGTTGAACCCAAGCCCACAGGGCACTCAAAGCAGCCGGAGAAAGAAGGGGCCAGGGGAGAGGAAGGCAGGTAGGCGAGGCGGGCAGGGCTCGCCCACCTCTTCTCCTCAGGTCCCCGAGAGAGAAAGAGAGAGAGAGAGAGAGAGAGAGTGAGAGACAGACAGACAGACAGGCAGGGAAAGAGTGAGAGATCCCTGACCTCTGAGTATCTGCATCCACCACTGCTGCCAACTCACAGGCCATCCCACTTCCCCCCCTCCATCCCCATCCCCAGGCGCGGCCCCCCGGGGCCAGCCACACCACGGAGAGGCCCCTTCATGGTCACCTCCGTGCTGTCCCTTCCGGGCCTGACCCCACTGCAGGGGAACCGGTTCAGACAATCCAATCGTCTACATGTCCCTCTCCATGACAATTGTCTTCTCCAGTCTCACATGCCCAAACCGCACCCCCAACATCCTCCTTTGTCTGCAGCTGGAGATAGGAGGAGAATCTCTGCCATTGTGTTGAGAGACTCAGTTTCGCGGGTTTCTCCCCTGTACACGTGTTCTGAAGCTGGGTATTATTTTCTCCAGCGAACCTGTCTTGTGAAGGATTTGGCCAGCCATAAGAAGCTTCAGGGAAGAGGCGGAGGGGCTTCTCTCTCCGCCCCCGACAGCCCTGAGCTGGGTCAGTGCCTCAGACCTGGCCAGGGGCAGCCCATCCCCCGGCGCCCTCTCCCGGGGCATCCCAGGAAAGCTTCACAGCCAGCCCCACCCCACTCGCCACTGCCAGGACCATCGGCCTCCCTCGGGAGGACGGGGCAGGACAGGGAACCGGGTGTGGGAGGCCGCCAGATCTCAGCTCTGGCACACAGGCTGCCAGGCTGCCTGGTCCTCTGAGGGGGCCCAGCACACGCCCCAGGAAACTTGGCGGCAGGCCCCGGGGCTCTCTCCTCTGGAACTCCTCCACTTGAAAGGGGCCTGGCCCAGGTGGCTGGTTCGACCGGTTGGAAAGAAATCTTTTTCTTCTCTGAGAGACTGTTGCTTGTCATCTCCTGGACATGAGATGACAGACAATTGTTCCCATTTCCCTTTCTACTTGAAACCTGATGGATACATTGCCCACTGCCTTTAGAGACTGCAGGTCTTTCTGAAACTCTTTTCAGTGCGCTGGCTCACTTCAGCATCATTTCATTGTTCCATCCGAAATTCCTTTCAGTTGGATCTATTTTCCTTTCTAATCCTTTTGTATACCTAGATATTTAAAAGCTGCTCAAATCTGTAGTGGAGAAAAGTTGGGTTACAACTCTTTCAGACAGCATGTAAACCCACATTTTAGGGTTTCTACACAAAACGTCTCTGCCATGTTTCTAGCGGCTCTCCTCCCATATATTTTCCTCCAGGACTTCCTGTGACAAAATTGCCTTTCTAAAAGCCAGTCCTCCGTTCACTCTCTTGGCCAGTCACGTTTCCATAGAAAGAAAAAGGACTGGATTTTCCAAAGATGCAACAAGAATGATCAAGTCCCGATTCACACCTAGATATCCTGCTCCTGTTCTCCATGAATTGCAAAATTGAAGTTAATTATCTCGTTCATTTTGTCTAAATCTATTGGGTCACTTTGGCACTGAGCCCCTAAGCTGGTCCACAGCCTGCTTCAGCAGACACCAAACTCTCTCTCAAGTGCCTGCATTCGTGTGCTGAGTAGGTATTGTATTTATTTAGATCGTATTCAACAAAAGATCTTCACGGATTCACTCAAGTACTTAAGCATCTACTATGTGCCCAAAGGTCTTGAAATGTTGGGGGTCTGCAAGGAAGACAGATATGCCTAAACAGATAAATTACACTACTGAAATCATTTGAATGAAAGAGATGTGAATAAACTGCCGTGGGACTCCAGGCAAAGAACCCCCATGGGTTGACCTACAACTAAGAGATACAGCTCTGTCCTGGGGCTCTGAGGAGAAAAACAGCCACCATGGGGGGTGGACAGGCTTTGTACCATCTAAGGAAAGGAAAAGGAAGGGAGAGAAGATAAAGAGAAAACAAGAGAAACGGAAAGGTTTTCTTCTTCTGAGTGTTTCTGCCACCCACTTTTGGAGCACACTGCTTGCTGATGTCCTTTCCGGCCAGTCTTATCCTTCAGCCGGCTTCAGGAGACTTCACCAATTCGATTGTAAGGAGCTGGGCTCCTCCGTGCAGGCAATGCCAACTCCGGAGGGAGCCAGGAGGGGAGCCAAAGATTCACAGGACTCTGCAGCCCTTCTGCAGCTCACTGGTGTGGAGGGGCACCGAGGCTTCACCTTGGCCTCTGTCTCCAAGTTCACATAAAGGAGGGTCGGTTCCTTCCTCGCTAGATGAGCGTGGAGAGAAACCTCCTTCACAGAAGGGATTATGGAATAATTAAAGTCAGAGCCTTGAACAAGGCAAAGGGTTAGCACCATGAATCTGAAGTGACTGGACATGTGAATTAGTAACCAGTAGGACGAGGAGCTGAAGACAAAAAAAGAAAAAAGGCAAGAAACCAGTTCTCGATTTTCTAAGATGGAAATGCAAGTCTTTCTTCTACCAAAAGAAAAAAGTCATTGAACCCTTTCCTTGAAAATAAAACTGAAAGGGGCCACATGTTGCAAAGAAGGGTTTTAACCGTGATGTCACTACACAATCATGTGTAGCCATCAGTTGTTAAGTGCACTGCAAATAGTTCACACCTTAACAATTATGTTACCAAAGTTCGCAGTTGAGAAATATAGACACACACACATATACATATATATACATGTAAGAAAAGAGTAGAGTGTGTGCCAATTGCTCACTGTACTATTGACAATATCACTCTTACAACTGAAAGCATGACTAGGAGAGAGAAGGTGGTGTGACCCTAGATTGCTAGAGTCACAGCAAGAAAAGTTAAGAAAGTGCCATCAGGTCATTTGGACAAAAGAATGCTATATGGCTGTTGGGTTTATAAGAGATCCATTGGAGAAAAACAAGTCACTACATTAAATTATTTTCTACTTACCTGCATCACCCTCTCCAAGAACACATATTCTAAAATGAGACAAGTTATTACATTAAAAATGACCGGCTCTGGCATTTGGAAAACTACACCAAATAATGAAGTAAAAACTGGGTTACAAACATCCTGGTATCAACTCCAACTACCGTCTTTTACCAAACTAAAACTCTAATGATCACTAATTCACTTGCAATCTAGTGCTCCTCCCATATACAAAATCAACAACTTCCAATGTGTCATAACTTTTTTAAAATTTCCCTAACATTTTAGAGGATAATGTAAATATGTCTCCTGGAAAAGTTGAGAAAGATGGAGACACTAGGAAAGGAAAAGACGAAAATACTCCCCTAATCAATGATGTAAAACACAAGGCATGAACAACTGTTAAAAGAATTCTCTATGACATTGATCAAGTCTACTATCTCTACGCCTGGCTCTTTCCTATCAGTCATTTGATACATAAACAAATAGAATAGTGTATTTCATGGGATCAATTCTTTTAGTGGCGTGCTTTCCCTTTGACCACTACATATGCTTTTATGTGTTTGCTTTATTTTCAGGCGGCGTCACATCAGAACACCCTCATCTCGGCAGATCTTTGCCTTAAGGAACCCTACCTCGGCCCTTGATCAACTGTACTCTGTGTTATGGTCAACTCAGAGCCCTACATGGATCAGTGTTTCCTACCGCCTCTCTCCCGTGCGTTGCTCATGTCAGGGAGTATAGTCCACCGAGTGAACAGTAAGCAGTCTTCCCAAAGCATCAGATATGAAAAGGAGGAGACGCGGGGTTGGGTGTGGGACCCCATTCCGTGCCTCAGTGCAGACAAGCTAGAGGTCAATGCATCCCTCCAGAGACTGGGAGAAAAACAGGAGGTTATGAGCACGAGGTTCCCTCTGCAGGCCTTGAAGCAGGGACCTGGAATCAAACTGCTGACACCGTGGATCGTGGTTGGTTTGACAGGGAACTCACGAGGAAGATAAGGACGTGAAATAATGAAAATCATAAGAACAGCAGCGAACACTTCTACTGAGCCAAGGACTGCACCCTGAATGTAAACTCTGTGCTGGAACATATCTTAACTCACATGACCCTGAAAGCATCCCGACGTAGTCAATGTTGTTCTTTGCACCATTTGCTAGATGAAGAGACTGGGTACAGTGGCTAGAAAACTCAGCCAGGTTACAAAGCGGATAAATGGCCGAGCCCAAGCTCAGTGCTCTTCTGTGATGCTCTTGGACTACAACTCCAAGTGAAGTCTCTAACGACTATCTCCGCTCGCACTGCCAACACCATCGTCCTCCGTGGAGTGGATGGAGGCAGGCGTGGGCAGGGCAGGGAGCCGGGTGTGGCAGGCCGCCAGATCTAAGGTCTGGCACACAGGTTGCCAGGTGGCTCCCTCCTCTGAGGGGGCCCAGCACACGCCCCAGGGGACTTGGCGGCAGGCCCCAGGGCCCTTTCCCCCGGATCTTGTCCACTTGAAAGGGGCCTGGCCCAGGTGGCCGGTTGGGCTGGTTGGCCAGCCTCCTTTGGACAAAGCAGGCGAGCCCAGCCAGCCTTCCAGTCGCCCCCGGCGTGGCACCAGCGCCCTCAGGCCGAGGGCCTCACGCGTGCCCTCCAACGCGGATTTCTCCTCAGAGCCGTGGCCTGGGCACTAGGAAGGCCAGGCCCTCCCGACTCCAGAGATGATGCTGGGACCCGTCGCCGGAAGGGCCTGCCCGTGTGGCAGCGGCTCCCCAAGCCGGCGGCCTGCTGGGGCCTCACTCACTGCTTGGCCATAAGCCTGTCTCGGCCCTTCGGATTCCACAGAGCCTTTCCTCCACCTGGCTGGAGTCGACAAGTGCGGGCGTGGGGTGAGGCCGTGGTTTTGCCTTTCCAGGAAGAAATGAGGCCCGGGCAAAAGCAGCTGGCCGAGGCAGAGCCTTGACCTGGCACCCCAGTCGGCCTTTGGCCACCAGGTCCAGACCACCGCTTCCAAAGAAGGGAAGCGGCCGGCCAGCTGATTGCAAGTGGGGGATGGGAGGGAGACAACAGCTGAAGCCAAGTCCAGCAGGGCGTTGGCGTTCCTTCTTCAGCTGGGACTGGCCTGGCCTGGCGGGCGGGCGGGGCCTTCACTGAGGACCCCCGAGGCCCGCCCTAGGCCCTGGCGGTGGCGGGTGGCGCATGCGCCCTTGGCCTCAGGGGTTGAACCCAAGCCCACAGGGCACTCAAAGCAGCCGGAGAAAGAAGGGGCCAGGGGAGAGGAAGGCAGGTAGGCGAGGCGGGCAGGGCTCGCCCACCTCTTCTCCTCAGGTCCCCGAGAGAGAAAGAGAGAGAGAGAGAGAGAGAGAGTGAGAGACAGACAGACAGACAGGCAGGGAAAGAGTGAGAGATCCCTGACCTCTGAGTATCTGCATCCACCACTGCTGCCAACTCACAGGCCATCCCACTTCCCCCCCTCCATCCCCATCCCCAGGCGCGGCCCCCCGGGGCCAGCCACACCACGGAGAGGCCCCTTCATGGTCACCTCCGTGCTGTCCCTTCCGGGCCTGACCCCACTGCAGGGGAACCGGTTCAGACAATCCAATCGTCTACATGTCCCTCTCCATGACAATTGTCTTCTCCAGTCTCACATGCCCAAACCGCACCCCCAACATCCTCCTTTGTCTGCAGCTGGAGATAGGAGGAGAATCTCTGCCATTGTGTTGAGAGACTCAGTTTCGCGGGTTTCTCCCCTGTACACGTGTTCTGAAGCTGGGTATTATTTTCTCCAGCGAACCTGTCTTGTGAAGGATTTGGCCAGCCATAAGAAGCTTCAGGGAAGAGGCGGAGGGGCTTCTCTCTCCGCCCCCGACAGCCCTGAGCTGGGTCAGTGCCTCAGACCTGGCCAGGGGCAGCCCATCCCCCGGCGCCCTCTCCCGGGGCATCCCAGGAAAGCTTCACAGCCAGCCCCACCCCACTCGCCACTGCCAGGACCATCGGCCTCCCTCGGGAGGACGGGGCAGGACAGGGAACCGGGTGTGGGAGGCCGCCAGATCTCAGCTCTGGCACACAGGCTGCCAGGCTGCCTGGTCCTCTGAGGGGGCCCAGCACACGCCCCAGGAAACTTGGCGGCAGGCCCCGGGGCTCTCTCCTCTGGAACTCGTCCACTTGAAAGGGGCCTGGCCCAGGTGGCTGGTTCGACCGGTTGGAAAGAAATCTTTTTCTTCTCTGAGAGACTGTTGCTTGTCATCTCCTGGACATGAGATGACAGACAATTGTTCCCATTTCCCTTTCTACTTGAAACCTGATGGATACATTGCCCACTGCCTTTAGAGACTGCAGGTCTTTCTGAAACTCTTTTCAGTGCGCTGGCTCACTTCAGCATCATTTCATTGTTCCATCCGAAATTCCTTTCAGTTGGATCTATTTTCCTTTCTAATCCTTTTGTATACCTAGATATTTAAAAGCTGCTCAAATCTGTAGTGGAGAAAAGTTGGGTTACAACTCTTTCAGACAGCATGTAAACCCACATTTTAGGGTTTCTACACAAAACGTCTCTGCCATGTTTCTAGCAGCTCTCCTTCCATATATTTTCCTCCAGGACTTCCTGTGACAAAATTGCCTTTCTAAAAGCCAGTCCTCCGTTCACTCTCTTGGCCAGTCACGTTTCCATAGAAAGAAAAAGGACTGGATTTTCCAAAGATGCAACAAGAATGATCAAGTCCCGATTCACACCTAGATATCCTGCTCCTGTTCTCCATGAATTGCAAAATTGAAGTTAATTATCTCGTTCATTTTGTCTAAATCTATTGGGTCACTTTGGCACTGAGCCCCTAAGCTGGTCCACAGCCTGCTTCAGCAGACACCAAACTCTCTCTCAAGTGCCTGCATTCGTGTGCTGAGTAGGTATTGTATTTATTTAGATCGTATTCAACAAAAGATCTTCACGGATTCACTCAAGTACTTAAGCATCTACTATGTGCCCAAAGGTCTTGAAATGTTGGGGGTCTGCAAGGAAGACAGATATGCCTAAACAGATAAATTACACTACTGAAATCATTTGAATGAAAGAGATGTGAATAAACTGCCGTGGGACTCCAGGCAAAGAACCCCCATGGGTTGACCTACAACTAAGAGATACAGCTCTGTCCTGGGGCTCTGAGGAGAAAAACAGCCACCATGGGGGGTGGACAGGCTTTGTACCATCTAAGGAAAGGAAAAGGAAGGGAGAGAAGATAAAGAGAAAACAAGAGAAACGGAAAGGTTTTCTTCTTCTGAGTGTTTCTGCCACCCACTTTTGGAGCACACTGCTTGCTGATGTCCTTTCCGGCCAGTCTTATCCTTCAGCCGGCTTCAGGAGACTTCACCAATTCGATTGTAAGGAGCTGGGCTCCTCCGTGCAGGCAATGCCAACTCCGGAGGGAGCCAGGAGGGGAGCCAAAGATTCACAGGACTCTGCAGCCCTTCTGCAGCTCACTGGTGTGGAGGGGCACCGAGGCTTCACCTTGGCCTCTGTCTCCAAGTTCACATAAAGGAGGGTCGGTTCCTTCCTCGCTAGATGAGCGTGGAGAGAAACCTCCTTCACAGAAGGGATTATGGAATAATTAAAGTCAGAGCCTTGAACAAGGCAAAGGGTTAGCACCATGAATCTGAAGTGACTGGACATGTGAATTAGTAACCAGTAGGACGAGGAGCTGAAGACAAAAAAAGAAAAAAGGCAAGAAACCAGTTCTCGATTTTCTAAGATGGAAATGCAAGTCTTTCTTCTTCCAAAAGAAAAAAGTCATTGAACCCTTTCCTTGAAAATAAAACTGAAAGGGGCCACATGTTGCAAAGAAGGGTTTTAACCGTGATGTCACTACACAATCATGTG
This sequence comes from Diceros bicornis minor, assembly GCF_020826845.1. Taxonomy (NCBI): domain Eukaryota; kingdom Metazoa; phylum Chordata; class Mammalia; order Perissodactyla; family Rhinocerotidae; genus Diceros; species Diceros bicornis. The sequence goes on from NC_080779.1 coordinate 1,814,054, forward strand.
TAGCCATCAGTTGTTAAGTGCACTGCAAATAGTTCACACCTTAACAATTATGTTACCAAAGTTCGCAGTTGAGAAATATAGACACACACACATATACATATATATACATGTAAGAAAAGAGTAGAGTGTGTGCCAATTGCTCACTGTACTATTGACAATATCACTCTTACAACTGAAAGCATGACTAGGAGAGAGAAGGTGGTGTGACCCTAGATTGCTAGAGTCACAGCAAGAAAAGTTAAGAAAGTGCCATCAGGTCATTTGGACAAAAGAATGCTATATGGCTGTTGGGTTTATAAGAGATCCATTGGAGAAAAACAAGTCACTACATTAAATTATTTTCTACTTACCTGCATCACCCTCTCCAAGAACACATATTCTAAAATGAGACAAGTTATTACATTAAAAATGACCGGCTCTGGCATTTGGAAAACTACACCAAATAATGAAGTAAAAACTGGGTTACAAACATCCTGGTATCAACTCCAACTACCGTCTTTTACCAAACTAAAACTCTAATGATCACTAATTCACTTGCAATCTAGTGCTCCTCCCATATACAAAATCAACAACTTCCAATGTGTCATAACTTTTTTAAAATTTCCCTAACATTTTAGAGGATAATGTAAATATGTCTCCTGGAAAAGTTGAGAAAGATGGAGACACTAGGAAAGGAAAAGACGAAAATACTCCCCTAATCAATGATGTAAAACACAAGGCATGAACAACTGTTAAAAGAATTCTCTATGACATTGATCAAGTCTACTATCTCTACGCCTGGCTCTTTCCTATCAGTCATTTGATACATAAACAAATAGAATAGTGTATTTCATGGGATCAATTCTTTTAGTGGCGTGCTTTCCCTTTGACCACTACATATGCTTTTATGTGTTTGCTTTATTTTCAGGCGGCGTCACATCAGAACACCCTCATCTCGGCAGATCTTTGCCTTAAGGAACCCTACCTCGGCCCTTGATCAACTGTACTCTGTGTTATGGTCAACTCAGAGCCCTACATGGATCAGTGTTTCCTACCGCCTCTCTCCCGTGCGTTGCTCATGTCAGGGAGTATAGTCCACCGAGTGAACAGTAAGCAGTCTTCCCAAAGCATCAGATATGAAAAGGAGGAGACGCGGGGTTGGGTGTGGGACCCCATTCCGTGCCTCAGTGCAGACAAGCTAGAGGTCAATGCATCCCTCCAGAGACTGGGAGAAAAACAGGAGGTTATGAGCACGAGGTTCCCTCTGCAGGCCTTGAAGCAGGGACCTGGAATCAAACTGCTGACACCGTGGATCGTGGTTGGTTTGACAGGGAACTCACGAGGAAGATAAGGACGTGAAATAATGAAAATCATAAGAACAGCAGCGAACACTTCTACTGAGCCAAGGACTGCACCCTGAATGTAAACTCTGTGCTGGAACATATCTTAACTCACATGACCCTGAAAGCATCCCGACGTAGTCAATGTTGTTCTTTGCACCATTTGCTAGATGAAGAGACTGGGTACAGTGGCTAGAAAACTCAGCCAGGTTACAAAGCGGATAAATGGCCGAGCCCAAGCTCAGTGCTCTTCTGTGATGCTCTTGGACTACAACTCCAAGTGAAGTCTCTAACGACTATCTCCGCTCGCACTGGCAACACCGTCGTCCTCCGTGGAGTGGATGGAGGCAGGCGTGGGCAGGGCAGGGAGCCGGGTGTGGCAGGCCGCCAGATCTAAGGTCTGGCACACAGGTTGCCAGGTGGCTCCCTCCTCTGAGGGGGCCCAGCACACGCCCCAGGGGACTTGGCGGCAGGCCCCAGGGCCCTTTCCCCCGGATCTTGTCCACTTGAAAGGGGCCTGGCCCAGGTGGCCGGTTGGGCTGGTTGGCCAGCCTCCTTTGGACAAAGCAGGCGAGCCCAGCCAGCCTTCCAGTCGCCCCCGGCGTGGCACCAGCGCCCTCAGGCCAAGGGCCTCACGCGTGCCCTCCAACGCGGATTTCTCCTCAGAGCCGTGGCCTGGGCACTAGGAAGGCCAGGCCCTCCCGACTCCAGAGATGATGCTGGGACCCGTCGCCGGAAGGGCCTGCCCGTGTGGCAGCGGCTCCCCAAGCCGGCGGCCTGCTGGGGCCTCACTCACTGCTTGGCCATAAGCCTGTCTCGGCCCTTCGGATTCCACAGAGCCTTTCCTCCACCTGGCTGGAGTCGACAAGTGCGGGCGTGGGGTGAGGCCGTGGTTTTGCCTTTCCAGGAAGAAATGAGGCCCGGGCAAAAGCAGCTGGCCGAGGCAGAGCCTTGACCTGGCACCCCAGTCGGCCTTTGGCCACCAGGTCCAGACCACCGCTTCCAAAGAAGGGAAGCGGCCGGCCAGCTGATTGCAAGTGGGGGATGGGAGGGAGACAACAGCTGAAGCCAAGTCCAGCAGGGCGTTGGCGTTCCTTCTTCAGCTGGGACTGGCCTGGCCTGGCGGGCGGGCGGGGCCTTCACTGAGGACCCCCGAGGCCCGCCCTAGGCCCTGGCGGTGGCGGGTGGCGCATGCGCCCTTGGCCTCAGGGGTTGAACCCAAGCCCACAGGGCACTCAAAGCAGCCGGAGAAAGAAGGGGCCAGGGGAGAGGAAGGCAGGTAGGCGAGGCGGGCAGGGCTCGCCCACCTCTTCTCCTCAGGTCCCCGAGAGAGAAAGAGAGAGAGAGAGAGAGAGAGAGTGAGAGACAGACAGACAGACAGGCAGGGAAAGAGTGAGAGATCCCTGACCTCTGAGTATCTGCATCCACCACTGCTGCCAACTCACAGGCCATCCCACTTCCCCCCCTCCATCCCCATCCCCAGGCGCGGCCCCCCGGGGCCAGCCACACCACGGAGAGGCCCCTTCATGGTCACCTCCGTGCTGTCCCTTCCGGGCCTGACCCCACTGCAGGGGAACCGGTTCAGACAATCCAATCGTCTACATGTCCCTCTCCATGACAATTGTCTTCTCCAGTCTCACATGCCCAAACCGCACCCCCAACATCCTCCTTTGTCTGCAGCTGGAGATAGGAGGAGAATCTCTGCCATTGTGTTGAGAGACTCAGTTTCGCGGGTTTCTCCCCTGTACACGTGTTCTGAAGCTGGGTATTATTTTCTCCAGCGAACCTGTCTTGTGAAGGATTTGGCCAGCCATAAGAAGCTTCAGGGAAGAGGCGGAGGGGCTTCTCTCTCCGCCCCCGACAGCCCTGAGCTGGGTCAGTGCCTCAGACCTGGCCAGGGGCAGCCCATCCCCCGGCGCCCTCTCCCGGGGCATCCCAGGAAAGCTTCACAGCCAGCCCCACCCCACTCGTCACTGCCAGGACCATCGGCCTCCCTCGGGAGGACGGGGCAGGACAGGGAACCGGGTGTGGGAGGCCGCCAGATCTCAGCTCTGGCACACAGGCTGCCAGGCTGCCTGGTCCTCTGAGGGGGCCCAGCACACGCCCCAGGAAACTTGGCGGCAGGCCCCGGGGCTCTCTCCTCTGGAACTCCTCCACTTGAAAGGGGCCTGGCCCAGGTGGCTGGTTCGACCGGTTGGAAAGAAATCTTTTTCTTCTCTGAGAGACTGTTGCTTGTCATCTCCTGGACATGAGATGACAGACAATTGTTCCCATTTCCCTTTCTACTTGAAACCTGATGGATACATTGCCCACTGCCTTTAGAGACTGTAGGTCTTTCTGAAACTCTTTTCAGTGCGCTGGCTCACTTCAGCATCATTTCATTGTTCCATCCGAAATTCCTTTCAGTTGGATCTATTTTCCTTTCTAATCCTTTTGTATACCTAGATATTTAAAAGCTGCTCAAATCTGTAGTGGAGAAAAGTTGGGTTACAACTCTTTCAGACAGCATGTAAACCCACATTTTAGGGTTTCTACACAAAACGTCTCTGCCATGTTTCTAGCAGCTCTCCTTCCATATATTTTCCTCCAGGACTTCCTGTGACAAAATTGCCTTTCTAAAAGCCAGTCCTCCGTTCACTCTCTTGGCCAGTCACGTTTCCATAGAAAGAAAAAGGACTGGATTTTCCAAAGATGCAACAAGAATGATCAAGTCCCGATTCACACCTAGATATCCTGCTCCTGTTCTCCATGAATTGCAAAATTGAAGTTAATTATCTCGTTCATTTTGTCTAAATCTATTGGGTCACTTTGGCACTGAGCCCCTAAGCTGGTCCACAGCCTGCTTCAGCAGACACCAAACTCTCTCTCAAGTGCCTGCATTCGTGTGCTGAGTAGGTATTGTATTTATTTAGATCGTATTCAACAAAAGATCTTCACGGATTCACTCAAGTACTTAAGCATCTACTATGTGCCCAAAGGTCTTGAAATGTTGGGGGTCTGCAAGGAAGACAGATATGCCTAAACAGATAAATTACACTACTGAAATCATTTGAATGAAAGAGATGTGAATAAACTGCCGTGGGACTCCAGGCAAAGAACCCCCATGGGTTGACCTACAACTAAGAGATACAGCTCTGTCCTGGGGCTCTGAGGAGAAAAACAGCCACCATGGGGGGTGGACAGGCTCTGTACCATCTAAGGAAAGGAAAAGGAAGGGAGAGAAGATAAAGAGAAAACAAGAGAAACGGAAAGGTTTTCTTCTTCTGAGTGTTTCTGCCACCCACTTTTGGAGCACACTGCTTGCTGATGTCCTTTCCGGCCAGTCTTATCCTTCAGCCGGCTTCAGGAGACTTCACCAATTCGATTGTAAGGAGCTGGGCTCCTCCGTGCAGGCAATGCCAACTCCGGAGGGAGCCAGGAGGGGAGCCAAAGATTCACAGGACTCTGCAGCCCTTCTGCAGCTCACTGGTGTGGAGGGGCACCGAGGCTTCACCTTGGCCTCTGTCTCCAAGTTCACATAAAGGAGGGTCGGTTCCTTCCTCGCTAGATGAGCGTGGAGAGAAACCTCCTTCACAGAAGGGATTATGGAATAATTAAAGTCAGAGCCTTGAACAAGGCAAAGGGTTAGCACCATGAATCTGAAGTGACTGGACATGTGAATTAGTAACCAGTAGGACGAGGAGCTGAAGACAAAAAAAGAAAAAAGGCAAGAAACCAGTTCTCGATTTTCTAAGATGGAAATGCAAGTCTTTCTTCTTCCAAAAGAAAAAAGTCATTGAACCCTTTCCTTGAAAATAAAACTGAAAGGGGCCACATGTTGCAAAGAAGGGTTTTAACCGTGATGTCACTACACAATCATGTGTAGCCATCAGTTGTTAAGTGCACTGCAAATAGTTCACACCTTAACAATTATGTTACCAAAGTTCGCAGTTGAGAAATATAGACACACACACATATACCTATATATACATGTAAGAAAAGAGTAGAGTGTGTGCCAATTGCTCACTGTACTATTGACAATATCACTCTTACAACTGAAAGCATGACTAGGAGAGAGAAGGTGGTGTGACCCTAGATTGCTAGAGTCACAGCAAGAAAAGTTAAGAAAGTGCCATCAGGTCATTTGGACAAAAGAATGCTATATGGCTGTTGGGTTTATAAGAGATCCATTGGAGAAAAACAAGTCACTACATTAAATTATTTTCTACTTACCTGCATCACCCTCTCCAAGAACACATATTCTAAAATGAGACAAGTTATTACATTAAAAATGACCGGCTCTGGCATTTGGAAAACTACACCAAATAATGAAGTAAAAACTGGGTTACAAACATCCTGGTATCAACTCCAACTACCGTCTTTTACCAAACTAAAACTCTAATGATCACTAATTCACTTGCAATCTAGTGCTCCTCCCATATACAAAATCAACAACTTCCAATGTGTCATAACTTTTTTAAAATTTCCCTAACATTTTAGAGGATAATGTAAATATGTCTCCTGGAAAAGTTGAGAAAGATGGAGACACTAGGAAAGGAAAAGACGAAAATACTCCCCCTAATCAATGATGTAAAACACAAGGCATGAACAACTGTTAAAAGAATTCTCTATGACATTGATCAAGTCTACTATCTCTACGCCTGGCTCTTTCCTATCAGTCATTTGATACTTAAACAAATAGAATAGTGTATTTCATGGGATCAATTCTTTTAGTGGCGTGCTTTCCCTTTGACCACTACATATGCTTTTATGTGTTTGCTTTATTTTCAGGCGGCGTCACATCAGAACACCCTCATCTCGGCAGATCTTTGCCTTAAGGGAACCCTACCTCGGCCCTTGATCAACTGTACTCTGTGTTATGGTCAACTCAGAGCCCTACATGGATCAGTGTTTCCTACCGCCTCTCTCCCGTGCGTTGCTCATGTCAGGGAGTATAGGTCCACCGAGTGAACAGTAAGCAGTCTTCCCAAAGCATCAGATATGAAAAGGAGGAGACGCGGGGTTGGGTGTGGGACCCCATTCCGTGCCTCAGTGCAGACAAGCTAGAGGTCAATGCATCCCTCCAGAGACTGGGAGAAAAACAGGAGGTTATGAGCACGAGGTTCCCTCTGCAGGCCTTGAAGCAGGGACCTGGAATCAAACTGCTGACACCGTGGATCGTGGTTGGTTTGACAGGGAACTCACGAGGAAGATAAGGACGTGAAATAATGAAAATCATAAGAACAGCAGCGAACACTTCTACTGAGCCAAGGACTGCACCCTGAATGTAAACTCTGTGCTGGAACATATCTTAACTCACATGACCCTGAAAGCATCCCGACGTAGTCAATGTTGTTCTTTGCACCATTTGCTAGATGAAGAGACTGGGTACAGTGGCTAGAAAACTCAGCCAGGTTACAAAGCGGATAAATGGCCGAGCCCAAGCTCAGTGCTCTTCTGTGATGCTCTTGGACTACAACTCCAAGTGAAGTCTCTAACGACTATCTCCGCTCGCACTGCCAACACCATCGTCCTCCGTGGAGTGGATGGAGGCAGGCGTGGGCAGGGCAGGGAGCCGGGTGTGGCAGGCCCGCCAGATCTAAGGTCTGGCACACAGGTTGCCAGGTGGCTCCCTCCTCTGAGGGGGCCCAGCACACGCCCCAGGGGGACTTGGCGGCAGGCCCCAGGGCCCTTTCCCCCGGATCTTGTCCACTTGAAAGGGGCCTGGCCCAGGTGGCCGGTTGGGCTGGTTGGCCAGCCTCCTTTGGACAAAGCAGGGCGAGCCAGCCAGCCTTCCAGTCGCCCCCGGCGTGGCACCAGCGCCCTCAGGCCGAGGGCCTCACGCGTGCCCTCCAAACGCGGATTTTCTCCTCAGAGCCGTGGCCTGGGCACTAGGAAGGCCAGGCCCTCCCGACTCCAGAGATGATGCTGGGACCCGTCGCCGGAAGGGCCTGCCCGTGTGGCAGCGGCTCCCCAAGCCGGCGGCCTGCTGGGGCCTCACTCACTGCTTGGCCATAAGCCTGTCTCGGCCCTTCGGATTCCACAGAGCCTTTCCTCCACCTGGCTGGAGTCGACAAGTGCGGGCGTGGGGTGAGGCCGTGGTTTTGCCTTTCCAGGAAGAAATGAGGCCCGGGCAAAAGCAGCTGGCCGAGGCAGAGCCTTGACCTGGCACCCCAGTCGGCCTTTGGCCACCAGGTCCAGACCACCGCTTCCAAAGAAGGGAAGCGGCCGGCCAGCTGATTGCAAGTGGGGGATGGGAGGGAGACAACAGCTGAAGCCAAGTCCAGCAGGGCGTTGGCGTTCCTTCTTCAGCTGGGACTGGCCTGGCCTGCGGGCGGGCGGGGCCTTCACTGAGGACCCCCGAGGCCCGCCCTAGGCCCTGGCGGTGGCGGGTGGCGCATGCGCCCTTGGCCTCAGGGGTTGAACCCAAGCCCACAGGGCACTCAAAGCAGCCGGAGAAAGAAGGGGCCAGGGGAGAGGAAGGCAGGTAGGCGAGGCGGGCAGGGCTCGCCCACCTCTTCTCCTCAGGTCCCCGAGAGAGAAAGAGAGAGAGAGAGAGAGAGAAAGTGAGAGACAGACAGACAGACAGGCAGGGAAAGAGTGAGAGATCCCTGACCTCTGAGTATCTGCATCCACCACTGCTGCCAACTCACAGGCCATCCCACTTCCCCCCCTCCATCCCCATCCCCAGGCGCGGCCCCCCGGGGCCAGCCACACCACGGAGAGGCCCCTTCATGGTCACCTCCGTGCTGTCCCTTCCGGGCCTGACCCCACTGCAGGGGAACCGGTTCAGACAATCCAATCGTCTACATGTCCCTCTCCATGACAATTGTCTTCTCCAGTCTCACATGCCCAAACCGCACCCCCAACATCCTCCTTTGTCTGCAGCTGGAGATAGGAGGAGAATCTCTGCCATTGTGTTGAGAGACTCAGTTTCGCGGGTTTCTCCCCTGTACACGTGTTCTGAAGCTGGGTATTATTTTCTCCAGCGAACCTGTCTTGTGAAGGATTTGGCCAGCCATAAGAAGCTTCAGGGAAGAGGCGGAGGGGCTTCTCTCTCCGCCCCCGACAGCCCTGAGCTGGGTCAGTGCCTCAGACCTGGCCAGGGGCAGCCCATCCCCCGGCGCCCTCTCCCGGGGCATCCCAGGAAAGCTTCACAGCCAGCCCCACCCCACTCGCCACTGCCAGGACCATCGGCCTCCCTCGGGAGGACGGGGCAGGACAGGGAACCGGGTGTGGGAGGCCGCCAGATCTCAGCTCTGGCACACAGGCTGCCAGGCTGCCTGGTCCTCTGAGGGGGCCCAGCACACGCCCCAGGAAACTTGGCGGCAGGCCCCGGGGCTCTCTCCTCTGGAACTCGTCCACTTGAAAGGGGCCTGGCCCAGGTGGCTGGTTCGACCGGTTGGAAAGAAATCTTTTTCTTCTCTGAGAGACTGTTGCTTGTCATCTCCTGGACATGAGATGACAGACAATTGTTCCCATTTCCCTTTCTACTTGAAACCTGATGGATACATTGCCCACTGCCTTTAGAGACTGCAGGTCTTTCTGAAACTCTTTTCAGTGCGCTGGCTTACTTCAGCATCATTTCATTGTTCCATCCGAAATTCCTTTCAGTTGGATCTATTTTCCTTTCTAATCCTTTTGTATACCTAGATATTTAAAAGCTGCTCAAATCTGTAGTGGAGAAAAGTTGGGTTACAACTCTTTCAGACAGCATGTAAACCCACATTTTAGGGTTTCTACACAAAACGTCTCTGCCATGTTTCTAGCAGCTCTCCTTCCATATATTTTCCTCCAGGACTTCCTGTGACAAAATTGCCTTTCTAAAAGCCAGTCCTCCGTTCACTCTCTTGGCCAGTCACGTTTCCATAGAAAGAAAAAGGACTGGATTTTCCAAAGATGCAACAAGAATGATCAAGTCCCGATTCACACCTAGATATCCTGCTCCTGTTCTCCATGAATTGCAAAATTGAAGTTAATTATCTCGTTCATTTTGTCTAAATCTATTGGGTCACTTTGGCACTGAGCCCCTAAGCTGGTCCACAGCCTGCTTCAGCAGACACCAAACTCTCTCTCAAGTGCCTGCATTCGTGTGCTGAGTAGGTATTGTATTTATTTAGATCGTATTCAACAAAAGATCTTCACGGATTCACTCAAGTACTTAAGCATCTACTATGTGCCCAAAGGTCTTGAAATGTTGGGGGTCTGCAAGGAAGACAGATATGCCTAAACAGATAAATTACACTACTGAAATCATTTGAATGAAAGAGATGTGAATAAACTGCCGTGGGACTCCAGGCAAAGAACCCCCATGGGTTGACCTACAACTAAGAGATACAGCTCTGTCCTGGGGCTCTGAGGAGAAAAACAGCCACCATGGGGGGTGGACAGGCTCTGTACCATCTAAGGAAAGGAAAAGGAAGGGAGAGAAGATAAAGAGAAAACAAGAGAAACGGAAAGGTTTTCTTCTTCTGAGTGTTTCTGCCACCCACTTTTGGAGCACACTGCTTGCTGATGTCCTTTCCGGCCAGTCTTATCCTTCAGCCGGCTTCAGGAGACTTCACCAATTCGATTGTAAGGAGCTGGGCTCCTCCGTGCAGGCAATGCCAACTCCGGAGGGAGCCAGGAGGGGAGCCAAAGATTCACAGGACTCTGCAGCCCTTCTGCAGCTCACTGGTGTGGAGGGGCACCGAGGCTTCACCTTGGCCTCTGTCTCCAAGTTCACATAAAGGAGGGTCGGTTCCTTCCTCGCTAGATGAGCGTGGAGAGAAACCTCCTTCACAGAAGGGATTATGGAATAATTAAAGTCAGAGCCTTGAACAAGGCAAAGGGTTAGCACCATGAATCTGAAGTGACTGGACATGTGAATTAGCAACCAGTAGGACGAGGAGCTGAAGACAAAAAAAGAAAAAAGGCAAGAAACCAGTTCTCGATTTTCTAAGATGGAAATGCAAGTCTTTCTTCTTCCAAAAGAAAAAAGTCATTGAACCCTTTCCTTGAAAATAAAACTGAAAGGGGCCACATGTTGCAAAGAAGGGTTTTAACCGTGATGTCACTACACAATCATGTGTAGCCATCAGTTGTTAAGTGCACTGCAAATAGTTCACACCTTAACAATTATGTTACCAAAGTTCGCAGTTGAGAAATATAGACACACACACATATACATATATATACATGTAAGAAAAGAGTAGAGTGTGTGCCAATTGCTCACTGTACTATTGACAATATCACTCTTACAACTGAAAGCATGACTAGGAGAGAGAAGGTGGTGTGACCCTAGATTGCTAGAGTCACAGCAAGAAAAGTTAAGAAAGTGCCATCAGGTCATTTGGACAAAAGAATGCTATATGGCTGTTGGGTTTATAAGAGATCCATTGGAGAAAAACAAGTCACTACATTAAATTATTTTCTACTTACCTGCATCACCCTCTCCAAGAACACATATTCTAAAATGAGACAAGTTATTACATTAAAAATGACCGGCTCTGGCATTTGGAAAACTACACCAAATAATGAAGTAAAAACTGGGTTACAAACATCCTGGTATCAACTCCAACTACCGTCTTTTACCAAACTAAAACTCTAATGATCACTAATTCACTTGCAATCTAGTGCTCCTCCCATATACAAAATCAACAACTTCCAATGTGTCATAACTTTTTTAAAATTTCCCTAACATTTTAGAGGATAATGTAAATATGTCTCCTGGAAAAGTTGAGAAAGATGGAGACACTAGGAAAGGAAAAGACGAAAATACTCCCCTAATCAATGATGTAAAACACAAGGCATGAACAACTGTTAAAAGAATTCTCTATGACATTGATCAAGTCTACTATCTCTACGCCTGGCTCTTTCCTATCAGTCATTTGATACATAAACAAATAGAATAGTGTATTTCATGGGATCAATTCTTTTAGTGGCGTGCTTTCCCTTTGACCACTACATATGCTTTTATGTGTTTGCTTTATTTTCAGGCGGCGTCACATCAGAACACCCTCATCTCGGCAGATCTTTGCCTTAAGGAACCCTACCTCGGCCCTTGATCAACTGTACTCTGTGTTATGGTCAACTCAGAGCCCTACATGGATCAGTGTTTCCTACCGCCTCTCTCCCGTGCGTTGCTCATGTCAGGGAGTATAGTCCACCGAGTGAACAGTAAGCAGTCTTCCCAAAGCATCAGATATGAAAAGGAGGAGACGCGGGGTTGGGTGTGGGACCCCATTCCGTGCCTCAGTGCAGACAAGCTAGAGGTCAATGCATCCCTCCAGAGACTGGGAGAAAAACAGGAGGTTATGAGCACGAGGTTCCCTCTGCAGGCCTTGAAGCAGGGACCTGGAATCAAACTGCTGACACCGTGGATCGTGGTTGGTTTGACAGGGAACTCACGAGGAAGATAAGGACGTGAAATAATGAAAATCATAAGAACAGCAGCGAACACTTCTACTGAGCCAAGGACTGCACCCTGAATGTAAACTCTGTGCTGGAACATATCTTAACTCACATGACCCTGAAAGCATCCCGACGTAGTCAATGTTGTTCTTTGCACCATTTGCTAGATGAAGAGACTGGGTACAGTGGCTAGAAAACTCAGCCAGGTTACAAAGCGGATAAATGGCCGAGCCCAAGCTCAGTGCTCTTCTGTGATGCTCTTGGACTACAACTCCAAGTGAAGTCTCTAACGACTATCTCCGCTCGCACTGCCAACACCATCGTCCTCCGTGGAGTGGATGGAGGCAGGCGTGGGCAGGGCAGGGAGCCGGGTGTGGCAGGCCGCCAGATCTAAGGTCTGGCACACAGGTTGCCAGGTGGCTCCCTCCTCTGAGGGGGCCCAGCACACGCCCCAGGGGACTTGGCGGCAGGCCCCAGGGCCCTTTCCCCCGGATCTTGTCCACTTGAAAGGGGCCTGGCCCAGGTGGCCGGTTGGGCTGGTTGGCCAGCCTCCTTTGGACAAAGCAGGCGAGCCCAGCCAGCCTTCCAGTCGCCCCCGGCGTGGCACCAGCGCCCTCAGGCCGAGGGCCTCACGCGTGCCCTCCAACGCGGATTTCTCCTCAGAGCCGTGGCCTGGGCACTAGGAAGGCCAGGCCCTCCCGACTCCAGAGATGATGCTGGGACCCGTCGCCGGAAGGGCCTGCCCGTGTGGCAGCGGCTCCCCAAGCCGGCGGCCTGCTGGGGCCTCACTCACTGCTTGGCCATAAGCCTGTCTCGGCCCTTCGGATTCCACAGAGCCTTTCCTCCACCTGGCTGGAGTCGACAAGTGCGGGCGTGGGGTGAGGCCGTGGTTTTGCCTTTCCAGGAAGAAATGAGGCCCGGGCAAAAGCAGCTGGCCGAGGCAGAGCCTTGACCTGGCACCCCAGTCGGCCTTTGGCCACCAGGTCCAGACCACCGCTTCCAAAGAAGGGAAGCGGCCGGCCAGCTGATTGCAAGTGGGGGATGGGAGGGAGACAACAGCTGAAGCCAAGTCCAGCAGGGCGTTGGCGTTCCTTCTTCAGCTGGGACTGGCCTGGCCTGGCGGGCGGGCGGGGCCTTCACTGAGGACCCCCGAGGCCCGCCCTAGGCCCTGGCGGTGGCGGGTGGCGCATGCGCCCTTGGCCTCAGGGGTTGAACCCAAGCCCACAGGGCACTCAAAGCAGCCGGAGAAAGAAGGGGCCAGGGGAGAGGAAGGCAGGTAGGCGAGGCGGGCAGGGCTCGCCCACCTCTTCTCCTCAGGTCCCCGAGAGAGAAAGAGAGAGAGAGAGAGAGAGAAAGTGAGAGACAGACAGACAGACAGGCAGGGAAAGAGTGAGAGATCCCTGACCTCTGAGTATCTGCATCCACCACTGCTGCCAACTCACAGGCCATCCCACTTCCCCCCCTCCATCCCCATCCCCAGGCGCGGCCCCCCGGGGCCAGCCACACCACGGAGAGGCCCCTTCATGGTCACCTCCGTGCTGTCCCTTCCGGGCCTGACCCCACTGCAGGGGAACCGGTTCAGACAATCCAATCGTCTACATGTCCCTCTCCATGACAATTGTCTTCTCCAGTCTCACATGCCCAAACCGCACCCCCAACATCCTCCTTTGTCTGCAGCTGGAGATAGGAGGAGAATCTCTGCCATTGTGTTGAGAGACTCAGTTTCGCGGGTTTCTCCCCTGTACACGTGTTCTGAAGCTGGGTATTATTTTCTCCAGCGAACCTGTCTTGTGAAGGATTTGGCCAGCCATAAGAAGCTTCAGGGAAGAGGCGGAGGGGCTTCTCTCTCCGCCCCCGACAGCCCTGAGCTGGGTCAGTGCCTCAGACCTGGCCAGGGGCAGCCCATCCCCCGGCGCCCTCTCCCGGGGCATCCCAGGAAAGCTTCACAGCCAGCCCCACCCCACTCGCCACTGCCAGGACCATCGGCCTCCCTCGGGAGGACGGGGCAGGACAGGGAACCGGGTGTGGGAGGCCGCCAGATCTCAGCTCTGGCACACAGGCTGCCAGGCTGCCTGGTCCTCTGAGGGGGCCCAGCACACGCCCCAGGAAACTTGGCGGCAGGCCCCGGGGCTCTCTCCTCTGGAACTCCTCCACTTGAAAGGGGCCTGGCCCAGGTGGCTGGTTCGACCGGTTGGAAAGAAATCTTTTTCTTCTCTGAGAGACTGTTGCTTGTCATCTCCTGGACATGAGATGACAGACAATTGTTCCCATTTCCCTTTCTACTTGAAACCTGATGGATACATTGCCCACTGCCTTTAGAGACTGCAGGTCTTTCTGAAACTCTTTTCAGTGCGCTGGCTTACTTCAGCATCATTTCATTGTTCCATCCGAAATTCCTTTCAGTTGGATCTATTTTCCTTTCTAATCCTTTTGTATACCTAGATATTTAAAAGCTGCTCAAATCTGTAGTGGAGAAAAGTTGGGTTACAACTCTTTCAGACAGCATGTAAACCCACATTTTAGGGTTTCTACACAAAACGTCTCTGCCATGTTTCTAGCAGCTCTCCTTCCATATATTTTCCTCCAGGACTTCCTGTGACAAAATTGCCTTTCTAAAAGCCAGTCCTCCGTTCACTCTCTTGGCCAGTCACGTTTCCATAGAAAGAAAAAGGACTGGATTTTCCAAAGATGCAACAAGAATGATCAAGTCCCGATTCACACCTAGATATCCTGCTCCTGTTCTCCATGAATTGCAAAATTGAAGTTAATTATCTCGTTCATTTTGTCTAAATCTATTGGGTCACTTTGGCACTGAGCCCCTAAGCTGCTCCACAGCCTGCTTCAGCAGACACCAAACTCTCTCTCAAGTGCCTGCATTCGTGTGCTGAGTAGGTATTGTATTTATTTAGATCGTATTCAACAAAAGATCTTCACGGATTCACTCAAGTACTTAAGCATCTACTATGTGCCCAAAGGTCTTGAAATGTTGGGGGTCTGCAAGGAAGACAGATATGCCTAAACAGATAAATTACACTACTGAAATCATTTGAATGAAAGAGATGTGAATAAACTGCCGTGGGACTCCAGGCAAAGAACCCCCATGGGTTGACCTACAACTAAGAGATACAGCTCTGTCCTGGGGCTCTGAGGAGAAAAACAGCCACCATGGGGGGTGGACAGGCTCTGTACCATCTAAGGAAAGGAAAAGGAAGGGAGAGAAGATAAAGAGAAAACAAGAGAAACGGAAAGGTTTTCTTCTTCTGAGTGTTTCTGCCACCCACTTTTGGAGCACACTGCTTGCTGATGTCCTTTCCGGCCAGTCTTATCCTTCAGCCGGCTTCAGGAGACTTCACCAATTCGATTGTAAGGAGCTGGGCTCCTCCGTGCAGGCAATGCCAACTCCGGAGGGAGCCAGGAGGGGAGCCAAAGATTCACAGGACTCTGCAGCCCTTCTGCAGCTCACTGGTGTGGAGGGGCACCGAGGCTTCACCTTGGCCTCTGTCTCCAAGTTCACATAAAGGAGGGTCGGTTCCTTCCTCGCTAGATGAGCGTGGAGAGAAACCTCCTTCACAGAAGGGATTATGGAATAATTAAAGTCAGAGCCTTGAACAAGGCAAAGGGTTAGCACCATGAATCTGAAGTGACTGGACATGTGAATTAGTAACCAGTAGGACGAGGAGCTGAAGACAAAAAAAGAAAAAAGGCAAGAAACCAGTTCTCGATTTTCTAAGATGGAAATGCAAGTCTTTCTTCTTCCAAAAGAAAAAAGTCATTGAACCCTTTCCTTGAAAATAAAACTGAAAGGGGCCACATGTTGCAAAGAAGGGTTTTAACCGTGATGTCACTACACAATCATGTGTAGCCATCAGTTGTTAAGTGCACTGCAAATAGTTCACACCTTAACAATTATGTTACCAAAGTTCGCAGTTGAGAAATATAGACACACACACATATACATATATATACATGTAAGAAAAGAGTAGAGTGTGTGCCAATTGCTCACTGTACTATTGACAATATCACTCTTACAACTGAAAGCATGACTAGGAGAGAGAAGGTGGTGTGACCCTAGATTGCTAGAGTCACAGCAAGAAAAGTTAAGAAAGTGCCATCAGGTCATTTGGACAAAAGAATGCTATATGGCTGTTGGGTTTATAAGAGATCCATTGGAGAAAAACAAGTCACTACATTAAATTATTTTCTACTTACCTGCATCACCCTCTCCAAGAACACATATTCTAAAATGAGACAAGTTATTACATTAAAAATGACCGGCTCTGGCATTTGGAAAACTACACCAAATAATGAAGTAAAAACTGGGTTACAAACATCCTGGTATCAACTCCAACTACCGTCTTTTACCAAACTAAAACTCTAATGATCACTAATTCACTTGCAATCTAGTGCTCCTCCCATATACAAAATCAACAACTTCCAATGTGTCATAACTTTTTTAAAATTTCCCTAACATTTTAGAGGATAATGTAAATATGTCTCCTGGAAAAGTTGAGAAAGATGGAGACACTAGGAAAGGAAAAGACGAAAATACTCCCCTAATCAATGATGTAAAACACAAGGCATGAACAACTGTTAAAAGAATTCTCTATGACATTGATCAAGTCTACTATCTCTACGCCTGGCTCTTTCCTATCAGTCATTTGATACATAAACAAATAGAATAGTGTATTTCATGGGATCAATTCTTTTAGTGGCGTGCTTTCCCTTTGACCACTACATATGCTTTTATGTGTTTGCTTTATTTTCAGGCGGCGTCACATCAGAACACCCTCATCTCGGCAGATCTTTGCCTTAAGGAACCCTACCTCGGCCCTTGATCAACTGTACTCTGTGTTATGGTCAACTCAGAGCCCTACATGGATCAGTGTTTCCTACCGCCTCTCTCCCGTGCGTTGCTCATGTCAGGGAGTATAGTCCACCGAGTGAACAGTAAGCAGTCTTCCCAAAGCATCAGATATGAAAAGGAGGAGACGCGGGGTTGGGTGTGGGACCCCATTCCGTGCCTCAGTGCAGACAAGCTAGAGGTCAATGCATCCCTCCAGAGACTGGGAGAAAAACAGGAGGTTATGAGCACGAGGTTCCCTCTGCAGGCCTTGAAGCAGGGACCTGGAATCAAACTGCTGACACCGTGGATCGTGGTTGGTTTGACAGGGAACTCACGAGGAAGATAAGGACGTGAAATAATGAAAATCATAAGAACAGCAGCGAACACTTCTACTGAGCCAAGGACTGCACCCTGAATGTAAACTCTGTGCTGGAACATATCTTAACTCACATGACCCTGAAAGCATCCCGACGTAGTCAATGTTGTTCTTTGCACCATTTGCTAGATGAAGAGACTGGGTACAGTGGCTAGAAAACTCAGCCAGGTTACAAAGCGGATAAATGGCCGAGCCCAAGCTCAGTGCTCTTCTGTGATGCTCTTGGACTACAACTCCAAGTGAAGTCTCTAACGACTATCTCCGCTCGCACTGCCAACACCATCGTCCTCCGTGGAGTGGATGGAGGCAGGCGTGGGCAGGGCAGGGAGCCGGGTGTGGCAGGCCGCCAGATCTAAGGTCTGGCACACAGGTTGCCAGGTGGCTCCCTCCTCTGAGGGGGCCCAGCACACGCCCCAGGGGACTTGGCGGCAGGCCCCAGGGCCCTTTCCCCCGGATCTTGTCCACTTGAAAGGGGCCTGGCCCAGGTGGCCGGTTGGGCTGGTTGGCCAGCCTCCTTTGGACAAAGCAGGCGAGCCCAGCCAGCCTTCCAGTCGCCCCCGGCGTGGCACCAGCGCCCTCAGGCCGAGGGCCTCACGCGTGCCCTCCAACGCGGATTTCTCCTCAGAGCCGTGGCCTGGGCACTAGGAAGGCCAGGCCCTCCCGACTCCAGAGATGATGCTGGGACCCGTCGCCGGAAGGGCCTGCCCGTGTGGCAGCGGCTCCCCAAGCCGGCGGCCTGCTGGGGCCTCACTCACTGCTTGGCCATAAGCCTGTCTCGGCCCTTCGGATTCCACAGAGCCTTTCCTCCACCTGGCTGGAGTCGACAAGTGCGGGCGTGGGGTGAGGCCGTGGTTTTGCCTTTCCAGGAAGAAATGAGGCCCGGGCAAAAGCAGCTGGCCGAGGCAGAGCCTTGACCTGGCACCCCAGTCGGCCTTTGGCCACCAGGTCCAGACCACCGCTTCCAAAGAAGGGAAGCGGCCGGCCAGCTGATTGCAAGTGGGGGATGGGAGGGAGACAACAGCTGAAGCCAAGTCCAGCAGGGCGTTGGCGTTCCTTCTTCAGCTGGGACTGGCCTGGCCTGGCGGGCGGGCGGGGCCTTCACTGAGGACCCCCGAGGCCCGCCCTAGGCCCTGGCGGTGGCGGGTGGCGCATGCGCCCTTGGCCTCAGGGGTTGAACCCAAGCCCACAGGGCACTCAAAGCAGCCGGAGAAAGAAGGGGCCAGGGGAGAGGAAGGCAGGTAGGCGAGGCGGGCAGGGCTCGCCCACCTCTTCTCCTCAGGTCCCCGAGAGAGAAAGAGAGAGAGAGAGAGAGAGAGAGTGAGAGACAGACAGACAGACAGGCAGGGAAAGAGTGAGAGATCCCTGACCTCTGAGTATCTGCATCCACCACTGCTGCCAACTCACAGGCCATCCCACTTCCCCCCCTCCATCCCCATCCCCAGGCGCGGCCCCCCGGGGCCAGCCACACCACGGAGAGGCCCCTTCATGGTCACCTCCGTGCTGTCCCTTCCGGGCCTGACCCCACTGCAGGGGAACCGGTTCAGACAATCCAATCGTCTACATGTCCCTCTCCATGACAATTGTCTTCTCCAGTCTCACATGCCCAAACCGCACCCCCAACATCCTCCTTTGTCTGCAGCTGGAGATAGGAGGAGAATCTCTGCCATTGTGTTGAGAGACTCAGTTTCGCGGGTTTCTCCCCTGTACACGTGTTCTGAAGCTGGGTATTATTTTCTCCAGCGAACCTGTCTTGTGAAGGATTTGGCCAGCCATAAGAAGCTTCAGGGAAGAGGCGGAGGGGCTTCTCTCTCCGCCCCCGACAGCCCTGAGCTGGGTCAGTGCCTCAGACCTGGCCAGGGGCAGCCCATCCCCCGGCGCCCTCTCCCGGGGCATCCCAGGAAAGCTTCACAGCCAGCCCCACCCCACTCGCCACTGCCAGGACCATCGGCCTCCCTCGGGAGGACGGGGCAGGACAGGGAACCGGGTGTGGGAGGCCGCCAGATCTCAGCTCTGGCACACAGGCTGCCAGGCTGCCTGGTCCTCTGAGGGGGCCCAGCACACGCCCCAGGAAACTTGGCGGCAGGCCCCGGGGCTCTCTCCTCTGGAACTCGTCCACTTGAAAGGGGCCTGGCCCAGGTGGCTGGTTCGACCGGTTGGAAAGAAATCTTTTTCTTCTCTGAGAGACTGTTGCTTGTCATCTCCTGGACATGAGATGACAGACAATTGTTCCCATTTCCCTTTCTACTTGAAACCTGATGGATACATTGCCCACTGCCTTTAGAGACTGCAGGTCTTTCTGAAACTCTTTTCAGTGCGCTGGCTCACTTCAGCATCATTTCATTGTTCCATCCGAAATTCCTTTCAGTTGGATCTATTTTCCTTTCTAATCCTTTTTATACTTAGATATTTAAAAGCTGCTCAAATCTGTAGTGGAGAAAAGTTGGGTTACACTCTTTCAGACAGCACGTAAACCCAAATTTTAGGTTTTTGTGGGAGCCCAAGATTTGGCCACCCTGAAATCTCTTTCTTTACCTTGGTTGTTTTATCTAGGGACATTTGACCTCCCCCACTAACTGCCTAACGTATTTGACATGGTGGTTCCTTTCTGGAACAGATCTATCATGATGTATGTAAAGATAACCTAAGGTAAATGTTGCAATAGGAAAGGCACCAACAAGCCCATCTTATCAGACGTTCTGTCTCTCTGGCCACATTCTCTGTATGACCCTTCCAGGAGTTGCCAGACAATCATTTACATTTATAAGGGAAATCCCCTTTGTAAAGGTATATCCGTCTCTGTTTTGAGAAGAGAGCAGGATGGCCTCATTTCTAAAGGCTTATCAATGTGGATGTTGAGACCTTAAAGCTGCATAATAACCGTACTCTGGTTTACTGTGCTTTAGTGGTAATCTCCTTTAACTGACTCCCTCCACCCCCAAAGTCCTCCTTTGTCATTGGCTGAACATGGTATTTAAGACGAGAATTTCTGCTATTGTGTTGAGAAACGCAGTGTCCCTGCTTTCTCCCATGTATACATGTTATTAAACATGATAATATTTTTTCCTACTAACCTGTCTTGGTAATTATTTGGCTAGCCATAAGAACCTAAAGGAAAAGCACAGAGGGAGATTCTCCCTCTTCTCCCGTCAGTTTTGGCGCAGTCGCCAGGATCCACACTGTCTGGTAATTTGCCTTCTCTGGCTAAAAGATCTGCCTTTTTGGCAGGTCTAAACACACACTGATTCAAAGTTGCAAGTTGCCTTCTAGCAATAAGTTTGTATAAGACTTCCAAGATGCCCACAGCTGAGAAAAACGGGGTATGATTCCAACTCCTGGAAATAACAACATGCCCCATCTCTCTTACTTCCAGCTAGTAAGGATAACAAATCCTAAAGAAATTTTAGAACAGATTCATATTTGGTGCACTGAAGAGAAATAGCACGTTCTTTGGAGAAGCACGTTCTGAGTCCAAGTTGCAAGTTGCTGTCTAGCAACAAGTTTGTATAGGACTTGCAAAGATTCCCAGAACTGAGCTAGCGTGGGAATGTCGCCAACTCCTAGAAATAACTTCATGCCTAATCTCCCTTACTTCCATCTAGTAAGGATCACATAATTCCTAAAAAATTGTGACAGAGATTCCCAATTAGGGCATTGGGAATGAGTAGCACGTTGCTTTGAGCAAGCACAGTCTCATTGCAGCTGGCAAGCTGCTGTGTAGAAACAAGTTTGTATAGGCCTTGCAAAGATTGCTAGAACTGAGCTAAAGCGGGTATGTCTCTATCTCCTAGAAATAACTTCAAGTCCCATCTCACTTACTTCCATCTAGTAAGGATCACATAAATCTTAAACAAGTTTTGTAACAGATTTCTAATTGGGGCATTGAAAAGAAAGAGCCCGTTCCTTTGAAGAAACACATTCTGATTCCAAGATGCAAGTTGCCTTCTAGCAATAAGTTTGTATAGGACTTCCAAGAGGCCCACAGTTGAGAAAAACTGGGTCTGACTCCAAATCCTGGAAATAACATCATGCCCCTTCTCCCTTACTTCATCTAGTAAGGATCACATACATCCTAAAGAAGTTTTGGAACAGATTCATGTTTGGTGCAATGAAGATAAATAGCAATTTCCTTTGAAGAAGCACGTTCTGAGTCCAAGTTACAAGTTGCTGTCTAGCAACAAGTTTGTATAGGACTTGCAAATCTTCCCAGAACGGAACTAGAGTGAGAATGTCTCCAACTCCTAGAAATAACTTCATGCCCGATCTCCCTTACTTCCTTTTATAGTCATATGTGATCTTTATTAGGTGGAAGTAAGGGAGATGGGGCATGAATTTTTTTGTAGGAGTGGAGACATACCCATTGTAGCTCAGTTCTGGGAATCTTTGGAAGTCCTATACAACCTTGTTGCTAGATAGCATTTTGCAACTTGGAATCAGAAAGTGCTTCTTCAAAGGAACGTGCTATTTCCTCTCAATGTCGCAGACTTGAATCTGTTCCAAATATTATTTCGGATTTATGAGATCCTTACTAGCTGGAAGTAAGGGAGATGGGGCATGAAGTGATTTCCTGAAGTTGGAGTCATACCCTGATTTTCTCAGATGTGGGCGTCTTTGCAAGTCCCATACAAACTGATTGCTAAACAGCAACTTGCAATTTGGAATCAGAATGTGTTTGTTCAAAGGAACGGGCTATTTCTTCTCAATGTGCAAAAAGGGAATATGTGCCAAATCTTGTATAGGAAATATGTGATCCTTGCTAGATGGAAGTAAGTGAGATGGGGCATGAAGTTATTCTTAGGAAATAGAGAAATACGCACATTAGCTCAGTTCTGGCCATCGTTCTAAGTCCTATACAAACTTGTGTCTACACAGCAGCTGGCACTTTAAATGAGAACGTGCTTGCTGAAAGTAACGTGCTATATGTTCTGAATGTCCGAATTGGGAATCTGGGTCCAAACATTTTTACGAATTATGTGATCCTGACAAGATGGAAGCAAGAGAGATGGGGCATGAAGTTATCTCCAGGAGTTGGAGTCATACCCAATTTTTCCCAGCTGTGGGCATCTTTGAAAGGGCTATACAAACTTATTGCTAGACAGCAACTTGCAATTTGTAATCAGAATGTGTTTCTTCAAAGGAACGGGCTATTTCTTCTCAATGCCCAAAAAGGGAATCTGTACCAAATCTTGTTTAGGAAATATGTGATCCTTACTAGATGGAAGTAAGGCAGATGGGGCATGAAGTTATTTGTAGGATATAGAGACTTACCCAATTTAGCTCAGTTCTGGCAATCATTGAAAGTCCTATACAAACTTGTTTCTACATAGCAGCTTGAACTTGGAATGAGAAAGTGCTTGCTTACAGCAACGTGCTATATGTTCTGAATGCCCGAATTGGGAATCTGTGTCAAAACTTTGTTAGGAATTATGTGATCCTTACTAGCTGGAAGTAAGGGAGTTGGGGCATGAAGTTATTTCTAGGAGTTGGAGACATACCCACTTTAGCTCAGTTCTGGGCATCTTTGAAATACCTATATAAACTTGTTGCTAGAGAGCAACTTGCAACTGGAATCAGAAAGTGCTTCTTCAAAACAACATGCTATTTGTCTCAATGCACCAAACATGAATCTGTTCCAAATCTTCTTTAGGATTTATGTGATCCTTACTAGCTGGAAGTAAGGGAGAAGGGGCATGAAGTTATTTCCAGAAGTTGGAGTCATACCCAGTTTTTCCCAGATGTGGGCATCATTGCAAGGCCTATACAACCTTACTGCTAGACAGCAACTTGCAATTTGGAATCAGAATGTGTTTCTTCAAAGGAACGGGTTATTTCCTCTCAATGCCCAAAAAGGGAATCTGTGCCAAATCTTGTTTAGGAAATATATGATCCTTACTAGGTGGAAGTTAGGGAGATGGGGCATGAAGTTTTTTCTAGGAGATAGAGATATAGCCACATTAGCTCAGTTCTGGAAATCATTGCAAGTCCTATACAAATTGTTTCTACCCAGCAGCTTGCAACTTGGAATGAGAAAGTGCTTGCTTAAAGCAACATCCAATATGTTCTGAATGCCCGAATTGGGAATCTGTGTCAAAACATTGTTAGGAATTAAGTGATCCTTACTAGATGGAAGTAAGGGAGATGGGGCATGAAGTTATTTCTAGGAGTTGGAGACATACCCCCTTAGCTCAGTTCTGGGAATATTTTCAAGTCCTATACAAACTTGTTGCTAGATAGCAAATTGGAACTGGAATCAGAAAGTGCTTCTTCAAAAGAACAAGCTATGTCTTCTCAATGCACCAAACATGAATCTGTTCCAAATCTTCTTTAGGATTTATGTGATCCTTACTAGCTGGAAGTAAGGGAGATGGGGCATGAAGTTATTTCCAGGAGTTGGAGTCATACCCGGTTTTTCCCAGCTGTGGGCATCATTGCAAGGCCTATAAAAACTTATTGCTAGACAGCAACTTGCAATTTGGAATCAGAATGTGTTTCTTCAAAGGAACGGGTTATTTCTTCTCAATGCCCAAAAAGGGAATCTGTGTCAAATCTTGTTGAGGAAATATGTGATCCTTACTAGCTGGAAGTAAGGGAGATGGGGCATGAAGTTATTTCTAGGAGTTGGAGAAATACCCCCTTTAGCTCACTTCTGGGAATCTTTGCAAGTCCTATACAAACTTGTTGCTAGATAGCAACTTGCAACTGGAATCAGAAAGTGCTTCTTCAAAAGAACATGCTATTTCTTCTCAATGCACCAAACATGAATCTGTTCCAAATCTTCTTTAGAATTTCTGTGATTCTTACTAGCTGGAAGTAAGGGAGAGGCGGCATGAGGTTATTTCCTGGAGTTGGAGTCATATCCCGATTTTCACAGCTGTGGCCATCTTTGCAAGTCATATACAAACTTATTGCTGTACAGCAACATGCAACATGGAATCAGAATGTGTTTCTTAAAAGGAACAGGCTATTTCTTCTCTATGCTCAAAAAGGGAATCTGTGCCAAATCTTGTTTAGGAAATATCAGCTCCTTACTAGATGGAAGTTAGGGAGAAGTGGCATGAAGTTTTTTCAAGGAGATAGAGATATACCAACTTTAGCTCAGTTCTGGAAATCATTGCAATTCCTATACAAACTTGTTTCTACACAGCAGCTTGCAACTTGGAATGAGAAAGTGCTTGCTTAAAGCAACGTGCGATAGGTTCTGAATACCCGAATAGGGAATCTGTGTCAAAACTTTGTCAGGAATTATGTGATCCTTACTAGCTGGAAGTAAGGGAGATGGGGCATGAGGTTATTTCTAGGAGTTGGAGACATACCAAGTTAGTTCAGTTATGGGAATCCTTGAAAGTCCTATACAAACTTGTTCCTAGATAGTAACTTGCAACTTTGAATGAGAAAGTGCTTGCTTACAGCAACGTGCTATATGTTCTGAATGCCCGAAATGGTAATCTGTGTCAAAACTTTGTTAGGAATTATGTGATCCTTACTAGCTGGAAGTAAGGGAGATGGGGCATGAAGTTATTTCTAGGAGTTGGAGACATACCCACTTTAGCTCACTTCTGGGGATCCTTGAAAGTCCCATACAAACTTGTTCCTACATAGTAACTTGCAACTTGGAATGAGAAAGTGCTTGCTTAAAGCAACGTGCTATATGTTCTGAATGCCCGAATTGGGAATCTGTGTCAAAACTTTCTTAGGAATTATGTGATACTTACTAGCTGGAAGTAAGGGAGATGGGGCATGAAGTTATTTCTAGGAGTTTGAGACATTCCCACTTTAGCTCAGTTCTGGGGATCTTTGAAAGTCCTATACAAACTTGTTCCTACGTAGTAACTTGCTACTTGAAATGAGAAAGGGCTTGCTTAAAGCAACGTGGCATATGTTCTGAATGCCCGAATTGGGAATCTGTGTCAAAACTTTGTTAGGAATTATGTGATCCTTACTAGCTGGAAGTAAGGGAGATGGGGCATGAAGTTATTTCTAGGAGTTGGAGACGTACCCACTTTAGCTCTGTTCTGGGGATCTTTGAAAGTCCTGCACAAACTTGTTCCTAGATATTAACTTGCAACTTTGAATGAGAAAGTGTTTGCTTACAGAAACGTGCTATGTGTTCTGAATGCCCGAATTGGGAATCTGTGTCAAAATTTTGTTAGGAATTATGTGATCCTTACTAGCTGGAAGCAAGGGAGATGGGGCATGAAGTTATTTCTAGGAGTTGGAGACATACCCACTTTAGCTCACTTCTGGGGATCTTTGAAAGTCCCATACAAAATTGTTCCTACATAGTAACTTGCAACTTGGAATGAGAAAGTGCTTGCTTAAAGCAACGTGCTATATGTTCTGAATGCCCGATTTGGGAATCTGTGTCAAAACTTTGTTAGAAATTATGTGATCCTTACCAGGTGGAAGAAAGGGAGATGTGGCATGAAGTTATTTCTAGGAGTTGGAGACATACCCACTTTAGCATAGGTCTGGGAATCTTTGAAATTCCTATACAAACTTGTTCCTACGTAGTAACTTGCTACTTGGAATGAGAAAGTGCTTGCTTAAAGCAACGTGCTATATGTTCTGAACGCCCGAATTGGGAATCTGTGTCAAAAGTTTGTTAGGAATTATGTGATCCCGACTAGCTGGAAGTAAGGGAGATGGGGCATCAAGTTATTTCTAGGAGTTGGAGACATACCCACTTTTTCTCAGTTCTGGGATCTTGGAAAGTCCGATACAAACTTGTTCCTACATAGTAACTTGCTACTTTGAATGAGAAATTGCTTGCTTAAAGCACGTGGTATATGTTCTGAATGCCAGAATTGGGAATCTGTTTCAAAATTTTGTTAGGAATTGTGTGATCCTTACTAGCTGATGTAAGGAAGATGGGACATGGAGTTATTTCTAGTAGTTGGAGACATACCCACTTTAGCTCAGTTAGGGGATCTTTGAAAGTCCTATAAAAACTTGTACCTACATAGTAACTTGCCACTTGGAATGAGAAAGTGTTTGCTTAAAGCAACGTGCTATATGTTGCGAATGCCCGAATTGGGAATCTGTGTCAAAACTTTGTTAGGAATTATGTGATCCCTACTGACTGCAAGTAAGGAAGATGGGGCATGAAGTTATTTCTAGGAGTTGGAGACATCACCACTTTAGCTCAGTTCCGGGGATCTTTGAAAGTCCTATACAAACTTGTTCCTATGTAGTAACTTGCTACTTGGAATGAGAAAGGGCTTGCTTAAAGCAACGTGCCATATGTTCTGAATGCCCGAATTTGGAATCTGTGTCAAAACATTGTTAGGAATTATGTGATCCTGACTAGCTGGAAGTAAGGGAGATGGGGCATCAAGTTATTTCTATGAGTTGGAGACATACCCACTTTAGCTCTGTTCTGGCGATCTTTGAAAGTCCTATACAAACTTGTTCCTAGATAGCAACTTGCAACTTTGAATGAGAAAGTGCTTGATTACAGCAACGTGCTATATGTTCTGAATGCCCGAAATGGGAATCTGTGTCAAAACTTTGTTAGGAATTATGTGATCCTGACTAGCTGCAAGTAAGGTAGATGGGTCATGAAGTTATTTCTAGGAGTTGGAGACATACACACTTTAGCTCAGTTCTGGGGATCTTTGAAAGTCCTATACTAACTTGTTCCTAGATAGTAACTTGCTACTTGGAATGAGAAAGACCTTGCTTAAAGAAACGTGCTACATGTTCTGAATGCCCGAATTGGGAATCGGTGTCAAAACTTTGTTAGGAATTTGTGATCCTGACTAGCTGGAAGTAAGGGAGATGGGTCATGAAGTTATTTCTAGGAGTTGGAGACATACCCACTTTAGCTCAGTTCTGAGGATCTTTGAAAGTCCTATACAAACTTGTTCCTAGATAGTAACTTGCTAGTTAGAATGAGAAAGTGCTTGCTTACAGAAACGTGCTATATGATCTTAATGCCCGAATTGGGAATCTGTGTCAAAACTTTATTAGGAATTATGTGATCCTTATTAGCTGGAAGTAAGGGAGATGGGGCATGAAGTTATTTCCAGGAGTTGGAGACATACCCACTTTAGCTCAGTTCTGGGGATCTTTGAAAGTCCCATACAAACTTGTTCCTACATAGTAACTTGCAACTTTGAATGAGAAAGTGCTTGCTTAAAGCAACGTGCTATATGTTCTGAATGCCCGAATTGGGAATCTGTGTCAAAACTTTGTTAGGAATTATGTGATCCCTACTAGCTGGAAGTAAGGGAGATGGGGCATGAATTTATTTCTAGGAGTTGGAGACATACCCACTTTAGCTCATTTTTAGGGATCTTTGAAAGTCCGATACAAACTTGTTCCTAGATAGTAACTTGCAACTTTGATTCAGAAAGTGCTTGCTTACAGCAACGTGCTATATGATCTGAATGCTCGAATTGGGAATCTGTGTCAAAACTTTGTTAGGAATTATGTGATCCTTACTAGCTGGAAGTAAGGGAGATGGGGCATGAAGTTATTTCTAGGAGTTTGAGACATATCCACTTTAGCTCTGTTCTGGCGATCTTTGAAAGTCCTATACAAACTTGATCCTAGATACAAACTGGCAACATTGAATGAGAAAGTGCTTGCTTACAGCAACGTGCTATATGTTCTGAATGCCAGAAACGGGAATCTGTGTCAAAACTTTCTTAGGAATTATGTGATACTTACTAGCTGGAAGTAAGGGAGATGGGGCATGAAGTTATTTCTAGAAGTTGGAGACATACACACTTTAGCTCAGTTCTGGGGATCTTTGAAAGTCCTATACTAACTTGTTCCTACATAGTAACTTGCTACTTGGAATGAGAAAGTGCTTGCTTAAAGCAACGTGCTATATGTTCTGAATGCCCGATTTGGGAATCTGTGTCAAAACTTTGTTAGAAATTATGTGATCCTTACCAGGTGGAAGAAAGTGAGATGTGGCATGAAGTTATTTCTAGGAGTTGGAGACATACCCACTTTAGAATAGGTCTGGGAATCTTTGAAATTCATATACAAACTTGTTCCTACGTAGTAACTTGCTACTTGGAATGAGAAAGTGCTTGCTTAAAGCAACGTGCTATATGTTCTGAACGCCCGAATTGGGAATCTGTGTCAAAAGTTTGTTAGGAATTATGTGATCCCTACTAGCTGGAAGTAAGGGAGATGGGGCATGAAATTATTTCTAGGAGTTGGAGACATACTCACTTTTTCTCAGTTCTAGGATCTTGGAAAGTCCGATACAAACTTGTTCCTACATAGTAACTTGCTACTTTGAATGAGAAATTGCTTGCTTAAAGCAACGTGGTATATGTTCTGAATGCCAGAATTGGGAATCTGTTTCAAAATTTTGTTAGGAATTGTGTGATCCTTACTAGCTGATGTAAGGGAGATGGGACATGGAGTTATTTCTAGTAGTTGGAGACATACCCACTTTAGCTCAGTTAGGGGATCTTTGAAAGTCCTATAAATACTTGTACCTACATAGTAACTTGCCACTTGGAATGAGAAAGTGTTTGCTTAAAGCAACGTGCTATATGTTGCGAATGCCCGAATTGGGAATCTGTGTCAAAACTTTGTTAGGAATTATGTGATCCCTACTGACTGCAAGTAAGGGAGATGGGGCATGAAGTTATTTCTAGGAGTTGGAGACATCCCCACTTTAGCTCAGTTCTGGGGATCTTTGAAAGTCCTATACAAACTTGTTCCTATGTAGTAACTTGCTACTTGGAATGAGAAAGGGTTTGCTTAAAGCAACGTGCCATATGTTCTGAATGCCCGAATTTGGAATCTGTGTCAAAACTTTGTTAGGAATTATGTGATCCTGACTAGCTGGAAGTAAGGGAGATGGGGCATCAAGTTATTTCTAGGAGTTGGAGACATACCCACTTTAGCTCTGTTCTGAGGATCTTTGAAAGTCCTATAAAAACTTGTTCATGCATGATAACTTGCTACTTGGAATGAGAAAGTGCTTGCTTAAAGCAACGTGCTATATGTTCTGAATGCCCAAATTGGGAATCTGTGTCAAAACTTTGTTACGAATTATGTGATCCTTACCAGGTGGAAGTAAGGGAGATGGGGCATGAAGTGATTTCTTGGAGTTGGAGACATACCCACTTAAGCTCAGTAATGGGATCTTTGAAAGTCCTATACAAACTTGTTCCTACATGGTAACTTGCTGCTTGGAATGAGAAAGTGCTTGCTGAAAGCAACGTGCTAAATGTTCTGAATGCCCGAATTGGGAATCTGTGTCAAAACTTTGTTAGGAACTATGTGATCCCTACAAGATGGAAGTAAGGGAGATGGGGCATGAAGTTATTTCTAGGAGTTGGAGACATACCCACATTTGCTCACTTCTGGGGATCTTTGAAAGTCCTATACAAACTTGTTCCTACATAGTAACTTGCAACTTTGAATGAGAAAGTGTTTGATTACAGCATCGTGCTATAAGTTCTGAATGCCCGAAATGGGAATCTGTGTCAAAACTTTATTAGGAATTTTGTGATCCTTACTAGCTGGAAGTAAGGGAGATGGGGCATGAAGTTATTTCTAGGAGTTGGAGACATACACACTTTAGCTCAGTTCTGGGGATCTTTGAAAGTCCTATACTAACTTGTTCCTACATAGTAACTTGCTACTTGGAATGAGAAAGTGCTTGCTTAAAGCAACGTGCCATATGTTCTGAATGCCCGAATTGGGAATCTGTGTCAAATCTTTGTTAGGAATTATGTGATCCTGACTAGCTGGAAGTAAGTGAGATGGGGCATGAAGTTATTTCTAGGAGTTGGAGACATACACAATTTAGCTCTGTTCTGGCGATCTTTGAAAGCCCTATACAAACTTGTTCCTAGATAGAAACTTGCTACTTGGAATGAGAAAGACCTTGCTTAAAGAAAGGTGCTATATGTTCTGAATGCCCGAATTGGGAATCTGTGTCAAAACTTTGTTAGGAATTATGTGATCCTGACTAGCTGGAAGTAAGGGAGATGGGGCATGAAGTTATTTCTAGGAGTTGGAGACATACCCACTTTAGCTCAGTTCTGAGTATCTTTGAAAGTTCTATACAAACTTGTTCCTAGATAGTAACTTGCTAGTTAGAATGAGAAAGTGCTTGCTTACAGCAACGTGCTATATGATCTTAATGCCCGAATTGGGAATCTGTGTCAAATCTTTGTTAGGAATTATGTGATCCTTACTAGCTGGAAGTAAGGGAGATGGGGCATGAAGTTAATTCCAGGAGTTCGAGACATACCCACTTTAGCTCAGTTCTGGGGATCTTTGGGAGTCCCATACAAACTTGTTCCTACATAGTAACTTGCAACTTGGAATGAGAAAGTGCTTGCTTAAAGCAACGTGCTATATGTTCTGAACGCCCGAATTGGGAATCTGTGTCAAAAGTTTGTTAGGAATTATGTGATCCCTACTAGCTGGAAGTAAGGGAGATGGGACATGGAGTTATTTCTAGGAGTTGGAGACATACCCACTTTATCTCAGTTCTGGGATCTTGGAAAGTCCGATACAAACTTGTTCCTACATAGTAACTTGCTACTTTGAATGAGAAAGTGTTTGCTTAAAGCAACGTGGTATATGTTCTGAATGCCAGAATTGGGAATCTGTTTCAAAATTTTGTTAGGAATTGTGTGATCCTTACTAGCTGATGTAAGGGAGATGGGACATGGAGTTATTTCTAGTAGTTGGAGACATACCCACTTTAGCTCAGTTCTGGGAATCTTTGAAAGTCCTATAAAAACTTGTACCTACATAGTAACTTGCTACTTGGAATGAGAAAGGGCTTGCTTAAAGCAACGTGCCATATGTTCTGAATGCCCGAATTTGGAATCTGTGTCAAAACATTGTTAGGAATTATGTGATCCTGACTAGCTGGAAGTAAGGGAGATGGGGCATCAAGTTATTTCTATGAGTTGGAGACATACCCACTTTAGCTCTGTTCTGGCGATCTTTGAAAGTCCTATACAAACTTGTTCCTAGATAGCAACTTGCAACTTTGAATGAGAAAGTGCTTGATTACAGCAACGTGCTATATGTTCTGAATGCCCGAAATGGGAATCTGTGTCAAAACTTTGTTAGGAATTATGTGATCCTGACTAGCTGCAAGTAAGGTAGATGGGTCATGAAGTTATTTCTAGGAGTTGGAGACATACACACTTTAGCTCAGTTCTGGGGATCTTTGAAAGTCCTATACTAACTTGTTCCTAGATAGTAACTTGCTACTTGGAATGAGAAAGACCTTGCTTAAAGAAACTTGCTACATGTTCTGAATGCCCGAATTGGGAATCGGTGTCAAAACTTTGTTAGGAATTTGTGATCCTGACTAGCTGGAAGTAAGGGAGATGGGTCATGAAGTTATTTCTAGGAGTTGGAGACATACCCACTTTAGCTCAGTTCTGAGGATCTTTGAAAGTCCTATACAAACTTGTTCCTAGATAGTAACTTGCTAGTTAGAATGAGAAAGTGCTTGCTTACAGAAACGTGCTATATGATCTTAATGCCCGAATTGTGAATCTGTGTCAAAACTTTATTAGGAATTATGTGATCCTTACTAGCTGGAAGTAAGGGAGATGGGGCATGAAGTTATTTCCAGGAGTTGGAGACATACCCACTTTAGCTCAGTTCTGGGGATCTTTGAAAGTCCCATACAAACTTGTTCCTACATAGTAACTTGCAACTTTGAATGAGAAAGTGCTTGCTTAAAGCAACGTGCTATATGTTCTGAATGCCCGAATTGGGAATCTGTGTCAAAACTTTGTTAGGAATTATGTGATCCCTACTAGCTGGAAGTAAGGGAGATGGGGCATGAATTTATTTCTAGGAGTTGGAGACATACCCACTTTAGCTCATTTCTAGGGATCTTTGAAAGTCCGATACAAACTTGTTCCTAGATAGTAACTTGCAACTTTGATTCAGAAAGTGCTTGCTTACAGCAACGTGCTATATGATCTGAATGCTCGAATTGGGAATCTGTGTCAAAACTTTGTTAGGAATTATGTGATCCTTACTAGCTGGAAGTAAGGGAGATGGGGCATGAAGTTATTTCTAGGAGTTTGAGACATATCCACTTTATCTCTGTTCTGGCGATCTTTGAAAGTCCTATACAAACTTGATCCTAGATAGTAACTTGCAACTTTGTATGAGAAAGTGCTTGCTTACAGCAACGTGCTATATGTTCTGAATGCCAGAAACGGGAATCTGTGTCAAAACTTTCTTAGGAATTATGTGATCCTTACTAGCTGGAAGTAAGGGAGATGGGGCATGAAGTTATTTCTAGAAGTTGGAGACATACACACTTTAGCTCAGTTCTGGGGATCTTTGAAAGTCCTATACTAACTTGTTCCTACATAGTAACTTGCTACTTGGAATGAGAAAGTGCTTGCTTAAAGCAACGTGCTATATGTTCTGAACGCCCGAATTGGGAATCTGTGTCAAAAGTTTGTTAGGAATTATGTGATCCCTACTAGCTGGAAGTAAGGGAGATGGGGCATGAAATTATTTCTAGGAGTTGGAGACATACCCATTTTTCTCAGTTCTGGGATCTTGGAAAGTACGATACAAACTTGTTCCTACATAGTAACTTGCTACTTTGAATGAGAAATTGCTTGCTTAAAGCAACGTGGTATATGGTCTGAATGCCAGAATTGGGAATCTGTTTCAAAATTTTGTTAGGAATTGTGTGATCCTTACTAGCTGATGTAGGGGAGATGGGACATGGAGTTATTTCTAGTAGTTGGAGACATACCCACTTTAGCTCAGTTAGGGGATCTTTGAAAGTCCTATAAATACTTGTACCTACATAGTAACTTGCCACTTGGAATGAGAAAATGTTTGCTTAAAGCCACGTGCTATATGTTGCGAATGCCCAAATTGGGACTCTGTGTCAAAACTTTGTTAGGAATTATGTGATCCCTACTGACTGCAAGTAAGGGAGATGGGGCATGAAGTTATTTCTAGGAGTTGGAGACATCCCCACTTTAGCTCAGTTCTGGGGATCTTTGAAAGTCCTATACAAACTTGTTCCTATGTAGTAACTTGCTACTTGGAATGAGAAAGGGTTTGCTTAAAGCAAAGTGCCATATGTTCTGAATGCCCGAATTGGGAATCTGTGTCAAAACTTTGTTAGGAATTATGTGATCCTGACTAGCTGGAAGTAAGGGAGATGGGGCATCAAGTTATTTCTAGGAGTTGGAGACATGCCCATTTTAGCTCTGTTCTGAGGATCTTTGAAAGTCCTATAAAAACTTGTTCATGCATGATAACTTGCTACTTGGAATGAGAAAGTGCTTGCTTAAAGCAACGTGCTATATGTTCTGAATGCCCAAATTGGGAATCTGTGTCAAAACTTTGTTAGGAATTATGTGATCCTTACCAGGTGGAAGTAAGGGAGATGGGGCATGAAGTGATTTCTTGGAGTTGGAGACATACCCACTTAAGCTCAGTAATGGGATCTTTGAAAGTCCTATACAAACTTGTTCCTACATGGTAACTTGCTGCTTGGAATGAGAAAGTGCTTGCTGAAAGCAACGTGCTAAATGTTCTGAATGCCCGAATTGGGAATCTGTGTCAAAACTTTGTTAGGAACTATGTGATCCCTACTAGATGGAAGTAAGGGAGATGGGGCATGAAGTTATTTCTAGGAGTTGGAGACATACCCACATTTGCTCACTTCTGGGGATCTTTGAATGTCCTATACAAACTTGTTCCTACATAGTAACTTGCAACTTTGAATGAGAAAGTGTTTGATTACAGCATCGTGCTATAAGTTCTGAATGCCCGAAATGGGAATCTGTGTCAAATCTTTATTAGGAATTTTGTGATCCTTACTAGCTGGAAGTAAGGGAGATGGGGCATGAAGTTATTTCTAGGAGTTGGAGACATACACACTTTAGCTCAGTTCTGGGGATCTTTGAAAGTCCTATACTAACTTGTTCCTACATAGTAACTTGCTACTTGGAATGAGAAAGTGCTTGCTTAAAGCAACGTGCCATATGTTCTGAATGCCCAAATTGGGAATCTGTGTCAAATCTTTGTTAGGAATTATGTGATCCTGACTAGCTGGAAGTAAGTGAGATGGGGCATGAAGTTATTTCTAGGAGTTGGAGACATACACAATTTAGCTCTGTTCTGGCGATCTTTGAAAGCCCTATACAAACTTGTTCCTAGATAGTAACTTTCTACTTGGAAAGAGAAAGAACTTGCTTAAAGAAAGGTGCTATATGTTCTGAATGCCCGAATTGGGAATCTTTGTCAAAACTTTGTAAGGAATTATGTGATCGTGACTAGCTGGAAGTAAGGGAGATGGGGCATGAAGTTATTTCTAGGAGTTGGAGACATACCCACTTTAGCTCAGTTCTGAGGATCTTTGAAAGTCCTATACAAACTTGTTCCTAGATAGTAACTTGCTAGTTAGAATGAGAAAGTGCTTGCTTACAGCAACGTGCTATATGATCTTAATGCCCGAATTGGGAATCTGTGTCAAATCTTTTTTAGGAATTATGTGATCCTTACTAGCTGGAAGTAAGGGAGATGGGGCATGAAGTTAATTCCAGGAGTTCGAGACATACCCACTTTAGCTCAGTTCTGGGGATCTTTGGGAGTCCCATACAAACTTGTTCCTACATAGTAACTTGCAACTTGGAATGAGAAAGTGCTTGCTTAAAGCAACGTGCTATATGTTCTGAACGCCCGAATTGGGAATCTGTGTCAAAAGTTTGTTAGGAATTATGTGATCCCTACTAGCTGGAAGTAAGGGAGATGGGGCATGAAATTATTTCTAGGAGTTGGAGACATACCCACTTTATCTCAGTTCTGGGATCTTGGAAAGTCCGATACAAACTTGTTCCTACATAGTAACTTGCTACTTTGAATGAGAAATTGCTTGCTTAAAGCAACGTGTTATATGTTCTGAATGCCAGAATTGGGAATCTGTTTCAAAATTTTGTTAGGAATTGTGTGATCCTTACTAGCTGATGTAAGGGAGATGGGACATGGAGTTATTTCTAGTAGTAGGAGACATACCTACTTTAGCTCAGTTCTGGGAATCTTTGAAAGTCCTATAAAAACTTGTACCTACATAGTAACTTGCAACTTGGAATGAGAAAGTGTTTGCTTAAAGCAACGTGCTATATGTTGCGAATGCCCGAATTGGGAATCTGTGTCAAATCTTTGTTAGGAAATATGTGATCCCTACTGACTGCAAGTAAGGAAGATGGGGCATGAAGTTATTTCTAGGAGTTGGAGACATAACCACTTTAGCTCAGTTCTGGGGATCTTTGAAAGTCCTATACTAACTTGTTCCTAGATAGTAACTTGCTACTTGGAATGAGAAAGACCTTGCTTAAAGAAACGTGCTACATGTTCTGAATGCCCGAATTGGGAATCGGTGTCAAATCTTTGTTAGGAATTTGTGATCCTGACTAGCTGGAAGTAAGGGAGATGGGTCATGAAGTTATTTCTAGGAGTTTGAGACATACCCACTTTAGCTCAGTTCTGAGGATCTTTGAAAGTCCTATACAAACTTGTTCCTAGATAGTAACTTGCTAGTTAGAATGAGAAAGTGCTTGCTCACAGAAACGTGCTATATGATATTAATGCCCGAATTGGGAATCTGTGTCAAAACTTTATTAGGAATTATGTGATCCTTACTAGCTAGAAGTAAGGGAGATGGGGCATGAAGTTATTTCCAGGAGTTGGAGACATACCCACTTTAGCTCAGTTCTGGGGATCTTTGAAAGTCCCATACAAACTTGTTCCTACATAGTAACTTGCAACTTTGAATGAGAAAGTGCTTGCTTAAAGCAACGTGCTATATGTTCTGAATGCCCGAATTGGGAATCTGTGTCAAAACTTTGTTAGGAATTATGTGATCCCTACTAGCTGGAAGTAAGGGAGATGGGGCATGAATTTATTTCTAGGAGTTGGAGACATACCCACTTTAGCTCATTTCTAGGGATCTTTGAAAGTCCGATACAAACTTGTTCCTAGATAGTAACTTGCAACTTTGATTCAGAAAGTGCTTGCTTACAGCAACGTGCTATATGATCTGAATGCTCGAATTGGGAATCTGTGTCAAAACTTTGTTAGGAATTATGTGATCCTTACTAGCTGGAAGTAAGGGAGATGGGGCATGAAGTTATTTCTAGGAGTTTGAGACATATCCACTTTAGCTCTGTTCTGGCGATCTTTGAAAGTCCTATACAAACTTGATCCTAGATAGTAACTTGCAACTTTGAATGAGAAAGTGCTTGCTTACAGCAACGTGCTATATGTTCTGAATGCCAGAAACGGGAATCTGTGTCAAAACTTTCTTAGGAATTATGTGATCCTTACTAGCTGGAAGTAAGGGAGATGGGGCATGAAGTTATTTCTAGAAGTTGGAGACATACACACTTTAGCTCAGTTCTGGGGATCTTTGAAAGTCCTATACTAACTTGTTCCTAGATATTAACTTGCATCTTTGAATGAGAAAGTGTTTGCTTACAGAAACATGCTATGTGTTCTGAATGCCCGAATTGGGAATCTGTGTCAAAATTTTGTTAGGAATTATGTAATCCTTACAAGCTGGAAGCAAGGGAGATGGGGCATGAAGTTATTTCTAGGAGTTGGAGACATACCCACTTTAGGTCACTTCTGGGGATCTTTGAAAGTCCCATACAAAATTGTTCCTACATAGTAACTTGCAACTTGGAATGAGAAAGTGCTTGCTTAAAGCAACGTGCTATATGTTCTGAATGCCCGATTTGGGAATCTGTGTCAAAACTTTGTTAGAAATTATGTGATCCTTACTAGCTGGAAGAAAGTGAGATGTGGCATGAAGTTATTTCTAGGAGTTGGAGACATACCCACTTTAGCAAAAGGTCTGGGAATCTTTGAAATTCCTATACAAACTTGTTCCTACGTAGTAACTTGCTACTTGGAATGAGAAAGTGCTTGCTTAAAGCAACGTGCTATATGTTCTGCACGCCCGAATTGGGAATCTGTGTCAAAAGTTTGTTAGGAATTATGTGATCCCTACTAGCTGGAAGTAAGGGAGATGGGGCATGAAATTATTTCTAGGAGTTGGAGACATACCCACTTTTTCTCAGTTCTGGGATCTTGGAAATTCCGATACAAACTTGTTCCTACATAGTAACTTGCTACTTTGAATGAGAAATTGCTTGCTTAAAGCAACGTGGTATATGTTCTGAATGCCAGAATTGGGAATCTGTTTCAAAATTTTGTTAGGAATTGTGTGATCCTTACTAGCTGATGTAAGGGAGATGGGACATGGAGTTATTTCTAGTAGTTGGAGACATACCCACTTTAGCTCAGTTAGGGGATCTTTGAAAGTCCTATAAAAACTTGTACCTACATAGTAACTTGCCACTTGGAATGAGAAAGTGTTTGCTTAAAGCAACGTGCTATATGTTGCGAATGCCCGAATTGGGAATCTGGTTCAAAACTTTGTTAGGAATTATGTGATCCCTACTGACTGCAAGTAAGGGAGATGGGGCATGAAGTTATTTCTAGGAGTTGGAGACATCCCCACTTTAGCTCAGTTCTGGGGATCTTTGAAAGTCCTATACAAACTTGTTCCTATGTAGTAACTTGCTACTTGGAATGAGAAAGGGTTTGCTTAAAGCAACGTGCCATATGTTCTGAATGCCCGAATTGGGAATCTGTGTCAAAACTTTGTTAGGAATTATGTGATCCTGACTAGCTGGAAGTAAGGGAGATGGGGCATCAAGTTATTTCTAGGAGTTGGAGACATACCCACTTTAGCTCTGTTCTGAGGATCTTTGAAAGTCCTATAAAAACTTGTTCATGCATGATAACTTGCTACTTGGAATGAGAAAGTGCTTGCTTAAAGCAACGTGCTATATGTTCTGAATGCCCAAATTGGGAATCTGTGTCAAAACTTTGTTAGGAATTATGTGATCCTTACCAGGTGGAAATAAGGGAGATGGGGCATGAAGTGATTTCTTGGAGTTGGAGACATACCCACTTAAGCTCAGTAATGGGATCTTTGAAAGTCCTATACATACTTGTTCCTACATGGTAACTTGCTGCTTGGAATGAGAAAGTGCTTGCTGAAAGCAACGTGCTAAATGTTCTGAATGCCCGAATTGGGAATCTGTGTCAAAACTTTGTTAGGAACTATGTGATCCCTACTAGCTGGAAGTAAGGGAGATGGTGCATGAAGTTATTTCTAGGAGTTGGAGACATACCCACATTTGCTCACTTCTGGGGATCTTTGAAAGTCCTTTACAAACTTGTTCCTACATAGTAACTTGCAACTTTGAATGAGAAAGTGTTTGATTACAGCATCGTGCTATAAGTTCTGAATGCCCGAAATGGGAATCTGTGTCAAAACTTTATTAGGAATTTTGTGATCCTTACTAGCTGGAAGTAAGGGAGATGGGGCATGAAGTTATTTCTAGGAGTTGGAGACATACACACTTTAGCTCAGTTCTGGGGATCTTTGAAAGTCCTATACTAACTTGTTCCTACATAGTAACTTGCTACTTGGAATGAGAAAGTGCTTGCTTAAAGCAACGTGCCATATGTTCTGAATGCCCGAATTGGGAATCTGTGTCAAATCTTTGTTAGGAATTATGTGATCCTGACTAGCTGGAAGTAAGTGAGATGGGGCATGAAGTTATTTCTAGGAGTTGGAGACATACACAATTTAGCTCTGTTCTGGCGATCTTTGAAAGCCCTATACAAACTTGTTCCTAGATAGTAACTAGCTACTTGGAATGAGAAAGACCTTGCTTAAAGAAAGGTGCTATATGTTCTGAATGCCCGAATTGGGAATCTGTGTCAAAACTTTGTTAGGAATTATGTGATCCTGACTAGCTGGAAGTAAGGGAGATGGGGCATGAAGTTATTTCTAGGAGTTGGAGACATACCCACTTTAGCTCAGTTCTGAGGATCTTTGAAAGTCCTATACAAACTTGTTCCTAGATAGTAACTTGCTAGTTAGAATGAGAAAGTGCTTGCTTACAGCAACGTGCTATATGATCTTAATGCCCGAATTGGGAATCTGTGTCAAATCTTTGTTAGGAATTATGTGATCCTTACTAGCTGGAAGTAAGGGAGATGGGGCATGAAGTTAATTCCAGGAGTTCGAGACATACCCACTTTAGCTCAGTTCTGGGGATCTTTGGGAGTCCCATACAAACTTGTTCCTACATAGTAACTTGCAACTTGGAATGAGAAAGTGCTTGCTTAAAGCAACGTGCTATATGTTCTGAACGCCCGAATTGGGAATCTGTGTCAAAAGTTTGTTAGGAATTATGTGATCCCTACTAGCTGGAAGTCAGGGAGATGGGGCATGAAATTATTTCTAGGAGTTGGAGACATACCCACTTTATCTCAGTTCTGGGATCTTGGAAAGTCCGATACAACTTGTTCCTACATAGTAACTTGCTACTTTGAATGAGAAATTGCTTGCTTAAAGCAACGTGCTATATGTTCTGAATGCCAGAATTGGGAATCTGTTTCAAAATTTTGTTAGGAATTGTGTGATCCTTACTAGCTGATATAAGGGAGATGGGACATGGAGTTATTTCTAGTAGTTGGAGACATACCCACTTTAGCTCAGTTCTGGGAATCTTTGAAAGTCCTATAAAAACTTGTACCTACATAGTAACTTGCAACTTGGAATGAGAAAGTGTTTGCTTAAAGCAACGTGCTATATGTTGCGAATGCCCGAATTGGGAATCTGTGTCAAATCTTTGTTAAGAATTATGTGATCCCTACTGACTGCAAGTAAGGAAGATGGGGCATGAAGTTATTTCTAGGAGTTGGAGACATAACCACTTTAGCTCAGTTCTGGGGATCTTTGAAAGTCCTATACAAACTTGTTCCTATGTAGTAACTTGCTACTTGGAATGAGAAAGGGCTTGCTTAAAGCAACGTGCCACATGTTCTGAATGCCCGAATTTGGAATCTGTGTCAAAACATTGTTAGGAATTATGTGATCCTGACTAGCTGGAAGTAAGGGAGATGGGGCATCAAGTTATTTCTATGAGTTGGAGACATACCCACTTTAGCTCTGTTCTGGCGATCTTTGAAAGTCCTATACAAACTTGTTCCTAGATAGCAACTTGCAACTTTGAATGAGAAAGTGCTTGATTACAGCAACGTGCTATATGTTCTGAATGCCCAAAATGGGAATCTGTGTCAAAACTTTGTTAGGAATTATGTGATCCTGACTAGCTGCAAGTAAGGTAGATGGGTCATGAAGTTATTTCTAGGAGTTGGAGACATACACACTTTAGCTCAGTTCTGGGGATCTTTGAAAGTCCTATACTAACTTGTTCCTAGATAGTAACTTGCTACTTGGAATAAGAAAGACCTTGCTTAAAGAAACGTGCTACATGTTCTGAATGTCCGAATTGGGAATCGGTGTCAAAACTTTGTTAGGAATTTGTGATCCTGACTAGCTGGAAGTAAGGGAGATTGGTCATGAAGTTATTTCTAGGAGTTGGAGACATACCCACTTTAGCTCAGTTCTGAGGATCTTTGAAAGTCCTATTCAAACTTGTTCCTAGATAGTAACTTGCTAGTTAGAATGAGAAAGTGCTTGCTTACAGAAACGTGCTATATGATCTTAATGCCCGAATTGGGAATCTGTGTCAAAACTTTATTAGGAATTATGTGATCCTTACTAGCTGGAAGTAAGGGAGATGGGGCATGAAGTTATTTCCAGGAGTTGGAGACATACCCACTTTAGCTCAGTTCTGGGGATCTTTGAAAGTCCCATACAAACTTGTTCCTACATAGTAACTTGCAACTTTGAATGAGAAAGTGCTTGCTTAAAGCAACGTGCTATATGTTCTGAATGCCCGAATTGGGAATCTGTGTCAAAACTTTGTTAGGAATTATGTGATCCCTACTAGCTGGAAGTACGGGAGATGGGGCATGAATTTATTTCTAGGAGTTGGAGACATACCCACTTTAGCTCATTTCTAGGGATCTTTAAAAGTCCGATACAAACTTGTTCCTAGATAGTAACTTGCAACTTTGATTCAGAAAGTGCTTGCTTACAGCAACGTGCTATATGATCTGAATGCTCGAATTGGGAATCTGTGTCAAAACTTTGTTAGGAATTATGTGATCCTTACTAGCTGGAAGTAAGGGAGATGGGGCATGACGTTACTTCTAGGAGTTGGAGACATACCAAGTTTAGCTCAGTTCTGGGCATCTTTGAAATAGCTATACAAACTTGTTCCTACATAGTAACTTGCTACTTGGAATGAGAAAGTGCTTGCTTAAAGCAACGTGCTATATGTTCTGAATGCCCGAATTGGGAATCTGTGTCAAATCTTTGTTAGGAATTATGTGATCCTTACTAGCTGGGAGTAAGGGAGATGGGGCATGAAGTTACTTCTAGGAGTTGGAGACATACCAAGTTTAGCTCAGTTCTGGGCATCTTTGAAATAGCTATACAAACTTGTTCCTACATAGTAACTTGCTAATTGGAATGAGAAAGTGCTTGCTTAAAGCAACGTGCTACATGTTCGGAATGCCCGAATTGGAAATCTGTGTCAAATCTTTGTTAGGAATTATGTGATCCTTACTAGATGGAAGAAAGTGAGATGGGGCATGAAGTTATTTCTAGGAGTTGGAGACATACTAAGTTTAGCTCAGTTCTGGGCATCTTGGAAATACCTATACAAACTTGTTCCTACACAATAACTTGCTAGTTGGAATGAGAAATTTCTTGCTTAATGCAAGGTGCTATATGTTCTGAATGCCCGAATTGGGAAACTGTGTCAAAATTTGTTAGGAATTATGTAATCCTTACTAGCTGGAAGTAAGGGAGAGGGGGCATGGAGTTATTTCTAGGAGTTGGAGCCATACCAAGATTAGCTCAATTATGGGCATCTTTGAAATAGCTATACAAACTTGTTCCTACATTGTAACTTGCTACATGGAATGAGAAAGTGTTTGCTTAAAGCAACGTGCCATATGTTTTGAATGCCCGAATTGGGAATCTGTGTCAAACTTTGTTAGGAATTATTTGATCCTTACTAGCTGGAAGTAAGGGAGATGGGGCATGAAGTTAATTCTAGGAGTTGGAGACATACCAAGTTTAGCTCAGCTCCAGGCATCTTTGAAAAACCTATACAAACTTGTTCCTACATAGTAACTTGATAGTTTGAATGAGAAAGTGCTTGCTTAAAGCAACGTGTTATATGTTCTGAATGCCCGAATTGGGA
The DNA here is from genome assembly GCF_020826845.1 of Diceros bicornis minor. Lineage (NCBI taxonomy): Eukaryota > Metazoa > Chordata > Mammalia > Perissodactyla > Rhinocerotidae > Diceros > Diceros bicornis. Next base: position 1,856,159 of record NC_080779.1, read on the forward strand.
ATCTGTGTCAAAACTTTGTTAGGAATTATGTGATCCTTACTGGCTGGAAGTAAGGGAGATGGGGTATGTCGTTATTTCTAGGAGTTGGAGACATACCAAGTTTAGCTCAGTTCTGGGCATCTTTGAAAGACCTATACAAACTTGTTATTACATAGTAACTTGCTACTTGGAATGAGAAGGTGCCTGCTTAAAGCAACGTGCTATATGTTCTCAATGCCCGAATTGGGAATCTGTGTCAAAACTTTGTTAGGAATTACGTGATCCTTACTAGCTGGAAGTAAGGGAGATGTGGCATGAAGTTATTTCTAGGAGTTGGAGACATACCAAGTTTAGTTCAGTTCTGGGCTTTTTTGAAATACCAATAAAAACTTGTTCCTACATAGTAACTTGCTACTTGGAATGAGAAAGTGCTTGCTTAAAGCAACGTGCTATATGTTCTGAATGCCCGAATTGGGAATCTGTGTCAAAACTTTGTTAGGAATTATGTGATCCTTACTAGCTGGAAGTAAGGGAGATGGGGCATGAAGTTACTTCTAGGAGTTGGAGACATACCAAGTTTAGCTCAGTCCTTGGTATCTTTGAAAAAGCTATACAAACTTGTTCCTACATAGTAACTTGCTCCTTGGAATGAGAAAATGTTTGCTTAAAGCAACCTGCTATATGTTCTGAATGCTCGAATTGGGAATCTGTGTCAAAACTTTGTTAGGAATTGTGTGATCCTTACTAGCTGGAAGTGAGGGAGATGGGGCCTGAAGTTATTTCTAGGAGTTGGAGACATACTCACTTTAGCTCAGTTCTGGGCATCTTTGCAAGTCCTATACGAACTTGTTCCTACATAGTAACTTGAAACTTTGAATGAGAATGTGCTTGCTTAAAGCAACGTGCTGTATGTTCTGAATGCCCGAATTGGGAATCTGTGTCAAAAGTTTGTTAGGAATTATGTGATCCTTACTAGCTGTAAACAGGGGAGATGGGGCATGAAGTGATTTCTAGGAGTTGGAGACATAACAAGTTTAGCTCTGTTCTGGGGACCTTTGAAAGTCCTAAAAAACTTGCTCCTACATAGTAACTTGCAACATTGAATGAGAAAGTTCTTGCTTACAGCAACGTGCTATATGTTCTGAATGCCCGAATCGGGAATCTGTGTCAAAACTTTGTTAGGAATTATGTGATCCTTACTAGCTGGAAGTAAGGGAGATGGGGCATGAAGTTATTTCTAGGAGTTGGAGACATACTTCGTTTAGCTCAGTTCTGGGCTTCCTTGAAATACCTATACAATCTTGATCCTACATAGTAACTTGCTACTTGGAATGAGAAAGTGCTTGCTTAAAGCAATGTGGTATATGTTCTGAATGCCAGAATTAGGAATCTGTGTCAAAACTTTGTTAGGAATTATGTGATCCTTACTAGCTGGAAGTAAGGGAGATGGGGCATGAAGTTATTTCTAGGAGTTGGAGACATACCAAGTTTAGCTCAGTACTGGGCATCTTTGAAATAGCTATAAAAACTTGTTCCTACATAGTAACTTGCTACTTGGAATGAGAAAATATTTGCTTAAAGAAAAGTGCTATATGTTCTGAATGCTCGAATTGGAAATCTGTGTCAAATATTTGTTAGGAATTATGTGATCCTTACTAGCTGGAAGTGAGGGAGATGGGGCCTGAAGTTATTTCTATGAGCTGGAGACATAGCAAGTTTAGCTCAGTTCTCGGCATCTTTGAAATACCTATACAAACTTGTTCCTACATAGTAACTTGCTACATGGAATGAGAAAGTGCTTGCATAAAGCAACGTGCTATAGGTTCTGAATGCCGGAATTGGGAATCTGTGTCAAAACTTTTTTAAAAATTATGTTATCTTTACTAGCTGGACGTAAGGGAGATGGGGCCTGAAGTTATTTCTAGGAGTTGGAGACGCACCAAGTGTAGCTCAGTTCTGTGCATCTTTGAAATACCTATACAAACTTGTTCCTACATAATAACTTGCTACTTGGAATGAGAAAGTGCATGCTTAAAGCAACGTGTTATATGTTCTGAATGCACGAATTGGGAATCTGTGTCAAAACATTGTTTGGAATTATGTGATCCTTACTAGCTGGAAGTAAGGGAGACGGGGCATGAAGTTATTTCTAGGAGTTGGAGACATACCAAGTTTACTTCAGTTCTGGGCATCTTTAAAATAGCTATACAAACTTGTTCCTACATAGTAACTTGCTACTTGGAATGAGAAAATGTTTTCTTAAAGGAACGTGGTATATGTTCTGAATGCCCGAATTGAGAATGTGCGTCAAAATTTTGTTAGGAATTATGTGATCCTTACTAGCTGGAAGTAAGGGAGATGGGGCATGAACTTATTTCTAGGAGTTGGAGACATACCACGTTTAGCTCAGTTCTGGGCTTCCTTGAAATACCTATACAAACTTGTTCCTACATAGTAAGTGGCTACTTGGAATGAGAAAGTGCTTGCTTAAAGCAACGTGCTATATGTTCTGAATGCCCGAATTGGGAATCTGTGTCAAAACTTTGTAAGGAATTATGTGATCCTTACTAGCTGGAAGTAAGGGAGATGGGACATGAAGTTATTTCTAGGTGTTGGAGACATACCAAGTTTAGCTCAGTTCTGGGGATCTTTGAAAGTCCTATACAAACTTGCTCCTACATAGTAACTTGCAACTTGGAATGAGAAAGTGCTTGCTTAAAGCAACGTCCTATATGTTCTGAATGCCCGAATTGGGAATCTGTGTCAAATCTTTGTTAGGAATTATGTGATCCTTACTAGATGGAAGTAAGGGAGACGGGGCATGAAGTTATTTCTAGGAGTTGGAGACATACAACGTTTAGCTCAGTTCTGAGCATCTTTGAAATACCTATACAAACTTGTTCCTACATAGTAACTATCAACTTTGAATGAGAATGTGCTTGCTTACAGCAACGTGCTATATGTTCTGAATGCCAGAATTGGGAATCTGTGTCAAAACTTTGTTAGGAATTATGTGATCCTTACCAGCTGGAAGTAAGGGAGATGGGTCATGAAGTTATTTCTAGTAGTTGGAGACATACCAAGTCTAGCTCAGTTCTGGGGATCTTTGAAATACCTATACAAACTTGTTCCTACATAGTAACTTGCAACTTTGAATGAGAATGTGCTTGATTACAGGATTGTGCTATATGTTCTGAATGCCCGAATTGGGAATCTGTGTCAAAACTTTGTTAGGAATTATGTGATCCTTACTAGCTGGAAGTAAGGGAGTTGCGGCATGAAGTTATTTCTAGGAGTTGGAGACATACCAAGTTTAGCTCAGTTCTGGGCATCTTTGAAATACCTATACAAACTTGTTCCTACATAGTAACTTGCAACTTTGAATGAGAATGTGCTTGCTTACAGCAACGTGCTACATGTTCTGAATGCCCGAATTGGGAATCTGTGTCAAAACTTTGTTAGGAATTATGTGATCCTTACTAGCTGGAAGTAAGGGAGATGGGGCATGAAGTTATTTCTAGGAGTTGGAGACATACCAAGTTTAGCTCAGTTCTGGGCATCTTTGAAATACCTATACAAACTTGTTCCTACATAGTAACTTGCAACTTTGAATGAGAATGTGCTTGCTTACAGCAACGTGCTATATGTTCTGAATGCCCGAATTGGGAATCTGTGTCAAATCTTTGTTAGGAATTATGTGATCCTTACAAGCTTGAAGTAAGGGAGTTGGGGCATGAAGTTATTTCTAGGAGCTGGAGACATACAACGTTTAGCTCAGTTCTGGGCATCTTTGAAATACCTATACAAACTTGTTCCTACATAGTAACTTGAAACTTTGAATGAGAATGTGCTTTCTTACAGCAACGTGCTATATGTTCTGAATGCCCGAATTGGGAATCTGTGTCAAAACTTTGTTAGGAATTATGTGATCCTTACTAGCTGGAAGTAAGGGAGATGGGGCATGAAGTTATTTCTAGGAGTTGGAGACATACAACGTTTAGCTCAGTTCTGGGCATCTTTGAAATACCTATACAAACTTGTTCCTACATAGTAACTTGCAACTTTGAATGAGAATGTGCTTGCTTACAGCAACGTGCTATATGTTCTGAATGCCCGAATTGGGAATCTGTGTCAAAACTTTGTTAGGAATTATGTGATCCTTACTAGCTGGAAGTAAGGGAGATGGGTCATGAAGTTATTTCTAGGAGTTGGAGACATACCAAGTTTAGCTCAGTTCTGGGCATCTTTGAAATACCTATACAAACTTGTTCTTACATAGTAACTTGCAACTTTGAATGAGAATGTGCTTGCTTACAGCAACGTGCTATATGTTCTGAATGCCCGAATTGGCAATCTGTGTCAAAACTTTGTTAGGAATTATGTGATCCTTACTAGCTGGAAGTAAGGGAGATGGGGCATGAAGTTATTTCTAGGAGTTGGACAGATACCAAGTTTAGCTCAGTTCTGGGCATCTTTGAAATACCTATACAAACTTGTTCCTACATAGTAACTTGCAACTTTGAATGAGAATGTGCTTGCTTACAGCAACGTGCTATATGTTCTGAATGCCCGAATTGGGAATCTGTGTCAAAACTTTGTTAGGAATTATGTGATCCTTACTAGCTGGAAGTAAGGGTAATGGCGCATGAAGTTATTTCTAGGAGTTGGAGACATACAACGTTTAGCTCAGTTCTGGGCATATTTGAAATACCTTTACAAACTTGTTCCTACATAGTAACTTGCAACTTTGAATGAGAATGTGCTTGCTTACAGCAACGTGCTACATGTTCTGAATGCCCGAATTGGGAATCTGTGTCAAAACTTTGTTAGGAATTATGTGATCCTTACTAGCTGGAAGTATGGGAGATGGGGCATGAAGTTATTTCTAGAGGTTGGACACATACCAAGTTTAGCTCAGTTCTGGGCATCTTTGAAATACCTATACAAACTTGATCCTACATAGTAACTTGCAACTTTGAATGAGAATGTGCTTGCTTACAGCAACGTGCTATATGTTCTGAATGCCCGAATTGGGAATCTGTGTCAAAACTTTGTTAGGAATTTTGTGATCCTTACTAGCTGGAAGTAAGGGAGTTGGGGCATGAAGTTATTTCTAGGAGTTGGACACATACCAAGTTTAGCTCAGTTCTGGGCATCTTTGAAATACCTATACAAACTTGTTCCTACATAGTAACTTGCAACTTTGAATGATAATGTGCTTGCTTACAGCAACGTGCTATATGTTCTGAATGCCCGAATTGGGAATCTGTGTCAAAACTTTGTTAGGAATTATGTGAAACTTACTAGATGGAAGTAATGGAGATCGGGCATGAAGTTATTTCTAGAGGTTGGACATATACAACGTTTAGCTCAGTTCTTGGCATCTTTGAAATACCTATACAAACTTCTTCCTACATAGTATCTTGCAACTTTGAATGAGAATGTGCTTGCTTACAGCATTGTGCTATATGTTCTGAATGCCCGAATTGGGAATCTGTGTCAAAACTTTGTTAGGAATTATGTGATCCTTACTAGATGGAAGTAAGGGAGATGGGGCATGAAGTTATTTCTGGGAGTTGGAGACATACAACGTTAAGCTCAGTTCTGGGCATCTTTGGAATACCTATACAAACTTGTTCCTACATAGTAACTTGCAACTTTGAATGAGAATGTGCTTGCTTACAGCAACGTGCTACATGTTCTGAATGCCCGAATTGGGAATCTGTGTCAAAACTTTGTTAGGAATTATGTGATCCTTACTAGCTGGAAGTATGGGAGATGGAGCATGAAGTTATTTCTAGAGGTTGGACACATACCAAGTTTAGCTCAGTTCTGGACATCTTTGAAATACCTATACAAACTTGTTCCTACATAGTAATTGCAACTTTGAATGAGAATGTGCTTGCTTACAGCAACGTGCTACATGTTCTGAATGCCCGAATTGGGTATCTGTGTCAAAACTTTGTTAGGAATTATGTGATCCTTACTAGCTGGAAGTATGGGAGATGGGGCATGAAGTTATTTCTAGAGGTTGGACACATACCAAGTTTAGCTCAGTTCTGGGCATCTTTGAAATACCTATACAAACTTGATCCTACATAGTAACTTGCAACTTTGAATGAGAATGTGCTTGCTTACAGCAACGTGCTATATGTTCTGAATGCCCGAATTGGGAATCTGTGTCAAAACTTTGTTAGGAATTATGTGATCCTTACTAGCTGGAAGTAAGGGAGTTGGGGCATGAAGTTATTTCTAGAGGTTGAACACATACAACTTTTAGCTCAGTTTTGAGCATCTTTGAAATACCTATACAAACTTGTTCCTACATAGTAACTTGCAACTTTGAATGATAATGTGCTTGCTTACAGCAACGTGCTATATGTTCTGAATGCCCGAATTGGGAATCTGTGTCAAAACTTTGTTAGGAATTATGTGAAACTTACTAGATGGAAGTAATGGAGATCGGGCATGAAGTTATTTCTAGAGGTTGGACATATACAACGTTTAGCTCAGTTCTGGGCATCTTTGAAATACCTATACAAACTTCTTCCTACATAGTATCTTGCAACTTTGAATGAGAATGTGCTTGCTTACAGCATTGTGCTATATGTTCTGAATGCCCGAATTGGGAATCTGTGTCAAAACTTTGTTAGGAATTATGTGATCCTTACTAGATGGAAGTAAGGGAGATGGGGCATGAAGTTATTTCTGGGAGTTGGAGACATACATCGTTAAGCTCAGTTCTGGGCATCTTTGGAATACCTATACAAACTTGTTCCTACATAGTAACTTGCAACTTTGAATGAGAATGTGCTTGCTTACAGCAACGTGCTACATGTTCTGAATGCCCGAATTGGGAATCTGTGTCAAAACTTTGTTAGGAATTATGTGATCCTTACTAGCTGGAAGTATGGGAGATGGAGCATGAAGTTATTTCTAGAGGTTGGACACATACCAAGTTTAGCTCAGTTCTGGACATCTTTGAAATACCTATACAAACTTGTTCCTACATAGTAACTTGCAACTTTGAATGAGAATGTGCTTGCTTACAGCAACGTGCTATATGTTCTGAATGCCCGAATTGGGAATCTGTGTCAAAACTTTGTTAGGAATTATGTGATCCTTACTAGCTGGTAGTAATGGAATTGGGGCATGAAGTTATTTCTAGGAGTTGGACACATACCAAGTTTAACTCAGTTCTGGGCATCTTTGAAATACCTATACAAACTTGTTCCTACATAGTAACTTGCAACTTTGAATGAGAATGTGCTTGCTTACAGCAACGTGCTATATGTTCTGAATGCCCGAATTGGGAATCTGTGTCAAAACTTTGTTAGGAATTATGTGATCCTTACTAGCTGGAAGTAAGGGAGATGGGGCATGAAGTTATTTCTAGGAGTTGGAGACATACAACGTTTAGCTCAGTTCTGGGCATCTTTGAAATACCTATACAAACTTGTTCCTACATAGTAACTTGCAACTTTGAATGAGAATGTGCTTGCTTACAGCAACGTGCTATATGTTCTGAATGCCCGAATTGGGAATCTGTGTCAAAACTTTGTTAGGAATTATGTGATCCTTACTAGCTGGAAGTAAGGGAGATGGGGCATGAAGTTATTTCTAGGAGTTGGAGACATACCAAGTTTAGCTCAGTTCTGGGCATCTTTGAAATACCTATACAAACTTGTTCTTACATAGTAACTTGCAACTTTGAATGAGAATGTGCTTGCTTACAGCAACGTGCTATATGTTCTGAATGCCCGAATTGGCAATCTGTGTCAAAACTTTGTTAGGAATTATGTGATCCTTACTAGCTGGAAGTAAGGGAGATGGGGCATGAAGTTATTTCTAGGAGTTGGACAGATACCAAGTTTAGCTCAGTTCTGGGCATCTTTGAAATACCTATACAAACTTGTTCCTACATAGTAACTTGCAACTTTGAATGATAATGTGCTTGCTTACAGCAACGTGCTATATGTTCTGAATGCCCGAATTGGGAATCTGTGTCAAAACTTTGTTAGGAATTATGTGATCCTTACTAGCTGGAAGTAAGGGTGATGGCGCATAAAGTTATTTCTAGGAGTTGGAGACATACAACGTTTAGCTCAGTTCTGGGCATATTTGAAATACCTTTACAAACTTGTTCCTACATAGTAACTTGCAACTTTGAATGAGAATGTGCTTGCTTACAGCAACGTGCTACATGTTCTGAATGCCCGAATTGGGAATCTGTGTCAAAACTTTGTTAGGAATTACTTGATCCTTACTAGCTGGAAGTATGGGAGATGGGGCATGAAGTTATTTCTAGAGGTTGGACACATACCAAGTTTAGCTCAGTTCTGGGCATCTTTGAAATACCTATACAAACTTGATCCTACATAGTATCTTGCAACTTTGAATGAGAATGTGCTTGCTTACAGCAACGTGCTATATGTTCTGAATGCCCGAATTGGGAATCTGTGTCAAAACTTTGTTAGGAATTATGTGATCCTTACTAGCTGGAAGTAAGGGAGTTGGGGCATGAAGTTATTTCTAGGAGTTGGACACATACCAAGTTTAGCTCAGTTTTGGGCATCTTTGAAATACCTATACAAACTTGTTCCTACATAGTAACTTGCAACTTTGAATGATAATGTGCTTGCTTACAGCAACGTGCTATATGTTCTGAATGCCCGAATTGGGAATCTGTGTCAAAACTTTGTTAGGAATTATGTGAAACTTACTAGATGGTAGTAATGGAGATCGGGCATGAAGTTATTTCTAGAGGTTGGACATATACAACGTTTAGCTCAGTTCTGGGCATCTTTGAAATACCTATACAAACTTCTTCCTACATAGTATCTTGCAACTTTGAATGAGAATGTGCTTGCTTACAGCATTGTGCTATATGTTCTGAATGCCCGAATTGGGAATCTGTGTCAAAACTTTGTTAGGAATTATGTGATCCTTACTAGATGGAAGTAAGGGAGATGGGGCATGAAGTTATTTCTGGGAGTTGGAGACATACAACGTTAAGCTCAGTTCTGGGCATCTTTGGAATACCTATACAAACTTGTTCCTACATAGTAACTTGCAACTTTGAATGAGAATGTGCTTGCTTACAGCAACGTGCTACATGTTCTGAATGCCCGAATTGGGAATCTGTGTCAAAACTTTGTTAGGAATTATGTGATCCTTACTAGCTGGAAGTATGGGAGATGGAGCATGAAGTTATTTCTAGAGGTTGGACACATACCAAGTTTAGCTCAGTTCTGGACATCTTTGAAATACCTATACAAACTTGTTCCTACATAGTAACTTGCAACTTCGAATGAGAATGTGCTTGCTTACAGCAACGTGCTACATGTTCTGAATGCCCGAATTGGGAATCTGTGTCAAAACTTTGTTAGGAATTATGTGATCCTTACTAGCTGGAAGTATGGGAGATGGGGCATGAAGTTATTTCTAGAGGTTGGACACATACCAAGTTTAGCTCAGTTCTGGGCATCTTTGAAATACCTATACAAACTTGATCCTACATAGTAACTTGCAACTTTGAATGAGAATGTGCTTGCTTACAGCAACGTGCTATATGTTCTGAATGCCCGAATTGGGAATCTGTGTCAAAACTTTGTTAGGAATTATGTGATCCTTACTAGCTGGAAGTAAGGGAGTTGGGGCATGAAGTTATTTCTAGGAGTTGGACACATACCAAGTTTAGCTCAGTTCTGGGCATCTTTGAAATACCTATACAAACTTGTTCCTACATAGTAACTTGCAACTTTGAATGATAATGTGCTTGCTTACAGCAACGTGCTATATGTTCTGAATGCCCGAATTGGGAATCTGTGTCAAAACTTTGTTAGGAATTATGTGAAACTTACTAGATGGAAGTAATGGAGATCGGGCATGAAGTTATTTCTAGAGGTTGGACATATACAACGTTTAGCTCAGTTCTGGGCATCTTTGAAATACCTATACAAACTTCTTCCTACATAGTATCTTGCAACTTTGAATGAGAATGTGCTTGCTTACAGCATTGTGCTATATGTTCTGAATGCCCGAATTGGGAATCTGTGTCAAAACTTTGTTAGGAATTATGTGATCCTTACTAGATGGAAGTAAGGGAGATGGGGCATGAAGTTATTTCTGGGAGTTGGAGACATACAACGTTAAGCTCAGTTCTGGGCATCTTTGGAATACCTATACAAACTTGTTCCTACATAGTAACTTGCAACTTTGAATGAGAATGTGCTTGCTTACAGCAACGTGCTACATGTTCTGAATGCCCGAATTGGGAATCTGTGTCAAAACTTTGTTAGGAATTATGTGATCCTTACTAGCTGGAAGTATGGGAGATGGAGCATGAAGTTATTTCTAGAGGTTGGACACATACCAAGTTTAGCTCAGTTCTGGACATCTTTGAAATACCTATACAAACTTGTTCCTACATAGTAACTTGCAACTTTGAATGAGAATGTGCTTGCTTACAGCAACGTGCTATATGTTCTGAATGCCCGAATTGGGAATCTGTGTCAAAACTTTGTTAGGAATTATGTGATCCTTACTAGCTGGTAGTAATGGAATTGGGGCATGAAGTTATTTCTAGGAGTTGGACACATACCAAGTTTAACTCAGTTCTGGGCATCTTTGAAATACCTATACAAACTTGTTCCTACATAGTAACTTGCAACTTTGAATGAGAATGTGCTTGCTTACAGCAACGTGCTATATGTTCTGAATGCCCGACTTGGGAATCTGTGTCAAAACTTTGTTAGGAATTATGTGATCCTTACTAGCTGGAAGTAATGGAGATCGGTCATGAAGTTATTTCTAGAGGTTGAACACATACAACTTTTAGCTCAGTTTTGAGCATCTTTGAAATACCTATACAAACTTGTTCCTACATAGTAACTTGCAACTTTGAATGAGAATGTGCTTGCTTACAGCATTGTGCTATTTGTTCTGAATGCCCGAATTGGGAATCTGTGTCAAAACTTTGTTAGGAATTATGTGATCCTTACTAGATGGAAGTAAGGGAGATGGGGCATGAAGTTATTTCTAGGAGTTGCAGACATACAACGTTTAGCTCAGTTCTGGGCATCTTTGAAATACCTATACAAACTTGTTCCTACATAGTAACTTGCAACTTTGAATGAGAATGTGCTTGCTTACAGCAACGTGCTATATGTTCTGAATGCCCGAATTGGGAATCTGTGTCAAATCATTGTTAGGAATTATGTGATCCTTACAAGCTGGAAGTAAGGGAGTTGGGGCATGAAGTTATTTCTATGAGCTGGAGACATACAACGTTTAGCTCAGTTCTGGGCATCTTTGAAATACCTATACAAACTTGTTCCTACATAGTAACTTGCAACTTTGAATGAGAATGTGCTTGCTTACAGCAACGTGCTATATGCTCTGAATGCCCGAATTGGGAATCTGTGTCAAAACTTTGTTAGGAATTATGTGATCCTTACTAGCTGTAAGTAAGGGAGATGGGGCATGAAGTCATTTCTAGGAGTTGGAGACATACCAAGTTTAGATCAGTTCTGGGCATCTTTGAAACACCTATACAAACTTGTTCCTACATAGTAACTTGCATCTTTGAATGAGAATGTGCTTGCTTACAGCAACGTGCTATATGTTCTGAATGCCCGAATTGGGAATCTGTGTTCAAAACTTTGTTAGGAATTATGTGATCCTTACTAGCTGGAAGTAAGGGAAATGGGGCATGAAGTTATTTCTAGATGTTGGACACATACAACGTTTAGCTCAGTTCTGGGCATCTTTGAAATACCTATACAAACTTGTTCCTACATAGTCACTTGCAACTGTGAATGAGAATGTGCTTGCTTACAGCAACGTGCTATATGTTCTGAATGCCCGAATTGGGAATCTGTGTCAAAACTTTATTAGGAATTATGTGATCCTTACTAGCTGGAAGTAAGGGAGTTGGGGCATGAAGTTATTTCTAGGAGTTGGAGACATACCAAGTTTAGCTCAGTTCTGGGCATCTTTGAAATACCTAGACAAACTTGTTCCTACATAGTAACTTGCAACTTTGAATGAGAATGTGCTTGCTTACAGCATTGTGCTATATGTTCTGAATGCCCGAATTGGGAATCTGTGTCAAAACTTTGTTAGGAATTATGTGATCCTTACTAGCTGGATGTAAGGGAGATGGGGCATGACGTTATTTCTAGGAGTTGGAGACATACAACGTTTAGCTCAGTTCTGGGCATCTTTGAAATACCTATACAAACTTGTTCCTACATAGTAACTTGCAACTTTGAAGGAGAATGTCCTTGCTTACAGCAACGTGCTATATGTTCTGAATGCCCGAATTGGGAATCTGTGTCAAATCTTTGTTAGAAATTATGTGATCCTTACAAGCTGGAAGTAAGGGAGTTGGGGCATGAAGTTATTTCTAGGAGCTGGAGACATACAAAGTTTAGCTCAGTTCTGGGCATCTTTGAAATACCTATACAAACTTGTTCCTACATAGTAACTTGCAACTTTGAATGAGAATGTGCTTGCTTACAGCAACGTGCTATATGTTCTGAATGCCCGAAGTGGGAATCTGTGTCAAAACTTTGTTAGGAATTATGTGATCCTTACTAGCTGGAAGTAAGGGAGATGGGGCATGAAGTTATTTCTTGGAGTTGCAGACATACCAAGTTTAGCTCAGTTCTGGTCGTCTTTGAAATACCTATACAAACTTGTTCCTACATAGTAACTTGCAACTTTGAATGAGAATGTGCTTGCTTACAGCAACGTGCTATATGTTCTGAATGCCCGACTTGGGAATCTGTGTCAAAACTTTGTTAGGAATTATGTGATCCTTACTAGCTGGAAGTAATGGAGATCGGTCATGAAGTTATTTCTAGAGGTTGAACACATACAACTTTTAGCTCAGTTTTGAGCATCTTTGAAATACCTATACAAACTTGTTCCTACATAGTAACTTGCAACTTTGAATGAGAATGTGCTTGCTTACAGCATTGTGCTATTTGTTCTGAATGCCCGAATTGGGAATCTGTGTCAAAACTTTGTTAGGAATTATGTGATCCTTACTAGATGGAAGTAAGGGAGATGGGGCATGAAGTTATTTCTAGGAGTTGCAGACATACAACGTTTAGCTCAGTTCTGGGCATCTTTGAAATACCTATACAAACTTGTTCCTACATAGTAACTTGCAACTTTGAATGAGAATGTGCTTGCTTACAGCAACGTGCTATATGTTCTGAATGCCCGAATTGGGAATCTGTGTCAAATCATTGTTAGGAATTATGTGATCCTTACAAGCTGGAAGTAAGGGAGTTGGGGCATGAAGTTATTTCTATGAGCTGGAGACATACAACGTTTAGCTCAGTTCTGGGCATCTTTGAAATACCTATACAAACTTGTTCCTACATAGTAACTTGCAACTTTGAATGAGAATGTGCTTGCTTACAGCAACGTGCTATATGCTCTGAATGCCCGAATTGGGAATCTGTGTCAAAACTTTGTTAGGAATTATGTGATCCTTACTAGCTGTAAGTAAGGGAGATGGGGCATGAAGTCATTTCTAGGAGTTGGAGACATACCAAGTTTAGCTCAGTTCTGGGCATCTTTGAAACACCTATACAAACTTGTTCCTACATAGTAACTTGCATCTTTGAATGAGAATGTGCTTGCTTACAGCAACGTGCTATATGTTCTGAATGCCCGAATTGGGAATCTGTGTTCAAAACTTTGTTAGGAATTATGTGATCCTTACTAGCTGGAAGTAAGGGAAATGGGGCATGAAGTTATTTCTAGATGTTGGACACATACAACGTTTAGCTCAGTTCTGGGCATCTTTGAAATACCTATACAAACTTGTTCCTACATAGTCACTTGCAACTGTGAATGAGAATGTGCTTGCTTACAGCAACGTGCTATATGTTCTGAATGCCCGAATTGGGAATCTGTGTCAAAACTTTATTAGGAATTATGTGATCCTTACTAGCTGGAAGTAAGGGAGTTGGGGCATGAAGTTATTTCTAGGAGTTGGAGACATACCAAGTTTAGCTCAGTTCTGGGCATCTTTGAAATACCTAGACAAACTTGTTCCTACATAGTAACTTGCAACTTTGAATGAGAATGTGCTTGCTTACAGCATTGTGCTATATGTTCTGAATGCCCGAATTGGGAATCTGTGTCAAAACTTTGTTAGGAATTATGTGATCCTTACTAGCTGGATGTAAGGGAGATGGGGCATGACGTTATTTCTAGGAGTTGGAGACATACAACGTTTAGCTCAGTTCTGGGCATCTTTGAAATACCTATACAAACTTGTTCCTACATAGTAACTTGCAACTTTGAAGGAGAATGTCCTTGCTTACAGCAACGTGCTATATGTTCTGAATGCCCGAATTGGGAATCTGTGTCAAATCTTTGTTAGAAATTATGTGATCCTTACAAGCTGGAAGTAAGGGAGTTGGGGCATGAAGTTATTTCTAGGAGCTGGAGACATACAAAGTTTAGCTCAGTTCTGGGCATCTTTGAAATACCTATACAAACTTGTTCCTACATAGTAACTTGCAACTTTGAATGAGAATGTGCTTGCTTACAGCAACGTGCTATATGTTCTGAATGCCCGAAGTGGGAATCTGTGTCAAAACTTTGTTAGGAATTATGTGATCCTTACTAGCTGGAAGTAAGGGAGATGGGGCATGAAGTTATTTCTTGGAGTTGCAGACATACCAAGTTTAGCTCAGTTCTGGTCGTCTTTGAAATACCTATACAAACTTGTTCCTACATAGTAACTTGCAACTTTGAATGAGAATGTGCTTGCTTACAGCAACGTGCTATATGCTCTGAATGCCCGAATTGGGAATCTGTGTCAAAACTTTGTTAGGAATTATGTGATCCTTACTAGCTGTAAGTAAGGGAGATGGGGCATGAAGTTATTTCTAGGAGTTGAGACATACCAAGTTTAGCTCAGTTCTGGGCATCTTTGAAATACCTATACAAACTTGTTCCTACATAGTAACTTGCATCTTTTAATGAGAATGTGCTTGCTTACAGCAATGTGCTATATGTTCTGAATGCCCGAATTGGGAATCTGTGTTCAAAACTTTGTTAGGAATTATGTGATCCTTACTAGCTGGAAGTAAGGGAGATGGGGCATGAAGTTATTTCTAGATGTTGGACACATACAACATTTAGCTCAGTTCTGGGCATCTTTGAAATACCTATACAAACTTGTTCCTACATAGTAACTTGCAACTTTGAATGAGAATGTGCTTGCTTACAGCAACGTGCTATATGTTCTGAATGCCCGAATTGGGAATCTGTGTCAAATCTTTGTTAGGAATTATGTGATCCTTACAAGCTTGTAGTAAGGGAGTTGGGGCATGAAGTTATTTCTAGGAGCTGGAGACATACAATGTTTAGCTCAGTTCTGGGCATCTTTGAAATACCTATACAAACTTGTTCCTACATAGTAACTTGCAACTTTGAATGAGAATGTGCTTGCTTACAGCAACGTGCTATATGTTCTGAATGCCCGAATTGGGAATCTGTGTCAAAACTTTGTTAGGAATTATGTGATCCTTACTAGCTGGAAGTAAGGGAGATGGGGCATGAAGTTATTTCTAGGAGTTGGAGACATACCAAGTTTAGCTCAGTTCTGGGCATCTTTGAAATACCTATACAAACTTGTTCCTACATAGTAACTTGCAACTTTGAATGAGAATGTGCTTGCTTACAGCAACGTGCTATATGTTCTGAATGCCCGAATTGGGAATCTGTGTCAAAACTTTGTTAGGAATTATGTGATCCTTACTAGCTGGAAGTAAGGGTGATGGCGCATGAAGTTATTTCTAGGAGTTGGAGACATACAACGTTTAGCTCAGTTCTGGGCATATTTGAAATACCTTTACAAACTTGTTCCTACATAGTAACTTGCAACTTTGAATGAGAATGTGCTGCTTACAGCAACGTGCTACATGTTCTGAATGCCCGAATTGGGAATCTGTGTCAAAACTTTGTTAGGAATTATGTGATCCTTACTAGCTGGAAGTATGGGAGATGGGGCATGAAGTTATTTCTAGAGGTTGGACACATACCAAGTTTAGCTCAGTTCTGGGCATCTTTGAAATACCTATACAAACTTGATCCTACATAGTAACTTGCAACTTTGAATGAGAATGTGCTTGCTTACAGCAACGTGCTATATGTTCTGAATGCCCGAATTGGGAATCTGTGTCAAAACTTTGTTAGGAATTATGTGATCCTTACTAGCTGGAAGTAAGGGAGTTGGGGCATGAAGTTATTTCTAGGAGTTGGACACATACCAAGTTTAGCTCAGTTCTGGGCATCTTTGAAATACCTATACAAACTTGTTCCTACATAGTAACTTGCAACTTTGAATGATAATGTGCTTGCTTACAGCAACGTGCTATATGTTCTGAATGCCCGAATTGGGAATCTGTGTCAAAACTTTGTTAGGAATTATGTGAAACTTACTAGATGGAAGTAATGGAGATCGGGCATGAAGTTATTTCTAGAGGTTGGACATATACAACGTTTAGCTCAGTTCTGGGCATCTTTGAAATACCTATACAAACTTCTTCCTACATAGTATCTTGCAACTTTGAATGAGAATGTGCTTGCTTACAGCATTGTGCTATATGTTCTGAATGCCCGAATTGGGAATCTGTGTCAAAACTTTGTTAGGAATTATGTGATCCTTACTAGATGGAAGTAAGGGAGATGGGGCATGAAGTTATTTCTGGGAGTTGGAGACATACAACGTTAAGCTCAGTTCTGGGCATCTTTGGAATACCTATACAAACTTGTTCCTACATAGTATCTTGCAACTTTGAATGAGAATGTGCTTACTTACAGCAACGTGCTACATGTTCTGAATGCCCGAATTGGGAATCTGTGTCAAAACTTTGTTAGGAATTATGTGATCCTTACTAGCTGGAAGTATGGGAGATGGAGCATGAAGTTATTTCTACAGGTTGGACACATACCAAGTTTAGCTCAGTTCTGGACATCTTTGAAATACCTATACAAACTTGATCCTACATAGTAACTTGCAACCTTGAATGAGAATGTGCTTGCTTACAGCAACGTGCTATATGTTCTGAATGCCCGAATTGGGAATCTGTGTCAAAACTTTGTTAGGAATTATGTGATCCTTACTAGCTGGAAGTAAGGGAGTTGGGGCATGAAGTTATTTCTAGGAGTTGGACACATACCAAGTTTAGCTCAGTTCTGGGCATCTTTGAAATACCTATACAAACTTGTTCCTACATAGTAACTTGCAACTTTGAATGATAATGTGCTTGCTTACAGCAACGTGCTATATGTTCTGAATGCCCGAATTGGGAATCTGTGTCAAAACTTTGTTAGGAATTATGTGAAACTTACTAGATGGAAGTAATGGAGATCGGGCATGAAGTTATTTCTAGAGGTTGGACATATATAACGTTTAGCTCAGTTCTGGGCATCTTTGAAATACCTATACAAACTTCTTCCTACATAGTATCTTGCAACTTTGAATGAGAATGTGCTTGCTTACAGCATTGTGCTATATGTTCTGAATGCCCGAATTGGGAATCTGTGTCAAAACTTTGTTAGGAATTATGTGATCCTTACTAGATGGAAGTAAGGGAGATGGGGCATGAAGTTATTTCTGGGAGTTGGAGACATACAACGTTAAGCTCAGTTCTGGGCATCTTTGGAATACCTATACAAACTTGTTCCTTCATAGTAACTTGCAACTTTGAATGAGAATGTGCTTGCTTACAGCAACGTGCTACATGTTCTGAATGCCCGAATTGGGAATCTGTGTCAAAACTTTGTTAGGAATTATGTGATCCTTACTGGCTGGAAGTATGGGAGATGGAGCATGAAGTTATTTCTACAGGTTGGACACATAGCAAGTTTAGCTCAGTTCTGGACATCTTTGAAATACCTATACAAACTTGTTCCTACATAGTAACTTGCAACTTTGAATGAGAATGTGCTTGCTTACAGCAACGTGCTACATGTTCTGAATGCCCGAATTGGGAATCTGTGTCAAATCTTTGTTAGGAATTATGTGATCCTTACAAGCTTGTAGTAAGGGAGTTGGGGCATGAAGTTATTTCTAGGAGCTGGAGACATACAATGTTTAGCTCAGTTCTGGGCATCTTTGAAATACCTATACAAACTTGTTCCTATATAGTAACTTGCAACTTTGAATGAGAATGTGCTTGCTTACAGCAACGTGCTATATGTTCTGAATGCCCGAATTGGGAATCTGTGTCAAAACTTTGTTAGGAATTATGTGATCCTTACTAGCTGGAAGTAAGGGAGATGGGGCATGAAGTTATTTCTAGGAGTTGGAGACATACCAAGTTTAGCTCAGTTCTGGGCATCTTTGAAATACCTATACAAACTTGTTCTTACATAGTAACTTGCAACTTTGAATGAGAATGTGCTTGCTTACAGCAACGTGCTATATGTTCTGAATGCCCGAATTGGCAATCTGTGTCAAAACTTTGTTAGGAATTATGTGATCCTTACTAGCTGGAAGTAAGGGAGATGGGGCATGAAGTTATTTCTAGGAGTTGGACAGATACCAAGTTTAGCTCAGTTCTGGGCATCTTTGAAATACCTATACAAACTTGTTCCTACATAGTAACTTGCAACTTTGAATGAGAATGTGCTTGCTTACAGCAACGTGCTATATGTTCTGAATGCCCGAATTGGGAATCTGTGTCAAAACTTTGTTAGGAATTATGTGATCCTTACTAGCTGGAAGTAAGGGTGATGGCGCATGAAGTTATTTCTAGGAGTTGGAGACATACAACGTTTAGCTCAGTTCTGGGCATATTTGAAATACCTTTACAAACTTGTTCCTACATAGTAACTTGCAACTTTGAATGAGAATGTGCTGCTTACAGCAACGTGCTACATGTTCTGAATGCCCGAATTGGGAATCTGTGTCAAAACTTTGTTAGGAATTATGTGATCCTTACTAGCTGGAAGTATGGGAGATGGGGCATGAAGTTATTTCTAGAGGTTGGACACATACCAAGTTTAGCTCAGTTCTGGGCATCTTTGAAATACCTATACAAACTTGATCCTACATAGTAACTTGCAACTTTGAATGAGAATGTGCTTGCTTACAGCAACGTGCTATATGTTCTGAATGCCCGAATTGGGAATCTGTGTCAAAACTTTGTTAGGAATTATGTGATCCTTACTAGCTGGAAGTAAGGGAGTTGGGGCATGAAGTTATTTCTAGGAGTTGGACACATACCAAGTTTAGCTCAGTTCTGGGCATCTTTGAAATACCTATACAAACTTGTTCCTACATAGTAACTTGCAACTTTGAATGATAATGTGCTTGCTTACAGCAACGTGCTATATGTTCTGAATGCCCGAATTGGGAATCTGTGTCAAAACTTTGTTAGGAATTATGTGAAACTTACTAGATGGAAGTAATGGAGATCGGGCATGAAGTTATTTCTAGAGGTTGGACATATACAACGTTTAGCTCAGTTCTGGGCATCTTTGAAATACCTATACAAACTTCTTCCTACATAGTATCTTGCAACTTTGAATGAGAATGTGCTTGCTTACAGCATTGTGCTATATGTTCTGAATGCCCGAATTGGGAATCTGTGTCAAAACTTTGTTAGGAATTATGTGATCCTTACTAGATGGAAGTAAGGGAGATGGGGCATGAAGTTATTTCTGGGAGTTGGAGACATACAACGTTAAGCTCAGTTCTGGGCATCTTTGGAATACCTATACAAACTTGTTCCTACATAGTATCTTGCAACTTTGAATGAGAATGTGCTTACTTACAGCAACGTGCTACATGTTCTGAATGCCCGAATTGGGAATCTGTGTCAAAACTTTGTTAGGAATTATGTGATCCTTACTAGCTGGAAGTATGGGAGATGGAGGATGAAGTTATTTCTACAGGTTGGACACATACCAAGTTTAGCTCAGTTCTGGACATCTTTGAAATACCTATACAAACTTGATCCTACATAGTAACTTGCAACTTTGAATGAGAATGTGCTTGCTTACAGCAACGTGCTATATGTTCTGAATGCCCGAATTGGGAATCTGTGTCAAAACTTTGTTAGGAATTATGTGATCCTTACTAGCTGGAAGTAAGGGAGTTGGGGCATGAAGTTATTTCTAGGAGTTGGACACATACCAAGTTTAGCTCAGTTCTGGGCATCTTTGAAATACCTATACAAACTTGTTCCTACATAGTAACTTGCAACTTTGAATGATAATGTGCTTGCTTACAGCAACGTGCTATATGTTCTGAATGCCCGAATTGGGAATCTGTGTCAAAACTTTGTTAGGAATTATGTGAAACTTACTAGATGGAAGTAATGGAGATCGGGCATGAAGTTATTTCTAGAGGTTGGACATATATAACGTTTAGCTCAGTTCTGGGCATCTTTGAAATACCTATACAAACTTCTTCCTACATAGTATCTTGCAACTTTGAATGAGAATGTGCTTGCTTACAGCATTGTGCTATATGTTCTGAATGCCCGAATTGGGAATCTGTGTCAAAACTTTGTTAGGAATTATGTGATCCTTACTAGATGGAAGTAAGGGAGATGGGGCATGAAGTTATTTCTGGGAGTTGGAGACATACAACGTTAAGCTCAGTTCTGGGCATCTTTGGAATACCTATACAAACTTGTTCCTTCATAGTAACTTGCAACTTTGAATGAGAATGTGCTTGCTTACAGCAACGTGCTACATGTTCTGAATGCCCGAATTGGGAATCTGTGTCAAAACTTTGTTAGGAATTATGTGATCCTTACTGGCTGGAAGTATGGGAGATGGAGCATGAAGTTATTTCTACAGGTTGGACACATAGCAAGTTTAGCTCAGTTCTGGACATCTTTGAAATACCTATACAAACTTGTTCCTACATAGTAACTTGCAACTTTGAATGAGAATGTGCTTGCTTACAGCAACGTGCTACATGTTCTGAATCCCCGAATTGGGAATCTGTGTCAAAACTTTGTTAGGAATTATGTGATCCTTACTAGCTGGAAGTATGGGAGATGGGGCATGAAGTTATTTCTAGAGGTTGGACACATACCAAGTTTAGCTCAGTTCTGGGCATCTTTGAAATACCTATACAAACTTGATCCTACATAGTAACTTGCAACTTTGAATGAGAATGTGCTTGCTTACAGCAACGTGCTATATGTTCTGAATGCCCGAATTGGGAATCTGTGTCAAAACTTTGTTAGGAATTATGTGATCCTTACTAGCTGGAAGTAAGGGAGTTGGGGCATGAAGTTATTTCTAGGAGTTGGACACATACCAAGTTTAGCTCCGTTCTGGGCATCTTTGAAATACCTATACAAACTTGTTCCTACATAGTAACTTGCAACTTTGAATGATAATGTGCTTGCTTACAGCAACGTGCTATATGTTCTGAATGCCCGAATTGGGAATCTGTGTCAAAACTTTGTTAGTAATTATGTGAAACTTACTAGATGGAAGTAATGGAGATCGGGCATGAAGTTATTTCTAGAGGTTGGACCTATACAACGTTTAGCTCAGTTCTGGTCATCTTTGAAATACCTATACAAACTTCTTCCTACATAGTATCTTGCAACTTTGAATGAGAATGTGCTTGCTTACAGCATTGTGCTATATGTTCTGAATGCCCGAATTGGGAATCTGTGTCAAAACTTTGTTAGGAATTATGTGATCCTTACTAGATGGAGGTAAGGGAGATGGGGCATGAAGTTATTTCTGGGAGTTGGAGACATAAAACGTTAAGCTCAGTTCTGGGCATCTTTGGAATACCTATACAAACTTGTTCCTACATAGTAACTTGCAACTTTGAATGAGAATGTGCTTGCTTACAGCAACGTGCTACATGTTCTGAATGCCCGAATTGGGAATCTGTGTCAAAACTTTGTTAGGAATTATGTGATCCTTACTAGCTGGAAGTATGGGAGATGGAGCATGAAGTTATTTCTAGAGGTTGGACACATACCAAGTTTAGCTCAGTTCTGGACATCTTTGAAATACCTATACAAACTTGTTCCTACATAGTAACTTGCAACTTTGAATGAGAATGTGCT
The DNA here is from genome assembly GCF_020826845.1 of Diceros bicornis minor. Lineage (NCBI taxonomy): Eukaryota > Metazoa > Chordata > Mammalia > Perissodactyla > Rhinocerotidae > Diceros > Diceros bicornis. The sequence continues at coordinate 1,878,229 of NC_080779.1, forward strand.
TGCTTACAGCAACGTGCTATATGTTCTGAATGCCCGAATTGGGAATCTGTGTCAAAACTTTGTTAGGAATTATGTGATCCTTACTAGCTGGTAGTAATGGAATTGGGGCATGAAGTTATTTCTAGGAGTTGGACACATACCAAGTTTAACTCAGTTCTGGGCATCTTTGAAATACCTATACAAACTTGTTCCTACATAGTAACTTGCAACTTTGAATGAGAATGTGCTTGCTTACAGCAACGTGCTATATGTTCTGAATGCCCGATTTGGGAATCTGTGTCAAAACTTTGTTAGGAATTATGTGATCCTTACTAGCTGTAAGTAAGGGAGATGGGGCATGAAGTCATTTCTAGGAGTTGGAGACATACCAAGTTTAGCTCAGTTCTGGGCATCTTTGAAACACCTATACAAACTTGTTCCTACATAGTAACTTGCATCTTTGAATGAGAATGTGCTTGCTTACAGCAACGTGCTATATGTTCTGAATGCCCGAATTGGGAATCTGTGTTCAAAACTTTGTTATGAATTATGTGATCCTTAATAGCTGGAAGTAAGGGAAATGGGGCATGAAGTTATTTCTAGATGTTGGACACATACAACGTTTAGCTCAGTTCTGGGCATCTTTGAAATACCTATACAAACTTGTTCCTACATAGTCACTTGCAACTGTGAATGAGAATGTGCTTGCTTACAGCAACGTGCTATATGTTCTGAATGCCCGAATTGGGAATCTGTGTCAAAACTTTGTTAGGAATTATGTGATCCTTACTAGCTGGAAGTAAGGGAGTTGGGGCATGAAGTTATTTCTAGGAGTTGGAGACATACCAAGTTTAGCTCAGTTCTGGGCATCTTTGAAATACCTAGACAAACTTGTTCCTACATAGTAACTTGCAACTTTGAATGAGAATGTGCTTGCTTACAGCATTGTGCTATATGTTCTGAATGCCCGAATTGGGAATCTGTGTCAAAACTTTGTTAGGAATTATGTGATCCTTACTAGCTGGAAGTAAGGGAGATGGGGCATGAAGTTATTTCTAGGAGTTGGAGACATACAACGTTTAGCTCAGTTCTGGGCATCTTTGAAGTACCTATACAAACTTGTTCCTACATAGTAACTTGCAACTTTGAAGGAGAATGTCCTTGCTTACAGCAACGTGCTATATGTTCTGAATGCCCGAATTGGGAATCTGGGTCAAATCTTTGTTAGAAATTATGTGATCCTTACAAGCTGGAAGTAAGGGAGTTGGGGCATGAAGTTATTTCTAGGAGCTGGAGACATACAAAGTTTAGCTCAGTTCTGGGCATCTTTGAAATACCTATACAAACTTGTTCCTACATAGTAACTTGCAACTTTGAATGAGAATGTGCTTGCTTACAGCAACGTGCTATATGTTCTGAATGCCCGAAGTGGGAATCTGTGTCAAAACTTTGTTAGGAATTATGTGATCCTTACTAGCTGGAAGTAAGGGAGATGGGGCATGAAGTTATTTCTTGGAGTTGCAGACATACCAAGTTTAGCTCAGTTCTGGTCGTCTTTGAAATACCTATACAAAATTGTTCCTACATAGTAACTTGCAACTTTGAATGAGAATGTGCTTGCTTACAGCAACGTGCTATATGCTCTGAATGCCCGAATTGGGAATCTGTGTCAAAACTTTGTTAGGAATTATGTGATCCTTACTAGCTGTAAGTAAGGGAGATGGGGCATGAAGTTATTTCTAGATGTTGGACACATACAACATTTAGCTCAGTTCTGGGCATCTTTGAAATACCTATACAAACTTGTTCCTACATAGTAACTTGCAACTGTGAATGAGAATGTGCTTGCTTACAGCAACGTGCTATATGTTCTGAATGCCCGAATTGGGAATCTGTGTCAAAACTTTGTTAGGTATTATGTGATCCTTACTAGCTGGAAGTAAGGGAGTTGGGGCATGAAGTTATTTCTAGGAGTTGGAGACATACCAAGTTTAGCTCAGTTCTGGGCATCTTTGAAATACCTATACAAACTTGTTCCTACATAGTAACTTGCAACTTTGAATGAGAATGTGCTTGCTTACAGCAACGTGCTATATGTTCTGAATGCCCGAATTGGAAATCTGTGTCAAAACTTTGTTAGGAATTATGTGATCCTTACTAGCTGGAAGTAAGGTAGATGGGGCATGAAGTTATTTCTAGGAGTTGGAGACATACAACGTTTAGCTCAGTTCTGGGCATCTTTGAAATACCTATACAAACTTGTTCCTACATAGTAACTTGCAACTATGAATGAGAATGTCCTTGCTTACAGCAACGTGCTATATGTTCTGAATGCCCGAATTGGGAATCTGTGTCAAATCTTTGTTAGAAATTATGTGATCCTTACAAGCTGGAAGTAAGGGAGTTGGGGCATGAAGTTATTTCTAGGAGCTGGAGACATACAACGTTGAGCTCAGTTCTGGGCATCTTTGAAATACCTATACAAACTTGTTCCTACATAGTAACTTGCAACTTTGAATGAGAATGTGCTTGCTTACAGCAACGTGCTATATGTTCTGAATGCCCGAAGTGGGAATCTGTGTCAAAACTTTGTTAGGAATTATGTCATCCTTACTAGCTGGAAGTAAGGGAGATGGGGCATGAAGTTATTTCTAGGAGTTGGAGACATACCAAGTTTAGCTCAGTTCTGGGCATCTTTGAAATACCTATACAAACTTGTTCTTACATAGTAACTTGCAACTTTGAATGAGAATGTGCTTGCTTACAGCAACGTGCTATATGTTCTGAATGCCCGAATTGGGAATCTGTGTCAAAACTTTGTTAGGAATTATGTGATCCTTACCAGCTGGAAGTAAGGGAGATGGGGCATGAAGTTATTTCTGGGAGTTGGAGACATACAACGTTAAGCTCAGTTCTGGGCATCTTTGAAATACCTATACAAACTTGTTCCTACATAGTAACTTGCAACTTTGAATGAGAATGTGCTTGCTTACAGCAACGTGCTACATGTTCTGAATGCCCGAATTGGGAATCTGTGTCAAAACTTTGTTAGGAATTATGTGATCCTTACTAGCTGGAAGTATGGGAGATGGATCATGAAGTTATTTCTAGAGGTTGGACACATACTAAGTTTAGCTCAGTTGTGGACATCTTTGAAATACCTATACAAACTTGTTCCTACATAGTAACTTGCAACTTTGAATGAGAATGTGCTTGCTTACAGCAACGTGCTATATGTTCTGAATGCCCGAATTGGGAATCTGTGTTCAAAACTTTGTTAGGAATTATGTGATCCTTACTAGCTGGAAGTAATGGAATTGGGGCATGAAGTTATTTCTAGGAGTTGGACACATACCAAGTTTAACTCAGTTCTGGGCATCTTTGAAATACCTATACAAACTTGTTCCTACATAGTAACTTGCAACTTTGAATGAGAATGTGCTTGCTTACAGCAACGTGCTATATGTTCTGAATGCCCGACGTGGGAATCTGTGTCAAAACTTTGTTAGGAATTATGTGATCCTTACTAGCTGGAAGTAATGGAGATCGGTCCTGAAGTTATTTCTAAAGGTTGAACACATACAACGTTTAGCTCAGTTTTGAGCATCTTTGAAATACCTATACAAACTTGTTCCTACATAGTAACTTGCAACTTTGAATGAGAATGTGCTTGCTTACAGCATTGTGCTATTTGTTCTGAATGCCCGAATTGGGAATCTGTGTCAAAACTTTGTTAGGAATTATGTGATCCTTACTAGATGGAAGTAAGGGAGATGGGGCATGAAGTCATTTCTAGGAGTTGCAGACATACAACGTTTAGCTCAGTTCTGGGCATCTTTGAAATACCTATACAAACTTGTTCCTACATAGTAACTTGCAACTTTGAATGAGAATGTGCTTGCTTACAGCAACGTGCTATATGTTCTGAATGCCCGAATTGGGAATCTGTGTCAAATCATTGTTAGGAATTATGTGATCCTTACAAGCTGGAAGTAAGGGAGTTGGGGCATGAAGTTATTTCCTGGAGCTGGAGACATACAACGTTTAGCTCAGTTCTGGGCATCTTTGAAATACCTATAGAAACTTGTTCCAACATAGTAACTTGCAACTTTGAATGAAAATGTGTTTGCTTACAGCAACGTGCTATATGTTCTGAATGCCCGAAGTGGGCATCTGTGTCAAAACTTTGTTAGGAATTATGTGATCCTTACTAGCTGGAAGTAAGGGAGATGGGGCATGAAGTTATTTCTAGGAGTTGGAAACATACCAAGTTTAGCTCAGTTCTGGGCATCTTTGAAATACCTATACAAACTTGTTCCTACATAGTAACTTGCAACTTTGAATGAAAATGTGCTTGCTTACAGCAATGTGCTATATGTTCTGAATGCCCGAATTGGGTATCTGTGTTCAAAACTTTGTTAGGAATTATGTGATCCTTACTAGCTGGAAGTAAGGGAGATGGCGCATGAAGTTATTTCTAGAGGTTGGACACATACAACGTTTAGCTCAGTTCTGGGCATCTTTGAAATACCTATACAAACTTGTTCCTACATAGTAACTTGCAACTTTGAATGAGAATTGCTTGCTTACAGCAACGTGCTATATGTTCTGAATGCCCGAATTGGGAATCTGTGTCAAAACTTTGTTAGGAATTATGTGATCCTTACTAGCTGGAAGTAAGGGAGTTGAGGCATGAAGTTATTTCTAGGAGTTGGACACATACCAAGTTTAGCTCAGTTCCGGGCATCTTTGAAATACCTATACAAACTTGTTCCTACATAGTAACTTGCAACTTTGAATGAGAATGTGCTTGCTTACAGCAACGTGCTATATGTTCTGAATGCCCGAATTGGGAATCTGTGTCAAAACTTTGTTAGGAATTATGTGATCCTTACTAGATGGAAGTAATGGAGATCGGGCATGAAGTTATTTCTAGAGGTTGGACACATACAACGTTTAGCTCAGTTCTGAGTATCTTTGAAATACCTATACAAACTTGTTCCTACATAGTAACTTGCATCTTTGAATGAGAATGTGCTTGCTTACAGCAACGTGCTATATGTTCTGAATGCCCGAATTGGGAATCTGTGTCAAAACTTTGTTAGGAATTATGTGATCCTTACTAGCTGGAAGTAAGGGAGATGGGGCATGAAGTTATTTTTAGAGGTTGGAGACATACAACGTTTAGCTCAGTTCTGGGCATCTTTGAAATACCTATACAAACTTGTTCCTACATAGTAACTTGCAACTTTGAATGAGAATGTGCTTGCTTACAGCAAGGTGCTATATGTTCTGAATGCCCGAATTGGGAATCTGTGTCAAATCTTTGTTAGGAATTATGTGATCCTTACAAGCTGGAAGTAAGGGAGTTGGGGCATGAAGTTATTTCTAGGAGCTGGAGACATACAACGTTTAGCTCAGTTCTGGGCATCTTTGAAATACCTATACAAACTTGTTCCTACATAGTAACTTGCAACTTTGAATGAGAATGTGCTTGCTTACAGCAACGTGCTATATGTTCTTAATGCCCGAATTGGGAATCTGTGTCAAAACTTTGTTAGGAATTATGTGATCCTTACTAGCTAGAAGTAAGGGAGATGGGGCATGAAGTTATTTCTAGAGGTTGGACACATACAACGTTGAGCTCAGTTCTGGGCATCTTTGAAATACCTACACAAACTTGTTCCTACATAGTAACTTGCATCTTTGAATGAGATAGTGCTTGCTTACAGCAACGTGCTATATGTTCTGAATGCCCGAATTGGGAATCTGTATTCAAAACTTTGTTAGGAATTATGTGATCCTTACTAGCTGGAAGTAAGGGAGATGGGGCATGAAGTTATTTCTAGAGGTTGGACACATACAACGTTTAGCTCAGTTCTGGGCATCTTTGAAATACCTATACAAACTTGTTCCTACATAGTAACTTGCAACTGTGAATGAGAATGTGCTTGCTTACAGCAACGTGCTATATGTTCTGAATGCCCGAATTCGGAATCTGTGTAAAACTTTGTTAGGAATTATGTGAGCCTTACTAGCTGGAAGTAAGGGAGTTGGGGCATGAAGATATTTCTAGGAGTTGAAGACATACCAAGTTTAGCTCAGTTCTGGGCATCTTTGAAATACCTATACAAACTTGTTCCTACATAGTACCTTGCAACTTTGAATGAGAATGTGTTTGCTTACAGCAAGGTGATATATGTTCTGAATGCCCGAATTGGGAATCTGTGTCAAAACTTTGTTAGGAATTATGTGATCCTTACTAGCTGGAAGTAAGGGAGATGGGGCATGAAGTTATTTCTAGAGGTTGGAGACATACAACGTTTAGCTCAGTTCTGGGCATCTTTGAAATACCTATACAAACTTGTTCCTACATAGTAACTTGCAACTTTGAATGAGAATGTGCTTGCTTACAGCAACGTGCTATATGTTCTGAATGCCCGAATTGGGAATCTGTGTCAAATCTTTGTTAGGAATTATGTGATCCTTACAAGCTGGAAGTAAGGGAGTTGGGGCATGAAGTTATTTCTAGGAGCTGCAGACATACAACGTTTAGCTCAGTTCTGGGCATCTTTGAAATACCTATACAAACTTGTTCCTACATAGTAACTTGCAACTTTGAATGAGAATGTGCTTGCTTACAGCAACGTGCTATATGTTCTGAATGCCCGAATTGGGAATCTGTGTCAAATCTTTGTTAGGAATTATGTGATCCTTACTAGCTGGAAGTAAGGGAGATGGGGCATGAAGTTATTTCTAGGAGTTGGAGACATACCAAGTTTAGCTCAGTTCTGGGCATCTTTGAAATACCTATACAAACTTGTTCCTACATAGTAACTTGCAACTTTGAATGAGAATGAGCTTGCTTAGAGCAACGTGCTATATGTTCTGAATGCCCGAATTGGGAATCTGTGTCAAAACTTTGTTAGGAATTATGTGATCCTTACTAGCTAGAAGTAAGGGAGATGCGGCATGAAGTTATTTCTAGGAGTTGGAGACGTACCAAGTTTAGCTCAGTTCTGGGCATCTTTGAAATACCTATACAAACTTGTTCCTACATAGTAACTTGCATCTTTGAATGAGAATGTGCTTGCTTACAGCAACGTGCTATATGTTCTGAATGCCCGAATTGGGAATTTGTATTCAAAACTTTGTTAGGAATTATGTGATCCTTACTAGCTGGAAGAAAGTGAGATGGGGCATGAAGATACTTCTAGGAGTTGGAGACATATCAAGTTTAGCTCAGTTCTGGGCATCTTTGAAATACCTATACAAACTTGTTCCTACATAGTAACTTGCAACTTTGAATGAGAATGTGTTTGCTAACAGCAACGTGCTATATGTTCTGAATGCCCGAATTGGGAATCTGTGTCAAAACTTTGTTAGGAATTATGTGATCCTTACTAGATGGAAGTAATGGAGATCGGGCATGAAGTTATTTCTAGAGTTTGGAGACATACAACGTTTATCTCAGTTCTGGGCATCTTTGAAATACCTATACAAACTTGTTCCTACATAGTAACTTGCAACTTTGAATGAGAATGTGCTTGCTTACAGCATTGTGCTATATGTTCTGAATGCCCGAATTGAGAATCTGTGTCAAAACTTTGTTAGGAATTATGTGATCCTTACTAGATGGAAGTAAGTGAGATGGGGCATGAAATTATTTCTAGGAGTTGGAGACATGCAACGTATAGCTCAGTTCTGGGCATCTTTGAAATACCTATACAAACTTGTTCCTACATAGTAACTTGCAACTTTGAATGAGAATGTGCTTGCTTACAGCAATGTGCTATATGTTCTGAATGCCCGAATTGGGAATCTGTGTCAAATCTTTGTTAGGAATTATGTGATCCTTACAAGCTGGAAGTACGGGAGTTGGGGCATGAAGTTATTTCTAGGAGCTGGAGACATACAACGTTTAGCTCAGTTCTGGGCATCTTTGAAATACCTATACAAACTTGTTCCTACATAGTAACTTGTAACTTTGAATGAGAATGTGCTTGCTTACAGCAACGTGCTATATGTTCTGAATGCCCGAATTGGGAATCTGTGTCAAAACTTTGTTAGGAATTATGTGATCCTTACTAGCTGGAATTAAGGGTGATGGGGCATGAAGGTATTTCTAGGAGTTGGACACATACCAAGTTTAGCTCAGTTCTGGGCATCTTTGAAATACCTATACAAACTTGTTCCTACATAGTAACTTGCAACTTTGATTGAGAATGTGCTTGCTTACAGCAACGTGCTATATGTTCTGAATGCCCGAATTGGGAATCTGTGTAAAAACTTTGTTAGGAATTATGTGATCCTTACTAGATGGAAGTAAGGGAGATGGGGCATGAAGTTATTTCTAGGAGTTGGAGACATACCAAGTTTAGCTCAATTCTGGGCATCTTTGAAATACCTATACAAACGTGTTCCTACATAGTAACTTGCAACTGTGAATGAGAATGTGCTTGCTTACAACAACGTGCTATATGTTCTGAATGCCCGAATGGGGAATCTGTGTCAAAACTTTGTTAGGAATTATGTGATCCTTACTAGCTGGAAGTAAGGGGGTTGGGGCATGAAGTTATTTCTAGGAGTTGGAGACATACAACCTTTAGCTCAGTTCTGGGCATCTTTGAAATACCTATACAAACTTGTTCCTACATAGTAACTTGCAACTTTGAATGAGAATGTGCTTGCTTACAGCAACGTGCTATATGTTCTGAATGCCCGAATTGGGAATCTGTGTCAAAACTTTGTAAGAAATTATGTGATCCTTACTAGCTGGAAGTAAGGGAGATGGGGCATGAAGTTATTTCTAGGAGTTGGAGACATACAACGTTTAGCTCAGTTCTGGGCATCTTTGAAATACCTATACAAACTTGTTCCTACATAGTAACTTGCAACTTTGAATGAGAATGTGCTTGCTTACAGCAACGTGCTATATGTTCTGAATGCCCGAATTGGGAATCTGTGTCAAAACTTTGTTAGGAATTATGTGATCCTTACTAGCTGGAATTAAGGGTGATGGGGCATGAAGGTATTTCTAGGAGTTGGACACATACCAAGTTTAGCTCAGTTCTGGGCATCTTTGAAATACCTATACAAACTTGTTCCTACATAGTAACTTGCAACTTTGATTGAGAATGTGCTTGCTTACAGCAACGTGCTATATGTTCTGAATGCCCGAATTGGGAATCTGTGTCAAAACTTTGTTAGGAATTATGTGATCCTTACCAACTGGAATTAAGGGTGATGGGGCATGAAGGTATTTCTAGGAGTTGGACACATACCAAGTTTAGCTCAGTTCTGGGCATCTTTGAAATACCTATACAAACTTGTTCCTACATAGTAACTTGCAACTTTGATTGAGAATGTGCTTGCTTACAGCAACGTGCTATATGTTCTGAATGCCCGAATTGGGAATCTGTGTCAAAACTTTGTTAGGAATTATGTGATCCTTACTAGCTGGAAGTAAGGGAGATGGGGCATGAAGTTATTTCTAGGAGTTGGAGACATACCAAGTTTAGCTCAATTCTGGGCATCTTTGAAATACCTATACAAACTTGTTCCTACATAGTAACTTGCAACTGTGAATGAAAATGTGCTTGCATACAACAACGTGCTATATGTTCTGAATGCCCGAATGGGGAATCTGTGTCAAAACTTTGTTAGGAATTATGTGATCCTTACTAGCTGGAAGTAAGGGAGATGGGGCATGAAGTTATTTCCAGGAGTTGGAGACATACAACCTTTAGCTCAGTTCTGGGCATCTTTGAAATACCTATACAAACTTGTTCCTACATAGTAACTTGCAACTTTGAATGAGAATGTGCTTGCTTACAGCAACGTGCAATATGTTCTGAATGCCCGAATTGGGAATCTGTGTCAAAACTTTGTTAGGAATTATGTGATCCTTACTAGCTGGAAGTAAGGGAGATGGGGCATGAAGTTATTTCCAGGAGTTGGAGACATACCAAGTTTAGCTCAGTTCTGGGCATCTTTGAAATACCTATACAAACTTGTTCCTACATAGTAACTTGCATCTTTGAATGAGAATGTGCTTGCTTACAGCAACGTGCTATATGTTCTGAATGCCCGAATTGGGAATCCGTGTTCAAAACTTTGTTAGGAATTATGTGATCCTTACTACATGGAAGTAAATGAGATGGGGCATGAAGTTATTTCTAGAGGTTGGACACATACAACGTTTAGCTCAGTTCTGGGCATCTTTGAACTACCTATACAAACTTGTTCCTAAATAGTAACTTGCAACTGTGAATGAGAATGTGCTTGCTTACAGCAAAGTGCTATATGTTCTGAATGACCGAATTCAGAATCTGTGTCAAAACTTTGTTAGGAATTATGTGATCCTTACAAGCTGGAAGTAAGGGATATGGGGCATGAAGTTATTTCTAGGAGTTGGAGACATACCAAGTTTAGCTCAGTTCTGGGCATCTTTGAAATACCTGTACAAACTTGTTCCTACATAGTAACTTGCATCTTTGAATGAGAATGTGCTTGCTTACAGCATTGTGCTATATGTTCTGAATGCCCGAATTGGGAATCTGTGTCAAAACTTTGTTAGGAATTATGTGATCCTTACCAGATGGAAGTAAGGGAGATGGGGCATGAAGTTATTTCTAGGAGTTGGAGACATACCAAGTTTAGCTCAGTTCTGGGCATCTTTGAAATACCTATACAAACTTGTTCCTACATAGTAACTTGCAACTTTGAATGAGAATGTGCTTGCTTACAGCAACGTGCTATATGTTCTGAATGCCCGAATTGGGAATCTGTGTCAAATCTTTGTTAGGAATTATGTGATCCTTACAAGCTGGAAGTAAGGGAGTTGGGGCATGAAGTTATTTCCTGGAGCTGGAGACATACAACGTTTAGCTCATTTCTGGGCATCTTTGAAATACCTATACAAACTTGTTCCTACATAGTAACTTGCAACTTTGAATGAGAATGTGCTTGCTTACAGCAACGTGCTATATGTTCTGAATGCCCGAAGTGGGAATCTGTGTCAAAACTTTGTTAGGAATTATGTGATCCTTACTAGCTAGAAGTAAGGGAGATGGGGCATGAAGTTATTTCTAGGAGTTGGAGACGTACCAAGTTTAGCTCAGTTCTGGGCATCTTTGAAATACCTATACAAACTTGTTCCTACATAGTAACTTGCAACTTTGAATGAGAATGTGCTTGCTTACAGCAACGTGCTATATGTTCTGAATGCCCGAATTGGGAATATGTGTCAAAACTTTGTTAGGAATTATGTGATCCTTACTAGCTAGAAGTAAGGGAGATGGGGCATGAAGTTATTTCTAGGAGTTGGAGACGTACCAAGTTTAGCTCAGTTCTGGGCATCTTTGAAATACCTATACAAACTTGTTCCTACATAGTAACTTGCATCTTTGAATGAGAATGTGCTTGCTTACAGCAACGTGCTATATGTTCTGAATGCCCGAATTGGAATCTGTGTTCAAAACTTTGTTAGGAATTATGTGATCCTTACTAGATGGAAGTAAGGGAGATGGGGCATGAAGATATTTCTAGAGGTTGGACACATACAACGTTTAGCTCAGTTCTGGGCATCTTTGAAATACCTATACAAACTTGTTCCTACATAGTAACTTGCAACTTTGAATGAGAATGTGCTTGCTTACAGCATTGTGCTATATGTTCTTAATGCCCGAATTGGGAATCTGTGTCAAAACTTTGTTAGGAATTATGTGATCCTTACTAGCTGGAAGTAAGGGAGATGGGGCATGAAGTTATTTCTAGGAGTTGGAGACATACCATTTTAGCTCAGTTCTGGGCATCTTTAAATACCTATACAAACTTGTTCCTACATAGTAACTTGCAACTTTGAATGAGAATGTGCTTGCTTACAGCAACCTGCTATATGTTCTGAATGCCCGAATTGGGAATCTGTGTCAAAACTTTGTTAGGAATTATGTGATCTTTACTAGCTGGAAGTAAGGGAGATGGGGCATGAAGTTATTTCTAGGAGTTGGAGACATACAACGTTTAGTTCAGTTCTGTGCATCTTTGAAAGTCCTATACAAACTTGTTCCTACATAGGAACTTTCAACTTTGAATGAGAATGTGCTTGCTTACAGCACCGTGCTATATGTTCTGAATGCCCGAATTGGGAATCTGTGTCAAAACTTTGTTAGAAATTATGTGATCCTTACTAGATGGAAGTAAGGGAGATGGGGCATGAAGATATTGCTAGGAGTTGGAGAGATACCAAGTTTAGCTCACTTCTGGGCATCTTTGAAATACCTATACAAACTTGTTCCTACATAGTAACTTGCAACTTTGAATGAGAATGTGCTTGCTTACAGCAACGTGCTATATGTTCTGAATGCCCGAATTGGGAATCTGTGTCAAAACTTTGTTATGAATTATGTGATCCTTACTAGCTGGAAGTAAGGGAGTTGGGGCATGAAGGTATTTCTAGGAGTTGGACACATACCAAGTTTAGCACAGTTCTGGGCATCTTTGAAATACCTATACAAACTTGTTCCTACATAGTAACTTGCAACTTTGACTGAGAATGTGCTTGCTTACAGCAACGTGCTATATGTTCTGAATACCCGAATTCGGAATCTGTGTCAAAACTTTGTTAGGAATTATGTGATCCTTACTAGCTGGAAGTAAGGGTGATGGGGCATGAAGTTATTTCTAGGAGTTGGAGACATACTAAGATTAGCTCAGTTCTGGGCATCTTTGAAATACCTATACAAACTTGTTCCTACATAGTAACTTGCAACTTTGAATGAGAATGTGCTTGCTTACAGCAACGTGCTATATGTTCTGAATGCCCGAATTGGGAATCTGTGTCAAAACTTTGTTAGGAATTATGTGATCCTTACTAGCTGGAATTAAGGGTGATGGGGCATGAAGGTATTTCTAGTAGTTGGACACATACCAAGTTTAGCTCAGTTCTGGGCATCTTTGAAATACCTATACAAACTTGTTCCTACATAGTAACTTGCAACTTTGATTGAGAATGTGCTTGCTTACAGCAACGTGCTATATGTTCTGAATGCCCGAATTGGGAATCTGTGTCAAAACTTTGTTAGGAATTATGTGATCCTTACTAGCTGGAAGTAAGGGAGATGGGGCATGAAGTTATTTCTAGGAGTTGGAGACATACCAAGTTTAGCTCAATTCTGGGCATCTTTGAAATACCTATACAAACTTGTTCCTACATAGTAACTTGCAACTGTGAATGAGAATGTGCTTGCTTACAACAACGTGCTATATGTTCTGAATGCCCGAATGGGGAAACTGTGTCAAAACTTTGTTAGGAATTATGTGATCCTTACTAGCTGGAAGTAAGGGAGATGGGGCATGAAGTTATTTCCAGGAGTTGGAGACATACAACCTTTAGCTCAGTTCTGGGCATCTTTGAAATACCTATACAAACTTGTTCCTACATAGTAACTTGCAACTTTGAATGAGAATGTGCTTGCTTACAGCAACGTGCTATATGTTCTGAATGCCCGAATTGGGAATCTGTGTCAAAACTTTGTTAGGAATTGTGTGATCCTTACTAGCTGGAAGTAAGGGAGATGGGGCATGAAGTTATTTCTAGGAGTTGGAGACATACCAAGTTTAGCTCAGTTCTGGGCATCTTTGAAATACCTATACAAACTTGTTCCTACATAGTAACTTGCATCTTTGAATGAGAATGTGCTTGCTTACAGCAACGTGCTATATGTTCTGAATGCCCGAATTGGGAATCCGTGTTCAAAACTTTGTTAGGAATTATGTGATCCTTACTACATGGAAGTAAATGAGATGGGGCATGAAGTTATTTCTAGAGGTTGGACACATACAACGTTTAGCTCAGTTCTGGGCATCTTTGAAATACCTATACAAACTTGTTCCTAAATAGTAACTTGCAACTGTGAATGAGAATGTGCTTGCTTACAGCAAAGTGCTATATGTTCTGAATGACCGAATTCGATATCTGTGTCAAAACTTTGTTAGGAATTATGTGATCCTTACTAGCTGGAAGTAAGGGAGATGGGGCATGAAGTTATTTCTAGGAGTTGGAGACATACCAAGTTTAGCTCAGTTCTGGGCATCTTTGAAATACCTATACAAACTTGTTCCTACATAGTAACTTGCAATTTTGAATGAGAATGTATTTGCTTACAGCAACGTGCTATATGTTCTGAATGCCCGAATTGGGAATCTGTGTCAAAACTTTGTTAGGAATTATGTGATCCTTACTAGCTGGAAGTAAGGGAGATGGGGCATGAAGTTATTTCTAGGAGTTGGAGACATACCAAGTTTAGCTCAGTTCTGGGCATCTTTGAAATACCTGTACAAACTTGTTCCTACATAGTAACTTGCAACTTTGAATGAGAATGTGCTTGCTTACAGCATTGTGCTATATGTTCTGAATGCCCGAATTGGGAATCTGTGTCAAAACTTTGTTAGGAATTATGTGATCCTTACCAGATGGAAGTAAGGGAGATGGGGCATGAAGTTATTTCTAGGAGTTGGAGACATACCAAGTTTAGCTCAGTTCTGGGCATCTTTGAAATACCTATACAAACTTGTTCCTACATAGTAACTTGCAACTTTGAATGAGAATGTGCTTGCTTACAGCAACGTGCTATATGTTCTGAATGCCCGAAATGGGAATCTGTGTCAAATCTTTGTTAGGAATTATGTGATCCTTACAAGCTGGAAGTAAGGGAGTTGGGGCATGAAGTTATTTCCTGGAGCTGGAGACATACAACGTTTAGCTCATTTCTGGGCATCTTTTAAATACCTATACAAACTTGTTCCTACATAGTAACTTGCAACTTTGAATGAGAATGTGCTTGCTTACAGCAACGTGCTACATGTTCTGAATGCCCTAAGTGGGAATCTGTGTCAAAACTTTGTTAGGAATTATGTGATCCTTACTAGCTGGATTTAAGGGAGATGGGGCATGAAGTTATTTCTAGGAGTTGGAGACATACCAAGTTTAGCTCAGTTCTGGGCATCTTTGAAATACCTATACAAACTTGTTCCTACATAGTAACTTGCAACTTTGAATGAGAATGTGCTTGCTTACAGCAACGTGCTATATGTTCTGAATGCCCGAATTGGGAATATGTGTCAAAACTTTGTTAGGAATTATGTGATCCTTACTAGCTGGAAGTAAGGGAGATGGGGCATGAAGTTATTTCTAGGAGTTGGAGACGTACCAAGTTTAGCTCAGTTCTGGGCATCTTTGAAATACCTATACAAACTTGTTCCTACATAGTAACTTGCATCTTTGAATGAGAATGTGCTTGCTTACAGCAACGTGCTATATGTTCTGAATGCCCGAATTGGAATCTGTGTTCAAAACTTTGTTAGGAATTATGAGATCCTTACTAGATGGAAGTAAGGGAGATGGGGCATGAAGTTATTTCTAGAGGTTGGACACATACAACGTTTAGCTCAGTTCTGGGCATCTTTGAAATACCTATACAAACTTGTTCCTACATAGTAACTTGCAACTTTGAATGAGAATGTGCTTGCTTACAGCATTGTGCTATATGTTCTGAATGCCCGAATTGGGAATCTGTGTCAAAACTTTGTTAGGAATTATGTGATCCTTACTAGCTGGAAGTAAGGGAGATGGGGCATGAAGTTATTTCTAGGAGTTGGAGACATACCATTTTAGCTCAGTTCTGGGCATCTTTAAATACCTATACAAACTTGTTCCTACATAGTAACTTGCAACTTTGAATGAGAATGTGCTTGCTTACAGCAACCTGCTATATGTTCTGAATGCCCGAATTGGGAATCTGTGTCAAAACTTTGTTAGGAATTATGTGATCTTTACTAGCTGGAAGTAAGGGAGATGGGGCATGAAGTTATTTCTAGGAGTTGGAGACATACAACGTTTAGTTCAGTTCTGTGCATCTTTGAAAGTCCTATACAAACTTGTTCCTACATAGTAACTTGCAACTTTGAATGAGAATGTGCTTGCTTACAGCACCGTGCTATATGTTCTGAATGCCCGAATTGGGAATCTGTGTCAAAACTTTGTTAGAAATTATGTGATCCTTACTAGATGGAAGTAAGGGAGATGGGGCATGAAGATATTTCTAGGAGTTGGAGACATACCAAGTTTAGCTCAGTTCTGGGCATCTTTGAAATACCTATACAAACTTGTTCCTACATAGTAACTTGCAACTTTGACTGAGAATGTGCTTGCTTACAGCAACGTGCTATATGTTCTGAATGCCCGAATTGGGAATCTGTGTCAAAACTTTGTTAGGAATTATGTGATCCTTACTAGCTGGAAGTAAGGGAGTTGGGGCATGAAGGTATTTCTAGGAGTTGGACACATACCAAGTTTAGCACAGTTCTGGGCATCTTTGAAATACCTATACAAACTTGTTCCTACATAGTAACTTGCAACTTTGACTGAGAATGTGCTTGCTTACAGCAACGTGCTATATGTTCTGAATGCCCGAAGTGGGAATCTGTGTCAAAACTTTGTTAGGAATTATGTGATCCTTACTAGCTGGAAGTAAGGGTGATGGGGCATGAAGTTATTTCTAGGAGTTGGAGACATACTAAGATTAGCTCAGTTCTGGGCATCTTTGAAATACCTATACAAACTTGTTCCTACATAATAACTTGCAACTTTGAATGAGTATGTGCTTGCTTACAGCAACGTGCTATATGTTCTGAATGCCCGAATTGGGAATCTGTGTCAAAACTTTGTTAGAAATTATGTGATCCTTACTAGCTGGAAGTAAGGGAGATGCGGCATGAAGTTATTTCTAGGAGTTGGAGACATACCAAGTTTAGCTCAGTTCTGGGCATCGTTGAAAGTCCTATTCAAACTTTTTCCTACATTGTAACTTGCAACTGTGAATAAGAATGTGCTTGCTTACAGCAACGTGCTATATGTTCTGAATGCCCGAATTGGGTATCTGTGTCAAAACTTTGTTAGGAATTATGTGATCCTTACTAGCTGGAAGTAAGGGAGATGGGGCATGAAGTTATTTCTAGAGATTGGACACATACAACGTTTAGCTCAGTTCTGGGCATCTTTGAAATACCTATACAAACTTGTTCCTACATAGTAACTTGCAACTTTGAATGAGAATGTGCTTGCTTACAGCAACGTGCTATATGTTCTGAATGCCCGAATTGGGAATCTGTGTCAAAACTTTGTTAGGAATTATGTGATCCTTACTAGATGGAAGTAAGTGAGATGGGGCATTAAGTTATTTCTAGGAGTTGGAGACATACCAAGTTTAGCTCAGTTCTGGGCATCTTTGAAATACCAACACAATCTTGTTCCTACATAGTAACTTGCAACTCTGAATGAGAATGTGCTTGCTTACAGCAACCTGCTATATGTTCTGAATGCCCGAATTGGGAATCTGTGTCAAAACTTTGTTAGGAATTATGTGATCCTTACTAGCTGGAAGTAAGGGAGATGGGGCATGAAGTTATTTCTAGGAGTTGGAGACATACAACGTTTAGCTCAGTTCTGGGCATCTTTGAAATACCTATACAAACTTGTTCCTACATAGTAACTTGCAACTTTGAATGAGAATGTGCTTGCTTACAGCAACGTGCTATATGTTCTGAATGCCCGAATTGGGAATCTGTGTCAAAACTTTGTTAGGAATTATGTGATCCTTACTAGCTGGAAGTAAGTGAGATGGGGCCTGAAGTTATTTCTAGGAGTTGGAGACATACAACGTTTAGCTCAGTTCTGTGCATCTTTGAAATACCTATATAAACTTGTTCCTACATAGTAACTTGCAACTTTGAATGAGAATGTGCTTGCTTACAGCAACGTGCTATATGTTCTGAATGCCCGAATTGGGAATCTGTGTCAAAACTTTGTTAGAAATTATGTGATCCTTACTAGCTGGAAGTAAGGGAGATGCGGCATGAAGTTATTTCTAGGAGTTGGAGACATACAATGTTTAGCTCAGTTCTGGGCATCTTTGAAATACCTATACAAACTTGTTCCTACATAGTAACTTGCAACTTTGAATGAGAATGTGCTTGCTTACAGCAACGTGCTATATGTTCTGAATGCCCGACTTGGGAATCTGTGTCAAAACTTTGTTAGGAATTATGTGATCCTTACTAGCTGGAAGTAAGTGAGATGGGGCATGAAGTTATTTCTAGAGGTTGGACACATACGACGTTTAGCTCAGTTCTGGGCATCTTTGAAATACCTATACAAACTTGTTCCTACATAGTAACTTGCAACTTTGAATGAGAATGTGCTTGCTTACAGCAACGTGCTATATGTTCTGAATGCCCGAATTGGGAATCTGTGTCAAAACTTTGTTAGGAATTATGTGATCCTTACTAGATGGAAGTATGGGAGATGGGGCATTAAGTTATTTCTAGGAGTTGGAGACATACCAAGTTTAGCTCAGTTCTGGGCATCTTTGAAATACCAACACAATCTTGTTCCTACATAGTAACTTGCAACTCTGAATGAGAATGTGCTTGCTTACAGCAAACTGCTATATGTTCTGAATGCCCGAATTGGGAATCTGTGTCAAAACTTTGTTAGGAATTATGTAATCCTGACTAGCTGGAAGTAAGGGAGATGGGGCATGAAGTTATTTCTAGGAGTTGGAGACATACAACGTTTAGCTCAGTTCTGGGCATCTTTGAAATACCTATACAAACTTGTTCCTACATAGTAACTTGCAACTTTGAATGAGAATGTGCTTGCTTACAGCAACGTGCTATATGTTCTGAATGCCCGAATTGGTAATCTGTGTCAAAACTTTGTTAGGAATTATGTGATCCTTACTAGCTGCAAGTAAGTGAGATGCGGCATGAAGTTATTTCTAGGAGTTGGAGACATAAAACGTTTAGCTCAGTTCTGTGCATCTTTGAAATACCTATATAAACTTGTTCCTACATAGTAACTTGCAACTTTGAATGAGAATGTGCTTGCTTACAGCAACGTGCTATATGTTCTGAATGCCCGAATTGGGAATCTGTGTCAAAACTTTGTTAGAAATTATGTGATCCTTACTAGCTGGAAGTAAGGGAGTTGCGGCATGAAGTTATTTCTAGGAGTTGGAGACATACAACGTTTAGCTCAGTTCTGGGCATCTTTGAAATACCTATACAAACTTGTTCCTACATGGTAACTTGCAACTTTGAATGAGAATGTGCTTGCTTACAGCAACGTGCTATATGTTCTGAATGCTCGACTTGGGAATCTGTGTCAAAACTTTGTTAGGAATTATGTGATCCTTACTAGCTGGAAGTAAGGGAGATGCGGCATGAAGTTATTTCTAGGAGTTGGAGACATACCAAGTTTAGCTCAGTTCTGGGCATCTTTGAAAGTCCTATTCAAACTTGTTCCTACATAGTAACTTGTAACTGTGAATGAGAATGTGCTTGCTTATAGCAACGTGCTATATGTTCTGAATGCCCGAATTGGGAATCTGTGTCAAAACTTTGTTAGGAATTATGTGATCCTTACTAGCTGGAAGTAAGGGAGTTTGGGCATGAAGGTATTTCTAGGAGTTGGACACATAACAAGTTTAGCACAGTTCTGGGCATCTTTGAAATACCTATACAAACTTGTTCCTACATAGTAACTTGCAACTTTGACTGAGAATGTGCTTGCTTACAGCAACGTGCTATATGTTCTGAATGCCCGAATTGGGAATCTGTGTCAAAACTTTGTTAGGAATTATGTGATCCTTACTAGCTGGAAGTAAGGGATATGGGGAAAGAAGTTATTTCTAGGAGTTGGAGACATACAACCTTTAGCTCAGTTCTGGGCATCTTTGAAATACCTATACAAACTTGTTCCTACATAGTAACTTGCAACTTTAAATGAGAATGTGCTTGCTTACAGCAAAGTGCTATATGTTCTGAATGCCCGAATTGGGCATCTGTGTCAAATCTTTGTTAGGAATTATGTGATCCTTACAAGCTGGAAGTAAGGGAGTTGGGGCATGAAGTTATTTCTAGGAGCTGGAGACATACACGGTTTAGCTCAGTTCTGGGTATCTTTGAAATACCTATACAAACTTGTTCCTACATAGTAACTTGCAACTTTGAATGAGAATGTGCTTGCTTACAGCAACGTGCTATATGTTCTGAATGCCCGAAGTGGGAATCTGTGTCAAAACTTTGTTAGGAATTATGTGATCCTTACTAGCTGGAAGTAAGGGAGATGGGGTATGAAGTTATTTCTAGGAGTTGGAGACATACAAAGTTTAGCTCAGTTCTGGGCATCTTTGAAATACCTATACAAACTTGTTCCTACATAGTAACTTGCAACTTTGAATGAGAATGTGCTTGCTTACAGCAACGTGCTATATGTTCTGAATGCCCGAATTGGGAATATGTGTCAAAACTTTGTTAGGAATTATGTGATCCTTACTAGCTAGAAGTAAGGGAGATGGGGCATGAAGTTATTTCAAGGAGTTGGAGACGTACCAAGTTTAGCTCAGTTCTGGGCATCTTTGAAATACCTATTCAAGCTTGTTCCTACATAGTAAATTGCATCTTTGAATGAGAATGTGTTTGCTTACAGCAACGTGCTATATGTTCTGAATGCCCGAATTGGAATCTGTGTTCAAAACTTTGTTAGGAATTATGTGATCCTTACTAGATGGAAGTAAGGGAGATGGGGCATGAAGTTATTTCTAGAGGTTGGACACACACAACGTTTAGCTCAGTTCTGGGCATCTTTGAAATACCTATACAAACTTGTTCCTACATAGTAACTTGCAACTTTGAATGAGAATGTGCTTGCTTACAGCATTGTGCTATATGTTCTAAATGCCCGAATTGGGAATCTGTGTCAAAACTTTGTTAGGAATTATGTGATCCTTACTAGCTGGAAGTAAGGGAGATGGGGCATGAAGTTATTTCTAGGAGTTGGAGACATACCATTTTAGCTCAGTTCTGGGCATCTTTAAATACCTATACAAACTTGTTCCTACATAGTAACTTGCAACTTTGAATGAGAATGTGCTTGCTTACAGCAACGTGCTATATGTTCTGAATGCCCGAATTGGGAATCTGTGTCAAAACTTTGTTAGGAATTATGTGATCTTTACTAGCTGGAACTAAGGGAGATGGGGCATGAATTTATTTCTAGGAGTTGGAGACATACAACGTTTAGCTCAGTTCTGTGCATCTTTGAAAGTCGTATACAAACTTGTTCCTACATAGTAACTTGCAACTTTGAATGAGAATGTGCTTGCTTACAGCACCGTGCTATATGTTCTGAATGCCCGAATTGGGAATCTGTGTCAAAACTTTGTTAGAAATTATGTGATCCTTACTAGATGGAAGTAAGGGAGATGGGGCATGAAGATATTTCTAGGAGTTGGAGACATACCAAGTTTAGCTCAGTTCTGGGCATCTTTGAAATACCTATACAAACTTGTTCCTACATAGTAACTTGCAACTTTGAATGAGAATGTGCTTGCTTACAGCAACATGCTATATGTTCTGAATGCCCGAATTTGGAATCTGTGTCAAAACTTTATTAGGAATTCTGTGATCCTTACTAGCTGGAAGTAAGGGAGTTAGGGCATGAAGTTATTACTAGGAGTTGGACACACACCAAGTTTAGCACCGTTCTGGGCATCTTTGAAATACCTATACAAACTTGTTCCTACATAGTAACTTGCAACTTTGAATGAGAATGTGCTTGCTTACCGCAACGTGCTATATGTTCTGAATACCCGAATTCGGATTCTGTCTCAAAACTTTGTTAGGAATTATGTGATCCTTACTAGCTGGAAGTAAGGGTGATGGGGCATGAAGTTATTTCTAGGAGTTTGAGACATACCAAGTTTAGCTCAGTTCTGGGCATCTTTGAAATACCTATACAAACTTG
Source organism: Diceros bicornis minor (assembly GCF_020826845.1). Taxonomy (NCBI): domain Eukaryota; kingdom Metazoa; phylum Chordata; class Mammalia; order Perissodactyla; family Rhinocerotidae; genus Diceros; species Diceros bicornis. The sequence goes on from NC_080779.1 coordinate 1,900,076, forward strand.
TTCCTACATAATAACTTGCAACTTTGAATGAGTATGTGCTTGCTTACAGCAACGTGCTATATGTTCTGAATGCCCGAATTGGGAATCTGTGTCAAAACTTTGTTAGAAATTATGTGATCCTTACTAGCTGGAAGTAAGGGAGATGCGGCATGAAGTTATTTCTAGGAGTTGGAGAAATACCAAGTTTAGCTCAGTTCTGGGCATCGTTGAAAGTCCTATTCAAACTTGTTCCTACATAGTAACTTGCAACTGTGAATAAGAATGTACTTGCTTACAGCAACGTGCTATATGTTCTGAATGCCCGAATTGGGAATCTGTGTCAAAACTTTGTTAGGAATTATGTGATCCTTACTAGCTGGAAGTAAGGGAGATGGGGCATGAAGTTATTTCTAGAGGTTGGACACATACAACGTTTAGCTCAGTTCTGGGCATCTTTGAAATACCTATACAAACTTGTTCCTACATAGTAACTTGCAACTTTGAATGAGAATGTGCTTGCTTACAGCAACGTGCTATATGTTCTGAATGCCCGAATTGGGAATCTGTATCAAAACTTTGTTAGGAATTGTGTGATCCTTACTAGATGGAAGTAAGTGAGATGGGGCATTAAGTTATTTCTAGGAGTTGGAGACATACCAAGTTTAGCTCAGTTCTGGGCATCTTTGAAATACCTATACAATCTTGTTCCTACATAGTAACTTGCAACTCTGAATGAGAATGTGCTTGCTTACAGCAACGTGCTATATGTTCTGAATGCCCGAATTGGGAATCTGTGTCAAAACTTTGTTAGGAATTATGTGATCCTTACTAGCTGGGAGTAAGGGAGATGGGGCATGAAGTTATTTTTAGGAGTTGGAGACATACAACGTTTAGCTCAGTTCTGGGCATCTTTGAAATACCTATACAAACTTGTTCCTACATAGTAACTTGCAACTTTGAATGAGAATGTGCTTGCTTACAGCAACGTGCTATATGTTCTGAATGCCCGACTTGGGAATCTGTGTCAAAACTTTGTTAGGAATTATGTGATCCTTACTAGCTGGAAGTAAGGGAGATGGGGCATGAAGTTATTTCTAGGAGTTGGAGACATACAACGTTTAGTTCAGTTCTGTGCATCTTTGAAAGTCCTATACAAACTTGTTCCTACATAGGAACTTGCAACTTTGAATGAGAATGTGCTTGCTTACAGCACCGTGCTATATGTTCTGAATGCCCGAATTGGGAATCTGTGTCAAAACTTTGTTAGAAATTATGTGATCCTTACTAGATGGAAGTAAGGGAGATGGGGCATGAAGATATTGCTAGGAGTTGGAGAGATACCAAGTTTAGCTCACTTCTGGGCATCTTTCAAATACCTATACAAACTTGTTCCTACATAGTAACTTGCAACTTTGAATGAGAATGTGCTTGCTTACAGCAACGTGCTATATGTTCTGAATGCCCGAATTGGGAATCTGTGTCAAAACTTTGTTATGAATTATGTGATCCTTACTAGCTGGAAGTAAGGGAGTTGGGGCATGAAGGTATTTCTAGGAGTTGGACACATACCAAGTTTAGCACAGTTCTGGGCATCTTTGAAATACCTATACAAACTTGTTCCTACATAGTAACTTGCAACTGTGAATGAGAATGTGCTTGCTTACAACAACGTGCTATATGTTCTGAATGCCCGAATGGGGAAACTGTGTCAAAACTTTGTTAGGAATTATGTGATCCTTACTAGCTGGAAGTAAGGGAGATGGGGCATGAAGTTATTTCCAGGAGTTGGAGACATACAACCTTTAGCTCAGTTCTGGGCATCTTTGAAATACCTATACAAACTTGTTCCTACATAGTAACTTGCAACTTTGAATGAGAATGTGCTTGCTTACAGCAACGTGCTATATGTTCTGAATGCCCGAATTGGGAATCTGTGTCAAAACTTTGTTAGGAATTGTGTGATCCTTACTAGCTGGAAGTAAGGGAGATGGGGCATGAAGTTATTTCTAGGAGTTGGAGACATACCAAGTTTAGCTCAGTTCTGGGCATCTTTGAAATACCTATACAAACTTGTTCCTACATAGTAACTTGCATCTTTGAATGAGAATGTGCTTGCTTACAGCAACGTGCTATATGTTCTGAATGCCCGAATTGGGAATCCGTGTTCAAAACTTTGTTAGGAATTATGTGATCCTTACTACATGGAAGTAAATGAGATGGGGCATGAAGTTATTTCTAGAGGTTGGACACATACAACGTTTAGCTCAGTTCTGGGCATCTTTGAAATACCTATACAAACTTGTTCCTAAATAGTAACTTGCAACTGTGAATGAGAATGTGCTTGCTTACAGCAAAGTGCTATATTTTCTGAATGACCGAATTCGAAATCTGTGTCAAAACTTTGTTAGGAATTATGTGATCCTTACTAGCTGGAAGTAAGGGAGATGGGGCATGAAGTTATTTCTAGGAGTTGGAGACATACCAAGTTTAGCTCAGTTCTGGGCATCTTTGAAATACCTATACAAACTTGTTCCTACATAGTAACTTGCAATTTTGAATGAGAATGTATTTGCTTACAGCAACGTGCTATATGTTCTGAATGCCCGAATTGGGAATCTGTGTCAAAACTTTGTTAGGAATTATGTGATCCTTACTAGCTGGAAGTAAGGGAGATGGGGCATGAAGTTATTTCTAGGAGTTGGAGACATACCAAGTTTAGCTCAGTTCTGGGCATCTTTGAAATACCTGTACAAACTTGTTCCTACATAGTAACTTGCAACTTTGAATGAGAATGTGCTTGCTTACAGCATTGTGCTATATGTTCTGAATGCCCGAATTGGGAATCTGTGTCAAAACTTTGTTAGGAATTATGTGATCCTTACCAGATGGAAGTAAGGGAGATGGGGCATGAAGTTATTTCTAGGAGTTGGAGACATACCAAGTTTAGCTCAGTTCTGGGCATCTTTGAAATACCTATACAAACTTGTTCCTACATAGTAACTTGCAACTTTGAATGAGAATGTGCTTGCTTACAGCAACGTGCTATATGTTCTGAATGCCCGAAATGGGAATCTGTGTCAAATCTTTGTTAGGAATTATGTGATCCTTACAAGCTGGAAGTAAGGGAGTTGGGGCATGAAGTTATTTCCTGGAGCTGGAGACATACAACGTTTAGCTCATTTCTGGGCATCTTTGAAATACCTATACAAACTTGTTCCTACATAGTAACTTGCAACTTTGAATGAGAATGTGCTTGCTTACAGCAACGTGCTATATGTTCTGAATGCCCTAAGTGGGAATCTGTGTCAAAACTTTGTTAGGAATTATGTGATCCTTACTAGCTGGATTTAAGGGAGATGGGGCATGAAGTTATTTCTAGGAGTTGGAGACATACCAAGTTTAGCTCAGTTCTGGGCATCTTTGAAATACCTATACAAACTTGTTCCTACATAGTAACTTGCAACTTTGAATGAGAATGTGCTTGCTTACAGCAACGTGCTATATGTTCTGAATGCCCGAATTGGGAATATGTGTCAAAACTTTGTTAGGAATTATGTGATCCTTACTAGCTGGAAGTAAGGGAGATGGGGCATGAAGTTATTTCTAGGAGTTGGAGACGTACCAAGTTTAGCTCAGTTCTGGGCATCTTTGAAATACCTATACAAACTTGTTCCTACATAGTAACTTGCATCTTTGAATGAGAATGTGCTTGCTTACAGCAACGTGCTATATGTTCTGAATGCCCGAATTGGAATCTGTGTTCAAAACTTTGTTAGGAATTATGAGATCCTTACTAGATGGAAGTAAGGGAGATGGGGCATGAAGTTATTTCTAGAGGTTGGACACATACAACGTTTAGCTCAGTTCTGGGCATCTTTGAAATACCTATACAAACTTGTTCCTACATAGTAACTTGCAACTTTGAATGAGAATGTGCTTGCTTACAGCATTGTGCTATATGTTCTGAATGCCCGAATTGGGAATCTGTGTCAAAACTTTGTTAGGAATTATGTGATCCTTACTAGCTGGAAGTAAGGGAGATGGGGCATGAAGTTATTTCTAGGAGTTGGAGACATACCATTTTAGCTCAGTTCTGAGCATCTTTAAATACCTATACAAACTTGTTCCTACATAGTAACTTGCAACTTTGAATGAGAATGTGCTTGCTTACAGCAACCTGCTATATGTTCTGAATGCCCGAATTGGGAATCTGTGTCAAAACTTTGTTAGGAATTATGTGATCTTTACTAGCTGGAAGTAAGGGAGATGGGGCATGAAGTTATTTCTAGGAGTTGGAGACATACAACGTTTAGTTCAGTTCTGTGCATCTTTGAAAGTCCTATACAAACTTGTTCCTACATAGTAACTTGCAACTTTGAATGAGAATGTGCTTGCTTACAGCACCGTGCTATATGTTCTGAATGCCCGAATTGGGAATCTGTGTCAAAACTTTGTTAGAAATTATGTGATCCTTACTAGATGGAAGTAAGGGAGATGGGGCATGAAGATATTTCTAGGAGTTGGAGACATACCAAGTTTAGCTCAGTTCTGGGCATCTTTGAAATACCTATACAAACTTGTTCCTACATAGTAACTTGCAACTTTGACTGAGAATGTGCTTGCTTACAGCAACGTGCTATATGTTCTGAATGCCCGAATTGGGAATCTGTGTCAAAACTTTGTTAGGAATTATGTGATCCTTACTAGCTGGAAGTAAGGGAGTTGGGGCATGAAGGTATTTCTAGGAGTTGGACACATACCAAGTTTAGCACAGTTCTGGGCATCTTTGAAATACCTATACAAAATTGTTCCTACATAGTAACTTGCAACTTTGACTGAGAATGTGCTTGCTTACAGCAACGTGCTATATGTTCTGAATACCCGAATTCGGAATCTGTGTCAAAACTTTGTTAGGAATTATGTGATCCTTACTAGCTGGAAGTAAGGGTGATGGGGCATGAAGTTATTTCTAGGAGTTGGAGACATACTAAGATTAGCTCAGTTCTGGGCATCTTTGAAATACCTATACAAACTTGTTCCTACATAATAACTTGCAACTTTGAATGAGTATGTGCTTGCTTACAGCAACGTGCTATATGTTCTGAATGCCCGAATTGGGAATCTGTGTCAAAACTTTGTTAGAAATTATGTGATCCTTACTAGCTGGAAGTAAGGGAGATGCGGCATGAAGTTATTTCTAGGAGTTGGAGACATACCAAGTTTAGCTCAGTTCTGGGCATCGTTGAAAGTCCTATTCAAACTTTTTCCTACATTGTAACTTGCAACTGTGAATAAGAATGTGCTTGCTTACAGCAACGTGCTATATGTTCTGAATGCCCGTATTGGGTATCTGTGTCAAAACTTTGTTAGGAATTATGTGATCCTTACTAGCTGGAAGTAAGGGAGATGGGGCATGAAGTTATTTCTAGAGATTGGACACATACAACGTTTAGCTCAGTTCTGGGCATCTTTGAAATACCTATACAAACTTGTTCCTACATAGTAACTTGCAACTTTGAATGAGAATGTGCTTGCTTACAGCAACGTGCTATATGTTCTGAATGCCCGAATTGGGAATCTGTGTCAAAACTTTGTTAGGAATTATGTGATCCTTACTAGATGGAAGTAAGTGAGATGGGGCATTAAGTTATTTCTAGGAGTTGGAGACATACCAAGTTTAGCTCAGTTCTGGGCATCTTTGAAATACCAACACAATCTTGTTCCTACATAGTAACTTGCAACTCTGAATGAGAATGTGCTTGCTTACAGCAACCTGCTATATGTTCTGAATGCCCGAATTGGGAATCTGTGTCAAAACTTTGTTAGGAATTATGTGATCCTTACTAGCTGGAAGTAAGGGAGATGGGGCATGAAGTTATTTCTAGGAGTTGGAGACATACAACGTTTAGCTCAGTTCTGGGCATCTTTGAAATACCTATACAAACTTGTTCCTACATAGTAACTTGCAACTTTGAATGAGAATGTGCTTGCTTACAGCAACGTGCTATATGTTCTGAATGCCCGAATTGGGAATCTGTGTCAAAACTTTGTTAGGAATTATGTGATCCTTACTAGCTGGAAGTAAGTGAGATGGGGCCTGAAGTTATTTCTAGGAGTTGGAGACATACAACGTTTAGCTCAGTTCTGTGCATCTTTGAAATACCTATATAAACTTGTTCCTACATAGTAACTTGCAACTTTGAATGAGAATGTGCTTGCTTACAGCAACGTGCTATATGTTCTGAATGCCCGAATTGGGAATCTGTGTCAAAACTTTGTTAGAAATTATGTGATCCTTACTAGCTGGAAGTAAGGGAGATGCGGCATGAAGTTATTTCTAGGAGTTGGAGACATACAATGTTTAGCTCACTTCTGGGCATCTTTGAAATACCTATACAAACTTGTTCCTACATAGTAACTTGCAACTTTGAATGAGAATGTGCTTGCTTACAGCAACGTGCTATATGTTCTGAATGCCCGACTTGGGAATCTGTGTCAAAACTTTGTTAGGAATTATGTGATCCTTACTAGCTGGAAGTAAGTGAGATGGGGCATGAAGTTATTTCTAGAGGTTGGACACATACGACGTTTAGCTCAGTTCTGGGCATCTTTGAAATACCTATACAAACTTGTTCCTACATAGTAACTTGCAACTTTGAATGAGAATGTGCTTGCTTACAGCAACGTGCTATATGTTCTGAATGCCCGAATTGGGAATCTGTGTCAAAACTTTGTTAGGAATTATGTGATCCTTACTAGATGGAAGTATGGGAGATGGGGCATTAAGTTATTTCTAGGAGTTGGAGACATACCAAGTTTAGCTCAGTTCTGGGCATCTTTGAAATACCAACACAATCTTGTTCCTACATAGTAACTTGCAACTCTGAATGAGAATGTGCTTGCTTACAGCAAACTGCTATATGTTCTGAATGCCCGAATTGGGAATCTGTGTCAAAACTTTGTTAGGAATTATGTAATCCTGACTAGCTGGAAGTAAGGGAGATGGGGCATGAAGTTATTTCTAGGAGTTGGAGACATACAACGTTTAGCTCAGTTCTGGGCATCTTTGAAATACCTATACAAACTTGTTCCTACATAGTAACTTGCAACTTTGAATGAGAATGTGCTTGCTTACAGCAACGTGCTATATGTTCTGAATGCCCGAATTGGTAATCTGTGTCAAAACTTTGTTAGGAATTATGTGATCCTTACTAGCTGCAAGTAAGTGAGATGCGGCATGAAGTTATTTCTAGGAGTTGGAGACATAAAACGTTTAGCTCAGTTCTGTGCATCTTTGAAATACCTATATAAACTTGTTCCTACATAGTAACTTGCAACTTTGAATGAGAATGTGCTTGCTTACAGCAACGTGCTATATGTTCTGAATGCCCGAATTGGGAATCTGTGTCAAAACTTTGTTAGAAATTATGTGATCCTTACTAGCTGGAAGTAAGGGAGTTGCGGCATGAAGTTATTTCTAGGAGTTGGAGACATACAACGTTTAGCTCAGTTCTGGGCATCTTTGAAATACCTATACAAACTTGTTCCTACATAGTAACTTGCAACTTTGAATGAGAATGTGCTTGCTTACAGCAACGTGCTATATGTTCTGAATGCTCGACTTGGGAATCTGTGTCAAAACTTTGTTAGGAATTATGTGATCCTTACTAGCTGGAAGTAAGTGAGATGCGGCATGAAGTTATTTCTAGGAGTTGGAGACATACCAAGTTTAGCTCAGTTCTGGGCATCTTTGAAAGTCCTATTCAAACTTGTTCCTACATAGTAACTTGTAACTGTGAATGAGAATGTGCTTGCTTATAGCAACGTGCTATATGTTCTGAATGCCCGAATTGGGAATCTGTGTCAAAACTTTGTTAGGAATTATGTGATCCTTACTAGCTGGAAGTAAGGGAGTTTGGGCATGAAGGTATTTCTAGGAGTTGGACACATAACAAGTTTAGCACAGTTCTGGGCATCTTTGAAATACCTATACAAACTTGTTCCTACATAGTAACTTGCAACTTTGACTGAGAATGTGCTTGCTTACAGCAACGTGCTATATGTTCTGAATGCCCGAATTGGGAATCTGTGTCAAAACTTTGTTAGGAATTATGTGATCCTTACTAGCTGGAAGTAAGGGATATGGGGAAAGAAGTTATTTCTAGGAGTTGGAGACATACAACCTTTAGCTCAGTTCTGGGCATCTTTGAAATACCTATACAAACTTGTTCCTACATAGTAACTTGCAACTTTAAATGAGAATGTGCTTGCTTACAGCAAAGTGCTATATGTTCTGAATGCCCGAATTGGGCATCTGTGTCAAATCTTTGTTAGGAATTATGTGATCCTTACAAGCTGGAAGTAAGGGAGTTGGGGCATGAAGTTATTTCTAGGAGCTGGAGACATACACGGTTTAGCTCAGTTCTGGGTATCTTTGAAATACCTATACAAACTTGTTCCTACATAGTAACTTGCAACTTTGAATGAGAATGTGCTTGCTTACAGCAACGTGCTATATGTTCTGAATGCCCGAATTGGGAATATGTGTCAAAACTTTGTTAGGAATTATGTGATCCTTACTAGCTAGAAGTAAGGGAGATGGGGCATGAAGTTATTTCAAGGAGTTGGAGACGTACCAAGTTTAGCTCAGTTCTGGGCATCTTTGAAATACCTATTCAAACTTGTTCCTACATAGTAACTTGCATCTTTGAATGAGAATGTGTTTGCTTACAGCAACGTGCTATATGTTCTGAATGCCCGAATTGGAATCTGTGTTCAAAACTTTGTTAGGAATTATGTGATCCTTACTAGATGGAAGTAAGGGAGATGGGGCATGAAGTTATTTCTAGAGGTTGGACACACACAACGTTTAGCTCAGTTCTGGGCATCTTTGAAATACCTATACAAACTTGTTCCTACATAGTAACTTGCAACTTTGAATGAGAATGTGCTTGCTTACAGCATTGTGCTATATGTTCTAAATGCCCGAATTGGGAATCTGTGTCAAAACTTTGTTAGGAATTATGTGATCCTTACTAGCTGGAAGTAAGGGAGATGGGGCATGAAGTTATTTCTAGGAGTTGGAGACATACCATTTTAGCTCAGTTCTGGGCATCTTTAAATACCTATACAAACTTGTTCCTACATAGTAACTTGCAACTTTGAATGAGAATGTGCTTGCTTACAGCAACGTGCTATATGTTCTGAATGCCCGAATTGGGAATCTGTGTCAAAACTTTGTTAGGAATTATGTGATCTTTACTAGCTGGAACTAAGGGAGATGGGGCATGAATTTATTTCTAGGAGTTGGAGACATACAACGTTTAGCTCAGTTCTGTGCATCTTTGAAAGTCGTATACAAACTTGTTCCTACATAGTAACTTGCAACTTTGAATGAGAATGTGCTTGCTTACAGCACCGTGCTATATGTTCTGAATGCCCGAATTGGGAATCTGTGTCAAAACTTTGTTAGAAATTATGTGATCCTTACTAGATGGAAGTAAGGGAGATGGGGCATGAAGATATTTCTAGGAGTTGGAGACATACCAAGTTTAGCTCAGTTCTGGGCATCTTTGAAATACCTATACAAACTTGTTCCTACATAGTAACTTGCAACTTTGAATGAGAATGTGCTTGCTTACAGCAACATGCTATATGTTCTGAATGCCCGAATTTGGAATCTGTGTCAAAACTTTGTTAGGAATTCTGTGATCCTTACTAGCTGGAAGTAAGGGAGTTAGGGCATGAAGTTATTACTAGGAGTTGGACACACACCAAGTTTAGCACAGTTCTGGGCATCTTTGAAATACCTATACAAACTTGTTCCTACATAGTAACTTGCAACTTTGACTGAGAATGTGCTTGCTTACCGCAACGTGCTATATGTTCTGAATACCCGAATTCGGATTCTGTCTCAAAACTTTGTTAGGAATTATGTGATCCTTACTAGCTGGAAGTAAGGGTGATGGGGCATGAAGTTATTTCTAGGAGTTTGAGACATACCAAGTTTAGCTCAGTTCTGGGCATCTTTGAAATACCTATACAAACTTGTTCCTACATAATAACTTGCAACTTTGAATGAGTATGTGCTTGCTTACAGCAACGTGCTATATGTTCTGAATGCCCGAATTGGGAATCTGTGTCAAAACTTTGTTAGAAATTATGTGATCCTTACTAGCTGGAAGTAAGGGAGATGCGGCATGAAGTTATTTCTAGGAGTTGGAGACATACCAAGTTTAGCTCAGTTCTGGGCATCGTTGAAAGTCCTATTCAAACTTGTTCCTACATAGTAACTTGCAACTGTGAATAAGAATGTACTTGCTTACAGCAACGTGCTATATGTTCTGAATGCCCGAATTGGGAATCTGTGTCAAAACTTTGTTAGGAATTATGTGATCCTTACTAGCTGGAAGTAAGGGAGATGGGGCATGAAGTTATTTCTAGAGGTTGGACACATACAACGTTTAGCTCAGTTCTGGGCATCTTTGAAATACCTATACAAACTTGTTCCTACATAGTAACTTGCAACTTTGAATGAGAATGTGCTTGCTTACAGCAACGTGCTATATGTTCTGAATGCCCGAATTGGGAATCTGTATCAAAACTTTGTTAGGAATTGTGTGATCCTTACTAGATGGAAGTAAGTGAGATGGGGCATTAAGTTATTTCTAGGAGTTGGAGACATACCAAGTTTAGCTCAGTTCTGGGCATCTTTGAAATACCTATACAATCTTGTTCCTACATAGTAACTTGCAACTCTGAATGAGAATGTGCTTGCTTACAGCAACGTGCTATATGTTCTGAATGCCCGAATTGGGAATCTGTGTCAAAACTTTGTTAGGAATTATGTGATCCTTACTAGCTGGGAGTAAGGGAGATGGGGCATGAAGTTATTTTTAGGAGTTGGAGACATACAACGTTTAGCTCAGTTCTGGGCATCTTTGAAATACCTATACAAACTTGTTCCTACATAGTAACTTGCAACTTTGAATGAGAATGTGCTTGCTTACAGCAACGTGCTATATGTTCTGAATGCCCGACTTGGGAATCTGTGTCAAAACTTTGTTAGGAATTATGTGATCCTTACTAGCTGGAAGTAAGTGAGATGGGGCATGAAGTTATTTCTAGAGGTTGGACACATACGATGTTTAGCTCAGTTCTGGGCATCTTTGAAATACCTATACAAACTTGTTCCTACATAGTAACTTGCAACTTTGAATGAGAATGTGCTTGCTTACAGCAACGTGCTATATGTTCTAAATGCCCGAATTGGGAATCTGTGTCAAAATTTTGTTAGGAATTATGTGATCCTTTCTAGATGGAAGTAAGTGAGATGGGGCATTAAGTTATTTCTAGGAGTTGGAGACATACCAAGTTTAGCTCAGTTCTGGGCATCTTTGAAATACCTATACAATCTTGTTCCTACATAGTAACTTGCAACTTTGAATGAGAATGTGCTTGCTTACAGCAACGTGCTATATGTTCTGAATGCCCGAATTGGGAATCTGTGTCAAAACTTTGTTAGGAATTATGTGATCCTTACTAGCTGGAAGTAAGGGAGATGGGGCATGAATTTATTTCTAGGAGTTGGAGACATACAACGTTTAGCTCAGTTCTGGGCATCTTTGAAATACCTATACAAAGTTGTTCCTACATAGTAACTTGCAACTTTGAATGAGAATGTGCTTGCTTACAGCAACGTGCTATATGTTCTGAATGCCCGAATTGGGAATCTGTGTCAAATCTTTGTTAGGAATTATGTGATCCTTACAAGCTGAAAGTAAGGGAGTTGGGGCATGAAGTTATTTCTAGGAGCTGGAGACATACACGGTTTAGCTCAGTTCTGGGTATCTTTGAAATACCTATACAAACTTGTTCCTACATAGTAACTTGCAACTTTGAATGAGAATGTGCTTGCTTACAGCAACGTGCTATATGTTCTGAATGCCCGAAGTGGGAATCTGTGTCAAAACTTTGTTAGGAATTATGTGATCCTTACTAGCTGTAAGTAAGAGAGATGGGGTATGAAGTTATTTCTAGGAGTTGGAGACATAACAAGTTTAGCTCAGTTCTGGGCATCTTTGAAATACCTATACAAACTTGTTCCTACATAGTAACTTGCAACTTTGAATGAGAATGTGCTTGCTTACAGCAACGTGCTATATGTTCTGAATGTCCGAATTGGGAATATGTGTCAAATCTTTGTTAGGAATTATGTGATCCTTACTAGCTAGAAGTAAGGGAGATGGGGCATGAAGTTATTTCAAGGAGTTGGAGACATACCAAGTTTAGCTCAGTTCTGGGCATCTTTGAAATACCTATACAAACTTGTTCCTACATAGTAACTTGCAACTTTGAATGAGAATGTGCTTGCTTACAGCAACGTGCTATATGTTCTAAATGCCCGAATTGGGAATCTGTGTCAAAACTTTGTTAGGAATTATGTGATCCTTTCTAGATGGAAGTAAGTGAGATGGGGCATTAAGTTATTTCTAGGAGTTGGAGACATACCAAGTTTAGCTCAGTTCTGGGCATCTTTGAAATACCTATACAATCTTGTTCCTACATAGTAACTTGCAACTCTGAATGAGAATGTGCTTGCTTACAGCAACGTGCTATATGTTCTGAATGCCCGAATTGGGAATCTGTGTCAAAACTTTGTTAGGAATTATGTGATCCTTACTAGCTGGAAGTAAGTGAGATGGGGCCTGAAGTTATTTCTAGGAGTTGGAGACATACAACGTTTAGCTCAGTTCTGTGCATCTTTGAAATACCTATATAAACTTGTTCCTACATAGTAACTTGCAACTTTGAATGAGAATGTGCTTGCTTACAGCAACGTGCTATATGTTCTGAATGCCCGAATTGGGAATCTGTGTCAAAACTTTGTTAGAAATTATGTGATCCTTACTAGCTGGAAGTAAGGGAGATGCGGCATGAAGTTATTTCTAGGAGTTGGAGACATACAACGTTTAGCTCAGTTCTGGGCATCTTTGAAATACCTATACAAACTTGTTCCTACATAGTAACTTGCAACTTTGAATGAGAATGTGCTTGCTTACAGCAACGTGCTATATGTTCTGAATGCCCGACTTGGGAATCTGTGTCAAAACTTTGTTAGGAATTATGTGATCCTTACTAGCTGGAAGTAAGGGAGATGCGGCATGAAGTTATTTCTAGGAGTTGGAGACATACCAAGTTTAGCTCAGTTCTGGGCATCTTTGAAAGTCCTATTCAAACTTGTTCCTACATAGTAACTTGTAACTCTGAATGAGAATGTGCTTGCTTACAGCAACGTGCTATATGTTCTGAATGACCGAATTGGGAATCTGTGTCAAAACTTTGTTAGGAATTATGTGATCCTTGCTAGCTGGAAGTAAGGGAGATGGGGCATGAAGTTATTTCTAGGAGTTGGAGACATACAACGTTTAGCTCAGTTCTGGGCATCTTTGAAATACCTATACAAACTTGTTCCTACATAGTAACTTGCAACTTTGAATGAGAATATGCTTGCTTACAGCAACGTGCTATATGTTCTGAATGCCCGAATTGGGAATCTGTGTCAAAACTTTGTTAGGAATTATGTGATCCTTACTAGCTGGAAGTAAGGGAGATGGGGCATGAAGTTATTTCTAGGAGTTGGAGACATACCAAGTTTAGCTCAATTCTGGGCATCTTTGAAATACCTATACAAACTTGTTCCTACATAGTAACTTGCAACTATGAATGAGAATGTGCTTGCTTACAGCAACGTGCTATATGTTCTGAATGCCCGAATTGGGAATCTGTGTCAAAACTTTGTTAGGAATTATGTGATCCTTACTAGCTGAAAGTAAGGGAGTTTGGGCATGAAGGTATTTCTAGGAGTTGGACACATAACAAGTTTAGCACAGTTCTGGGCATCTTTGAAATACCTATACAAACTTGTTCCTACATAGTAACTTGCAACTTTGACTGAGAATGTGCTTGCTTACAGCAACGTGCTATATGTTCTGAATGCCCGAATTGGGAATCTGTGTCAAAACTTTGTTAGGAATTATGTGATCCTTACTAGCTGGAAGTAAGGGAGATGGGGCACGAAGTTATTTCTAGGAGTTGGAGACATACAACCTTTAGCTCAGTTCTGTGCATCTTTGAAATACCTATACAAACTTGTTCCTACATAGTAACTTGCAACTTTGAATGAGAATGTGCTTGCTTACAGCAACGTGCTATATGTTCTGAATGCCCGAATTGGGAATCTGTGTCAAAACTTTGTTAGGAATTATGTGATCCTTACTAGATGGAAGTAAGTGAGATGGGGCATTAAGTTATTTCTAGGAGTTGGAGACATACCAAGTTTAGCTCAGTTCTGGGCATCTTTGAAATACCAATACAATCTTGTTCCTACATAGTAACTTGCAACTCTGAATGAGAATGTGCTTGCTTACAGCAACCTGCTATATGTTCTGAATGCCCGAATTGGGAATCTGTGTCAAAACTTTGTTAGGAATTATGTGATCCTTACTAGCTGGAAGTAAGGGAGATGGGGCATGAAGTTATTTCTAGGAGTTGGAGACATACAACGTTTAGCTCAGTTCTGGGCATCTTTGAAATACCTATACAAACATGTTCCTACATAGTAACTTGCAACTTTGAATGAGAATGTGCTTGCTTACAGCAACGTGCTATATGTTCTGAATGCCCGAATTGGGAATCTGTGTCAAAACTTTGTTAGGAATTATGTGATCCTTACTAGCTGGAAGTAAGTGAGATGGGGCATGAAGTTATTTCTAGGAGTTGGAGACATACAACGTTTAGCTCAGTTCTGTGCATCTTTGAAATACCTATATAAACTTGTTCCTACATTGTAACTTGCAACTTTGAATGAGAATGTGCTTGCTTACAGCAACGTGCTATATGTTCTGAATGCCCGAATTGGGAATCTGTGTCAAAACTTTGTTAGAAATTATGTGATCCTTGCTAGCTGGAAGTAAGGGAGATGCGGCATGAAGTTATTTCTAGGAGTTGGAGACATACAACGTTTAGCTCAGTTCTGGGCATCTTTGAAATACCTATACAAACTTGTTCCTACATAGTAACTTGCAACTTTGAATGAGAATGTGCTTGCTTACAGCAACGTGCTATATGTTCTGAATGCCCGACTTGGGAATCTGTGTCAAAACTTTGTTAGGAATTATGTGATCCTTACTAGCTGGAAGTAAGTGAGATGGGGCATGAAGTTATTTCTAGAGGTTGGACACATACGATGTTTAGCTCAGTTCTGGGCATCTTTGAAATACCTATACAAACTTGTTCCTACATGGTAACTTGCAACTTTGAATGAGAATGTGCTTGCTTACAGCAACGTGCTATATGTTCTAAATGCCCGAATTGGGAATCTGTGTCAAAACTTTGTTAGGAATTATGTGATCCTTTCTAGATGGAAGTAAGTGAGATGGGGCATTAAGTTATTTCTAGGAGTTGGAGACATACCAAGTTTAGCTCAGTTCTGGGCATCTTTGAAATACCTATACAATCTTGTTCCTACATAGTAACTTGCAACTCTGAATGAGAATGTGCTTGCTTACAGCAACGTGCTATATGTTCTGAATGCCCGAATTGGGAATCTGTGTCAAAACTTTGTTAGGAATTATGTGATCCTTACTAGCTGGAAGTAAGGGAGATGGAGCATGAAGTTATTTCTAGGAGTTGGAGACATACAACGTTTAGCTCAGTTCTGGGCATCTTTGAAATACCTATACAAAGTTGTTCCTACATAGTAACTTGCAACTTTGAATGAGAATGTGCTTGCTTACAACAACGTGCTATATGTTCTGAATGCCCGAATTGGGAATCTGTGTCAAAACTTTGTTAGGAATTATGTGATCCTTACTAGCTGGAAGTAAGTGAGATGGGGCATGAAGTTATTTCTAGGATTTGGAGACATACAACGTTTAGCTCAGTTCTGTGCATCTTTGAAATACCTATATAAACTTGTTCCTACATAGTAACTTGCAACTTTGAATGAGAATGTGCTTGCTTACAGCAACGTGCTATATGTTCTGAATGCCCGAATTGGGAATCTGTGTCAAAACTTTGTTAGAAATTATGTGGTCCTTACTAGCTGGAAGTAAGGGAGATGCGGCATGAAGTTATTTCTAGGAGTTGGAGACATACCAAGTTTAGCTCAGTTCTGGGCATCTTTGAAAGTCCTATTCAAACTTGTTCCTACATAGTAACTTGCAACTGTGAATGAGAATGTGCTTGCTTATAGCAACGTGCTATATGTTCTGAATGTCCGACTTGGGAATCAGTGTCAAAACTTTGTTAGGAATTATGTGATCCTTACGAGCTGGAAGTAAGGGAGATGGGGCATGAAGTTATTTCCAGGAGTTGGAGACATACAACGTTTAGCTCTGTTCTGGGCATCTTTGAAATACCTATACAAACTTGTTCCTACATAGTAACTTGCAACTTTGAATGAGAATATGCTTGCTTACAGCAACGTGCTATATGTTCTGAATGCCCGAATTGGGAAGCTGTGTCAAAACTTTGTTAGGAATTATGTGATCCTTACTAGCTGGAAGTAAGGGAGATGGGGCATGAAGTTATTTCTAGGAGTTGGAGACATACCAAGTTTAGCTCAGTTCTGGGCATCTTTGAAATACCTATACAAACTTGTTCCTACATAGTAACTTGCAACTATGAATGAGAATGTGCTTGCTTACAGCAACGTGCTATATGTTCTGAATGCCCGAATTGGGAATCTGTGTCAAAACTTTTTTAGGAATTATGTGATCCTTACTAGCTGGAAGTAAGGGAGTTGGGGCATGAAAGTATTTTTAGGAGTTGGACACATAACAAGTTTAGCACAGTTCTGGGCATCTTTGAAATACCTATACAAACTTGTTCCTACATAGTAACTTACCACTTTAAATGAGAATGTGCTTGCTTACAGCAACGTGCTATATCTTCTGAATGCCCGAATTGGGAATCTGTGTCAAAACTTTGTTAGGAATTATGTGATTCTTACTAGCTGGAAGTAAGGGAGATGGGGCATGAAGTTATTTCTAGGAGTTGGAGACATACAACGTTTAGCTCAGTTCTGGGCATCTTTGAAATACCTATACAAACTTGTTCCTACATAGTAACTTGCAACTATGAATGAGAATGTGCTTGCTTACAGCAACGTGCTATATGTTCTGAATGCCCGAATTGGGAATCTGTGTCAAAACTTTGTTAGGAATTATGTGATCCTTACTAGCTGGAAGTAAGGGAGATGGGGCATGAAGTTATTTCTAGGATTTGGAGACATACAACCTTTAGCTCAGTTCTGGCATCTTTGAAATACCTATACAAACTTGTTCCTACATAGTAACTTGCAACTTTAAATGAGAATGTGCTTGCTTACAGCAACGTGCTATATGTTCTGAATGCCCGAATTGGGAATCTGTGTCAAATCTTTGTTAGGAATTATGTGATCCTTACAAGCTGGAAGTAAGGGAGTTGGGGCATGAAGTTATTTCTAGGAGCTGGAGACATACACGGTTTAGCTCAGTTCTGGGCATCTTTGAAATACCTGTACAAACTTGTTCCTACATAGTAACTTGCAACTTTGAATGAGAATGTGCTTGCTTACAGCAACGTGCTATATGTTCTGAATGCCCGAAGTGGGAATCTGTGTCAAAACTTTGTTAGGAATTATGTGATCCTTACTAGCTGGAAGTAAGGGAGATGGGGTATGAAGTTATTTCTAGGAGTTGGAGACATACCAAGTTTAGCTCAGTTCTGGGCATCTTTGAAATACCTATACAAACTTGTTCCTACATAGTAACTTGCAACTTTGAATGAGAATGTGCTTGCTTACAGCAACGTGCTATATGTTCTGAATGCCCGAATTGGGAATATGTGTCAAAACTTTGTTAGAAATTATGTGATCCTTACTAGCTAGAAGTAAGTGAGATGGGGCATGAAGTTATTTCAAGGAGTTGGAGACGTACCAAGTTTAGCTCAGTTCTGGACATCTTTGAAATACCTATACAAACTTGTTCCTACATAGTAACTTGCATCTTTGAATGAGAATGTGCTTGCTTGCAGCAACGTGCTATATGTTCTGAATGCCCGAATTGGAATCTGTGTTCAAAACTTTGTTAGGAATTATGTGATCCTTACTAGATGGAAGTAAGGGAGATGGGGCATGAAGTTATTTCTAGAGGTTGGACACACACAACGTTTAGCTCAGTTCTGGGCATCTTTGAAAAACCTATACAAACTTGTTCCTACATAGTAACTTGCAACTTTGAATGAGAATGTGCTTGCTTGCAGCATTGTGCTATATGTTCTGAATGCCCGAATTGGGAATCTGTGTCAAAACTTTGTTAGGAATTATGTGATCCTTACTAGCTGGATGTAAGGGAGATGGGGCATGAAGTTATTTCTAGGAGTTGGAGACATACCATTTTAGCTCAGTTCTGGGCATCTTTAAATAACTATACAAACTTGTTCCTACATAGTAACTTGCAACTTTGAATGAGAATGTGCTTGCTTACAGCAACGTGCTATATGTTCTGAATGCCCGAATTGGGAATCTGTGTCAAAACTTTGTTAGGAATTATGTGACCTTTACTAGTTGGAACTAAGGGAGATGGGGCATGAAGTTATTTCTAGGAGTTGGAGACATACCAAGTTTAGCACAGTTCTGGGCATCTTTGAAATACCTATACAAACTTGTTCCTACATAGTAACTTGCAACTTTGACTGAGAATGTTCTTGCTTACAGCAACATGCTATATGTTCTGAATACCCGAATTCGGAATCTGTGTCAAAACTTTGTTAGGAATTATGTGATCCTTACTAGCTGGAAGTAAGTGTGATGGGGCATGAAGTTATTTCTAGGAGTTGGAGACATACCAAATTTAGCTCAGTTCTGTGCATCTTTGAAATACCTATACAAACTTGTTCCTACATAATAACTTGCAACTTTGAATGTGTATGTGCTTGCTTACAGCAACGTGCTATATGTTCTGAATGCCCGAATTGGGAATCTGTGTCAAAACTTTGTTAGAAATTATGTGATCCTTACTAGCTGGAAGTAAGGAAGATGGGGCATGAAGTTATTTCTAGGAGTTGGAGACATACCAAGTTTAGTTCAGTTCTGGGCATCGTTGAAAGTCCTATTCAAACTTGTTCCTACATAGTAACTTGCAACTGTGAATAAGAATGTGCTTGCTTACAGCAACGTGCTATATGTTCTGAATGCCCGAATTGGGAATCTGTGTCAAAACTTTGTTAGGAATTATGTGATCCTTACTAGCTGGAAGTAAGGGAGATGGGGCATGAAGTTATTTCTAGAGGTTGGACACATACAACGTTTAGCTCAGTTCTGGGCATCTTTGAAATACCTATACAAACTTGTTCCTACATAGTAACTTGCAACTTTGAATGAGAATGTGCTTGCTTACAGCAACGTGCTATATGTTCTGAATGCCCGAATTGGGAATCTGTGTCAAAACTTTGTTAGGAATTATGTGATCCTTACTAGCTGGAAGTAAGTGAAATGGGGCATGAAGTTATTTCTAGGATTTGGAGACATACAACGTTTAGCTCAGTTCTGTGCATCTTTGAAATACCTATATAAACTTGTTCCTACATAGTAACTTGCAACTTTGAATGAGAATGTGCTTGCTTACAGCAACGTGCTATATGTTCTGAATGCCCGAATTGGGAATCTGTGTCAAAACTTTGTTAGAAATTATGTGGTCCTTACTAGCTGGAAGTAAGGGAGATGCGGCATGAAGTTATTTCTAGGAGTTGGAGACATACCAAGTTTAGCTCAGTTCTGGGCATCTTTGAAAGTCCTATTCAAACTTGTTCCTACATAGTAACTTGCAACTGTGAATGAGAATGTGCTTGCTTATAGCAACGTGCTATATGTTCTGAATGTCCGACTTGGGAATCAGTGTCAAAACTTTGTTAGGAATTATGTGATCCTTACTAGCTGGAAGTAAGGGAGATGGGGCATGAAGTTATTTCTAGGAGTTGGAGACATACAACGTTTAGCTCAGTTCTGGGCATCTTTGAAATACCTATACAAACTTGCTCCTACATAGTAACTTGCAACTTTGAATGAGAATATGCTTGCTTACAGCAACGTGCTATATGTTCTGAATGCCCGAATTGGGAAGCTGTGTCAAAACTTTGTTAGGAATTATGTGATCCTTACTAGCTGGAAGTAAGGGAGATGGGGCATGAAGTTATTTCTAGGAGTTGGAGACATACCAAGTTTAGCTCAGTTCTGGGCATCTTTGAAATACCTATACAAACTTGTTCCTACATAGTAACTTGCAACTATGAATGAGAATGTGCTTACTTACAGCAACGTGCTATATGTTCTGAATGCCCGAATTGGGAATCTGTGTCAAAACTTTTTTAGGAATTATGTGATCCTTACTAGCTGGAAGTAAGGGAGTTGGGGCATGAAGGTATTTTTAGGAGTTGGACACATAACAAGTTTAGCACAGTTCTGGGCATCTTTGAAATACCTATACAAACTTGTTCCTACATAGTAACTTACCACTTTAAATGAGAATGTGCTTGCTTACAGCAACGTGCTATATGTTCTGAATACCCGAATTGGGAATCTGTGTCAAAACTTTGTTAGGAATTATGTGATTCTTACTAGCTGGAAGTAAGGGAGATGGGGCATGAAGTTATTTCTAGGAGTTGGAGACATACAACGTTTAGCTCAGTTCTGGGCATCTTTGAAATACCTATACAAACTTGTTCCTACATAGTAACTTGCAACTATGAATGAGAATGTGCTTGCTTACAGCAACGTGCTATATGTTCTGAATGCCCGACTTGGGAATCTGTGTCAAAACTTTGTTAGGAATTATGTGATCCTTACTAGCTGGAAGTAAGGGAGATGGGGCATGAAGTTATTTCTAGGATTTGTAGACATACAACCTTTAGCTCAGTTCTGGCATCTTTGAAATACCTATACAAACTTGTTCCTACATAGTAACTTGCAACTTTAAATGAGAATGTGCTTGCTTACAGCAACGTGCTATATGTTCTGAATGCCCGAATTGGGAATCTGTGTCAAATCTTTGTTAGGAATTATGTGATCCTTACAAGCTGGAAGTAA
Source organism: Diceros bicornis minor (assembly GCF_020826845.1). Lineage (NCBI taxonomy): Eukaryota > Metazoa > Chordata > Mammalia > Perissodactyla > Rhinocerotidae > Diceros > Diceros bicornis. Next base: position 1,921,182 of record NC_080779.1, read on the forward strand.
GGGAGTTGGGGCATGAAGTTATTTCTAGGAGCTGGAGACATACACGGTTTAGCTCAGTTCTGGGCATCTTTGAAATACCTGTACAAACTTGTTCCTACATAGTAACTTGCAACTTTGAATGAGAATGTGCTTGCTTACAGCAACGTGCTATATGTTCTGAATGCCCGAAGTGGGAATCTGTGTCAAAACTTTGTTAGGAATTATGTGATCCTTACTAGCTGGAAGTAAGGGAGATGGGGTATGAAGTTATTTCTAGGAGTTGGAGACATACCAAGTTTAGCTCAGTTCTGGGCATCTTTGAAATACCTATACAAACTTGTTCCTACATAGTAACTTGCAACTTTGAATGAGAATGTGCTTGCTTACAGCAACGTGCTATATGTTCTGAATGCCCGAATTGGGAATATGTGTCAAAACTTTGTTAGAAATTATGTGATCCTTACTAGCTAGAAGTAAGGGAGATGGGGCATGAAGTTATTTCAAGGAGTTGGAGACGTACCAAGTTTAGCTCAGTTCTGGACATCTTTGAAATACCTATACAAACTTGTTCCTACATAGTAACTTGCATCTTTGAATGAGAATGTGCTTGCTTGCAGCAACGTGCTATATGTTCTGAATGCCCGAATTGGAATCTGTGTTCAAAACTTTGTTAGGAATTATGTGATCCTTACTAGATGGAAGTAAGGGAGATGGGGCATGAAGTTATTTCTAGAGGTTGGACACACACAACGTTTAGCTCAGTTCTGGGCATCTTTGAAAAACCTATACAAACTTGTTCCTACATAGTAACTTGCAACTTTGAATGAGAATGTGCTTGCTTGCAGCATTGTGCTATATGTTCTGAATGCCCGAATTGGGAATCTGTGTCAAAACTTTGTTAGGAATTATGTGATCCTTACTAGCTGGATGTAAGGGAGATGGGGCATGAAGTTATTTCTAGGAGTTGGAGACATACCATTTTAGCTCAGTTCTGGGCATCTTTAAATAACTATACAAACTTGTTCCTACATAGTTACTTGCAACTTTGAATGAGAATGTGCTTGCTTACAGCAACGTGCTATATGTTCTGAATGCCCGAATTGGGAATCTGTGTCAAAACTTTGTTAGGAATTATGTGACCTTTACTAGTTGGAACTAAGGGAGATGGGGCATGAAGTTATTTCTAGGAGTTTGAGACATACCAAGTTTAGCACAGTTCTGGGCATCTTTGAAATACCTATACAAACTTGTTCCTACATAGTAACTTGCAACTTTGACTGAGAATGTTCTTGCTTACAGCAACGTGCTATATGTTCTGAATACCCGAATTCGGAATCTGTGTCAAAACTTTGTTAGGAATTATGTGATCCTTACTAGCTGGAAGTAAGTGTGATGGGGCATGAAGTTATTTCTAGGAGTTGGAGACATACCAAATTTAGCTCAGTTCTGTGCATCTTTGAAATACCTATACAAACTTGTTCCTACATAATAACTTGCAACTTTGAATGAGTATGTGCTTGCTTACAGCAACGTGCTATATGTTCTGAATGCCCGAATTGGGAATCTGTGTCAAAACTTTGTTAGAAATTATGTGATCCTTACTAGCTGGAAGTAAGGAAGATGGGGCATGAAGTTATTTCTAGGAGTTGGAGACATACCAAGTTTAGTTCAGTTCTGGGCATCGTTGAAAGTCCTATTCAAACTTGTTCCTACATAGTAACTTGCAACTGTGAATAAGAATGTGCTTGCTTACAGCAACGTGCTATATGTTCTGAATGCCCGAATTGGGAATCTGTGTCAAAACTTTGTTAGGAATTATGTGATCCTTACTAGCTGGAAGTAAGGGAGATGGGGCATGAAGTTATTTCTAGAGGTTGGACACATACAACGTTTAGCTCAGTTCTGGGCATCTTTGAAATACCTATACAAACTTGTTCCTACATAGTAACTTGCAACTTTGAATGAGAATGTGCTTGCTTACAGCAACGTGCTATATGTTCTGAATGCCCGAATTGGGAATCTGTGTCAAAACTTTGTTAGGAATTATGTGATCCTTACTAGATGGAAGTAAGGGAGATGGGTCATGAAGTTATTTCTAGGAGTTGCAGACATACAACGTTTAGCCCATTCTGGGCATCTTTGAAATACCTATACAAACTTGTTCCTACATAGTAACTTGCAACTTTGAAAGAGAAAGTGCTTGCTTACAGCAACGTGCTATATGTTCTGAATGCCCGAATTGGGAATCTGTGTCAAAACTTTGTTAGGAATTATGTGATCCTTACTAGCTGGAAGTAAGTGAGATGGGGCATGAAGTTATTTCTAGGAGTTGGAGACATACAACGTTTAGCTCAGTTCTGTGCATCTTTGAAATACCTATATAAACTTGTTCCTACATTGTAACTTGCAACTTTGAATGAGAATGTGCTTGCTTACAGCAACGTGCTATATGTTCTGAATGCCCGAATTGGGAATCTGTGTCAAAACTTTGTTAGAAATTATGTGATCCTTACTAGCTGGAAGTAAGGGAGATGCGGCATGAAGTTATTTCTAGGAGTTGGAGACATACAACGTTTAGCTCAGTTCTGGGCATCTTTGAAATACCTATACAAACTTGTTCCTACATAGTAACTTGCAACTTTGAATGAGAATGTGCTTGCTTACAGCAACGTGCTATATGTTCTGAATGCCCGACTTGGGAATCTGTGTCAAAACTTTGTTAGGAATTATGTGATCCTTACTAGCTGGAAGTAAGTGAGATGGGGCATGAAGTTATTTCTAGAGGTTGGACACATACGATGTTTAGCTCACTTCTGGGCATCTTTGAAATACCTATACAAACTTGTTCCTACATAGTAACTTGCAACTTTGAATGAGAATGTGCTTGCTTACAGCAACGTGCTATATGTTCTAAATGCCCGAATTGAGAATCTGTGTCAAAACTTTGTTAGGAATTATGTGATCCTTTCTAGATGGAAGTAAGTGAGATGGGGCATTAAGTTATTTCTAGGAGTTGGAGACATACCAAGTTTAGCTCAGTTCTGGGCATCTTTGAAATACCTATACAATCTTGTTCCTACATAGTAACTTGCAACTTTGAATGAGAATGTGCTTGCTTACAGCAACGTGCTATATGTTCTGAATGCCCGAATTGGGAATCTGTGTCAAAACTTTGTTAGGAATTATGAGATCCTTACTAGCTGGAAGTAAGGGAGATGGGGCATGAAGTTATTTCTAGGAGTTTGAGACATACCAAGTTTAGCACAGTTCTGGGCATCTTTGAAATACCTATACAAACTTGTTCCTACATAGTAACTTGCAACTTTGACTGAGAATGTTCTTGCTTACAGCAACGTGCTATATGTTCTGAATACCCGAATTCGGAATCTGTGTCAAAACTTTGTTAGGAATTATGTGATCTTTACTAGCTGGAAGTAAGTGTGATGGGGCATGAAGTTATTTCTAGGAGTTGGAGACATACCAAATTTAGCTCAGTTCTGTGCATCTTTGAAATACCTATACAAACTTGTTCCTACATAATAACTTGCAACTTTGAATGAGTATGTGCTTGCTTACAGCAACGTGCTATATGTTCTGAATGCCCGAATTGGGAATCTGTGTCAAAACTTTGTTAGAAATTATGTGATCCTTACTAGCTGGAAGTAAGGAAGATGGGGCATGAAGTTATTTCTAGGAGTTGGAGACATACCAAGTTTAGTTCAGTTCTGGGCATCGTTGAAAGTCCTATTCAAACTTGTTCCTACATAGTAACTTGCAACTGTGAATAAGAATGTGCTTGCTTACAGCAACGTGCTATATGTTCTGAATGCCCGAATTGGGAATCTGTGTCAAAACTTTGTTAGGAATTATGTGATCCTTACTAGCTGGAAGTAAGGGAGATGGGGCATGAAGTTATTTCTAGAGGTTGGACACATACAACGTTTAGCTCAGTTCTGGGCATCTTTGAAATACCTATACAAACTTGTTCCTACATAGTAACTTGCAACTTTGAATGAGAATGTGCTTGCTTACAGCAACGTGCTATATGTTCTGAATGCCCGAATTGGGAATCTGTGTCAAAACTTTGTTAGGAATTATGTGATCCTTACTAGATGGAAGTAAGGGAGATGGGGCATGAAGTTATTTCTAGGAGTTGGAGACATACAACGTTTAGCCCATTCTGGGCATCTTTGAAATACCTATACAAACTTGTTCCTACATAGTAACTTGCAACTTTGAAAGAGAAAGTGCTTGCTTACAGCAACGTGCTATATGTTCTGAATGCCCGAATTGGGAATCTGTGTCAAAACTTTGTTAGGAATTATGTGATCCTTACTAGCTGGAAGTAAGTGAGATGGGGCATGAAGTTATTTCTAGGAGTTGGAAACATACAACGTTTAGCTCAGTTCTGTGCATCTTTGAAATACCTATATAAACTTGTTCCTACATTGTAACTTGCAACTTTGAATGAGAATGTGCTTGCTTACAGCAACGTGCTATATGTTCTGAATGCCCGAATTGGGAATCTGTGTCAAAACTTTGTTAGAAATTATGTGATCCTTACTAGCTGGAAGTAAGGGAGATGCGGCATGAAGTTATTTCTAGGAGTTGGAGACATACAACGTTTAGCTCAGTTCTGGGCATCTTTGAAATACCTATACAAACTTGTTCCTACATAGTCACTTGCAACTTTGAATGAGAATGTGCTTGCTTACAGCAACGTGCTATATGTTCTGAATGCCCGACTTGGGAATCTGTGTCAAAACTTTGTTAGGAATTATGTGATCCTTACTAGCTGGAAGTAAGTGAGATGGGGCATGAAGTTATTTCTAGAGGTTGGACACATACGATGTTTAGCTCACTTCTGGGCATCATTGAAATACCTATACAAACTTGTTCCTACATAGTAACTTGCAACTTTGAATGAGAATGTGCTTGCTTACAGCAACGTGCTATATGTTCTAAATGCCCGAATTGGGAATCTGTGTCAAAACTTTGTTAGGAATTATGTGATCCTTTCTAGATGGAAGTAAGTGAGATGGGGCATTAAGTTATTTCTAGGAGTTGGAGACATACCAAGTTTAGCTCAGTTCTGGGCATCTTTGAAATACCTATACAATCTTGTTCCTACATAGTAACTTGCAACTTTGAATGAGAATGTGCTTGCTTACAGCAACGTGCTATATGTTCTGAATGCCCGAATTGGGAATCTGTGTCAAAACTTTGTTAGGAATTATGTGATCCTTACTAGCTGGAAGTAAGGGAGATGGGGCATGAAGTTATTTCTAGGAGTTGGAGACATACAACTTTTAGCTCAGTTCTGGGCATCTTTGAAATACCTATACAAACTTGTTCCTACATAGTAACTTGCAACTTTGAATGAGAATGTGCTTGCTTACAGCAACGTGCTATATGTTCTGAATGCCCGAATTGGGAATCTGTGTCAAATCTTTGTTAGGAATTATGTGATCCTTACAAGCTGGAAGTAAGGGAGTTGGGGCATGAAGTTATTTTTAGGAGCTGGAGACATACACGGTTTAGCTCAGTTCTGGGTATCTTTGAAATACCTATACAAACTTGTTCCTACATAGTAACTTGCAACTTTGAATGAGAATGTGCTTGCTTACAGCAACGTGCTATATGTTCTGAATACCCGAATTCGGAATCTGTGTCAAAAATTTGTTAGGAATTATGTGATCCTTACTAGCTGGAAGTAAGGGTGATGGGGCATGAAGTTATTTCTAGGAGTTGGAGACATACCAAATTTAGCTCAGTTCTGTGCATCTTTGAAATACCTATACAAACTTGTTCCTACATAATAACTTGCAACTTTGAATGAGTATGTGCTTGCTTACAGCAACGTGCTATATGTTCTGAATGCCCGAATTGGGAATCTGTGTCAAAACTTTGTTAGAAATTATGTGATCCTTACTAGCTGGAAGTAAGGGATATGCGGCATGAAGTTATTTCTAGGAGTTGGAGACATACCAAGTTTAGTTCAGTTCTGGGCATCGTTGAAAGTCCTATTCAAACTTGTTCCTACATAGTAACTTGCAACTGTGAATAAGAATGTGCTTGCTTACAGCAACGTGCTATATGTTCTGAATGCCCGAATTGGGAATCTGTGTCAAAACTTTGTTAGGAATTATGTGATCCTTACTAGCTGGAAGTAAGGGAGATGGGACATGAAGTTATTTCTAGGAGTTGGACACATACCAAGTTTAGCTCAGTTCTGGGCATCTTTGAAATACCTATACAAACTTGTTCCCACATAGTAACTTGCATCTTTGAATGAGAATGTGCTTGCTTACAGCAACGTGCTATATGTTCTGAATGCCCGAATTGGGAATCTGTGTCAAAACTTTGTTAGGAATTATGTGATCCTTACTAGCTGGAAGTAAGGGTGATGGGGCATGAAGTTATTTCTAGGAGTTGGACACATACCAAGTTTAGCTCAGTTCTGGGCATCTTTGAAATACCTATACAAACTTGTTCCTACATAGTAAATTGCATCTTTGAATGAGAATGTGCTTGCTTACAGCAACGTGCTATATGTTCTGAATGCCCGAATTGGCAATCTGTGTCAAAACTTTGTTAGGAATTATGTGATCCTTACTAGCTGGAAGTAAGGGAGATGGGACATGAAGTTATTTCTAGGAGTTGGACACATACCAAGTTTAGCTCAGTTCTGGGCATCTTTGAAATACCTATACAAACTTGTTCCTACATAGTAACTTGCAACTTTGAATGAGAATGTGCTTGCTTACAGCAACGTGCTATATGAACTGAATGCCCGAATTGGGAATCTGTGTCAAAACTTTGTTAGGAATTATGTGATCCTTACTAGATGGAAGTAAGTGAGATGGGGCATTAAGTTATTTCTAGGAGTTGGAGACATACCAAGTTTAGCTCAGTTCTGGGCATCTTTGAAATACCAATACAATCTTGTTCCTACATAGCAACTTGCAACTCTGAATGAGAATGTGCTTGCTTACAGCAACCTGCTATATGTTCTGAATGCCCGAATTGGGAATCTGTGTCAAAACTTTGTTAGGAATTATGTGATCCTTACTAGCTGGAAGTAAGGGAGATGGGGCATGAAGTTATTTCTAGGAGTTGGAGACATACAACGTTTAGCTCAGTTCTGGGCATCTTTGAAATACCTATACAAATGTTCCTACATAGTAACTTGCAACTTTGAATGAGAATGTGCTTGCTTACAGCAACGTGCTATATGTTCTGAATGCCCGAATTGGTAATCTGTGTCAAAACTTTGTTAGGAATTATGTGATCCTTACTAGCTGGAAGTAAGTGAGATGGGGCATGAAGTTATTTCTAGGAGTTGGAGACATACAACGTTTAGCTCAGTTCTGTGCATCTTTGAAATACCTATATAAACTTGTTCCTACATAGTAACTTGCAACTTTGAATGAGAATGTGCTTGCTTACAGCAACGTGCTATATGTTCTGAATGCCCGACTTGGGAATCTGTGTCAAAACTTTGTTAGGAATTATGTGATCCTTACTAGCTGGAAGTAAGGGAGATGCGGCATGAAGTTATTTCTAGGAGTTGGAGACATACAACGTTTAGCTCAGTTCTGGGCATCTTTGAAATACCTATACAAACTTGTTCCTACATAGTAACTTGCAACTTTGAATGAGAATGTGCTTGCTTACAGCATTGTGCTATATGTTCTAAATGCCCGAATTGGGAATCTGTGTCAAAACTTTGTTAGGAATTATGTGATCCTTACTAGCTGGAAGTAAGGGAGATGGGGCATGAAGTTATTTCTAGGAGTTGGAGACATACCATTTTAGCTCAGTTCTGGGCATCTTTAAATACCTATACAAACTTGTTCCTACATAGTAACTTGCAACTTTGAATGAGAATGTGCTTGCTTACAGCAACGTGCTATATGTTCTGAATGCCCGAATTGGGAATCTGTGTCAAAACTTTGTTAGGAATTATGTGATCTTTACTAGCTGGAACTAAGGGAGATGGGGCATGAATTTATTTCTAGGAGTTGGAGACATACAACGTTTAGCTCAGTTCTGTGCATCTTTGAAAGTCGTATACAAACTTGTTCCTACATAGTAACTTGGAACTTTGAATGAGAATGTGCTTGCTTACAGCACCGTGCTATATGTTCTGAATGCCCGAATTGGGAATCTGTGTCAAAACTTTGTTAGAAATTATGTGATCCTTACTAGATGGAAGTAAGGGAGATGGGGCATGAAAATATTTCTAGGAGTTGGAGACATACCAAGTTTAGCTCAGTTCTGGGCATCTTTGAATTACCTATACAAACTTGTTCCTACATAGTAACTTGCAACTTTGAATGAGAATGTGCTTGCTTACAGCAACATGCTATATGTTCTGAATGCCCGAATTTTGAATCTGTGTCAAAATTTTGTTAGGAATTCTCTGATCCTTACTAGCTGGAAGTAAGGGAGTTGGGGCATGAAGGTATTTCTAGGAGTTGGACACATACCAAGTTTAGCACAGTTCTGGGCATCTTTGAAATACCTATACAAACTTGTTCCTACATAGTAACTTGCAACTTTGACTGAGAATGTGCTTGCTTACCGCAACGTATTATATGTTCTGAATACCCGAATTCGGAATCTGTCTCAAAACTTTGTTAGGAATTATGTGATCCTTACTAGCTGGAAGTAAGGGAGATGGGGCATGAAGTTATTTCTAGGAGTTGGAGACATACAACGTTTAGCTCAGTTCTGGGCATCTTTGAAATACCTATACAAACTTGTTCCTACATAGTAACTTGCAACTTTGAATGAGAATATGCTTGCTTACAGCAACGTGCTATATGTTCTGAATGCCCGAATTGGGAATCTGTGTCAAAACTTTGTTAGGAATTATGTGATCCTTACTAGCTGGAAGTAAGGGAGATGGGGCATGAAGTTATTTCTAGGAGTTGGAGACATACCAAGTTTAGCTCAGTTCTGGGCATCTTTGAAATACCTATACAAACTTGTTCCTACATAGTAACTTGCAACTATGAATGAGAATGTGCTTGCTTACAGCAACGTGCTATATGTTCTGAATGCCCGGATTGGGAATCTGTGTCAAAACTTAGTTAGGAATTATGTCATCCTTACTAGCTGGAAGTAAGGGAGTTTGGGCATGAAGGTATTTCTAGGAGTTGGACACATACCAAGTTTAGCACAGTTCTGGGCATCTTTGAAATACCTATACAAACTTGTTCCTACATAGTAACTTGCAACTTTGACTGAGAATGTGCTTGCTTACCGCAACGTGCTATATGTTCTGAATACGCGAATTCGGAATCTGTCTCAAAACTTTGTTAGGAATTATGTGATCCTTACTAGCTGGAAGTAAGGGAGTGGCGGCATGAAGTTATTTCTAGGAGTTGGAGACATACAACGTTTAGCTCAGTTCTGGGCATCTTTGAAATACCTATACAAACTTGTTCCTACATAGTAACTTGCAACTTTGAATGAGAATGTGCTTGCTTACAGCATTGTGCTATATGTTCTAAATGCCCGAATTGGGAATCTGTGTCAAAACTTTGTTAGGAATTATGTGATCCTTACTAGCTGGAAGTAAGGGAGATGGGGCATGAAGTTATTTCTAGGAGTTGGAGACATACCAAGTTTAGCTCAGTTCTGGGCATCTTTGAAATACCAATACAATCTTGTTCCTACATAGCAACTTGCAACTCTGAATGAGAATGTGCTTGCTTACAGCAACCTGCTATATGTTCTGAATGCCCGAATTGGGAATCTGTGTCAAAACTTTGTTAGGAATTATGTGATCCTTACTAGCTGGAAGTAAGGGAGATGGGGCATGAAGTTATTTCTAGGAGTTGGAGACATACAACGTTTAGCTCAGTTCTGGGCATCTTTGAAATACCTATACAAACTTGTTCCTACATAGTAACTTGCAACTTTGAATGAGAATGTGCTTGCTTACAGCAACGTGCTATATGTTCTGAATGCCCGAATTTGTAATCTGTGTCAAAACTTTGTTAGGAATTATGTGATCCTTACTAGCTGGAAGTAAGTGAGATGGGGCATGAAGTTATTTCTAGGAGTTGGAGACATACAACGTTTAGCTCAGTTCTGTGCATCTTTGAAATACCTATATAAACTTGTTCCTACATAGTAACTTGCAACTTTGAATGAGAATGTGCTTGCTTACAGCAACGTGCTATATGTTCTGAATGCCCGACTTGGGAATCTGTGTCAAAACTTTGTTAGGAATTATGTGATCCTTACTAGCTGGAAGTAAGTTAGATGGGGCATGAAGTTATTTCTAGAGGTTGGACACATACGACGTTTAGCTCAGTTCTGGGCATCTTTGAAATACCTATACAAACTTGTTCCTACATAGTAACTTGCAACTTTGAATGAGAATGTGCTTGCTTACAGCAACGTGCTATATGTTCTGAATGCCCGAATTGGGAATCTGTGTCAAAACTTTGTTAGGAATTATGTGATCCTTACTAGATGGAAGTAAGTGAGATGGTGCATTAAGTTATTTCTAGGAGTTGGAGACATACCAAGTTTAGCTCAGTTCTGGGCATCTTTGAAATACCAATACAATCTTGTTCCTACATAGTAACTTGCAACTCTGAATGAGAATGTGCTTGCTTACAGCAACCTGCTATATGTTCTGAATGCCCGAATTGGGAATCTGTGTCAAAACTTTGTTAGGAATTATGTGATCCTGACTAGCTGGAAGTAAGCTAGATGGGGCATGAAGTTATTTCTAGGAGTTGGAGACATACAACGTTTAGCTCAGTTCTGGGCCTCTTTGAAATACCTATACAAACTTGTTCCTACATAGTAACTTGCAACTTTGAATGAGAATGTGCTTGCTTACAGCAACGTGCTATATGTTCTGAATGCCCGAATTGGTAATCTGTGTCAAAACTTTGTTAGGAATTATGTGATCCTTACTAGCTGGAAGTAAGTGAGATGGGGCATGAAGTTATTTCTAGGAGTTGGAGACATACAACGTTTAGCTCAGTTCTGTGCATCTTTGAAATACCTATATAAACTTGTTCCTACATAGTAACTTGCAACTTTGAATGAGAATGTGCTTGCTTACAGCAACGTGCTATATGTTCTGAATGCCCGACTTGGGAATCTGTGTCAAAACTTTGTTAGGAATTATGTGATCCTTACTAGCTGGAAGTAAGGGAGATGCGGCATGAAGTTATTTCTAGGAGTTGGAGACATACAACGTTTAGCTCAGTTCTGGGCATCTTTGAAATACCTATACAAACTTGTTCCTACATAGTAACTTGCAACTTTGAATGAGAATGTGCTTGCTTACAGCATTGTGCTATATGTTCTAAATGCCCGAATTGGGAATCTGTGTCAAAACTTTGTTAGGAATTATGTGATCCTTACTAGCTGGAAGTAAGGGAGATGGGGCATGAAGTTATTTCTAGGAGTTGGAGACATACCATTTTAGCTCAGTTCTGGGCATCTTTAAATACCTATACAAACTTGTTCCTACATAGTAACTTGCAACTTTGAATGAGAATGTGCTTGCTTACAGCAACGTGCTATATGTTCTGAATGCCCGAATTGGGAATCTGTGTCAAAACTTTGTTAGGAATTATGTGATCTTTACTAGCTGGAACTAAGGGAGATGGGGCATGAATTTATTTCTAGGAGTTGGAGACATACAACGTTTAGCTCAGTTCTGTGCATCTTTGAAAGTCGTATACAAACTTGTTCCTACATAGTAACTTGGAACTTTGAATGAGAATGTGCTTGCTTACAGCACCGTGCTATATGTTCTGAATGCCCGAATTGGGAATCTGTGTCAAAACTTTGTTAGAAATTATGTGATCCTTACTAGATGGAAGTAAGGGAGATGGGGCATGAAAATATTTCTAGGAGTTGGAGACATACCAAGTTTAGCTCAGTTCTGGGCATCTTTGAATTACCTATACAAACTTGTTCCTACATAGTAACTTGCAACTTTGAATGAGAATGTGCTTGCTTACAGCAACATGCTATATGTTCTGAATGCCCGAATTTTGAATCTGTGTCAAAATTTTGTTAGGAATTCTCTGATCCTTACTAGCTGGAAGTAAGGGAGTTGGGGCATGAAGGTATTTCTAGGAGTTGGACACATACCAAGTTTAGCACAGTTCTGGGCATCTTTGAAATACCTATACAAACTTGTTCCTACATAGTAACTTGCAACTTTGACTGAGAATGTGCTTGCTTACCGCAACGTACTATATGTTCTGAATACCCGAATTCGGAATCTGTCTCAAAACTTTGTTAGGAATTATGTGATCCTTACTAGCTGGAAGTAAGGGAGATGGGGCATGAAGTTATTTCTAGGAGTTGGAGACATACAACGTTTAGCTCAGTTCTGGGCATCTTTGAAATACCTATACAAACTTGTTCCTACATAGTAACTTGCAACTTTGAATGAGAATATGCTTGCTTACAGCAACGTGCTATATGTTCTGAATGCCCGAATTGGGAATCTGTGTCAAAACTTTGTTAGGAATTATGTGATCCTTACTAGCTGGAAGTAAGGGAGATGGGGCATGAAGTTATTTCTAGGAGTTGGAGACATACCAAGTTTAGCTCAGTTCTGGGCATCTTTGAAATACCTATACAAACTTGTTCCTACATAGTAACTTGCAACTATGAATGAGAATGTGCTTGCTTACAGCAACGTGCTATATGTTCTGAATGCCCGGATTGGGAATCTGTGTCAAAACTTAGTTAGGAATTATGTCATCCTTACTAGCTGGAAGTAAGGGAGTTTGGGCATGAAGGTATTTCTAGGAGTTGGACACATACCAAGTTTAGCACAGTTCTGGGCATCTTTGAAATACCTATACAAACTTGTTCCTACATAGTAACTTGCAACTTTGACTGAGAATGTGCTTGCTTACCGCAACGTGCTATATGTTCTGAATACGCGAATTCGGAATCTGTCTCAAAACTTTGTTAGGAATTATGTGATCCTTACTAGCTGGAAGTAAGGGAGTGGCGGCATGAAGTTATTTCTAGGAGTTGGAGACATACAACGTTTAGCTCAGTTCTGGGCATCTTTGAAATACCTATACAAACTTGTTCCTACATAGTAACTTGCAACTTTGAATGAGAATGTGCTTGCTTACAGCATTGTGCTATATGTTCTAAATGCCCGAATTGGGAATCTGTGTCAAAACTTTGTTAGGAATTATGTGATCCTTACTAGCTGGAAGTAAGGGAGATGGGGCATGAAGTTATTTCTAGGAGTTGGAGACATACCATTTTAGCTCAGTTCTGGGCATCTTTAAATACCTATACAAACTTGTTCCTACATAGTAACTTGCAACTTTGAATGAGAATGTGCTTGCTTACAGCAACGTGCTATATGTTCTGAATGCCCGAATTGGGAATCTGTGTCAAAACTTTGTTAGGAATTATGTGATCTTTACTAGCTGGAACTAAGGGAGATGGGGCATGAATTTATTTCTAGGAGTTGGAGACATACAACGTTTAGCTCAGTTCTGTGCATCTTTGAAAGTCGTATACAAACTTGTTCCTACATAGTAACTTGGAACTTTGAATGAGAATGTGCTTGCTTACAGCACCGTGCTATATGTTCTGAATGCCCGAATTGGGAATCTGTGTCAAAACTTTGTTAGAAATTATGTGATCCTTACTAGATGGAAGTAAGGGAGATGGGGCATGAAAATATTTCTAGGAGTTGGAGACATACCAAGTTTAGCTCAGTTCTGGGCATCTTTGAATTACCTATACAAACTTGTTCCTACATAGTAACTTGCAACTTTGAATGAGAATGTGCTTGCTTACAGCAACATGCTATATGTTCTGAATGCCCGAATTTTGAATCTGTGTCAAAATTTTGTTAGGAATTCTCTGATCCTTACTAGCTGGAAGTAAGGGAGTTGGGGCATGAAGGTATTTCTAGGAGTTGGACACATACCAAGTTTAGCACAGTTCTGGGCATCTTTGAAATACCTATACAAACTTGTTCCTACATAGTAACTTGCAACTTTGACTGAGAATGTGCTTGCTTACCGCAACGTACTATATGTTCTGAATACCCGAATTCGGAATCTGTCTCAAAACTTTGTTAGGAATTATGTGATCCTTACTAGCTGGAAGTAAGGGTGATGGGGCATGAAGTTATTTCTAGGAGTTGGACACATACCAAGTTTAGCTCAGTTCTGGGCATCTTTGAAATACCTATACAAACTTGTTCCTACATAATAACTTGCAACTTTGAATGAGTATGTGCTTGCTTACAGCAACGTGCTATATGTTCTGAATGCCCGAACTGGGAATCTGTGTCAAAACTTTGTTAGAAATTATGTGATCCTTACTAGCTGGAAGTAAGGGAGATGCGGCATGAAGTTATTTCTAGGAGTTGGAGACATACAACGTTTAGCTCAGTTCTGTGCATCTTTGAAATACCTATATAAACTTGTTCCTACATAGTAACTTGCAACTTTGAATGAGAATGTGCTTGCTTACAGCAACGTGCTATATGTTCTGAATGCCCGAATTGGGAATCTGTGTCAAAACTTTGTTAGAAATTATGTGATCCTTACTAGCTGGAAGTAAGGGAGTTGCGGCATGAAGTTATTTCTAGGAGTTGGAGACATACAACGTTTAGCTCAGTTCTGGGCATCTTTGAAATACCTATACAAACTTGTTCCTACATAGTAACTTGCAACTTTGAATGAGAATGTGCTTGCTTACAGCAACGTGCTATATGTTCTGAATGCCCGACTTGGGAATCTGTGTCAAAACTTTGTTAGGAATTATGTGATCCTTACTAGCTGGAAGTAAGGGAGATGCGGCATGAAGTTATTTCTAGGAGTTGGAGACATACCAAGTTTAGCTCAGTTCTGGGCATCTTTGAAAGTCCTATTCAAACTTGTTCCTACATAGTAACTTGTAACTGTGAATGAGAATGTGCTTGCTTATAGCAACGTGCTATATGTTCTGAATGCCCGAATTGGGAATCTGTGTCAAAACTTTGTTAGGAATTATGTGATCCTTACTAGCTGGAAGTAAGGGAGATGGGGCATGAAGTTATTTCTAGGAGTTGGAGACATACAACGTTTAGCTCAGTTCTGGGCATCTTTGAAATACCTATACAAACTTGTTCCTACATAGTAACTTGCAACTTTGAATGAGAATATGCTTGCTTACAGCAACGTGCTATATGTTCTGAATGCCCGAATTGGGAATCTGTGTCAAAACTTTGTTAGGAATTATGTGATCCTTACTAGCTGGAAGTAAGGGAGATGGGGCATGAAGTTATTTCTAGGAGTTGGAGACATACCAAGTTTAGCTCAGTTCTGGGCATCTTTGAAATACCTATACAAACTTGTTCCTACATAGTAACTTGCAACTATGAATGAGAATGTGCTTGCTTACAGCAACGTGCTATATGTTCTGAATGCCCGGATTGGGAATCTGTGTCAAAACTTAGTTAGGAATTATGTCATCCTTACTAGCTGGAAGTAAGGGAGTTTGGGCATGAAGGTATTTCTAGGAGTTGGACACATACCAAGTTTAGCACAGTTCTGGGCATCTTTGAAATACCTATACAAACTTGTTCCTACATAGTAACTTGCAACTTTGACTGAGAATGTGCTTGCTTACCGCAACGTGCTATATGTTCTGAATACGCGAATTCGGAATCTGTCTCAAAACTTTGTTAGGAATTATGTGATCCTTACTAGCTGGAAGTAAGGGTGATGGGGCATGAAGTTATTTCTAGGAGTTGGAGACATACCAAGTTTAGCTCAGTTCTGGTCATCTTTGAAATACCTATACAAACTTGTTCCTACATAATAACTTGCAACTTTGAATGAGTATGTGCTTGCTTACAGCAACGTGCTATATGTTCTGAATGCCCGAATTGGGAATCTGTGTCAAAACTTTGTTAGAAATTATGTGATCCTTACTAGCTGGAATTAAGGGAGATGGGGCATGAAGTTATTTCTAGGAGTTGGAGACATACCAAGTTTAGCTCAATTCTGGGCATCGTTGAAATTCCTATTCAAACTTGTTCCTACATAGTAACTTGCAACTGTGAATAAGAATGTGCTTGCTTGCAGCAACGTGCTATATGTTCTGAATGCCCGAATTGGGAATCTGTGTCAAAACTTTGTTAGGAATTATGTGATCCTTACTAGCTGGAAGTAAGGGAGATGGGGCATGAAGTTATTTCTAGAGGTTGGACACATACAACGTTTAGCTCAGTTCTGGGCATCTTTGAAATACCTATACAAACTTGTTCCTACATAGTAACTTGCAACTTTGAATGAGAATGTGCTTGCTTACAGCAACGTGCTATATGTTCTGAATGCCCGAATTGGGAATCTGTGTCAAAACTTTGTTAGGAATTATGTGATCCTTACTAGATGGAAGTAAGTGAGATGGGGCATTAAGTTATTTCTAGGAGTTGGAGACATACCAAGTTTAGCTCAGTTCTGGGCATCTTTGAAATACCAATACAATCTTGTTCCTACATAGTAACTTGCAACTCTGAATGAGAATGTGCTTGCTTACAGCAACCTGCTATATGTTCTGAATGCCCGAATTGGGAATCTGTGTCAAAACTTTGTTAGGAATTATGTGATCCTTACTAGCTGGAAGTAAGGGAGATGTGGCATGAAGTTATTTCTAGGAGTTGGAGACATACAACGTTTAGCTCAGTTCTGGGCATCTTTGAAATACCTATACAAACTTGTTCCTACATAGTAACTTGCAACTTTGAATGAGAATGTGCTTGCTTACAGCAACGTGCTATATGTTCTGAATGCCCGAATTGGGAATCTGTGTCAAAAGTTTGTTAGGAATTATGTGATCCTTACTAGCTGGAAGTAAGTGAGATGGGGCATGAAGTTATTTCTAGGAGTTGGAGACATACAACGTTTAGCTCAGTTCTGTGCATCTTTGAAATACCTATATAAACTTGTTCCTACATAGTAACTTGCAACTTTGAATGAGAATGTGCTTGCTTACAGCAACGTGCTATATGTTCTGAATGCCCGAATTGGGAATCTGTGTCAAAACTTTGTTAGAAATTATGTGATCCTTACTAGCTGGAAGTAAGGGAGATGCGGCATGAAGTTATTTCTAGGAGTTGGAGACATACAACGTTTAGCTCAGTTCTGGGCATCTTTGAAATACCTATACAAACTTGTTCCTACATAGTAACTTGCATCTTTGAATGAGAATGTGCTTGCTTACAGCAACGTGCTATATGTTCTGAATGCCCGAATTGGAATCTGTGTTCAAAACTTTGTTAGGAATTATGTGATCCTTACTAGATGGAAGTAAGGGAGATGGGGCATGAAGTTATTTCTAGAGGTTGGACACACACAACGTTTAGCTCAGTTCTGGGCATCTTTGAAATACCTATACAAACTTGTTCCTACATAGTAACTTGCAACTTTGAATGAGAATGTGCTTGCTTACAGCATTGTGCTATATGTTCTGAATGCCCGAATTGGGAATCTGTGTCAAAACTTTATTAGGAATTATGTGATCCTTACTAGCTGGAAGTAAGGGAGATGGGGCATGAAGTTATTTCTAGGAGTTGGAGACATACCATTTTAGCTCAGTTCTGGGCATCATTAAATACCTATACAAACTTGTTCCTACATAGTAACTTGCAACTTTGAATGAGAATGTGCTTGCTTACAGCAACGTGCTATATGTTCTGAATACCCGAATTGGGAATCTGTGTCAAAACTTTGTTAGGAATTATGTGATCCTTACTAGATGGAAGTAAGTGAGATGGGGCATTAAGTTATTTCTAGGAGTTGGAGACATACCAAGTTTAGCTCAGTTCTGGGCATCTTTGTAATACCAATACAATCTTGTTCCTACATAGTAACTTGCAACTCTGAATGAGAATGTGCTTGCTTACAGCAACGTGCTATATGTTCTGAATGCCCGAATTGGGAATCTGGGTCAAAACTTTGTTAGGAATTATGTGATCCTTAATAGCTGGAAGTAAGGGAGATGGGGCATGAAGTTATTTCTAGGAGTTGGAGACATACCATTTTAGCTCAGTTCTGGGCATCATTAAATACCTATACAAACTTGTTCCTACATAGTAACTTGCAACTTTGAATGAGAATGTGCTTGCTTACAGCAACGTGCTATATGTTCTGAATACCCGAATTGGGAATCTGTGTCAAAACTTTGTTAGGAATTATGTGATCCTTACTAGATGGAAGTAAGTGAGATGGGGCATTAAGTTATTTCTAGGAGTTGGAGACATACCAAGTTTAGCTCAGTTCTGGGCATCTTTGTAATACCAATACAATCTTGTTCCTACATAGTAACTTGCAACTCTGAATGAGAATGTGCTTGCTTACAGCAACGTGCTATATGTTCTGAATGCCCGAATTGGGAATCTGGGTCAAAACTTTGTTAGGAATTATGTGATCCTTACTAGCTGGAAGTAAGGGAGATGGGGCATGAAGTTATTTCTAGGAGTTGGACACATACCAAGTTTAGCTCAGTTCTGGGCATCTTTGAAATACCTATACAAACTTCTTCCTACATAGTAACTTGCATCTTTGAATGAGAATGTGCTTGCTTACAGCAACGTGCTATATGTTCTGAATGCCCGAATTGGGAATCTGTGTCAAAACTTTGTTAGGAATTATGTGATCCTTACTAGCTGGAAGTAAGGGAGATGGGGCATGAAGTTATTTCTAGGAGTTGGACACATACCAAGTTTAGCTCAGTTCTGGGCATCTTTGAAATACCTATACAAACTTGTTCCTACATAGTAACATGCAACTTTGAATGAGAATGTGCTTGCTTACAGCAACGTGCTACATGTTCTGAATGCCCGAATTGGGAATCTGGGTCAAAACTTTGTTAGGAATTATGTGATCCTTACTAGCTGGAAGTAAGGGAGATGGGGCATGAAGTTATTTCTAGGAGTTTGAGACATACAACGTTTAGCTCAGTTCTGGGCATCTTTGAAACACCTATACAAACTTGTTCCTACATAGTAATATGCAACTTTGAATGAGAATGTGCTTGCTTACAGCAACTTGCTATATGTTCTGAATGCCCGAATTGGGAATCTGTGTCAAAACTTTGTTAGGAATTATGTGATCCTTACTAGCTGGAAGTAAGGGAGTTGGGGCATGAAGTTATTTCTAGAGGTTGGACAGATACCAAGTTTATCTCATTTCACGGCATCTTTGAAATACCTATACAAACTTGTTCCTACATAGTAACTTGCAACTTTGAATGAGAATGTGCTTGCTTACAGCAACGTGCTATATGTTCTGAATGCCCGAATTGGGAATCTGTGTCAAAACTTTGTTAGGAATTATGTGATCCTTACTAGCTGGAAGTAAGGGTGATGGGGCATGAAGTTATCTCTAGGAGTTGGAGACATACCAAGTTTAGCTCAGTTCTGGGCGTCCTTGAAATACCTTTACAAACGTGTTCCTACATAGTAACTTGCAACTTTGAATGAGAATGTGCTTGCTTACAGCAACGTGCTATATGTTCTGAATGCCCGATTTGGGAATCTGTGTCAAAACTTTGTTAGAAATTATGTGATCCTTACTAGATGGAAGTAAGGGAGATGGGGCATGAAGTTATTTCTGGGAGTTGGAGACATACTACGTTAAGCTCAGTTCTGGGCATCTTTCAAATACCTATAGTAACTTGTTCCTACATAGTAACTTGCAACTTTGAATGAGAATGTGCTTGCTTACAGCAACGTGCTACATGTTCTGAATGCCCGAATTGGGAATCTGTGTCAAAACTTTGTTAGGAATTATGTGATCCTTACTAGCTGGAAGTAAGGGAGATGGGGCATGAAGTTATTTCTGGGAGTTGGAGACATATCAAGTTTAGCTCAGTTCTGGGCATCTTTGAAATACCTATACAAACTTGTTCCTACATAGTAACTTGCATATTTGAATGAGAATGTGCTTGCTTACAGCAACGTGCTATAAGTTCTGAATGCCCGAATTGGGAATCTGTGTTCAAAACTTTGTTAGGAATTATGTGATCCTTACTAGCTGGAAGTAAGGTAGTTGGGCCATGAAGTTATTTCTAGGAGTTGGAGACATACCAAGTTTAGCTCAGTTCTGGGCATCTTTGAAATTCCTATACAAACTTGTTCCTACATAGTAACTTGCAACTTTGAATGAGAATGTGCTTGCTTAAAGCAACGTGCTATATGTTCTGAATGCCCGAATTGGGAATCTGTGTCAAAACTTTGTTAGGAATTATGTGATCCTTACTAGATGGAAGTAAGGGAGATGGGGCATGAAGTTATTTCTAGGAGTTGGAGACATACCAAGTTTAGCTCAGTTCTGGGCATCTTTGAAATACCTATACAAAATTGTTCCTACATAGTAACTTGCAACTTTGAATGAGAATGTGCTTTCTTACAGCAACGTGCTATATGTTCTGAATGCCCGAATTGGGAATCTGTGTCAAAACATTGTTAGGAATTATGTGATCCTTACTAGCTGGAAGTAAAGGAGTTGGGGCATGAAGATATTTCTAGGAGTTGGAGACATACAACGTTTAGCTCAGTTCTGGGCATCTTTGAAATACCTATACAAACTTGTTCCCACATAGTAACTTGCAACTTTGAATGAGAATGTGCTTGCTTACAGCAACGTGCTATATGTTCTGAATGCCCGAATTGGGAATCTGTGTCAAAACTTTGTTAGGAATTATGTGATCCTTACTAGCTGGAAGTAAGGGAGTTGGGGCATGAAGTTATTTCCAGGAGTTGGACACATACCAAGTATAGCACAGTTCTGGGCATCTTTGAAATACCTATATAAACTTTTTCCTACATAGTAACTTGCAACTTTGACTGAGAATGTGCTTGCTTACAGCAACGTGCTATGTGTTCTGAATGCCCGAATTGGGAATCTGTGTCAAAACTTTGTTAGGAATTATGTGATCCTTAATAGCTGGAAGTAAGGGAGATGGGGCATGAAGTTATTTCTAGGAGTTGGAGACATACCAAGTTTAGCTCAATTCTGGGCATTTTTGAAATACCTATACAAACTTGTTACTACATAGTAACTTGCAACTGTGAATGAGAATGTGCTTGCTTACAGCAACGTGCTATATGTTCTGAATGCCCGAATTGGGAATCTGTGTCAAAACTTTGTTAGGAATTATGTTATCCTTACTCGCTGGAAGTAAGGGAGATGGGGCACGAAGTTATATCTAGGAGTTGGAGACATACAACCTTTAGCTCAGTTCTGGGCATCTTTGAAATACCTATACAAACTTGTTCCTACATAGTAACTTGCAACATTGAATGAGAATGTGCTTGCTTACAGCAACGTGCTATATGTTCTGAATGCCCGAATTGGGAATCTGTGTCAAAACTTTGTTAGGAATTATGTGATCCTTACTAGCTGGAAGTAAGTGAGATGGGGCATGAAGTTATTTCTAGGAGTTGGAGACATACAACATTTAGCTCAGTTCTGGGCATCTTTGAAATACCTATACAAACTTGTTCCTACATAGTAACTTGCAACTTTGAATGAGAATGTGCTTGCTTACAGCAACGTGCTATATGTTCTGAATGCCCGAATTGGGAATCTGTGTCAAAACTTTGTTAGGAATTATGTGATCCTTACTAGCTGGAAATAAGGGAGTTGGGGCATGAAGTTATTTCTAGAGGTTGGACACATACCAAGTTTAGCTCAGTTCTGGGCATCTTTGAAATACCTATACAAACTTGTTCCTACATAGTAACTTGCAACTTTGAATGAGAATGTGCTTGCTTACAGCAACGTGCGATATGTTCTGAATGCCCGAATTGGGAATCTGTGTCAAAACTTTGTTAGGAATTATGTCATCCTTACTAGCTGGAAGTAAGTGTGATGGGGCATCAAGTTATTTCTAGGAGTTGGAGACATACAACGTTTAGCTCAGTTCGGGGCATCTTTGAAATACCTTTACAAACTTGTTCCTACATAGTAACTTGCAACTTTGAATGAGAATGTGCTTGCTTACAGCAACGTGCTATATATTCTGAATGCCAGAATTGGGAATCTGTGTCAAAACTTTGTTAGGAATTATGTGATCCTTACTAGCTGGAAGTAAGGGAGTTGGGGCATGAAGATATTTCTAGGAGTTGGACACATACAAAGTTTAGCTCAGTTCTGGGCATCTTTGAAATACCTATACAAACTTGTTCCTACATAGTAACTTGCAACGTTGAATGACAATGTGCTTGCTTACAGCAACGTGCTATAAGTTTCAAATGCCCGAATTGGGAATCTGTGTCAAAACTTTGTTAGGAATTATGTGATCCTTACTAGCTGGAAGTAAGGGAGTTGGGGCATGAAGTTATTTCTAGGAGTTGGAGACATACCAAGTTTAGCTCAGTTCTGGGCATCTTTGAAATACCTATACAAACTTGTTCCTACATAGTAACTTGCAACTTTGAATGAGAATGTGCTTGCTTACAGCAACTTGCTATATGTTCTGAATGCCCGATTTGGGAATCTGTGTCAAAACTTTGTTCGGAATTATGTGATCCTTACTAGCTGGAAGTAAGTGTGATTGGGCATGAAGTCATTTCTAGGAGTTGGAGACATACCAAGCTTAGTTCAGTTCTGGGCATCTTTGAAATACCTTTACAAACTTGTTCCTACATAGTAACTTGCAACTTTGAATGAGAATGTGCTTGCTTACAGCAACGTGCTATATGTTCTGAATGCCCGAATTGGGAATCTGTGCCAAAACTTTGTTAGGAATTATGTGATCCTTACTAGCTGGAAGTAAGGGAGATGGGGCATGAAGTTATTACTAGGAGTTGGAGACATACCAAGATTAGCTCAATTCTGGGCATCTTTGAAATACCTATACAAACTTGTTCCTACATAGTAACTTGCAACTTTGAATGAGAATGTGCTTGCTTACAGCAACGTGCTATATGTTCTGAATGCCCGAATTGGGAATCTGTGTCAAAACTTTGTTAGTAATTATGTGATCCTTACTAGCTGGAAGTAAGTGTGATGGGGCATGAAGTCATTTCTAGGAGTTGGAGACATACCAAGCTTAGCTCAGTTCTGGGCATCTTTGAAATACCTTTACAAACTTGTTCCTACATAGTAACTTGCAACTTTGAATGAGAATGTGCTTGCTTACAGCAACGTGCTATATGTTCTGAATGCCCGAATTGGGATTCTGTGTCAAAACTTTGTTAGAAAATATGTGATCCTTACTAGCTGGAAGTAAGGGAGTTGGGGCATGAAGTTATTTCTAGAGGTTGGACACATACCAAGTTTAGCTCAGTTCTGGGCATCTTTGAAATACCTATACAAACTTGTTCCTACATAGTAACTTGCAACTTTGAATGAGAATATGCTTGCTTACAGCAACTTGCTATATGTTCTGAATGCCCGAATTGGGAATCTGTGTCAAATCTTTGTTAGGAACTATGTGATCCTTACTAGCTGGAAGTAAGGGTGATGGGGAATGAAGTTATTTCTAGGAGTTGGAGACATACAACGTTTAGCTCAGTTCTGGGCATCTTTGAAATACCTATACAAACTTGTTTCTACATAGTAACTTGCAACTTTGAATGAGAATGTGCTTGCTTACAGCAACGTGCTATATGTTCTGAATGCCGGAATTGGGAATCTATGTTAAAACTATGTTAGATATTATGTGATCCTTACTAGATGAAAGTAAGGGAGATGGGGCATGAAGTTATTTATAGGAGTTGGAGACATACAACGTTTCCCTCAGTTCTGGGCATCTTTGAAATACCTATACAAACTTGTTCCTACATAGTAACTTGCAACTTTGAATGAGAATGTGCTTGCTTACAGCAACGTGCTACATATTCTGAATGCCCGAATTGGGAATCTGTGTCAAAACTTTGTTAGGATTTATGTGATCCTTACTAGCTGGAAGTAAGGGAGATGGGGCATGAAGTTATTTCTAGGAGTTGGAGACATACCAAGTTTAGCTCAGTTCTGGGCATCTTTGAAATACCTATACAAACTTGTTCCTACATAGTAACTTACAACTTTGAATGAGAATGTGCTTGCTTACATCAACGTGCTATATGTTCTAAATGACCAAATTGGGAATCTGTGTCAAAACTTTGTTAGAAATTATGTGATCCTTATTAGCTGGAAGTAAGGGAGATGGAGCATGAAGTTATTTCTAGGTGTTGGAGACATACCACGTTTAGCTCAGTTCTGGGCATCTTTGAAATACCTATACAAACTTGTTCCTACATTGTAACTTGCAACTTTGAATGAGAATGTGCTTGCTTACAGCAACGTGCTATATGTTCTGAATGCCTGAATTGGGAATCTGTGTCAAAACTTTGTTAGGAATTATGTGATCCTTACTAGCTGGTAGTAAGGGAGATGGGGCATGAAGTTATTTCTAGGAGTTGGAGACATACCAAGTTTAGCTCAGTTCTGGGCATCTTTGAAATACCTTTACAAACTTGTTCCTACATGGTAACTTGCAACTTTGAATGAGAATGTGCTTGCTTACAGCAACGTGCTATATGTTCTGAATGCCCGAATTGGGAATCTGTGTCAAAACTTTGTTAGAAATTATGTGATCCTTACTAGATGGAAGTAAGGGAGATGGGGCATGAAGTTATTTCTAGGAGTTGGAGACATACAACGTTTAGCTCAGTTCTGGGCATCTTTGAAACACCTATAGAAACTTGTTCCTACATAGTAACTTGCAACGTTGAATTGAATGTGCTTGCTTACAGCAACGTGCTACATGTTCTGAATGCCCGAATTGGGAATCTGTGTCCAAACTTTGTTAGGAATTATGTGATCCTTACTAGCTGGAAGTAAGGGAGATGGGGCATGAAGTTATTTCTAGCAGTTGGAGACATACCAAATTTAGCTCAGTTCTGGGCATTTTTGAAATACCTTTACAAACTTGTTCCTACATAGTAAGTTGCAACTTTGAATGAGAATGTGCTTGCTTACAGCAACGTGCTATATGTTCTGAATGCTCGAATTGGGAATCTGTGTCAAAACTTTGTTAGGAATTATGTGATCCTTACTAGCTGGAAGTAAGGGAGATGGGGCATGAAGTTATTTCTAGGAGTTGGAGACATACCAAGATTAGCTCAGTTCTGGGCATCTTTGAAATACCTATACAAACTTGTTCCTACATAGTAACTTGCAACTTTGAATGAGAATGTGCTTGCTTCCAGCAACGTGCTATATGTTCTGAATGCCCGAATTGGGAATCTGTGTCAAAACTTTGTTAGGAAAAATGTGATCCTTACTAGCTGGAAGTAAGGGAGTTGGGGCATTAAGTTATTTCTAGAGGTTGGACACATACCAAGTTAGCTCAGTTCTGGGCATCTTTGAAATACCTATACAAACTTGTTGCTACATAGTAACTTGCAAATTTGAATGAGAATGTGCTTGCTTACAGCAACGTGCTATATGTTCTGAATGCCCGAATTGGGAATCTGTGTCAAAACTTTGTTAGGAATTATGTGATCATTACTAGCTGGAAGTAAGTGTGATGGGGCATGAAGTTATTTCTAGGAGTTGGAGACATACAACGTTTAGCTCAGTTCTGGGCATCTTTGAAATACCTTTACAAACTTGTTCCTACATAGTAACTTGCAACTTTGAATGAGAATGTGCTTGCTTACAGCAACGTGCTATCTGTTCTGAATGCCCGAATTGGGAATCTGTGTTAATACTTTGTTAGAAATTATGTGATTCTTACTAGATGGAAGTAAGGGAGATGGGGCATGAAGATATTTCTAGGAGTTGGAGACATACCAAGTTTAGTTCAGTTCTGAGAATCTTTGATAGTCCTATACAAACTTGTTCCTACATATTAACTTGCAACTTTGAATGAGAATGTGCTTGCTTACAGCAACGTGCTACATGTTCTGAATGCCCGAATTGGGAATCTGCGTCAAAACTTTGTTAGGAATTATGTGATCCTTACTAGCTGGAAGTAAGGGAGAAGGGGCATGAAGTTATTTCTAGGAGTTGGAGACATACAATGTTTAGCTCAGTTCTGGGCATCTTTGAAATACCTATACAAACTTGTTCCTACATAGTAACTTGCAACTTTGAATGAGAATATGCTTGCTTACAGCAACTTGCTATATGTTCTGAATGCCCGAATTGGGAATCTGTGGCAAAACTTTGTTAGGAATTATGTGATCCTTACTGGCTGGAAGTAAGGGAGTTGGGGCATGAAGTTATTTCTAGAGATTGGACACATACCAAGTTTAGCTCAGTTCTGGGCATCTTTGAAATACCTATACAAACTTGTTCCTACATAGTAACTTGCAGCTTTGAATGAGAATGTGCTTGCTTACAGCAACGTGCTATATGTTCTGAATGCCCGAATTGGGAATCTGTGTCAAAACTTTGTTAGGAATTATGTGATCCTTACTGTCTGGAAGTAAGGGAGATGGGGCATGATGTTATTTCTAGGAGTTGGAGACATACCAAGTTTAGCTCAGTTCTGGGCATCTTTGAAATACATATACAAACTTGTTCCTACATAGTAAGTTGCAACTTTGAATGAGAATGTGCTTGCTTACAACAACGTGCTATATGTTCTGAATGCACGAATTGGGAATCTGTGTCAAAACTTTGTTAGAAATTATGTGATCCTTATTAGATGGAAGTAAGGGAGATGGGGCATGAAGTTATTTCTAGGAGTTGGAGACATACCAAGTTTAGCTCAGTTCTGGGCATCTTTGAAATACCTACACAAACTTGTTCCTACATAGTAACTTGCATCTTTGAATGAGAATGTGCTTGCTTACAGCAACGTGCTACATGTTCTGAATGCCCGAATTGGGAATCTGTGTCAAAACTTTGTTAGGAATTATGTGATCCTTACTAGCTGGAAGTAAGGGAGATGGGGCATGACGTTATTTCTAGGAGTTGGAGACATACCAAGTTTAGCTCAGTTCTGGGCATCTTTGAAATACCTTTACAAACTTGTTCCCACTTAGTAACTTGCAACTTTGAATGAGAATGTGCTTGCTTACAGCAACGTGCTATATGTTCTGAATGCCCGAATTGGGAATCTGTGTCAATACATTGTTAGGAATTATGTGATCCTTACTAGCTGGAAGTAAGGGAGATGGGGCATGAAGTTATTTCTAGGAGTTGGAGACATACCAGGTTTAGCTCAGTTCTGGGCATCTTTGAAATACCTATACACATTTGTTCCTACATAGTAATTTGCAACTTTGAATGAGAATGTGCTTGCTTACAGCAACGTGCTATATGTTTTGAATGCCCGAATTGGGAATCTGTGTCAAATCTTTGTTAGGAATTATGTGCTCCTTACTAGCTGGAAGTAAGGGAGATGGGGCATGAAGTTATTTCTAGGAGTTGGAGACATACCACGTTTAGCTCAGTTCTGGGCATCTTTGAAATACCTATACAAACTTGTTACTACATAGTAATTTGCAACTTTGAAGGAGAATGTGCTTGCTTACAGCTACGTGCTATATGTTCTGAATGCCCGAATTGGGAATCTGTGTCAAAACTTTGTTAGGAATTATGTGATCCCTACTACCTGGAAGTAAGGGAGTTGGGGCATGAAGTTATTTCTATGAGTTGAAGACATACCATGTTTAGCTCAGTTCTGGGCATCTTTGAAATACCTATACAAACTTGTTCCTACATAGTAACATGCAACTTTGAATGAGAATGTGCTTGCTTACAACAACGTGCTATATGTTCTGAATGCACGAATTGGGAATCTGTGTCAAAACTTTGTTAGAAATTATGTGATCCTTACTAGATGGAAGTAAGGGAGATGGGGCATGAAGTTATTTCTAGGAGTTGGAGACATACCAAGTTTAGCTCAGTTCTGGGCATCTTTGAAATACCTATACAAAATTGTTCCTACATAGTAACTTGCAACTTTGAATGAGAATGTGCTTGCTTACAGCAACGTACTATATGTTTTGAATGCCCGAATTGGGAATCTGTGTCAAATCTTTGTTAGGAATTATGTGATCCTTACTAGCTGGAAGTAAGGGAGATGGGGCATGAAGTTATTTTAGGAGTTGGAGACATACAATGTTTATCACCGTTCGGGATATCTTTGAAATACCTATACAAACTTGTTCCTTCATAGTAAAATGCAACTTTGAATGAGAATGTGCTTGCTTACAGCAACATGCTATATGTTCTGAATGCCCGAATTGGGAATCTGTGTCAAAACTTTGTTAGGAATTATGTGATCCTTACTAGCTGGAAGTAAGGGAGATGGGGCATGAAGTTATTTCTAGGAGTTGGAGACATACAACGTTTAGCTCAGTTCTGGGCATCTTTGAAATACCTATACAAACTTGTTCCTACATAGTAACTTGCAACTTTGAATGAGAATGTGCTTGCTTACAGCAACGTGCTACATGTTCTGAATGCCCCAGTTGGGAATCTGTGTCAAAAATTTGTTAGGATTTATGTGATCCTTACTAGCTGGTAGTAAGGGAGATGGGGCATGAAGTTATTTCTAGGAGTTGGACACATACCAAGTTTAGCTCAGTTCTGGGTGTCTTTGAAATACCTATACGAACTTGTTCCTACATATTAACTTGCAACTTTGAATGAGAATGTGCTTTCTTACAGCAACGTGCTATATGTTCTGAATGCCCGAATTGGGAATCTGTGTCAAAATGTTAGGAATTATGTGATCCTTACTAGGTGGAAGTAAGGGAGTTGGGGCATGAAGGTATTTCTAGGAGTTGAACACATACCAAGTTTAGCACAGTTCTGGGCATCTTTGAAATACCTTTACAAACTTGTTCCTACATAGTAACTTACAACTTTGAATGAGAATGTGCTTGCTTACAGCAACGTGCTATATGTTCTGAATGCCCGAATTGGGAATCTGTGTCAAAACTTTGTTAGGAATTATGTGATCCTTACTAGCTGGAAGTAAGGGAGATGGGGCATGTAGTTATTTCTAGGAGATGGACACATACCAAGTTTAGCTCAGTTCTGGGCATCTTTGAAATACCTATACAAACTTGTTCCTACATAGTAACTTGCAACTTTGAATGACAATGTGCTTGCTTACAGCAACGTGCTATATGTTCTGAATGCCCGAATTGGGAATCTGTGTCAAAACATTGTTAGAAATTATGTGATCCTTATTAGATGGAAGTAAGGGAGATGGGGCATGAAGTTATTTCTAGGAGTTGGAGACATACCAAGTTTAGCTCAGTTCTGGGCATCTTTGAAATACCTACACAAACTTGTTCCTACATAGTAACTTGCATCTTTGAATGAGAATGTGCTTGCTTACAGCAACGTGCTACATGTTCTGAATGCCCGAATTGGGAATCTGTGTCAAAACTTTGTTAGGAATTATGTGATCCTTACTAGCTGGAAGTAAGGGAGATGGGGCATGACGTTATTTCTAGGAGTTGGAGACATACCAAGTTTAGCTCAGTTCTGGGCATCTTTGAAATACCTTTACAAACTTGTTCCCACTTAGTAACTTGCAACTTTGAATGAGAATGTGCTTGCTTACAGCAACGTGCTATATGTTCTGAATGCCCGAATTGGGAATCTGTGTCAATACATTGTTAGGAATTATGTGATCCTTACTAGCTGGAAGTAAGGGAGATGGGGCATGAAGTTATTTCTAGGAGTTGGAGACATACCAGGTTTAGCTCAGTTCTGGGCATCTTTGAAATACCTATACACATTTGTTCCTACATAGTAATTTGCAACTTTGAATGAGAATGTGCTTGCTTACAGCAACGTGCTATATGTTTTGAATGCCCGAATTGGGAATCTGTGTCAAATCTTTGTTAGGAATTATGTGCTCCTTACTAGCTGGAAGTAAGGGAGATGGGGCATGAAGTTATTTCTAGGAGTTGGAGACATACCACGTTTAGCTCAGTTCTGGGCATCTTTGAAATACCTATACAAACTTGTTACTACATAGTAATTTGCAACTTTGAAGGAGAATGTGCTTGCTTACAGCTACGTGCTATATGTTCTGAATGCCCGAATTGGGAATCTGTGTCAAAACTTTGTTAGGAATTATGTGATCCCTACTACCTGGAAGTAAGGGAGTTGGGGCATGAAGTTATTTCTATGAGTTGAAGACATACCATGTTTAGCTCAGTTCTGGGCATCTTTGAAATACCTATACAAACTTGTTCCTACATAGTAACATGCAACTTTGAATGAGAATGTGCTTGCTTACAACAACGTGCTATATGTTCTGAATGCACGAATTGGGAATCTGTGTCAAAACTTTGTTAGAAATTATGTGATCCTTACTAGATGGAAGTAAGGGAGATGGGGCATGAAGTTATTTCTAGGAGTTGGAGACATACCAAGTTTAGCTCAGTTCTGGGCATCTTTGAAATACCTATACAAAATTGTTCCTACATAGTAACTTGCAACTTTGAATGAGAATGTGCTTGCTTACAGCAACGTACTATATGTTTTGAATGCCCGAATTGGGAATCTGTGTCAAATCTTTGTTAGGAATTATGTGATCCTTACTAGCTGGAAGTAAGGGAGATGGGGCATGAAGTTATTTTAGGAGTTGGAGACATACAATGTTTATCACCGTTCGGGATATCTTTGAAATACCTATACAAACTTGTTCCTTCATAGTAAAATGCAACTTTGAATGAGAATGTGCTTGCTTACAGCAACATGCTATATGTTCTCAATGCCCGAATTGGGAATCTGTGTCAAAACTTTGTTAGGAATTATGTGATCCTTACTAGCTGGAAGTAAGGGAGATGGGGCATGAAGTTATTTCTAGGAGTTGGAGACATACAACGTTTAGCTCAGTTCTGGGCATCTTTGAAATACCTATACAAACTTGTTCCTACATAGTAACTTGCAACTTTGAATGAGAATGTGCTTGCTTACAGCAACGTGCTACATGTTCTGAATGCCCCAGTTGGGAATCTGTGTCAAAAATTTGTTAGGATTTATGTGATCCTTACTAGCTGGTAGTAAGGGAGATGGGGCATGAAGTTATTTCTAGGAGTTGGACACATACCAAGTTTAGCTCAGTTCTGGGTGTCTTTGAAATACCTATACGAACTTGTTCCTACATATTAACTTGCAACTTTGAATGAGAATGTGCTTTCTTACAGCAACGTGCTATATGTTCTGAATGCCCGAATTGGGAATCTGTGTCAAAATGTTAGGAATTATGTGATCCTTACTAGGTGGAAGTAAGGGAGTTGGGGCATGAAGGTATTTCTAGGAGTTGAACACATACCAAGTTTAGCACAGTTCTGGGCATCTTTGAAATACCTTTACAAACTTGTTCCTACATAGTAACTTACAACTTTGAATGAGAATGTGCTTGCTTACAGCAACGTGCTATATGTTCTGAATGCCCGAATTGGGAATCTGTGTCAAAACTTTGTTAGGAATTATGTGATCCTTACTAGCTGGAAGTAAGGGAGATGGGGCATGTAGTTATTTCTAGGAGATGGACACATACCAAGTTTAGCTCAGTTCTGGGCATCTTTGAAATACCTATACAAACTTGTTCCTACATAGTAACTTGCAACTTTGAATGAGAATGTGCTTGCTTACAGCAACGTGCTATATGTTCTGACTGCCCGAATTGGGAATCTGTGTCAAAACATTGTTAGAAATTATGTGATCCTTATTAGATGGAAGTAAGGGAGATGGGGCATGAAGTTATTTCTAGGAGTTGGAGACATACCAAGTTTAGCTCAGTTCTGGGCATCTTTGAAATACCTACACAAACTTGTTCCTACATAGTAACTTGCATCTTTGAATGAGAATGTGCTTGCTTACAGCAACGTGCTACATGTTCTGAATGCCCGAATTGGGAATCTGTGTCAAAACTTTGTTAGGAATTATGTGATCCTTACTAGCTGGAAGTAAGGGAGATGGGGCATGACGTTATTTCTAGGAGTTGGAGACATACCAAGTTTAGCTCAGTTCTGGGCATCTTTGAAATACCTTTACAAACTTGTTCCCACTTAGTAACTTGCAACTTTGAATGAGAATGTGCTTGCTTACAGCAACGTGCTATATGTTCTGAATGCCCGAATTGGGAATCTGTGTCAATACATTGTTAGGAATTATGTGATCCTTACTAGCTGGAAGTAAGGGAGATGGGGCATGAAGTTATTTCTAGGAGTTGGAGACATACCAGGTTTAGCTCAGTTCTGGGCATCTTTGAAATACCTATACACATTTGTTCCTACATAGTAATTTGCAACTTTGAATGAGAATGTGCTTGCTTACAGCAACGTGCTATATGTTTTGAATGCCCGAATTGGGAATCTGTGTCAAATCTTTGTTAGGAATTATGTGCTCCTTACTAGCTGGAAGTAAGGGAGATGGGGCATGAAGTTATTTCTAGGAGTTGGAGACATACCACGTTTAGCTCAGTTCTGGGCATCTTTGAAATACCTATACAAACTTGTTACTACATAGTAATTTGCAACTTTGAAGGAGAATGTGCTTGCTTACAGCTACGTGCTATATGTTCTGAATGCCCGAATTGGGAATCTGTGTCAAAACTTTGTTAGGAATTATGTGATCCCTACTACCTGGAAGTAAGGGAGTTGGGGCATGAAGTTATTTCTATGAGTTGAAGACATACCATGTTTAGCTCAGTTCTGGGCATCTTTGAAATACCTATACAAACTTGTTCCTACATAGTAACATGCAACTTTGAATGAGAATGTGCTTGCTTACAACAACGTGCTATATGTTCTGAATGCACGAATTGGGAATCTGTGTCAAAACTTTGTTAGAAATTATGTGATCCTTACTAGATGGAAGTAAGGGAGATGGGGCATGAAGTTATTTCTAGGAGTTGGAGACATACCAAGTTTAGCTCAGTTCTGGGCATCTTTGAAATACCTATACAAAATTGTTCCTACATAGTAACTTGCAACTTTGAATGAGAATGTGCTTGCTTACAGCAACGTACTATATGTTTTGAATGCCCGAATTGGGAATCTGTGTCAAATCTTTGTTAGGAATTATGTGATCCTTACTAGCTGGAAGTAAGGGAGATGGGGCATGAAGTTATTTTAGGAGTTGGAGACATACAATGTTTATCACCGTTCGGGATATCTTTGAAATACCTATACAAACTTGTTCCTTCATAGTAAAATGCAACTTTGAATGAGAATGTGCTTGCTTACAGCAACATGCTATATGTTCTCAATGCCCGAATTGGGAATCTGTGTCAAAACTTTGTTAGGAATTATGTGATCCTTACTAGCTGGAAGTAAGGGAGATGGGGCATGAAGTTATTTCTAGGAGTTGGAGACATACAACGTTTAGCTCAGTTCTGGGCATCTTTGAAATACCTATACAAACTTGTTCCTACATAGTAACTTGCAACTTTGAATGAGAATGTGCTTGCTTACAGCAACGTGCTACATGTTCTGAATGCCCCAGTTGGGAATCTGTGTCAAAAATTTGTTAGGATTTATGTGATCCTTACTAGCTGGTAGTAAGGGAGATGGGGCATGAAGTTATTTCTAGGAGTTGGACACATACCAAGTTTAGCTCAGTTCTGGGTGTCTTTGAAATACCTATACGAACTTGTTCCTACATATTAACTTGCAACTTTGAATGAGAATGTGCTTTCTTACAGCAACGTGCTATATGTTCTGAATGCCCGAATTGGGAATCTGTGTCAAAATGTTAGGAATTATGTGATCCTTACTAGGTGGAAGTAAGGGAGTTGGGGCATGAAGGTATTTCTAGGAGTTGAACACATACCAAGTTTAGCACAGTTCTGGGCATCTTTGAAATACCTTTACAAACTTGTTCCTACATAGTAACTTACAACTTTGAATGAGAATGTGCTTGCTTACAGCAACGTGCTATATGTTCTGAATGCCCGAATTGGGAATCTGTGTCAAAACTTTGTTAGGAATTATGTGATCCTTACTAGCTGGAAGTAAGGGAGATGGGGCATGAAGTTATTTCTAGGAGATGGACACATACCAAGTTTAACTCAGTTCTGGGCATCTTTGAAATACCTATACAAACTTGTTCCTACATAGTAACTTGCAACTTTGAATGAGAATGTGCTTGCTTACAGCAACGTGCTATATGTTCTGACTGCCCGAATTGGGAATCTGTGTCAAAACATTGTTAGAAATTATGTGATCCTTATTAGATGGAAGTAAGGGAGATGGGGCATGAAGTTATTTCTAGGAGTTGGAGACATACCAAGTTTAGCTCAGTTCTGGGCATCTTTGAAATACCTACACAAACTTGTTCCTACATAGTAACTTGCATCTTTGAATGAGAATGTGCTTGCTTACAGCAACGTGCTACATGTTCTGAATGCCCGAATTGGGAATCTGTGTCAAAACTTTGTTAGGAATTATGTGATCCTTACTAGCTGGAAGTAAGGGAGATGGGGCATGACGTTATTTCTAGGAGTTGGAGACATACCAAGTTTAGCTCAGTTCTGGGCATCTTTGAAATACCTTTACAAACTTGTTCCCACTTAGTAACTTGCAACTTTGAATGAGAATGTGCTTGCTTACAGCAACGTGCTATATGTTCTGAATGCCCGAATTGGGAATCTGTGTCAAAACATTGTTAGGAATTATGTGATCCTTACTAGCTGGAAGTAAGGGAGATGGGGCATGAAGTTATTTCTAGGAGTTGGAGACATACCAGGTTTAGCTCAGTTCTGGGCATCTTTGAAATACCTATACACATTTGTTCCTACATAGTAATTTGCAACTTTGAATGAGAATGTGCTTGCTTACAGCAACGTGCTATATGTTTTGAATGCCCGAATTGGGAATCTGTGTCAAATCTTTGTTAGGAATTATGTGATCCTTACTAGCTGGAAGTAAGGGAGATGGGGCATGAAGTTATTTCTAGGAGTTGGAGACATACCACGTTTAGCTCAGTTCTGGGCATCTTTGAAATACCTATACAAACTTGTTACTACATAGTAATTTGCAACTTTGAAGGAGAATGTGCTTGCTTACAGCTACGTGCTATATGTTCTGAATGCCCGAATTGGGAATCTGTGTCAAAACTTTGTTAGGAATTATGTGATCCCTACTACCTGGAAGTAAGGGAGTTGGGGCATGAAGTTATTTCTATGAGTTGAAGACATACCATGTTTAGCTCAGTTCTGGGCATCTTTGAAATACCTATACAAACTTGTTCCTACATAGTAACATGCAACTTTGAATGAGAATGTGCTTGCTTACAGAAACGTGGTATATGTTCTGAATGACCGAATTGGGAATCTGTGTCAATACTTTGTTAGAAATTATGTGATCCTAACTAGATGGAAGTAAGGGAGATGGGGCATGAAGTTATTTCTAGGAGTTGGAGACATACAACGTTTAGCTCAGTTCTGGGCATCTTTCAAATTCCTATACAAACTTGTTCCTACATAGTAACTTGCAACTTTGAATGAGAATGTGCTTGCTTACAGCAACGTGCTATATGTTCTGAATGCCCGAATTGGGAATCTGTGTCAAAACTTTGTTAGAAATTATGTGATCCTTACTAGATGGAAGTAAGGGAGATGGGGCATGAATTTATTTCTAGGAGTTGGAGACATACCAAGTTTAGCTCAGTTCTGGGCATCTTTGAAATACCTATACAAAATTGTTCCTACATAGTAACTTGCAACTTTGAATGAGAATGTGCTTGCTTACAGCAACGTACTATATGTTTTGAATGCCCGAATGGGAATCTGTGTCAAAACTTTGTTAGGAATTATGTGATCCTTACTAGCTGGAAGTAAGGGAGATGGGGCATGACGTCATTTCTAGGAGTTGGAGACATACCAAGTTTAGCTCAGTTCTGGGCATCTTTGAAATACCTATACAAATTTGTTCCTACATAGTAACTTGCAACTTTGAATGAGAATGTGCTTGCTTACAGCAACGTGCTATATGTTCTGAATGCCCCAATTGGGAATCTGTGTCAAAACTTTGTTAGGAATTATGTGATCCTTACTAGCTGGAAGTAAGGGAGATGGGGCATGAAGTTATTTCTAGGAGTTGGAGACATACCACGTTTAGCTCAGTTCTGGACATCTTTGAAATACCTATACAAACTTGTTCCTACATAGTAACTTGCAACTTTGAATGAGAATGTGCTTGCTTACAGCAACGTGCTATATGTTCTAAATGCCCGAATTGGGAATCTGTGTCAAATCTTTTTTAGGAATTATGTGATACTTACTAGCTGGAAGTAAGGGAGATGTGGCATGAAGTTATTTCTAGGAGTTGGAGACATACCACGTTTAGCTCAGTTCTGGGCATCATTGAAATACCTTTACAAACTTTTTCCTACATAGTAACTTGTAACTTTGAATGAGAATCTGCTTGCTTGCAGCAACGGGCTATATGTTCTGAATGCCCGAATTGGGAATCTGTGTCAAAACTTTGTTAGGAATTATGTGATCCTTACTAGCTGGAAGTAAGGGAGATGGGGCATGAAGTTATTTCTAGGAGTTGGAGACATACAAAGTTTAGCTCAGTTCTGGGCATCTTTGAAAGTCCTATTCAAACTTGTTTCTACATAGTAACTTGCAACTTTGAATGAGAATGTGCTTGCTTACAGCAACGTACTATATGTTCTGAATGCCCGAATTGGGAATCTGTGTCAAAACTTTGTTAGGAATTATGTGATCCTTACTAGCTGGAAGTAAGGGAGTTGGGGCATGAAGTTATTTGTAGGAGTTGGAGACATACCAAGTTTAGCTCAGTTCTGGGCATCTTTGAAATACCTATACAAACTTGTTCCTACATAGTAACTTGCAACTTTGAATGAGAATGTGCTTGCTTACAGCAACGTGCTATATGTTCTGACTGCCCGAATTTGTAATCTGTGTCAAAACTTTGTTAGAAATTATGTGATCCTTACTAGATGGAAGTAAGGGAGATGGGGCATGAAGTTATTTCTAGGAGTTGGAGACATACCAAGTTTAGCTCAGTTCTGGGCATCTTTGAAATACCTATACAAACTTGTTCCTACATAGTAACTTGCATCTTTGAATGAGAATGTGCTTGCTTACAGCAACGTGCTATATGTTCTGAATGTCCGAATTGGGAATCTGTGTCAAAACTTTGTTAGGAATTATGTGATCCTTACTAGCTGGAAGTAAGGGAGATGGGGCATGAAGTTATTTCTAGGAGTTGGACACATACCAAGTTTAGCTCAGTTCTGGGCATCTTTGAAAGTCCTATTCAAACTTGTTCCTACATTGTAACTTGCAACTTTGAATGAGAATGTGCTTGCTTACAGCAACGTACTATATGTTCTGAATGCCCGAATTGGGAATCTGTGTCAAAACTTTGTTAGGAATTATGTGATCCTTACTAGCTGGAAGTAAGGGAGTTGGGGCATGAAGTTATTTCTAGGAGTTGGACACATACCAAGTTTAGCTCAGTTCTGGGCATCTTTGAAATACCTATACAAACTTGTTCCTACATAGTAACTTGCAACTTTGAATGAGAATGTGCTTGCTTACAGCAACGTGCTATATGTTCTGAATGCCCGAATTGGGAATCTGTGTCAAAACTTTGTTAGGAATTATGTGATCCTTACTAGCTGGAAGTAAGGGAGATGGGGCATGAAGATATTTCTAGAGGTTGGACACATACCAAGTTTAGCTCAGTTCTGGGCATCTTTGAAATAGCTAGACAAACTTGTTCCTACATAGTAACTTGCAACTTTGAATGAGAATGTGCTTGCTTCCAGCAACGTGCTATATGTTCTGAATGACCGAATTGGGAATCTGTGTCAAATCTTTGTTAGGAATTATGTGATCCTTACTAGATGGAAGTAAGGGAGATGGGGCATGAAGTTATTTCTAGGAGTTGGAGACATACCAAGTTTAGCTCAGTTCTGGGCATCTTTGAAATACTTTTACAAACTTGTTCCCACATAGTAACTTGCAACTTTGAATGAGAATGTGCTTGATTACAGCAACGTGCTGTATGTTCTGAATGCCCGAATTGGGAATCTGTGTCAAAACTTTGTTAGGAATTATGTGATCCTTAGTAGCTGGAAGTAAGGGAGTTGGGGCATGAAGTTATTTCTAGGAGTTGGAGACATACCAAGTTTAGCTCAGTTCTGGGCATCTTTGAAATACCTATACAAACTTGTTCCTACATAGTAACTTGCAACTTTGAATGAGAATGTGCTTGCTTCCAGCAACGTGCTATATGTTCTGAATGCCCGAATTGGGAATCTGTGTCAAATCTTTGTTAGGAAATATGTGATCCTTACTAGCTGGAAGTAAGGGAGATGGGGCATGAAGTAATTTCTAGGAGTTGGACACATACCAAGTTTAGCTCAGTTCTGGGCATCTTTGAAATACCTATACAAACTTGTTCCTACATAGTAACTTGCAACTTTGAATGAGAATGTTCTTGCTTACAGCAACGTGCTATATGTTCTGACTGCCCGAACTGGAAATCTGTGTCAAAACTTTGTTAGAAATTATGTGATCCTTACTAGATGGAAGTAAGGGAGATGGGGCATGAAGTTATTTCTAGGAGTTGGAGACATACCAAGTTTAGCTCAGTTCTGGGCATCTTTGAAATACCTATACAAACTTGTTCCTACATAGTAACTTGCAACTTTGAATGAGAATGTGCTTGCTTACAGCGACGTGCTATATGTTTCGAATGTCCGAATTGGGAATCTGTGTCAAAACTTTGTTAGGAATTATGTGATCCTTACTAGCTGGAAGTAAGGGAGATGGGGCATGAAGTTATTTCTAGGAGTTGGACACATACCAAGTTTAGCTCAGTTCTGGGCATCTTTGAAAGTCCTATTCAAACTTGTTCCTACATAGTAACTTGCAACTTTGAATGAGAATGTGCTTGCTTACAGCAACGTGCTATATGTTCTGAATGTCCGAATTGGGAATCTGTGTCAAAACTTTGTTAGGAATTATGTGATCCTTACTAGATGGAAGTAAGGGAGATGGGGCATGAAGTTATTTCTAGGAGTTGGACACATGCAACGTTTAGGTCAGTTCTGGGCATCTTTGAAATACCTATAGAAACTTGTTCCTACATAGTAACTTGCAACTTTGAATGAGAATGTGCTTGCTTACAGCAACGTGCTATATGTTCTGAATGCCCGAATTGGGAATCTGTGTCAAATCTTTGTTAGGAATTATGTGATCCTTACTAGCTGGAAGTAAGGGAGTTGGGGCATGAAGTTATTTCTAGAGGTTTGACACATACCAAGTTTAGCTCAGTTCTGGGCATCTTTGAAAGTCCTATTCAAACTTGTTCCTACATAGTAACTTGCAAATTTGAATGAGAATGCGCTTGCTTACAGCAACGTGCTATATGTTCTGAATGCCCGAATTGGCAATCTGTGTCAAAACTTTGTTAGGAATTATGTGATCCTTACTAGCTGGAAGTAAGGGAGTTGGGGCATGAAGTTATTTCTAGAGGTTGGACACATACCAAGTTTAGTTCAGTTCTGGGCATCTTTGAAAGTCCTATACAAACTTGTTCCTACATAGTAACTTGCAACTTTGAATGAGAATGTGCTTGCTTACAGCAACGTGCTATATGTTCTGAATGCCCGAATTGGGAATCTGTGTCATATATTTGTTAGGAATTATGTGATCCTTACTAGATGGAAGTAAGGAAGATGGGGCATGACGTTATTTCTAGGAGTTGGAGACATACCAGGTTTAGCTCAGTTCTGGGCATCTTTGAAATACCTATACAAATTTGTTCCTACATAGTAACTTGCAACTTTGAATGAGAATGTGCTTGCTTACAGCAACGTGCTATATGTTGTG
This sequence comes from Diceros bicornis minor, assembly GCF_020826845.1. Lineage (NCBI taxonomy): Eukaryota > Metazoa > Chordata > Mammalia > Perissodactyla > Rhinocerotidae > Diceros > Diceros bicornis. Next base: position 1,960,983 of record NC_080779.1, read on the forward strand.
AATGCCCGAATTGGGAATCTGTGTCAAATCTTTGTTAGGAATTATGTGATCCTTACTAGCTGGAAGTAAGGGAGATGGGGCATGAAGTTATTTCTAGGAGTTGGAGACATACCACGTTTAGCTCAGTTCTGGGCATCTTTGAAATACCTATACAAACTTGTTCCTACATAGTAATTTGCAACTTTGAAGGAGAATGTGCTTGCTTACAGCTACGTGCTATATGTTCTGAATGCCCGAATTGGGAATCTGTGTCAAAACTTTGTTAGGAATTATGTGATCCCTACTAGCTGGAAGTAAGGGAGTTGGGGCATGAAGTTATTTCTAGGAGTTGAAGACATACCATGTTTAGCTCAGTTCTGGGCATCATTGAAATACCTATACAAACTTGTTCCTACATAGTAACATGCAACTTTGAATGAGAATGTGCTTGCTTACAGCAACGTGGTATATGTTCTGAATGACCGAATTGGGAATCTGTGTCAATACTTTGTTAGAAATTATGTGATCCTAACTAGATGGAAGTAAGGGAGATGGGGCATGAAGTTATTTCTAGGAGTTGGAGACATACAACGTTTAGCTCAGTTCTGGGCATCTTTCAAATTCCTATACAAACTTGTTCCTTCATAGTAACTTGCAACTTTGAATGAGAATGTGCTTGCTTACAGCAACGTGCTATATGTTCTGAATGCACGAATTGGGAATCTGTGTCAAAACTTTGTTAGAAATTATGTGATCCTTACTAGATGGAAGTAAGGGAGATGGGGCATGAATTTATTTCTAGGAGTTGGAGACATACCAAGTTTAGCTCAGTTCTGGGCATCTTTGAAATACCTATACAAAATTGTTCCTACATAGTAACTTGCAACTTTGAATGAGAATGTGCTTGCTTACAGCAACGTACTATATGTTTTGAATGCCCGAATTGGGAATCTGTGTCAAAACTTTGTTAGGAATTATGTGATCCTTACTAGCTGGAAGTAAGGGAGATGGGGCATGAAGTTATTTCTAGGAGTTGGAGACCTACAAAGTTTAGCACCGTTCGGGATATCTTTGAAATACCTATACAAACTTGTTCCTACATAGTATATTGCAACTTTGAATGAGAATGTGCTTGCTTACGGCAACGTGCTATATGTTCTGAATGCCCGAATTGGGAATCTGTGTCAAAACTTTGTTAGGAATTATGTGATCCTTACTAGCTGGAAGTAAGGGAGATGGGGCATGAATTTATTTCTAGGAGTTGGACACATACCACGTTTAGCTCAGTTCTGGGCATCTTTGAAATACCTATACAAACTTGTTCCTACATAGTAACTTGCAACTTTGAATGAGAATGTGCTTGCTTAAAGCAACGTGCTATATGTTCTGAATGCCAGAATTGGGAATCTGTGTCAAAACTTTGTTAGGAATTATGTGATCCTTACTAGCTGGAAGTAAGGGAGATGGGGCATGACGTCATTTCTAGGAGTTGGAGACATACCAAGTTTAGCTCAGTTCTGGGCATCTTTGAAATACCTATACAAATTTGTTCCTACATAGTAACTTGCAACTTTGAATGAGAATGTGCTTGCTTACAGCAACGTGCTATATGTTCTGAATGCCCCAATTGGGAATCTGTGTCAAAGCTTTGTTAGGAATTATGTGATCCTTACTAGCTGGAAGTAAGGGAGATGGGGCATGAAGTTATTTCTAGGAGTTGGAGACATACCACGTTTAGCTCAGTTCTGGGCATCTTTGAAATACCTATACAAACTTGTTCCCACATAGTAACTTGCAACTTTGAATGAGAATGTGCTTGCTTGCAGCAACGGGCTATATGTTCTGAATGCCCGAATTGGGAATCTGTGTCAAAACTTTGTTAGGAATTATGTGATCCTTACTAGCTGGAAGTAAGGTAGATGGGGCATGAAGTTATTTCTAGGAGTTGGAGACATACAAAGTTTAGCTCAGTTCTGGGCATCTTTGAAAGTCCTATTCAAACTTGTTTCTACATAGTAACTTGCAACTTTGAATGAGAATGTGCTTGCTTACAGCAACGTACTATATGTTCTGAATGCCCGAATTGGGAATCTGTGTCAAAACTTTGTTAGGAATTATGTGATCCTTACTAGCTGAAAGTAAGGGAGTTGGGGCATGAAGTTATTTGTAGGAGTTGGAGACATACCAAGTTTAGCTCAGTTCTGGGCATCTTTGAAATACCTATACAAACTTGTTCCTACATAGTAACTTGCAAATTTGAATGAGAATGTGCTTGCTTACAGCAACGTGCTATAAGTTCTGACTGCCCGAATTTGTAATCTGTGTCAAAACTTTGTTAGAAATTATGTGATCCTTACTAGATGGAAGTAAGGGAGATGGGGCATGAAGTTATTTCTAGAGGTTGGACACATACCAAGTTTAGCTCAGTTCTGGAAATCTTTGAAATACCTATACAAACTTGTTCCTACATAGTAACTTGCAACTTTGAATGAGAATGTGCTTGCTTACAGCAACGTGCTATATGTTCTGAATGCCCGAATTGGGAATCTGTGTCAAATCTTTGTTAGGAATTATGTGATCCTTACTAGCTGGAAGTAAGGGAGTTGGGGCATGAAGTTATTTCTAGAGGTTTGACACATACCAAGTTTAGCTCAGTTCTGGGCATCTTTGAAAGTCCTATTCAAACTTGTTCCTACATAGTAACTTGCAAATTTGAATGAGAATGTGCTTGCTTACAGCACCGTGCTATATGTTCTGAATGCCCGAATTGGGAATCTGTGTCAAAACTTTGTTAGGAATTTTGTGATCCTTACTAGCTGGAAGTAAGGGAGTTGGGGCATGAAGTTATTTCTAGGAGTTGGACACATACCAAGTTTAGCTCAGTTTTGGGCATCTTTGAAATACCTATAAAAACTTGTTCTTACATAGTAACTTGCAACTTTGAATGAGAATGCGCTTGCTTACAGCAACGTGCTATATGTTCTGAATGCCCGAATTGGCAATCTGTGTCAAAACTTTGTTAGGAATTATGTGATCCTTACTAGCTGGAAGTAAGGGAGTTGGGGCATGAAGTTATTTCTAGAGGTTGGACAAATACCAAGTTTAGTTCAGTTCTGGGCATCTTTGAAAGTCCTATGCAAACTTGTTCCTACATAGTAACTTGCAACTTTGAATGAGAATGTGCTTGCTTACAGCAACGTGCTATATGTTCTGAATGCCCGAATTGGAAATCTGTGTCATATATTTGTTAGGAATTATGTGATCCTTACTAGATGGAAGTAAGGGAGATGGGGCATGAAGTTATTTCTAGGAGTTGGAGACATACCAAGTTTAGCTCAGTTCTGGGCATCTTTGAAAGTACTATACAAACTTGTTCCTACATAGTAACTTGCAACTTTGAATGAGAATGTGCTTGCTTACAGCAACGTGCTATATGTTCTTAATGCCCGAATTCGAATCTGTGTCAAAACTTTGTTAGGAATTATGTGATCCTTACTAGATGAAAGTAAGGGAGATGGGGCATGAAGTTATTTCTAGGAGTTGGAGACATACAACGTTTAGCTCAGTTCTGGGCATCTATGAAATACCTATACAAACTTGTTCCTACATAGTAACTTGCAACTTTGAATGAGAATGTGCTTGCTTACAGCAACGTGCTATATGTTCTGAATGCCCGAATTGGGAATCTGTGTCAAAACTTTGTTAGGAATTATGTGATCCCTACTAGCTGGAAGTAAGGGTGATGGGGCATGAAGTTATTTCTAGGAGTTGGACACATACCAAGTTTAGCTCAGTTCTGGGCATCTTTGAAAGTCCTATTCAAACTTGTTCCTACATAGTAACTTGCAACTTTGAATGAGAATGTGCTTGCTTACAGCAACGTACTATATGTTCTGAATGCCCGAATTGGGAATCTGTGTCAAAACTTTATTAGGAATTATGTGATCCTTACTAGCTGGAAGTAAGGGAGTAGGGACATGAAGTTATTTCTAGGAGTTGGACACATACCAAGTTTAGCTCAGTTCTGGGCATCTTTGAAATACCTATACAAACTTGTTCCTACATAGTAACTTGCAACTTTGAATGAGAATGTGCTTGCTTACAGCAACGTGCTATATGTTCTGAATGCCCGAATTGGGAATCTGTGTCAAAACTTTGTTAGGAATTATGTGATCCTTACTAGCTGGAAGTAAGGGAGTTGGGGCATGAAGTTATTTCTAGAGGTTGGACACATACCATGTTTAGCTCAGTTCTGGGCATCTTTGAAATACCTATACAAACTTGTTCCTACATAGTAACATGCAACTTCGAATGAGAATGTGCTTGCTTACAGCAACGTGGTATATGATCTTAATGACCGAATTGGGAATCTGTGTCAAATCTTTGTTAGAAATTATGTGATCCTAACTAGATGGAAGTAAGGGAGATGGGGCATGAAGTTATTTCTAGGATTTGGAGACATACAACGTTTAGCTCAGTTCTGGGCATCTTTCAAATACCTATACAAACTTGTTCCTACATAGTTTTGCAACTTTGAATGAGAATGTGCTTGCTTACAGCAACGTGCTATATGTTCTGAATGCACGAATTGGGAATCTGTGTCAAAACTTTGTTAGGAATTATGTGATCCTTACTAGCTGGAAGCAAGGGAGATGGGGCATGAAGTTATTTCTAGGAGTTGGAGACATACAAAGTTTAGCACCGTTCGGGATATCTTTGAAATACCTATACAAACTTGTTCCTACATAGTAAATTGCAACTTTGAATGAGAATGTGCTTGCTTACAGCAACGTGCTATATGTTCTGAATGCCCGAATTGGGAATCTGTGTCAAAACTTTGTTAGGAATTATGTGATCCTTACTAGCTGGAAGTAAGGGAGATGGGGCATGAAGTTATTTCTAGGAGTTGGACACATACCACGTTTAGCTCAGTTCTGGGCATCTTTGAAATACCTATACAAACTTGTTCCTACATAGTAACTTGCAACTTTGAATGAGAATGTGCTTGCTTACAGCAACGTGCTATATGTTCTGAATGCCCGAATTGGGAATCTGTGTCAAAACTTTGTTAGGAATTATGTGATCCTTACTAGCTGGAAATAAGGGAGATGGGGCATGAAGTTATTTCTAGGAGTTGGAGACATACCAAGTTTAGCTCAGTTCTGGGCATCTTTGAAAGTCCTATACAAACTTGTTCCTACATAGTAACTTGCAACTTTGAATGAGAATGTGCTTGCTTACAGCAACGTGCTATATGTTCTTAATGCCCGAATTGGGAATATGTGTCAAAACTTTGTTAGGAATTATGTGATCCTTACTAGATGGAAGTAAGGGAGATGGGGCATGAAGTTATTTCTAGGAGTTGGAGACATATAACGTTTAGCTCAGTTCTGGGCATCTATGAAATACCTATACAAACTTGTTCCTACATAGTAACTTGCAACTTTGAATGAGAATGTGCTTGCTTACAGCAACGTGCTATATGTTCTGACTGCCCGAACTGGAAATCTGTGTCAAAACTTTGTTAGAAATTATGTGATCCTTACTAGATGGAAGTAAGGGAGATGGGGCATGAAGTTATTTCTAGGAGTTGGAGACATACCAAGTTTAGCTCAGTTCTGGGCATCTTTGAAATACCTATACAAACTTGTTCCTACATAGTAACTTGCATCTTTGAATGAGAATGTGCTTGCTTACAGCGACGTGCTATATGTTTCGAATGTCCGAATTGGGAATCTGTGTCAAAACTTTGTTAGGAATTATGTGATCCTTACTAGCTGGAAGTAAGGGAGATGGGGCATGAAGTTATTTCTAGGAGTTGGACACATACCAAGTTTAGCTCAGTTCTGGGCATCTTTGAAAGTCCTATTCAAACTTGTTCCTACATAGTAACTTGCAACTTTGAATGAGAATGTGCTTGCTTACAGCAACGTGCTATATGTTCTGAATGTCCGAATTGGGAATCTGTGTCAAAACTTTGTTAGGAATTATGTGATCCTTACTAGATGGAAGTAAGGGAGATGGGGCATGAAGTTATTTCTAGGAGTTGGACACATGCAACGTTTAGCTCAGTTCTGGGCATCTTTGAAATACCTATAGAAACTTGTTCCTACATAGTAACTTGCAACTTTGAATGAGAATGTGCTTGCTTACAGCAACGTGCTATATGTTCTGAATGCCCGAATTTGGAATCTGTGTCAAATCTTTGTTAGGAATTATGTGATCCTTACTAGCTGGAAGTAAGGGAGTTGGGGCTTGAAGTTATTTCTAGAGGTTTGACACATACCAAGTTTAGCTCAGTTCTGGGCATCTTTGAAAGTCCTATTCAAACTTGTTCCTACATAGTAACTTGCAAATTTGAATGAGAATGCGCTTGCTTACAGCAACGTGCTATATGTTCTGAATGCCCGAATTGGCAATCTGTGTCAAAACTTTGTTAGGAATTATGTGATCCTTACTAGCTGGAAGTAAGGGAGTTGGGGCATGAAGTTATTTCTAGAGGTTGGACACATACCAAGTTTAGTTCAGTTCTGGGCATCTTTGAAAGTCCTATACAAACTTGTTCCTACATAGTAACTTGCAACTTTGAATGAGAATGTGCTTGCTTACAGCAACGTGCTACATGTTCTGAATGCCCGAATTGGGAATCTGTGTCATATATTTGTTAGGAATTATGTGATCCTTACTAGATGGAAGTAAGGAAGATGGGGCATGACGTTATTTCTAGGAGTTGGAGACATACCAGGTTTAGCTCAGTTCTGGGCATCTTTGAAATACCTATACAAATTTGTTCCTACATAGTAACTTGCAACTTTGAATGAGAATGTGCTTGCTTACAGCAACGTGCTATATGTTGTGAATGCCCGAATTGGGAATCTGTGTCAAATCTTTGTTAGGAATTATGTGATCCTTACTAGCTGGAAGTAAGGGAGATGGGGCATGAAGTTATTTCTAGGAGTTGGAGACATACCACGTTTAGCTCAGTTCTGGGCATCTTTGAAATACCTATACAAACTTGTTCCTACATAGTAATTTGCAACTTTGAAGGAGAATGTGCTTGCTTACAGCTACGTGCTATATGTTCTGAATGCCCGAATTGGGAATCTGTGTCAAAACTTTGTTAGGAATTATGTGATCCCTACTAGCTGGAAGTAAGGGAGTTGGGGCATGAAGTTATTTCTAGGAGTTGAAGACATACCATGTTTAGCTCAGTTCTGGGCATCATTGAAATACCTATACAAACTTGTTCCTACATAGTAACATGCAACTTTGAATGAGAATGTGCTTGCTTACAGCAACGTGGTATATGTTCTGAATTACCGAATTGGGAATCTGTGTCAATACTTTGTTAGAAATTATGTGATCCTAACTAGATGGAAGTAAGGGAGATGGGGCATGAAGTTATTTCTAGGAGTTGGAGACATACAACGTTTAGCTCAGTTCTGGGCATCTTTCAAATTCCTATACAAACTTGTTCCTTCATAGTAACTTGCAACTTTGAATGAGAATGTGCTTGCTTACAGCAACGTGCTATATGTTCTGAATGCACGAATTGGGAATCTGTGTCAAAACTTTGTTAGAAATTATGTGATCCTTACTAGATGGAATTAAGGGAGATGGGGCATGAATTTATTTCTAGGAGTTGGAGACATACCAAGTTTAGCTCAGTTCTGGGCATCTTTGAAATACCTATACAAAATTGTTCCTACATAGTAACTTGCAACTTTGAATGAGAATGTGCTTGCTTACAGCAACGTACTATATGTTTTGAATGCCCGAATTGGGAATCTGTGTCAAAACTTTGTTAGGAATTATGTGATCCTTACTAGCTGGAAGTAAGGGAGATGGGGCATGAAGTTATTTCTAGGAGTTGGAGACCTACAAAGTTTAGCACCGTTCGGGATATCTTTGAAATACCTATACAAACTTGTTCCTACATAGTATATTGCAACTTTGAATGAGAATGTGCTTGCTTACGGCAACGTGCTATATGTTCTGAATGCCCGAATTGGGAATCTGTGTCAAAACTTTGTTAGGAATTATGTGATCCTTACTAGCTGGAAGTAAGGGAGATGGGGCATGAATTTATTTCTAGGAGTTGGACACATACCACGTTTAGCTCAGTTCTGGGCATCTTTGAAATACCTATACAAACTTGTTCCTACATAATAACTTGCAACTTTGAAAGAGAATGTGCTTGCTTAAAGCAACGTGCTATATGTTCTGAATGCCAGAATTGGGAATCTGTGTCAAAACTTTGTTAGGAATTATGTGATCCTTACTAGCTGGAAGTAAGGGAGATGGGGCATGACGTCATTTCTAGGAGTTGGAGACATACCAAGTTTAGCTCAGTTCTGGGCATCTTTGAAATACCTATACAAATTTGTTCCTACATAGTAACTTGCAACTTTGAATGAGAATGTGCTTGCTTACAGCAACGTGCTATATGTTCTGAATGCCCCAATTGGGAATCTGTGTCAAAACTTTGTTAGGAATTATGTGATCCTTACTAGCTGGAAGTAAGGGAGATGGGGCATGAAGTTATTTCTAGGAGTTGGAGACATACCACGTTTAGCTCAGTTCTGGGCATCTTTGAAATACCTATACAAACTTGTTCCTACATAGTAACTTGCAACTTTGAATGAGAATGTGCTTGCTTACAGCAACGTGCTATATGTTCTGAATGCCCGAATTGGGAATCTGTGTCAAATCTTTTTTAGGAATTATGTGATCCTTACTAGCTGGAAGTAAGGGAGATGTGGCATGAAGTTATTTCTAGGAGTTGGAGACATACCACGTTTAGCTCAGTTCTGGGCATCTTTGAAATACCTTTACAAACTTTTTCCTACATAGTAACTTGCAACTTTGAATGAGAATGTGCTTGCTTGCAGCAACGGGCTATATGTTCTGAATGCCCGAATTGGGAATCTGTGTCAAAACTTTGTTAGGAATTATGTGATCCTTACTAGCTGAAAGTAAGGTAGATGGGGCATGAAGTTATTTCTAGGAGTTGGAGACATACAAAGTTTAGCTCAGTTCTGGGCATCTTTGAAAGTCCTATTCAAACTTGTTTCTACATAGTAACTTGCAACTTTGAATGAGAATGTGCTTGCTTACAGCAACGTACTATATGTTCTGAATGCCCGAATTGGGAATCTGTGTCAAAACTTTGTTAGGAATTATGTGATCCTTACTAGCTGGAAGTAAGGGAGTTGGGGCATGAAGTTATTTCTAGGAGTTGGAGACATACCAAGTTTAGCTCAGTTCTGGGCATCTTTGAAATACCTATACAAACTTGTTCCTACATAGTAACTTGCAACTTTGAATGAGAATGTGCTTGCTTACAGCAACGTGCTATAAGTTCTGACTGCCCGAATTTGTAATCTGTGTCAAAACTTTGTTAGAAATTATGTGATCCTTACTAGATGGAAGTAAGGGAGATGGGGCATGAAGTTATTTCTAGGAGTTGGAGACATACCAAGTTTAGCTCAGTTCTGGGCATCTTTGAAAGACCTATACAAACTTGTTCCTACATAGTAACTTGCAACTTTGAATGAGAATGTGCTTGCTTACAGCAACGTGCTATATATTCTGAATGCCCGAATTGGGAATCTGTGTCAAAACTTTGTTAGGAATTATGTGATCCTTACTAGCTGGAAGTAAGGGAGATGGGGCATGAAGTTATTTCTAGAGGTTGGACACATACCAAGTTTAGCTCAGTTCTGGGCATCTTTGAAATACCTATACAAACTTGTTCCTACATAGTAACTTGCATCTTTGAATGAGAATGTGCTTGCTTACAGCGACGTGCTATATGTTTCGAATGTCCGAATTGGGAATCTGTGTCAAAACTTTGTTAGGAATTATGTGATCCTTACTAGCTGGAAGTAAGGGAGATGGGGCATGAAGTTATTTCTAGGAGTTGGACACATACCAAGTTTAGCTCAGTTCTGGGCATCTTTGAAAGTCCTATTCAAACTTGTTCCTACATAGTAACTTGCAACTTTGAATGAGAATGTGCTTGCTTACAGCAACGTGCTATATGTTCTGAATGTCCGAATTGGGAATCTGTGTCAAAACTTTGTTAGGAATTATGTGATCCTTACTAGATGGAAGTAAGGGAGATGGGGCATGAAGTTATTTCTAGGAGTTGGACACATGCAACGTTTAGCTCAGTTCTGGGCATCTTTGAAATACCTATAGAAACTTGTTCCTACATAGTAACTTGCAACTTTGAATGAGAATGTGCTTGCTTACAGCAACGTGCTATATGTTCTGAATGCCCGAATTTGGAATCTGTGTCAAATCTTTGTTAGGAATTATGTGATCCTTACTAGCTGGAAGTAAGGGAGTTGGGGCTTGAAGTTATTTCTAGAGGTTTGACACATACCAAGTTTAGCTCAGTTCTGGGCATCTTTGAAAGTCCTATTCAAACTTGTTCCTACATAGTAACTTGCAAATTTGAATGAGAATGCGCTTGCTTACAGCAACGTGCTATATGTTCTGAATGCCCGAATTGGCAATCTGTGTCAAAACTTTGTTAGGAATTATGTGATCCTTACTAGCTGGAAGTAAGGGAGTTGGGGCATGAAGTTATTTCTAGAGGTTGGACACATACCAAGTTTAGTTCAGTTCTGGGCATCTTTGAAAGTCCTATACAAACTTGTTCCTACATAGTAACTTGCAACTTTGAATGAGAATGTGCTTGCTTACAGCAACGTGCTACATGTTCTGAATGCCCGAATTGGGAATCTGTGTCATATATTTGTTAGGAATTATGTGATCCTTACTAGATGGAAGTAAGGAAGATGGGGCATGACGTTATTTCTAGGAGTTGGAGACATACCAGGTTTAGCTCAGTTCTGGGCATCTTTGAAATACCTATACAAATTTGTTCCTACATAGTAACTTGCAACTTTGAATGAGAATGTGCTTGCTTACAGCAACGTGCTATATGTTGTGAATGCCCGAATTGGGAATCTGTGTCAAATCTTTGTTAGGAATTATGTGATCCTTACTAGCTGGAAGTAAGGGAGATGGGGCATGAAGTTATTTCTAGGAGTTGGAGACATACCACGTTTAGCTCAGTTCTGGGCATCTTTGAAATACCTATACAAACTTGTTCCTACATAGTAATTTGCAACTTTGAAGGAGAATGTGCTTGCTTACAGCTACGTGCTATATGTTCTGAATGCCCGAATTGGGAATCTGTGTCAAAACTTTGTTAGGAATTATGTGATCCCTACTAGCTGGAAGTAAGGGAGTTGGGGCATGAAGTTATTTCTAGGAGTTGAAGACATACCATGTTTAGCTCAGTTCTGGGCATCATTGAAATACCTATACAAACTTGTTCCTACATAGTAACATGCAACTTTGAATGAGAATGTGCTTGCTTACAGCAACGTGGTATATGTTCTGAATGACCGAATTGGGAATCTGTGTCAATACTTTGTTAGAAATTATGTGATCCTAACTAGATGGAAGTAAGGGAGATGGGGCATGAAGTTATTTCTAGGAGTTGGAGACATACAACGTTTAGCTCAGTTCTGGGCATCTTTCAAATTCCTATACAAACTTGTTCCTTCATAGTAACTTGCAACTTTGAATGAGAATGTGCTTGCTTACAGCAACGTGCTATATGTTCTGAATGCACGAATTGGGAATCTGTGTCAAAACTTTGTTAGAAATTATGTGATCCTTACTAGATGGAATTAAGGGAGATGGGGCATGAATTTATTTCTAGGAGTTGGAGACATACCAAGTTTAGCTCAGTTCTGGGCATCTTTGAAATACCTATACAAAATTGTTCCTACATAGTAACTTGCAACTTTGAATGAGAATGTGCTTGCTTACAGCAACGTACTATATGTTTTGAATGCCCGAATTGGGAATCTGTGTCAAAACTTTGTTAGGAATTATGTGATCCTTACTAGCTGGAAGTAAGGGAGATGGGGCATGAAGTTATTTCTAGGAGTTGGAGACCTACAAAGTTTAGCACCGTTCGGGATATCTTTGAAATACCTATACAAACTTGTTCCTACATAGTATATTGCAACTTTGAATGAGAATGTGCTTGCTTACGGCAACGTGCTATATGTTCTGAATGCCCGAATTGGGAATCTGTGTCAAAACTTTGTTAGGAATTATGTGATCCTTACTAGCTGGAAGTAAGGGAGATGGGGCATGAATTTATTTCTAGGAGTTGGACACATACCACGTTTAGCTCAGTTCTGGGCATCTTTGAAATACCTATACAAACTTGTTCCTACATAATAACTTGCAACTTTGAAAGAGAATGTGCTTGCTTAAAGCAACGTGCTATATGTTCTGAATGCCAGAATTGGGAATCTGTGTCAAAACTTTGTTAGGAATTATGTGATCCTTACTAGCTGGAAGTAAGGGAGATGGGGCATGACGTCATTTCTAGGAGTTGGAGACATACCAAGTTTAGCTCAGTTCTGGGCATCTTTGAAATACCTATACAAATTTGTTCCTACATAGTAACTTGCAACTTTGAATGAGAATGTGCTTGCTTACAGCAACGTGCTATATGTTCTGAATGCCCCAATTGGGAATCTGTGTCAAAACTTTGTTAGGAATTATGTGATCCTTACTAGCTGGAAGTAAGGGAGATGGGGCATGAAGTTATTTCTAGGAGTTGGAGACATACCACGTTTAGCTCAGTTCTGGGCATCTTTGAAATACCTATACAAACTTGTTCCTACATAGTAACTTGCAACTTTGAATGAGAATGTGCTTGCTTACAGCAACGTGCTATATGTTCTGAATGCCCGAATTGGGAATCTGTGTCAAATCTTTTTTAGGAATTATGTGATCCTTACTAGCTGGAAGTAAGGGAGATGTGGCATGAAGTTATTTCTAGGAGTTGGAGACATACCACGTTTAGCTCAGTTCTGGGCATCTTTGAAATACCTTTACAAACTTTTTCCTACATAGTAACTTGCAACTTTGAATGAGAATGTGCTTGCTTGCAGCAACGGGCTATATGTTCTGAATGCCCGAATTGGGAATCTGTGTCAAAACTTTGTTAGGAATTATGTGATCCTTACTAGCTGAAAGTAAGGTAGATGGGGCATGAAGTTATTTCTAGGAGTTGGAGACATACAAAGTTTAGCTCAGTTCTGGGCATCTTTGAAAGTCCTATTCAAACTTGTTTCTACATAGTAACTTGCAACTTTGAATGAGAATGTGCTTGCTTACAGCAACGTACTATATGTTCTGAATGCCCGAATTGGGAATCTGTGTCAAAACTTTGTTAGGAATTATGTGATCCTTACTAGCTGGAAGTAAGGGAGTTGGGGCATGAAGTTATTTGTAGGAGTTGGAGACATACCAAGTTTAGCTCAGTTCTGGGCATCTTTGAAATACCTATACAAACTTGTTCCTACATAGTAACTTGCAACTTTGAATGAGAATGTGCTTGCTTACAGCAACGTGCTATAAGTTCTGACTGCCCGAATTTGTAATCTGTGTCAAAACTTTGTTAGAAATTATGTGATCCTTACTAGATGGAAGTAAGGGAGATGGGGCATGAAGTTATTTCTAGGAGTTGGAGACATACCAAGTTTAGCTCAGTTCTGGGCATCTTTGAAAGACCTATACAAACTTGTTCCTACATAGTAACTTGCAACTTTGAATGAGAATGTGCTTGCTTACAGCAACGTGCTATATATTCTGAATGCCCGAATTGGGAATCTGTGTCAAAACTTTGTTAGGAATTATGTGATCCTTACTAGCTGGAAGTAAGGGAGATGGGGCATGAAGTTATTTCTAGAGGTTGGACACATACCAAGTTTAGCTCAGTTCTGGGCATCTTTGAAATAGCTATACAAACTTGTTCCTACATAGTAACTTGCAACTTTGAATGAGAATGTGCTTGCTTACAGCAACGTGCTATATGTTCTGAATGCCCGAATTGGGAATCTGTGTCAAATCTTTGTTAGGAATTATGTGATCCTTACTAGATGGAAGTAAGGGAGATGGGGCATGAAGTTATTTCTAGGAGTTGGAGACATACCAAGTTTAGCTCAGTTCTGGGCATCTTTGAAATACCTTTACAAACTTGTTCCCACATAGTAACTTGCAACTTTGAATGAGAATGTGCTTGATTACAGCAACGTGCTATATGTTCTGAATGCCCGAATTGGGAATCTGTGTCAAAACTTTGTTAGGAATTATGTGATCCTTACTAGCTGGAAGTAAGGTAGATGGGGCATGAAGTTATTTCTAGGAGTTGGAGACATACAAAATTTAGCTCAGTTCTGGGCATCTTTGAAAGTCCTATTCAGACTTGTTTCTACATAGTAACTTGCAACTTTGAATGAGAATGTGCTTGCTTACAGCAACGTGCTATATGTTCTGAATGCCCGAATTGGGAATCTGTGTCAAAACTTTGTTAGGAATTATGTGATCCTTACTAGATGGAAGTAAGGGAGATGGGGCATGAAGTTATTTCTAGGAGTTGGACACATGCAACGTTTAGCTCAGTTCTGGGCATCTTTGAAATACCTATAGAAACTTGTTCCTACATAGTAACTTGCAACTTTGAATGAGAATGTGCTTGCTTACAGCAACGTGCTATATGTTCTGAATGCCCGAATTGGGAATCTGTGTCAAATCTTTGTTAGGAATTATGTGATCCTTACTAGCTGGAAGTAAGGGAGTTGGGGCATGAAGTTATTTCTAGAGGTTTGACACATACCAAGTTTAGCTCAGTTCTGGGCATCTTTGAAAGTCCTATTCAAACTTGTTCCTACATAGTAACTTGCAAATTTGAATGAGAATGTGCTTGCTTACAGCACCGTGCTATATGTTCTGAATGCCCGAATTGGGAATCTGTGTCAAAACTTTGTTAGGAATTATGTGATCCTTACTAGCTGGAAGTAAGGGAGTTGGGGCATGAAGTTATTTCTAGGAGTTGGACACATACCAAGTTTAGCTCAGTTTTGGGCATCTTTGAAATACCTATAAAAACTTGTTCTTACATAGTAACTTGCAACTTTGAATGAGAATGCGCTTGCTTACAGCAACGTGCTATATGTTCTGAATGCCCGAATTGGCAATCTGTGTCAAAACTTTGTTAGGAATTATGTGATCCTTACTAGCTGGAAGTAAGGGAGTTGGGGCATGAAGTTATTTCTAGAGGTTGGACAAATACCAAGTTTAGTTCAGTTCTGGGCATCTTTGAAAGTCCTATGCAAACTTGTTCCTACATAGTAACTTGCAACTTTGAATGAGAATGTGCTTGCTTACAGCAACGTGCTATATGTTCTGAATGCCCGAATTGGAAATCTGTGTCATATATTTGTTAGGAATTATGTGATCCTTACTAGATGGAAGTAAGGGAGATGGGGCATGAAGTTATTTCTAGGAGTTGGAGACATACCAAGTTTAGCTCAGTTCTGGGCATCTTTGAAAGTCCTATACAAACTTGTTCCTACATAGTAACTTGCAACTTTGAATGAGAATGTGCTTGCTTACAGCAACGTGCTATATGTTCTTAATGCCCGAATTGGGAATCTGTGTCAAAACTTTGTTAGGAATTATGTGATCCTTACTAGATGAAAGTAAGGGAGATGGGGCATGAAGTTATTTCTAGGAGTTGGAGACATACAACGTTTAGCTCAGTTCTGGGCATCTATGAAATACCTATACAAACTTGTTCCTACATAGTAACTTGCAACTTTGAATGAGAATGTGCTTGCTTACAGCAACGTGCTATATGTTCTGAATGCCCGAATTGGGAATCTGTGTCAAAACTTTGTTAGGAATTATGTGATCCCTACTAGCTGGAAGTAAGGGTGATGGGGCATGAAGTTATTTCTAGGAGTTGGACACATACCAAGTTTAGCTCAGTTCTGGGCATCTTTGAAAGTCCTATTCAAACTTGTTCCTACATAGTAACTTGCAACTTTGAATGAGAATGTGCTTGCTTACAGCAACGTACTATATGTTCTGAATGCCCGAATTGGGAATCTGTGTCAAAACTTTATTAGGAATTATGTGATCCTTACTAGCTGGAAGTAAGGGAGTAGGGACATGAAGTTATTTCTAGGAGTTGGACACATACCAAGTTTAGCTCAGTTCTGGGCATCTTTGAAATACCTATACAAACTTGTTCCTACATAGTAACTTGCAACTTTGAATGAGAATGTGCTTGCTTACAGCAACGTGCTATATGTTCTGAATGCCCGAATTGGGAATCTGTGTCAAAACTTTGTTAGGAATTATGTGATCCTTACTAGCTGGAAGTAAGGGAGTTGGGGCATGAAGTTATTTCTAGAGGTTGGACACATACCATGTTTAGCTCAGTTCTGGGCATCTTTGAAATACCTATACAAACTTGTTCCTACATAGTAACATGCAACTTCGAATGAGAATGTGCTTGCTTACAGCAACGTGGTATATGATCTGAATGACCGAATTGGGAATCTGTGTCAAAACTTTGTTAGAAATTATGTGATCTTAACTAGATGGAAGTAAGGGAGATGGGGCATGAAGTTATTTCTAGGATTTGGAGACATACAACGTTTAGCTCAGTTCTGGGCATCTTTCAAATACCTATACAAACTTGTTCCTACATAGTTTTGCAACTTTGAATGAGAATGTGCTTGCTTACAGCAACGTGCTATATGTTCTGAATGCACGAATTGGGAATCTGTGTCAAAACTTTGTTAGGAATTATGTGATCCTTACTAGCTGGAAGCAAGGGAGATGGGGCATGAAGTTATTTCTAGGAGTTGGAGACATACAAAGTTTAGCACCGTTCGGGATATCTTTGAAATACCTATACAAACTTGTTCCTACATAGTAAATTGCAACTTTGAATGAGAATGTGCTTGCTTACAGCAACGTGCTATATGTTCTGAATGCCCGAATTGGGAATCTGTGTCAAAACTTTGTTAGGAATTATGTGATCCTTACTAGCTGGAAGTAAGGGAGATGGGGCATGAAGTTATTTCTAGGAGTTGGACACATACCACGTTTAGCTCAGTTCTGGGCATCTTTGAAATACCTATACAAACTTGTTCCTACATAGTAACTTGCAACTTTGAATGAGAATGTGCTTGCTTACAGCAACGTGCTATATGTTCTGAATGCCCGAATTGGGAATCTGTGTCAAAACTTTGTTAGGAATTATGTGATCCTTACTAGCTGGAAATAAGGGAGATGGGGCATGAAGTTATTTCTAGGAGTTGGAGACATACCAAGTTTAGCTCAGTTCTGGGCATCTTTGAAAGTCCTATACAAACTTGTTCCTACATAGTAACTTGCAACTTTGAATGAGAATGTGCTTGCTTACAGCAACGTGCTATATGTTCTTAATGCCCGAATTGGGAATATGTGTCAAAACTTTGTTAGGAATTATGTGATCCTTACTAGATGGAAGTAAGGGAGATGGGGCATGAAGTTATTTCTAGGAGTTGGAGACATACAACGTTTAGCTCAGTTCTGGGCATCTATGAAATACCTATACAAACTTGTTCCTACATAGTAACTTGCAACTTTGAATGAGAATGTGCTTGCTTACAGCAACGTGCTATATGTTCTGAATGCCCGAATTGGGAATCTGTGTCAAAACTTTGTTAGGAATTATGTGATCCCTACTAGCTGGAAGTAAGGGTGATGGGGCATGAAGTTATTTCTAGGAGTTGGAGACATACCAAGTTTAGCTCAGTTCTGGGCATCTTTGAAATACCTATACAAACTTGTTCCTACATAGTAACTTGCAACTTTGAATGAGAATGTGCTTGCTTACAGCAACGTGCTACATGTTCTGAATGCCCCAATTGGGAATCTGTGTCAAAACTTTATTAGGAATTATGTGATCCTTACTAGCTGGAAGTAAGGGAGATGGGGCATGAAGTTATTTCCAGGAGTTGGACACATACCAAGTTTAGCTCAGTTCTGGGCATTTTTGAAAGTCCTATTCAAACTTGTTTCTACATAGTAACTTGCAAATTTGAATGAGAATGTGCTTGCTTACAGCAACGTGCTATATGTTCTGAATGCCCGAATTGGGAATCTGTGTCAAAACTTTGTTAGGAATTATGTGATCCTTA
Organism: Diceros bicornis minor; assembly: GCF_020826845.1. Lineage (NCBI taxonomy): Eukaryota > Metazoa > Chordata > Mammalia > Perissodactyla > Rhinocerotidae > Diceros > Diceros bicornis. The sequence goes on from NC_080779.1 coordinate 1,979,045, forward strand.
GTAGCTGGAAGTAAGGGAGTTGGGGCATGAAGTTATTTCTAGGATTTGGAGACATACCAAGTTTAGCTCAGTTCTGGGCATCTTTGAAATACCTATACAAACTTGTTCCTACATAGTAACTTGCAACTTTGAATGAGAATGTGCTTGCTTACAGCAACGTGGTATATGTTCTGAATGCCCGAATTGGGAATCTGTGTCAAAACTTTGTTAGGAATTATGTGATCCTTACTAGCTGGAAGTAAGGGAGATGGGGCATGAAGTTATTTCTAGGAGTTGGAGACATACCAAGTTTAGCTCAGTTCTGGGCATCTTTGAAATACCTATACAAACTTGTTCCTACATAGTAACTTGCAACTTTGAATGAGAATGTGCTTGCTTACAGCAACGTGCTATATGTTCTGAATGTCCGAATTGGGAATCTGTGTCAAAAATTTGTTAGGAATTATGTGATCCTTACTAGCTGGAAGTAAGGGAGATGGGGCATGAAGTTATTTCTAGGAGTTGGACACATACCAAGTTTAGCTCAGTTCTGGGCATCTTTGAAAGTCCTGTTCAAACTTGTTCCTACATAGTAACTTGCAACTTTGAATGAGAATGTGCTTGCTTACAGCAACGTACTATATGTTCTGAATGCCCGAATTGGGAATCTGTGTCAAAACTTTGTTAGGAATTATGTGATCCTTACTAGCTGGAAGTAAGGGAGATGGGGCATGAAGTTATTTCTAGGAGTTGGAGACATACCAAGTTTAGCTCAGTTCTGGGCATCTTTGAAATACCTATACAAACTTGTTCCTACATAGTAACTTGCAACTTTGAATGAGAATGTGCTTGCTTACAGCAACGTGCTATATGTTCTGAATGTCCGAATTGGGAATCTGTGTCAAAAATTTGTTAGGAATTATGTGATCCTTACTAGCTGGAAGTAAGGGAGATGGGGCATGAAGTTATTTCTAGGAGTTGGACACATACCAAGTTTAGCTCAGTTCTGGGCATCTTTAAAAGTCCTATTCAAACTTGTTCCTACATAGTAACTTGCAACTTTGAATGAGAATGTGCTTGCTTACAGCAACGTGCTATATGTTCTGAATGCCGAATTGGGAATCTGTGTCAAAACTTTGTTAGGAATTATGTGATCCTTAATAGCTGGAAGTAAGGGAGTTGGGGCATGAAGTTATTTCTAGAGGTTGGACACATACCAAGTTTAGCTCAGTTCTGGGCATCTTTGAAAGTCCTATACAAACTTGTTCCTACATAGTAACTTGCAACTTTGAATGAGAATGTGCTTGCTTACAGCAACGTGCTATATGTTCTGAATGCCCGAATTGGGAATCTGTGTCAAAACTTTGTTAGGAATTATGTGATCCTTACTAGATGAAAGTAAGGGAGATGGGGCATGAAGTTATTTCTAGGAGTTGGAGACATACAACGTTTAGCTCAGTTCTGGGCATCTATGAAATACCTATACAAACTTGTTCCTACATAGTAACTTGCAACTTTGAATGAGAATGTGCTTGCTTACAGCAACGTGCTATATGTTCTGAATGCCCGAATTGGGAATCTGTGTCAAAACTTTGTTAGGAATTATGTGATCCCTACTAGCTGGAAGTAAGGGTGATGGGGCATGAAGTTATTTCTAGGAGTTGGACACATACCAAGTTTAGCTCAGTTCTGGGCATCTTTGAAAGTCCTATTCAAACTTGTTCCTACATAGTAACTTGCAACTTTGAATGAGAATGTGCTTGCTTACAGCAACGTACTATATGTTCTGAATGCCCGAATTGGGAATCTGTGTCAAAACTTTATTAGGAATTATGTGATCCTTACTAGCTGGAAGTAAGGGAGTAGGGACATGAAGTTATTTCTAGGAGTTGGACACATACCAAGTTTAGCTCAGTTCTGGGCATCTTTGAAATACCTATACAAACTTGTTCCTACATAGTAACTTGCAACTTTGAATGAGAATGTGCTTGCTTAGAGCAACGTGCTATATGTTCTGAATGCCCGAATTGGGAATCTGTGTCAAAACTTTGTTAGGAATTATGTGATCCTTACTAGCTGGAAGTAAGGGAGTTGGGGCATGAAGTTATTTCTAGAGGTTGGACACATACCATGTTTAGCTCAGTTCTGGGCATCTTTGAAATACCTATACAAACTTGTTCCTACATAGTAACATGCAACTTTGAATGAGAATGTGCTTGCTTACAGCAACGTGGTATATGATCTGAATGACCGAATTGGGAATCTGTGTCAAAACTTTGTTAGAAATTATGTGATCCTAACTAGATGGAAGTAAGGGAGATGGGGCATGAAGTTATTTCTAGGAGTTGGAGACATACAACGTTTAGCTCAGTTCTGGGCATCTTTCAAATACCTATACAAACTTGTTCCTACATAGTAATTTGCAACTTTGAATGAGAATGTGCTTGCTTACAGCAACGTGCTATATGTTCTGAATGCACGAATTGGGAATCTGTGTCAAAACTTTGTTAGAAATTATGTGATCCTTACTAGATGGAAGTAAGGGAGATGGGGCATGAAGTTATTTATAGGAGTTGGAGACATACCAAGTTTAGCTCAGTTCTGGGCATCTTTGAAATACCTATACAAAATTGTTCCTACATAGTAACTTGCAACTTTGAATGAGAATGTGCTTGCTTACAGCAACATACTATATGTTTTGAATGCCCGAATTGGGAATCTGTGTCAAAACTTTGTTAGGAATTATGTGATCCTTACTAGCTGGAAGCAAGGGAGATGGGGCATGAAGTTATTTCTAGGAATTGGAGACATACAAAGTTTAGCACCGTTCGGGATATCTTTGAAATACCTATACAAACTTGTTCCTACATAGTAAATTGCAACTTTGAATGAGAATGTGCTTGCTTACAGCAACGTGCTATATGTTCTGAATGCCCGAATTGGGAATCTGTGTCAAAACTTTGTTAGGAATTATGTGATCCTTACTAGCTGGAAGTAAGGGAGATGGGGCATGAAGTTATTTCTAGGAGTTGGACACATACCACGTTTAGCTCAGTTCTGGGCATCTTTGAAATACCTATACAAACTTGTTCCTACATAGTAACTTGCATCTTTGAATGAGAATGTGCTTGCTTACAGCAACGTGCTATATGTTCCGAATGTCCGAATTGGGAATCTGTGTCAAAACTTTGTTAGGAATTATGTGATCCTTACTAGCTGGAAGTAAGGGAGATGGGGCATGAAGTTATTTCTAGGAGTTGGACACATACCAAGTTTAGCTCAGTTCTGGGCATCTTTGAAAGTCCTATTCAAACTTGTTCCTACATAGTAACTTGCAACTTTGAATGAGAATGTGCTTGCTTACAGCAACGTGCTATATGTTCTGAATGCCCGAATTGGGAATCTGTGTCAAAACTTTGTTAGGAATTATGTGATCCTTACTAGATGGAAGTAAGGGAGATGGGGCATGAAGTTATTTCTAGGAGTTGGACACATGCAACGTTTAGCTCAGTTCTGGGCATCTTTGAAATACCTATAGAAACTTGTTCCTACATAGTAACTTGCAACTTTGAATGAGAATGTGCTTGCTTACAGCAACGTGCTATATGTTCTGAATGCCCGAATTGGGAATCTGTGTCAAATCTTTGTTAGGAATTATGTGATCCTTACTAGCTGGAAGTAAGGGAGTTGGGGCATGAAGTTATTTCTAGAGGTTTGACACATACCAAGTTTAGCTCAGTTCTGGGCATCTTTGAAAGTCCTATTCAAACTTGTTCCTACATAGTAACTTGCAAATTTGAATGAGAATGTGCTTGCTTACAGCACCGTGCTATATGTTCTGAATGCCCGAATTGGGAATCTGTGTCAAAACTTTGTTAGGAATTATGTGATCCTTACTAGCTGGAAGTAAGGGAGTTGGGGCATGAAGTTATTTCTAGGAGTTGGACACATACCAAGTTTAGCTCAGTTTTGGGCATCTTTGAAATACCTATAAAAACTTGTTCTTACATAGTAACTTGCAACTTTGAATGAGAATGCGCTTGCTTACAGCAACGTGCTATATGTTCTGAATGCCCGAATTGGCAATCTGTGTCAAAACTTTGTTAGGAATTATGTGATCCTTACTAGCTGGAAGTAAGGGAGTTGGGGCATGAAGTTATTTCTAGAGGTTGGACAAATACCAAGTTTAGTTCAGTTCTGGGCATCTTTGAAAGTCCTATGCAAACTTGTTTCTACATAGTAACTTGCAACTTTGAATGAGAATGTGCTTGCTTACAGCAACGTGCTATATGTTCTGAATGCCCGAATTGGAAATCTGTGTCATATATTTGTTAGGAATTATGTGATCCTTACTAGATGGAAGTAAGGGAGATGGGGCATGAAGTTATTTCTAGGAGTTGGAGACATACCAAGTTTAGCTCAGTTCTGGGCATCTTTGAAAGTCCTATACAAACTTGTTCCTACATAGTAACTTGCAACTTTGAATGAGAATGTGCTTGCTTACAGCAACGTGCTATATGTTCTTAATGCCCGAATTGGGAATCTGTGTCAAAACTTTGTTAGGAATTATGTGATCCTTACTAGATGAAAGTAAGGGAGATGGGGCATGAAGTTATTTCTAGGAGTTGGAGACATACAACGTTTAGCTCAGTTCTGGGCATCTATGAAATACCTATACAAACTTGTTCCTACATAGTAACTTGCAACTTTGAATGAGAATGTGCTTGCTTACAGCAACGTGCTATATGTTCTGAATGCCCGAATTGGGAATCTGTGTCAAAACTTTGTTAGGAATTATGTGATCCCTACTAGCTGGAAGTAAGGGTGATGGGGCATGAAGTTATTTCTAGGAGTTGGACACATACCAAGTTTAGCTCAGTTCTGGGCATCTTTGAAAGTCCTATTCAAACTTGTTCCTACATAGTAACTTGCAACTTTGAATGAGAATGTGCTTGCTTACAGCAACGTACTATATGTTCTGAATGCCCGAATTGGGAATCTGTGTCAAAACTTTATTAGGAATTATGTGATCCTTACTAGCTGGAAGTAAGGGAGTAGGGACATGAAGTTATTTCTAGGAGTTGGACACATACCAAGTTTAGCTCAGTTCTGGGCATCTTTGAAATACCTATACAAACTTGTTCCTACATAGTAACTTGCAACTTTGAATGAGAATGTGCTTGCTTACAGCAACGTGCTATATGTTCTGAATGCCCGAATTGGGAATCTGTGTCAAAACTTTGTTAGGAATTATGTGATCCTTACTAGCTGGAAGTAAGGGAGTTGGGGCATGAAGTTATTTCTAGAGGTTGGACACATACCATGTTTAGCTCAGTTCTGGGCATCTTTGAAATACCTATACAAACTTGTTCCTACATAGTAACATGCAACTTCGAATGAGAATGTGCTTGCTTACAGCAACGTGGTATATGATCTGAATGACCGAATTGGGAATCTGTGTCAAAACTTTGTTAGAAATTATGTGATCCTAACTAGATGGAAGTAAGGGAGATGGGGCATGAAGTTATTTCTAGGATTTGGAGACATACAACGTTTAGCTCAGTTCTGGGCATCTTTCAAATACCTATACAAACTTGTTCCTACATAGTTTTGCAACTTTGAATGAGAATGTGCTTGCTTACAGCAACGTGCTATATGTTCTGAATGCACGAATTGGGAATCTGTGTCAAAACTTTGTTAGGAATTATGTGATCCTTACTAGCTGGAAGCAAGGGAGATGGGGCATGAAGTTATTTCTAGGAGTTGGAGACATACAAAGTTTAGCACCGTTCGGGATATCTTTGAAATACCTATACAAACTTGTTCCTACATAGTAAATTGCAACTTTGAATGAGAATGTGCTTGCTTACAGCAACGTGCTATATGTTCTGAATGCCCGAATTGGGAATCTGTGTCAAAACTTTGTTAGGAATTATGTGATCCTTACTAGCTGGAAGTAAGGGAGATGGGGCATGAAGTTATTTCTAGGAGTTGGACACATACCACGTTTAGCTCAGTTCTGGGCATCTTTGAAATACCTATACAAACTTGTTCCTACATAGTAACTTGCAACTTTGAATGAGAATGTGCTTGCTTACAGCAACGTGCTATATGTTCTGAATGCCCGAATTGGGAATCTGTGTCAAAACTTTGTTAGGAATTATGTGATCCTTACTAGCTGGAAATAAGGGAGATGGGGCATGAAGTTATTTCTAGGAGTTGGAGACATACCAAGTTTAGCTCAGTTCTGGGCATCTTTGAAAGTCCTATACAAACTTGTTCCTACATAGTAACTTGCAACTTTGAATGAGAATGTGCTTGCTTACAGCAACGTGCTATATGTTCTTAATGCCCGAATTGGGAATATGTGTCAAAACTTTGTTAGGAATTATGTGATCCTTACTAGATGGAAGTAAGGGACATGGGGCATGAAGTTATTTCTAGGAGTTGGAGACATACAACGTTTAGCTCAGTTCTGGGCATCTATGAAATACCTATACAAACTTGTTCCTACATAGTAACTTGCAACTTTGAATGAGAATGTGCTTGCTTACAGCAACGTGCTATATGTTCTGAATGCCCGAATTGGGAATCTGTGTCAAAACTTTGTTAGGAATTATGTGATCCCTACTAGCTGGAAGTAAGGGTGATGGGGCATGAAGTTATTTCTAGGAGTTGGAGACATACCAAGTTTAGCTCAGTTCTGGGCATCTTTGAAATACCTATACAAACTTGTTCCTACATAGTAACTTGCAACTTTGAATGAGAATGTGCTTGCTTACAGCAACGTGCTACATGTTCTGAATGCCCCAATTGGGAATCTGTGTCAAAACTTTATTAGGAATTATGTGATCCCTACTAGCTGGAAGTAAGGGAGATGGGGCATGAAGTTATTTCCAGGAGTTGGACACATACCAAGTTTAGCTCAGTTCTGGGCATTTTTGAAAGTCCTATTCAAACTTGTTTCTACATAGTAACTTGCAAATTTGAATGAGAATGTGCTTGCTTACAGCAACGTGCTATATGTTCTGAATGCCCGAATTGGGAATCTGTGTCAAAACTTTGTTAGGAATTATGTGATCCTTAGTAGGTGGAAGTAAGGGAGTTGGGGCATGAAGTTATTTCTAGGATTTGGAGACATACCAAGTTTAGCTCAGTTCTGGGCATCTTTGAAATACCTATACAAACTTGTTCCTACATAGTAACTTGCAACTTTGAATGAGAATGTGCTTGCTTACAGCAACGTGGTATATGTTCTGAATGCCCGAATTGGGAATCTGTGTCAAAACTTTGTTAGGAATTATGTGATCCTTACTAGCTGGAAGTAAGGGAGATGGGGCATGAAGTTATTTCTAGGAGTTGGAGACATACCAAGTTTAGCTCAGTTCTGGGCATCTTTGAAATACCTATACAAACTTGTTCCTACATAGTAACTTGCAACTTTGAATGAGAATGTGCTTGCTTACAGCAACGTGCTATATGTTCTGAATGTCCGAATTGGGAATCTGTGTCAAAACTTTGTTAGGAATTATGTGATCCTTACTAGCTGGAAGTAAGGGAGATGGGGCATGAAGTTATTTCTAGGAGTTGGACACATACCAAGTTTAGCTCAGTTCTGGGCATCTTTGAAAGTCCTGTTCAAACTTGTTCCTACATAGTAACTTGCAACTTTGAATGAGAATGTGCTTGCTTACAGCAACGTACTATATGTTCTGAATGCCCGAATTGGGAATCTGTGTCAAAACTTTGTTAGGAATTATGTGATCCTTACTAGCTGGAAGTAAGGGAGATGGGGCATGAAGTTATTTCTAGGAGTTGGAGACATACCAAGTTTAGCTCAGTTCTGGGCATCTTTGAAATACCTATACAAACTTGTTCCTACATAGTAACTTGCAACTTTGAATGAGAATGTGCTTGCTTACAGCAACGTGCTATATGTTCTGAATGTCCGAATTGGGAATCTGTGTCAAAAATTTGTTAGGAATTATGTGATCCTTACTAGCTGGAAGTAAGGGAGATGGGGCATGAAGTTATTTCTAGGAGTTGGACACATACCAAGTTTAGCTCAGTTCTGGGCATCTTTAAAAGTCCTATTCAAACTTGTTCCTACATAGTAACTTGCAACTTTGAATGAGAATGTGCTTGCTTACAGCAACGTGCTATATGTTCTGAATGCCGAATTGGGAATCTGTGTCAAAACTTTGTTAGGAATTATGTGATCCTTAATAGCTGGAAGTAAGGGAGTTGGGGCATGAAGTTATTTCTAGAGGTTGGACACATACCAAGTTTAGCTCAGTTCTGGGCATCTTTGAAAGTCCTATACAAACTTGTTCCTACATAGTAACTTGCAACTTTGAATGAGAATGTGCTTGCTTACAGCAACGTGCTATATGTTCTGAATGCCCGAATTGGGAATCTGTGTCAAAACTTTGTTAGGAATTATGTGATCCTTACTAGATGAAAGTAAGGGAGATGGGGCATGAAGTTATTTCTAGGAGTTGGAGACATACAACGTTTAGCTCAGTTCTGGGCATCTATGAAATACCTATACAAACTTGTTCCTACATAGTAACTTGCAACTTTGAATGAGAATGTGCTTGCTTACAGCAACGTGCTATATGTTCTGAATGCCCGAATTGGGAATCTGTGTCAAAACTTTGTTAAGAATTATGTGATCCCTACTAGCTGGAAGTAAGGGTGATGGGGCATGAAGTTATTTCTAGGAGTTGGACACATACCAAGTTTAGCTCAGTTCTGGGCATCTTTGAAAGTCCTATTCAAACTTGTTCCTACATAGTAACTTGCAACTTTGAATGAGAATGTGCTTGCTTACAGCAACGTACTATATGTTCTGAATGCCCGAATTGGGAATCTGTGTCAAAACTTTATTAGGAATTATGTGATCCTTACTAGCTGGAAGTAAGGGAGTAGGGACATGAAGTTATTTCTAGGAGTTGGACACATACCAAGTTTAGCTCAGTTCTGGGCATCTTTGAAATACCTATACAAACTTGTTCCTACATAGTAACTTGCAACTTTGAATGAGAATGTGCTTGCTTAGAGCAACGTGCTATATGTTCTGAATGCCCGAATTGGGAATCTGTGTCAAAACTTTGTTAGGAATTATGTGATCCTTACTAGCTGGAAGTAAGGGAGTTGGGGCATGAAGTTATTTCTAGAGGTTGGACACATACCATGTTTAGCTCAGTTCTGGGCATCTTTGAAATACCTATACAAACTTGTTCCTACATAGTAACATGCAACTTTGAATGAGAATGTGCTTGCTTACAGCAACGTGGTATATGATCTGAATGACCGAATTGGGAATCTGTGTCAAAACTTTGTTAGAAATTATGTGATCCTAACTAGATGGAAGTAAGGGAGATGGGGCATGAAGTTATTTCTAGGAGTTGGAGACATACAACGTTTAGCTCAGTTCTGGGCATCTTTCAAATACCTATACAAACTTGTTCCTACATAGTAATTTGCAACTTTGAATGAGAATGTGCTTGCTTACAGCAACGTGCTATATGTTCTGAATGCACGAATTGGGAATCTGTGTCAAAACTTTGTTAGAAATTATGTGATCCTTACTAGATGGAAGTAAGGGAGATGGGGCATGAAGTTATTTATAGGAGTTGGAGACATACCACGTTTAGCTCAGTTCTGGGCATCTTTGAAATACCTATACAAAATTGTTCCTACATAGTAACTTGCAACTTTGAATGAGAATGTGCTTGCTTACAGCAACATACTATATGTTTTGAATGCCCGAATTGGGAATCTGTGTCAAAACTTTGTTAGGAATTATGTGATCCTTACTAGCTGGAAGCAAGGGAGATGGGGCATGATGTTATTTCTAGGAATTGGAGACATACAAAGTTTAGCACCGTTCGGGATATCTTTGAAATACCTATACAAACTTGTTCCTACATAGTAAATTGCAACTTTGAATGAGAATGTGCTTGCTTACAGCAACGTGCTATATGTTCTGAATGCCCGAATTGGGAATCTGTGTCAAAACTTTGTTAGGAATTATGTGATCCTTACTAGCTGGAAGTAAGGGAGATGGGGCATGAAGTTATTTCTAGGAGTTGGACACATACCACGTTTAGCTCAGTTCTGGGCATCTTTGAAATACCTATACAAACTTGTTCCTACATAGTAACTTGCAACTTTGAATGAGAATGTGCTTGCTTACAGCAACGTGCTATATGTTCTGAATGCCCGAATTGGGAATCTGTGTCAAAACTTTGTTAGGAATTATGTGATCCTTACTAGCTGGAAATAAGGGAGATGGGGCATGAAGTTATTTCTAGGAGTTGGAGACATACCAAGTTTAGCTCAGTTCTGGGCATCTTTGAAAGTCCTATACAAAGTTGTTCCTACATAGTAACTTGCAACTTTGAATGAGAATGTGCTTGCTTACAGCAACGTGCTATATGTTCTTAATGCCCGAATTGGGAATATGTGTCAAAACTTTGTTAGGAATTATGTGATCCTTACTAGATGGAAGTAAGGGAGATGGGGCATGAAGTTATTTCTAGGAGTTGGAGACATACAACGTTTAGCTCAGTTCTGGGCATCTATGAAATACCTATACAAACTTGTTCCTACATAGTAACTTGCAACTTTGAATGAGAATGTGCTTGCTTACAGCAACGTGCTATATGTTCTGAATGCCCGAATTGGGAATCTGTGTCAAAACTTTGTTAGGAATTATGTGATCCCTACTAGCTGGAAGTAAGGGTGATGGGGCATGAAGTTATTTCTAGGAGTTGGAGACATACCAAGTTTAGCTCAGTTCTGGGCATCTTTGAAATACCTATACAAACTTGTTCCTACATAGTAACTTGCAACTTTGAATGAGAATGTGCTTGCTTACAGCAACGTGCTACATGTTCTGAATGCCCCAATTGGGAATCTGTGTGAAAACTTTATTAGGAATTATGTGATCCTTACTAGCTGGAAGTAAGGGAGATGGGGCATGAAGTTATTTCTAGGAGTTGGACACATACCAAGTTTAGCTCAGTTCTGGGCATCTTTGAAAGTCCTGTTCAAACTTGTTCCTACATAGTAACTTGCAACTTTGAATGAGAATGTGCTTGCTTACGGCAACGTACTATATGTTCTGAATGCCCGAATTGGGAATCTGTGTCAAAACTTTGTTAGGAATTATGTGATCCTTACTAGCTGGAAGTAAGGGAGTTGGGGCATGAAGTTATTTCTAGGAGTTGGACACATACCAAGTTTAGCTCAGTTCTGGGCATCTTTGAAATACCTATACAAACTTGTTCCTACATAGTAACTTGCAGCTTTGAATGAGAATGTGCTTGCTTACAGCAACGTGCTATATGTTCTGAATGCCCGAATTGGGAATCTGTGTCAAAACTTTGTTAGGAATTATGTGATCCTTACTAGCTGGAAGTAAGGGAGTTGGGGCATGATGTTATTTCTAGGAGTTGGAGACATACGGAGTTTAGCTCAGTTCTGGGCATCTTTGAAATACCTATACAAACTTGTTCCTACATAGTAACTTGCAACTTTGATTGAGAATGTGCTTGCTTACAGCAACGTGCTATATGTTCTGAATGCCCGAATTGGGAATCTGTGTCAAAACTTTGTTAGGAATTATGTGATCCTTACTAGCTGGAAGTAAGGGAGATGGGGCATGAAGTTATTTCTAGGAGTTGTGGACATACCACGTTTAGCTCAGTTCTGGGCATCTTTGAAATACCTATACAAACTTGTTCCTACATAGTAACTTGCAACTTTGAATGAGAATGTGCTTGCTTACAGCAACGTGGTATATGTTCTGAATGCCCGAATTGGGAATCTGTGTCAAAACTTTGTTAGGAATTATGTGATCCCTACTAACTGGAAGTAAGGGTGATGGGGCATAAGTTATTTCTAGGAGTTGGACACATACCACGTTTAGCTCAGTTCTGGGCATCTTTGAAATACCTATACAAACTTGTTCCTACATAGTAACTTGCAACTTTGAATGAGAATGTGCTTGCTTACAGCAACGTGCTATATGTTCTGAATGTCCGAATTGGGAATCTGTGTCAAAAATTTGTTAGGAATTATGTGATCCTTACTAGCTGGAAGTAAGGGAGATGGGGCATGAAGTTATTTCTAGGAGTTGGACACATACCAAGTTTAGCTCAGTTCTGGGCATCTTTGAAAGTCCTATTCAAACTTGTTCCTACATAGTAACTTGCAACTTTGAATGAGAATGTGCTTGCTTACAGCAACGTGCCCTATGTTCTGAATGCCGAATTGGGAATCTGTGTCAAAACTTTGTTAGGAATTATGTGATCCTTAATAGCTGGAAGTAAGGGAGTTGGGGCATGAAGTTATTTCTAGAGGTTGGACACATCCCAAGTTTAGCTCAGTTCTGGGCATCTTTGAAATACCTATACAAACTTGTTCCTACATAGTAACTTGCAACTTTGAATGAGAATGTGCTTGCTTACAGCAACGTGCTATATGTTCTGAATGCCCGAATTGGGAATCTGTGTCAAAACTTTGTTAGGAATTATGTGATCCTTACTAGCTGGAAGTAAGGGAGAAGGGGCATGAAGTTATTTCTAGGAGTTGGACACATACCAAGATTAGCTCAGTTCTGAGCATCTTTGAAATACCTATACGAACTTGTTCCTACATACTAACTTGCAGCTTTGAATGAGAATGTGCTTGCTTACAGCAACGTGCTATATGTTCTGAATGCCCGAATTGGGAATCTGTGTCAAAACTTTGTTAGGAATTATGTGATCCTTAGTAGCTGGAAGTAAGGGAGTTGGGGCATGAAGTTATTTCTAGGAGTTGGAGACATACCAAGTTTAGCTCAGTTCTGGGCATCTTTGAAATACCTATACAAACTTGTTCCTACATAGTAACTTGCAACTTTGAATGAGAATGTGCTTGCTTACAGCAACGTGGTATATGTTCTGAATGCCCGAATTGGGAATCTGTGTCAAAACTTTGTTAGGAATTATGTGATCCTTACTAGCTGGACGTAAGGGAGATGGGGCATGAAGTTATTTCTAGGAGTTGGAGACATACCAAGTTTAGCTCAGTTCTGGGCTTCTTTGACATACCTATACAAACTTGTTCCTACATAGTAACTTGCAACTTTGAATGAGAATGTGCTTGCTTACAGCAAAGTGCTAAATGTTCTGAATGTCCGAATTGGGAATCTGTGTCAAATATTTGTTAGGAATTATGTGATCCTTACTAGCTGGAAGTAAGGGAGATGGGGAATGAAGTTATTTCTAGGAGTTGGACACATACCAAGTTTAGCTCAGTTCTGGGCATCTTTGAAAGTCCTATTCAAACTTGTTCCTACATAGTAACTTGCAACTTTGAATGAGAATGTGCTTGCTTACAGCAACGTACTAAATGTTCTGAATGCCCGAATTGGGAACCTGTGTCAAAACTTAATTAGGAATTATGTGATCCTTACTAGCAGGAAGTAATGGAGATGGGGCATGACGTTATTTCTAGGAGTTGGAGACATACCAAGTTTAGCTCAGTTCTGGGCATCTTTGAAATACCTATACAAACTTGTTCCTACATAGTAACTTGCAACTTTGAATGAGAATGTGCTTGCTTACAGCAACGTGCTATATGTTCTGAATTCCCCAATTGGGAATGTGTGTCAAATCTTTGTTAGGAATTATGTGATCCTTACTAGCTGGAAGTAAGGGAGATGGGGCATGAAGTTATTTCTAGGAGTTGGAGACATACCACGTTTAGCTCAGTTCTGGGCATCTTTGAAATACCTATACAAACTTGTTCCTACATAGTAACTTGCAATTTTGAATGAGAATGTGCTTGCTTAAAGCAACGTGCTATATGTTCTGAATGCCCGAATTGGGAATCTGTGTCAAAACTTTGTTAGGAATTATGTGATCCTTACTAGCTGGAAGTAAGGGAGATGAGGCATGAAGTTATTTCTAGGAGTTGGAGACATACCACGTTTAGCTCAGTTCTGGGCATCTTTGAAATATCTATACCAACTTGTTCCTACATAGTAACTTGCATCTTTGAATGAGAATGTGCTTGCTTACAGCAACATGCTATATGTTCTGAATGTCCGAATTGGAAATCTGTGTCAAAACTTTGTTAGGAATTATGTGATCCTTACTAGCTGGAAGTAGGGGAGATGGGGCATGAAGTTATTTCTAGGAGTTGGAGACATACCAAGTTTAGCTCAGTTCTGGGCATCTTTGAAAGTCCTATTCAAACTTGTTCCTACATAGTAACTTGCAACTTTGAATGAGAATGTGCTTGCTTACAGCAACTTACTATATGTTCTGAATGCCCGAATTGGGAATCTGTGTCAAAACTTTGTTAGGAATTATGTGATCCTTACTAGCTGGAAGTAAGGGAGTTGGGGCATGAAGTTATTTCTAGGAGTTGGACACATACCAAGTTTCGCTCAGTTCTGGGCATCTTTGAAATACCTATAGAAACTTATTCCAACATAGTAACTTGCAACTTTGAATGAGAATGTGCTTGCTTACAGCAACGTGCTATATGTTCTGAATGCCCGAATTGGGAATCTGTGTCAAAACTTTGTTAGGAATTATGTGATCCTTACTAGCTGGAAGTAAGGGAGATGGGGCATGAAGTTATTTCTAGGAGTTGGAGACACACAACGTTTAGCTGAGTTCTGGGCATCTTTGAAATACCTATACAAACTTGTTCCTACATAGTAACTTGCAGCTTTGAATGAGAATGTGCTTTCTTACAGCAACGTGCTATATGTTCTGAATGCCCGAATTGGGAATCTGTGTCAAAACTTTGTTAGGAATTATGTGATCCTTACTAGCTGGAAGTAAGGGAGTTGGGGTGTGAAGTTATTTCTAGAGGTTGGACACATACCAAGTTTAGCTCAGTTCTGGGCATCTTTGAAATACCTATACAAACTTGTTCCTACATAGTAACTTGCAACTTTGAATGAGAATGTGCTTGCTTACAGCAACGTGCTATATGTTTTGAATGCCCGAACTGGGAATCTGTGTCAAAACTTTGTTAGGAATTATGTGATCCTTACTAGCTGGAAGTAAGGGTGATGGGGCATGAAGTTATTTCTAGGAGTTGGAGACATACAACGTTTAGCTGAGTTCTGGGCATCTTTGAAATACCTTTACAAACTTGTTCCTACATAGTAACTTGCAACTTTGAATGAGAATGTGCTTGCTTACAGCAACGTGCTATATGTTCTGAATGCCCGAATTGGGAATCTGTGTTAAAACTTTGTTAGAAATTATGTGATACTTACTAGATGGAAGTAAGGGAGATGGGGCATGAAGTTATTTCTAGGAGTTGGAGACATACAACGTTTAGCTCAGTTCTGGGCATCTTTGAAATACCTATACAAACTTGTTCCTACATAGTAACTTGCAACTTTGAATGAGAATGTGCTTGCTTACAGTAACGTGCTATATGTTCTGAATGCCCGAATTGGGAATCTGTGTCAAATCTTTGTTAGGAATTATGTGATCCTTACTAGCTGGAAGTAAGTGAGATGGGGCATGAAGTTATTTCTAGGAGTTGGACCCATACAATTTTAGCACCGTTCCGGGTATCTTTGAAATATCTATACAAACTTGTTCCTACATAGTAACTTGCAACTTTGAATGAGAATGTGCTTGCTTACAGCAACGTGCTATATGTTCTGAATGCCCGAATTGGGAATGTGTGTCAAAAGTTTGTTAGGAATTATGTGATCCTTACCAGCTGGAAGTAAGGGATATGGGGCATGACGTTATTTCTACGAGTTGGAGACATAACAAGTTTAGCTCAGTTCTGGGCATCTTTGAAATACCTATACAAACTTGTTCCTACATAGTAACTTGCAACTTTGAATGAGAATGTGCTTGCTTACAGCAACGTGCTATATGTTCTGAATGCCCGAATTGGGAATCTGTGTCAAATCTTTGTTAGGAATTATGTGATCCTTGCTAGCTGGAAGTAAGGGAGATGGGGCATGAAGTATTTCTAGAAGTTGGAGACATACAACGTTTAGCTCAGTTCTGGGCATCTTTGAAATACCTTTACAAACTTGTTCCCACATAGTAACTTGCAACATTGAATGAGAATGTGCTTGCTTACAGCAACGTGCTATATTTTCTGAATGCCAGAATTGGGAATCTGTGTTAAAACATTGTTAGAAATTATGTGATCCTTACTAGATGGAAGTAAGGGAGATGGGGCATGAAGTTATTTCTAGGAGTTGGAGACATACAACGTTTAGCTCAGTTCTGGGCATCTTTGAAATTCCTATACAAACTTGTTTCTACATAGTAACTTGCAACTTTGAATGAGAATGTGCTTGCTTACAGTAACGTGCTATATGTTCTGAATGCCCGAATTGGGAATCTGTGTCAAATCTTTGTTAGGAATTATGTGATCCTTACTAGCTGGAAGTAAGGGAGTTGGGGTATGAAGTTATTTCTAGAGGTTGGACAGATACCAAGTTTAGCTCAGTTCTGGGCATCTTTGAAATACCTATACAAACTTGTTCCTACATAGTAACTTGCAACTTTGAAGGAGAATGTGCTTGCTTACAGCAACGTGCTATATGTTCTGAATGCCCGAATTGGGAATCTGTGTCAAATCTTTGTTAGGAATTATGTGATCCTTACTGGCTGGAAGTAATGGTGATGGGGCATGAAGTTATTTCTAGGAGTTGGAGACATACAACGTTTAGCTCAGTTCTGGGCATCTTTGAAATACCTATACAAACTTGTTCCTTCATAGTAACTTGCAACTTTGAATGAGAAAGTGCTTGCTTACAGCAACGCGCTACATGTTCTGAATGCCCGAACTGGGAATCTGTTTCAAAACTTTGTTAGGAATTATGTGATCCTTACTAGCTGGAAGTAAGGGAGTTGGGGCATGAAGTTATTTCTAGAGGTTGGACACATACCAAGTTTAGCTCAGTTCTGGGCATCTTTGAAATACCTATACAAACTTGTTCCTACATAGTAACTTGCAACTTTGAATGAGAATGTGCTTGCTTACAGCAACGTGCTATATGTTCTGAATGCCCGAATTGGGAATCTGTGTCAAATCTTTGTTAGAAATTATGTGATCCTTACTAGCTGGAAGTAAGGAAGATGGGGCATGAAGTTATTTCTAGGAGTTGGACACATACAAAGTTTAGCAACGTTCGGGGTATCTTTGAAATACCTATACAAACTTGTTCCTACATAGTAACTTGCAACTTTGAATGAGAATGTGCTTGCTTACAGCAACGTGCTATATGTTCTGAATGCCCGAATTGGGAATGTGTGTCAAAAGTTTGTTAGGAATTATGTGATACTTACTAGCTGGAAGTAAGGGAGTTGGGGCATGAAATTATTTCTAGAGGTTGGACACATACCAAGTTTAGCTCAGTTCTGGGCATCTTTGAAATACCTACACAAACTTGTTCCTACATAGTAACTTGCAACTTTGAATGAGAATGTGCTTGCTTACAGCAACGTGCTATATGTTCTGAATGCCCGAATTGGGAATCTGTGTCAAAACTTTGTTAGGAATTATGTGATCCTTACTAGCTGGAGTAAGGGTGATGGGGCATGAAGTTATTTCTAGGAGTTGGAGACATACAACGTTTAGCTCAGTTCTGGGCATCTTTGAAATACCTTTACAAACTTGTTCCTACATAGTAACTTGCAACTTTGAATGAGAATGTGCTTGCTTACAGCAACGTGCTATATGTTCTGAATGCCCGAATTGGGAATCTGTGTCAAAACTTTGTTAGAAATTATGTGATCCTTACTAGATGGAAGTAAGGGAGATGGGGCATGAAGTTATTTCTAGGAGTTGGAGACATACAACGTTTAGCTCAGTTCTGGGCATCTTTGAAATACCTATACAAACTTGTTCCTTCATAGTAACTTGCAACTTTTAATGAGAAAGTGCTTGCTTACAGCAACGCGCTACATGTTCTGAATGCCCGAATTGGGAATCTGTGTCAAAACTTTGTTAGGAATTATGTGATCCTTACTAGCTGGAAGTAAGGGAGATGGGGCATGAAGTTATTTCTAGGAGTAGGAGACATACCAAGTTTAGCTCAGTTCTGGGCATCTTTGAAATACCTATACAAACTTGTTCCTACATAGTAACTTGCAACTTTGAATGAGAATGTGCTTGCTTACAGCAACGTGCTACATGTTCTGAATACCCGAATTGGGAATCTGTGTCAAAACTTTGTTAGGAATTACGTGATCCTTACTAGCTGGAAGTAAGGGAGTTGGGGCATGAAGATATTTCTAGGAGTTGGAGACATACCAAGTTTAGCACAGTTCTGGGCATCTTTGAAATACCTTTACAAACTTGTTCCTACATAGTAACTTGCAACTTTGAATGAGAATGTGCTTGTTTACAGCAACGTGCTATATGTTCTGAATGCCCGAATTGGGAATCTGTGTCAAAACTTTGTTAGGAATTATGTGATCCTTACTAGCTGGAAGTAAGGGAGATTGGGCATGAAGTTATTTCTAGGAGTTGGACACATACAAAGTTTAAAACCGTTCGGGGTATCTTTGAAATACCTATACAAACTTGTTCCTACATAGTAATTTGCAACTTTGAATGAGAATGTGCTTGCTTACAGCAACGTGCTATATGTTCTGAATGCCCGAATTGGGAATCTGTGTCAAAACTTTGTTAGGAATTATGTGATCCTTACTAGCTGGAGTAAGGGTGATGGGGCATGAAGTTATTTCTAGGAGTTGGAGACATACAACGTTTAGCTCAGTTCTGGGCATCTTTGAAATACCTTTACGAACTTGTTCCTACATAGTAACTTGCAACTTTGAATGAGAATGTGCTTGCTTACAGCAACGTGCTATATGTTCTGAATGCCCGAATTGGGAATCTGTGTCAAATCTTTGTTAGGAATTATGTGATCCTTGCTAGCTGGAAGTAAGGGAGATGGGGCATGAAGTATTTCTAGAAGTTGGAGACATACAACGTTTAGCTCAGTTCTGGGCATCTTTGAAATACCTTTACAAACTTGTTCCCACATAGTAACTTGCAACATTGAATGAGAATGTGCTTGCTTACAGCAACGTGCTATATTTTCTGAATGCCAGAATTGGGAATCTGTGTTAAAACATTGTTAGAAATTATGTGATCCTTACTAGATGGAAGTAAGGGAGATGGGGCATGAAGTTATTTCTAGGAGTTGGAGACATACAACGTTTAGCTCAGTTCTGGGCATCTTTGAAATTCCTATACAAACTTGTTTCTACATAGTAACTTGCAACTTTGAATGAGAATGTGCTTGCTTACAGTAACGTGCTATATGTTCTGAATGCCCGAATTGGGAATCTGTGTCAAATCTTTGTTAGGAATTATGTGATCCTTACTAGCTGGAAGTAAGGGAGTTGGGGTATGAAGTTATTTCTAGAGGTTGGACAGATACCAAGTTTAGCTCAGTTCTGGGCATCTTTGAAATACCTATACAAACTTGTTCCTACATAGTAACTTGCAACTTTGAAGGAGAATGTGCTTGCTTACAGCAACGTGCTATATGTTCTGAATGCCCGAATTGGGAATCTGTGTCAAAACTTTGTTAGGAATTATGTGATCCTTACTGGCTGGAAGTAATGGTGATGGGGCATGAAGTTATTTCTAGGAGTTGGAGACATACAACGTTTAGCTCAGTTCTGGGCATCTTTGAAATACCTATACAAACTTGTTCCTTCATAGTAACTTGCAACTTTGAATGAGAAAGTGCTTGCTTACAGCAACGCGCTACATGTTCTGAATGCCCGAACTGGGAATCTGTTTCAAAACTTTGTTAGGAATTATGTGATCCTTACTAGCTGGAAGTAAGGGAGTTGGGGCATGAAGTTATTTCTAGAGGTTGGACACATACCAAGTTTAGCTCAGTTCTGGGCATCTTTGAAATACCTATACAAACTTGTTCCTACATAGTAACTTGCAACTTTGAATGAGAATGTGCTTGCTTACAGCAACGTGCTATATGTTCTGAATGCCCGAATTGGGAATCTGTGTCAAATCTTTGTTAGAAATTATGTGATCCTTACTAGCTGGAAGTAAGGAAGATGGGGCATGAAGTTATTTCTAGGAGTTGGACACATACAAAGTTTAGCAACGTTCGGGGTATCTTTGAAATACCTATACAAACTTGTTCCTACATAGTAACTTGCAACTTTGAATGAGAATGTGCTTGCTTACAGCAACGTGCTATATGTTCTGAATGCCCGAATTGGGAATGTGTGTCAAAAGTTTGTTAGGAATTATGTGATACTTACTAGCTGGAAGTAAGGGAGTTGGGGCATGAAATTATTTCTAGAGGTTGGATACATACCAAGTTTAGCTCAGTTCTGGGCATCTTTGAAATACCTACACAAACTTGTTCCTACATAGTAACTTGCAACTTTTAATGAGAAAGTGCTTGCTTACAGCAACGCGCTACATGTTCTGAATGCCCGAATTGGGAATCTGTGTCAAAACTTTGTTAGGAATTATGTGATCCTTACTAGCTGGAAGTAAGGGAGATGGGGCATGAAGTTATTTCTAGGAGTAGGAGACATACCAAGTTTAGCTCAGTTCTGGGCATCTTTGAAATACCTATACAAACTTGTTCCTACATAGTAACTTGCAACTTTGAATGAGAATGTGCTTGCTTACAGCAACGTGCTACATGTTCTGAATACCCGAATTGGGAATCTGTGTCAAAACTTTGTTAGGAATTACGTGATCCTTACTAGCTGGAAGTAAGGGAGTTGGGGCATGAAGATATTTCTAGGAGTTGGAGACATACCAAGTTTAGCACAGTTCTGGGCATCTTTGAAATACCTTTACAAACTTGTTCCTACATAGTAACTTGCAACTTTGAATGAGAATGTGCTTGTTTACAGCAACGTGCTATATGTTCTGAATGCCCGAATTGGGAATCTGTGTCAAAACTTTGTTAGGAATTATGTGATCCTTACTAGCTGGAAGTAAGGGAGATTGGGCATGAAGTTATTTCTAGGAGTTGGACACATACAAAGTTTAAAACCGTTCGGGGTATCTTTGAAATACCTATACAAACTTGTTCCTACATAGTAATTTGCAACTTTGAATGAGAATGTGCTTGCTTACAGCAACGTGCTATATGTTCTGAATGCCCGAATTGGGAATCTGTGTCAAAACTTTGTTAGGAATTATGTGATCCTTACTAGCTGGAGTAAGGGTGATGGGGCATGAAGTTATTTCTAGGAGTTGGAGACATACAACGTTTAGCTCAGTTCTGGGCATCTTTGAAATACCTTTACGAACTTGTTCCTACATAGTAACTTGCAACTTTGAATGAGAATGTGCTTGCTTACAGCAACGTGCTATATGTTCTGAATGCCCGAATTGGGAATCTGTGTCAAATCTTTGTTAGGAATTATGTGATCCTTGCTAGCTGGAAGTAAGGGAGATGGGGCATGAAGTATTTCTAGAAGTTGGAGACATACAACGTTTAGCTCAGTTCTGGGCATCTTTGAAATACCTTTACAAACTTGTTCCCACATAGTAACTTGCAACATTGAATGAGAATGTGCTTGCTTACAGCAACGTGCTATATTTTCTGAATGCCAGAATTGGGAATCTGTGTTAAAACATTGTTAGAAATTATGTGATCCTTACTAGATGGAAGTAAGGGAGATGGGGCATGAAGTTATTTCTAGGAGTTGGAGACATACAACGTTTAGCTCAGTTCTGGGCATCTTTGAAATTCCTATACAAACTTGTTTCTACATAGTAACTTGCAACTTTGAATGAGAATGTGCTTGCTTACAGTAACGTGCTATATGTTCTGAATGCCCGAATTGGGAATCTGTGTCAAATCTTTGTTAGGAATTATGTGATCCTTACTAGCTGGAAGTAAGGGAGTTGGGGTATGAAGTTATTTCTAGAGGTTGGACAGATACCAAGTTTAGCTCAGTTCTGGGCATCTTTGAAATACCTATACAAACTTGTTCCTACATAGTAACTTGCAACTTTGAAGGAGAATGTGCTTGCTTACAGCAACGTGCTATATGTTCTGAATGCCCGAATTGGGAATCTGTGTCAAAACTTTGTTAGGAATTATGTGATCCTTACTGGCTGGAAGTAATGGTGATGGGGCATGAAGTTATTTCTAGGAGTTGGAGACATACAACGTTTAGCTCAGTTCTGGGCATCTTTGAAATACCTATACAAACTTGTTCCTTCATAGTAACTTGCAACTTTGAATGAGAAAGTGCTTGCTTACAGCAACGCGCTACATGTTCTGAATGCCCGAACTGGGAATCTGTTTCAAAACTTTGTTAGGAATTATGTGATCCTTACTAGCTGGAAGTAAGGGAGTTGGGGCATGAAGTTATTTCTAGAGGTTGGACACATACCAAGTTTAGCTCAGTTCTGGGCATCTTTGAAATACCTATACAAACTTGTTCCTACATAGTAACTTGCAACTTTGAATGAGAATGTGCTTGCTTACAGCAACGTGCTATATGTTCTGAATGCCCGAATTGGGAATCTGTGTCAAATCTTTGTTAGAAATTATGTGATCCTTACTAGCTGGAAGTAAGGAAGATGGGGCATGAAGTTATTTCTAGGAGTTGGACACATACAAAGTTTAGCAACGTTCGGGGTATCTTTGAAATACCTATACAAACTTGTTCCTACATAGTAACTTGCAACTTTGAATGAGAATGTGCTTGCTTACAGCAACGTGCTATATGTTCTGAATGCCCGAATTGGGAATGTGTGTCAAAAGTTTGTTAGGAATTATGTGATACTTACTAGCTGGAAGTAAGGGAGTTGGGGCATGAAATTATTTCTAGAGGTTGGACACATACCAAGTTTAGCTCAGTTCTGGGCATCTTTGAAATACCTACACAAACTTGTTCCTACATAGTAACTTGCAACTTTGAATGAGAATGTGCTTGCTTACAGCAACGTGCTATATGTTCTGAATGCCCGAATTGGGAATCTGTGTCAAAACTTTGTTAGGAATTATGTGATCCTTACTAGCTGGAGTAAGGGTGATGGGGCATGAAGTTATTTCTAGGAGTTGGAGACATACAACGTTTAGCTCAGTTCTGGGCATCTTTGAAATACCTTTACAAACTTGTTCCTACATAGTAACTTGCAACTTTGAATGAGAATGTGCTTGCTTACAGCAACGTGCTATATGTTCTGAATGCCCGAATTGGGAATCTGTGTCAAAACTTTGTTAGAAATTATGTGATCCTTACTAGATGGAAGTAAGGGAGATGGGGCATGAAGTTATTTCTAGGAGTTGGAGACATACAACGTTTAGCTCAGTTCTGGGCATCTTTGAAATACCTATACAAACTTGTTCCTTCATAGTAACTTGCAACTTTTAATGAGAAAGTGCTTGCTTACAGCAACGCGCTACATGTTCTGAATGCCCGAATTGGGAATCTGTGTCAAAACTTTGTTAGGAATTATGTGATCCTTACTAGCTGGAAGTAAGGGAGATGGGGCATGAAGTTATTTCTAGGAGTAGGAGACATACCAAGTTTAGCTCAGTTCTGGGCATCTTTGAAATACCTATACAAACTTGTTCCTACATAGTAACTTGCAACTTTGAATGAGAATGTGCTTGCTTACAGCAACGTGCTACATGTTCTGAATACCCGAATTGGGAATCTGTGTCAAAACTTTGTTAGGAATTACGTGATCCTTACTAGCTGGAAGTAAGGGAGTTGGGGCATGAAGATATTTCTAGGAGTTGGAGACATACCAAGTTTAGCACAGTTCTGGGCATCTTTGAAATACCTTTACAAACTTGTTCCTACATAGTAACTTGCAACTTTGAATGAGAATGTGCTTGTTTACAGCAACGTGCTATATGTTCTGAATGCCCGAATTGGGAATCTGTGTCAAAACTTTGTTAGGAATTATGTGATCCTTACTAGCTGGAAGTAAGGGAGATTGGGCATGAAGTTATTTCTAGGAGTTGGACACATACAAAGTTTAAAACCGTTCGGGGTATCTTTGAAATACCTATACAAACTTGTTCCTACATAGTAATTTGCAACTTTGAATGAGAATGTGCTTGCTTACAGCAACGTGCTATATGTTCTGAATGCCCGAATTGGGAATCTGTGTCAAAACTTTGTTAGGAATTATGTGATCCTTACTAGCTGGAGTAAGGGTGATGGGGCATGAAGTTATTTCTAGGAGTTGGAGACATACAACGTTTAGCTCAGTTCTGGGCATCTTTGAAATACCTTTACGAACTTGTTCCTACATAGTAACTTGCAACTTTGAATGAGAATGTGCTTGCTTACAGCAACGTGCTATATGTTCTGAATGCCCGAATTGGGAATCTGTGTTAAAACTTTGTTAGAAATTATGTGATCCTTACTAGATGGAAGTAAGGGAGATGGGGCATGAAGTTATTTCTAGGAGTTGGAGACATACAAAGTTTAGCTCAGTTCTGGGCATCTTTGAAATACCTATACAAACTTGTTCCTTCATAGTAACTTGCAACTTTGAATGAGAAAGTGCTTGCTTACAGCAACGCGCTACATGTTCTGAATGGCCGAATTGGGAATCTGTGTCAAAACTTTGTTAGGAATTATGTGATCCTTACTAGCTGGAAGTAAGGGAGATGGGGCATGAAGTTATTTCTAGGAGTAGGAGACATACCAAGTTTAGCTCAGTTCTGGGCATCTTTGAAATACCTATACAAACTTGATCCTACATAGTAACTTGCAACTTTGAATGAGAATGTGCTTGCTTACAGCAACGTGCTACATGTTCTGAATACCCGAATTGGGAATCTGTGTCAAAACTTTGTTAGGAATTATGTGATCCTTACTAGCTGGAAGTAAGGGAGTTGGGGCATGAAGATATTTCTAGGAGTTGGAGACATACCAAGTTTAGCACAGTTCTGGGCATCATTGAAATACCTTTACAAACTTGTTCCTACATAGTAACTTGCAACTTTGAATGAGAATGTGCTTGTTTACAGCAACGTGCTATATGTTCTGAATGCCCTAATTGGGAATCTGTGTCAAAACTTTGTTAGGAATTATGTGATCCTTACTAGCTGGAAGTAAGGGAGATTGGGCATGAAGTTATTTCTAGAAGTTGGACACATACAAAGTTAAAAACCGTTCGGGGTATCTTTGAAATACCTATACAAACTTGTTCCTACATAGTAACTTGCAACTTTGAATGAGAATGTGCTTGCTTACGGCAACGTGCTATATGTTCTGAATGCCCGAATTGGAAATGTGTCTCAAAACTTTGTTAGGAATTATGTGATCCTTACTAGCTGGAAGTAGGGGAGATGGGGCATGACGTTATTTCTAGGAGTTGGAGACATACCAAGTTTAGCTCAGTTCTGGGCATCTTTGAAATACCTATACAAACTTGTTCCTACATAGTAATTTGCAACTTTGAATGAGAATGTGCTTGCTTACAGCAACGTGCTATATGTTCTGAATGCCCCAATTGGGAACCTGTGTCAAAACTTTGTTAGGAATTATGTGATCCTTACTAGCTGGAAGTAAGGGAGATGGGGCATGAAGTTATTTCTAGGAGTTGGAGACATACCACGTTTAGCTCAGTTCTGGGCATCTTTGAAATACCTATACAAACTTGTTCCTACATAGTAACTTGCAACTTTGAATGAGAATGTGCTTGCTTACAGCAACGTGCTGTATGTTCTGAATGCCGGAATTGGGAATCTGTGTCAAATCTTTGTTAGGAATTATGTGATCCTTACTAGCTGGAAGTAAGTGAGATGGGGCATGAAGTTATTTCTAGGAGTTTGAGACATACCACGTTTAGCTCAGTTCTGGGTATCTTTGAAATACCTATACAAACTTGTTCCTACCTAGTAACTTGCATCTTTGAATGAGAATGTGCTTGCTTACAGCAACATGCTATATGTTCTGAATGTCCGAATTGGGAATCTGTGTCAAAACTTTGTTAGGAATTATGTGATCCTTACTAGCTGGAAGTAAGGGAGTTGGGGCATGAAGTTATTTCTAGAGGTTGGACACATACCAAGTTTAGCTCAGTTCTGGGCATCTTTGAAATACCTATACAAACTTGTTCCTACATAGTAACTTGCAACTTTGAATGAGAATGTGCTTGCTTACAGCAACGTGCTATATGTTCTGAATGCCCGAATTGGGAATCTGTGTCAAATCTTTGTTAGGAATTATGTGATCCTTACTAGCTGGAAGTAAGGGAGATGGGGCATGAAGTTATTTCTAGGAGTTGGACACATACAAAGTTTAGCAACGTTCGGGGTATCTTTGAAATACCCATACAAACTTGTTCCTACATAGTAACTTGCAACTTTGAATGAGAATGTGCTTGCTTACAGCAACGTGCTATATGTTCTGAATGCCCGAATTGGGAATCTGTGTTAAAACTTTGTTAGAAATTATGTGATCCTTACTAGATGGAAGTAAGGGAGATGGGGCATGAAGTTATTTCTAGGAGTTGGAGACATACAACGTTTAGGTCAGTTCCGGGCATCTTTGAAATACCTATACAAACTTGTTCCTTCATAGTAACTTGCAACTTTGAATGAGAAAGTGCTTGCTTACAGCAACGTACTATATGTTCTGAATGCCTGAATTGGGAATCTGTATCAAAACTTGGTTAGGAATTATGTGATCCTTACTAGCTGGAAGTAAGGGAGTTGGGGCATGAAGTTATTTCTAGGAGTTGGACACATACCAAGTTTAGCTCAGTTCTGGGCATCTTTGAAATACCTATACAAACTTGTTCCTACATAGTAACTTGCCACTTTGAATGAGAATGTGCTTGCTTACAGCAACGTGCTACATGTTCTGAATGCCCGAATTGGGAATCTGTGTCAAAACTTTGTTAGGAATTATGTGATCCTTACTAGCTGGAAGTAAGGGAGTTGGGGCATGAAGTTATTTCTAGAGGTTGGACACATACCAAGTTTAGCTCAGTTCTGGGCATCTTTGAAA
The DNA here is from genome assembly GCF_020826845.1 of Diceros bicornis minor. Lineage (NCBI taxonomy): Eukaryota > Metazoa > Chordata > Mammalia > Perissodactyla > Rhinocerotidae > Diceros > Diceros bicornis. The sequence goes on from NC_080779.1 coordinate 2,006,023, forward strand.
TACCTATACAAACTTGTTCCTACATAGTAACTTGCAACTTTGAATGAGAATGTGCTTGCTTACAGCAACGTGCTACATGTTCTGAATGCCCGAATTGGGAATCTGTGTCAATACTTTGTTAGGAATTATGTGATCCTTACTAGCTGGAAGTAAGGGAGATGGGGCATGAAGTTATTTCTAGAGGTTGGACACATACCAAGTTTAGCTCAGTTCTGGGCATCTTTGAAATACCTATACAAACTTGTTCCTACATAGTAACTTGCAACTTTGAATGAGAATGTGCTTGCTTACAGCAACGTGCTACATGTTCTGAATGCCCGAATTGGGAATCTGTGTCAATACTTTGTTAGGAATTATGTGATCCTTACTAGCTGGAAGTAAGTGAGATGGGGCATCAAGTTATTTCTAGGAGTTGGACACATACCAAGTTTAGCTCAGTTCTGGGCATCTTTCAAATACCTATACAAACTTGTTCCTACATAGTAACTTGCAACTTTGAATGAGAATGTGCTTGCTTACAGCAACGTGGTATATGTTCTGAATGCCCGAATTGGGAATCTGTGTCAAAACTTTGTTAGGAATTATTTGATCCTTACTAGCTGGAAGTAAGGGAGATGGGGCATGAAGTTATTTCTAGGAGTTGGAGACATACCAAGTTTAGCTCAGTTCTGGGCATCTTTGAAATACCTATACAAACTTGTTCCTACATAGTAACTTGCAACTATGAATGAGAATGTGCTTGCTTACAGCAACGTGCTATATGTTCTGAATGTCCGAATTGGGAATCTGTGTCAAAAATTTGTTAGGAATTATGTGATCCTTACTAGCTGGAAGTAAGGGAGATGGGGCATGAAGTTATTTCTAGGAGTTGGACACATACCAAGTTTAGCTCAGTTCTGGGCATCTTTGAAAGTCCTATTCAAACTTGTTCCTACATAGTAACTTGCAACTTTGAATGAGAATGTGCTTGCTTACAGCAACGTGCTATATGTTCTGAATGCCGAATTGGGAATCTGTGTCAAAACTTTGTTAGGAATTATGTGATCCTTAATAGCTGGAAGTAAGGGAGTTGGGGAATGAAGTTATTTCTAGAGGTTGGACACATACCAAGTTTAGCTCAGTTCTGGGCATCTTTGAAATACCTATACAAACTTGTTCCTACATAGTAACTTGCAACTTTGAATGAGAATGTGCTTGCTTACAGCAACGTGCTATATGTTCTGAATGCCCGAATTGGGAATCTGTGTCAAAACTTTGTTAGAAATTATGTGATCCTTACTAGCTGGAAGTAAGGGAGATGGGGCATGAAGTTATTTCTAGGAGTTGGACACATACCAAGTTTAGCTCAGTTCTGAGCATCTTTGAAATACCTATACGAACTTGTTCCTACATAGTAACTTGCAGCTTTGAATGAGAATGTGCTTGCTTACAGCAACGTGCTATACGTTCTGAATGCCCCAATTGGGAATGTGTGTCAAAACTTTGTTAGGAATTATGTGATCCTTACTAGCTGGAAGTAAGGGAGATGGGGCATGATGTTATTTCTAGGAGTTGGAGACATACCGAGTTTAGCTCAGTTCTGGGCATCTTTGAAATACCTATACAAACTTGTTCCTACATAGTAACTTGCAACTTTGAATGAGAATGTGCTTGCTTACAGCAACGTGCTATATGTTCTGAATGCCCCAATTGGGAATCTGTGTCAAAACTTTGTTAGGAATTATGTGATCCTTACTAGCTGGAAGTAAGGGAGATGGGGCATGAAGTTATTTCTAGGAGTTGTGGACATACCACGTTTAGCTCACTTCTGGGCATCTTTGAAATACCTATACAAACTTGTTCCTACATAGTAACTTGCAACTTTGAATGAGAATGTGCTTGCTTACAGCAACGTGGTATATGTTCTGAATGCCCGAATTGGGAATCTGTGTCAAAACTTTGTTAGGAATTATGTGATCCCTACTAACTGGAAGTAAGGGTGATGGGGCATGAAGTTATTTCTCGGAGTTGGACACATACCAAGTTTAGCTCAGTTCTGGGCATCTTTGAAATACCTATACAAACTTGTTCCTACATAGTAACTTGCAACTTTGAATGAGAATGTGCTTGCTTACAGCAACGTGCTACATGTTCTGAATGCCCCAATTGGGAATCTGTGTCAAAACTTTATTAGGAATTATGTGATCCTTACTAGCTGGAAGTAAGGGAGATGGGGCATGAAGTTATTTCCAGGAGTTGGACACATACCAAGTTTAGCTCAGTTCTGGGCATTTTTGAAAGTCCTATTCAAACTTGTTTCTACATAGTAACTTGCAAATTTGAATGAGAATGTGCTTGCTTACAGCAACGTGCTATATGTTCTGAATTCCCGAATTGGGAATCTGTGTCAAAACTTTGTTAGGAATTATGTGATCCTTAGTAGTTGGAAGTAAGGGAGTTGGGGGATGAAGTTATTTCTAGGATTTGGAGACATACCAAGTTTAGCTCAGTTCTGGGCATCTTTGAAATACCTATACAAACTTGTTCCTACATAGTAACTTGCAACTTTGAATGAGAATGTGCTTGCTTACAGCAACGTGGTATATGTTCTGAATGCCCGAATTGGGAATCTGTGTCAAAACTTTGTTAGGAATTATGTGATCCTTACTAGCTGGAAGTAAGGGTGATGGGGCATGAAGTTATTTCTAGGAGTTGGAGACATACCAAGTTTAGCTCAGTTCTGGGCATCTTTGAAATACCTATACAAACTTGTTCCTACATAGTAACTTGCAACTTTGAATGAGAATGTGCTTGCTTACAGCAACGTGCTATATGTTCTGAATGTCCGAATTGGGAATCTGTGTCAAAAATTTGTTAGGAATTATGTGATCCTTAGTAGCTGGAAGTAAGGGAGATGGGGCATGAAGTTATTTCTAGGAGTTGGACACATACCAAGTTTAGCTCAGTTCTGGGCATCTTTGAAAGTCCTGTTCAAACTTGTTCCTACATAGTAACTTGCAACTTTGAATGAGAATGTGCTTGCTTACGGCAACGTACTATATGTTCTGAATGCCCGAATTGGGAATCTGTGTCAAAACTTTGTTAGGAATTATGTGATCCTTACTAGCTGGAATTAAGGGAGTTGGGGCATGAAGTTATTTCTAGGAGTTGGACACATACCAAGTTTAGCTCAGTTCTGGGCATCTTTGAAATACCTATACAAACTTGTTCCTACATAGTAACTTGCAGCTTTGAATGAGAATGTGCTTGCTTACAGCAACGTGCTATATGTTCTGAATGCCCGAATTGGGAATCTGTGTCAAAACTTTGTTAGGAATTATGTGATCCTTACTAGCTGGAAGTAAGGGAGTTGGGGCATGATGTTATTTCTAGGAGTTGGAGACATACGGAGTTTAGCTCAGTTCTGGGCATCTTTGAAATACCTATACAAACTTGTTCCTACATAGTAACTTGCAACTTTGATTGAGAATGTGCTTGCTTACAGCAACGTGCTATATGTTCCGAATGCCCGAATTGGGAATCTGTGTCAAAACTTTGTTAGGAATTATGTGATCCTTAGTAGCTGGAAGTAAGGGAGTTGGGGCATGAAGTTATTTCTAGGAGTTAGAGACATACCAAGTTTAGCTCAGTTCTGGGCATCTTTGAAATACCTATACAAACTTGTTCCTACATAGTAACTTGCAACTTTGAATGAGAATGTGCTTGCTTACAGCAACGTGGTATATGTTCTGAATGCCCGAATTGGGAATCTGTGTCAAAACTTTGTTTGGAATTATGTGATCCTTACCAGCTGGAAGTAAGGGAGATGGGGCATGAAGTTATTTCTAGGAGTTGGAGACATACCAAGTTTAGCTCAGTTCTGGGCATCTTTGAAATACCTATACAAACTTGTTCCTACATAGTAACTTGCAACTTTGAATGAGAATGTGCTTGCTTACAGCAACGTGCTATATGTTCTGAATGTCCGAATTGGGAATCTGTGTCAAAAATTTGTTAGGAATTATGTGATCCTTACTAGCTGGAAGTAAGGGAGATGGGGCATGAAGTTATTTCTAGGAGTTGGACACATACCAAGTTTAGCTCAGTTCTGGGCATCTTTGAAAGTCCTATTCAAACTTGTTCCTACATAGTAACTTGCAACTTTGAATGAGAATGTGCTTGCTTACAGCAACGTGCTATATGTTCTGAATGCCGAATTGGGAATCTGTGTCAAAACTTTGTTAGGAATTATGTGATCCTTAATAGCTCGAAGTAAGGGAGTTGGGGCATGAAGTTATTTCTAGAGGTTGGACACATACCAAGTTTAGCTCAGTTCTGGGCATCTTTGAAATACCTATACAAACATGTTCCTACATAGTAACTTGCAACTTTGAATGAGAATGTGCTTGCTTACAGCAACGTGCTATATGTTCTGAATGCCCGAATTGGGAATCTGTGTCAAAACTTTGTTAGGAATTATGTGATCCTTACTAGCTGGAAGTAAGGGAGAAGGGGCATGAAGTTATTTCTAGGAGTTGGACACATACCAAGTTTAGCTCAGTTCTGGGCTTCTTTGAAATACCTATACAAACTTGTTCCTACATAGTAACTTGCAACTTTGAATGAGAATGTGCTTGCTTACAGCAAAGTGCTAAATGTTCTGAATGTCCGAATTGGGAATCTGTGTCAAAAATTTGTTAGGAATTATGTGATCCTTACTAGCTGGAAGTAAGGGAGATGGGGAATGAAGTTATTTCTAGGAGTTGGACACATACCAAGTTTAGCTCAGTTCTGGGCATCTTTGAAAGTCCTATTCAAACTTGTTCCTACATAGTAACTTGCAACTTTGAATGAGAATGTGCTTGCTTACAGCAACGTACTAAATGTTCTGAATGCCCGAATTGGGAATCTGTGTCAAAACTTTGTTAGGAATTATGTGATCCTTACTAGCTGGAAGTAAGGGAGTTGGGGCATGAAGTTATTTCTAGGAGTTGGACACATACCAAGTTTAGCTCAGTTCTGGGCATCTTTGAAATACCTATACAAACTTGTTCCTACATAGTAACTTGCAACTTTGAATGAGAATGTGCTTGCTTACAGCAACGTGCTATATGTTCTGAATGCCCGAATTGGGAATCTGTGTCAAAACTTTGTTAGGAATTATGTGATCCTTTCTAGCTGGAAGTAAGGGAGATGGGGCATGAAGTTATTTCTAGGAGTTGGACACATACCAAGTTTAGCTCAGTTCTGGGCATCTTTGAAATACCTTTACAAAATTGTTCCCACATAGTAACTTGCAACTTTGAATGAGAATGTGCTTGCTTACAGCAACGTACTATATGTTCTGAATGCCCGAATTGGGAACCTGTGTCAAAACTTAATTAGGAATTATGTGATCCTTACTAGCAGGAAGTAATGGAGATGGGGCATGACGTTATTTCTAGGAGTTGGAGACATACCAAGTTTAGCTCAGTTCTGGGCATCTTTGAAATACCTATACAAACTTGTTCCTACATAGTAACTTGCAACTTTGAATGAGAATGTGCTTGCTTACAGCAACGTGCTATATGTTCTGAATTCCCCAATTGGGAATGTGTGTCAAATCTTTGTTAGGAATTATGTGATCCTTACTAGCTGGAAGTAAGGGAGATGGGGCATGAAGTTATTTCTAGGAGTTGGAGACATACCACGTTTAGCTCAGTTCTGGGCATCTTTGAAATACCTATACAAACTTGTTCCTACATAGTAACTTGCAATTTTGAATGAGAATGTGCTTGCTTACAGCAACGTGCTATATGTTCTGAATGCCCGAATTGGGAATCTGTGTCAAAACTTTGTTAGGAATTATGTGATCCTTACTAGCTGGAAGTAAGGGAGATGAGGCATGAAGTTATTTCTAGGAGTTGGAGACATACCACGTTTAGCTCAGTTCTGGGCATCTTTGAAATATCTATGCAAACTTGTTCCTACATAGTAACTTGCATCTTTGAATGAGAATGTGCTTGCTTACAGCAACATGCTATATGTTCTGAATGTCCGAATTGGGAATCTGTGTCAAAACTTTGTTAGGAATTATGTGATCCTTACTAGCTGGAAGTAGGGGAGATGGGGCATGAAGTTATTTCTAGGAGTTGGAGACATACCAAGTTTAGCTCAGTTCTGGGCATCTTTGAAAGTCCTATTCAAACTTGTTCCTACATAGTAACTTGCAACTTTGAATGAGAATGTGCTTGCTTACAGCAACTTACTATATGTTCTGAATGCCCGAATTGGGAATCTGTGTCAAAACTTTGTTAGGAATTATGTGATCCTTACTAGCTGGAAGTAAGGGAGTTGGGGCATGAAGTTATTTCTAGGAGTTGGACACATACCAAGTTTCGCTCAGTTCTGGGCATCTTTGAAATACCTATAGAAACTTATTCCTACATAGTAACTTGCAACTTTGAATGAGAATGTGCTTGCTTACAGCAACGTGCTATATGTTCTGAATGCCCGAATTGGGAATCTGTGTCAAAACTTTGTTAGGAATTATGTGATCCTTACTAGCTCTAAGTAAGGGAGTTGGGGCATGAAGTTATTTCTAGAGGTTGGACACATACCAAGTTTAGCTCAGTTCTGGGCATCTTTGAAATACCTAAACAAACTTGTTCCTACATAGTAACTTGCAACTTTGAATGAGAATGTGCTTGCTTACAGCAACGTGCTATATGTTCTGAATGCCCGAATTGGGAATCTGTGTCAAATCTTTGTTAGGAATTATGTTATCCTTACTAGCTGAAATCAAGGGAGATGGGGCATGAAGTTATTTCTAGGAGTTGGAGACATACCAAGTTTAGCTCAGTTCTGGGCAACTTTGAAATAGCTTTACAAACTTGTTCCCACATAGTAACTTGCAACTTTGAATGAGAATGTGCTTGCTTACAGCAACGTGCTATATGTTCTGAATGCCCGAATTGGGAATCTGTGTTAAAACTTTGTTAGAAATGATGTGATCCTTACTAGATGGAAGTAAGGGAGATGGGGCATGAAGTTATTTCTAGGAGTTGGAGACATACAACGTTTAGCTCAGTTCTGGGCATCTTTGAAATACCTATACAAACTTGTTCCTACATAGTAACTTGCAACTTTGAATGGGAATGTGCTTGCTTACAGCAACGTGCTATATGTTCTGAATGCCCGAATTGGGAATCTGTGTCAAAACATTGTTAGGAATTATGTGATCCTTACTAGCTGGAAGTAAGGGAGATGGGGCATGAAGTTATTTCTAGGAGTTGGAGACACACAACGTTTAGCTGAGTTCTGGGCATCTTTGAAATACCTATACAAACTTGTTCCTACATAGTAACTTGCAGCTTTGAATGAGAATGTGCTTTCTTACAGCAACGTGCTATATGTTCTGAATGCCCGAATTGGGAATCTGTGTCAAAACTTTGTTAGGAATTATGTGATCCTTACTAGCTGGAAGTAAGGGAGTTGGGGTATGAAGTTATTTCTAGAGGTTGGACACATACCAAGTTTAGCTCAGTTCTGGGCATCTTTGAAATACCTATACAAACTTGTTCCTACATAGTAACTTGCAACTTTGAATGAGAATGTGCTTGCTTACAGCAACGTGCTATATGTTTTGAATGCCCGAACTGGGAATCTGTGTCAAAACTTTGTTAGGAATTATGTGATCCTTACTAGCTGGAAGTAAGAGTGATGGGGCATGAAGTTATTTCTAGGAGTTGGAGACATACAACGTTTAGCTGAGTTCTGGGCATCTTTGAAATACCTATACAAACTTGTTCCTACATAGTAACTTGCAACTTTGAATGAGAATGTGCTTGCTTACAGCAACGTGCTATATGTTCTGAATGCCCGAATTGGTTATCTGTGTTAAAACTTTGTTAGAAATTATGTGATACTTACTAGATGGAAGTAAGGGAGATGGGGCATGAAGTTATTTCTAGGAGTTGGAGACATACAACGTTTAGCTCAGTTCTGGGCATCTTTGAAATACCTATACAAACTTGTTCCTACATAGTAACTTGCAACTTTGAATGAGAATGTGCTTGCTTACAGTAACGTGCTATATGTTCTGAATGCCCGAATTGGGAATCTGTGTCAAATCTTTGTTAGGAATTATGTGATCCTTACTAGCTGGAAGTAAGTGAGATGGGGCATGAAGTTATTTCTAGGAGTAGGACCCATACAAAGTTTAGCACCGTTCGGGGTATCTTTGAAATATCTATACAAACTTGTTCCTACATAGTAACTTGCAACTTTGAATGAGAATGTGCTTGCTTACAGCAACGTACTATATGTTCTGAATGCCCGAATTGGGAACCTGTGTCAAAACTTAATTAGGAATTATGTGATCCTTACTAGCAGGAAGTAATGGAGATGGGGCATGACGTTATTTCTAGGAGTTGGAGACATACCAAGTTTAGCTCAGTTCTGGGCATCTTTGAAATACCTATACAAACTTGTTCCTACATAGTAACTTGCAACTTTGAATGAGAATGTGCTTGCTTACAGCAACGTGCTATATGTTCTGAATTCCCCAATTGGGAATGTGTGTCAAATCTTTGTTAGGAATTATGTGATCCTTACTAGCTGGAAGTAAGGGAGATGGGGCATGAAGTTATTTCTAGGAGTTGGAGACATACCACGTTTAGCTCAGTTCTGGGCATCTTTGAAATACCTATACAAACTTGTTCCTACATAGTAACTTGCAATTTTGAATGAGAATGTGCTTGCTTACAGCAACGTGCTATATGTTCTGAATGCCCGAATTGGGAATCTGTGTCAAAACTTTGTTAGGAATTATGTGATCCTTACTAGCTGGAAGTAAGGGAGATGAGGCATGAAGTTATTTCTAGGAGTTGGAGACATACCACGTTTAGCTCAGTTCTGGGCATCTTTGAAATATCTATACAAACTTGTTCCTACATAGTAACTTGCATCTTTGAATGAGAATGTGCTTGCTTACAGCAACATGCTATATGTTCTGAATGTCCGAATTGGGAATCTGTGTCAAAACTTTGTTAGGAATTATGTGATCCTTACTAGCTGGAAGTAGGGGAGATGGGGCATGAAGTTATTTCTAGGAGTTGGAGACATACCAAGTTTAGCTCAGTTCTGGGCATCTTTGAAATTCCTATTCAAACTTGTTCCTACATAGTAACTTGCAACTTTGAATGAGAATGTGCTTGCTTACAGCAACTTACTATATGTTCTGAATGCCCGAATTGGGAATCTGTGTCAAAACTTTGTTAGGAATTATGTGATCCTTACTAGCTGGAAGTAAGGGAGTTGGGGCATGAAGTTATTTCTAGGAGTTGGACACATACCAAGTTTCGCTCAGTTCGGGGCATCTTTGAAATACCTATAGAAACTTATTCCTACATAGTAACTTGCAACTTTGAATGAGAATGTGCTTGCTTACAGCAACGTGCTATATGTTCTGAATGCCCGAATTGGGAATCTGTGTCAAAACTTTGTTAGGAATTATGTGATCCTTACTAGCTCTAAGTAAGGGAGTTGGGGCATGAAGTTATTTCTAGAGGTTGGACACATACCAAGTTTAGCTCAGTTCTGGGCATCTTTGAAATACCTAAACAAACTTGTTCCTACATAGTAACTTGCAACTTTGAATGAGAATGTGCTTGCTTACAGCAACGTGCTATATGTTCTGAATGCCCGAATTGGGAATCTGTGTCAAATCTTTGTTAGGAATTATGTGATCCTTACTAGCTGAAATCAAGGGAGATGGGGCATGAAGTTATTTCTAGGAGTTGGAGACATACCAAGTTTAGCTCAGTTCTGGGCATCTTTGAAATAGCTTTACAAACTTGTTCCCACATAGTAACTTGCAACTTTGAATGAGAATGTGCTTGCTTACAGCAACGTGCTATATGTTCTGAATGCCCGAATTGGGAATCTGTGTTAAAACTTTGTTAGAAATGATGTGATCCTTACTAGATGGAAGTAAGGGAGATGGGGCATGAAGTTATTTCTAGGAGTTGGAGACATACAACGTTTAGCTCAGTTCTGGGCATCTTTGAAATACCTATACAAACTTGTTCCTACATAGTAACTTGCAACTTTGAATGGGAATGTGCTTGCTTACAGCAACGTGCTATATGTTCTGAATGCCCGAATTGGGAATCTGTGTCAAAACATTGTTAGGAATTATGTGATCCTTACTAGCTGGAAGTAAGGGAGATGGGGCATGAAGTTATTTCTAGGAGTTGGAGACACACAACGTTTAGCTGAGTTCTGGGCATCTTTGAAATACCTATACAAACTTGTTCCTACATAGTAACTTGCAGCTTTGAATGAGAATGTGCTTTCTTACAGCAACGTGCTATATGTTCTGAATGCCCGAATTGGGAATCTGTGTCAAAACTTTGTTAGGAATTATGTGATCCTTACTAGCTGGAAGTAAGGGAGTTGGGGTATGAAGTTATTTCTAGAGGTTGGACACATACCAAGTTTAGCTCAGTTCTGGGCATCTTTGAAATACCTATACAAACTTGTTCCTACATAGTAACTTGCAACTTTGAATGAGAATGTGCTTGCTTACAGCAACGTGCTATATGTTTTGAATGCCCGAACTGGGAATCTGTGTCAAAACTTTGTTAGGAATTATGTGATCCTTACTAGCTGGAAGTAAGAGTGATGGGGCATGAAGTTATTTCTAGGAGTTGGAGACATACAACTTTTAGCTGAGTTCTGGGCATCTTTGAAATACCTTTACAAACTTGTTCCTACATAGTAACTTGCAACTTTGAATGAGAATGTGCTTGCTTACAGCAACGTGCTATATGTTCTGAATGCCCGAATTGGTAATCTGTGTTAAAACTTTGTTAGAAATTATGTGATACTTACTAGATGGAAGTAAGGGAGATGGGGCATGAAGTTATTTCTAGGAGTTGGAGACATACAACGTTTAGCTCAGTTCTGGGCATCTTTGAAATACCTATACAAACTTGTTCCTACATAGTAACTTGCAACTTTGAATGAGAATGTGCTTGCTTACAGTAACGTGCTATATGTTCTGAATGCCCGAATTGGGAATCTGTGTCAAATCTTTGTTAGGAATTATGTGATCCTTACTAGCTGGAAGTAAGTGAGATGGGGCATGAAGTTATTTCTAGGAGTTGGACCCATACAAAGTTTAGCACCGTTCGGGGTATCTTTGAAATATCTATACAAACTTGTTCCTACATAGTAACTTGCAACTTTGAATGAGAATGTGCTTGCTTACAGCAACGTGCTATATGTTCTGAATGCCCGAATTGGCAATCTGTGTCAAAACTTTGTTAGGAATTATGTGATCCTTACTAGCTGGAAGTAAGGGAGATGAGGCATGAAGTTATTTCTAGGAGTTGGAGACATACCACGTTTAGCTCAGTTCTGGGCATCTTTGAAATATCTATACAAACTTGTTCCTACATAGTAACTTGCATCTTTGAATGAGAATGTGCTTGCTTACAGCAACATGCTATATGTTCTGAATGTCCGAATTGGGAATCTGTGTCAAAACTTTGTTAGGAATTATGTGATCCTTACTAGCTGGAAGTAGGGGAGATGGGGCATGAAGTTATTTCTAGGAGTTGGAGACATACCAAGTTTAGCTCAGTTCTGGGCATCTTTGAAAGTCCTATTCAAACTTGTTCCTACATAGTAACTTGCAACTTTGAATGAGAATGTGCTTGCTTACAGCAACTTACTATATGTTCTGAATGCCCGAATTGGGAATCTGTGTCAAAACTTTGTTAGGAATTATGTGATCCTTACTAGCTGGAAGTAAGGGAGTTGGGGCATGAAGTTATTTCTAGGAGTTGGACACATACCAAGTTTCGCTCAGTTCTGGGCATCTTTGAAATACCTATAGAAACTTATTCCTACATAGTAACTTGCAACTTTGAATGAGAATGTGCTTGCTTACAGCAACGTGCTATATGTTCTGAATGCCCGAATTGGGAATCTGTGTCAAAACTTTGTTAGGAATTATGTGATCCTTACTAGCTCTAAGTAAGGGAGTTGGGGCATGAAGTTATTTCTAGAGGTTGGACACATACCAAGTTTAGCTCAGTTCTGGGCATCTTTGAAATACCTAAACAAACTTGTTCCTACATAGTAACTTGCAACTTTGAATGAGAATGTGCTTGCTTACAGCAACGTGCTATATGTTCTGAATGCCCGAATTGGGAATCTGTGTCAAATCTTTGTTAGGAATTATGTGATCCTTACTAGCTGAAATCAAGGGAGATGGGGCATGAAGTTATTTCTAGGAGTTGGAGACATACCAAGTTTAGCTCAGTTCTGGGCAACTTTGAAATAGCTTTACAAACTTGTTCCCACATAGTAACTTGCAACTTTGAATGAGAATGTGCTTGCTTACAGCAACGTGCTATATGTTCTGAATGCCCGAATTGGGAATCTGTGTTAAAACTTTGTTAGAAATGATGTGATCCTTACTAGATGGAAGTAAGGGAGATGGGGCATGAAGTTATTTCTAGGAGTTGGAGACATACAACGTTTAGCTCAGTTCTGGGCATCTTTGAAATACCTATACAAACTTGTTCCTACATAGTAACTTGCAACTTTGAATGGGAATGTGCTTGCTTACAGCAACGTGCTATATGTTCTGAATGCCCGAATTGGGAATCTGTGTCAAAACATTGTTAGGAATTATGTGATCCTTACTAGCTGGAAGTAAGGGAGATGGGGCATGAAGTTATTTCTAGGAGTTGGAGACACACAACGTTTAGCTGAGTTCTGGGCATCTTTGAAATACCTATACAAACTTGTTCCTACATAGTAACTTGCAGCTTTGAATGAGAATGTGCTTTCTTACAGCAACGTGCTATATGTTCTGAATGCCCGAATTGGGAATCTGTGTCAAAACTTTGTTAGGAATTATGTGATCCTTACTAGCTGGAAGTAAGGGAGTTGGGGTATGAAGTTATTTCTAGAGGTTGGACACATACCAAGTTTAGCTCAGTTCTGGGCATCTTTGAAATACCTATACAAACTTGTTCCTACATAGTAACTTGCAACTTTGAATGAGAATGTGCTTGCTTACAGCAACGTGCTATATGTTTTGAATGCCCGAACTGGGAATCTGTGTCAAAACTTTGTTAGGAATTATGTGATCCTTACTAGCTGGAAGTAAGAGTGATGGGGCATGAAGTTATTTCTAGGAGTTGGAGACATACAACGTTTAGCTGAGTTCTGGGCATCTTTGAAATACCTTTACAAAGTTGTTCCTACATAGTAACTTGCAACTTTGAATGAGAATGTGCTTGCTTACAGCAACGTGCTATATGTTCTGAATGCCCGAATTGGTTATCTGTGTTAAAACTTTGTTAGAAATTATGTGATACTTACTAGATGGAAGTAAGGGAGATGGGGCATGAAGTTATTTCTAGGAGTTGGAGACATACAACGTTTAGCTCAGTTCTGGGCATCTTTGAAATACCTATACAAACTTGTTCCTACATAGTAACTTGCAACTTTGAATGAGAATGTGCTTGCTTACAGTAACGTGCTATATGTTCTGAATGCCCGAATTGGGAATCTGTGTCAAATCTTTGTTAGGAATTATGTGATCCTTACTAGCTGGAAGTAAGTGAGATGGGGCATGAAGTTATTTCTAGGAGTTGGACCCATACAAAGTTTAGCACCGTTCGGGGTATCTTTGAAATATCTATACAAACTTGTTCCTACATAGTAACTTGCAACTTTGAATGAGAATGTGCTTGCTTACAGCAACGTACTATATGTTCTGAATGCCCGAATTGGGAACCTGTGTCAAAACTTAATTAGGAATTATGTGATCCTTACTAGCAGGAAGTAATGGAGATGGGGCATGACGTTATTTCTAGGAGTTGGAGACATACCAAGTTTAGCTCAGTTCTGGGCATCTTTGAAATACCTATACAAACTTGTTCCTACATAGTAACTTGCAACTTTGAATGAGAATGTGCTTGCTTACAGCAACGTGCTATATGTTCTGAATTCCCCAATTGGGAATGTGTGTCAAATCTTTGTTAGGAATTATGTGATCCTTACTAGCTGGAAGTAAGGGAGATGGGGCATGAAGTTATTTCTAGGAGTTGGAGACATACCACGTTTAGCTCAGTTCTGGGCATCTTTGAAATACCTATACAAACTTGTTCCTACATAGTAACTTGCAATTTTGAATGAGAATGTGCTTGCTTACAGCAACGTGCTATATGTTCTGAATGCCCGAATTGGGAATCTGTGTCAAAACTTTGTTAGGAATTATGTGATCCTTACTAGCTGGAAGTAAGGGAGATGAGGCATGAAGTTATTTCTAGGAGTTGGAGACATACCACGTTTAGCTCAGTTCTGGGCATCTTTGAAATATCTATACAAACTTGTTCCTACATAGTAACTTGCATCTTTGAATGAGAATGTGCTTGCTTACAGCAACATGCTATATGTTCTGAATGTCCGAATTGGGAATCTGTGTCAAAACTTTGTTAGGAATTATGTGATCCTTACTAGCTGGAAGTAGGGGAGATGGGGCATGAAGTTATTTCTAGGAGTTGGAGACATACCAAGTTTAGCTCAGTTCTGGGCATCTTTGAAAGTCCTATTCAAACTTGTTCCTACATAGTAACTTGCAACTTTGAATGAGAATGTGCTTGCTTACAGCAACTTACTATATGTTCTGAATGCCCGAATTGGGAATCTGTGTCAAAACTTTGTTAGGAATTATGTGATCCTTACTAGCTGGAAGTAAGGGAGTTGGGGCATGAAGTTATTTCTAGGAGTTGGACACATACCAAGTTTCGCTCAGTTCGGGGCATCTTTGAAATACCTATAGAAACTTATTCCTACATAGTAACTTGCAACTTTGAATGAGAATGTGCTTGCTTACAGCAACGTGCTATATGTTCTGAATGCCCGAATTGGGAATCTGTGTCAAAACTTTGTTAGGAATTATGTGATCCTTACTAGCTCTAAGTAAGGGAGTTGGGGCATGAAGTTATTTCTAGAGGTTGGACACATACCAAGTTTAGCTCAGTTCTGGGCATCTTTGAAATACCTAAACAAACTTGTTCCTACATAGTAACTTGCAACTTTGAATGAGAATGTGCTTGCTTACAGCAACGTGCTATATGTTCTGAATGCCCGAATTGGGAATCTGTGTCAAATCTTTGTTAGGAATTATGTGATCCTTACTAGCTGAAATCAAGGGAAATGGGGCATGAAGTTATTTCTAGGAGTTGGAGACATACCAAGTTTAGCTCAGTTCTGGGCATCTTTGAAATAGCTTTACAAACTTGTTCCCACATAGTAACTTGCAACTTTGAATGAGAATGTGCTTGCTTACAGCAACGTGCTATATGTTCTGAATGCCCGAATTGGGAATCTGTGTTAAAACTTTGTTAGAAATGATGTGATCCTTACTAGATGGAAGTAAGGGAGATGGGGCATGAAGTTATTTCTAGGAGTTGGAGACATACAACGTTTAGCTCAGTTCTGGGCATCTTTGAAATACCTATACAAACTTGTTCCTACATAGTAACTTGCAACTTTGAATGGGAATGTGCTTGCTTACAGCAACGTGCTATATGTTCTGAATGCCCGAATTGGGAATCTGTGTCAAAACATTGTTAGGAATTATGTGATCCTTACTAGCTGGAAGTAAGGGAGATGGGGCATGAAGTTATTTCTAGGAGTTGGAGACACACAACGTTTAGCTGAGTTCTGGGCATCTTTGAAATACCTATACAAACTTGTTCCTACATAGTAACTTGCAGCTTTGAATGAGAATGTGTTTTCTTACAGCAACGTGCTATATGTTCTGAATGCCCGAATTGGGAATCTGTGTCAAAACTTTGTTAGGAATTATGTGATCCTTACTAGCTGGAAGTAAGGGAGTTGGGGTATGAAGTTATTTCTAGAGGTTGGACACATACCAAGTTTAGCTCAGTTCTGGGCATCTTTGAAATACCTATACAAACTTGTTCCTACATAGTAACTTGCAACTTTGAATGAGAATGTGCTTGCTTACAGCAACGTGCTATATGTTTTGAATGCCCGAACTGGGAATCTGTGTCAAAACTTTGTTAGGAATTATGTGATCCTTACTAGCTGGAAGTAAGAGTGATGGGGCATGAAGTTATTTCTAGGAGTTGGAGACATACAACGTTTAGCTGAGTTCTGGGCATCTTTGAAATACCTTTACAAACTTGTTCCTACATAGTAACTTGCAACTTTGAATGAGAATGTGCTTGCTTACAGCAACGTGCTATATGTTCTGAATGCCCGAATTGGTAATCTGTGTTAAAACTTTGTTAGAAATTATGTGATACTTACTAGATGGAAGTAAGGGAGATGGGGCATGAAGTTATTTCTAGGAGTTGGAGACATACAACGTTTAGCTCAGTTCTGGGCATCTTTGAAATACCTATACAAACTTGTTCCTACATAGTAACTTGCAACTTTGAATGAGAATGTGCTTGCTTACAGTAACGTGCTATATGTTCTGAATGCCCGAATTGGGAATCTGTGTCAAATCTTTGTTAGGAATTATGTGATCCTTACTAGCTGGAAGTAAGTGAGATGGGGCATGAAGTTATTTCTAGGAGTTGGACCCATACAAAGTTTAGCACCGTTCGGGGTATCTTTGAAATATCTATACAAACTTGTTCCTACATAGTAACTTGCAACTTTGAATGAGAATGTGCTTGCTTACAGCAACGTGCTATATGTTCTGAATGCCCGAATTGGGAATGTGTGTCAAAAGTTTGTTAGGAATTATGTGATCCTTACCAGCTGGAAGTAAGGGAGATGGGGCATGACGTTATTTCTAGGAGTTGGAGACATAACAAGTTTAGCTCAGTTCTGGGCATCTTTGAAATACCTATACAAACTTGTTCCTACATAGTAACTTGCAACTTTGAATGAGAATGTGCTTGCTTACAGCAACGTGCTATATGTTCTGAATGCCCGAATTGGGAATCTGTGTCAAATCTTTGTTAGGAATTATGTGATCCTTACGAGCTGGAAGTAAGGGAGATGGGGCATGAAGTTATTTCTAGAAGTTGGAGACATACCAAGTTTAGCTCAGTTCTGGGCATCTTTGAAATACCTTTACAAACTTGTTCCCACATAGTAACTTGCAACTTTGAATGAGAATGTGCTTGCTTACAGCAACGTGCTATATGTTCTGAATGCCCGAATTGGGAATCTGTGTTAAAACTTTGTTAGAAATTATGTGATCCTTACTAGATGGAAGTAAGGGAGATGGGGCATGAAGTTATTTCTAGGAGTTGGAGACATACAGCGTTTAGCTCAGTTCTGGGCATCTTTGAAATACCTATACAAACTTGTTCCTACATAGTAACTTGCAACTTTGAATGAGAATGTGCTTGCTTACAGCAACGTGCTATATGTTCTGAATGCCCGAATTGGGAATGTGTGTCAAAAGTTTGTTAGGAATTATGTGATCCTTACCAGCTGGAAGTAAGGGATATGGGGCATGACGTTATTTCTAGAGGTTGGAGACATACCAAGTTTAGCTCAGTTCTGGGCATCTTTGAAATACCTATACAAACTTGTTCCTACATAGTAACTTGCAACTTTGAATGAGAATGTGCTTGCTTACAGCAACGTGCTATATGTTCTGAATGCCCGATTTGGGAATCTGTGTCAAATCTTTGTTAGGAATTATGTGATCCTTGCTAGCTGGAAGTAAGGGAGATGGGGCATGAAGTATTTCTAGAAGTTGGAGACATACAACGTTTAGCTCAGTTCTGGGCATCTTTGAAATACCTTTACAAACTTGTTCCCACATAGTAACTTGCAACTTTGAATGAGAATGTGCTTGCTTACAGCAACGTGCTATATTTTCTGAATGCCAGAATTGGGAATCTGTGTTAAAACATTGTTAGAAATTATGTGATCCTTACTAGATGGAAGTAAGGGAGATGGGGCATGAAGTTATTTCTAGGAGTTGGAGACATACAACGTTTAGCTCAGTTCTGGGCATCTTTGAAATTCCTATACAAACTTGTTCCTACATAGTAACTTGCAACTTTGAATGAGAATGTGCTTGCTTACAGTAACGTGCTATATGTTCTGAATGCCCGAATTGGGAATCTGTGTCAAATCTTTGTTAGGAATTATGTGATCCTTACTAGCTGGAAGTAAGGGAGTTGGGGTATGAAGTTATTTCTAGAGGTTGGACAGATACCAAGTTTAGCTCAGTTCTGGGCATCTTTGAAATACCTATAGAAACTTATTCCTACATAGTAACTTGCAACTTTGAATGAGAATGTGCTTGCTTACAGCAACGTGCTATATGTTCTGAATGCCCGAATTGGGAATCTGTGTCAAAACTTTGTTAGGAATTATGTGATCCTTACTGGCTGGAAGTAATGGTGATGGGGCATGAAGTTATTTCTAGGAGTTGGAGACATACAACGTTTAGCTCAGTTCTGGGCATCTTTGAAATACCTATACAAACTTGTTCCTTCATAGTAACTTGCAACTTTGAATGAGAAAGTGCTTGCTTACAGCAACGCGCTACATGTTCTGAATGCCCGAACTGGGAATCAGTGTCAAAACTTTGTTAGGAATTATGTGATCCTTACTAGCTGGAAGTAAGGGAGTTGGGGCATGAAGTTATTTCTAGAGGTTGGACACATACCAAGTTTAGCTCAGTTCTGGGCATCTTTGAAATACCTATACAAACTTGTTCCTACATAGTAACTTGCAACTTTGAATGAGAATGTGCTTGCTTACAGCAACGTGCTATATGTTCTGAATGCCCGAATTGGGAATCTGTGTCAAATCTTTGTTAGGAATTATGTGATCCTTACTAGCTGGAAGTAAGGAAGATGGGGCATGAAGTTATTTCTAGGAGTTGGACACATACAAAGTTTAGCAACGTTCGGGGTATATTTGAAATACCTATACAAACTTGTTCCTACATAGTAACTTGCAACTTTGAATGAGAATGTGCTTGCTTACAGCAACGTGCGATATGTTCTGAATGCCCGAATTGGGAATGTGTGTCAAAAGTTTGTTAGGAATTATGTGATCCTTACTAGCTGGAAGTAAGTGAGTTGGGGCATGAAATTATTTCTAGAGGTTGGACACATACCAAGTTTAGCTCAGTTCTGGGATTCTTTGAAATACCTACACAAACTTGTTCCTACATAGTAACTTGCAACTTTGAATGAGAATGTGCTTGCTTACAGCAACGTGCTATATGTTCTGAATGCCCGAATTGGGAATCTGTGTCAAAACTTTGTTAGGAATTATGTGATCCTTACTAGCTGGAGTAAGGGTGATGGGGCATGAAGTTATTTCTAGGAGTTGGAGACATACAACTTTTAGCTCAGTTCTGGGCATCTTTGAAATACCTTTACAAACTTTTTCCTACATAGTAACTTGCAACTTTGAATGAGAATGTGCTTGCTTACAGCAACGTGCTATATGTTCTGAATGCCCGAATTGGGAATCTGTGTTAAAACTTTGTTAGAAATTATGTGATCCTTACTAGATGGAAGTAAGGGAGATGGGGCATGAAGTTATTTCTAGGAGTTGGAGACATACAACGTTTAGCTCAGTTCTGGGCATCTTTGAAATACCTATACAAACTTGTTCCTTCATAGTAACTTGCAACTTTGAATGAGAAAGTGCTTGCTTACAGCAACGCGCTACATGTTCTGAATGCCCGAATTGGGAATCTGTGTCAAAACTTTGTTAGGAATTATGTGATCCTTACTAGCTGGAAGTAAGGGAGATGGGGCATGAAGTTATTTCTAGGAGTAGGAGACATACCAAGTTTAGCTCAGTTCTGGGCATCTTTGAAATACCTATACAAACTTGTTCCTACATAGTAACTTGCAACTTTGAATGAGAATGTGCTTGCTTACAGCAACGTGCTACATGTTCTGAATACCCGAATTGGGAATCTGTGTCAAAACTTTGTTAGGAATTACGTGATCCTTACTAGCTGGAAGTAAGGGAGTTGGGGCATGAAGATATTTCTAGGAGTTGGAGACATACCAAGTTTAGCACAGTTCTGGGCATCTTTGAAATACCTTTACAAACTTGTTCCTACATAGTAACTTGCAACTTTGAATGAGAATGTGCTTGTTTACAGCAACGTGCTATATGTTCTGAATGCCCGAATTGGGAATCTGTGTCAAAACTTTGTTAGGAATTATGTGATCCTTACTAGCTGGAAGTAAGGGAGATTGGGCATGAAGTTATTTCTAGGAGTTGTACACATACAAAGTTTAAAACCGTTCGGGGTATCTTTGAAATACCTATACAAACTTGTTCCTACATAGTAATTTGCAACTTTGAATGAGAATGTGCTTGCTTACAGCAACGTGCTATATGTTCTGAATGCCCGAATTGGGAATCTGTGTCAAAACTTTGTTAGGAATTATGTGATCCTTACTAGCTGGAGTAAGGGTGATGGGGCATGAAGTTATTTCTAGGAGTTGGAGACATACAACGTTTAGCTCAGTTCTGGGCATCTTTGAAATACCTTTACGAACTTGTTCCTACATAGTAACTTGCAACTTTGAATGAGAATGTGCTTGCTTACAGCAACGTGCTATATGTTCTGAATGCCCGAATTGGGAATCTGTGTTAAAACTTTGTTAGAAATTATGTGATCCTTACTAGATGGAAGTAAGGGAGATGGGGCATGAAGTTATTTCTAGGAGTTGGAGACATACAAAGTTTAGCTCAGTTCTGGGCATCTTTGAAATACCTATACAAACTTGTTCCTTCATAGTAACTTGCAACTTTGAATGAGAAAGTGCTTGCTTACAGCAACGCGCTACATGTTCTGAATGGCCGAATTGGGAATCTGTGTCAAAACTTTGTTAGGAATTATGTGATCCTTACTAGCTGGAAGTAAGGGAGATGGGGCATGAAGTTATTTCTAGGAGTAGGAGACATACCAAGTTTAGCTCAGTTCTGGGCATCTTTGAAATACCTATACAAACTTGATCCTACATAGTAACTTGCAACTTTGAATGAGAATGTGCTTGCTTACAGCAACGTGCTACATGTTCTGAATACCCGAATTGGGAATCTGTGTCAAAACTTTGTTAGGAATTATGTGATCCTTACTAGCTGGAAGTAAGGGAGTTGGGGCATGAAGATATTTCTAGGAGTTGGAGACATACCAAGTTTAGCACGGTTCTGGGCATCATTGAAATACCTTTACAAACTTGTTCCTACATAGTAACTTGCAACTTTGAATGAGAATGTGCTTGTTTACAGCAACGTGCTATATGTTCTGAATGCCCTAATTGGGAATCTGTGTCAAAACTTTGTTAGGAATTATGTGATCCTTACTAGCTGGAAGTAAGGGAGATTGGGCATGAAGTTATTTCTAGAAGTTGGACACATACAAAGTTAAAAACCGTTCGGGGTATCTTTGAAATACCTATACAAACTTGTTCCTACATAGTAACTTGCAACTTTGAATGAGAATGTGCTTGCTTACGGCAACGTGCTATATGTTCTGAATGACCGAATTGGGAATGTGTCTCAAAACTTTGTTAGGAATTATGTGATCCTTACTAGCTGGAAGTAGGGGAGATGGGGCATGACGTTATTTCTAGGAGTTGGAGACATACCAAGTTTAGCTCAGTTCTGGGCATCTTTGAAATACCTATACAAACTTGTTCCTACATAGTAATTTGCAACTTTGAATGAGAATGTGCTTGCTTACAGCAACGTGCTATATGTTCTGAATGCCCCAATTGGGAACCTGTGTCAAATCTTTGTTAGGAATTATGTGATCCTTACTAGCTGGAAGTAAGGGAGATGGGGCATGAAGTTATTTCTAGGAGTTGGAGACATACCACGTTTAGCTCAGTTCTGGGCATCTTTGAAATACCTATACAAACTTGTTCCTACATAGTAACTTGCAACTTTGAATGAGAATGTGCTTGCTTACAGCAACGTGCTGTATGTTCTGAATGCCGGAATTGGGAATCTGTGTCAAATCTTTGTTAGGAATTATGTGATCCTTACTAGCTGGAAGTAAGTGAGATGGGGCATGAAGTTATTTCTAGGAGTTTGAGACATACCACGTTTAGCTCAGTTCTGGGTATCTTTGAAATACCTATACAAACTTGTTCCTACCTAGTAACTTGCATCTTTGAATGAGAATGTGCTTGCTTACAGCAACATGCTATATGTTCTGAATGTCCGAATTGGGAATCTGTGACAAAACTTTGTTAGGAATTATGTGATCCTTACTAGCTGGAAGTAAGGGAGTTGGGGTATGAAGTTATTTCTCGAGGGTGGACACATACCAAGTTTAGCTCAGTTCTGGGCATCTTTGAAATACCTATACAAACTTGTTAATACATAGTAACTTGCAACTTTGAATGAGAATGTGCTTGCTTACAGCAACGTGCTATATGTTCTGAATGCCCGAACTGGGAATCTGTGTTAAAACTTTGTTAGAAATTATGTGATCCTTACTAGATGGAAGTAAGGGAGATGGGGCATGAAGTTACTTCTAGGAGTTGGAGACATACAACGTTTAGCTCAGTTCTGGGCATCTTTGAAATACCTATACAAACTTGTTCCTACATAGTAACTTGCAACTTTGAATGAGAAAGTGCTTGCTTACAGCAACGCGCTACATGTTCTGAAAGCCCGAATTGGGAATCTGTGTCAAAACTTTGTTAGGAATTATGTGATCCTTACTAGCTGGAAGTAAGGGAGATGGGGCATGAAGTTATTTCTAGGAGTAGGAGACATACCAAGTTTAGCTCAGTTCTGGGCATCTTTGAAATACCTATACAAACTTGTTCCTACATAGTAACTTGCAACTTTGAATGAGAATGTGCTTGCTTACAGCAACGTGCTACATGTTCTGAATACCCGAATTGGGAATCTGTGTCAAAACTTTGTTAGGAATTACGTGATCCTTACTAGCTGGAAGTAAGGGAGTTGGGGCATGAAGATATTTCTAGGAGTTGGAGACATACCAAGTTTAGCACAGTTCTGGGCATCTTTGAAATACCTTTACAAACTTGTTCCTACATAGTAACTTGCAACTTTGAATGAGAATGTGCTTGTTTACAGCAACGTGCTATATGTTCTGAATGCCCGAATTGGGAATCTGTGTCAAAACTTTGTTAGGAATTATGTGATCCTTACTAGCTGGAAGTAAGGGAGATTGGGCATGAAGTTATTTCTAGGAGTTGGACACATACAAAGTTTAAAACCGTTCGGGGTATCTTTGAAATACCTATACAAACTTGTTCCTACATAGTAATTTGCAACTTTGAATGAGAATGTGCTTGCTTACAGCAACGTGCTATATGTTCTGAATGCCCGAATTGGGAATCTGTGTCAAAACTTTGTTAGGAATTATGTGATCCTTACTAACTGGAGTAAGGGTGATGGGGCATGAAGTTATTTCTAGGAGTTGGAGACATACAACGTTTAGCTCAGTTCTGGGCATCTTTGAAATACCTTTACGAACTTGTTCCTACATAGTAACTTGCAACTTTGAATGAGAATGTGCTTGCTTACAGCAACGTGCTATATGTTCTGAATGCCCCAATTGGGAATCTGTGTCAAAACTTTGTTAGGAATTATGTGATCCTTACTAGCTGGAAGTAAGGGTGATGGGGCATGAAATTATTTCTAGGAGTTGGAGACATACAACGTTTAGCTGAGTTCTGGGCATCTTTGAAATACCTTTACAAACTTGTTCCTACATAGTAACTTGCAACTTTGAATGAGAATGTGCTTGCTTACAGCAACGTGCTATATGTTCTGAATGCCCGAATTGGGAATCTGTGTTAAAACTTTGTTAGAAATTATGTGATCCTTACTAGATGGAAGTAAGGGAGATGGGGCATGAAGTTATTTCTAGGAGTTGGAGACATACAACGTTTAGCTCAGTTCTGGGCATCTTTGAAATACCTATACAAACTTGTTCCTTCATAGTAACTTGCAACTTTGAATGAGAAAGTGCTTGCTTACAGCAACGCGCTACATGTTCTGAATGCCCGAATTGGGAATCTGTGTCAAAACTTTGTTAGGAATTATGTGATCCTTACTAGCTGGAAGTAAGGGAGTTGGGGCATGAAGTTATTTCTAGAGGTTGGACACATACCAAGTTTAGCTCAGTTCTGGGCATCTTTGAAATACCTATACAAACTTGTTCCTACATAGTAACTTGCAACTTTGAATGAGAATGTGCTTGCTTACAGCAACGTGCTATATGTTCTGAATGCCCGAATTGGGAATCTGTGTCAAATCTTTGTTAGGAATTATGTGATCCTTACTAGCTGGAAGTAAGGGAGATGGGGCATGAAGTTATTTCTAGGAGTTGGACACATACAAAGTTTAGCAACGTTCGGGGTATCTTTGAAATACCTATACAAACTTGTTCCTACATAGTAACTTGCAACTTTGAATGAGAATGTGCTTGCTTACAGCAACGTGCTATATGTTCTGAATGCCCGAATTGGGAATGTGTGTCAAAAGTTTGTTAGGAATTATGTGATCCTTACTAGCTGGAAGTAAGGGAGATGGGGCATGACGTTATTTCTAGGAGTTGGAGACATATCAAGTTTAGCTCAGTTCTGGGTATCTTTGAAATACCTATACAAACTTGTTCCTACATAGTAACTTGCAACTTTGAATGAGAATGTGCTTGCTTACAGCAACGTGCTACATGTTCTGAATACCCGAATTGGGAATCTGTGTCAAAACTTTGTTAGGAATTACGTGATCCTTACTAGCTGGAAGTAAGGGAGTTGGGGCATGAAGATATTTCTAGGAGTTGGAGACATACCAAGTTTAGCACAGTTCTGGGCATCTTTGAAATACCTTTACAAACTTGTTCCTACATAGTAACTTGCAACTTTGAATGAGAATGTGCTTGTTTACAGCAACGTGCTATATGTTCTGAATGCCCGAATTGGGAATGTGTGTCAAAAGTTTGTTAGGAATTATGTGATCCTTACTAGCTGGAAGTAAGGGAGATGGGGCATGACGTTATTTCTAGGAGTTGGAGACATACCAAGTTTAGCTCAGTTCTGGGTATCTTTGAAATACCTATACAAACTTGTTCCTACATAGTAACTTGCAACTTTGAATGAGAATGTGCTTGCTTACAGCAATGTGCTATATGTTCTGAATGCCCCAATTGGGAATCTGTGTCAAAACTTTGTTAGGAATTATGTGATCCTTACTAGCTGGAAGTAAGGGAGTTGGGGCATGAAATTATTTCTAGAGGTTGCACACATACCAAGTTTAGCTCAGTTCTGGGCATCTTTGAAATACCTATACAAACTTGTTCCTACATAGTAACTTGCAACTTTGAATGAGAATGTGCTTGCTTGCAGCAACGTGCTATATGTTCTGAATGCCCGATTTGGGAATCTGTGTCAAAACTTTGTTAGGAATTATGTGATCCTTACCAGCTGGAAGTAAGGGAGATTGGGCATGAAGTTATTTCTAGGAGTTGGACACATACAAAGTTTAACACCGTTCGGGGTATCTTTGAAATACCTATACAAACTTGTTCCTACATAGTAACTTGCAACTTTGAATGAGAATGTGCTTGCTTACGGCAACGTGCTATATGTTCTGAATGCCCGAATTGGGAATGTGTGTCAAAAGTTTGTTAGGAATTATGTGATCCTTACTAGCTGGAAGTAGGGGAGATGGGGCATGACGTTATTTCTAGGAGTTGGAGACATACCAAGTTTAGCTCAGTTCTGGGCATCTTTGAAAGTCCTATTCAAACTTGTTCCTACATAGTAACTTGCAACATTGAATGAGAATGTGCTTGCTTACAGCACCGTACTATATGTTCTGAATGCCTGAATTGGGAATCTGTATCAAAACTTGGTTAGGAATTATGTGATCCTTACTAGCTGGAAGTAAGGGAGTTGGGGCATGAAGTTATTTCTAGGAGTTGGACACATACCAAGTTTAGCTCAGTTCTGGGCATCTTTGAAATACCTATACAAACTTGTTCCTACATAGTAACTTGCCACTTTGAATGAGAATGTGCTTGCTTACAGCAACGTGCTACATGTTCTGAATGCCCGAATTGGGAATCTGTGTCAAAACTTTGTTAGGAATTATGTGATCCTTACTAGCTGGAAGTAAGGGAGTTGGGGCATGAAGTTATTTCTAGAGGTTGGACACATACCAAGTTTAGCTCAGTTCTGGGCATCTTTGAAATACCTATACAAACTTGTTCCTACATAGTAACTTGCAACTTTGAATGAGAATGTGCTTGCTTACAGCAACGTGCTATATGTTCTGAATGCCCGAACTGGGAATCTGTGTCAAAACTTTGTTAGGAATTATGTGATCCTTACTAGCTGGAAGTAAGGGTGATGGGGCATGAAATTATTTCTAGGAGTTGGAGACATACAACGTTTAGCTGAGTTCTGGGCATCTTTGAAATACCTTTACAAACTTGTTCCTACATAGTAACTTGCAACTTTGAATGAGAATGTGCTTGCTTACAGCAACGTGCTATATGTTCTGAATGCCCGAATTGGGAATCTGTGTTAAAACTTTGTTAGAAATTATGTGATCCTTACTAGATGGAAGTAAGGGAGATGGGGCATGAAGTTATTTCTAGGAGTTGGAGACATACAACGTTTAGCTCAGTTCTGGGCATCTTTGAAATACCTATACAAACTTGTTCCTTCATAGTAACTTGCAACTTTGAATGAGAAAGTGCTTGCTTACAGCAACGCGCTACATGTTCTGAATGCCCGAATTGGGAATCTGTGTCAAAACTTTGTTAGGAATTATGTGATCCTTACTAGCTGGAAGTAAGGGAGTTGGGGCATGAAGTTATTTCTAGAGGTTGGACACATACCAAGTTTAGCTCAGTTCTGGGCATCTTTGAAATACCTATACAAACTTGTTCCTACATAGTAACTTGCAACTTTGAATGAGAATGTGCTTGCTTACAGCAACGTGCTATATGTTCTGAATGCCCGAATTGGGAATCTGTGTCAAATCTTTGTTAGGAATTATGTGATCCTTACTAGCTAGAAGTAAGGGAGATGGGGCATGAAGTTATTTCTAGGAGTTGGACACATACAAAGTTTAGCAACGTTCGGGGTATCTTTGAAATACCTATACAAACTTGTTCCTACATAGTAACTTGCAACTTTGAATGAGAATGTGCTTGCTTACAGCAACGTGCTATATGTTCTGAATGCCCGAATTGGGAATGTGTGTCAAAAGTTTGTTAGGAATTATGTGATCCTTACTAGCTGGAAGTAAGGGAGATGGGGCATGACGTTATTTCTAGGAGTTGGAGACATACCAAGTTTAGCTCAGTTCTGGGTATCTTTGAAATACCTATACAAACTTGTTCCTACATAGTAACTTGCAACTTTGAATGAGAATGTGCTTGCTTACAGCAATGTGCTATATGTTCTGAATGCCCCAATTGGGAATCTGTGTCAAAACTTTGTTAGGAATTATGTGATCCTTACTAGCTGGAAGTAAGGGAGTTGGGGCATGAAATTATTTCTAGAGGTTGCACACATACCAAGTTTAGCTCAGTTCTGGGCATCTTTGAAATACCTATACAAACTTGTTCCTACATAGTAACTTGCAACTTTGAATGAGAATGTGCTTGCTTACAGCAACGTGCTATATGTTCTGAATGCCCGAATTGGGAATCTGTGTTAAAACTTTGTTAGAAATTATGTGATCCTTACTAGATGGAAGTAAGGGAGATGGGGCATGAAGTTATTTCTAGGAGTTGGAGACATACAACGTTTAGGTCAGTTCCGGGCATCTTTGAAATACCTATACAAACTTGTTCCTTCATAGTAACTTGCAACTTTGAATGAGAAAGTGCTTGCTTACAGCAACGCGCTACATGTTCTGAATGCCCGAATTGGGAATCTGTGTCAAAACTTTGTTAGGAATTATGTGATCCTTACTAGCTGGAAGTAAGGGAGATGGGGCATGAAGTTATTTCTAGGAGTAGGAGACATACCAAGTTTAGCTGAGTTCTGGGCATCTTTGAAATACCTATACAAACTTGTTCCTACATAGTAACTTGCAACTTTGAATGAGAATGTGCTTGCTTACAGCAACGTGCTACATGTTCTGAATACCCGAATTGGGAATCTGTGTCAAAACTTTGTTAGGAATTATGTGATCCTTACTAGCTGGAAATAAGGGAGTTGGGGCATGAAGATATTTCTAGGAGTTGGAGACATACCAAGTTTAGCACAGTTCTGGGCATCTTTGAAATACCTTTACAAACTTGTTCCTACATAGTAACTTGCAACTTTGAATGAGAATGTGCTTGTTTACAGCAACGTGCTATATGTTCTGAATGCCCGAATTGGGAATCTGTGTCAAAACTTTGTTAGGAATTATGTGATCCTTACCAGCTGGAAGTAAGGGAGATTGGGCATGAAGTTATTTCTAGGAGTTGGACACATACAAAGTTTAACACCGTTCGGGGTATCTTTGAAATACCTATACAAACTTGTTCCTACATAGTAACTTGCAACTTTGAATGAGAATGTGCTTGCTTACGGCAACGTGCTATATGTTCTGAATGCCCGAATTGGGAATGTGTGTCAAAAGTTTGTTAGGAATTATGTGATCCTTACTAGCTGGAAGTAGGGGAGATGGGGCATGACGTTATTTCTAGGAGTTGGAGACATACCAAGTTTAGCTCAGTTCTGGGCATCTTTGAAAGTCCTATTCAAACTTGTTCCTACATAGTAACTTGCAACATTGAATGAGAATGTGCTTGCTTACAGCAACGTACTATATGTTCTGAATGCCTGAATTGGGAATCTGTATCAAAACTTGGTTAGGAATTATGTGATCCTTACTAGCTGGAAGTAAGGGAGTTGGGGCATGAAGTTATTTCTAGGAGTTGGACACATACCAAGTTTAGCTCAGTTCTGGGCATCTTTGAAATACCTATACAAACTTGTTCCTACATAGTAACTTGCCACTTTGAATGAGAATGTGCTTGCTTACAGCAACGTGCTACATGTTCTGAATGCCCGAATTGGGAATCTGTGTCAAAACTTTGTTAGGAATTATGTGATCCTTACTAGCTGGAAGTAAGGGAGTTGGGGCATGAAGTTATTTCTAGAGGTTGGACACATACCAAGTTTAGCTCAGTTCTGGGCATCTTTGAAATACCTATACAAACTTGTTCCTACATAGTAACTTGCAACTTTGAATGAGAATGTGCTTGCTTACAGCAACGTGCTACATGTTCTGAATGCCCGAATTGGGAATCTGTGTCAATACTTTGTTAGGAATTATGTGATCCTTACTAGCTGGAAGTAAGGGAGATGGGGCATGAAGTTATTTCTAGAGGTTGGACACATACCAAGTTTAGCTCAGTTCTGGGCATCTTTGAAATACCTATACAAACTTGTTCCTACATAGTAACTTGCAACTTTGAATGAGAATGTGCTTGCTTACAGCAACGTGCTACATGTTCTGAATGCCCGAATTGGGAATCTGTGTCAATACTTTGTTAGGAATTATGTGATCCTTACTAGCTGGAAGTAAGGGAGATGGGGCATCAAGTTATTTCTAGGAGTTGGACACATACCAAGTTTAGCTCAGTTCTGGGCATCTTTGAAATACCTTTACAAACTTGTTCCTACATAGTAACTTGCAACTTTGAATGAGAATGTGCTTGCTTACAGCAACGTACTATATGTTCTGAATGCCCGAATTGGGAATCTATGTCAAAACTTTGTTAGGAATTATGTGATCCTTACTAGCTGGGAGTAAGGGAGTTGGCGTATGAAGTTATTTCTAGAGGTTGGACACATACCAAGTTTAGCTCAGTTCTGGGCATCTTTGAAATACCTATACAAACTTGTTCCTACATAGTAACTTGCAACTTTGTATGAGAATGTGCTTGCTTACAGCAACGTGCTATATGTTCTGAATGCCCGAATTGGGAATCTGTGTCATATCTTTGTTAGGAATTATGTGATCCTTACTAGCTGGAAGTAAGGGAGATGGGGCATGAAGTTATTTCTAGGAGTTGGACACATACCAAGTTTAGCTCAGTTCTGGGCATCTTTGAAATACCTTTACAAACTTGTTCCCACATAGTAACTTGCAACTTTGAATGGGAATGTGCTTGCTTACAGCAACGTGCTATATGTTCTGAATGCCCGAATTTGGAATCTGTGTCAAAACTTTGTTAGGAATTATGTGATCCTTACTAGCTGGAAGTAAGGGAGATGGGGCATGAAGGTATTTCTAGGAGGTGGACACATACAAAGTTTAGCACCGTTCGGGGTATCTTTGAAATACCTATACAAACTTGTTCCTACATAGTAACTTGCAACTTTGAATGAGAATGTGCTTGCTTACAGCAACGTGCTATATGTTCTGAATGCCCGAATTGGGAATGTGTGTCAAAAGTTTGTTAGGAATTATGTGATCCTTACTAGCTGGAAGTAAGGGAGATGGGGCATGACGTTATTTCTAGGAGTTGGAGACATACCAAGTTTAGCTCAGTTCTGGGCATCTTTGAAATACCTATACAAACAAGTTCCTACATCGTAACTTGCAACTTTGAATGAGAATGTGCTTGCTTACAGCAACGTGCTATATGTTCTGAATGCCCCAATTGGGAATCTGTGTCAAAACTTTGTTAGGAATTATGTGATCCTTACTAGCTGGAAGTAAGGGAGATGGGGCATGAAGTTATTTCTAGGAGTTGGAGACATACCAAGTTTAGCTCAGTTCTGGGCATCTTTGAAATACCTATACAAACTTGTTCCTACATAGTAACTTGCAACTTTGAATGAGAATGTGCTTGCTTACAGCAACGTGCTACATGTTCTGAATGCCCGAATTGGGAATCTGTGTCAAAACTTTGTTAGGAATTATGTGATCCTTACTAGCTGGAAGTAAGGGAGATGGGGCATGAAGTTATTTCTAGGAGTTGGACACATACCAAGTTTAGCTCAGTTCTGGGCATCTTTGAAATAACTATACAAACTTGTTCCTACATAGTAACTTGCAACATTGTATGAGAATGTGCTTGCTTACAGCAACGTGCTATATGTTCTGAATGCCCGAATTGGGAATCTGTGTCAAAACTTTGTTAGGAATTATGTGATCCTTACTAGATGGAAGTAAGGGAGATGGGGCATGAAGTTATTTCTAGGAGTTGGAGACATACAACGTTTAGCTCAGTTCTGGGCATCTTTGAAATACCTATACAAACTTGTTCCTACATAGTAACTTGCAACTTTGAATGAGAATGTGCTTGCTTACAGCAACGTGCCATATGTTCTGAAGGCCCGAATTGGGAATCTGTGTCAAAAGTTTGTTAGAAATTATGTGATCCTTACGAGCTGGAAGTAAGTGAGATGGGGCATGAAGTTATTTCTAGAGGTTGGACACATACCAAGTTTAGCTCAGTTCTGGGCATCTTTGAAATACCTATACAAACTTGTTCATACATAGTAACTTGCAACTTTGAATTGAATGTGCTTGCTTACAGCAACGTGCTACATGTTCTGAATGCCCGAATTGGGAATCTGTGTCAAAACTTTGTTAGGAATTATGTGATCCTTACTAGCTGGAAGTAAGGGAGATGTTGCATGAAGTTATTTCTAGGAGTTGGAGTCATGCAACGTTTAGCTTGTTCTGGCCATCTTTGAAATACCTATACAAACTTGTTCATACATAGTAACTTGCAACTTTGAATGAGAAAGTGCTTACTTACAGCAACGTGCTACATGTTCTGAATGCCCGAACTGGGAATCTGTGTCAAAACTTTGTTAGGAATTATGTGATCCTTACTAGCTGGAAGTAAGGGAGATGGGGCATGAAGTTATTTCTAGGAGTTGGACACACACCAAGTATAGTTCAGTTCTGGGCATCTTTGAAATACCTATACAAACTTGTTCTTACACAGTAACTTGCAACTTTGAATGAGAATGTGCTTGCTTATCATCAACGTGCTATATGTTCTGAATGCCCGAATTGGGAATCTGTGTCAAAACTTTGTTAGGAATTATGTGATCCTTACTAGCTGGAAGTAAGGAAGATTGGGCATGAAGTTGTTTCTAGGAGTTGGAGGCATACAACGTTTAGCTCAGTTCTGGGCATCTTTGAAATACCTATACAAACTTGTTCCTACATAGTAACTTGCAACTTTGTATGAGAATGTGCTTGCTTACAGCAACGTGCTATATGTTCTGAATGCCCGAATTGGGAATCTGTGTCAAAACTTTGTTAGGAATTATGTGATCCTTACTAGCTGGAAATAAGGGAGTTGGGGCATGAAGTTATTTCTAGGAGTTGGACACATACCAAGTTTAGCTCAGTTCTGGGCATCTTTGAAAGTCCTATACAAACTTGTTCTTACATAGTAACTTGCAACTTTGAATGAGAATGTGCTTGCTGACAGCAACGTGCTATATGTTCTGAATGCCCGAATTGGGAATCTGTGTCAAAACATTGTTAGGAGTTCTGTGATCCTTACGAGCTGGAAGTAAGGGAGATGGGGTATGAAGTTATTTCTAGGAGTTGGAGACATACAACGTTTAGCTCAGTTCTGGGAATCTTTGAAATACCTATACAAACTTGTTCCTACATAGGAACTTACAACTTTGAATGAGAATGTGCTTGCTTACAGCAACGTGCTATATGTTCTGAATGAACGAATTGGGAATCTGTGTCAAAACTTTGTTAGGAATTATGTGATCCTTACTGGCTGGAAGTAATGGTGATGGGGCATGAAGTTATTTCTAGGAGTTGGAGACATACAACGTTTAGCTCAGTTCTGGGCATCTTTGAAATACCTTTACAAACTTGTTCCTACATAGTAACTTGCAACATTGAATGAGAGTGTGTTTGCTTACAGCAACGTGCTATATGTTCTGAATGCCCGAATTGGGAATCTGTGTTAAAACTTTGTGAGAAATTATGTGATCCTTACTAGATGGAAGTAAGGGAGATGGGGCATGAAGTTATTTCTAGGAGTTGGAGACATACAGCGTTTAGCTCAGGTCTGGGCATCTTTGAAATACCTATACAAACTTGTTCCTACATAGTAACTTGCAACTTTGAATGAGAATGTGCTTGCTTACAGCAACGTGCTATATGTTCTGAGTGCCCGAATTGGGAATCTGTGTCAAAACTTTGTTAGGAATTATGTGATCCTTACTAGATGGAAGTAAGGGAGATGGGGCATGAAGTTATTTCTAGGAGTTGGAGACATACAAAGTTTAGCTCAGTTCTGGGCATCTTTGAAATACCTATACAAACTTGTTCCTACATAGTAACTTGCAACTTTGAATGAGAATGTGCTTGCTTAACATCAAAGTGCTATATGTTCTGAGTGCCCGAATTGGGAATCTGTGTCAAAACTTTGTTAGGAATTATGTGATCCTTACTAGCTGGAAGTAAGGGAGACTGGGCATGAAGTTGTTTCTAGTAGTTGGAGACATACAACGTTTAGCTCAGTTCTGGGCATCTTTGAAAAACCTATACAAACTTGTTCCTACATAGTAACTTGCAACTTTGAATGAGAATGTGCTTGCTTACAACAACGTGCTACATGTTCTGAATGATCGAATTGGGAATCTGTGTCAAAACTTTGTTAGGAATTATGTGATCCTTACTAGCTGGAATTAAGGGAGATGGAGCATGAAGATATTTCTAGGAGTTGGAGACATACCAAGTTTAGCTCAGTTCTGGGCATCTTTGAAATACCTATACAAACTTGTTCCTACATAGTAACTTGCAACTTTGAATGAGAATGTGCTTGCTTACAGCAACGTGCTATATGTTCTGAATGCCCGAATTGGAAATCTGTGTCAAAACTTTGTTAAGAATTATGTGATCCTTACTAGCTGTAAGTAAGGGATATGGGGCATGAAGTTATTCCTAGGAGTTGGAGACATACAACGTTTAGCTCAGTTCTGGGCATCTTTGAAATACCTATACAAACTTGATCCTACATAGTAACTTGCAACTTTGAATGAGAATGTGCTTGCTTACAGCAACGTGCTACATGTTCTGAATGCCCGAATTGGGAATCTGTGTCAAAACTTTGTTAGGAATTATGTGATCCTTACTAGCTGGAAGTAAGGGAGATGGGGCATGGAGTTATTTCTAGGAGTTGGACACATACCAAGTTTAGCTCAGTTCTGGGCATCTTTGAAATACCTATACGAACTTGTTCCTACATATTAAATTGCAACTTTGAATGAGAATGTGCTTGCTTACCGCAACGTGCTATATGTTCTGAATGCCCGAATTGGGAATCTGTGTCAAAATTTGTTAGGAAATATGTGATCCTTACTAGCTGGAAGTAAGGGAGTTGGGGCATGAAGGTATTTCTAGGAGTTGGACACATACCAAGTTTAGCACAGTTCTGGGCATCTTTGATATACCTATACAAACTTGTTCCTACATAGTAACTTGCAACTATGAATGAGAATGTGCTTGCTTACAGCAACGTGCTATATGTTCTGAATGCCCGAATTGGTATCTGTGTCAAAACATTGTTAGGAATTATGTGATCCTTAGTAGCTGGAAGTAAGGGAGATGGGGCATGTAGTTATTTCTAGGAGTTGGAGACATACAACGTTTAGCTCAGTTCTGGGCATCTTTGAAATACCTATACAAACTTGTTCCTACATAGTAACTTGCAACTTTGAATGAGAATGTGCTTGCTTACAGCAACGTGCTATATGTTCTGAATGCCCGAATTGGGAATCTGTGTCAAAACTTTGTTAGGAATTATGTGATCCTTACTAGCTGGAAGTAAGGGAGTTGGGGCATGAAGTTATTTCTAGAGGTTGGACACATACCAAGTTTAGCTCAGTTCTGGGCATCTTTGAAATACCTATACAAACTTGTTCCTACATAGTAACTTGCAACTTTGAATGAGAATGTGCTTGCTTACAGCAACGTGCTATATGTTCTGAATTCCCGAATTGGGAATCTGTGTCAGAACTTTGTTAGTAATTATGTGATCCTTACTAGCTGGAAGTAAGGGATATGGGGCATGAAGTTATTTCTAGGAGTTGGAGACATACAACGTTTAGCTCGGTTCTGGGCATCTTTGAAATACCTATACAAACTTGTTCCTACATAGTAACTTGAAACGTTGAATGAGAATGTGCTTGCTTACAGCAACGTGCTACATGTTCTGAATGCCCGAATTGGGAATCTGTGTCAAAACATTGTTAGGAATTATGTGATCCTTACTACCTGGAAGTAAGGGAGATGGGGCATGGAGTTATTTCTAGGAGTTGGACACATACCAAGTTTAGCTAAGTTCTGGGCATCTTTGAAATACCTATACGAACTTGTTCCTACATATTAAATTGCAACTTTGAATGAGAATGTGCTTGCTTACAGCAACGTGCTATATGTTCTGAATGCCCGAATTGGGAATCTGTGTCAAAATTTGTTAGGAAATATGTGATCCTTACTAGCTGGAAGTAAGGGAGTTGGGGCATGAAGGTATTTCTAGGAGTTGGACACATACCAAGTTTAGCACAGTTCTGGGCATCATTGAAATACCTATACAAACTTGTTCCTACATAGTAACTTGTAACTTTGAATGAGAATGTGCTTGCTTACAGCAACGTGCTATATGTTCTGAATGCCCGAATTGGGAATCTGTGTCAAAACCTTGTTAGGAATTATGTGATCCTTAGTAGCTGGAAGTGAGGGAGATGGGGCATGAAGTTATTTTTGGAGTTGCAGACATACCAAGTTTAGCTCAGTTCTGGGCATCTTTGAAATACCTATACAAACTTGTTCCTACATAGTAACTTGCAACTTTGAATGAGAATGTGCTTGCTTACAGCAACGTGCTATATGTTCTGGATGCCCGAATTTGGAATCTGTGTCAAAACTTTGTTAGAAATTATGTGATCCTTACTAGATGGAAGTAAGGGAGATGGGGCATGAAGTTATTTCTAGGAGTTGGAGACATACAACGTTTAGCTCAGTTCTGGGCATCTTTGAAATACCTATACAAACTTGTTCCTACATAGTAACTTGCAACTTTGAATGAGAATGTGCTTGCTTATCATCAACGTGCTATATGTTCTGAGTGCCCGAATTGGGAATCTGTGTCAAAACTTTGTTAGGAATTATGTGATCCTCACTAGCTGGAAGTAAGGGAAATTGGGCATGAAGTTATTTCTAGGAGTTGGAGACATACAACGTTTAGCTCAGTTCTGGGCATCTTTGAAATACCTATACAAACTTGTTTCTACATAGTAACTTGCAACTTTGAATGAGAATGTGCTTGCTTACAGCAACGTGCTATATGTTCTGAATGTCCGAATTGGAAATCTGTGTCAAAACTTTGTTAGGAATTATGTGATCCTTACTAGCTGGAAGTAAGTGAGATGGGGCATGAAGTTATTTCTAGGAGTTGGAGACATACAACGTTTAGCTCAGTTCTGGGCATCTTTGAAATACCTATACAAACTTGTTCCTACATAGTAACTTGCAACTTTGAATGAGAATGTGCTTGTTTACAGCAACGTGCTATATGTTCTGAATGCCCGAACTGGGAATCTGTGTCAAAACATTGTTAGGAATTATGTGATCCTTACTAGCTGGAAGTAAGGGAGATGGGGCATGAAGTTATTTCAAGGAGTTGGACGCATACCAGTTTAGCTCAGTTCTGGGCATCTTTGAAATACCTATACAAACTTGTTCCTACATAGTAACTTGCAACTTTGAATGAGAATGTGCTTGCTTACAGCAACGTGCTATATGTTCTGAATGCCCGAATTAGGAATCTGTGTCAAAACTTTGTTAGAAATTATGAGATCCTTACTAGCTGGAAGTAAGGGAGATGGGGCATGAAGTTATTTCTAGGAGTTGGAGACATACCAAGTTTAGCTCAGTTCTGGGCATCTTTGAAATACCTATACAAACTTGTTCCTACATAGTAACTTGCAACTTTGAATTAGAATGTGCTTGCTTACAGCAACGTGCTATATGTTCTGAATGCCCGAATTGGGAATCTGTGTCAAAACTTTGTTAGGAATTATGTGATCCTTACTAGCTGGAAGTAAGGGAGATGGGGCATGAAGTTATTTCTTGGAGTTGGACACAGACCAAGTTTAGCTGAGTTCTGGGCATCTTTGAAATACCTATACGAACTTGTTCCTCTATATTAACTTGCAACTTTGAATGAGAATGTGCTTGCTTACAGCAACGTGCTATATGTACTGAATGCCCGAATTGGGAATCTGTTTCAAAATTTGTTAGAAATTATGTGATCCTTACTAGCTGAAAGTAAGGGAGATGGGGCATGAAGTTATTTCTAGGAGTTGGACACATACCAAGATTAGCTCAGTTCTGGGCATCTTTGAAATACCCATACGAACTTGTTCCTACATATTAACTTGCAACTTTGAATGAGAATGTGCTTGCTTACAGCAACGTGCTATATGTTCTGAATGCCCGAATTGGGAATCTGTGTCAAAATTTGTTAGGAAATATGTGATCCTTACTAGCTGGAAGTAAGGGAGTTGGGGCATGAAGGTATTTCTAGGAGTTGGACACATACCAAGTTTAGCACAGTTCTGGGCATCTTTGAAATACCTATACAAACTTGTTCATACATAGTAACTTGCAACTTTGAATGAGAATGTGCTTGCTTACAGCAACGTGCTATATGTTCTGAATGCCCGAATTGGGAATCTGTGTCAAAACATTGTTAGGAATTATGTGATCCTTACTAGGTGGAAGTAAGGGAGATGCGGCATGAAGTTATTTCTAGGAGTTGGACACATACAACGTTTAGCTCAGTTCTGGGCATCTTTGAAATACCTATACAAACTTGTTCCTACATAGTAACTTGCAATTTTGAATGAGAATGTGCTTGCTTACAGCAACGTGCTATATGTTCTGAATGCCCGAATTGGGAATCTGTGTCAAAACTTTGTTAGAAATTATGTGATCCTTACTAGATGGACGTAAGGGAGATGGGGCATGAAGTTATTTCTAGGAGTTGGAGACATACAACGTTTAGCTCAGTTCTGGGCATCTTTGAAATACCTATACAAACTAGTTCCTACATAGTAACTTGCAACTTTGAATGAGAATGTGCTTGCTTACAGCAACGTGCTATATGTTCTGAATGCCCGAATTGGGAATCTGTGTCAAAACTTTGTTAGAAATTATGTGATCCTTACTAGATGGACGTAAGGGAGATGGGGCATGAAGTTATTTCTAGGAGTTGGAGACATACAACGTTTAGTTCAGTTCTGGGCATCTTTGAAATACCTATACAAACTAGTTCCTACATAGTAACTTGCAACTTTGAATGAGAATGTGCTTGCTTACAGCAACTTGCTATATGTTCTGAATACCCGAATTGGGAATCTGTGTCAAAACTTTGTTAAGAATTACGTGATCCTTACTAGCTGGAAGTAAGGGAGTTGGGGCATGAAGTTATTTCTAGGAGTTGGAGACATACCAAGTTTAGCTCAGTTCTGGGCATCTTTGAAATACCCATACAAACTTGTTCCTACGTAGTAACTTGCAACTTTGAATGAGAATGTGCTTGCTTACAGCAACGTACTATATGTTCTGAATGCCCGAATTGGGAATCTGTGTCAAAACTTTGTTAGTAATTATGTGATCCTTACTGGCTGAAAGTAAGGGAGATGGGGCATGAAGTTATTTCTAGGAGTTGGACACATACCAAGTTTAGCTCAGTTCTGGGCATCTTTGAAATACCTATACGAACTTGTTCCTACATATTAAATTGCAACTTTGAATGAGAATGTGCTTGCTTACAGCAACGTGCTATATGTTCTGAATACCCGAATAGGGAATCTGTGTCAAAATTTGTTAGGAAATATGTGATCCTTACTAGCTGGAAGTAAGGGAGTAGGGGCATGAAGGTATTTCTAGGAGTTGGACACATACCAAGTTTAGCACAGTTCTGGGTATCTTTCAAATACCTATACAAACTTGTTCCTACATAGTAACTTGCAACTTTGAATGAGAATGTGCTTGCTTACAGCAACGTGCTATATGTTCTGAATGCCCGAATTGGGAATCTGTGTCAAAACATTGTTAGGAATTATGTGATCCTTACTAGCTGGAAGTAAGGGAGATGGGGCATGTAGTCATTTCAAGGAGTTGGACGCAAACCAAGTTTAGCTCAGTTCTGGGCATCTTTGAAATACCTATACAAACTTGTTCCTACATAGTAACTTGCAGCTTTGAATGAGAATGTGCTTGCTTACAGCAACGTGCTATATGTTCTGAATGCCCGAATTGGGAATCTGTGTCAAAACTTTGTTAGGAATTATGTGATCCTTACTAGCTGGAAGTAAGGGAGATGGGGCATGAAGTTATTTCTAGAGGTTGGACACATAGCAAGTTTAGCTCAGTTCTGGGCATCTTTGAAATACCTATACAAACTTGTTCCTACATAGTAACTTGCAACTTTGAATGAGAATGTGCTTGCTTACAGCAACGTGCTATATGTTCTGAATGCCCGAATTGGGAATCTGTGTCAAAACTTTGTTAGGAATTATGTGATCCTTACTAGCTGGAAGTAAGTGAGACGGGGCATGAAGTTATTTCTAGGAGTTGGAGACATACAACGTTTAGCTCAGTTCTGGGCATCTTTAAAATACCTATACAAACTTGTTCCTACATAGTAACTTGCAACTTTGAATGAGAATGTGCTTGCTTACAGCAACTTGCTATATGTTCTGAATACCCGAATTGGGAATCTGTGTCAAAACTTTGTTAAGTATTATGTGATCCTTACTAGCTGGAAGTAAGGGAGTTGGGGCATGAAGTTTTTTCTAGAGGTTGGACACATACCAAGTTTAGCTCAGTTCTGGGCATCTTTGAAATACCTATACAAACTTGTTCCTACATAGTAACTTGCAACTTTGAATGAGAATGTGCTTGCTTACAGCAACGTGCTATATGTTCTGAATACCCTAATTGGGAATCTGTGTCAAAACTTTGTTAGTAATTATGTGATCCTTACTGGGTGGAAGTAATGGTGATGGGGCATGAAGTTATTTCTAGGAGTTGGAGACATACAACGTTAGCTGAGTTCTGGGCATCTTTGAAATAGCTTTACAGACTTGTTCCTACATAGTAACTTGCAACTTTGAATGAGAATGTGCTTGCTTACAGCAACGTGCTATACGTTCTGCATGACCGAATTGGGAATCTGTGTCAAAACTTTGTTAGGAATTATGTGATCCTTACTAGCTGGAAGTAAGGGAGATGGGGCATGAAGTTATTTCTAGGAGTTGGAGACATACAACGTTTAGCTCAGTTCTGGGCATCTTTGAACTACCTATACAAACTTGTTCATACATAGTAACTTGCAACTTTGAATGAGAATGTGCTTCCTTACAGCAACGTGCTACATGTTCTGAATGCCCGAATTGGGAATCTGTGTCAAAACTTTGTTAGGAATTATGTGATCCTTACTACCTGGAAGTAAGGGAGATGGGGCATGAAGTTATTTCTAGGAGTTGGAAACATCTAAAGTTTAGCTCAGTTTTGGGCATCTTTGAAATACCTATACGAACTTGTTCCTACATATTAAATTGCAACTTTGAATGAGAATGTGCTTGCTTACAGCAACGTGCTATAGGTTCTGAATGCCCGAATTGGGAATCTGTGTCAAAATTTGTTAGGAAATATGTGATCCTTACTAGCTGGAAGTAAGGGAGTTGGGGCATGAAGGTATTTCTAGGAGTTGGACACATACCAAGTTTAGCACAGTTCTGGGTATCTTTGAAATACCTATACAAACTTGTTCCTACATAGTAACTTGCAACTTTGAATGATAATGTGCTTGCTTACAGCAACGTGCTATATGTTCTGAATGCCCGAATTGGGAATCTGTGTCAAAACTTTGTTAGGAATTATGTGATCCTTACTAGATGGAAGTAAGGGAGATGGGGCATGAAGTTATTTGTAGGAGTTGGAGACATACCAAGTTTAGCTCAGTTCTGGGCATCTTTGAAATACCTACACAAACTTGTTCCTACATAGTAACTTGCAACTTTGAATGAGAATGTGCTTGCTTGCAGCAACGTGCTATATGTTCTGAATGCCCGAATTGGGAATCTGTGTCAAAACTTTGTTAAGAATTATGTGATCCTTACTAGCTGTAAGTAAGGGATATAGGGCATGAAGTTATTTCTAGGAGTTGGAGACATACAACGTTTAGCTCAGTTCTGGGCATCTTTGAAATACCTATACAAACTTGTTCCTACATAGTAACTTGCAACTTTGAATGAGAATGTGCTTGCTTACAGCAACGTGCTGCATGTTCTGAATGCCCGAATTGGGAATCTGTGTCAAAACTCTGTTAGGAATTATGTGATCCTTACTAGCTGGAAGTAAGGGAGATGGGGCATGAAGTTATTTCTAGGAGTTGGACACATACCAAGATTAGCTCAGTTCTGGGCATCTTTGAAATACCCATACGAACTTGTTCCTACAGATTAACTTGCAACTTTGAATGAGAATGTGCTTCTTACAGCAACGTGCTATATGTTCTGAATGCCCGAATTGGGAATCTGTGTCAAAATTTGTTAGGAAATATGTGATCCTTACTAGCTGGAAGTAAGGGAGTTGGGGCATGAAGGTATTTCTAGGAGTTGGACACATACCAAGTTTAGCACAGTTCTGGTTATCTTTCAAATACCTATACAAACTTGTTCCTACATAGTAACTTGCAACTTTGAATGAGAATGTGCTTGCTTACAGCAACGTGCTATATGTTCTGAATGCCCGAATTGGGAATCTGTGTCAAAACATTGTTAGGAATTATGTGATCCTTAATGGTGGAAGTAAGGGAGATGCGGCATGAAGTTATTTCTAGGAGTTGGACACATACAACGTTTAGCTCAGTTCTGGGCATCTTTGAAATACCTATACAAACTTGTTCCTACATAGTAACTTGCAACTTTGAATGAGAATGTGCTTGCTTACAGCAACGTGCTATATGTTCTGAATGCCCGAATTGGGAATCTGTGTCAAAACTTTGTTAGAAATTATGTGATCCTTACTAGATGGACGTAAGGGAGATGGGGCATGAAGTTATTTCTAGGAGTTGGAGACATACCAAGTTTAGCTCAGTTCTGGGCATCTTTGAAATACCTATACAAACTTGTTCCTACATAGTAACTTGCAACTTTGAATGAGAATGTGCTTGCTTACAGCAAACGTGCTATATGTTCTGAATGCCCGAATTGGGAATCTGTGTAAAACTGTGTTAGGAATTATGTGATCCTTAAGCTGGAAGTAAGGGTGATGGGGCATGAACTTATTTCTAGGAGTTGGAGACATACAACGTTTAGCTCAGTTCTGGGCATCTTTGAAATACCTATACAAACTTGTTCCTACATAGTAACTTGCAACTTTGAATGAGAATATGCTTGCTTACAGCAACGTGCTATATGTTCTGAATGCCCGAATTGGGATTCTGTGTCAAAACTTTGTTAGGAATTATGTGATCCTTACTAGCTGGAAGTAAGGGAGATGGGGCATGAAGTTATTTCTAGGAGTTGGAGACATACCAAGTTTAGCTGAGTTCTGGGCATCTTTGAAATACCTATACGAACTTGTTCCTACATAGTAACTTGCATCTTTGAATGAGAATGTGCTTGCTTACAGCAACGTGCTATATGTTCTGGATGCCCGAATTGGGAATCTGTGTCAAAATTTATTAGGAATTATGTGATCCTTACTAGCTGGAAGTAAGGGAGATGGGGCATGAAGGTATTTCTAGGAGTTGGAGACATACAACGTTTAGCTCAGTTCTGGGCATCTTTGAAATACCTATACAAACTTGTTCCTACATAGTAACTTGCAACTTTGAATGAGAATGTGCTTGCTTACAGCAACGTGCTATATGTTCTGAATGCCCGAATTGGGAATCTGTGTCAAAACTTTGTTAGGAATTATGTGATCCTTACTAGATCGAAGTAAGGGAGATGGGGCATGAAGTTATTTCTAGGAGTTGGACACATACAATGTTTAGCTCAGTTCTGTGCATCTTTGAAATACCTATGCAAACTTGTTCCTACATAGTAACTTGCAACTTTGAATGAGAATGTGCTTGCTTACAGCAACGTGCTATATGTTCTGAATGCCCGAATTGGGAATCTGTGTCAAAATTTGTTAGAAATTATGTGATCCTTACTAGCTGGAAGTAAGGGAGTTGGGGCATGAAGTTATTTCTAGGAGTTGGACACATACCAAGTTTAGCTCAGTTCTGGGCATCTTTGAAAGTCCTATTCAAACTTGTTCCTACATAGTAACTTGCAACTTTGAATGAGAATGTGCTTGCTTACAGCAACGTGCTATATGTTCTGAATGCCCGAATTGGGAATCTGTCAAAACTTTGTTAGGAATTATGTGCTCCTTACATGCTGGAAGTAAGGGAGTTGGGGCATGAAGTTATTTCTAGGAATTGGACTCATACCAAGTTTAGCTCAGTTCTGGGCATCTTTGAAATACCTATACAAACTTGTTCCTACATAGTAACTTGCAACTTTGAATGAGAATGTGCTTGCTTACAGCAACGTGCTATATGTTCTGAATGCCCGAATAGGGAATCTGTGTCAAAACTTTGTTAGGAATTATGTGATCCTTACTAGCTGGAAGTAAGGAAGATGGGGCATGAAGTCATTTCAAGGAGTTGGACGCATATCAAGTTTAGCTCAGTTCTGGGCATCTTTGAAATACCTATACAGACTTGTTCCTACATAGTAACTTGCAACTTTGAATGAGAATGTGCTTGCTTACAGCAACGTGCTATATGTTCTGAATGCCCGAATTGGGAATCTGTGTCAAAACTTTGTTAGGAATTATGTGATCCTTACTAGATGGAAGTAAGGGTGATGGGGCATGAAGTTATTTCTAGAAGTTGGAGACATACCAAGTTTAGCTCAGTTCTGGGCATCTTTGAAATACCTTTACAAACTTGTTCCTACATAGTAACTTGCAACTTTGAATGAGAATGTGCTTGCTTACAGCAACGTGCTATAAGTTCTGAATGCCCGAATTGGGAATATGTGTCAAAGCTGTGTGAGAAATTATGTGATCCTTACTAGATGGAAGTAAGGGAGTTGGGGCATGAAGTTATTTCTAGGAGTTGGAGACATACAACGTTAGG
This sequence comes from Diceros bicornis minor, assembly GCF_020826845.1. Taxonomy (NCBI): domain Eukaryota; kingdom Metazoa; phylum Chordata; class Mammalia; order Perissodactyla; family Rhinocerotidae; genus Diceros; species Diceros bicornis. Next base: position 2,050,208 of record NC_080779.1, read on the forward strand.
CTGAGTTCTGGGCTTCTTTGAACTACCTATACAAACTTGTTCCTACATAGTAACTTGAAACTTTGAATGAGAATGTGCTTGCTTATCATCAACGTGCTATATGTTCTGAGTGCCCGATGGGAATCTGTGTCAAAACTTTGTTAGGAATTATGTGATCCTTACTAGCTGGAAATAAGTGAGATTGGGCATAAAGTTATTTCTAGGAGTTGGAGACATACAACGTTTAGCTCAGTTCTGGGCATCTTTGAAATACCAATACAAACTTGTTCCTACATAGTAACTTGCATCTTTGAATGAGAATGTGCTTGCTTACAGCAACGTGCTATATATTCTGAATGCCCGAATTGGGAATCTGTGTCAAAACTTTGTTAGGAATTATGTGATCCTTACTAGCTGGAAGTAAGTGAGACGGGGCATGAAGTTATTTCTAGGAGTTGGAGACATACAACGTTTAGCTCAGTTCTGGGCATCTTTAAAATACCTATACAAACTTGTTCCTACATAGTAACTTGCAACTTTGAATGAGAATGTGCTTCCTTACAGCAACGTGCTACATGTTCTGAATGCCCGAATTGGGAATCTGTGTCAAAACTTTGTTAGGAATTATGTGATCCTTACTAGCTGGAAGTAAGGGAGATGGGACATGAAGTTATTTCTAGGAGTTGGACACATACCAAGTTTAGCTCAGTTCTGGGCATCTTTGAAATACCTATACAAACTTGTTCCTACATAGTAACTTGCAACTTTTAATGAGAATGTGCTTGCTTACAGCAACGTGCTATATGTTCTGAATGCCCGAATTGGGAATCTGTGTCAAAACTTTGTTACGAATTATGTGATCCTTACTAGATCGAAGTAAGGGAGATGGGGCATGAAGTTATTTCTAGGAGTTGGACACATACAATGTTTAGCTCAGTTCTGTGCATCTTTGAAATACCTATGCAAACTTGTTCCTACATAGTAACTTGCAACTTTGAATGAGAATGTGCTTGCTTACAGCCACGTGCTATATGTTCTGAATGCCCGAATTGGGAATCTGTGTCACAATTTGTTAGAAATTATGTGATCCTTACTAGCTGGAAGTAAGGGAGTTGGGGCATGAAGGTATTTCTAGGAGTTGGACACATACCAAGTTCAGCAGAGTTCTGGGCATCTCTGAAATACCTTTACAAACTTGTTCCTAAATAGTAACTTGCAACTTTGAATGAGAATGTGCTTGCTTACAGCAACGTGCCATATGTTCTGAATGCCCGAATTGGGAATCTGTGTGAAAACTTTGTTAGGAATTATGTGATCCTTACTAGCTGGAAGTAAGGGAGATGGAGCATGAAGTTATTTCTAGGAGTTGGACACATACCAAGTTTAGCTCAGTTCTGGGCATCTTTGAAAGTCCTATTCAAACTTGTTCCTACATAGTAACTTGCAACTTTGAATGAGAATGTGCTTGCTTACAGCAACGTGCTATATGTTCTGAATGACCGAATTGGGAATCTGTGTCAAAACTTTGTTAGGAATTATGTGCTCCTTACTAGCTGGAAGTAAGGGAGTTGGGGCATGAAGTTATTTCTAGGAATTGGACTCATACCAAGTTTAGCTCAGTTCTGGGCATCTTTGAAATACCTATACAAACTTGTTCCTACATAGTAACTTGCAACTTTGAATGAGAATGTGCTTGCTTACAGCAACGTGCTATATGTTCTGAATGCCCGAATTGGGAATCTGTGTCAAAACATTGTTAGGAATTATGTGATCCTTACTAGCTGGAAGTAAGGGAGATGGGTCATGAAGTCATTTCAAGGAGTTGGACGCATACCAAGTTTAGCTCAGTTCTGGGCATCTTTGAAATACCTATACAAACTTGTTCCTACATAGTAACTTGCAACTATGAATGAGAATGTGCTTGCTTACAGCAACGTGCTATATGTTCTGAATGCCCGAATTGGGAATCTGTGTCAAAACTTTGTTAGGAATTATGTGATCCTTACTAGATGGAAGTAAGGGAGATGGGGCATGAAGTTATTTCTAGAGGTTGGACACATACCAAGTTTAGCTCAGTTCTGGGCATCTTTGAAATACCTATACAAACTTGTTCCTACATAGTAACTTGCAACTTTGAATGAGAATGTGCTTTCTTACAGCAACGTGCTATATGTTCTGAATGCCCAAATTGGGAATATGTGTCAAAACTTTGTGAGAAATTATGTGATCCTTACTAGATGGAAGTAAGGGAGATGGGGCATGAAGTTATTTCTAGGAGTTGGAGACATACAAAGTTTAGCTGAGTTCTGGGCATTTTTGAACTACCTATACAAACTTGTTCCTACATAGTAACTTGCAACTTTGAATGAGAATGTGCTTGCTTATCATCAACGTGCTATATGTTCTGAGTGCCCGAATTGGGAATCTGTGTCAAAACTTTGTTAGGAATTATGTGATCCTTACTAGCTGGAAGTAAGTGAGATGGGGCATGAAGTTATTTCTAGGAGTTGGAGACATACAACGTTTAGCTCAGTTCTGGGCATCTTTAAAATACCTATACAAACTTGTTCCTACATAGTGACTTGCAACTTTGAATGAGAATGTGCTTGCTTACAGCAACGTGCTACATGTTCTGAATGCCCGAATTGGGAATCTGTGTCAAAACTTTGTTAGGAATTATGTGATCCTTACTAGCTGGAAGTAAGGGAGATGGGGCATGAAGTTATTTCTAGGAGTTGGACACATACCAAGTTTAGCTCAGTTCTGGGCATCTTTGAAATACCTATACAAACTTGTTCCTACATAGTAACTTGCAACTTTGAATGAGAATGTGCTTGCTTTCAGCAACGTGCTATATGTTCTGAATGCCCGAATTGGGAATCTGTGTCAGAACTTTGTTAGTAATTATGTGATCCTTACTAGCTGGAAGTAAGGGATATGGGGCATGAAGTTATTTCTAGGAGTTGGAGACATACAACTTTTAGCTCAGTTCTGGGCATCTTTGAAATACCTATACAAACTTGTTCCTACATAGTAACTTGCAACGTTGAATGAGAATGTGCTTGCTTACAGCAACGTGCTACATGTTCTGAATGCCCGAATTGGGAATCTGTGTCAAAACTTTGTTAGGAATTATGTGATCCTTACTAGCTGGAAGTAAGGGAGATGGGGCATGGAGTTATTTCTAGGAGTTGGACACATACCAAGTTTAGCTCAGTTCTGGGCATCTTTGAAATACCTATACGAACTTGTTCCTACATATTAAATTGCAACTTTGAATGAGAATGTGCTTGCTTACAGCAACGTGCTATATGTTCTGAATTCCCGAATTGGGAATCTGTGTCAAAATTTGTTAGGAAATATGTGATCCTTACTAGCTGGAAGTAAGGGAGTTGGGGCATGAAGGTATTTCTAGGAGTTGGACACATACCATGTTTAGCACAGTTCTGGGCATCTTTGAAATACCTATACAAACTTGTTCCTACATAGTAACTTGCAACATTGAATGAGAATGTGCTTGCTTACAGCAACGTGCTATATGTTCTGAATGCCCGAATTGGGAATCTGTGTTAAAACATTGTTGGTAATTATGTGATCCTTACTAGCTGGAAGTAAGGGAGATGGGGCATGAAGTTATTTGTAGGAGTTGGACACATACCAAGTTTAGCTCAGTTCTGAGCATCTTTGAAATACCTATACAAACTTGTTCCTACATACTAACTTTCAACTTTGAATGAGAATGTGCTTGCTTACAGCAAACGTGCTATATTTTCTGAATGCCCGAATTGGGAATCTGTGTCAAAACTTTGTTAGGAATTATGTGATCCTTAAGCTGGAAGTAAGGGTGATGGGGCATGAAGTTATTTCTAGGAGTTGGAGACATACCAAGTTTAGCTCAGTTCTGGGCATCTTTGAAATACCTTTACAAACTTGTTCCTACATACTAACTTGCAACTTTGAATGAGAATGTGCTTGCTTACAGCAACGTGCTATATGTTCTGAATGCCCAAATTGGGAATATGTGTCAAAACTTTGTGAGAAATTATGTGATCCTTACTATATGGAAGTAAGGGAGATGGGGCATGAAGTTATTTCTAGGAGTTGGAGACATACAACGTTTAGCTGAGTTCTGGGCATTTTTGAACTCCCTATACAAACTTGTTCCTACATAGTAACTTGCAACTTTGAATGAGAATGTGCTTGCTTATCATCAACGTGCTATATGTTCTGAGTGCCCGAATTGGGAATCTGTGTCAAATCTTTGTTAGGAATTATGTGATCCTTACTAGCTGGAAATAAGGGAGATTGGGCATGAAGTTATTTCTAGGAGTTGGAGACATACAACGTTTAGCTCAGTTCTGGGCATCTTTGAAATACCTATACAAACTTGTTCCTACATAGTAACTTGCAACTTTGAATGAGAATGTGCTTGCTTACAGCAACGTGCTATATGTTCTGAATGCCCGAATTGGGAATCTGTGTCAAAACTTTGTTAGGAATTATGTGATCCTTACAAGCTGGAAGTAAGTGAGATGGGGCATGAAGTTATTTCTAGGAGTTGGAGACATACAACGTTTAGCTCAGTTCTGGGCATCTTTAAAATACCTATACAAACTTGTTCCTACATAGTGACTTGCAACTTTGAATGAGAATGTGCTTGCTTACAGCAACGTGCTACATGTTCTGAATGCCCGAATTGGGAATCTGTGTCAAAACTTTGTTAGGAATTATGTGATCCTTACTAGCTGGAAGTAAGGGAGATGGGGCATGAAGTTATTTCTAGGAGTTGGACACATACCAAGTTTAGCTCAGTTCTGGGCATCTTTGAAATACCTATACAAACTTGTTCCTACATAGTAACTTGCAACTTTGAATGAGAATGTGCTTGCTTTCAGCAACGTGCTATATGTTCTGAATGCCCGAATTGGGAATCTGTGTCAGAACTTTGTTAGTAATTATGTTATCCTTACTAGCTGGAAGTAAGGGATATGGGGCATGAAGTTATTTCTAGGAGTTGGAGACATACAACTTTTAGCTCAGTTCTGGGCATCTTTGAAATACCTATACAAACTTGTTCCTACATAGTAACTTGCAACGTTGAATGAGAATGTGCTTGCTTACAGCAACGTGCTACATGTTCTGAATGCCCGAATTGGGAATCTGTGTCAAAACTTTGTTAGGAATTATGTGATCCTTACTAGCTGGAAGTAAGGGAGATGGGGCATGGAGTTATTTCTAGGAGTTGGACACATACCAAGTTTAGCTCAGTTCTGGGCATCTTTGAAATACTTATACGAACTTGTTCCTACCTATTAAATTGCAACTTTGAATGAGAATGTGCTTGCTTACAGCAACGTGCTATATGTTCTGAATTCCCGAATTGGGAATCTGTGTCAAAAATTGTTAGGAAATATGTGATCCTTACTAGCTGGAAGTAAGGGAGTTGGTGCATGAAGGTATTTCTAGGAGTTGGACACATACCAAGTTTAGCACAGTTCTGGGCATCTTTGAAATACCTATACAAACTTGTTCCTACATAGTAACTTGCAACATTGAATGAGAATGTGCTTGCTTACAGCAACGTGCTATATGTTCTGAATGCCCGAATTGGGAAGCTGTGTTAAAACATTGTTGGTAATTATGTGATCCTTACTAGCTGGAAGTAAGGGAGATGGGGCATGAAGTTATTTGTAGGAGTTGGACACATACCAAGTTTAGCTCAGTTCTGAGCATCTTTGAAATACCTATACAAACTTGTTCCTACATACTAACTTTCAACTTTGAATGAGAATGTGCTTGCTTACAGCAAACGTGCTATATTTTCTGAATGCCCGAATTGGGAATCTGTGTCAAAACTTTGTTAGGAATTATGTGATCCTTAAGCTGGAAGTAAGGGTGATGGGGCATGAAGTTATTTCTAGGAGTTGGAGACATACCAAGTTTAGCTCAGTTCTGGGCATCTTTGAAATACCTTTACAAACTTGTTCCTACATACTAACTTGCAACTTTGAATGAGAATGTGCTTGCTTATCATCAACGTGCTATATGTTCTGAGTGCCCGAATTGGGAATCTGTGTCAAAACTTTGTTAGGAATTATGTGATCCTTACTAGCTGGAAGTAAGTGAGATGGGGCATGATGTTATTTCTAGGAGTTGGAGACATACAACGTTTAGCTCAGTTCTGGGCATCTTTGAAATACCTATACAAACTTGTTCCTACATAGTAACTTGCAACTTTGAATGAGTATGTGCTTGCTTACAGCAACGTGCTATATGTTCTGAATACCCGAATTGGGAATCTGTGTCAAATCTTTTTTAGGAATTATGTGATCCTTACTAGCTGGAAGTAAGGGACTTGGGGCATGAAGTTATTTCTAGGAGTAGGAGATATACCAAGTTTAGCTCAGTTCTGGGCATCTTTGAAATACCTATACAAACTTTTTCCTACATAGTAACTTGCAACTTTGAATGAGAATGTGCTTGCTTACGGCAACGTGCTATATGTTCTGAATGCCCGAATTGGGAATCTGTGTCAAAACTTTGTTAGTAATTATGTGATCCTTACTGGCTGGAAGTAATGGTGATGGGGCATGAAGTTATTTCTAGGAGTTGGAGACATACAACGTTTAGTTCAGTTCTGGGCATCTTTGAAATACCTTTACAAACTTGTTCCTACATAGTAACTTGCAACTTTGAATGAGAATGTGCTTGCTTACAGCAACTTGCTATATGTTCTGAATGCCCGAATTGGGAATCTGTGTCAAAATTTGTTAGGAAATATGTGATCCTTACTAGCTGGAAGTAAGGGAGTTGAGGCATGAAGGTATTTCTAGGAGTTGGACACATACCAAGTTTAGCACAGTTCTGGGTATCTTTGAAATACCTATACAAACTTTTTCCTACATAGTAACTTGCAACTTTGAATGAGAATGTGCTTGCTTACGGCAACGTGCTATATGTTCTGAATGCCCGAATTGGGAATCTGTGTCAAAACATTGTTAGGAATTATGTGATCCTTACTAGCTGGAAGTAAGGGAGATGGGGCATGAAGTTATTTCAAGGAGTTGGACGCATACCAAGTTTAGCTCAGTTCTGGGCATCTTTGAAATACCTATACAAACTTGTTCCTACATAGTAACTTGCAACTTTGAATGAGAATGTGCTTGCTTACAGCAACGTGCTATATGTTCTGAATGCCCGAATTGGGAATCTGTGTCAAAACTTTGTTAGGAATTATGTGATCCTTACTAGCTGGAAGTAAGGGAGATGGGGCATGAAGTTATTTCTAGGAGTTGGAGACATACCAAGTTTAGCTCAGTTCTGGGCATCTTTGAAATACCTATACAAACTTGTTCCTACATAGTAACTTGCATCTTTGAATGAGAATGTGCTTGCTTACACCAACGTGCTATATGTTCTGAATGCCCGAATTGGGAATCTGTGTCAAAATTTGTTAGGAATTATGTGATCCTTACTAGCTGGAAGTAAGGGAGATGGGGCATGAAGTTATTTCTAGGAGTTGGAGACATACAACGTTTAGCTCAGTTCTGGGCATCTTTGAAATACCTATACAAACTTGTTCCTACATAGTAACTTGCAACTTTGAATGAGAATGTGCTTGCTTACAGCAACGTGCTATATGTTCTGAATGCGCGAATTGGGAATCTGTTTCAAAACTTTGTTAGGAATTATCTGATCCTTAGTAGATCGAAGTAAGGGAGATGGGGCACGAAGTTATTTCTAGGAGTTGGACACATACAAAGTTTAGCTCAATTCTGGGCATCTTTGAAATACCTATGCAAACTTGTTCCTACATAGTAACTTGCAACTTTGAATGAGAATGAGCTTGCTTACAGCAACGTGCCATATGTTCTGAATGCCCGAATTGGGAATCTGTGTCAAAATTTGTTAGAAATTATGTGATCCTTACTAGCTGGAAGTAAGGGAGTTGGGGCATGAAGGTATTTCTAGGAGTTGGACACATACCAAGTTTAGCAGAGTTCTGGGCATCTTTGAAATACCTTTACAAACTTGTTCCTACATAGTAACTTGCAACTTTGAATGAGAATGTGCTTGCTTACAGCAACGTGCTACATGTTCTGAATGCCCGAATTGGGAATCTGTGTGAAAACTTTGTTAGGAATTATGTGATCCTTACTAGCTGGAAGTAAGGGAGATGGGGCATGAAGTTATTTCTAGGAGTTGGACACATACCAAGTTTAGCTCAGTTCTGGGCATCTTTGAAAGTCCTATTCAAACTTGTTCCTACAGAGTAACTTGCAACTTTGAATGAGAATGTGCTTGCTTACAGCAACGTGCTATATGTACTGAATGCCCGAATTGGGAATCTGTGTGAAAACTTTGTTAGGAATTATGTGCTCCTTACAAGCTGGAAGTAAGGGAGTTGGGGCATGAATTTATTTCTAGGAATTGGACTCATACCAAGTTTAGCTCAGTTCTGGGCATCTTTCAAATACCTATACAAACTTGTTCCTACATAGTAACTTGCAACTTTGAATGAGAATGTGTTTGCTTACAGCAACGTGCTATATGTTCTGAATGCCCGAATTGGGAATCTGTGTCAAAATTTGTTAGGAATTTTGTGATCCTTACTAGCTGTATGTAAGGTAGATGGGGCATGAAGTTATTTCTAGGAGTTGGAGACATACAACGTTTAGCTCAGTTCTGGGCATCTTTGAAATACCTATACAAACTTGTTCCTATATAGTAACTTGCAACTTTTAATGAGAATGTGCTTGCTTACAGCAACCTGCTATATGTTCTGAATGCCCGAAGTGGGAATCTGTGTCAAAACTTTGTTAGGAATTATGTGATCCTTACTAGATGGAAGTAAGTGAGAAGCGGCATGAAGTTATTTCTAGGAGTTTTAGACATACAACGTTTAGCTCAGTTCTGGGCATCTTTGAAATACCTATACAAACTTGTTCCTACATAGTAACTTGCAACTTTCAATGAAAATGTGCTTGCTTACAGCAACGTGCTATATGTTCTGAATGCCCGAATTGGGAATCTGTGTCAAAACTTTGTTAGGAATTATGTGATCCTTACTAGCTGGAAGTAAGGGAGATGGGGCATGAAGTTATTTCTAGGAGTTGGAGACATACCAAGTTTAGCTCAGTTCTGGGCATCTTTGAAAGTCCTATACAAACTTGTTCCTACATAGTAACTTGCAACCTTGATTGAGAATGTGCTTGCTTACAGCAACGTGCTATATGTTCTGAATGCCCGAATTGGGAATCTGTGTCAAAACTTTGTTAGGAATTATGTGATCCTTACTAGCTGAAAGTAAGGGAGATGGGGCATGAAGTTATTTCTAGGAGTTGGAGACATACCAAGTTTAGCTCAGTTCTGGGCATCTTTGAAAGTCCTATTCAAACTTGTTCCTACATAGTAACTTGCAACTTTGAATGAGAATGTGCTTGCTTACAGCAACGTGCTATATGTTCTGAATGCCCGAATTGGGAATCTGTGTCAAAACTTTGTTAGGAATTATGTGATCCTTACTAGCTGGAAGTAAGGGAGATGGGGCATGAAGTTATTTCTAGGCGTTGGACACATACCAAGTTTAGCTCAGTTCTGGGCATCTTTGAAATACCTATACAAACTTGTTCCTACATAGTAACTTGCAACTTTGAATGAGAATGTGCTTACTTACAGCAACGTGCTACATGTTCGGAATGCCCGAATTGGGAATCTGTGTCAAAATTTGTTAGGAATTATGTGATCCTTACTAGCTGGAAGTAAGGGAGATGGGGCATGATGTTATTTCTAGGAGTTGTAGACATAGAACCTTTAGCTCAGTTCTGGGCATCTTTGAAATACCTATACAAACTTGTTCCTACATAGTAACTTGCAACTTTGAATGAGAATGTGCTTGCTTACAGCAACGTGCTACATGTTCTGAATGATCGAATTGGGAATCTGTGTCAAAACTTTGTTAGGAATTATGTGATCCTTACTAGCTGAAGTAATGGAGATGGGGCATGAAGTTATTTCTAGGAGTTGGAGACATACCAAGTTTAGCTCGGTTCTGGGCATCTTTGAAATACCTATACAAACTTGTTCCTACATAGTAACTTGCAACTTTGAATGAGAATGTGCTTGCTTACAGCAACGTGCTGTATGTTCTGAATGCCTGAATTGGGAATCTGTGTCAAAACTTTGTTAAGAATTATGTGATCCTTACTAGCTGGAAGTAAGGGAGATTGGGCATGAAGTTATTTCTAGGAGTTGGAGACATACCACGTTTAGCTCAGTTCTGGGCATCTTTGAAATACCTATACAAACTTGTTCCTACATAGTAACTTGCAACTTTGAATGAGAATGTGCTTGCTTACAGCAACGTGCTATATGTTCTGAATTCCCGAATTGGGAATCTGTGTCAAAACTTTGTTAGGAATTATGTGATCCTTACTACCTGGAAGTAAGGGAGTTGGGGCATGAAGTTATTTCTAGGAGTTGGAGACATACCAAGTTTAGCTCAGTTCTGGGCATCTTTGAAATACCTTTACAAACTTGTTCCTACATAGTAACTTGCAACTTTGAATGAGAATGTGCTTGCTTACATCAACGTGTTACATGTTCTGAATGCCCGAATTGGGAATCTATGTCAAAACTTTCTTAGGAATTATGTGATCCTTACTAGCTGGAAGTAAGGGAGATGGGGCATGAAGTTATTTCTAGGAGTTGGAGACATACAACGTTTAGCTCAGTTCTGGGCATCTTTGAAATACCTGTACAAACTTGTTCCTACATAGTAACTTGCAACTTTGAATGAGAATGTGCTTGCATACAGCAACGTGCTACATGTTCTGAATGCCCGAATTGGGAATCTGTGTCAAAGCTTTGTTAGAAATTATGTGATCCTTACTAGCTGGAAGTAAGTGAGAGGGGGCATGAAGTTATTTCTCGGATTTGGAGACATACAAAGTTTAGCTCAGTTCTGGGCATCTTTGAAAGACCTATACAAACTTGTTCCTACATAGTAACTTGCAACTTTGAATGAGAATGTGCTTGCTTACAGCAACGTGCTCTATGTTCTGAATGCCCGAATTGGGAATCTGTGTCAAAACTTTGTTAGGAATTATGTGATCCTTACTAGCTGGAAGTAGGGGAGTTGGGGCATGAAGTTATTTCTAGGAGTTGGACACATACCAAGTTTAGCTCAGTTCTGGGCATCTTTGAAATACCTATACAAACTTGTTCCTACATAGTAACTTGCAACTTTGAATGAGAATGTGCTTGCTTACAGCAACGTGCTATATGTTCTGAATGCCCGAAGTGGGAATCTGTGTCAAAACTTTGTTAGGAATTATGTGATCCTTACAAGCTGGAAGTAGGGGAGTTGGGGCATGAAGTTATTTCTAGAGGTTGGACACATACCAAGTTTAGCTCAGTTCTGGGCATCTTTGAAATACCTATACAAACTTGTTCCTACATATTAACTTGCAACTTTGAATGAGAATGTGCTTGCTTACAGCAACGTGCTATATGTTCTGAATGCCCGAATTTGGAATCTGTGTCAAAACTTTGTTAGGAATTATGTGATCCTTACTAGCTGGAAGTAAGGGAGTTGGGGCATGAAGTTATTTCTAGGAGTTGGACACATACCAAGTTTAGCTCAAATCTGGGCATCTTTGAAAGACCTATACAAACTTGTTCCTACATAGTAACTTGCAAATTTGAATGAGAATGTGCTTGCTTACAGCAACGTGCTATATGTTCTGAATGCCCGAATTGGGAATCTGTGTCAAAACTTTGTTAGGAATTATGTGATCCTTACTAGCTGGAAGTAAGGGAGTTGGGGCATGAAGTTATTTGTAGAGGTAGGACACATACCAAGTTTAGCTCAGTTCTGGGCATCTTTGAAATACCTATACAAACTTGTTCCTACATAGTAACTTGCAACTTTGAATGAGAATGTGCTTGCTTACAGCAACGTGCTATATGTTCTGAATGTCCGAATTGGGAAACTGTGTCAAAACTTTGTTAGGAATTATGTGATCCTTACTAGCTGGAAGTAAGGGAGATGGGGCATGAAGTTATTTCTAGGAGTTGGAGACATACCAAGTTTAGCTCTTTTCTGGGCATGTTTGAAATACCTACACAAGCTTGTTCCTACATAGTAACTTGCAACTTTGAATGAGAATGTGCTTGCTTACATCAACGTGCTACATTTTCTGAATGCCCGATTTGGGATTCTGTGTCAAAACTTTGTTAGAAATTATGTGATCCTTACTAGCTGGAAGAAAGGGAGATGGGGCATGAAGTTATTTCTACGAGTTGGAGACATACAACGTTTAGCTCAGTTCTGGGCATCTTTGAAATACCTGTACAAACTTGTTCCTACATAGTAACTTGCAACTTTGAATTGAATGTGCTTGCTTACAGCAACGTGCTACATGTGCAGAATGCCCGAATTGGGAATCTGTGTCAAAACTTTGTTAGGAATTATGTCATCCTTACTAGCTGGAAGTAAGGGAGATGGGGCATGAAGTTATTTCTAGGAGTTGGAGACATACCAAGTTTAGCTCAGTTCTGGGCATCTTTGATATACCTATACAAACTTGTTCCTACATAGTAACTTGCAACTTTGAATGAGAATGTGCTTGCTTACAGCAACGTGCTATATGTTCTGAATGCCCGAATTGGGAATCTGTGTCAAAACTTTGTTAGGAATTATGTGATCCTTACTAGCTGGAAGTAAGGGAGATGGGGCATGAAGTTATTTCTAGAGGTTGGACACATACCAAGTTTAGCTCAGTTCTGGGAATCTTTGAAATACCTATACAAACTTGTTCCTACATATTAACTTGCAACTTTGAATGAGAATGTGCTTGCTTACAGCAACGTGCTATATGTTCTGAATGCCCGAATTGAGAATCTGTGTCAAAACTTTGTTAGGAATTATGTGATCCTTACTAGCTGGAATTAAGGGAGAAGGGGCATGAAGTTATTTCTAGGAGTTGGACACATACCAAGTTTAGCTCAGTTCTGGGCATCTTTGAAATACCTATACAAACTTGTTCCTACATAGTAACTTTCAAATTTGAATGAGAATGTGCTTGCTTACAGCAACGTGCTATATGTTCTGAATGCCCGAATTGGGAATCTGTGTCAAAATATTGTTAGGAATTATGTGACCCTTACTAGCTGGAAGTAAGTGAGATGGGGCATGAAGTTATTTCTAAGAGTTGGACACATACCAAGTTTAGCTCAGTTCTGGGCATCTTTGAAATACCTATACAAACTTGTTCCTACATAGTAACTTGCAACTTTGAATGAGAATGTGCTTGCTTACAGCAACGTGCTATATGTTCTGAATGTCCGAATTGGGAAACTGTGTCAAAACTTTGTTAGGAATTATGTGATCCTTACTAGCTGGAAGTAAGGGAGATGGGGCATGAAGTTATTTCTAGGAGTTGGAGACATACCAAGTTTAGCTCTTTTCTGGGCATGTTTGAAATACCTACACAAGCTTGTTCCTACATAGTAACTTGCAACTTTGAATGAGAATGTGCTTGCTTACATCAACGTGCTACATTTTCTGAATGCCCGATTTGGGATTCTGTGTCAAAACTTTGTTAGAAATTATGTGATCCTTACTAGCTGGAAGAAAGGGAGATGGGGCATGAAGTTATTTCTACGAGTTGGAGACATACAACGTTTAGCTCAGTTCTGGGCATCTTTGAAATACCTGTACAAACTTGTTCCTACATAGTAACTTGCAACTTTGAATTGAATGTGCTTGCTTACAGCAACGTCCTACATGTTCAGAATGCCCGAATTGTGAATCTGTGTCAAAACTTTGTTAGGAATTATGTGATCCTTACTAGCTGGAAGTAAGGGAGATGGGGCATGAAGTTATTTCTAGGAGTTGGAGACATACCAAGTTTAGCTCAGTTCTGGGCATCTTTGATATACCTATACAAACTTGTTCCTACATAGTAACTTGCAACTTTGAATGAGAATGTGCTTGCTTACAGCAACGTGCTATATGTTCTGAATGCCCGAATTGGGAATCTGTGTCAAAACTTTGTTAGGAATTATGTGATCCTTACTAGCTGGAAGTAAGGGAGATGGGGCATGAAGTTATTTCTAGAGGTTGGACACATACCAAGTTTAGCTCAGTTCTGGGCATCTTTGAAATACCTATACAAACTTGTTCCTACATATTAACTTGCAACTTTGAATGAGAATGTGCTTGCTTACAGCAACGTGCTATATGTTCTGAATGCCCGAATTGAGAATCTGTGTCAAAACTTTGTTAGGAATTATGTGATCCTTACTAGCTGGAAGTAAGGGAGAAGGGGCATGAAGTTATTTCTAGGAGTTGGACACATACCAAGTTTAGCTCAGTTCTGGGCATCTTTGAAATACCTATACAAACTTGTTCCTACATAGTAACTTTCAAATTTGAATGAGAATGTGCTTGCTTACAGCAACGTGCTATATGTTCTGAATGCCCGAATTGGGAATCTGTGTCAAAATATTGTTAGGAATTATGTGACCCTTACTAGCTGGAATTAAGGGAGATGGGGCATGAAGTTATTTCTAGGAGTTGCACACATACCAAATTTAGCTCAGTTCTGGGCATCTTTGAAATACCTATACAAACTTGTTCCTACATAGTAACTTGCAACTTTGAATGAGAATGTGCTTGCTTACAGCAACGTGCTATATGTTCTGAATGCCCGAATAGGGAGTCTGTGTCAAAACTTTGTTAGAAATTATGTGATCCTTACTAGATGGAAGTAAGGGAGATGGGGCATGAAGTTATTTCTAGGAGTTGGAGATATACAACACTTAGCTCAGTTCTGGGCATCTTTGAAATACCTATACAAACTTGTTCCTACATAGTCTCTTGCAACTTTGAATGAGAATGTGCTTGCTTACAGCAACGTGCTATATGTTCTGAATGCCCGAATTGGGAATCTGTGTCAAAACTTTGTTAGGAATTATGTGATCCTTACTGGCTGGAAGTAATGGAGTTGCGGCATGAAGTTATTTCTAGAGGTTGGACACATACCAAGTTTAGCTCAGTTCTGGAAATCTTTGAAATACCTATACAAACTTGTTCCTACATAGTAACTTGCAACATTGAATGAGAATGTGCTTGCTTACAGAAACGTGCTATATGTTCTGAATGCCCGAATTGGGAATCTGTGTCAAAAGTTTGTTAGGAATTATGTGATCCTTACTAGCTGGAAGTAAGGGAGTTGGTGCATGAAGTTATTTCTAGAGGTAGGACACATACCAAGTTTAGCTCAGTTCTGGGCATCTTTGAAATACCTATACAAACATGTTCCTACATAGAAACTTGCAACTTTGAATGAGAATGTGCTTGCTTACAGCAACGTGCTATAAGTTCTGAATGCCCGAATTTGGAATTTGTGTCAAAATTTTGTTAGAAATTATGTGATCCTTACTAGATGGAAGTAAGGGAGACGGGGCATGATGTTATTTCTAGGAGTTGGAGACATACAACATTTAGCTCAGTTCTGGGCATCTTTGAAATACCTATACAAACTTGTTCCTACATAGTAACTTGCAACTTTGAATGAGAATGTGCTTGCTTACAGCAACGTGCTATATGTTCTGAATGCCCGAATTGGAAATCTGTGTCAAAATATTGTTAGGAATTATGTGATCCTTACTAGCTGGAATTAAGGGAGATGGGGCATGAAGTTATTTCTAGGAGTTGGTCACATACCAAGTTTAGCTCAGTTCTGGGCATCTTTGAAATACCTATACAAACTTGTTCCTACATAGTAACTTGCAACTTTGAATGAGAATGTGCTTGCTTACAGCAACGTGCTATATGTTCTGAATGCCCGAATAGGGAGTCTGTGTCAAAACTTTCTTAGGAATTATGTGATCCTTACTAGCTGGAAGTAAGGGAGATGGGGCATGAAGTTATTTCTAGGAGTTGGACTCATACCAAGTTTAGATCAGTTCTGGGCATCTTTGAAATACCTATACAAACTTGTTCCTACATAGTAACTTGCAACTTTGAATGAGAATGTGCTTGCTTACAGCAACGTGCTATATGTTCTGAATGCCCGAATTGGGAATCTGTGTCAAAACTTTGTTAGGAATTATGTGATCCTTACTAGCTGGAAGTAAGGGTGATGGGGCATGAAGTAATTTCTAGGAGTTGATGACATACCAAGTTTAGCTCAGTTCTGGGCATCTTTGAAATACCTTTACAAACTTGTTCCTACATAGTAACTTGCAACTTTGAATGAGAATGTGCTTGCTTACAGCAACGAGCTATATGTTCTGAATGCCCGAATTTGGAATTTGTGTCAAAACTTTGTTAGAAATTATGTGATCCTTACTAGATGGAAGTAAGGGAGATGGGGCATGAAGTTATTTCTAGGAGTTTGAGACATACAACATTTAGCTCAGTTCTGGGCATCTTTGAAATACCTATACAAACTTGTTCCTACATAGTAACTTGAAACTTTGAATTGAATGTGCTTGCTTACAGCAACGTGCTACATGTTCTGAATGCCCGAATTGGGAATCTGTGTCAAAACTTTGTTAGGAATTATGTGATCCTTACTAGCTGGAAGTAAGGGAGTTGGGGCATGAATGTATTTCTAGGAGTTGGATACATACCAAGTTTAGCACAGTTCTGGGCATCTTTGAAATACCTATACAAACTTGTTCCTACATAGTAACTTGCAACTTTGAATGAGAATGTGCTTGCTTACAGCAACGTGCTACATGTTCTGATTGCCCGAATTGGGAATCTGTGTCAAAACTTTGTTAGGAATTATGTGATCCTTACTAGCTGGAAGTAGGGGTATGGGGCATGAAGTTATTTCTAGGATTTGGAGACATACCAAGTTTAGCTCAGTTCTGGGCATCTTTGAAATACCTATACAAACTTGTTCCTACATAGTAACTTGCAACATTGAATGAGAATGTGCTTGCTTACAGCAACGTGCTACATGTTCTGAATGCCCGAATTGGGTATCTCTGTCAAATCTTTGTTAGGAATTATGTGATCCTTACTAGCTGGAAGTAGGGGGATGGGGCATGAAGTTATTTCTAGGAGTTGGAGACATACAACGTTTAGCTCAGTTCTGGGAATCTTTGAAATACCTATACAAACTTGATCCTACATAGTAACTTGCAACTTTGGACGAGAATGTGCTTGCTTACAGGAACGTGCTACATGTTCTGAATGCCCGAATTGGGAATCTGTGTCAAAACATTGTTAGGAATTATGTGATCCTTAATAGATGGAAGTAAGGGAGATGGGGCATGAAGTTATTTCTAGGAGTTGGACACATACCAAGTTTAGCTCAGTTCTGGGCATCTTTGAAAGACCTATACAAACTTGTTCCTACATAGTAACTTGCAACTTTGAATGAGAATGTGCTTGCTTACAGCAACGTGCTATATGTTCTGAATGCCCGAATTGGGAATCTGTGTCAAAACTTTGTTAGGAATTATGTGATCCTTACTGGCTGGAAGTAAGGGAGATGGGGCATGAAGTTATTTCTAGGAGTTGGACACATACCAAGTTTAGCTCAGTTCTGGGTATCTTTGAAAGACCTATACAAACTTGTTCCTACATAGTAACTTGCCACTTTGAATGAGAATGTGCTTGCTTACAGCAACGTGCTATATGTTCTGAATGCCCGAAGTGGGAATCTGTGTCAAAACTTTGTTAGGAATTATGTGATCCTTACAAGCTGGAAGTAGGGGAGTTGGGGCATGAAGTTATTTCTAGAGGTTGGACACATACCAAGTTTAGCTCAGTTCTGGGCATCTTTGAAATACCTATACAAACTTGTTCCTACATATTAACTTACAACTTTGAATGAGAATGTGCTTGCTTACAGCAACGTGCTATATGTTCTGAATGCCCGAATTGGGAATCTGTGTGAAAACTTTGTAAGGAATTATGTGATCCTTACTAGCTGGAAGTAAGGGAGATGGGGCATGATGTTATTTCTAGGAGTTGGACGCATACCAAGTTTAGCTCAGTTCTGGGCATCTTTGAAATACCTATACAAACTTGTTCCTACATAGTAACTTGCAACTTTGAATGAGAATGTGCTTGCTTACAGCAACGTGCTATATGTTCTGAATGCCCGAATTGGGAATCTGTGTCAAAACTTTGTTAGGAATTATGTGATCCTTACTAGCTGGAAGTAAGGGAGATGGGGCATGAAGTTATTTCTAGGCGTTGGACACATACCAAGTTTAGCTCAGTTCTGGGCATCTTTGAAATACCTATACAAACTTGTTCCTACATAGTAACTTGCAACTTTGAATGAGAATGTGCTTGCTTACAGCAACGTGCTATATGTTCTGAATGCCCGAATTGGGAATCTGTGTCAAAACTTTGTTAGGAATTATGTGATCCTTACTAGCTGGAAGTAAGGGAGATGGGGCATGAAGTTATTTCTAGGAGTTGGACACATACCAAGTTTAGCTCAGTTCTGGGCATCTTTGACAGTCCTATTCAAACTTGTTCCTACATAGTAACTTGCAACTTTGAATGAGAATGTGCTTGCTTACAGCAACGTGCTATATGTTCTGAATGCCCGAATTCGGAATTTGTGTCAAAACTTTGTTAGGAATTATGTGATCCTTACTGGCTGGAAGTAAGGGAGTGGGGGCATGAAGGTATTTCTAGGATTGGACACATACCAAGTTTAACACAGTTCTGGGCATCTTTGAAATACCTATACAAACTTGTTACTACATAGTAACTTGCAACTTTGAATGAGAATGTGCTTGCTTACAGCAACGTGCTATATGTTCTGAATGCCCGAATTGGGAATCTGTGTCAAAACTTTGTTAGGAATTATGTGATCCTTACTGGCTAGAAGTAAGGGAGTTGGGTCATGAAGTTATTAGTAGAGGTTGGACACATACCACGTTTAGCTCAGTTCTGGAAATCTTTGAAATACCTATACAAACTTGTTCCTACATAGTAACTTGCAACTTTGAATGAGAATGTGCTTGCTTACAGCAACGTGCTATATGTTCTGAATGCCCGAATTGTGAATCTGTGTCAAAACTTTGTTAGGAATTATGTGATCCTTACTGGCTGGAAGTAAGGGAGATGGGGCATGAAGTTATTTCTAGGAGTTGGAGACATACAACGTTTAGCTCAGTTCTGGGCATCTTTGAAATACCTATACAAACATGTTCCTACATAGTAACTTGCAACTTTGAATGAGAATGTGCTTGCTTACAGCAACGTGCTATATGTTCTGAATGCCCGAATTGGGAATCTGTGTCAAAACTTTGTTAGGAATTATGTGATCCTTACTAGCTGGAAGAAAGGGAGATGGGGCATGAAGTTATTTCCAGTAGTTGGAGACATACCAAGTTTAGCTCAGTTCTGGGCATCTTTGAAATACCTATACAAACTTGTTCCTACATAGTAACTTGCAACTTTGAATGAGAATGTGCTTGCTTACAGCAACGTGCAATATGTTCTGAATGCCCGAATTGGGAATCTGTGTCAAAACTTTGTTAGGAATTATGTGATCCTTACTAGCTGGAAGTAAGGGTGATGGGGCATGAAGTTATTTCTAGGAGTTGATGACATACCAAGTTTAGCTCAGTTCTGGGCATCTTTGAAATACCTTTACAAACTTGTTCCTACATAGTAACTTGCAACAGTGAATTAGAATGTGCTTGCTTACAGCAACGTGCTATATGTTCTGAATGCCCGAATTGGGAATCTGTGTCAAAACTTTGTTAGGAATTATGTGATCCTTACTAGCTGGAAGTAAGGGAGTTGGGGCATGAAGGTATTTCTAGGAGTTGGACACATACCAAGTTTAGCACAGTTCTGGGCATCTTTGAAATACCTATACAAACTTGTTCCTACATAGTAAATTGCAACTTTGAATGAGAATGTGCTTGCTTACAGCAACGTGCTATATGTTCTGAAGGCCCGAATTGGGAATCTGTGTCAAAACTTTGTTAGGAATTATGTGATCCTTACTAGCTTGAAGTAAGGGAGTTGGGGCATGAAGTTCTTTCTAGAGGTTGGACACATACCAAGTTTAGCTCAGTTCTGGGCATCTTTGAAATACCTATACATCTTGTTCCTACATAGTAACTTGCAACATTGAATGAGAATGTGCTTGCTTACAGCAACCTGCTGTATGTTCTGAATGCCCGAATTGGGAATCTGTGTCAAAACTTTGTTAGGAATTATGTGATCCTTACTAGCTGAAATTAAGGGAGATGGGGCATGAAGTTATTTCTAGGAGTTGGACACATACCAAGTTTAGCTCAGTTCTGGGCATCTTTGAAATACCTATACAAACTTGTTCCTACATAGTGACTTGCAACTTTGAATGAGAATGTGCTTGCTTACAGCAACGTGCTACATGTTCTGAATGCCCGAATTGGGAATCTGTGTCAAAACTTTGTTAGAAATTATGTGATCCTTACTTGCAGGAAGTAAGTGAGAGGGGGCATGAAGTTATTTCTAGGATTTGGAGACATACAACGTTTAGCTCAGTTCTGGGCATCTTTGAAATACCTATACAAACTTGTTCCTACGTAGTAACTTGCAACTTTGAATGAGAATGTGCTTGCTTACAGCAACGTGCTACATGTTCTGAATGCCCGAATTGGGAATCTGTGTCAAAACTTTGTTAGGAATTATGTGATCCTTACTAGCTGGAAGTAAGGGAGATGAGTCACGAAGTTATTTCTTGGAGTTGGAGACATACCAAGTTTAGCTCAGTTCTGGGCATCTTTGAAATACCTATACAAACTTGTTCCTACATAGTAACTTGCAACTTTGAATGAGAATGTGCTTGCTTACAGCAACGTGCTATATGTTCTGAATGCCCGAATTGGGAATCTGTGTCAAAACTTTGTTAGGAATTATGTGATCCTTACTAGCTGGAAGTAAGGGAGATGGGGCATGAAGTTATTTCTAGGAGTTGGAGACATACCAAGTTTAGCTCAGTTCTGGGCATCTTTGACAGTCCTATTCAAACTTGTTCCTACATAGTAACTTGCAACTTTGAATGAGAATGTGCTTGCTTACAGCAACGTGCTATATGTTCTGAATGCCCGAATTGGGAATCTGTGTCAAAACTTTGTTAGGAATTATGTGATCCTTACTAGCTGGAAGTAGGGGGATGGGGCATGAAGTTATTTCTAGGAGTTGGAGACATACAACGTTTAGCTCAGTTCTGGGAATCTTTGAAATACCTATACAAACTTGATCCTACATAGTAACTTGCAACTTTGGACGAGAATGTGCTTGCTTACAGGAACGTGCTACATGTTCTGAATGCCCGAATTTGGAATCTGTGTCAAAACATTGTTAGGAATTATGTGATCCTTAATAGATGGAAGTAAGGGAGATGGGGCATGAAGTTATTTCTAGGAGTTGGACACATACCAAGTTTAGCTCAGTTCTGGGCATCTTTGAAAGACCTATACAAACTTGTTCCTACATAGTAACTTGCAACTTTGAATGAGAATGTGCTTGCTTACAGCAACGTGCTATATGTTCTGAATGCCCGAATTGGGAATCTGTGTCAAAACTTTGTTAGGAATTATGTGATCCTTACTGGCTGGAAGTAAGGGAGATGGGGCATGAAGTTATTTCTAGGAGTTGGACACATACCAAGTTTAGCTCAGTTCTGGGTATCTTTGAAAGACCTATACAAACTTGTTCCTACATAGTAACTTGCCACTTTGAATGAGAATGTGCTTGCTTACAGCAACGTGCTATATGTTCTGAATGCCCGAAGTGGGAATCTGTGTCAAAACTTTGTTAGGAATTATGTGATCCTTACAAGCTGGAAGTAGGGGAGTTGGGGCATGAAGTTATTTCTAGAGGTTGGACACATACCAAGTTTAGCTCAGTTCTGGGCATCTTTGAAATACCTATACAAACTTGTTCCTACATATTAACTTACAACTTTGAATGAGAATGTGTTTGCTTACAGCAACGTGCTATATGTTCTGAATGCCCGAATTGGGAATCTGTGTGAAAACTTTGTAAGGAATTATGTGATCCTTACTAGCTGGAAGTAAGGGAGATGGGGCATGATGTTATTTCTAGGAGTTGGACGCATACCAAGTTTAGCTCAGTTCTGGGCATCTTTGAAATACCTATACAAACTTGTTCCTACATAGTAACTTGCAACTTTGAATGAGAATGTGCTTGCTTACAGCAACGTGCTATATGTTCTGAATGCCCGAATTGGGAATCTGTGTCAAAACTTTGTTAGGAATTATGTGATCCTTACTAGCTGGAAGTAAGGGAGATGGGGCATGAAGTTATTTCTAGGCGTTGGACACATACCAAGTTTAGCTCAGTTCTGGGCATCTTTGAAATACCTATACAAACTTGTTCCTACATAGTAACTTGCAACTTTGAATGAGAATGTGCTTGCTTACAGCAACGTGCTATATGTTCTGAATGCCCGAATTGGGAATCTGTGTCAAAACTTTGTTAGGAATTATGTGATCCTTACTAGCTGGAAGTAAGGGAGATGGGGCATGAAGTTATTTCTAGGAGTTGGACACATACCAAGTTTAGCTCAGTTCTGGGCATCTTTGACAGTCCTATTCAAACTTGTTCCTACATAGTAACTTGCAACTTTGAATGAGAATGTGCTTGCTTACAGCAACGTGCTATATGTTCTGAATGCCCGAATTGGGAATTTGTGTCAAAACTTTGTTAGGAATTATGTGATCCTTACTAGCTGGAAGTAAGGGAGTGGGGGCATGAAGGTATTTCTAGGATTGGACACATACCAAGTTTAACACAGTTCTGGGCATCTTTGAAATACCTATACAAACTTGTTACTACATAGTAACTTGCAACTTTGAATGAGAATGTGCTTGCTTACAGCAACGTGCTATATGTTCTGAATGCCCGAATTGGGAATCTGTGTCAAAACTTTGTTAGGAATTATGTGATCCTTACTGGCTAGAAGTAAGGGAGTTGGGTCATGAAGTTATTAGTAGAGGTTGGACACATACCACGTTTAGCTCAGTTCTGGAAATCTTTGAAATACCTATACAAACTTGTTCCTACATAGTAACTTGCAACTTTGAATGAGAATGTGCTTGCTTACAGCAACGTGCTATATGTTCTGAATGCCCGAATTGTGAATCTGTGTCAAAACTTTGTTAGGAATTATGTGATCCTTACTGGCTGGAAGTAAGGGAGATGGGGCATGAAGTTATTTCTAGGAGTTGGAGACATACAACGTTTAGCTCAGTTCTGGGCATCTTTGAAATACCTATACAAACTTGTTCCTACATAGTAACTTGCAACTTTGAATGAGAATGTGCTTGCTTACAGCAACGTGCTATATGTTCTGAATGCCCGAATTGGGAATCTGTGTCAAAACTTTGTTAGGAATTATGTGATCCTTACTAGCTGGAAGAAAGGGAGATGGGGCATGAAGTTATTTCCAGTAGTTGGCGACATACCAAGTTTAGCTCAGTTCTGGGCATCTTTGAAATACCTATACAAACTTGTTCCTACATAGTAACTTGCAACTTTGAATGAGAATGTGCTTGCTTACAGCAACGTGCAATATGTTCTGAATGCCCGAATTGGGAATCTGTGTCAAAACTTTGTTAGGAATTATGTGATCCTTACTAGCTGGAAGTAAGGGTGATGGGGCATGAAGTTATTTCTAGGAGTTGATGACATACCAAGTTTAGCTCAGTTCTGGGCATCTTTGAAATACCTTTACAAACTTGTTCCTACATAGTAACTTGCAACAGTGAATTAGAATGTGCTTGCTTACAGCAACGTGCTATATGTTCTGAATGCCCGAATTGGGAATCTGTGTCAAAACTTTGTTAGGAATTATGTGATCCTTACTAGCTGGAAGTAAGGGAGTTGGGGCATGAAGGTATTTCTAGGAGTTGGACACATACCAAGTTTAGCACAGTTCTGGGCATCTTTGAAATACCTATACAAACTTGTTCCTACATAGTAAATTGCAACTTTGAATGAGAATGTGCTTGCTTACAGCAACGTGCTATATGTTCTGAAGGCCCGAATTGGGAATCTGTGTCAAAACTTTGTTAGGAATTATGTGATCCTTACTAGCTTGAAGTAAGGGAGTTGGGGCATGAAGTTCTTTCTAGAGGTTGGACACATACCAAGTTTAGCTCAGTTCTGGGCATCTTTGAAATACCTATACATCTTGTTCCTACATAGTAACTTGCAACATTGAATGAGAATGTGCTTGCTTACAGCAACGTGCTGTATGTTCTGAATGCCCGAATTGGGAATCTGTGTCAAAACTTTGTTAGGAATTATGTGATCCTTACTAGCTGAAATTAAGGGAGATGGGGCATGAAGTTATTTCTAGGAGTTGGACACATACCAAGTTTAGCTCAGTTCTGGGCATCTTTGAAATACCTATACAAACTTGTTCCTACATAGTGACTTGCAACTTTGAATGAGAATGTGCTTGCTTACAGCAACGTGCTACATGTTCTGAATGCCCGAATTGGGAATCTGTGTCAAAACTTTGTTAGAAATTATGTGATCCTTACTTGCAGGAAGTAAGTGAGAGGGGGCATGAAGTTATTTCTAGGATTTGGAGACATACAACGTTTAGCTCAGTTCTGGGCATCTTTGAAATACCTATACAAACTTGTTCCTACGTAGTAACTTGCAACTTTGAATGAGAATGTGCTTGCTTACAGCAACGTGCTACATGTTCTGAATGCCCGAATTGGGAATCTGTGTCAAAACTTTGTTAGGAATTATGTGATCCTTACTAGCTGGAAGTAAGGGAGATGAGTCACGAAGTTATTTCTTGGAGTTGGAGACATACCAAGTTTAGCTCAGTTCTGGGCATCTTTGAAATACCTATACAAACTTGTTCCTACATAGTAACTTGCAACTTTGAATGAGAATGTGCTTGCTTACAGCAACGTGCTATATGTTCTGAATGCCCGAATTGGGAATCTGTGTCAAAACTTTGTTAGGAATTATGTGATCCTTACTAGCTGGAAGTAAGGGAGATGGGGCATGAAGTTATTTCTAGGAGTTGGAGACATACCAAGTTTAGCTCAGTTCTGGGCATCTTTGACAGTCCTATTCAAACTTGTTCCTACATAGTAACTTGCAACTTTGAATGAGAATGTGCTTGCTTACAGCAACGTGCTATATGATCTGAATGCCCGAATTGGGAATCTGTGTCAAAATTTTGTTAGGAATTATGTGATCGTTACTAGCTGGAAGTAAGGGAGTTGGGGCATGAAGGTATTTCTAGGAGTTGGATACATACCAAGTTTAGCACAGTTCTGGGCATCTTTGAAATACCTATACAAACTTGTTCCTACATAGTAACTTGCAACTTTGAATGAGAATGTGCTTGCTTACAGCAACGTGCTATATGTTCTGAATGCCCGAATTGGGAATCTGTGTCAAAACTTTGTTAGGAATTATGTGATCCTTACTAGCTGGAATTAAAGGAGATGGGGCATGAAGTTATTTCTAGGAGTTGGACACATACCAAGTTTAGCTCAGTTCTGGGCATCTTTGAAATACCTTTACAAACTTGTTCCTACATAGTAACTTGCAACTATGAATGAGAATGTGCTTGCTTACAGCAACGTGCTATATGTTCTGAATGCCCGAATTGGGAATCTGTGTCAAAACTTTGTTAGGAATTATGTGATCCTTACTAGCTGGAAGTGAGTGAGATGGGACATGAAGTTATTTCTAGGAGTTGGAGACATACAACGTTTAGCTCAGTTCTGGGCATCTTTGAAATACCTATACAAACTTGTTCCTACATAGTAACTTGCAACTTTGAATGAGAATGTGCTTGCTTACATCAACGTGTTACATGTTCTGAATGCCCGAATTGGGAATCTATGTCAAAACTTTCTTAGGAATTATGTGATCCTTACTAGCTGGAAGTAAGGGAGATGGGGCATGAAGTTATTTCTAGGAGTTGGAGACATACAACGTTTAGCTCAGTTCTGGGCATCTTTGAAATACCTGTACAAACTTGTTCCTACATAGTAACTTGCAACTTTGAATGAGAATGTGCTTGCATACAGCAACGTGCTACATGTTCTGAATGCCCGAATTGGGAATCTGTGTCAAAGCTTTGTTAGAAGATATGTGATCCTTACTAGCTGGAAGTAAGTGAGAGGGGGCATGAAGTTATTTCTAGGATTTGGAGACATACAAAGTTTAGCTCAGTTCTGGGCATCTTTGAAATACCTATACAAACTTGTTCCTACATAGTAACTTGCAACTTTGAATGAGAATGTGCTTGCTTACAGCAACGTGCTACATGTTCTGAATGCCCGAATTGGGAATCTATGTCAAAACTTTGTTAGGAATTATGTGATCCTTACTAGCTGGAAGTAAGGGAGATGGGGCATGATGTTATTTCTAGGAGTTGGAGACATACCAAGTTTAGCTCAGTTCTGGGCATCTTTGAAATACCTATACAAACTTGTTCCTACATAGTAACTTGCAACTTTGAATGAGAATGTGCTTGCTTACAGCAACGTGCTACATGTTCTGATTGCCCGAATTGGGAATCTGTGTCAAAGCTTTGTTAGGAATTATGTGATCCTTACTAGCTGGAAGTAGGGGGATGGGGCATGAAGTTATTTTTAGGAGTTGGACACATACCAAGTTTAGCTCAGTTCTGGGCATCTTTGAAAGACCTATACAAACTTGTTCCTACATAGTAACTTGCAACTTTGAATAAGAATGTGCTTGCTTACAGCAACGTGCTACATGTTCTGAATGCCCGAATTGGGAATCTGTGTCAAATCTTTGGTAGGAATTATGTGATCCTTACTAGCTGGAAGTAAGGGAGTTGGGGCATGAAGTTATTTCTAGGAGTTGGACACATACCAAGTTTAGCTCAGTTCTGGGCATCTTTGAAATACCTATACAAACTTGTTCCTACATAGTAACTTGCAACTTTGAATGAGAATGTGCTTGCTTACAGCAACGTGCTATATGTTCTGAATGCCCGAATTGAGAATCTGTGTCAAAACTTTGTTAGGAATTATGTGATCCTTACTAGCTGGAATTAAGGGAGAAGGGGCATGAAGTTATTTCTAGGAGTTGGACACATACCAAGTTTAGCTCAGTTCTGGGCATCTTTGAAATACCTATACAAACTTGTTCCTACATAGTAACTTTCAAATTTGAATGAGAATGTGCTTGCTTACAGCAACGTGCTATATGTTCTGAATGCCCGAATTGGGAATCTGTCTCAAAATATTGTTAGGAATTATGTGATCCTTACTAGCTGGAAGTAAGGGAGATGGGGCATGAAGTTATTTCTAGGAGTTGCACACATACCAAATTTAGCTCAGTTCTGGGCATCTTTGAAATACCTATACAAACTTGTTCCTACATAGTAACTTGCAACTTTGAATGAGAATGTGCTTGCTTACAGCAACGTGCTATATGTTCTGAATGCCCGAATAGGGAGTCTGTGTCAAAACTTTGTTAGAAATTATGTGATCCTTACTAGATGGAAGTAAGGGAGATGGGGCATGAAGTTATTTCTAGGAGTTGGAGATATACAACACTTAGCTCAGTTCTGGGCATCTTTGAAATACCTATACAAACTTGTTCCTACATAGTCTCTTGCAACTTTGAATGAGAATGTGCTTGCTTACAGCAACGTGCTATATGTTCTGAATGCCCGAATTGGGAATCTGTGTCAAAACTTTGTTAGGAATTATGTGATACTTACTGGCTGGAAGTAAGGGAGTTGCGGCATGAAGTTATTTCTAGAGGTTGGACACATACCAAGTTTAGCTCAGTTCTGGAAATCTTTGAAATACCTATACAAACTTGTTCCTACATAGTAACTTGCAACATTGAATGAGAATGTGCTTGCTTACAGAAACGTGCTATATGTTCTGAATGCCCGAATTGGGAATCTGTGTCAAAACTTTGTTAGGAATTATGTGATCCTTACTAGCTGGAAGTAAGGGAGTTGGTGCATGAAGTTATTTCTAGAGGTAGGACACATACCAAGTTTAGCTCAGTTCTGGGCATCTTTGAAATACCTATACAAACATGTTCCTACATAGAAACTTGCAACTTTGAATGAGAATGTGCTTGCTTACAGCAACGTGCTATATGTTCTGAATGCCCGAATTTGGAATTTGTGTCAAAATTTTGTTAGAAATTATGTGATCCTTACTAGATGGAAGTAAGGGAGACGGGGCATGATGTTATTTCTAGGAGTTGGAGACATACAACATTTAGCTCAGTTCTGGGCATCTTTGAAATACCTATACAAACTTGTTCCTACATAGTAACTTGCAACTTTGAATGAGAATGTGCTTGCTTACAGCAACGTGCTATATGTTCTGAATGCCCGAATTGGGAATCTGTGTCAAAATATTGTTAGGAATTATGTGATCCTTACTAGCTGGAATTAAGGGAGATGGGGCATGAAGTTATTTCTAGGAGTTGGTCACATACCAAGTTTAGCTCAGTTCTGGGCATCTTTGAAATACCTATACAAACTTGTTCCTACATAGTAACTTGCAACTTTGAATAAGAATGTGCTTGCTTACAGCAACGTGCTATATGTTCTGAATGGCCGAATAGGGAGTCTGTGTCAAAACTTTCTTAGGAATTATGTGATCCTTACTAGCTGGAAGTAAGGGAGATGGGGCATGAAGTTATTTCTAGGAGTTGGACTCATACCAAGTTTAGATCAGTTCTGGGCATCTTTGAAATACCTATACAAACTTGTTCCTACATAGTAACTTGCAACTTTGAATGAGAATGTGCTTGCTTACAGCAACGTGCTATATGTTCTGAATGCCCGAATTGGGAATCTGTGTCAAAACTTTGTTAGGAATTATGTGATCCTTACTAGCTGGAAGTAAGGGTGATGGGGCATGAAGTAATTTCTAGGAGTTGATGACATACCAAGTTTAGCTCAGTTCTGGGCATCTTTGAAATACCTTTACAAACTAGTTCCTACATAGTAACTTGCAACTTTGAATGAGAATGTGCTTGCTTACAGCAACGAGCTATATGTTCTGAATGCCCGAATTTGGAATTTGTGTCAAAACTTTGTTAGAAATTATGTGATCCTTACTAGATGGAAGTAAGGGAGATGGGGCATGAAGTTATTTCTAGGAGTTTGAGACATACAACATTTAGCTCAGTTCTGGGCATCTTTGAAATACCTATACAAACTTGTTCCTACATAGTAACTTGAAACTTTGAATTGAATGTGCTTGCTTACAGCAACGTGCTACATGTTCTGAATGCCCGAATTGGGAATCTGTGTCAAAACTTTGTTAGGAATTATGTGATCCTTACTAGCTGGAAGTAAGGGAGTTGGGGCATGAATGTATTTCTAGGAGTTGGATACATACCAAGTTTAGCACAGTTCTGGGCATCTTTGAAATACCTATACAAACTTGTTCCTACATAGTAACTTGCAACTTTGAATGAGAATGTGCTTGCTTACAGCAACGTGCTACATGTTCTGATTGCCCGAATTGGGAATCTGTGTCAAAACCTTGTTAGGAATTATGTGATCCTTACTAGCTGGAAGTAGGGGGATGGGGCATGAAGTTATTTCTAGGAGTTGGAGACATACCAAGTTTAGCTCAGTTCTGGGCATCTTTGAAATACCTATACAAACTTGTTCCTACATAGTAACTTGCAACATTGAATGAGAATGTGCTTGCTTACAGCAACGTGCTACATGTTCTGAAGGCCCGAATTGGGTATCTCTGTCAAATCTTTGTTAGGAATTATGTGATCCTTACTAGCTGGAAGTAGGGGGATGGGGTATGAAGTTATTTCTAGGAGTTGGAGACATACAACGTTTAGCTCAGTTCTGGGAATCTTTGAAATACCTATACAAACTTGATCCTACATAGTAACTTGCAACATTGGACGAGAATGTGCTTGCTTACAGGAACGTGCTACATGTTCTGAATGCCCGAATTGGGAATCTGTGTCAAAACATTGTTAGGAATTATGTGATCCTTAATAGATGGAAGTAAGGGAGATGGGGCATGAAGTTATTTCTAGGAGTTGGACACATACCAAGTTTAGCTCAGTTCTGGGCATCTTTGAAAGACCTATACAAACTTGTTCCTACATAGTAACTTGCAACTTTGAATGAGAATGTGCTTGCTTACAGCAACGTGCTATATGTTCTGAATGCCCGAATTGGGAATCTGTGTCAAAACTTTGTTAGGAATTATGTGATCCTTACTGGCTGGAAGTAAGGGAGATGGGGCATGAATTTATTTCTAGGAGTTGGACACATACCAAGTTTAGCTCAGTTCTGGGTATCTTTGAAAGACCTATACAAACTTGTTCCTACATAGTAACTTGCAACTTTGAATGAGAATGTGCTTGCTTACAGCAACGTGCTATATGTTCTGAATGCCCGAAGTGGGAATCTGTGTCAAAACTTTATTAGGAATTATGTGATCCTTACAAGCTGGAAGTAGGGGAGTTGGGGCATGAAGTTATTTCTAGAGGTTGGACACATACCAAGTTTAGCTCAGTTCTGGGCATCTTTGAAATACCTATACAAACTTGTTCCTACATATTAACTTACAACTTTGAATGAGAATGTGCTTGCTTACAGCAACGTGCTATATGTTCTGAATGCCCGAATTGGGAATCTGTGTGAAAACTTTGTAAGGAATTATGTGATCCTTAATAGCTGGAAGTAAGGGAGATGGGGCATGATGTTATTTCTAGGAGTTGGACGCATACCAAGTTTAGCTCCGTTCTGGGCATCTTTGAAATACCTATACAAACTTGTTCCTACATAGTAACTTGCAACTTTGAATGAGAATGTGCTTGCTTACAGCAACGTGCTATATGTTCTGAATGCCCGAATTGGGAATCTGTGTCAAAACTTTGTTAGGAATTATGTGATCCTTACTAGCTGGAAGTAAGGGAGATGGGGCATGAAGTTATTTCTAGGCGTTGGACACATACCAAGTTTAGCTCAGTTCTGGGCATCTTTGAAATACCTATACAAACTTGTTCCTACATAGTAACTTTCAACTTTGAATGAGAATGTGCTTGCTTACAGGAAAGTGCTATATGTTCTGAATGCCCGAATTCGGAATCTGTATCAAAACATTGTTAGGAATTATGTGATCCTTACTAGCTGGAATTAAGGGAGATGGGGCATGAAGTTATTTCTAGGAGTTGGACACATACCAAGTTTAGCTCAGTTCTGGGCATCTTTGAAATACCTATACATACTTCTTCCTACATAGTAACTTGCAACTTTGAATGAGAATGTGCTTGCTTACAGCAACGTGCTATATGTTCTGAATGCCCGAATTGGGAATCTGTGTCAAAACTTTGTTAGGAATTATGTGATCCTTACTAGCTGGAAGTAAGGGTGATGGGGCATGAAGTAATTTCTAGGAGTTGATGACATACCAAGTTTAGCTCAGTTCTGGGCATCTTTGAAATACCTTTACAAACTTGTTCCTACATAGTAACTTGCAACTTTGAATGAGAATGTGCTTGCTTACAGCAACGAGCTATATGTTCTGAATGCCCGAATTTGGAATTTGTGTCAAAACTTTGTTAGAAATTATGTGATCCTTACTAGATGGAAGTAAGGGAGATGGGGCATGAAGTTATTTCTAGTAGTTGGAGACATACAACATTTAGCTCACTTCTGGGCATCTTTGAAATACCTATACAAACTTGTTCCTACATAGTAACTTGAAACTTTGAATTGAATGTGCTTGCTTACAGCAACGTGCTACATGTTCTGAATGCCCGAATTGGGAATCTGTGTCAAAACTTTGTTAGGAATTATGTGATCCTTACTAGCTGGAAGTAAGGGAGTTGGGGCATGAATGTATTTCTAGGAGTTGGATACATACCAAGTTTAGCACAGTTCTGGGCATCTTTGAAATACCTATACAAACTTGTTCCTACATAGTAACTTGCAACTTTGAATGAGAATGTGCTTGCTTACAGCAACGTGCTATATGTTCTGAATGCCCGAATTGGGAATCTGTGTCAAAACTTTGTTAGGAATTATGTGATCCTTACAAGCTGGTAGTAGGGTAGTTGGGGCATGAAGTTATTTCTAGAGGTTGGACACATACCAAGTTTAGCTCAGTTCTGGGCATCTTTGAAATACCTATACAAACTTGTTCCTACATATTAACTTGCAACTTTGAATGAGAATGTGCTTGCTTACAGCAACGTGCTATATGTTCTGAATGCCCGAATTGGGAATCTGTGTCAAAACTTTGTTAGGAATTATGTGATCCTTACTAGCTGGAAGTAAGGGAGATGGGGCATGATGTTACTTCTAGGAGTAGGACACATACCAAGTTTAGCTCAGTTCTGGGCATCTTTGAAATACCTATACAAACTTGTTCCTACATAGTAACTTGCAACTTTGAATGAGAATGTGCTTGCTTACAGCAACGTGCTATATGTTCTGAATGCCCGAATTGGGAATCTGTGTCAAAACTTTGTTAGGAATTATGTGATCCTTACTAGCTGGAAGTAAGGGAGATGGGGCATGAAGTTATTTCTAGGAGTTGGACACATACCAAGTTTAGCTCAGTTCTGGGCATCTTTGAAATACCTATACAAACTTGTTCCTACATAGTAACTTGCAACTTTGAATGAGAATGTGCTTGCTTACAGCAACGTGCTATATGTTCTGAATGCCCGAATTGGGAATCTGTGTCAAAACTTTCTTAGGAATTATGTGATCCTTACTAGCTGGAAGTAAGGGAGATGGGCCATGAAGTTATTTCTAGGAGTTGGACACATACCAAGTTTAGCTCAGTTCTGGGCATCTTTGAAATACCTATACAAACTTGTTCCTACATAGTAGCTTACAACTTTGAATGAGAATGTGCTTGCTTACAGCAACGTGCTATATATTCTGAATGCCCGAATTGGGAATCTGCGTCAAAACTTTGTTAGGAATAATGTGATCCTTACTAGCTGGAAGTAAGGGAGATGGGGCATGAAGTTATTTCTAGGAGTTGGAGACATACAACGTTTAGCTCAGTTCTGGGCATCTTTGAAATACATATACAAACTTGTTCCTACATAGTAACTTGCAACTTTGAATGAGAATGTGCTTGCTTACAGCAACGTGCTACATATTCTGAATGCCCGAATTGGGAATCTGTGTCAAAACTTTGTTAGGAATTATGTGATCCTTACTAGCTGGAAGTAGGGGGATGGGGCATGATGTTATTTCTAGGAGTTGAAGACATACAACATTTAGCTCAGTTCTGGGCATCTTTGAAATACCTATACAAACTTGTTCCTACATAGTAACTTGCAACTTTGAATGAGAATGTGCTTGCTTACAGCAACGTGCTCCATGTTCTGAATGCCCGAATTGGGAATCTGTGTCAAAACTTTGTTAGAAATTATGTGATCCTTACTAGCTGGAAGTAAGGGAGATTGGGCATGAAGTTATTTCTAGGAGTTGGAGACATACAATGTTTAGCTCAGTTTTGGGGATCATTCAAATACCTATACGAACTTGTTCCTACATAGTAACTTGCAACTTTGAATGAGAATGTGCTTGCATACAGCAACGTGCTATATGTTCTGAATGACCGAATTGGGACTCTGTGTCAAAACTTTGTTAGGAATTATGTGATCCTTACTAGCTGGAGGTAGGGGAGTTGGGGCATGAAGTTATTTCTAGAGGTTGGACACATACCAAGTTTAGCTCAGTTCTGGGCATCTTTGAAAAACCTATACAAACTTGTTCCTACATAGTAACTTGCAAATTTGAATGAGAATGTGCTTGCTTACAGGAACGTGCTATATGTTCTGAATGCCCGAATTGGGAAACTGTGTCAAAAGTTTGTTAGGAATTATGTGATCCTTACTAGCTGGAAGTAAGGGAGATGGGGCATGAAGTTATTTCTAGGAGTTGGACACATACCAAGTTCAGCTCAGTTCTGGGCATCTTTGAAATACCTATACAAACTTGTTCCTACATAGTAACTTGCAACTTTGAATGAGAATGTGCTTGCTTACAGCAACGTGCTTTATGTTCTGAATGTCCGAATTGGGAATCTGTGTCAAAACTTTCTTAAGAATTATGTGATCCTTACTAGCTGGAAGTAAGGGAGATGGGCCATGAAGTTATTTCTAGGAATTGGACACATACCAAGTTTAGCTCAGTTCTGGGCATCTTTGAAATACCTATACAAACTTGTTCCTACATAGTAACTTACAACTTTGAATGAGAATGTGCTTGCTTACAGCAACGTGCTATATGTTCTGAATGCCCGAATTGGGAATCTGCGTCAAAACTTTGTTAGGAATTATGTGATCCTTACTAGCTGGAAGTAAGGGAGATGGGGCATGAAGTTATTTCTAGGAGTTGGAGACATACAACGTTTAGCTCAGTTCTGGGCATCTTTGAAATACATATACAAACTTGTTCCTACATAGTAACTTGCAACTTTGAATGAGAATGTGCTTGCTTACAGCAACGTGCTACATGTTCTGAATGCCCGAATTGGGAATCTGTGTCAAAACTTTGTTAGGAATTATGTGATCCTTACTAGCTGGAAGTAGGGGGATGGGGCATGAAGTTATTTCTTGGAGTTGAAGACATACAACTTTTAGCTCAGTTCTGGGCATCTTTGAAATACCTATACAAACTTGTTCCTACATAGTAACTTGCAACTTTGAATGAGAATGTGCTTGCTTACAGCAACGTGCTCCATGTTCTGAATGCCCGAATTGGGAATCTGTGTCAAAACTTTGTTAGAAATTATGTGATCCTTACTAGCTGGAAGTAAGGGAGATTGGGCATGAAGTTATTTCTAGGAGTTGGAGACATACAATGTTTAGCTCAGTTTTGGGGATCATTCAAATACCTATACGAACTTGTTCCTACATAGTAACTTGCAACTTTGAATGAGAATGTGCTTGCATACAGCAACGTGCTATATGTTTTGAATGACCGAATTGGGAATCTGTGTCAAAACTTTGTTAGGAATTATGTGATCCTTACTAGCTGGAGGTAGGGGAGTTGGGGCATGAAGTTATTTCTAGAGGTTGGACACATACCAAGTTTAGCTCAGTTCTGGGCATCTTTGAAATACCTATACAAACTTGTTCCTACATAGTAACTTGCAAATTTGAATGAGAATGTGCTTGCTTACAGGAACGTGCTATATGTTCTGAATGCCCGAATTGGGAAACTGTGTCAAAAGTTTGTTAGGAATTATGTGATCCTTACTAGCTGTAAGTAAGGGAGATGGGGCATGAAGTTATTTCTAGGAGTTGGACACATACCAAGTTCAGCTCAGTTCTGGGCATCTTTGAAATACCTATACAAACTTGTTCCTACATAGTAACTTGCAACTTTGAATGAGAGTGTGCTTGCTTACAGCAACGTGCTTTATGTTCTGAATGTCCGAATTGGGAATCTGTGTCAAAACTTTCTTAAGAATTATGTGATCCTTACTAGCTGGAAGTAAGGGAGATGGGCCATGAAGTTATTTCTAGGAATTGGACACATACCAAGTTTAGCTCAGTTCTGGGCATCTTTGAAATACCTATACAAACTTGTTCCTACATAGTAACTTGCAACTTTGAATGAGAATGTGCTTGCTTACAGCAACGTGCTATATGTTCTGAATGCCCGAATTGGGAATCTGTGTCAAAACTTTGTTAGGAATTATGTGATCCTTATTAGATGGAAGTAAGGGAGATGGGGCATGAAGTGATTTCTAGGAGTTGGAGACATACAACGTTTAGCTCAGTTCTGGGCATCTTTGAAATACCTATAGAAACTTGTTCCTACATAGTAACTTGCAACTTTGAATGAGAATGTGCTTGCTTACATCAACGTGCTACAGGTTCTGAATGCCCGAATTGGGAATCTGTGTCAAAACTTTGTTAGGAATTATGTGATCCTTACTAGCTGGAAGTAGGGGGATGGGGCATGAAGTTATTTCTTGGAGTTGAAGACATACAACTTTTAGCTCAGTTCTGGGCATCTTTGAAATACCTATACAAACTTGTTCCTACATAGTAACTTACAACTTTGAATGAGAATGTGCTTGCTTACAGCAACGTGCTATATGTTCTGAATGCCCGAATTGGGAATCTGCGTCAAAACTTTGTTAGGAATTATGTGATCCTTACTAGCTGGAAGTAAGGGAGATGGGGCATGAAGTTATTTCTAGGAGTTGGAGACATACAACGTTTAGCTCAGTTCTGGGCATCTTTGAAATACATATACAAACTTGTTCCTACATAGTAACTTGCAACTTTGAATGAGAATGTGCTTGCTTACAGCAACGTGCTACATGTTCTGAATGCCCGAATTGGGAATCTGTGTCAAAACTTTGTTAGGAATTATGTGATCCTTACTAGCTGGAAGTAGGGGGATGGGGCATGAAGTTATTTCTTGGAGTTGAAGACATACAACTTTTAGCTCAGTTCTGGGCATCTTTGAAATACCTATACAAACTTGTTCCTACATAGTAACTTGCAACTTTGAATGAGAATGTGCTTGCTTACAGCAACGTGCTCCATGTTCTGAATGCCCGAATTGGGAATCTGTGTCAAAACTTTGTTAGAAATTATGTGATCCTTACTAGCTGGAAGTAAGGGAGATTGGGCATGAAGTTATTTCTAGGAGTTGGAGACATACAATGTTTAGCTCAGTTTTGGGGATCATTCAAATACCTATACGAACTTGTTCCTACATAGTAACTTGCAACTTTGAATGAGAATGTGCTTGCATACAGCAACGTGCTATATGTTCTGAATGACCGAATTGGGAATCTGTGTCAAAACTTTGTTAGGAATTATGTGATCCTTACTAGCTGGAGGTAGGGGAGTTGGGGCATGAAGTTATTTCTAGAGGTTGGACACATACCAAGTTTAGCTCAGTTCTGGGCATCTTTGAAATACCTATACAAACTTGTTCCTACATAGTAACTTGCAAATTTGAATGAGAATGTGCTTGCTTACAGGAACGTGCTATATGTTCTGAATGCCCGAATTGGGAAACTGTGTCAAAAGTTTGTTAGGAATTATGTGATCCTTACTAGCTGTAAGTAAGGGAGATGGGGCATGAAGTTATTTCTAGGAGTTGGACACATACCAAGTTCAGCTCAGTTCTGGGCATCTTTGAAATACCTATACAAACTTGTTCCTACATAGTAACTTGCAACTTTGAATGAGAATGTGCTTGCTTACAGCAACGTGCTTTATGTTCTGAATGTCCGAATTGGGAATCTGTGTCAAAACTTTCTTAAGAATTATGTGATCCTTACTAGCTGGAAGTAAGGGAGATGGGCCATGAAGTTATTTCTAGGAATTGGACACATACCAAGTTTAGCTCAGTTCTGGGCATCTTTGAAATACCTATACAAACTTGTTCCTACATAGTAACTTGCAACTTTGAATGAGAATGTGCTTGCTTACAGCAACGTGCTATATGTTCTGAATGCCCGAATTGGGAATCTGTGTCAAAACTTTGTTAGGAATTATGTGATCCTTATTAGATGGAAGTAAGGGAGATGGGGCATGAAGTGATTTCTAGGAGTTGGAGAAATACAACGTTTAGCTCAGTTCTGGGCATCTTTGAAATACCTATAGAAACTTGTTCCTACATAGTAACTTTCAACTTTGAATGAGAATGTGCTTGCTTACATCAACGTGCTACAGGTTCTGAATGCCCGAATTGGGAATCTGTGTCAAAACTTTGTTAGGAATTATGTGATCCTTACTAGCTGGAAGTAGGGGGATGGGGCATGAAGTTATTTCTTGGAGTTGAAGACATACAACTTTTAGCTCAGTTCTGGGCATCTTTGAAATACCTATACAAACTTGTTCCTACATAGTAACTTGCAACTTTGAATGAGAATGTGCTTGCTTACAGCAACGTGCTCCATGTTCTGAATGCCCGAATTGGGAATCTGTGTCAAAACTTTGTTAGAAATTATGTGATCCTTACTAGCTGGAAGTAAGGGAGATTGGGCATGAAGTTATTTCTAGGAGTTGGAGACATACAATGTTTAGCTCAGTTTTGGGGATCATTCAAATACCTATACGAACTTGTTCCTACATAGTAACTTGCAACTTTGAATGAGAATGTGCTTGCATACAGCAACGTGCTATATGTTCTGAATGACCGAATTGGGAATCTGTGTCAAAACTTTGTTAGGAATTATGTGATCCTTACTAGCTGGAGGTAGGGGAGTTGGGGCATGAAGTTATTTCTAGAGGTTGGACACATACCAAGTTTAGCTCAGTTCTGGGCATCTTTGAAATACCTATACAAACTTGTTCCTACATAGTAACTTGCAAATTTGAATGAGAATGTGCTTGCTTACAGGAACGTGCTATATGTTCTGAATGCCCGAATTGGGAAACTGTGTCAAAAGTTTGTTAGGAATTATGTGATCCTTACTAGCTGTAAGTAAGGGAGATGGGGCATGAAGTTATTTCTAGGAGTTGGACACATACCAAGTTCAGCTCAGTTCTGGGCATCTTTGAAATACCTATACAAACTTGTTCCTACATAGTAACTTGCAACTTTGAATGAGAATGTGCTTGCTTACAGCAACGTGCTTTATGTTCTGAATGTCCGAATTGGGAATCTGTGTCAAAACTTTCTTAAGAATTATGTGATCCTTACTAGCTGGAAGTAAGGGAGATGGGCCATGAAGTTATTTCTAGGAATTGGACACATACCAAGTTTAGCTCAGTTCTGGGCATCTTTGAAATACCTATACAAACTTGTTCCTACATAGTAACTTGCAACTTTGAATGAGAATGTGCTTGCTTACAGCAACGTGCTATATGTTCTGAATGCCCGAATTGGGAATCTGTGTCAAAACTTTGTTAGGAATTATGTGATCCTTATTAGATGGAAGTAAGGGAGATGGGGCATGAAGTGATTTCTAGGAGTTGGAGAAATACAACGTTTAGCTCAGTTCTGGGCATCTTTGAAATACCTATAGAAACTTGTTCCTACATAGTAACTTTCAACTTTGAATGAGAATGTGCTTGCTTACATCAACGTGCTACAGGTTCTGAATGCCCGAATTGGGAATCTGTGTCAAAACTTTGTTAGGAATTATGTGATCCTTACTAGCTGGAAGTAGGGGGATGGGGCATGAAGTTATTTCTTGGAGTTGAAGACATACAACTTTTAGCTCAGTTCTGGGCATCTTTGAAATACCTATACAAACTTGTTCCTACATAGTAACTTGCAACTTTGAATGAGAATGTGCTTGCTTACAGCAACGTGCTCCATGTTCTGAATGCCCGAATTGGGAATCTGTGTCAAAACTTTGTTAGAAATTATGTGATCCTTACTAGCTGGAAGTAAGGGAGATTGGGCATGAAGTTATTTCTAGGAGTTGGAGACATACAATGTTTAGCTCAGTTTTGGGGATCATTCAAATACGTATACGAACTTGTTCCTACATAGTAACTTGCAACTTTGAATGAGAATGTGCTTGCATACAGCAACGTGCTATATGTTCTGAATGACCGAATTGGGAATCTGTGTCAAAACTTTGTTAGGAATTATGTGATCCTTACTAGCTGGAGGTAGGGGAGTTGGGGCATGAAGTTATTTCTAGAGGTTGGACACATACCAAGTTTAGCTCAGTTCTGGGCATCTTTGAAATACCTATACAAACTTGTTCCTACATAGTAACTTGCAAATTTGAATGAGAATGTGCTTGCTTACAGGAACGTGCTATATGTTCTGAATGCCCGAATTGGGAAACTGTGTCAAAAGTTTGTTAGGAATTATGTGATCCTTACTAGCTGTAAGTAAGGGAGATGGGGCATGAAGTTATTTCTAGGAGTTGGACACATACCAAGTTCAGCTCAGTTCTGGGCATCTTTGAAATACCTATACAAACTTGTTCCTACATAGTAACTTGCAACTTTGAATGAGAATGTGCTTGCTTACAGCAACGTGCTTTATGTTCTGAATGTCCGAATTGGGAATCTGTGTCAAAACTTTCTTAAGAATTA
The DNA here is from genome assembly GCF_020826845.1 of Diceros bicornis minor. Taxonomy (NCBI): domain Eukaryota; kingdom Metazoa; phylum Chordata; class Mammalia; order Perissodactyla; family Rhinocerotidae; genus Diceros; species Diceros bicornis. Next base: position 2,090,229 of record NC_080779.1, read on the forward strand.
TGTGATCCTTACTAGCTGGAAGTAAGGGAGATGGGCCATGAAGTTATTTCTAGGAGTTGGAGACCTACCAAGTTTAGCTCAGTTCTGGGCATCTTTGAAATACCTATATAAACTTGTTCCTACATAGTAACTTGCAACTTTGAATGAGAATGTGCTTGCTTACAGCAACGTGCTATATGTTCTGAATGCCCGAATTGGGAATCTGTGTCAAAACTTTGTTAGGAAATATGTGATCCTTACTAGCTGGAAGTAAGGGAGTTGGGGCATGAAGTTATTTGTAGAGGTAGGACACATACCAAGTTTAGCTCACTTCTGGGCATCTTTGAAATACCTATACAAACTTGTTCCTACATAGTAACTTGCAACTTTGAATGAGAATGTGCTTGCTTACAGCAACGTGCTATATGTTCTGAATGCCCGAATTGGGAATCTGTGTCAAAACTTTGTTAGGAATTATGTGATCCTTACAAGATGGAAGTAAGGGAGATGGGGCATGATGTTATTTCTAGGAGTTGCAGACATACCAAGTTTAGCTCTTTTCTGGGCATGTTTGAAATACCTACACAAGCTTGTTCCTACATAGTAACTAGCAACTTTGAATGAGAATGTGCTTGCTTACAGCAACGTGCTACATGTTCTGAATGCCCGAATTGGGAATCTGTGTCAAAACTTTGTTAGAAATTATGTGATCCTTACTTGCTGGAAGTAAGGGAGATGGGGCATGAAGTTATTTCTACGAGTTGGAGACATACAAGGTTTAGCTCAGTTCTGGGCATCTTTGAAATACCTATACAAACTTGTTCATACATAGTAACTTGCAACTTTGAATGAGAATGTGCTTGCTTACAGCAACGTGCTATATGTTCTGAATGCCCGAATTGGGAATCTGTGTCAAAACGTTGTTAGGAATTATGTGATCCTTACTAGCTGGAAGTAAGGGAGTTGGGGCATGATGTTATTTCTAGAGGTTGGACACATACCAAGTTTAGCTCAGTTCTGGGCATCTTTGAAATACCTATACAAACTTGTTCCTACATAGTAACTTGCAACTTTGAATGAGAATGTGCTTGCTTACAGCAACGTGCTATATGTTCTGAATGCCCGAATTGGGAATCTGTGTCAAAACTTTGTTAGGAATTATGTGATCCTTACTAGCTGGAAGTAAGAGAGATGGGGCATGAAGTTATTTCTAGGAGTTGGAGACATACCAAGTTTAGCTCTTTTCTGGGCATGTTTGAAATACCTACACAAGCTTGTTTCTACATAGTAACTTGCAACTTTGAATGAGAATGTGCTTGCTTACAGCAACGTGCTACATTTTCTGAATGCCCGATTTGGGATTCTGTGTCAAAACTTTGTTAGAAATTATGTGATCCTTACTAGCTGGAAGTAAGGGAGATGGGGCATGAAGTTATTTCTAGGAGTTGGAGACATACAACGTTTAGCTCAGTTCTGAGCATCTTTGAAATACCTATACAAACTTGTTCCTACATAGTAACTTGCCACTTTGAATGAGAATGTGCTTGCTTACAGCAACGTGCTACATGTTCTGAATGCCCGAATTGGGAATCTGTGTCAAAACTTTGTTAGAAATTATGTGATCCTTACTAGCTGTAAGAAAGGGAGATGGGGCATGAAGTTATTTCTACCAGTTGGAGACATACAACGTTTAGCTCAGTTCTGGGCATCTTTGAAATACCTATACAAACTTGTTCCTACATAGTAACTTGCAACTTTGAATGAGAATGTGCTTGCTTACAGCAACGTGCTACATGTTCTGAATGCCCGAATTGGGAATCTGTGTCAAAACTTTGTTAGGAATTATGTGATCCATACTAGCTGGAAGTAGGGGGATGGGGCATGAAGTTATTTCTAGGAGTTGGACACATACAACTTTTAGCTCAGTTCTGGGCATCTTTGAAATACCTATACAAACTTGTTCCTACATAGTAACTTGCAACTTTGAATGAGAATGGGCTTGCTTACAGCAACGTGCTCCATGTTCTGAATGACCGAATTGGGAATCTGTGTCAAAACTTTGTTAGAAATTATGTGATCCTTACTAGCTGGAAGTAAGGGAGATTGGGCATGAAGGTATTTCTAGGAGTTGGAGACATACAATGTTTAGCTCAGTTCTGGGGATCTTTGAAATACCTATACGAACTTGTTCCTACATAGTAACTTGCAACTTTGAATGAGAATGTGCTTGCATACAGCAACGTGCTATATGTTCTGAATGCCCGAATTGGGAATCTGTGTCAAAACTTTGTTAGGAATTATGTGATCCTTACTAGCTGGAGGTAGGGGAGTTGGGGCATGAAGTTATTTCTAGAGGTTGGACACATACAAAGTTTTGCTCAGTTCTGGGCATCTTTGAAATACCTATACAAACTTGTTCCTACATAGTAACTTGCAACTTTGAATGAGAATGTGCTTGCTTACAGCAACGTGCTATATGTTCTGAATGACCGAATTGGGAAACTGTGTCAAAACTTTGTTAGGAATTATGTGATCCTTACTAGCTGGAAGTAAGGGAGATGGGGCATGAAGTTTTTTCTAGGCGTTGGACACATACAAGGTTTAGCTCAGTTCTGGGCATCTTTGAAATACCTATACAAACTTGTTCCTACATAGTAACTTGCAACTTTGAATGAGAATGTGCTTGCTTACAGCAACGTGCTATATGTTCTGAATGCCCGAATTGGGATTCTGTGTCAAAACTTTCTTAGGAATTATGTGATCCTTACTAGCTGGAAGTAAGGGAGATGGGCCATGAAGTTATTTCTAGGAGTTGGACACATACCAAGTTTACCTCAGTTCTGGGCATCTTTGAAAGTCCTATTCAAACTTGTTCCTTCATAGTAACTTGCAACTTTGAATGAGAATGTGCTTGCTTACAGCAACGTGCTATATGTTCTGAATGCCCGAATTGCGAATCTGTGTCAAAACTTTGTTAGGAATTATGTGATCCTTAATAGATGGAAGTAAGGGAGATGGGGCATGAAGTTATTTCTAGGAGTTGGAGACATACAACGTTTAGCTCAGTTCTGGGCATCTTTGAAATATCTATACAAACTTGTTCCTACATAGTAAATTGCAACTTTGAATGAGAATGTGCTTGCTTACAGCAACGTGCTACATGTTCTGAATGCCCGAATTGGGAATCTGTGTCAAAATTTTGTTAGAAATTATGTGATCCTTACTAGCTGGAAGTAAGGGAGATGGTGCATGAAGTTATTTCTAGGAGTTGGAGACATACAACGTTTAGCTGAGTTCTGGGGATCTTTGAAATACCTATACGAACTTGTTCCTACATAGTAACTTGCAACTTTGAATGAGAATGTGCTTGCTTACAGCAACGTGCTATATGTTCTGAATGCCCGAATTGGGAATCTGTGTCAAAACTTTGTTAGAAATTATGTGATCCTTACTAGATGGAAGTAAGAAAGATGGGGCATGATGTTATTTCTAGGAGTTGGAGACCTACCAAGTTTAGCTCAGTTCTGGGCATCTTTGAAATACCTATACGAACTTGTTCCTACATAGCAACTTGCAACTTTGAATGAGAATGTGCTTGCTTACAGCAACGTGCTATATGTTCTGAATGCCCGAATTGGGAATCTGTGTCAAAACTTTGTTAGAAATTATGTGATCCTGACTAGCTGGAAGTAAGGGAGATGGGGCATGAAGTTATTTCTAGGAGTTGGAGACATACAACGTTTAGCTCAGTTCTGGGCATCTTTGAAATACCTATACAAACTTGTTCCTACATAGTAACTTGCAACTTTGAATGAGAATGTTCTTGCTTACAGCAACGTGCTATATGTTCTGAATGCCCGAATTGGGAATCTGTGTCAAAACATTGTTAGGAATTATGTGATCCTTACTAGCTGGAATTAAGGGAGATGGGGCATGAAGTTATTTCTAGGAGTTGGACACATACCAAGTTTAGCTCAGTTCTGGGCATCTTTGAAATACCTATACAAACTTGTTCCTACATAATAACTTGCAACTTTGAATGAGAATGTGCTTGCTTACAGCAACGTGCTATATGTTCTGAATGCCCGAATTGGGAATCTGTGTCAAAACTTTGTTAGGAATTATGTGATCCTTACTAGGGGAAGTAAGGGTGATGGGGCATGAAGTTATTTCTAGGAGTTGATGATATACCAAGTTTAGCTCAGTTCTGGGCATCTTTGAAATACCTTTACAAACTTGTTCCTACATAGTAACTTGCAACTTTGAATGAGAATGTGCTTGCTTACAGCAACGTGCTATATGTTCTGAATGCCCGAATTTGGAATTTGTGTCAAACTTTGTTAGAAATTATGTGATCCTTACTAGATGGAAGTAAGGGAGATGGGGCATGATGTTATTTCTAGGAGTTGGAGACATACAACATTTAGCTCAGTTCTGGGCATCTTTGAAATACCTATACAAACTTGTTCCTACATAGTAACTTGCAACTTTGAATTGAATGTGCTTGCTTACAGCAACGTGCTACATATTCTGAATGCCCGAATTGGGAGTCTCTGTCAAAACGTTGTTAGGAATTATGTCATCCTTACTAGCTGGAAGTAAGGGAGATGGAGCATGAAGTTATTTCTATGAGTTGGAGACATACAACTTTTAGCTCAGTTCTGGGCATCTTTGAAATACCTATACAAACTTGTTCCTACATAGTAACGTGCAACTTTGAATGAGAATGTGCTTGCTTACAGCAACGTGCTATATGTTCTGAATGCCCGAATTGGGAATCTGTGTCAAAACTTTGTTAGGAATTATGTGATCCTTACTAGCTGGAAGTAAGGGTGATGGGGCATGAAGTTATTTCTAGGAGTTGATGACATACCAAGTTTAGCTCAGTTCTGGGCATCTTTGAAATACCTTTACAAACTTGTTCCTACATAGTAACTTGCAACTTTGAATGAGAATGTGCTTGCTTACAGCAACGAGCTATATGTTCTGAATGCCCGAAATTGGAATTTGTGTCAAAACTTTGTTAGAAATTATGTGATCCTTACTAGATGGAAGTAAGGGAGATGGGGCATGAAGTTATTTCTAGGAGTTGGAGACATACAACATTTAGCTCAGTTCTGGGCATCTTTGATATACCTATACAAACTTGTTCCTACATAGTAACTTGCAACTTTGAATGAGAATGTGCTTGCTTACAGCAACGTGCTATATGTTCTGAATGCCCGAATTGGGAATCTGTGTCAAAACTTTGTTAGGAATTATGTGATCCTTACTAGCTGGAATTAAGGGAGAAGGGGCATGAAGTTATTTCTAGGAGTTGGACACATACCAAGTTTAGCTCAGTTCTGGGCATCTTTGAAATACCTATACAAACTTGTTCCTACATAGTAACTTTCAACTTTGAATGAGAATGTGCTTGCTTACAGCAACGTGCTATATGTTCTGAATGCCCGAATTGGGAATCTGTGTCAAATTTATTGTTAGGAATTATGTGATGCTTACTAGCTGAAATTAAGGGAGATGGGGCATGAAGTTATTTCTAGGAGTTGGACACATACCAAGTTTAGCTCAGTTCTGGGCATCTTTGAAATACCTATACAAACTTGTTCCTACATAGTAACTTGCAACTTTGAATGAGAATGTGCTTGCTTACAGCAACGTGCTATATGTTGTGAATGCCCGAATTGGGAATCTGTGTCAAAACTTTCTTAGGAATTATGTGATCCTTACTAGCTGGAAGTAAGGGAGATGGGGCATGAAGTTATTTCTAGGAGTTGGAGACATACAACATTTAGCTCAGTTCTGGGCATCTTTGAAATACCTATACAAACTTGTTCCTACATAGTAACTTGCAACTTTGAATTGAATGTGCTTGCTTACAGCAACGTGCTACATGTTCTGAACCCGAATTGGGAATCTGTGTCAAAAGTTTGTTAGGAATTATGTGATCCTTACTAGCTGGAAGTAAGGGAGATGGGGCATGAAGATATTTCTAGGAGTTCGAGACATACCAAGTTTAGCTCTTTTCTGGGCATGTTTGAAATACCTACACAAGCTTGTTCCTACATAGTAACTTGCAACTTTGAATGAGAATGTGCTTGCTTACATCAACGTGCTACATTTTCTGAATGCCCGATTGGGGATTCTGTGTCAAAACTTTGTTAGAAATTATGTGATCCTTACTAGCTGGATGTAAGGGAGATGGGGCATGAAGTTATTTCTAGGAGTTGGAGACATACATCGTTTAGCTCTGTTCTGGGCATCTTTGAAATACCTATACAAACTTGTTCCTACATAGTAACTTGCAACTTTGAATGAGAATGTGCTTGCTTACAGTAACGTGCTACATGTTCTGAATGCCCGAATTGGGAATCTGTGTCAAATCATTGTTAGGAATTATGTGATCCTTACTAGCTGGAATTAAGGGAGATGGGGCATGAAGTTATTTCTAGGAGTTGGACACATACCAAGTTTAGCTCAGTTCTGGGCATCTTTGAAATACCTATACAAACTTGTTCCTACATAGTAACTTGCAACTTTGAATGAGAATGTGCTTGCTTACAGCAACGTGCTATATGTTCTGAATGCCCGAATTGGGAATCTGTGTCAAAACTTTGTTAGGAATTATGTGATCCTTACTAGCTGGAAGTAATGGTGATGGGGCATTAAGTTATTTCTAGGAGTTGATGACATACCAAGTTTAGCTCAGTTCTGGGCATCTTTGAAATACCTTTACAAACTTGTTCCTACATAGTAACTTTCAACTTTGAATGAGAATGTGCTTGCTTACAGCAACGTGCTATATGTTCTGAATGCCCGAATTGGGAATCTGTGTCAAAATATTGTTAGGAATTATGTGATGCTTACTAGCTGAAATTAAGGGAGATGGGGCATGAAGTTATTTCTAGGAGTTGGACACATACCAAGTTTAGCTCAGTTCTGGGCATCTTTGAAATACCTATACAAACTTGTTCCTACAGAGTAACTTGCAACTTTGAATGAGAATGTGCTTGCTTACAGCAACGTGCTATACGTTCCGAATGCCCGAATTGGGAATCTGTGTCAAAACTTTCTTAGGAATTATGTGATCCTTACTAGCTGGAAGTAAGGGAGATGGGGCATGAAGTTATTTCTAGGAGTTGGACACATACCAAGTTTAGCTCAGTTCTGGGCATCTTTGAAATACCTATACAAACTTGTTCCTACATAGTAACTTGCAACTTTGAATGAGAATGTGCTTGCTTACAGCAACGTGCTATATGTTCTGAATGCCCGAATTGGGAATCTGTGTCAAAATTTTTTAGGAATTATGTGATCCTTACTAGCTGGAAGTAAGGGAGATGGGATATGAAGTTATTTCTAGGAGTTGATGACATACCAAGTTTAGCTCAATTCTGGGCATCTTTGAAATACCTTTACAAACTTGTTCCTACATAGTAACCTGCAACTTTGAATGAGAATGTGCTTGCTTACAACAACGTGCTATATGTTCTGAATGCCCGAATTGGGAATCTGTGTCAAAACTTTGTTAGGAATTATGTGATCCTTACTAGCTGGAAGTATGGGAGATGGGGCATGAAGTTATTTCTAGAGGTTGGACGCATACCAAGTTTAGCTCAGTTCTGGAAATCTTTGAAATACCTATACAAACTTGTTCCTACATAGTAACTTGCAACTTTGAATGACAATGTGCTTGCTTACAGCAACGTGCTATATGTTCTGAATGCCCGAATTAGGAATCCGTGTCAAAACTTTGTTAGGAATTATGTGATCCTTACTGGCTGGAAGTAAGGGTGATGGGGCATGAAGTTATTTCTAGGAGTTGGAGACATACAACGTTTAGCTCAGTTCTGGGCATCTTTGAAATACCTTTACAAACTTGTTCCTACATAGTAACTTGCAACTTTGAATGAGAATGTGCTTGCTTACAGAAACGTGCTACATGTTCTGAATGCCCGAATTGGGAATCTGTGTCAAAACTTTGTTAGAAATTTTGTGATCCTTACAAGCTGGAAGTAAGGGTGATGGGGCATGAAGTTATTTCTAGGAGTTGATGACATACCAAGTTTAGCTCAGTTCTGGGCATCTTTGAAATACCTTTACAAACTTGTTCCTACATAGTAACTTGCAACTTTGAATGAGAATGTGCTTGCTTACAGCAACGTGCTATATGTTCTGAATGCCCGAATTTGGAATTTGTGTCAAAACTTTGATAGAAATTATGTGATCCTTACTAGATGGAAGTAAGGGAGATGGGGCATGAAGTTATTTCTAGGAGTTGGAGACATACAACATTTAGCTCAGTTCTGGGCATCTTTGAAATACCTATACAAACTTGTTCCTACATAGTAACTTGCAACTTTGAATTGAATGTGCTTGCTTACAGCAACGAGCTACATGTTCTGAATGCCCGAATTGGGAATCTGTGTCAAAACTTTGTTAGGAATTATGTGATCCTTACAAGCTGGAAGTAAGGGAGATGGCGCAGGAAGTTATTTCTAGGAGTTGGAGACATACCAAGTTTAGCTCAGTTCTGGGCATCTTTGATATACCTATACAAATTTGTTCATACATAGTAACTTGCAACTTTGAATGAGAATGTTCTTGCTTACATCAACGTACTATATGTTCTGAATGCCCGAATTTGGAATCTGTGTCAATACTTTGTTAGGAATTATGTGATCCTTACTAGCTGGAAGTAAGGGAGATGGGCCGTGAAGTTATTTCTAGGAGTTGGAGACATACAACGTTTAGCTCAGTTCTGGAAATCTTTGAAATACCTATACAAACTTGTTCCTACATAGTAACTTGCAACTTTGAATGAGAATGTGCTTGCTTACAGCAACGTGCTATATGTTCTGAATGCCCGAATTAGGAATCCGTGTCAAAACTTTGTTAGGAATTATGTGATCCTTACTGGCTGGAAGTAAGGGTGATGGGGCATGAAGTTATTTCTAGGAGTTGGAGACATACAACGTTTAGCTCAGTTCTGGGCATCTTTGAAATACCTTTACAAACTTGTTCCTACATAGTAACTTGCAACTTTGAATGAGAATGTGCTTGCTTACAGAAACGTGCTACATGTTCTGAATGCCCGAATTGGGAATCTGTGTCAAAACTTTGTTAGAAATTTTGTGATCCTTACAAGCTGGAAGTAAGGGTGATGGGGCATGAAGTTATTTCTAGGAGTTGATGACATACCAAGTTTAGCTCAGTTCTGGGCATCTTTGAAATACCTTTACAAACTTGTTCCTACATAGTAACTTGCAACTTTGAATGAGAATGTGCTTGCTTACAGCAACGTGCTATATGTTCTGAATGCCCGAATTTGGAATTTGTGTCAAAACTTTGATAGAAATTATGTGATCCTTACTAGATGGAAGTAAGGGAGATGGGGCATGAAGTTATTTCTAGGAGTTGGAGACATACAACATTTAGCTCAGTTCTGGGCATCTTTGAAATACCTATACAAACTTGTTCCTACATAGTAACTTGCAACTTTGAATTGAATGTGCTTGCTTACAGCAACGAGCTACATGTTCTGAATGCCCGAATTGGGAATCTGTGTCAAAACTTTGTTAGGAATTATGTGATCCTTACAAGCTGGAAGTAAGGGAGATGGCGCAGGAAGTTATTTCTAGGAGTTGGAGACATACCAAGTTTAGCTCAGTTCTGGGCATTTTGATATACCTATACAAATTTGTTCCTACATAGTAACTTGCAACTTTGAATGAGAATGTTCTTGCTTACATCAACGTACTATATGTTCTGAATGCCCGAATTTGGAATCTGTGTCAATACTTTGTTAGGAATTATGTGATCCTTACTAGCTGGAAGTAAGGGAGATGGGCCGTGAAGTTATTTCTAGGAGTTGGAGACATACAATGTTTAGCTCAGTTCTGGGCATCTTTGAAATACCTATACAAACTTGTTCCTACATAGTAACTTGCAACTTTGAATGAGAATGTGCTTGCTTACAGCAACGTGCTATATGTTCTGAATGCCCGAATTGGGCATCTGTGTCAAAACTTTGTTAGGAATTATGTGATCCTTACTGGCTGGATGTAAGGGAGTTGGGGCATGAAGTTATTTCTAGAGGTTGGACACATACCAAGTTTAGCTCAGTTCTGGAAATCTTTCAAATACCTATACAAACTTGTTCCTACATAGTAACTTGCAACTTTGAATGAGAATGTGCTTGCTTACAGAAACGTGCTATATGTTCTGAATGCCCGAATTGGGAATCTGTGTCAAAACTTTGTTAGGAATTATGTGATCCTTACTGGCTGGAAGTAAGGGTGATGGGGCATGAAGTTATTTCTAGGAGTTGGAGACATATAACGTTTAGCTCAGTTCTGGGCATCTTTGAAATACCTTTACAAACTTGTTCCTACATAGTAACTTGTAACTTTGAATGAGAATGTGCTTGCTTACAGAAACGTGCTACATGTTCTGAATGCCCGAATTGGGAATCTGTGTCAAAATTTGTTAGGAATTATGTGCTCCTTACTAGCTGGAAGTAATGGAGTTGGGGCATGAAGTTATTTCTAGAGGTTTGACACATACAAAGTTTAGCACAGTTCTGGGCATCTTTGAAATACCTATACGAACTTGTTCCTACATAGTATCTTGGAACTTTGAATGAGAATGTGCTTGCTTACAGCAACGTGCTATATGTTCTGAATGACCGAATTGGTAATCTGTGTCAAAACTTTGTTAGAAATTATGTGATCCTTACTAGATCGAAGTAAGGGAGATGGGGCATGAAGTTATTTCTAGGTGTTGGACACATACCAAGTTTAGCTCAGTTCTGGGCATCTTTGAAATACCTATACAAACTTGTTCCTACATAGTAACTTGCAACATTGAATGAGAATGTGCTTGCTTACAGCAACGTGCTATATGTTCTGAATGCCCGAATTGGGAATCTGTGTCAAAACTTTGTTAGAAATTATGTGATCCTTACTAGCTGGAAGTAAGGGAGATGGGGCATGAAGATTTTTCTAGGAGTTGGAGACATACAACGTTTAGCTCAGTTCTGGGCATCTTTGAAATACCTATACAAACTTGTTCCTACATGGTAACTTGCAACCTTGAATGAGAATGTGCTTGCTTACAGCAACGTGCTACATGTTCTGAATGCCCGAATTGGGAATCTTTGTCAAAACTTTGTTAGAAATTATGTGATCCTTAGTAGCTGGAAGTAAGTGAGATGGGGCATGAAGTTATTTCTAGGAGTTGGACACATACCAAGTTTAGCTCAGTTCTGGGCATCTTTGAAATACCTTTACAAACTTGTTCCTACATAGTAACTTGCAACTTTGAATGAGAATGTGCTTGCTTACAGAAACGTGCTACATGTTCTGAATTCCCGAATTGGGAATCTGTGTCAAATCTTTGTTAGAAATTATGTGATCCTTACTAGCTGGAAGTAAGGGTGATGGAGCATGAAGTTATTTCTAGGAGTTGATGACATACCAAGTGTAGCTCAGTTCTGGGCATCTTTGAAATACCAATACAAACATGTTCCTACATAGTAACTTGCAAATTTGAATGAGAATGTGCTTGCTTACAGCAACGTGCTATAAGTTCTGAATGCCCGAATTGGGAATTTGTGTCAAAACTTTGTTAGAAATTATGTGATCCTTACTAGATGAAAGTAAGGGAGATGGGGCATGAAGTTATTTCTAGGAGTTGGAGACATACAACATTTAGCTCAGTTCTGGGCATCTTTGAAATACCTATACAAACCTGTTCCTACATAGTAACTTGCAACTTTGAATTGAATGTGCTTGCTTACAGCAACGTGCTACATGTTCTGAATGCCCGAATTGGGAATCTGTGTCAAAACTTTGTTAGGAATTATGTGATCCTTACTAGCTGGAAGTAAGGGAGATGGGGCATGAAGTTATTTCTAGGAGTTGGAGACATACCAAGTTTAGCTCAGTTCTGGGCATCTTTGATATACCTATACAAACTTGTTCCTACATAGTAACTTGCAACTTTGAATGAGAATGTGCTTGCTTACATCAACGTACTATATATTATGAATGCCCGAATTTGGAATCTGTGTCAAAATTTTGTTAGGAATTATGTGATCCTTACTAGCTGGAAGTAAGGGAGATGGGGCATGAAGTTATTTCTAGGAGTTGGAGACATACCAAGTTTAGCTCAGTTCTGGGCATCTTTGAAATACCTATACAAACATGTTCCTACATAGTAACTTGCAACTTTGAATGAGAATGTGCTTGCTTACAGCAACGTGCTATATGTTCTGAATGCCCGAATTGGGAATCTGTGTCAAATCTTTGTTAGGAATTATGTGATCCTTACTGGCTGGAAGTAAGGGAGTTGGGGCATGAAGTTATTTCTAGAGGTTGGACACATACCAAGTTTAGCTCAGTTCTGGAAATCTTTCAAATACCTATACAAACTTGTTCCTACATAGTAACTTGCAACTTTGAATGAGAATGTGCTTGCTTACAGATACGTGCTATATGTTCTGAATGCCCGAATTGGGAATCTGTGTCAAAACTTTGTTAGGAATTATGTGATCCTTACTGGCTAGAAGTAAGGGTGATGGGGCATGAAGTTATTTCTAGGAGTTGGAGACATACAACGTTAAGCTCAGTTCTGGGCATCTTTGAAATACCTTTACAAACTTGTTCCTACATAGTAACTTGCAACTTTGAATGAGAATGTGCTTGCTTACAGAAACGTGCTACATGTTCTGAATGCCCGAATTGGGAATCTGTGTCAAAACTTTGTTAGAAATTATGTGATCCTTACTAGCTGGAAGTAAGGGTGATGGGGCTTGAAGTTATTTCTAGGAGTTGATGACATACCAAGTTAGGTCAGTTCTGGGCATCTTTGAAATTCCTTTACAAACTTGTTCCTACATAGTAACTTGCAACTTTGAATGAGAATGTGCTTGCTTACAGCAACGTGCTATATGTTCTGAATGCCCGAATTTGGAATTTGTGTCAAAACTCTGTTAGAAATTATGTAATCCTTACTAGATGGAAGTAAGGGAGATGGGGCATGAAGTTATTTCTAGGAGTTGGAGACATACAACATTTAGCTCAGTTCTGGGCATCTTTCAAATACCTATACAAACTTGTTCCTACATAGTAACTTGCAACTGTGAATGAGAATGTGCTTGCTTACAGCAACGTGCTATATGTTCTGAATGCCCGAATTGGGAATTTGTGTCAAATCTTTGTTAGGAATTATGTGATCCTTACCAGCTGGAAGTAAGGGAGATGGGGCATGAAGTTATTTCTAGGAGTTGGACACATACCAAGTTTAGCTCAGTTCTGGACATCTTTGAAATACCTATACAAACTTGTTCCTACATAGTAACTTGCAACTTTGAATTAGAATGTGCTTCCTTACAGCAACGTGCTATATGTTCTGAATGCCCGAATTGGGAATATGTGTCAAAACTTTGTTAGAAATTATGTGATCCTTACTAGCTGGAAGTAAGGGAGATGGGGCATGAAGATTTTTCTAGGAGTTGGAGACATACAACGTTTAGCTCAGTTCTGGGCATCTTTGAAATACCTATACAAACTTGTTCCTACATGGTAACTTGCAACCTTGAATGAGAATGTGCTTGCTTACAGCAACGTGCTACATGTTCTGAATGCCCGAATTGGGAATCTTTGTCAAAACTTTGTTAGAAATTATGTGATCCTTAGTAGCTGGAAGTAAGTGAGATGGGGCATGAAGTTATTTCTAGGAGTTGGACACATACCAAGTTTAGCTCAGTTCTGGGCATCTTTGAAATACCTTTACAAACTTGTTCCTACATAGTAACTTGCAACTTTGAATGAGAATGTGCTTGCTTACAGAAACGTGCTACATGTTCTGAATTCCCGAATTGGGAATCTGTGTCAAATCTTTGTTAGAAATTATGTGATCCTTACTAGCTGGAAGTAAGGGTGATGGGGCATGAAGTTATTTCTAGGAGTTGATGACATACCAAGTGTAGCTCAGTTCTGGGCATCTTTGAAATACCAATACAAACATGTTCCTACATAGTAACTTGCAAATTTGAATGAGAATGTGCTTGCTTACAGCAACGTGCTATATGTTCTGAATGCCCGAATTGGGAATTTGTGTCAAAACTTTGTTAGAAATTATGTGATCCTTACTAGATGAAAGTAAGGGAGATGGGGCATGAAGTTATTTCTAGGAGTTGGAGACATACAACATTTAGCTCAGTTCTGGGCATCTTTGAAATACCTATACAAACCTGTTCCTACATAGTAACTTGCAACTTTGAATTGAATGTGCTTGCTTACAGCAACGTGCTACATGTTCTGAATGCCCGAATTGGGAATCTGTGTCAAAACTTTGTTAGGAATTATGTGATCCTTACTAGCTGGAAGTAAGGGAGATGGGGCATGAAGTTATTTCTAGGAGTTGGAGACATACCAAGTTTAGCTCAGTTCTGGGCATCTTTGATATACCTATACAAACTTGTTCCTACATAGTAACTTGCAACTTTGAATGAGAATGTGCTTGCTTACATCAACGTACTATATATTATGAATGCCCGAATTTGGAATCTGTGTCAAAATTTTGTTAGGAATTATGTGATCCTTACTAGCTGGAAGTAAGGGAGATGGGGCATGAAGTTATTTCTAGGAGTTGGAGACATACCAAGTTTAGCTCAGTTCTGGGCATCTTTGAAATACCTATACAAACATGTTCCTACATAGTAACTTGCAACTTTGAATGAGAATGTGCTTGCTTACAGCAACGTGCTATATGTTCTGAATGCCCGAATTGGGAATCTGTGTCAAATCTTTGTTAGGAATTATGTGATCCTTACTGGCTGGAAGTAAGGGAGTTGGGGCATGAAGTTATTTCTAGAGGTTGGACACATACCAAGTTTAGCTCAGTTCTGGAAATCTTTCAAATACCTATACAAACTTGTTCCTACATAGTAACTTGCAACTTTGAATGAGAATGTGCTTGCTTACAGATACGTGCTATATGTTCTGAATGCCCGAATTGGGAATCTGTGTCAAAACTTTGTTAGGAATTATGTGATCCTTACTGGCTAGAAGTAAGGGTGATGGGGCATGAAGTTATTTCTAGGAGTTGGAGACATACAACGTTAAGCTCAGTTCTGGGCATCTTTGAAATACCTTTACAAACTTGTTCCTACATAGTAACTTGCAACTTTGAATGAGAATGTGCTTGCTTACAGAAACGTGCTACATGTTCTGAATGCCCGAATTGGGAATCTGTGTCAAAACTTTGTTAGAAATTATGTGATCCTTACTAGCTGGAAGTAAGGGTGATGGGGCATGAAGTTATTTCTAGGAGTTGATGACATACCAAGTTAGGTCAGTTCTGGGCATCTTTGAAATTCCTTTACAAACTTGTTCCTACATAGTAACTTGCAACTTTGAATGAGAATGTGCTTGCTTACAGCAACGTGCTATATGTTCTGAATGCCCGAATTTGGAATTTGTGTCAAAACTCTGTTAGAAATTATGTAATCCTTACTAGATGGAAGTAAGGGAGATGGGGCATGAAGTTATTTCTAGGAGTTGGAGACATACAACATTTAGCTCAGTTCTGGGCATCTTTCAAATACCTATACAAACTTGTTCCTACATAGTAACTTGCAACTGTGAATGAGAATGTGCTTGCTTACAGCAACGTGCTATATGTTCTGAATGCCCGAATTGGGAATTTGTGTCAAATCTTTGTTAGGAATTATGTGATCCTTACCAGCTGGAAGTAAGGGAGATGGGGCATGAAGTTATTTCTAGGAGTTGGACACATACCAAGTTTAGCTCAGTTCTGGACATCTTTGAAATACCTATACAAACTTGTTCCTACATAGTAACTTGCAACTTTGAATTAGAATGTGCTTGCTTACAGCAACGTGCTATATGTTCTGAATGCCCGAATTGGGAATATGTGTCAAAACTTTGTTAGGAATTATGTGATCCTTACTAGCTGGAAGTAAGGGAGATGGGGCATGAAGTTATTTCTAGGAGTTGGACACATACCAAGTTTAGCTCTGTCTGGGCATCTTTGAAATACCTATACAAACTTGTTCCTACATAGTAACTTGCAACTTTGAAAGAGAATGTGCTTGCTTACAGCAAAGTGCTATATGTTCTGAATGCTCGAATTGGGAATCTGTGTCAAAACTTTTTTAGGAATTATGTGATCCTGACTAGCTGGAAGTAAGGGAGATGTGGCATAAAGTTATTTCTTGGAGTTGGACACATACCAAGTTTAGCTCAGTTCTGGGCATCTTTGAAATACCTATACAAACTTGTTCCTACATAGTAACTTGCAACTTTGAATGAGAATGTGCTTGCTTACAGCAACGTGCTATATGTTCTGAATGCCCGAATTGGGAATCTGTGTCAAAATTTAGTTAGGAATTTTGTGATCCTTACTAGCTGGAAGTAAGGGTGATGGGGCATGAAGTTATTTCTAGGAGTTGGAGACATACCAAGTTTAGCTCAGTTCTGGGCATCTTTGAAATACCTTTACAAACTTGTTCCTACATAGTAACTTGCAACTTTGAATTGAATGTGCTTGCTTACAGCAACGTGCTACATGTTCTGAATGCCCGAATTGGGATTCTGTGTCAAAACTTTGTTAGGAATTATGTGATCCTTACTAGCTGGAAGTAAGTGAGATGGGGCATGAAGTTATTTCTAGAAGTTGGAGACATACCAAGTTGAGCTCAGTTCTGGGCATCTTTGATATACATATACAAACTTGTTCCTACATAGTAACTTGCAACTTTGAATGAGAATGTGCTTGCTTACAGCAACGTGCTATATGTTCTGAATGCCCGAATTTGGAATTTGTGTCAAAACTTTGCTAGAAATTATGTGATCCTTACTAGATGGAAGTAAGGGAGATGGGGCATGAAGTTATTTCTAGGAGTTGGAGACATACAACATTTAGCTCAGTTCTGGGCATCTTTGAAATACCTATTCAAACTTGTTCCTACATACTAACTTGCAACTTTGAATTGAATGTGCTTGCTTACAGCAACGTGCTACATGTTCTGAATGCCCGAATTGGGAATCTGTGTCAAAACTTTGTTAGGAATTATGTGATCCTTACTAGCTGGAAGTAAGGGAGATGGGGCATGAAGTTATTTCTAGGAGTTGGAGACATACAACGTTTAGCTCAGTTCTGGGCATCTTTGAAATACCTATACAAACTTATTCCTACATTGGAACTTGCAACTTTGAATGAGAATGTGCTTGCTTACAGCAACGTGCTATATGTTCTGAATGCCCGAATTGGGAATCTTTCTCAAAACTTTGTTAGGGATTATGTGATCCTTACTGGCTGGAAGTAAGGGAGTTGGGGCATGAAGTTATTTCTAGAGGTTGGACACATACCAAGTTTAGCTCAGTTCTGGAAATCTTTGAAATACCTATACAAACTTGTTCCTACATAGTAACTTGCAACTTTGAATGAGAATGTGCTTGCTTACAGCAACGTGCTATATGTTCTGAATGCCCGAATTGGGAATCTGTGTCAAAACTTTGTTAGAAATTATGTGATCCTTACTAGCTGGAAGTAAGGGAGATGGGGCATGAAGATTTTTCTAGGAGTTGGAGACATACAACGTTTAGCTCAGTTCTGGGCATCTTTGAAATACCTATACAACCTTGTTCCTACATGGTAACTTGCAACCTTGAATGAGAATGTGCTTGCTTACAGCAACGTGCTACATGTTCTGAATGCCCGAATTGGGAATCTTTGTCAAAACTTTGTTAGAAATTATGTGATCCTTAGTAGCTGGAAGTAAGTGAGATGGGGCATGAAGTTATTTCTAGGAGTTGGAGACATACAACGTTTAGCTCAGTTCTGGGCATCTTTGAAATACCTTTACAAACTTGTTCCTACATAGTAACTTGCAACTTTGAATGAGAATGTGCTTGCTTACAGAAACGTGCTACATGTTCTGAATTCCCGAATTGGGAATCTGTGTCAAATCTTTGTTAGAAATTATGTGATCCTTACAAGCTGGAAGTAAGGGTGATGGGGCATGAAGTTATTTCTAGGAGTTGATGACATACCAAGTGTAGCTCAGTTCTGGGCATCTTTGAAATACCAATACAAACATGTTCCTACATAGTAACTTGCAAATTTGAATGAGAATGTGCTTGCTTACAGCAACGTGCTATATGTTCTGAATGCCCGAATTGGGAATTTGTGTCAAAACTTTGTTAGAAATTATGTGATCCTTACTAGATGAAAGTAAGGGAGATGGGGCATGAAGTTATTTCTAGGAGTTGGAGACATACAACATTTAGCTCAGTTCTGGGCATCTTTGAAATACCTATACAAACCTGTTCCTACATAGTAACTTGCAACTTTGAATTGAATGTGCTTGCTTACAGCAACGTGCTACATGTTCTGAATGCCCGAATTGGGAATCTGTGTCAAAATTTGTTAGGAATTATGTGATCCTTACTAGCTGGAAGTAAGGGAGTTGGGGCATGAAGTTATTTCTAGAGGTTTGACACATACAAAGCTTAGCACAGTTCTGGGCATCTTTGAAATACCTATACTAACTTGTTCCTACATAGTAACTTGGAACTTTGAATGAGAATGTGCTTGCTTACAGCAACGTGCTATATGTTCTGAATGCCCAAATTGGGAATCTGTGTCAAAACTTTGTTAGGAATTATGTGATCCTTACTAGCTGAAAGTTAGGGAGATGGGGCATGAAGTTATTTCTAGAGGTTGGACACATACCAAGTTTAGCTCAGTTCTGGAAATCTTTGAAATACCTATACAAACTTGTTCCTACATAGTAACTTGCAACTTTGAATGAGAATGTGCTTGCTTACAGAAACGTACTATATGTTCTGAATGCCCGAATTGTGAATCTGTGTCAAAACTTTGTTAGGAATTCTGTGATCCTTACTAGATCGAAGTAAGGGAGATGGGGCATGAAGTTATTTCTAGGAGTTGGACACATACCAAGTTTAGCTCAGTTCTGGGCATCTTTGAAATACCTATACAAACTTGTTCCTACATAGTAACTTGCAACTTTGAATGAGAATGTGCTTGCTTACAGCAACGTGCTACATGTTCTGAATGCCCGAATTGGGAATCTGTGTCAAAACTTTGTTAGGAATTATGTGATCCTTACTAGCTGGAAGTAACGGAGATGGGGCATGAAGTTATTTCTAGGAGTTGGAGATATACAACGTTTAGCTCACTTCTGGGCATCTTTGAAATACCTATACAAACTTGTTCCTACATATTAACGTGCAACCTTGAATGAGAATGTGCTTGCTTACAGCAACGTGCTATATGTTCTGAATGCCCGAATTGGGAATCTGTGTCAAAATTTGTTGGAATTATGTGATCCTTACTAGCTGGAAGTAAGGAAGTTGGGGCATGAAGGTATTTCTAGGAGTTGGACACATACCAATTTTAGCACAGTTCTGGGCATCTTTGAAATACCTATACAAACTTGTTCCTACACAGTAACTTGCAACTTTGAATGAGAATGTGCTTACTTACAGCAACGTGCGATATATTCTGAATGCCTGAATTGGGAATCTGTTTCAAAACTTTGTTAGGAATTATGTGATCCTTACTAGCTGGAAGTAAGGGAGATGGGGCATGGAGTTATTTCTAGGAGTTGGAGACATACAACGTTTAGCTCAGTTCTGGGAATCCTTGAAATACCTGTACAAACTTGTTCCTACACAGTAACTTGCAACTTTGAATGAGAATGTGCTTGCTTACAGCAACATGCTATATGTTCTCAATGACCGAATTGGGAATCTGTGTCAAAACTTTGTTAGGAATTATGTGAAGCTTACTAGCTGGAAGTAAGGGAGCTTGGGGCATGAAATTATTTCTAGGAGATGGACACATACCAAGTTTAGCTCACTTCTGGGATACTTTGAAATACCTATACAAACTTGTTCCTACATAGTAACTTGCAACTTTGAATGAGAATGTGCTTGCTTGCAGCAACGTGCTATATGTTCTGAATGCCCGAATTGGGAATCTGTGTCAAACCTTTATAGGAATTATGTGATCCTTACCGGCTGGAAGTAAGGGAGTTGGGGCATGAAGTTACTTCTAGGAGTTGGAGACATACAACGTTTAGCTCACTTCTGTGCATCTTTGAAATACCTATACACACTTGTTCCTACATAGTAACTTGCAACTTTGAATGAGAATGTGCTTGCTTACAGCAACGTGCTACATGTTCTGAATGCCCGACTTGGGAATCTGTGTCAAAACTTTGTTAGAAATTATGTGATCCTTATTAGCTTCAAGTAAGGGAGATTCTGCATGAAGTTATTTCTAGGAGTTGGAGACATACAACGTTTAGCTCAGTTCTGGGAATCCTTGAAATACCTGTACAAACTTGTTCATACATAGTAACTTGCAAATTTGAATGAGAATGTGCTTGCTTACAGCAACGTGCTACATGTTCTGAATGCCCGAATTGGGAATCTGTGTCAAAACTTTGTTAGGAATTATGTGATCCTTACTAGCTGGAAGTAAGGGAGATGGGGCATGAAGTTATTTCTTGGAGTTGGACACATACCAAGTTTAGCTCAGTTCTGGGCATCTTTGAAATACCTATACAAACTTGTTCCTACATAGTAACTTGCATCTTTCAATGAGAATGTGCTTGCTTACAGCAGCGTGCGATATGTTCTGAATGCCCGAATTGGGAATGTGTGTCAAAACTTTGTTAGGAATTGTGTGATCCTTACTAGCTGGAAGTAAGGGAGATGGGGCATGAAGATATTTCTAGGAGTTGGAGACATACCAAGTTTAGCTCAGTTCTGGGCATCCTTGAAAGTCCTATTCAAACTTGTTCCTACATAGTAACTTGCAACTTTGAATGAGAATGTGCTTGCTTACAGCACCGTGCTATATGTTCTGAATGCCCGAATTGGGAATCTGTGTCAAAACTTTATTAGAAATTATGTGATCCTTACTAGCTGGAAGTAAGGGAGATGGGGCATGGAGTTTTTTCTAGGAGTTGGACACATACCAAGTTTAGCTCAGTTCTGGGCATCTTTGAAATTCCTATTCAAACTTGTTCCTACATAGTAACTTGCAACTTTTAATGAGAATGTGCTTGCTTACAGCAACGTGCTATATGTTCTGAATGCCCGAATGGCAATCTGTGTCAAAACTTTGTTAGGAATTATGTGATCCTTACTAGCTGGAAGTAAGGGAGTTTGGGGCATGAAGTTATTTCTAGGAGATGGACACATACCAAGTTTAGCTCACTTCTGGGCATCTTTGAAATACCTATACAAACTTGTTCCTACATAGTAACTTGCAACTTTGAATGAGAATGTGCTTGCTTACAGCAACGTGCGATATGTTCTGAATGCCCGTATTGGGAATCTGTGTCAAAACTTTTTAGGAATTATGTGATCCTTACCGGCTGGAAGTAAGGGATTTGGGGCATGAAGTTATTTATAGGAGTTGGAGACATACAACGTTTAGCTCACTTCTGTGCATCTTTGAAATACCTATGCAAACTTGTTCCTACATAGTAACTTGCAACTTTGAATGAGAATGTGCTTGCTTACAGCAACGTGCTACATGTTCTGAATGCCCGAATTGGGAACCTGTGTCAAAACTTTGTTAGAAATTATGTGATCCTTATTAGCTGGAAGTAAGGAGATTGGGCATGAAGTTATTTCTAGGAGTTGGAGACATACAACGTTTAGCTCAGTTCTGGGAATCCTTGAAATACCTGTACAAACTTGTTCCTACATAGTAACTTGCAACTTTGAATGAGAATGTGCTTGCTTACAGCAACGTGCTACATGTTCTGAATGCCCGAATTGGGAATCTGTGTCAAAACTTTGTTAGGAATTATGTGATCCTTACTAGCTGGAAGTAAGGGAGATGGGGCATGAAGTTACTTCTAGTAGTTGGACACATACCATGTTTAGCTCAGTTCTGGGCATCTTTGAAATACCTATACAAACTTGTTCCTACATAGAAACTTGCAACTTTGAATGAGAATGTGTTTGCTTACAGCAACGTGCTATATGTTCTGAATGCCCGAATTGGGAATCTGTGTCAAAATTTGTTAGGAATTATGTGAATCTTACTAGCTGGAAGTAAGGGAGTTGGGGCATGAAGGTTTTTCTAGGAGTTGGACACATACCAAGTTTAGCACAGTTCTGGGCATCTTTGAAATACCTATACAAACTTGTTCCTACATAGTAACTTGCAACTTTGAATGAGAATGTGCTTGCTAACAGCAACGTGCGATATACTCTGAATGCCCTAATTGGGAACCTGTGTCAAAACTTTGTTAGAAATTATGTGATCCTTATTAGCTGGAAGTAAGGGAGATGGGGCATGGAGTTATTTCTAGGAGTTGGAGACATACAACGTTTAGCTCACTTCTGTGCATCTTTGAAATACCTATGCAAACTTGTTCCTACATAGTAACTTGCAACTTTGAATGAGAATGTGCTTGCTTACAGCAACGTGCTACATGTTCTGAATGCCCGAATTGGGAACCTGTGTCAAAACTTTGTTAGAAATTATGTGATCCTTATTAGCTGGAAGTAAGGAGATTGGGCATGAAGTTATTTCTAGGAGTTGGAGACATACAACGTTTAGCTCAGTTCTGGGAATCCTTGAAATACCTGTACAAACTTGTTCCTACATAGTAACTTGCAACTTTGAATGAGAATGTGCTTGCTTACAGCAACGTGCTACATGATCTGAATGCCCGAATTGGGAATCTGTGTCAAAACTTTGTTAGGAATTATGTGATCCTTACTAGCTGGAAGTAAGGGAGATGGGGCATGAAGTTACTTCTAGTAGTTGGACACATACCATGTTTAGCTCAGTTCTGGGCATCTTTGAAATACCTATACAAACTTGTTCCTACATAGTAACTTGCAACTTTGAATGAGAATGTGTTTGCTTACAGCAACGTGCTATATGTTCTGAATGCCCGAATTGGGAATCTGTGTCAAAATTTGTTAGGAATTATGTGAATCTTACTAGCTGGAAGTAAGGGAGTTGGGGCATGAAGGTTTTTCTAGGAGTTGGACACATACCAAGTTTAGCACAGTTCTGGGCATCTTTGAAATACCTATACAAAGTTGTTCCTACATAGTAACTTGCAACTTTGAATGAGAATGTGCTTGCTAACAGCAACGTGCGATATAATCTGAATGCCCTAATTGGGAACCTGTGTCAAAACTTTGTTAGAAATTATGTGATCCTTATTAGCTGGAAGTAAGGGAGATGGGGCATGGAGTTATTTCTAGGAGTTGGAGACATACAACGTTTAGCTCAGTTCTGGGCATCTTTGAAATTCCTATTCAAACTTGTTCCTACATAGTAACTTGCAACTTTGAATGAGAATGAGCTTGCTTACAGCAACGTGCTATATGTTCTGAATGCCCGAATTGGGAATCTGTGTCAAATCTTTGTTAGGAATTATGTGATCCTTACTAGCTGGAAGAAAGGGAGATGGGGCATGAAGTTATTTCTAGGAGTTGGAGACATGCAACGTTTAGCTCAGTTCTCGGCATCTTTGAAATACCTATACAAACTTGTTCCTACATAGTAACTTGAAACTTTGAATGAGAATGTGCTTGCTTACAGCAACGTGCTACATGTTCTGAATGCCCGAATTGGGAATCTGTGTCAAAACTTTGTTAGGAATTATGTGATCCTTACTACCTGGAAGTAAGTGAGATGGGGCATGAAGTTATTTCTAGGAGTTGGACACATACCAAGTTTAGCTCAGTTCTGGGCATCTTTGAAATACCTATACGAACTTGTTCCTACATATTAACTTGCAACTTTGAATGAGAATGTGCTTGCTTTCAGCAACGTGCTATATGTTCTGAATGCCCGAATTGGGAATCTTTGTCAAAATTTGATAGGAATTATGTGATCCTTAGTAGCTGGAAGTAAGGGAGTTGGGGCATGAAAGTATTTCTAGGAGTTGGACACATACCAAGTTTAGCACAGTTCTGGGCATCTTTGAAATACCTATACAAACTTGTTCCTACATAGTAACTTGCAACTTTGAATGAGAATGTGCTTGCTCACAGCAACGTGCAATATATTCTGAATGCCCGAATTGGGAAACTGTGTCAAAACTTTGTTAGGAATTATGTGATCCTTACTAGCTGGAAGTAAGGGAGATGGGGCATGGAGTTATTTCTAGGAGTTGGACACATACCAAGTTTAGCTGAGTTCTGGGCATTTTTGAAATTCCTATTCAACCTTGTTCCTACATAGTAACTTGCAACTTTGAATTAGAATGTGCTTGCTTACGGCAACGTGCTATATGATCTGAATGCCCGAATTGGGAATCTGTGTCAAAACTTTGTTAGGAATTATGTGATCCTTACTAGCTGGAAGTAAGGGAGTTTGGGGCATGAAGTTATTTCTAGGAGATGGACACATACCAAGTTTAGCTCAGTTCTGGGCATCTTTGAAATACCTATACAAACTTGTTCCTACATTGTGACTTGCAACTTTGAATGAGAATGTGCTTGCTTACAGCAACGTGCTATATGTTCTGAGTGCCCGAATTGGGAATGTGTGTCAAAACTTTGTTAGGAATTGTGTGATCCTTACTAGCTGGAAGTAAGGGAGATGGAGCATGAAGATATTTCTAGGAGTTGGAGACATACCAAGTTTAGCTCAGTTCTGGGCATCCTTGAAAGTCCTATTCAAACTTGTTCCTACATAGTAACTTGCAACTTTGAATGAGAATGTGCTTGCTTACAGCACCGTGCTATATGTTCTGAATGCCCGAATTGGGAATCTGTGTCAAAACTTTATTAGAAATTATGTGATCCTTACTAGCTGGAAGTAAGGGAGATGGGGCATGGAGTTTTTTCTAGGAGTTGGACACATACCAAGTTTAGCTCAGTTCTGGGCATCTTTGAAATTCCTATTCAAACTTGTTCCTACATAGTAACTTGCAACTTTTAATGAGAATGTGCTTGCTTACAGCAACGTGCTATATGTTCTGAATGCCCGAATTGGCAATCTGTGTCAAAACTTTGTTAGGAATTATGTGATCCTTACTAGCTGGAAGTAAGGGAGTTTGGGGCATGAAGTTATTTCTAGGAGATGGACACATACCAAGTTTAGCTCAGTTCTGGGCATCTTTGAAATACCTATACAAACTTGTTCCTACATAGTAACTTGCAACTTTGAATGAGAATGTGCTTGCTTACAGCAACGTGCGATATGTTCTGAATGCCCGTATTGGGAATCTGTGTCAAAACTTTTTAGGAATTATGTGATCCTTACCGGCTGGAAGTAAGGGATTTGGGGCATGAAGTTATTTATAGGAGTTGGAGACATACAACGTTTAGCTCACTTCTGTGCATCTTTGAAATACCTATGCAAACTTGTTCCTACATAGTAACTTGCAACTTTGAATGAGAATGTGCTTGCTTACAGCAACGTGCTACATGTTCTGAATGCCCGAATTGGGAACCTGTGTCAAAACTTTGTTAGAAATTATGTGATCCTTATTAGCTGGAAGTAAGGAGATTGGGCATGAAGTTATTTCTAGGAGTTGGAGACATACAACGTTTAGCTCAGTTCTGGGAATCCTTGAAATACCTGTACAAACTTGTTCCTACATAGTAACTTGCAACTTTGAATGAGAATGTGCTTGCTTACAGCAACGTGCTACATGTTCTGAATGCCCGAATTGGGAATCTGTGTCAAAACTTTGTTAGGAATTATGTGATCCTTACTAGCTGGAAGTAAGGGAGATGGGGCATGAAGTTACTTCTAGTAGTTGGACACATACCATGTTTAGCTCAGTTCTGGGCATCTTTGAAATACCTATACAAACTTGTTCCTACATAGTAACTTGCAACTTTGAATGAGAATGTGTTTGCTTACAGCAACGTGCTATATGTTCTGAATGCCCGAATTGGGAATCTGTGTCAAAATTTGTTAGGAATTATGTGAATCTTACTAGCTGGAAGTAAGGGAGTTGGGGCATGAAGGTTTTTCTAGGAGTTGGACACATACCAAGTTTAGCACAGTTCTGGGCATCTTTGAAATACCTATACAAAGTTGTTCCTACATAGTAACTTGCAACTTTGAATGAGAATGTGCTTGCTAACAGCAACGTGCGATATAATCTGAATGCCCTAATTGGGAACCTGTGTCAAAACTTTGTTAGAAATTATGTGATCCTTATTAGCTGGAAGTAAGGGAGATGGGGCATGGAGTTATTTCTAGGAGTTGGAGACATACAACGTTTAGCTCAGTTCTGGGCATCTTTGA
Source organism: Diceros bicornis minor (assembly GCF_020826845.1). Classification (NCBI taxonomy): domain Eukaryota; kingdom Metazoa; phylum Chordata; class Mammalia; order Perissodactyla; family Rhinocerotidae; genus Diceros; species Diceros bicornis. The sequence continues at coordinate 2,116,518 of NC_080779.1, forward strand.
AATTCCTATTCAAACTTGTTCCTACATAGTAACTTGCAACTTTGAATGAGAATGAGCTTGCTTACAGCAACGTGCTATATGTTCTGAATGCCCGAATTGGGAATCTGTGTCAAATCTTTGTTAGGAATTATGTGATCCTTACTAGCTGGAAGAAAGGGAGATGGGGCATGAAGTTATTTCTAGGAGTTGGAGACATGCAACGTTTAGCTCAGTTCTCGGCATCTTTGAAATACCTATACAAACTTGTTCCTACATAGTAACTTGAAACTTTGAATGAGAATGTGCTTGCTTACAGCAACGTGCTACATGTTCTGAATGCCCGAATTGGGAATCTGTGTCAAAACTTTGTTAGGAATTATGTGATCCTTACTACCTGGAAGTAAGTGAGATGGGGCATGAAGTTATTTCTAGGAGTTGGACACATACCAAGTTTAGCTCAGTTCTGGGCATCTTTGAAATACCTATACGAACTTGTTCCTACATATTAACTTGCAACTTTGAATGAGAATGTGCTTGCTTTCAGCAACGTGCTATATGTTCTGAATGCCCGAATTGGGAATCTTTGTCAAAATTTGATAGGAATTATGTGATCCTTAGTAGCTGGAAGTAAGGGAGTTGGGGCATGAAAGTATTTCTAGGAGTTGGACACATACCAAGTTTAGCACAGTTCTGGGCATCTTTGAAATACCTATACAAACTTGTTCCTACATAGTAACTTGCAACTTTGAATGAGAATGTGCTTGCTCACAGCAACGTGCAATATATTCTGAATGCCCGAATTGGGAAACTGTGTCAAAACTTTGTTAGGAATTATGTGATCCTTACTAGCTGGAAGTAAGGGAGATGGGGCATGGAGTTATTTCTAGGAGTTGGACACATACCAAGTTTAGCTGAGTTCTGGGCATCTTTGAAATTCCTATTCAACCTTGTTCCTACATAGTAACTTGCAACTTTGAATTAGAATGTGCTTGCTTACGGCAACGTGCTATATGATCTGAATGCCCGAATTGGGAATCTGTGTCAAAACTTTGTTAGGAATTATGTGATCCTTACTAGCTGGAAGTAAGGGAGTTTGGGGCATGAAGTTATTTCTAGGAGATGGACACATACCAAGTTTAGCTCAGTTCTGGGCATCTTTGAAATACCTATACAAACTTGTTCCTACATTGTGACTTGCAACTTTGAATGAGAATGTGCTTGCTTACAGCAACGTGCTATATGTTCTGAGTGCCCGAATTGGGAATGTGTGTCAAAACTTTGTTAGGAATTGTGTGATCCTTACTAGCTGGAAGTAAGGGAGATGGAGCATGAAGATATTTCTAGGAGTTGGAGACATACCAAGTTTAGCTCAGTTCTGGGCATCCTTGAAAGTCCTATTCAAACTTGTTCCTACATAGTAACTTGCAACTTTGAATGAGAATGTGCTTGCTTACAGCACCGTGCTATATGTTCTGAATGCCCGAATTGGGAATCTGTGTCAAAACTTTATTAGAAATTATGTGATCCTTACTAGCTGGAAGTAAGGGAGATGGGGCATGGAGTTTTTTCTAGGAGTTGGACACATACCAAGTTTAGCTCAGTTCTGGGCATCTTTGAAATTCCTATTCAAACTTGTTCCTACATAGTAACTTGCAACTTTTAATGAGAATGTGCTTGCTTACAGCAACGTGCTATATGTTCTGAATGCCCGAATTGGCAATCTGTGTCAAAACTTTGTTAGGAATTATGTGATCCTTACTAGCTGGAAGTAAGGGAGTTTGGGGCATGAAGTTATTTCTAGGAGATGGACACATACCAAGTTTAGCTCAGTTCTGGGCATCTTTGAAATACCTATACAAACTTGTTCCTACATAGTAACTTGCAACTTTGAATGAGAATGTGCTTGCTTACAGCAACGTGCGATATGTTCTGAATGCCCGTATTGGGAATCTGTGTCAAAACTTTTTAGGAATTATGTGATCCTTACCGGCTGGAAGTAAGGGATTTGGGGCATGAAGTTATTTATAGGAGTTGGAGACATACAACGTTTAGCTCACTTCTGTGCATCTTTGAAATACCTATGCAAACTTGTTCCTACATAGTAACTTGCAACTTTGAATGAGAATGTGCTTGCTTACAGCAACGTGCTACATGTTCTGAATGCCCGAATTGGGAACCTGTGTCAAAACTTTGTTAGAAATTATGTGATCCTTATTAGCTGGAAGTAAGGAGATTGGGCATGAAGTTATTTCTAGGAGTTGGAGACATACAACGTTTAGCTCAGTTCTGGGAATCCTTGAAATACCTGTACAAACTTGTTCCTACATAGTAACTTGCAACTTTGAATGAGAATGTGCTTGCTTACAGCAACGTGCTACATGTTCTGAATGCCCGAATTGGGAATCTGTGTCAAAACTTTGTTAGGAATTATGTGATCCTTACTAGCTGGAAGTAAGGGAGATGGGGCATGAAGTTACTTCTAGTAGTTGGACACATACCATGTTTAGCTCAGTTCTGGGCATCTTTGAAATACCTATACAAACTTGTTCCTACATAGTAACTTGCAACTTTGAATGAGAATGTGTTTGCTTACAGCAACGTGCTATATGTTCTGAATGCCCGAATTGGGAATCTGTGTCAAAATTTGTTAGGAATTATGTGAATCTTACTAGCTGGAAGTAAGGGAGTTGGGGCATGAAGGTTTTTCTAGGAGTTGGACACATACCAAGTTTAGCACAGTTCTGGACATCTTTGAAATACCTATACAAACTTGTTCCTACATAGTAACTTGCAACTTTGAATGAGAATGTGCTTGCTAACAGCAACGTGCGATATACTCTGAATGCCCTAATTGGGAACCTGTGTCAAAACTTTGTTAGAAATTATGTGATCCTTATTAGCTGGAAGTAAGGGAGATGGGGCTTGGAGTTATTTCTAGGAGTTGGAGACATACAACGTTTAGCTCACTTCTGTGCATCTTTGAAATACCTATGCAAACTTGTTCCTACATAGTAACTTGCAACTTTGAATGAGAATGTGCTTGCTTACAGCAACGTGCTACATGTTCTGAATGCCCGAATTGGGAACCTGTGTCAAAACTTTGTTAGAAATTATGTGATCCTTATTAGCTGGAAGTAAGGAGATTGGGCATGAAGTTATTTCTAGGAGTTGGAGACATACAACGTTTAGCTCAGTTCTGGGAATCCTTGAAATACCTGTACAAACTTGTTCCTACATAGTAACTTGCAACTTTGAATGAGAATGTGCTTGCTTACAGCAACGTGCTACATGTTCTGAATGCCCGAATTGGGAATCTGTGTCAAAACTTTGTTAGGAATTATGTGATCCTTACTAGCTGGAAGTAACGGAGATGGGGCATGAAGTTATTTCTAGGAGTTGGAGATATACAACGTTTAGCTCACTTCTGGGCATCTTTGAAATACCTATACAAACTTGTTCCTACATATTAACGTGCAACCTTGAATGAGAATGTGCTTGCTTACAGCAACGTGCTATATGTTCTGAATGCCCGAATTGGGAATCTGTGTCAAAATTTGTTGGAATTATGTGATCCTTACTAGCTGGAAGTAAGGAAGTTGGGGCATGAAGGTATTTCTAGGAGTTGGACACATACCAAGTTTAGCACAGTTCTGGGCATCTTTGAAATACCTATACAAACTTGTTCCTACACAGTAACTTGCAACTTTGAATGAGAATGTGCTTACTTACAGCAACGTGCGATATATTCTGAATGCCTGAATTGGGAATCTGTTTCAAAACTTTGTTAGGAATTATGTGATCCTTACTAGCTGGAAGTAAGGGAGATGGGGCATGGAGTTATTTCTAGGAGTTGGAGACATACAACGTTTAGCTCAGTTCTGGGAATCCTTGAAATACCTGTACAAACTTGTTCCTACACAGTAACTTGCAACTTTGAATGAGAATGTGCTTGCTTACAGCAACGTGCTATATGTTCTCAATGACCGAATTGGGAATCTGTGTCAAAACTTTGTTAGGAATTATGTGAAGCTTACTAGCTGGAAGTAAGGGAGCTTGGGGCATGAAATTATTTCTAGGAGATGGACACATACCAAGTTTAGCTCACTTCTGGGCATCTTTGAAATACCTATACAAACTTGTTCCTACATAGTAACTTGCAACTTTGAATGAGAATGTGCTTGCTTGCAGCAACGTGCTATATGTTCTGAATGCCCGAATTGGGAATCTGTGTCAAACCTTTATAGGAATTATGTGATCCTTACCGGCTGGAAGTAAGGGAGTTGGGGCATGAAGTTACTTCTAGGAGTTGGAGACATACAACGTTTAGCTCACTTCTGTGCATCTTTGAAATACCTATACACACTTGTTCCTACATAGTAACTTGCAACTTTGAATGAGAATGTGCTTGCTTACAGCACCGTGCTACATGTTCTGAATGCCCGACTTGGGAATCTGTGTCAAAACTTTGTTAGAAATTATGTGATCCTTATTAGCTTCAAGTAAGGGAGATTCTGCATGAAGTTATTTCTAGGAGTTGGAGACATACAACGTTTAGCTCAGTTCTGGGAATCCTTGAAATACCTGTACAAACTTGTTCATACATAGTAACTTGCAAATTTGAATGAGAATGTGCTTGCTTACAGCAACGTGCTACATGTTCTGAATGCCCGAATTGGGAATCTGTGTCAAAACTTTGTTAGGAATTATGTGATCCTTACTAGCTGGAAGTAAGGGAGATGGGGCATGAAGTTATTTCTTGGAGTTGGACACATACCAAGTTTAGCTCAGTTCTGGGCATCTTTGAAATACCTATACAAACTTGTTCCTACATAGTCACTTGCATCTTTCAATGAGAATGTGCTTGCTTACAGCAGCGTGCGATATGTTCTGAATGCCCGAATTGGGAATGTGTGTCAAAACTTTGTTAGGAATTGTGTGATCCTTACTAGCTGGAAGTAAGGGAGATGGGGCATGAAGATATTTCTAGGAGTTGGAGACATACCAAGTTTAGCTCAGTTCTGGGCATCCTTGAAAGTCCTATTCAAACTTGTTCCTACATAGTAACTTGCAACTTTGAATGAGAATGTGCTTGCTTACAGCACCGTGCTATATGTTCTGAATGCCCGAATTGGGAATCTGTGTCAAAACTTTATTAGAAATTATGTGATCCTTACTAGCTGGAAGTAAGGGAGATGGGGCATGGAGTTTTTTCTAGGAGTTGGACACATACCAAGTTTAGCTCAGTTCTGGGCATCTTTGAAATTCCTATTCAAACTTGTTCCTACATAGTAACTTGCAACTTTTAATGAGAATGTGCTTGCTTACAGCAACGTGCTATATGTTCTGAATGCCCGAATTGGCAATCTGTGTCAAAACTTTGTTAGGAATTATGTGATCCTTACTAGCTGGAAGTAAGGGAATTTGGGGCATGAAGTTATTTCTAGGAGATGGACACATACCAAGTTTAGCTCACTTCTGGGCATCTTTGAAATACCTATACAAACTTGTTCCTACATAGTAACTTGCAACTTTGAATGAGAATGTGCTTGCTTACAGCAACGTGCGATATGTTCTGAATGCCCGTATTGGGAATCTGTGTCAAAACTTTTTAGGAATTATGTGATCCTTACCGGCTGGAAGTAAGGGATTTGGGGCATGAAGTTATTTATAGGAGTTGGAGACATACAACGTTTAGCTCACTTCTGTGCATCTTTGAAATACCTATGCAAACTTGTTCCTACATAGTAACTTGCAACTTTGAATGAGAATGTGCTTGCTTACAGCAACGTGCTACATGTTCTGAATGCCCGAATTGGGAACCTGTGTCAAAACTTTGTTAGAAATTATGTGATCCTTATTAGCTGGAAGTAAGGAGATTGGGCATGAAGTTATTTCTAGGAGTTGGAGACATACAACGTTTAGCTCAGTTCTGGGAATCCTTGAAATACCTGTACAAACTTGTTCCTACATAGTAACTTGCAACTTTGAATGAGAATGTGCTTGCTTACAGCAACGTGCTACATGTTCTGAATGCCCGAATTGGGAATCTGTGTCAAAACTTTGTTAGGAATTATGTGATCCTTACTAGCTGGAAGTAAGGGAGATGGGGCATGAAGTTACTTCTAGTAGTTGGACACATACCATGTTTAGCTCAGTTCTGGGCATCTTTGAAATACCTATACAAACTTGTTCCTACATAGTAACTTGCAACTTTGAATGAGAATGTGTTTGCTTACAGCAACGTGCTATATGTTCTGAATGCCCGAATTGGGAATCTGTGTCAAAATTTGTTAGGAATTATGTGAATCTTACTAGCTGGAAGTAAGGGAGTTGGGGCATGAAGGTTTTTCTAGGAGTTGGACACATACCAAGTTTAGCACAGTTCTGGGCATCTTTGAAATACCTATACAAACTTGTTCCTACATAGTAACTTGCAACTTTGAATGAGAATGTGCTTGCTAACAGCAACGTGCGATATACTCTGAATGCCCTAATTGGGAACCTGTGTCAAAACTTTGTTAGAAATTATGTGATCCTTATTAGCTGGAAGTAAGGGAGATGGGGCATGGAGTTATTTCTAGGAGTTGGAGACATACAACGTTTAGCTCACTTCTGTGCATCTTTGAAATACCTATGCAAACTTGTTCCTACATAGTAACTTGCAACTTTGAATGAGAATGTGCTTGCTTACAGCAACGTGCTACATGTTCTGAATGCCCGAATTGGGAACCTGTGTCAAAACTTTGTTAGAAATTATGTGATCCTTATTAGCTGGAAGTAAGGAGATTGGGCATGAAGTTATTTCTAGGAGTTGGAGACATACAACGTTTAGCTCAGTTCTGGGAATCCTTGAAATACCTGTACAAACTTGTTCCTACATAGTAACTTGCAACTTTGAATGAGAATGTGCTTGCTTACAGCAACGTGCTACATGTTCTGAATGCCCGAATTGGGAATCTGTGTCAAAACTTTGTTAGGAATTATGTGATCCTTACTAGCTGGAAGTAAGGGAGATGGGGCATGAAGTTACTTCTAGTAGTTGGACACATACCATGTTTAGCTCAGTTCTGGGCATCTTTGAAATACCTATACAAACTTGTTCCTACATAGTAACTTGCAACTTTGAATGAGAATGTGTTTTCTTACAGCAACGTGCTATATGTTCTGAATGCCCGAATTGGGAATCTGTGTCAAAATTTGTTAGGAATTATGTGAATCTTACTAGCTGGAAGTAAGGGAGTTGGGGCATGAAGGTTTTTCTAGGAGTTGGACACATACCAAGTTTAGCACAGTTCTGGGCATCTTTGAAATACCTATACAAAGTTGTTCCTACATAGTAACTTGCAACTTTGAATGAGAATGTGCTTGCTAACAGCAACGTGCGATATAATCTGAATGCCCTAATTGGGAACCTGTGTCAAAACTTTGTTAGAAATTATGTGATCCTTATTAGCTGGAAGTAAGGGAGATGGGGCATGGAGTTATTTCTAGGAGTTGGAGACATACAACGTTTAGCTCAGTTCTGGGCATCTTTGAAATTCCTATTCAAACTTGTTCCTACATAGTAACTTGCAACTTTGAATGAGAATGAGCTTGCTTACAGCAACGTGCTATATGTTCTGAATGCCCGAATTGGGAATCTGTGTCAAATCTTTGTTAGGAATTATGTGATCCTTACTAGCTGGAAGAAAGGGAGATGGGGCATGAAGTTATTTCTAGGAGTTGGAGACATGCAACGTTTAGCTCAGTTCTCGGCATCTTTGAAATACCTATACAAACTTGTTCCTACATAGTAACTTGAAACTTTGAATGAGAATGTGCTTGCTTACAGCAACGTGCTACATGTTCTGAATGCCCGAATTGGGAATCTGTGTCAAAACTTTGTTAGGAATTATGTGATCCTTACTACCTGGAAGTAAGTGAGATGGGGCATGAAGTTATTTCTAGGAGTTGGACACATACCAAGTTTAGCTCAGTTCTGGGCATCTTTGAAATACCTATACGAACTTGTTCCTACATATTAACTTGCAACTTTGAATGAGAATGTGCTTGCTTTCAGCAACGTGCTATATGTTCTGAATGCCCGAATTGGGAATCTTTGTCAAAATTTGATAGGAATTATGTGATCCTTAGTAGCTGGAAGTAAGGGAGTTGGGGCATGAAAGTATTTCTAGGAGTTGGACACATACCAAGCTTAGCTCAGTTCTGGGCATCTTTGAAATACCTATACAAACTTGTTCCTACATAGTAACTTGCAACTTTGAATGAGAATGTGCTTGCTCACAGCAACGTGCAATATATTCTGAATGCCCGAATTGGGAAACTGTGTCAAAACTTTGTTAGGAATTATGTGATCCTTACTAGCTGGAAGTAAGGGAGATGGGGCATGGAGTTATTTCTAGGAGTTGGACACATACCAAGTTTAGCTGAGTTCTGGGCATCTTTGAAATTCCTATTCAACCTTGTTCCTACATAGTAACTTGCAACTTTGAATTAGAATGTGCTTGCTTACGGCAACGTGCTATATGATCTGAATGCCCGAATTGGGAATCTGTGTCAAAACTTTGTTAGGAATTATGTGATCCTTACTAGCTGGAAGTAAGGGAGTTTGGGGCATGAAGTTATTTCTAGGAGATGGACACATACCAAGTTTAGCTCAGTTCTGGGCATCTTTGAAATACCTATACAAACTTGTTCCTACATTGTGACTTGCAACTTTGAATGAGAATGTGCTTGCTTACAGCAACGTGCTATATGTTCTGAGTGCCCGAATTGGGAATGTGTGTCAAAACTTTGTTAGGAATTGTGTGATCCTTACTAGCTGGAAGTAAGGGAGATGGAGCATGAAGATATTTCTAGGAGTTGGAGACATACCAAGTTTAGCTCAGTTCTGGGCATCCTTGAAAGTCCTATTCAAACTTGTTCCTACATAGTAACTTGCAACTTTGAATGAGAATGTGCTTGCTTACAGCACCGTGCTATATGTTCTGAATGCCCGATTTGGGAATCTGTGTCAAAACTTTATTAGAAATTATGTGATCCTTACTAGCTGGAAGTAAGGGAGATGGGGCATGGAGTTTTTTCTAGGAGATGGACACATACCAAGTTTAGCTCAGTTCTGGGCATCTTTGAAATTCCTATTCAAACTTGTTCCTACATAGTAACTTGCAACTTTTAATGAGAATGTGCTTGCTTACAGCAACGTGCTATATGTTCTGAATGCCCGAATTGGCAATCTGTGTCAAAACTTTGTTAGGAATTATGTGATCCTTACTAGCTGGAAGTAAGTGAGTTTGGGGCATGAAGTTATTTCTAGGAGATGGACACATACCAAGTTTAGCTCACTTCTGGGCATCTTTGAAATACCTATACAAACTTGTTCCTACATAGTAACTTGCAACTTTGAATGAGAATGTGCTTGCTTACAGCAACGTGCGATATGTTCTGAATGCCCGTATTGGGAATCTGTGTCAAAACTTTTTAGGAATTATGTGATCCTTACCGGCTGGAAGTAAGGGATTTGGGGCATGAAGTTATTTATAGGAGTTGGAGACATACAACGTTTAGCTCACTTCTGTGCATCTTTGAAATACCTATGCAAACTTGTTCCTACATAGTAACTTGCAACTTTGAATGAGAATGTGCTTGCTTACAGCAACGTGCTACATGTTCTGAATGCCCGAATTGGGAACCTGTGTCAAAACTTTGTTAGAAATTATGTGATCCTTATTAGCTGGAAGTAAGGAGATTGGGCATGAAGTTATTTCTAGGAGTTGGAGACATACAACGTTTAGCTCAGTTCTGGGAATCCTTGAAATACCTGTACAAACTTGTTCCTACATAGTAACTTGCAACTTTGAATGAGAATGTGCTTGCTTACAGCAACGTGCTACATGTTCTGAATGCCCGAATTGGGAATCTGTGTCAAAACTTTGTTAGGAATTATGTGATCCTTACTAGCTGGAAGTAAGGGAGATGGGGCATGAAGTTACTTCTAGTAGTTGGACACATACCATGTTTAGCTCAGTTCTGGGCATCTTTGAAATACCTATACAAACTTGTTCCTACATAGTAACTTGCAACTTTGAATGAGAATGTGTTTGCTTACAGCAACGTGCTATATGTTCTGAATGCCCGAATTGGGAATCTGTGTCAAAATTTGTTAGGAATTATGTGAATCTTACTAGCTGGAAGTAAGGGAGTTGGGGCATGAAGGTTTTTCTAGGAGTTGGACACATACCAAGTTTAGCACAGTTCTGGGCATCTTTGAAATACCTATACAAACTTGTTCCTACATAGTAACTTGCAACTTTGAATGAGAATGTGCTTGCTAACAGCAACGTGCGATATACTCTGAATGCCCTAATTGGGAACCTGTGTCAAAACTTTGTTAGAAATTATGTGATCCTTATTAGCTGGAAGTAAGGGAGATGGGGCTTGGAGTTATTTCTAGGAGTTGGAGACATACAACGTTTAGCTCACTTCTGTGCATCTTTGAAATACCTATGCAAACTTGTTCCTACATAGTAACTTGCAACTTTGAATGAGAATGTGCTTGCTTACAGCAACGTGCTACATGTTCTGAATGCCCGAATTGGGAACCTGTGTCAAAACTTTGTTAGAAATTATGTGATCCTTATTAGCTGGAAGTAAGGAGATTGGGCATGAAGTTATTTCTAGGAGTTGGAGACATACAACGTTTAGCTCTGTTCTGGGAATCCTTGAAATACCTGTACAAACTTGTTCCTACATAGTAACTTGCAACTTTGAATGAGAATGTGCTTGCTTACAGCAACGTGCTACATGTTCTGAATGCCCGAATTGGGAATCTGTGTCAAAACTTTGTTAGGAATTATGTGATCCTTACTAGCTGGAAGTAAGGGAGATGGGGCATGAAGTTACTTCTAGTAGTTGGACACATACCATGTTTAGCTAAGTTCTGGGCATCTTTGAAATACCTATACAAACTTGTTCCTACATAGTAACTTGCAACTATGAATGAGAATGTGTTTGCTTACAGCAACGTGCTATATGTTCTGAATGCCCGAATTGGGAATCTGTGTCAAAATTTGTTAGGAATTATGTGAATATTACTAGCTGGAAGTAAGGGAGTTGGGGCATGAAGGTTTTTCTAGGAGTTGGACACATACCAAGTTTAGCACAGTTCTGGGCATCTTTGAAATACCTATACAAACTTGTTCCTACATAGTAACTTGCAACTTTGAATGAGAATGTGCTTGCTAACAGCAACGTGCGATATAATCTGAATGCCCTAATTGGGAACCTGTGTCAAAACTTTGTTAGAAATTATGTGATCCTTATTAGCTGGAAGTAAGGGAGATGGGGCATGGAGTTATTTCTAGGAGTTGGAGACATACAACGTTTAGCTCAGTTCTGGGCATCTTTGAAATTCCTATTCAAACTTGTTCCTACATAGTAACTTGCAACTTTGAATGAGAATGAGCTTGCTTACAGGAACGTGCTATATGTTCTGAATGCCCGAATTGGGAATCTGTGTCAAATCTTTGTTAGGAATTATGTGATCCTTACTAGCTGGAAGAAAGGGAGATGGGGCATGAAGTTATTTCTAGGAGTTGGAGACATGCTACGTTTAGCTCAGTTCTCGGCATCTTTGAAGTACCTATACAAACTTGTTCCTACATAGTAACTTGAAACTTTGAATGAGAATGTGCTTGCTTACAGCAACGTGCTACATGTTCTGAATGCCCGAATTGGGAATCTGTGTCAAAACTTTGTTAGGAATTATGTGATCCTTACTACCTGGAAGTAAGTGAGATGGGGCATGAAGTTATTTCTAGGAGTTGGACACATACCAAGTTTAGCTCAGTTCTGGGCATCTTTGAAATACCTATACGAACTTGTTCCTACATATTAACTTGCAACTTTGAATGAGAATGTGCTTGCTTTCAGCAACGTGCTATATGTTCTGAATGCCCGAATTGGGAATCTTTGTCAAAATTTGATAGGAATTATGTGATCCTTAGTAGCTGGAAGTAAGGGAGTTGGGGCATGAAAGTATTTCTAGGAGTTGGACACATACCAAGTTTAGCACAGTTCTGGGCATCTTTGAAATACCTATACAAACTTGTTCCTACATAGTAACTTGCAACTTTGAATGAGAATGTGCTTGCTCACAGCAACGTGCAATATATTCTGAATGCCCGAATTGGGAAACTGTGTCAAAACTTTGTTAGAAATTATGTGATCCTTACTAGCTGGAAGTAAGGGAGATGGGGCATGGAGTTATTTCTAGGAGTTGGACACATACCAAGTTTAGCTGAGTTCTGGGCATCTTTGAAATTCCTATTCAACCTTGTTCCTACATAGTAACTTGCAACTTTGAATTAGAATGTGCTTGCTTACTGCAACGTGCTATATGATCTGAATGCCCGAATTGGGAATCTGTGTCAAAACTTTGTTAGGAATTATGTGATCCTTACTAGCTGGAAGTAAGGGAGTTTGGGGCATGAAGTTATTTCTAGGAGATGGACACATACCAAGTTTAGCTCATTTCTGGGCATCTTTGAAATACCTATACAAACTTGTTCCTACATAGTGACTTGCAACTTTGAATGAGAATGTGCTTGCTTACAGCAACGTGCAATATGTTCTGAATGCCCGAATTGGGAATCTGTGTCAAAACTTTATTAGGAATTATGTGATCCTTACTAGCTGGAAGTAAGGGAGATGGGGCATGAAGTTATCTCTAGGAGTTGGAGACATACCAAGTTGAGCTCAGTTCTGGGCATCTTTGAAATACCTATACAAACTTGTTTCTACATAGTAACTTGCATCTTTGAATGAGAATGTGCTTGCTTACAGCAAGGTGCTATATGTTCTGAATGCCCGAATTGGGAATCTGTGTCAAAACTTTGTTAGGAATTATGTGATCCTTACTAGCTGGAAGTAAGGGAGATGGGGCATGAAGTTATTTCTAGGAGTTGGAGACATACAACGTTTAGCTCAGTTCTGGGCATCTTTGAAATACCTATACAAACTTGTTCCTACATATTAACTTGCAACTTTGAAAGAGAATGTGCTTGCTTACAGCAACGTGCTATATGTTCTGAATGCCCGAATTGGGAATCTGTGTCAAAATTTGTTAGGAATTATGTGATCCTTACTAGCTGGAAGTAAGGGAGTTGGGGCATGAAGGTTTTTCTAGGAGTTGGACACATACCAAGTTTATCACAGTTCTGGGCATCTTTGAAATACCTATACAAACTTGTTCCTACATAGTAACTTGCAACTTTGAATGAGAATGTGCTTGCTTACAGCAACGTGTGATATATTCTGAATGCCCGAATTGGGAACCTGTGTCAAAACTTTGTTAGAAATTATGTGATCCTTATTAGCTGGAAGTAAGGGAGATGGGGCATGGAGTTATTTCTAGGAGTTGGAGACATACAACGTTTAGCTCAGTTCTGGGCATCTTTGAAATTCCTATTCAAACTTGTTCCTACATAGTAACTTGCACCTTTGAATGAGAATGTGCTTGCTTACAGCAACCTGCTATATGTTCTGAATGCCCGAATTGGGAATCTGTGTCAAAAATTTGTTAGGAATTATGTGATCCTTACTAGCTGGAAGTAAGGGAGTTTGGGGCATGGAGTTATTTCTAGGAGATGGACACATACCAAGTTTAGCTCAGTTCTGGGCATCTTTGAAATACCTATACAAACTTGTTCCTACATAGTAACTTGCATCTTTAAATGAGAATGTGCTTGCTTACAGCAACGTGCTATATGTTCTGAATGCCCGAATTGGGAATCTGTGTCAAAACTTTGTTAGGAATTATGTGATCCTTACTAGATGGAAGCAAGGGAGATGGGGCATGAAGTTGTTTCTAGGAGTTGGACACATACCAAGTTTAGCTCAGTTCTGGGCATCTTTGAAATACCTGTACAAACTTGTTCCTACATAGTAACTTGCAACTTTGAATGAGAATGTGCTTGCTTACAGCAACGTGCTACATGTTCTGAATGCCCGAATTGGGAATCTGTGTCAAAACTTTGTTAGGAATTATGTGATCCTTACTAGCTGGAAGTAAGGGAGATGGGGCATGAAGTTATTTCTGGGAGTTGGAGACATACAACGTTTAGCTCAGTTCTGGGCATCTTTGAAATACCTATACAAACTTTTTCCTACATAGTAACTTGCAACTTTGAATGAGAATGTGCTTGCTTACAGCAACGTGCTATATGTTCTGAATGCCCGAATTGGGAATCTGTGTCAAAACTTTGTTAGGAATTATGTGATCCTTACTAGCTGGAAGTAAGGGAGTTGGGGCATGAAGTTATTTCGAGGAGTTGGACACATACCAAGTTTAGCTCAGTTCTGGGCATCTTTGAAATACCTATACAAACTTGTTCCTACATAGTAACTTGCAACTTTGAATGAGAATGTGCTTGCTTACAGCAACGTGCTATATGTTCTGAATGCCCGAATTGGGAATCTGTGTCAAAACTTTGTTAGGAATTATGTGATCCTTACTAGCTGGAAGTAAGGGAGTTGGGGCATGAAGATATTTCTAGAGGTTGGACACATACCAAGTTTAGCTCAGTTCTGGGCATCTTTGAAATCCCTATACAAACTTGTTCCTACATAGTAACTGGCAACATTGAATGAGAATGTGCTTGCTACCGCAACGTGCTATATGTTCTGAATGCCCGAATTGGGAATCTGTGTCAAAACTTTGTTAGGAATTATGTGATCCTTACTATCTGGAAGTAAGGGATATGGGGCATGAAGTTATTTCTAGGAGTTGGAGACATACCAAGTTTAGCTCAGTTCTGGGCATCTTAGAAATACCTATACAAACTTGTTCCTACATAGTAACTTGCAACTTTGAATGAGAATGTGCTTGCTTACATCAACGTGCTCTATGTTCTGAATGCCCGAATTGGGAATCTGTGTTAAAACTTTGTTAGAAATTATGTGATCCTTACTAGCTGGAATTAGGGAGATGGGGCATGAAGTTATTTCTAGGAGTTGGAGACATACAACGTTTAGCTCAGTTCTGGGCATCTTTGAAATACCTATACAAACTTGTTCCTACATAGTAACTTGCAACTTTGAATGAGAATGTGCTTGCTTACAGAAACGTGCTATATGTTCTGAATGCTCGAATTGGGAATCTGTGTCAAAACTTTGTTAGGAATTATGTGATCCTTACTAGCTGGAAGTAAGGGAGATGGGGCATGAAGTTATTCCTAGATGTTGGAGACATACAACGTTTAGCTCAGTTCTGGGCATCTTTGAAATACCTATACAAACTTGTTCCTACATATTAAGTAGCAACTTTGAATGAGAATGTGCTTGCTTACAGCAACGTGCTATATGTTCTGAATGCCCGAATTGGGAATCTGTGTCAAAACTTTGTTAGGAATTATGTTTTCCTTACTAGCTGGAAGTAAGGGAGTTGGGGCATGAAGTTATTTCTAGAGGTTGTACACATGCCAAGTTTAACTCAGTTCTGGGCATATTTGAAATACCTATACAAACTTGTTCCTACATAGTAACTTGCAACTTTGAATGAGAATGTGCTTGCTTACAGCAATGTGCTATATGTTCTGAATGCCCGAATTGGGAATCTGTGTCAAAACTTTGTTAGGAATTATGTGATCCTTACTAGATGGAAGCAAGGGAGATGGGGCATGAAGTTATTTCTAGGAGTTGGACACATACCAAGTTTAGCTCAGTTCTGGGCATCTTTGAAATACCTATACGAACTTGTTCCTACATAGTAACTTGCAACTATGAATGAGAATGTGCTTGCTTACAGCAACGTGCTATATGTTCTGAATGCCCGAATTGGAAATCTGTGTCAAAATTTGTTAGGAATTAAGTGATCCTTATCAGCTGGAAACAAGGGAGATGGGGCATGAAGGAATTTCTAGGAGTTGGACACATACCAAGTTTAGCACAGTTCTGGGCATCTTTGAAATACCTATACAAACTTGTTCCTACATATTAACTTGCAACTTTGAATGAGAATGTGCTTGCTTACAGCAACCTGCTATATGTTCTGAATGCCCGAATTGGGAATCTGTGTCAAAATTTGTTAGGAATTATGTGATCCTTACTAGCTGGAAGTAAGGGAGTTGGGGCATGAAGGTTTTTCTAGGAGTTGGACACATACCAAGTTTAGCACAGTTCTGGACATCTTTGAAATACCTATACAAACTTGTTCCTACATAGTAACTTGCAAATTTGAATGAGAATGTGCTTGCTTACAGCAACGTGCGATATATTCTGAATGCCCGAATTGGGAACCTGTGTCAAAACTTTGTTAGAAATTATGTGATCCTTATTAGCTGGAAGTAAGGGAGATGGGGCATGGAGTTATTTCTAGGAGTTGGAGACATACAACGTTTAGCTCAGTTCTGGGCATCTTTGAAATTCCTATTCATACTTGTTCCTACATAGTAACTTGCACCTTTGAATGAGAATGTGCTTGCTTACAGCAACCTGCTATATGTTCTGAATGCCCGAATTGGGAATCTGTGTCAAAAATTTGTTAGGAATTATGTGATCCTTACTAGCTGGAAGTAAGGGAGTTTGGGGCATGGAGTTATTTCTAGGAGATGGACACATACCAAGTTTAGCTCAGTTCTGGGCATCTTTGAAATACCTATACAAACTTGTTCCTACATAGTAACTTGCATCTTTAAATGAGAATGTGCTTGCTTACAGCAACGTGCTATATGTTCTGATTGCCCGAATTGGGAATCTGTGTCAAAACTTTGTTAGGATTTATGTGATCCTTACTAGATGGAAGCAAGGGAGATGGGGCATGAAGTTGTTTCTAGGAGTTGGACACATACCAAGTTTAGCTCACTTCTGGGCATTTTTGAAATACCTATACAAACTTGTTCCTACATAGTAACTTGCAACTTTGAATGAGAATGTGCTTGCTTACAGCAACGTGCTACATGTTCTGAGTGCCCGAATTGGGAATCTGTGTCAAAACTTTGTTAGGAATTATGTGATCCTTACTAGCTGGAAGTAAGGGAGATGGGGCATGAAGTTATTTCTGGGAGTTGGAGACATACAACGTTTAGCTCAGTTCTGGGCATCTTTGAAATACCTATACAAACTTGTTCCTACATAGTAACTTGCAACTTTGAATGAGAATGTGCTTGCTTACAGCAACGTGCTATATGTTCTGAATGCCCGAATTGGGAATCTGTGTCAAAACTTTGTTAGGAATTATGTGATCCTTACTAGCTGGAAGTAAGGGAGTTGGGGCATGAAGTTATTTCGAGGAGTTGGACACATACCAAGTTTAGCTCAGTTCTGGGCATCTTTGAAATACCTATACAAACTTGTTCCTACATAGTAACTTGCAACTTTGAATGAGAATGTGCTTGCTTACAGCAACGTGCTATATGTTCTGAATGCCCGAAATGGGAATCTGTGTCAAAACATTGTTAGGAATTATGTGATCCTTACTAGCTGGAAGTAAGGGAGTTGGGGCATGAAGATATTTCTAGAGGTTGGACACATACCAAGTTTAGCTCAGTTCTGGGTTATCTTTGAAATACCTATACAAACTTGTTCCTACATAGTAACTGGCAACATTGAATGAGAATGTGCTTGCTACAGCAACGTGCTATATGTTCTGAATGCCCGAATTGGGAATCTGTGTCAAAACTTTGTTAGGAATTATGTGATCCTTACTAGCTGGAAGTAAGGGAGATGGGGCATGAAGTTATTTGTAGGAGTTGGAGACATACAACGTTTAGCTCAGTTTTGGGCATCTTTGAAATACCTATACAAACTTGTTCCTACATAGTAACTTTCAACTTTGAATGAGAATGTGCTTGCTTACAGCAACGTGCTACATGTTCTGAATGCCCGAATTGGGAATCTGTGTCAAAACTTTGTTAGGAATTATGTGATTCTTACTAGATGGAAGTAAGGGAGATGGGGCATGAAGTTATTTCTAGGAGTTGGAGACATACCAAGTTTAGCTCAGTTCTGGGCATCTTTGAAATACCTATACAAACTTGTTCCTACATAGTAACTTGCAACTTTGAATGAGAATGTGCTTGCTTACATCAACGTGCTCTATGTTCTGAATGCCCGAATTGGGAATCTGTGTTAAAACTTTGTTAGAAATTATGTGATCCTTACTAGCTGAAATTAAGGGAGATGGGGCATGAAGTTATTTCTAGGAGTTGGAGACATACAACGTTTAGCTCAGTTCTGGGCATCTTTGAAATACCTATACAAACTTGTTCCTACATAGTAACTTGCAACTTTGAATGAGAATGTGCTTGCTTACAGAAACGTGCTATATGTTCTGAATGCCCGAATTGGGAATCTGTGTCAAAACTTTGTTAGGAATTATGTGATCCTTACTAGCTGGAAGTAAGGGAGATGGGGCATGAAGTTATCTCTAGGAGTTGGAGACATACAACGTTTAGCTCAGTTCTGGGCATCTTTGAAATACCTATACAAACTTGTTCCTACATATTAAGTAGCAACTTTGAATGAGAATGTGCTTGCTTACAGCAACGTGCTACATGTTCTGTATGCCCGAATTGGGAATCTGTGTCAAAACTTTGTTAGGAATTATGTGATCCTTACTAGCTGGAAGTAAGGGAGTTGGGGCATGAAGTTATTTCTAGAGGTGGGACACATACCAAGTTTAACTCAGTTCTGGGCATCTTTGAAATACCTATACAAACTTGTTCCTACATAGTAACTTGCAACTTTGAATGAGAATGTGCTTGCTTACAGCAATGTGCTATATGTTCTGCATGCCCGAATTGGGAATCTGTGTCAAAACTTTGTTAGGAATTATGTGATCCTTACTAGATGGAAGCAAGGGAGATGGGGCATGAAGTTATTTCTAGGAGTTGGACACATACCAGGTTTAGCTCAGTTCTGGGCATCTTTGAAATACCTATACGAACTTGTTCCTACATAGTAACTTGCAACTTTGAATGAGAATGTGCTTGCTTACAGCAACGTGCTATATGTTCTGCATGCCCGAATTGGGAATCTGTGTCAAAATTTGTTAGGAATTATGTGATCCTTATCAGCTGGAAACAAGGGAGATGGGGCATGAAGGAATTTCTAGGAGTTGGACACATACCAAGTTTAGCACAGTTCTGGGCATCTTTGAAATACCTATACGAACTTGTTCCTACATAGTAACTTGCAACTTTGAATGAGAATGTGCTTGCTTACAGCAACGTGCGATATGTTCTGAATGCCCGAATTGGGAATCTGTGTCAAAACTTTGTTAGGAATTATGTGATCCTTACCAGCTGGAAGTAAGTGAGATGGGGCATGAAGTTATTTCTAGGAGTTGGAGACATACCAAGTTTAGCTCAGTTCTGGGCATCTTTGAAAGTCCTATTCAAACTTGTTCCTACATAGCAACTTGCAACTTTGAATGAGAATGTGCTTGCTTACAGCAGCGTGCTATACGTTCTGAATGCCCGAATTGGGAATGTGTGTCAAAACTTTGTTAGAAATTATGTGATCCTTACCAGCTGAAAGTAAGGGAGATGGGGCATGAAGTTATTTCTAGGAGTTGGAGACATACAACGTTTAGCTCAGTTCTGGGCATCTTTGAAATACCTATACAAACTTGTTCCTACATAGTAACTTGCAACTTTGAATGAGAATGTGCTTGCTTACATCAACGTGCTATATGAACTGAATGCCCTAATTGGGAACCTGTGTCAAAACTTTCTTAGGAATTATGTGATCCTTACTAGCTGGAAGTAAGGGAGATGGGGCATGAAGTTATTTCTAGGAGTTGGAGACATACAACGTTTAGCTCAGTTCTGGGCATCTTTGAAATACCTATACAAACTTGTTTCTACATAGTAACTTGCAACTTTGAATGAGAATGTGCTTGCTTACAGCAACGTGCTACATGTTCTGAATGCCCGAATTAGGAATCTGTGTCAAAATTTTGTTAGGAATTATGTGATCCTTACCAGCTGGAAGTAAGGGAGATGGGTCATGAAGTTATTTCTAGGAGTTGGAGACTTACCAAGTTTAGCTCAGTTCTGGGCATCCTTGAAATACCTATACAAACTTGTTCCTACATAGTAACTTGCAACTTTGAATGAGAATGTGCTTGCTTACAGCAACGTGCTATATATTCTGAATGCCCGAATTGGGAATCTGTGTCAAAACTTTGTTAGGAAATATGTGATCCTTACTAGATGGAAGCAAGGGAGATGGGGCATGATGTTATTTCTAGGAGTTGGACACATACCATGTTTAGCTCAGTTCTGGGCATCTTTGAAATACCTATACGAACTTGTTCCTATATATTAACTTGCAACTTTGAATGAGAATGTGCTTGCTTACAGCAACGTGCTATATGTTCTGAATGCCCGAATTGGGAAACTGTGTCAAAATTTGTTAGGAATTATGTGATCCTTACTAGCTGGAAGTAAGGGAGTTGGGGCATGAAGGTATTTCTAGGAGTTGGACACATACCAAGTTTAGCACAGTTCTGGGCATCTTTGAAATACCTATACAAACTTGTTCCTACATAGTAACTTGCAACTTTGAATGAGAATGTGCTTGCTTACAGCAACGTGCGATATGTTCTGAATGCCCGAATTGGGAATCTGTGTCAAAACTTTGTTAGGAATTATGTGATCCTTACTGGCTGGAAGTAAGGGAGATGGGGCATGAAGTTATTTCTAGGAATTGGAGACATACCAAGTTTAGCTCAGTTCTGGGCATCTTTGAAAGTCCTATTCAAACTTGTTCCTACATAGTAACTTACAACTTTGAATGAGAATGTGCTTGCTTACAGCAACGTGCTATATGTTCTGAATGCCCGAATTGGGAATCTGTGTCAAAACTTTGTTAGGAATTATGTGATCCTTACTAGCTGGAAGTAAGGGAGTTGGGGCATGAAGTTATTTCTAGGAGATGGACACATACCAAGTTTAGCTCAGTTCTGAGCATCTTTGAAATACCTATACAAACTTGTTCCTACATAGTAACTTGCAACTTTGAATGAGAATGTGCTTGCTTACAGCAACTTGCTTATATGTTCTGAATGCCCGAATTGGGAATCTGTGTCAAAACTTTGTTAGGAATTATATGATCCTTACTAGCTGGAAGTAAGGGAGTTGGGGCATGAAGTTATTTCTAGAGGTTGGACACATACCAAGTTTAGCTCAGTTCTGGGCATCTTTGAAATACCTATAGAAACTTGTTCCTACATAGTAACTTGCAACTTTGAATGAGAATGTGCTTGCTTACATCAACGTGCTATATGTTCTAAATGACCGAAATGGGAATCTGTGTCAAAACTTTGTTAGAAGTTATGTGATCCTTACTAGCTGGAAGTAAGGGAGATGGGGCATGAAGTTATTTCTAGGAGTTGGAGACATACAACGTTTAGCTCAGTTCTGGGCATCTTTGAAATACCTATACAAACTTGTTCCTACATAGTAACTTGCAACTTTGAATGAGAATGTTCTTGCTTACAGCAACGTGCTACATGTTCTGAATGCCCGAATTGGGAATGTGTGTCAAAACTTTGTTAGTAATTATGTGATCCTTACTAGCTGGAAGTAAGGGAGATGGGGCATGAAGTTATTTCTAGGAGTTGGAGACATACCAAGTTTAGCTCAGTTCTGGGCATCTTTGAAATACCTATACAAACTTGTTCCTACATAGTAACTTGCAACTTTGAATGAGATTGTGCTTGCTTACAGCAACGTGCTATATGTTCTGAATGCCCGAATTGGGAATCTGTTTCAAAACATTGTTAGGAATTATGTGATCCTTACTAGCTGGAAGTAAGGGAGATGGGGCATGAAGTTATTTCTAGGAGTTGGAGACATACAAAGTTTAGCTCAGTTCTGGGCATCTTTGAAATACCTATACAAACTTGTTCCTACATAGTAACTTGCAACTTTGAATGAGAATGTGCTTCCTTACAGCAACGTGCTATATGTTCTGAATGCCCGAATTGGGAATCTGTGTCAAAACTTTGTTAGGAATTATGTGATCCTTACTAGCTGGAAGTAAGGGAGTGGGGGCATGAAGTTATTTCTTGAGGTTGGACACATACCAAATTTAGCTCAGTTCTGGGCATCTTTGAAATACCTATACAAACTTGTTCCTACATAGTAACTTGCAAATTTGAATGAGAATGTGCTTGCTTACAGCAACGTGGTATATGTTTGATTGCCCGAATTGGGAATCTGTGTCAAAACTTTGTTTGTAATTATGTGATCCTTACTAGTTGGAAGTAAGGGTGATGGGGCATGAAGTTATTTCTAGGAGGTGGAGACATACAACGTTTAGCTCAGTTCTGGGCATCTTTGAAATACCTATACAAACTTGTTCCTACATAGTAACTTGCAACTTTGAATGAGAATGTGCTTGCTTACAGCAACGAGCTACATGTTCTGAATGCCCGAATTGGGAATCTGTGTCAAAACTTTGTTAGGAATTATGTGATCCTTACTAGCTGGAAGTAAGGGAGATGGGGCATGAAGTTATTTCTGGGAGTTGGAGACATACAACGTTTAGCTCAGTTCTGGGCATCTTTGAAATACCTATACAAACTTGTTCCTACATAGTAACTTGCAACTTTGAATGAGAATGTGCTTGCTTACAGCAACGTGCTATGTGTTCTGAATGCCCGAACTGGGAATCTGTGTCAAAACTTTGTTAGGAATTATGTGATCCTTACTAGCTGGAAGTAAGGGAGATGGGGCATGAAGTTATTTCTAGGAGTTGGAAACATACAACGTTTAGCTCACTTCTGGGCATCTTTGAAATACCTATACAAACTTGTTCCTACATATTAACTTGCAACTTTGAATGAGAATGTGCTTGCTGACAGCAACGTGCTATATGTTCTGAATGCCCGAATTGGGAATCTGTGTCAAAATTTGTTAGGAATTATGTAATCCTTACTAGCTGGAAGTAAGGGAGTTGGGGCATGAAGGTATTTCTAGGAGTTGGACACATACAAAATTTAGCACAGTTCTAGGCATCTTTGAAATACCTATACAAACTTGTTCCTACATAGTAACTTGCAACTTTGAATGAGAATGTGCTTGCCTACAGCAACGTGATATATATTCTGAATGCCCGAATTGGGTATCTGTGTCAAAACTTTGTTAGGAATTATGTGATCCTTACTAGCTGGAAGTAAGGGAGATGGGGCATGGAGTTATTTCTAGGAGTTGGACACATACCAAGTTAGCTCAGTTCTGGGCATCTTTGAAATTCCTATTCAAACTTGCTCCTACATAGTAACTTGCAACTTTGAATGAGAATGTGCTTGCTTACAGCAACGTGCTATATGTTCTGAATGCCCGAATTGGGAATCTGTGTCAAAACTTTGTTAGGAATTATGTGATCCTTACTAGCTGGAAGTAAGGAAGTTGGGGCATGAAGTTATTTCTAGAGGTTGGACACATACCAAGTTTAACTCAGTTCTGGGCATCTTTGAAATACCTATACAAACTTGTTCCTACATAGTAACTTGCAACTTTGAATGAGAATGTGATTGCTTACAGCAACGTGCGATATGTTCTGAATGCCCGAATTCGGAATCTGTGTCAAAACTTTGTTAGGAATTATGTGATCCTTAGTAGCTGGAAGTAAGGGAGATGGGGCATGAAGTTATTTCTAGGAGTTGGAGACATACCAAGTTTAGCTCAGTTCTGGACATCTTTGAAATACCTATACAAACTTGTTCCTACATAGTAACTTGCAACTTTGAATGAGAATGTGCTTGCTTACATCAACGTGCTATATGAACTGAATGCCCGAATTGGGAATCTGTGTCAAAACTTTGTTAGGAATTATGTGATCCTTACTAGCTGGAAGTAAGGGAGATGGGGCATGAAGTTATTTCTAGGAGTTGGAGACATACAACGTTTAGCTCACTTCTGGGCATCTTTGATATACCTATACAAACTTGTTTCTACATAGTAACTTGCAACTTTGAATGAGAATGTGCTTGCTTACAGCAACGTCCTACGTGTTCTGAATGCCCGAATTGGGAATCTGTGTCAAAACTTTGTTAGGAATTATGTGATCCTTACTAGCTGGAAGTAAGGGAGATGGGGCATGAAGTTATTTCTAGGAGTTGGAGACATACCAAGTTTAGCTCAGTTCTGGGCATCTTTGAATATCCTATTCAAACTTGTTCCTACATAGTAACTTGCAACTTTGAATGAGAATGTGCTTGCTTACAGCAACGTGCTATATGTTCTGAATGCCCGAATTGGGAATCTGTGTCAAAACGTTGTTAGGAATTATGTGATCCTTACTAGCTGGAAGTAAGGGAGTTTGGGGCATGAAGTTATTTCTAGGAGATGGACACATACCAAGTTTAGCTCAGTTCTGGGCATCTTTGAAATACCTATACAAACTTGTTCCTACATAGTAACTTGCAACTTTGAATGAGAATGTGCTTGCTTACAGCAACGTGCGATATGTTCTGAATGCCCGAATTGGGAATCAGTGTCAAAACTTTTTAGGAATTATGTGATCCTTACCGGCTGGAAGTAAGGGAGTTGGGGCATGAAGTTATTTCTAGGAGTTGGAGACATACAACGTTTAGCTCACTTCTGTGCATCTTTGAAATACCTATACAAACTTGTTCCTACATAGTAACTTGCAACTTTGAATGAGAATGTGCTTGCTTACAGCAACGTGCTACATGTTCTGAATGCCCGAATTGGGAACCTGTGTCAAAACTTTGTTAGAAATTATGTGATCCTTATTAGCTGGAAGTAAGGGAGATGGGTCATGAAGTTATTTCTAGGAGTTGGAGACATACAACGTTTAGCTCAGTTCTGGGAATCCTTGAAATACCTGTACAAACTTGTTTCTACATAGTAACTTGCAACTTTGAATGAGAATGTGCTTGCTTACAGCAACGTGCTACATGTTCTGAATGCCCGAATTGGGAATCTGTGTCAAAACTTTGTTAGGAATTATGTGATCCTTACTAGCTGGAAGTAAGGGAGATGGGGCATGAAGTTATTTCTAGGAGTTGGACACATACCATGTTTAGCTCAGTTCTGGGCATCTTTGAAATACCTATACAAACTTGTTCCTACATAGCAACTTGCAACTTTGAATGAGAATATGCATGCTTACAGCAACGTGCTATATGTTCTGAATGCCCGAATTGGGAATCTGTGTCAAAATTTGTTAGGAATTATGTGAATCTTACTAGCTGGAAGTAAGGGAGTTGGGGCATGAAGGTTTTTCTAGGAGTTGGACACATACAAAGTTTAGCACAGTTCTGGGCATCTTTGAAATACCTATACAAACTTGTTCCTACATAGTAACTTGCAACTTTGAATGAGAATGTGCTTGCTTACAGCAACGTGCGATATATTCTGAATGCCCTAATTGGGAACCTGTGTCAAAACTTTGTTAGAAATTATGTGATCCTTATTAGCTGGAAGTAAGGGAGATGGGGCATGGAGTTATTTCTAGGAGTTGGAGACATACAACGTTTGGCTCAGTTCTGGGCATCTTTGAAATACATATACAAACTTGTTCCTACATAGTAACTTGCAACTTTAAAGGAGAATGTGCTTGCTTACAGCAACGTGCTATATGTTCTGAATGCCCGAATTGGGAATCTGTGTCAAAACTTTGTTAGGAATTATGTGATCCTTACTAGATGGAAGCAAGGGAGATGGGGCATGAAGTTATTTCTAGGAGTTGGACACATACCAAGTTTAGCTCAGTTCTGGGCATCTTTGAAATACCTATACCAACTTGTTCCTACATGTTAACTCGCAACTTTGAATGAGAATGTGCTTGCTTACAGCAACGTGCTATATGTTCTGAATGCCCGAATTGGGAATCTGTGTCATAATTTGTTAGGAATTATGTGATCCTTACTAGCTGGAAGTAAGAGAGATGGGGCATGAAGTTATTTCTAGGAGTTGGAGACATACAACGTTTAGCTCAGTTCTGGGCATCTTTGAAATACCTATACAAACTTGTTCCTACATAGTAACTTGCAATTTTGAATGAGAATGTGCTTGCTTACAGCAACGTGCTACATGTTCTGAATGCCCGAATTGGTAATGTGTGTCAAAACTTTGTTAGGAATTATGTGATCCTTACTGGCTGGAAGTAAGGGAGATGGGGCATGAAGTTATTTCTAGGAATTGGAGACATACCAAGTTTAGCTCAGTTCTGGGCATCTTTGAAAGTCCTATTCAAACTTGTTCCTACATAGTAACTTGCAACTTTGAATGAGAATGTGCTTGCTTACATCAACGTGCTATATGTTCTGAATGCCCGAGTTGGGAATCTGTGTCAAAACTTTGTTAGGAATTATGTGATCCTTACTAGCTGGAAGTAAGGGAGTTGGGGCATGAAGTTATTTCTAGAGGTTGGATACATACCAAGTTTAGCTCAGTTCTGGGCATCATTGAAATACCTATACAAACTTGTTCCTACATAGTAACTTGCATCTTTGAATGAGAATGTGCTTGCTTACAGCAACGTGCGATATGTTCTGAATGCCCGAATTGGGAATCTGTGTCAAAACTTTGTTAGGAATTATGTGATCCTTACTGGCTGGAAGTAAGGGAGATGGGGCATGAAGTTATTTCTAGGAATTGGAGACATACCAAGTTTAGCTCAGTTCTGGGCATCTTTGAAAGTCCTATTCAAACTTGTTGCTACAGAGTAACTTGCAACTTAGAATGAGAATGTGCTTGCTTACAGCAACGTGCTATATGTTCTGAATGCCCGAATTGGGAATCTGTGTCAAAACTTTGTTAGGAATTATGTGATCCTTACTAGCTGGAAGTAAGGGAGTTGGGGCATGAAAATATTTCCAGGAGATGGACACATACCAAGTTTAGCTCAGTTCTGAGCATCTTTGAAATACCTATACAAACTTGTTCCTTCTTAGTAACTTGCAACTTTGAATGAGAATGTGCTTGCTTACAGCAACTTGCTATATGTTCTGAATGCCCGAATTGGGAATCTGTGTCAAAACGTTGTTAGGAATTATGTGATCCTTACTAGCTGGAAGTAAGGGAGTTTGGGGCATGAAGTTATTTCTAGGAGATGGACACATACCAAGTTTAGCTCAGTTCTGGGCATCTTTGAAATACCTATACAAACTTGTTCCTACATAGTAACTTGCAACTTTGAATGAGAATGTGCTTGCTTACAGCAACGTGCGATATGTTCTGAATGCCCGAATTGGGAATCAGTGTCAAAACTTTTTAGGAATTATGTGATCCTTACCGGCTGGAAGTAAGGGAGTTGGGGCATGAAGTTATTTCTAGGAGTTGGAGACATACAACGTTTAGCTCACTTCTGTGCATCTTTGAAATACCTATACAAACTTGTTCCTACATAGTAACTTGCAACTTTGAATGAGAATGTGCTTGCTTACAGCAACGTGCTACATGTTCTGAATGCCCGAATTGGGAACCTGTGTCAAAACTTTGTTAGAAATTATGTGATCCTTACTAGATGGAAGTAAGGGAGATTGGTCATGAAGTTATTTCTAGGAGTTGGAGACATACAACGTTTAGCTCAGTTCTGGGAATCCTTGAAATACCTGTACAAACTTGTTTCTACATAGTAACTTGCAACTTTGAATGAGAATGTGCTTGCTTACAGCAACGTGCTACATGTTCTGAATGCCCGAATTGGGAATCTGTGTCAAAACTTTGTTAGGAATTATGTGATCCTTACTAGCTGGAAGTAAGGGAGATGGGGCATGAAGTTATTTCTAGGAGTTGGACACATACCATGTTTAGCTCAGTTCTGGGCATCTTTGAAATACCTATACAAACTTGTTCCTACACAGCAACTTGCAACTTTGAATGAGAATATGCATGCTTACAGCAACGTGCTATATGTTCTGAATGCCCGAATTGGGAATCTGTGTCAAAATTTGTTAGGAATTATGTGAATCTTACTAGCTGGAAGTAAGGGAGTTGGGGCATGAAGGTTTTTCTAGGAGTTGGACACATACAAAGTTTAGCACAGTTCTGGGCATCTTTGAAATACCTATACAAACTTGTTACTACATAGTAACTTGCAACTTTGAATGAGAATGTGCTTGCTTACAGCAACGTGCGATATATTCTGAATGCCCTAATTGGGAACCTGTGTCAAAACTTTGTTAGAAATTATGTGATCCTTATTAGCAGGAAGTAAGGGAGATGGGGCATGGAGTTATTTCTAGGAGTTGGAGACATATAACGTTTGGCTCAGTTCTGGGCATCTTTGAAATACCTATACAAACTTGTTCCTACATAGTAACTTGCAACTTTAAAGGAGAATGTGCTTGCTTACAGCAACGTGCTATATGTTCTGAATGCCCGAATTGGGAATCTGTGTCAAAACTTTGTTAGGAATTATGTGATCCTTACTAGATGGAAGCAAGGGAGATGGGGCATGAAGTTATTTCTAGGAGTTGGACACATACCAAGTTTAGCTCAGTTCTGGGCATCTTTGAAATACCTATACCACCTTGTTCCTACATATTAACTTGCAACTTTGAATGAGAATGTGCTTGCTTACAGCAACGTGCTATATGTTCTGAATGCCCGAATTGGGAATCTGTGTCATAATTTGTTAGGAATTATGTGATCCTTACTAGCTGGAAGTAAGAGAGATGGGGCATGAAGTTATTTCTAGGAGTTGGAGACATACAACGTTTAGCTCAGTTCTGGGCATCTTTGAAATACCTATACAAACTTGTTCCTACATAGTAACTTGCAATTTTGAATGAGAATGTGCTTGCTTACAGCAACGTGCTACATGTTCTGAATGCCCGAATTGGGAATGTGTGTCAAAACTTTGTTAGGAATTATGTGATCCTTACTAGCTGGAAGTAAGGGAGTTGGGGCATGAAGGTATTTCTAGGAGTTGGACACATACCAAGTTTAGCTCAGTTCTGGGCATCTTTGAAATACCTATACAAACTTGTTCCTACATAGTAACTTGCATCTTTGAATGAGAATGTGCTTGCTTACAGCAACGTGCTATATGTTCTGAATGCCCGAATTGGGAATCTGTGTCAAAACTTTGTTAGGAATTATGTGATCCTTACTAGCTGGAAGTAAGGGTGATGGGGCATGAAGTTATTTTTGGAGTTGGAGACATACAACGTTTAGCTCAGTTCTGGGCATCTTTGAAATACCTATACAAACTTGTTCCTACATAGTAACTTGCAACTTTGAATGAGAATGTGTTTGCTTACAGCAACGAGCTACATGTTCTGAATGCCCGAATTGGGAATCTGTGTCAAAATTTGTTAGGGATTATGTGATCCTTACTAGCTGGAAGTAAGGGAGATGGGGCATTAAGTTATTTCTAGGAGTTGGACACATACTAAGTTTAGCTCAGTTCTGGGCATCTTTGAAATACCTATACAAACTTGTTCCTACATTGTAACTTGCAACTTTGAATGAGAATGTGCTTGCTTACAGCAACGTGCGATATGTTCTGAATGCCCGAATTGGGAATCTGTGTCAAAACTTTGTTAGGAATTATGTGATCCTTACTGGCTGGAAGTAAGGGAGATGGGGCATGAAGTTATTTCTAGGAATTGGAGACATACCAAGTTTAGCTCAGTTCTGGGCATCTTTGAAAGTCCTATTCAAACTTGTTCCTACATAGTAACTTGCAACTTTGAATGAGAGTGTGCTTGCTTACATCAACGTGCTATATGTTCTGAATGACCGAAATGGGAATCTGTGTCAAAACTTTGTTAGGAATTATGTGATCCTTACTAGCTGGTAGTAAGGGAGATGGGGCATGAAGTTATTTCTAGGAGTTGGAGACATACCAAGTTTAGCTCAGTTCTGGGCATCTTTGAATATCCTATTCAAACTTGTTCCTACATAGTAAGTTGCAACTTTGAATGAGAATGTGCTTGCTTACAGCAACGTGCTATATGTTCTGAA
The DNA here is from genome assembly GCF_020826845.1 of Diceros bicornis minor. NCBI lineage: Eukaryota > Metazoa > Chordata > Mammalia > Perissodactyla > Rhinocerotidae > Diceros > Diceros bicornis. The sequence continues at coordinate 2,146,448 of NC_080779.1, forward strand.
TGCCCGAATTGGGAATCTGTGTCAAAACATTGTTAGGAATTATGTGATCCTTACTAGATGGAAGCAAGGGAGATGCGGCATGAAGTTATTTCTAGGAGTTGGACACATACCAAGTTTAGCTCAGTTCTGGGCATCTTTGAAATACCTATAGGAACTTGTTCCTACATATTAACTTGCTACTTTGAATGAGAATATGCTTGCTTACAGCAACGTGCTATATGTTCTGAATGCCCGAATTGGGAATCTGTGTCATAACTTTGTTAGGAATTATGTGATCCTTACTAGCTGGATGTAAGGGAGTTGGGGCATGAAGTTATTTCTAGAGGTTGGACACATACCAAGTTTAGCTCAGTTCTGGGCATCTTTGAAATACCTATACAAACTTGTTCCTACATAGTAACTTGCAACTTTGAATGAGAATGTGCTTGCTTACAGCAACGTGCTACATGTTCTGAATGCCCGAATTGGGAATCTGTGTCAAATCTTTGTTTGGAATTATGTGATCCTTACTAGCTGGAAGTAAGGGAGATGGGGCATGAAGTTATTTCTATGAGTTGGACACATACCAAGTTTAGCTCAGTTCTGGGCATCTTTGAAATACCTATACAAACTTGTTCCTACAAAGTAACTTGCAACTTTGAATGAGAATGTGCTTGATTACAGCAACGTGCTATATGTTCTGAATGCCCGAATTGGGAATCTGTGTCTAAACTTTGTTAGGAATTATGTGATCCTTACTAGCTGGAAGTAAGGGAGTTGGGGAATGAAGGTATTTCTAGGAGTTGGACACATACCAAGTTTAGCTCAGTTCTGGGCATCTTTGAAATACCTATACAAACTTGTTCATACATAGTAACTTGCAACTTTGAATGAGAATGTACTTGCTTACAGCAACGTGCTATATGTTCTCAATGCCCGAATTGGGAATCTGTGTCAAAACTTTGTTAGGAATTATGTGATCCTTACTAGCTGGAAGTAAGGGAGATGGGGCATGAAGTTATTTCTAGGAGTTGGAGACATACAACGTTTAGCTCACTTCTGGGCATCTTTGAAATACCTATACAAACTTGTTCCTACATATTAACTTGCAACTTTGAATGAGAATGTGCTTGCTGACAGCAACGTGCTATATGTTCTGAATGCCCGAATTGGGAATCTGTGTCAAAATTTGTTAGGAATTATGTAATCCTTACTAGCTGGAAGTAAGGGAGTTGGGGCATGAAGGTATTTCTAGGAGTTGGACACATACAAAATTTAGCACAGTTCTGGGCATCTTTGAAATACCTATACAAACTTGTTCCTACATAGTAACTTGCAACTTTGAATGAGAATGTGCTTGCCTACAGCAACGTGATATATATTCTGAATGCCCGAATTGGGAATCTGTGTCAAAATTTTGTTAGGAATTATGTGATTCTTACTAGCTGGAAGTAAGGGAGATGGGGCATGGAGTTATTTCTAGGAGTTGGACACATACCAAGTTAGCTCAGTTCTGGGCATCTTTGAAATTCCTATTCAAACTTGCTCCTACATAGTAACTTGCAACTTTGAATGAGAATGTGCTTGCTTACAGCAACGTGCTATATGTTCTGAATGCCCGAATTGGGAATCTGTGTCAAAACTTTGTTAGGAATTATGTGATCCTTACTAGCTGGAAGTAAGGGAGTTGGGGCATGAAGTTATTTCTAGAGGTTGGACACATACCAAGTTTAACTCAGTTCTGGGCATCTTTGAAATACCTATACAAACTTGTTCCTACATAGTAACTTGCAACTTTGAATGAGAATGTGATTGCTTACAGCAACGTGCGATATGTTCTGAATGCCCGAATTCGGAATCTGTGTCAAAACGTTGTTAGGAATTATGTGATCCTTAGTAGCTGGAAGTAAGGGAGATGGGGCATGAAGTTATTTCTAGGAGTTGGAGACATACCAAGTTTAGCTCAGTTCTGGACATCTTTGAAATACCTATACGAACTTGTTCCTACATAGTAACTTGCAACTTTCAATGAGAATGTGCTTGCTTACATCAACGTGCTATATGAACTGAATGCCCGAATTGGGAATCTGTGTCAAAACTTTGTTAGGAATTATGTTATCCTTACAAGCTGGAAGTAAGGGAGATGGGGCATGAAGTTATTTCTAGGAGTTGGAGACATACAACGTTTAGCTCACTTCTGGGCATCTTTGAAATACCTATACAAACTTGTTTCTACATAGTAACTTGCAACTTTGAATGAGAATGTGCTTGCTTACAGCAACGTCCTACATGTTCTGAATGCCCGAATTGGGAATCTGTGTCAAAACTTTGTTAGGAATTATGTGATCCTTACTAGCTGGAAGTAAGGGAGATGGGGCATGAAGTTATTTCTAGGAGTTGGAGACATACAAACTTTAGCTCAGTTCTGGGCATCTTTGAATATCCTATTCAAACTTGTTCCTACATAGTAACTTGCAACTTTGAATGAGAATGTGCTTGCTTACATCAACGTGCTATATGTTCTGAATGACCGAAATGGGAATCTGTGTCAAAACTTTGTTAGAAATTATGTGATCCTTACTAGCTGGAAGTAAGGGAGATGGGGCATGAAGTTATTTCTAGGAGTTGGAGACATACAACGTTTAGCTCAGTTCTGGGAATCCTTGAAATACCTGTACAAACTTGTTTCTACATAGTAACTTGCAACTTTGAATGAGAATGTGCTTGCTTACAGCAACGTGCTACATGTTCTGAATGCCCGAATTGGGAATCTGTGTCAAAACTTTGTTAGGAATTATGTGATCCTTACTAGCTGGAAGTAAGGGAGATGGGGCATGAAGTTATTTCTAGGAGTTGGACACATACCATGTTTAGCTCAGTTCTGGGCATCTTTGAAATACCTATACAAACTTGTTCCTACACAGCAACTTGCAACTTTGAATGAGAATATGCATGCTTACAGCAACGTGCTATATGTTCTGAATGCCCGAATTGGGAATCTGTGTCAAAATTTGTTAGGAATTATGTGAATCTTACTAGCTGGAAGTAAGGGAGTTGGGGCATGAAGGTTTTTCTAGGAGTTGGACACATACAAAGTTTAGCACAGTTCTGGGCATCTTTGAAATACCTATACAAACTTGTTACTACATAGTAACTTGCAACTTTGAATGAGAATGTGCTTGCTTACAGCAACGTGCGATATATTCTGAATGCCCTAATTGGGAACCTGTGTCAAAACTTTGTTAGAAATTATGTGATCCTTATTAGCAGGAAGTAAGGGAGATGGGGCATGGAGTTATTTCTAGGAGTTGGAGACATATAACGTTTGGCTCAGTTCTGGGCATCTTTGAAATACCTATACAAACTTGTTCCTACATAGTAACTTGCAACTTTAAAGGAGAATGTGCTTGCTTACAGCAACGTGCTATAAGTTCTGAATGCCCGAATTGGGAATCTGTGTCAAAACTTTGTTAGGAATTATGTGATCCTTACTAGATGGAAGCAAGGGAGATGGGGCATGAAGTTATTTCTAGGAGTTGGACACATACCAAGTTTAGCTCAGTTCTGGGCATCTTTGAAATACCTATACCAACTTGTTCCTACATATTAACTTGCAACTTTGAATGAGAATGTGCTTGCTTACAGCAACGTGCTATATGTTCTGAATGCCCGAATTGGGAATCTGTGTCATAATTTGTTAGGAATTATGTGATCCTTACTAGCTGGAAGTAAGAGAGATGGGGCATGAAGTTATTTCTAGGAGTTGGAGACATACAACGTTTAGCTCAGTTCTGGGCATCTTTGAAATACCTATACAAACTTGTTCCTACATAGTAACTTGCAATTTTGAATGAGAATGTGCTTGCTTACAGCAACGTGCTACATGTTCTGAATGCCCGAATTGGGAATGTGTGTCAAAACTTTGTTAGGAATTATGTGATCCTTACTAGCTGGAAGTAAGGGAGTTGGGGCATGAAGGTATTTCTAGGAGTTGGACACATACCAAGTTTAGCTCAGTTCTGGGCATCTTTGAAATACCTATACAAACTTGTTCCTACATAGTAACTTGCATCTTTGAATGAGAATGTGCTTGCTTACAGCAACGTGCTATATGTTCTGAATGCCCGAATTGGGAATCTGTGTCAAAACTTTGTTAGGAATTATGTGATCCTTACTAGCTGGAAGTAAGGGTGATGGGGCATGAAGTTATTTTTGGAGTTGGAGACATACAACGTTTAGCTCAGTTCTGGGCATCTTTGAAATACCTATACAAACTTGTTCCTACATAGTAACTTGCAACTTTGAATGAGAATGTGTTTGCTTACAGCAACGAGCTACATGTTCTGAATGCCCGAATTGGGAATCTGTGTCAAAATTTGTTAGGGATTATGTGATCCTTACTAGCTGGAAGTAAGGGAGATGGGGCATTAAGTTATTTCTAGGAGTTGGACACATACTAAGTTTAGCTCAGTTCTGGGCATCTTTGAAATACCTATACAAACTTGTTCCTACATTGTAACTTGCAACTTTGAATGAGAATGTGCTTGCTTACAGCAACGTGCGATATGTTCTGAATGCCCGAATTGGGAATCTGTGTCAAAACTTTGTTAGGAATTATGTGATCCTTACTGGCTGGAAGTAAGGGAGATGGGGCATGAAGTTATTTCTAGGAATTGGAGACATACCAAGTTTAGCTCAGTTCTGGGCATCTTTGAAAGTCCTATTCAAACTTGTTCCTACATAGTAACTTGCAACTTTGAATGAGAGTGTGCTTGCTTACATCAACGTGCTATATGTTCTGAATGACCGAAATGGGAATCTGTGTCAAAACTTTGTTAGGAATTATGTGATCCTTACTAGCTGGTAGTAAGGGAGATGGGGCATGAAGTTATTTCTAGGAGTTGGAGACATACCAAGTTTAGCTCAGTTCTGGGCATCTTTGAATATCCTATTCAAACTTGTTCCTACATAGTAAGTTGCAACTTTGAATGAGAATGTGCTTGCTTACAGCAACGTGCTATATGTTCTGAATGCCCGAATTGGGAATCTGTGTCAAAACATTGTTAGGAATTATGTGATCCTTACTAGATGGAAGCAAGGGAGATGCGGCATGAAGTTATTTCTAGGAGTTGGACACATACCAAGTTTAGCTCAGTTCTGGGCATCTTTGAAATACCTATAGGAACTTGTTCCTACATATTAACTTGCTACTTTGAATGAGAATATGCTTGCTTACAGCAACGTGCTATATGTTCTGAATGCCCGAATTGGGAATCTGTGTCATAAATTTGTTAGGAATTATGTGATCCTTACTAGCTGGAAGTAAGGGAGTTGGGGCATGAAGTTATTTCTAGGAGTTGGACACATACAAAATTTAGCACAGTTCTGGGCATCTTTGAAATACCTATACAAACTTGTTCCTACATAGTAACTTGCAACTTTGAATGAGAATGTGCTTGCCTACAGCAACGTGATATATATTCTGAATGCCCGAATTGGGAATCTGTGTCAAAATTTTGTTAGGAATTATGTGATTCTTACTAGCTGGAAGTAAGGGAGATGGGGCATGGAGTTATTTCTAGGAGTTGGACACATACCAAGTTAGCTCAGTTCTGGGCATCTTTGAAATTCCTATTCAAACTTGCTCCTACATAGTAACTTGCAACTTTGAATGAGAATGTGCTTGCTTACAGCAACGTGCTATATGTTCTGAATGCCCGAATTGGGAATCTGTGTCAAAACTTTGTTAGGAATTATGTGATCCTTACTAGCTGGAAGTAAGGGAGTTGGGGCATGAAGTTATTTCTAGAGGTTGGACACATACCAAGTTTAACTCAGTTCTGGGCATCTTTGAAATACCTATACAAACTTGTTCCTACATAGTAACTTGCAACTTTGAATGAGAATGTGATTGCTTACAGCAACGTGCGATATGTTCTGAATGCCCGAATTCGGAATCTGTGTCAAAACGTTGTTAGGAATTATGTGATCCTTAGTAGCTGGAAGTAAGGGAGATGGGGCATGAAGTTATTTCTAGGAGTTGGAGACATACCAAGTTTAGCTCAGTTCTGGACATCTTTGAAATACCTATACGAACTTGTTCCTACATAGTAACTTGCAACTTTCAATGAGAATGTGCTTGCTTACATCAACGTGCTATATGAACTGAATGCCCGAATTGGGAATCTGTGTCAAAACTTTGTTAGGAATTATGTTATCCTTACAAGCTGGAAGTAAGGGAGATGGGGCATGAAGTTATTTCTAGGAGTTGGAGACATACAACGTTTAGCTCACTTCTGGGCATCTTTGAAATACCTATACAAACTTGTTTCTACATAGTAACTTGCAACTTTGAATGAGAATGTGCTTGCTTACAGCAACGTCCTACATGTTCTGAATGCCCGAATTGGGAATCTGTGTCAAAACTTTGTTAGGAATTATGTGATCCTTACTAGCTGGAAGTAAGGGAGATGGGGCATGAAGTTATTTCTAGGAGTTGGAGACATACAAACTTTAGCTCAGTTCTGGGCATCTTTGAATATCCTATTCAAACTTGTTCCTACATAGTAACTTGCAACTTTGAATGAGAATGTGCTTGCTTACATCAACGTGCTATATGTTCTGAATGACCGAAATGGGAATCTGTGTCAAAACTTTGTTAGAAATTATGTGATCCTTACTAGCTGGAAGTAAGGGAGATGGGGCATGAAGTTATTTCTAGGAGTTGGAGACATACAACCTTTAGCTCAGTTCTGGGCATCTTTGAAATACCTATACAAACTTGTTCCTACATAGTAACTTGCAACTTTGAATGAGAATGTGCTTGCTTACAGCAACGTGCTACATGTTCTGAATGCCCGAATTGGGAATCTGTGTCAAAACTTTGTTAGGAATTATGTGATCCTTACTAGCTGGAAGTAAGGGAGATGGGGCATGATGTTTTTTCTAGGAGTTGGAGACATACCAAGATTAGCTCAGTTCTGGGCATCTTTGAAATACCTATACAAACTTGTTCCTACATTGTAACTTGCAACTTTGAATGAGATTGTGCTTGCTTACAGCAACGTGCTATATGTTCTGAATGCCCGAATTGGGAATATGTGTCAAAATTTTCTTAGGAATTATGTGATCCTTACTACCTGGAAGTAAGGGAGATGGGGCATGAAGTTATTTCTAGGAGTTGGAGACATACCAAGTTTAGCTCAGTTCTGGGCATCTTTGAAATACCTATACAAACTTGTTCCTACCTAGTAACTTGCAACTTTGAATGAGAATGTGCTTGCTTACAGCAATGTGCTATATGTTCTGAATGCCCGAATTGGGAATCTGTGTCAAAACTGTGTTAGGAATTATGTGATCCTTACTAGATGGAAGCAAGGGAGATGGGGCATGAAGTTATTTCTAGGAGTTGGACACATACCAAGTTTAGCTCAGTTCTGGGCATCTTTGAAATACCTATACGAACTTGTTCCTACATAGTAACTTGCAACTTTCAATGAGAATGTGCTTGCTTACAGCAACGTGCTATATGTTCTGAATGAACGAATTGGGAATCTGTGTCAAACTTTGTTAGGAATTATGTGATCCTTATCAGCTGGAAACAAGGGAGATGGGGCATGAAGGAATTTCTAGGAGTTGGACACATACCAAGTTTAGCACAGTTCTGGACATCTTTGAAATACCTATACGAACTTGTTCCTACATAGTAACTTGCAGCTTTGAATGAGAATGTGCTTGCTTACAGCAACGTGCGATATGTTCTGAATGCCCGAATTGGGAATCTGTGTCAAAACTTTGTTAGGAATTATGTGATCCTTACTAGCTGGAAGTAAGGGATTTGGGGCATGAAGTTATTTCTAGGAGTTGGAGACATACCAAGTTTAGCACAGTTCTGGGCATCTTTGAAAGTCCTATTCAAACTTGTTCCTACATAGTAACTTGCAACTTTGAATGAGAATGTGCTTGCTTGCAGCAACGTGCTATATGTTCTGAATGCCCGAATTGGGAATCTGAGTCAAATCTTTGTTGGGAATTATGTGATCCTTACTAGCTGGAAGTAAGGGAGTTGGGGCATGAAGTTATTTCTAGGAGTTGGAGATATACAACCTTTAGCTCAGTTCTGGGCATCTTTGAAATACCTATACAAACTTGTTCCTACATAGTAACTTGCAACTTTGAATGAGAATGTGCTTGCTTACAGCAACGTGCTATATGTTCTGAATGCCCGAAAAGGGAATCTGTGTCAAAACTTTGTTAGGAATTATGTGATCCTTACTAGCTGGAAGTAAGTGAGATGGGGCATGAAGTTATTTCTAGGAGTTGGACACATACCAAGTTTAGCTCAGTTCTGGGCATCTTTGAAATACCTATACAAACTAGTTCCTACATAGTAACTTGCAACTTTGAATGAGAATGTGCTTGCTTACAGCAACGTGCTATATGTTCTGAATGCCCGAATTGGGAATCTGTGTCAAAACTTTGTTAGGAATTATGTGATCCTTACTAGCTGGAAGTAAGGGAGATGGGGCATGAAGTTATTTCTAGGAGTTGGACACATACCAAGTTTAGCTCAGTTCTGGGCATCTTTGAAATACCTATACAAACTTGTTCCTACATAGTAACTTCCAACTTTAAAGGAGAATGTGCTTGCTTACAGCAACGTGCTATATGTTCTGAATGCCCGAAAAGGGAATCTGTGTCAAAACTTTGTTAGGAATTATGTGATCCTTACTAGCTGGAAGTAAGTGAGATGGGGCATGAAGTTATTTCTAGGAGTTGGAGACATACAACGTTTAGCTCAGTTCTGGGCATTTTAGAAATACCTATACAAACTTGTTCCTACATAGTAACTTGCAACTTTGAATGAGAATGTGCTTGCTTGCAGCAACGTGCTATATGTTCTGAATGCCCGAATTGGGAATCTGTGTCAAAACTTTGTTAGGAATTATGTGATCCTTACTAGCTGGAAGTAAGTGAGATGGGGCATGAAGTTATATCTAGGAGTTGGAGACATACAACGTTCAGCTCAGTTCTGGGCATCTTTGAAATACCTATACAAACTTGTTCCTACATAGTAACTTTCAACTTTGAATGAGAATGTGCTTGCTTGCAGCAACGTGCTATATGTTCTGAATGCCCGAATTGGGAATCTGTGTAAAATCTTTGTTAGGAATTATGTGATCCTTACTAGCTGGAAGTAAGGGAGATGGGGCATGAAGTTATTTCTAGGAGTTGGACACATACCAAGTTTAGCTCAGTTCTGGGCATCTTTGAAATACCTATACAAACTTGTTCCTACATAGTAACTTGCAACTTTGAATGAGAATGTGCTTGCTTACAGCATTGTGCTATAAGTTCTGAATGCCCGAATTGGGAATCTGTGTCAAAACTTTGTTAGGAATTATGTGATCCTTACTAGCTGGAAGTAAGTGAGATGGGGCATGAAATTATGTCTAGGAGTTGGAGACATACAACGTTTAGCTCAGTTCTGGGCATCTTTGAAATACCTATACAAACTTCTTCCTACATAGTAACTTGCAACTTTGAATGAGAATGTGCTTGCTTGCAGCAACGTGCTATATGTTGTGAATGCCCGAATTGGGAATCTGTGTAAAAACCTTGTTAGGAATTATGTGATCCTTACTAGCTGGAAGTAAGGGAGATGGGGCATGAAGTTATTTCTAGGAGTTGGACACATACCAAGTTTAGCTCAGTTCTGGGCATCTTTGAAATACCTATACAAACTTGTTCCTACATAGTAACTTGCAACTTTGAATGAGAATGTGCTTGCTTACAGCAACGTGCTATATGTTCTGAATGCCCGAATTGGGAATCTGTGTCAAAACATTGTTAGGAATTATGTGATCCTTACTAGCTGGAAGTAAGTGAGATGGGGCATGAAGTTATTTCTAGGAGTTGGAGACATACAACGTTTAGCTATGTTCTGGGCATCTTTGAAATACCTATACAAACTTCTTCCTACATAGTAACTTGCAACTTTGAATGAGAATGTGCTTGCTTACAGCAACGTGCTATAAGTTCTGAATGCCCGAATTGGGAATCTGTGTCAAGACTTTGTTAGGAATTATGTGATCCTTACTAGCTGGAAGTAAGTGAGATGGGGCATGAAATTATGTCTAGGAGTTGGAGAAATACAATGTTTAGCTCAGTTCTGGGCATCTTTGAAATACCTATACAAACTTGTTCCTACATAGTAACTTCCAACTTTAAAGGAGAATGTGCTTGCTTACAGCAACGTGCTATATGTTCTGAATGCCCGAAAAGGGAATCTGTGTCAAAACTTTGTTAGGAATTATGTGATCCTTACTAGCTGGAAGTAAGTGAGATGGGGCATGAAGTTATTTCTAGGAGTTGGAGACATACAACGTTTAGCTCAGTTCTGGGCATTTTAGAAATACCTATACAAACTTGTTCCTACATAGTAACTTGCAACTTTGAATGAGAATGTGCTTGCTTGCAGCAACGTGCTATATGTTCTGAATGCCCGAATTGGGAATCTGTGTCAAAACTTTGTTAGGAATTATGTGATCCTTACTAGCTGGAAGTAAGTGAGATGGGGCATGAAGTTATATCTAGGAGTTGGAGACATACAACGTTTAGCTCAGTTCTGGGCATCTTTGAAATACCTATACAAACTTGTTCCTACATAGTAACTTTCAACTTTGAATGAGAATGTGCTTGCTTGCAGCAACGTGCTATATGTTCTGAATGCCCGAATTGGGAATCTGTGTAAAATCTTTGTTAGGAATTATGTGATCCTTACTAGCTGGAAGTAAGGGAGATGGGGCATGAAGTTATTTCTAGGAGTTGGACACATACCAAGTTTAGCTCAGTTCTGGGCATCTTTGAAATACCTATACAAACTTGTTCCTACATAGTAACTTGCAACTTTGAATGAGAATGTGCTTGCTTACAGCAACGTGCTATATGTTCTGAATGCCCGAATTGGGAATCTGTGTCAAAACTTTGTTAGGAATTATGTGATCCTTACTAGCTGGAAGAAAGTGAGATGGGGCATGAAGTTATTTCTAGGAGTTGGAGACATACAACGTTTAGCTCAGTTCTGGGCATCTTTGAAATACCTAGACAAACTTCTTCCTACATAGTAACTTGCAACTTTGAATGAGAATGTGCTTGCTTACAGCAACGTGCTATAAGTTCTGAATGCCCGAATTGGGAATCTGTGTCAAAACTTTGTTAGGAATTATGTGATCCTTACTAGCTGGAAGTAAGTGAGATGGGGCATGAAATTATGTCTAGGAGTTGGAGACATACAACGTTTAGCTCAGTTCTGGGCATCTTTGAAATACCTATACAAACTTCTTCCTACATAGTAACTTGCAACTTTGAATGAGAATGTGCTTGCTTGCAGCAACGTGCTATATGTTGTGAATGCCCGAATTGGGAATCTGTGTAAAAACTTTGTTAGGAATTATGTGATCCTTACTAGCTGGAAGTAAGGGAGATGGGGCATGAAGTTATTTCTAGGAGTTGGACACATACCAAGTTTAGCTCAGTTCTGGGCATCTTTGAAATACCTATACAAACTTGTTCCTACATAGTAACTTGCAACTTTGAATGAGACTGTGCTTGCTTACAGCAACGTGCTATATGTTCTGAATGCCCGAATTGGGAATCTGTGTCAAAACATTGTTAGGAATTATGTGATCCTTACTAGCTGGAAGTAAGTGAGATGGGGCATGAAGTTATTTCTAGGAGTTGGAGACATACAACGTTTAGCTATGTTCTGGGCATCTTTGAAATACCTATACAAACTTCTTCCTACATAGTAACTTGCAACTTTGAATGAGAATGTGCTTGCTTACAGCAACGTGCTATAAGTTCTGAATGCCCGAATTGGGAATCTGTGTCAAGACTTTGTTAGGAATTATGTGATCCTTACTAGCTGGAAGTAAGTGAGATGGGGCATGAAATTATGTCTAGGAGTTGGAGAAATACAATGTTTAGCTCAGTTCTGGGCATCTTTGAAATACCTATACAAACTTCTTCCTACATAGTAACTTGCAACTTTGAATGAGAATGTGCTTGCTTACAGCAACGTGCTATATGTTGTGAATGCCCGAATTGGGAATCTGTGTCAAAACTTTGTTAGGAATTATGTGATCCTTACTAGCTGGAAGTAAGGGGGATGGGGCATGAAGTTATTTCTAGGATTTGGACACATACCAAGTTTTGCTCAGTTCTGGGCATCTTTGAAATACCTATACAAACTTGTTCCTACATAGTAACTTGCATCTTTTAATGAGAATGTGCTTGCTTACAGCAACGTGCTATATGTTCTGAATGCCCGAATTGGGAATCTGTGTCAAAATTTGTTAGGAATTATGTGATCCTTACTAGCTGGAAGTAAGGGAGTTGGGGCATGAAGGTATTTCTAGGAGTTGGACACATACCAAGTTTAGCTCAGTTCTGGGCATCTTTGAAATACCTATACAAACTTGTTCCTACATAGTAACTTGCAACTTTGAATGAGAATGTGCTTGCTTACAGCAACGTGCTATATGCTCTGAATGCCCGAAAAGGGAATCGGTGTCAAAACTTTGTTAGGAATTATGTGATCCTTACTAGCTGGAAGTAAGTGAGATGGGGCATGAAGTTATTTCTAGGAGTTGGAGACATACAACGTTTAGCACAGTTCTGGGCATCTTTGAAATACCTATACAAACTTGTTCCTACATAGTAACTTGCAACTTTGAATGAGAATGTGCTTGCTTACAGCAACGTGCTATATGTTCTGAATGCCCGAATAGGGAATCTGTGTCAAAACTTTCTTAGAAATTATGTGATCCTTACTAGATGGAAGTAAGGGAGTTGGGGCATGAAGGTATTTCTAGGAGTTGGACACATACCAAGTTTAGCAAAGTTCTGGGCATCTTTGAAATACCTATACAAACTTGTTCCTACATAGTAACTTGCAACTTTGAATGAGAATGTGCTTTCTTACAGCAATGTGCTATATGTTCTGAATGCCCGAATTGGGAATCTGTGTCAAATCTTTGTTAGGAATTATGTGATCCTTACTAGCTGGAAGTAAGGGAGATGGGACATGAAGTTATTTGTAAGAGTTGGAGACATACAACGTTTAGCTCAGTTCTGGGCATCTTTGAAATACCTATACAAACTTGTTCTTACATAGTAACTTGCAACTTTGAATGAGAATGTGCTTGCTTGCAGCAACGTGCTATATGTTCTGAATGCCCGAATTGGGAATCTGTGTCAAAACTTTGTTAGGAATTATGTGATCCTTACTAGCTGGAAGTAAGGGAGATGGGGCATGAAGTTATTTCTAGGATTTGGACACATACCAAGTTTAGCTCAGTTCTGTGCATCTTTGAAATACCTATACAAACTTGTTCCTACATAGTAACTTGCATCTTTGAATGAGAATGTGCTTGCTTACAGCAACGTGCTATATGTTCTGAATGCCCGAATTGGGAATCTGTGTCAAAATTTGTTAGGAAATATGTGATCCTTACTCGCTGGAAGTAAGGGAGTTGGGGCATGAAGGTATTTCTAGGAGTTGGACACATACCAAGTTTAGCTCAGTTTTGGTCATCTTTGAAATACCTATACAAATTTGTTCCTACATAGTAACTTGCAACGTTGAATGAGAATGTGCTTGCTTACAGCAACGTGCTATATGCTCTGAATGCCCGAAAAGGGAATCTGTTTCAAAACTTTGTTAGGAATTATGTGATCCTTACTAGCTGGTAGTAAGTGAGATGGAGCATGAAGTTATTTCTAGGAGTTGGAGACATACAACGTTTAGCACAGTTCTGGGCATCTTTGAAATACCTATACAAACTTGTTCCTACATAGTAACTTGCAACTTTGAATGAGAATGTGCTTGCTTACAGCAACGTGCTATGTGTTCTGAATGCCCGAATTGGGAATCTGTGTCAAAACTTTGTTAGGATTTATGTGATCCTTACTAGCTGGAAGTAAGGGAGATGGGGCATGAAGTTATTTCTAGGATTTGGACACATACCAAGTTTAGCTCAGTTCTGGGCATCTTTGAAATACCTATACAAACTTGTTCCTACATAGTAACTTGCATCTTTGAATGAGAATGTGCTTGCTTACAGCAACGTGCTATATGTTCTGAATGCCCGAATAGGGAATCTGTGTCAAAACTTTCTTAGAAATTATGTGATCCTTACTAGATTGAAGTAAGGGAGTTGGGGCATGAAGGTATTTCTAGGAGTTGGACACATACCAAGTTTAGCAAAGTTCTGGGCATCTTTGAAATACCTATACAAACTTGTTCCTACATAGTAACTTGCAACTTTGAATGAGAATGTGCTTGCTTACAGCAATGTGCTATATGTTCTGAACGCACGAATTGGGAATCTGTGTCAAAACTTTGTTAGGTATTATGTGATCCTTACTAGCTGGAAGTAAGGGAGATGGGGCATGAAGTTATTTCTAGGAGTTGGTGACATACAACGTTTAGCTCAGTTCTGGGCATCTTTGAAATACCTATACAAACTTGTTCTTACATAGTAACTTGCAACTTTAAATGAGAATGTGCTTGCTTACAGCAACGTGCTATATGTTCTGAATGCCCGAATTGGGAATCTGTGTCAAAACTTTGTTAGGAATTATGTGATCCTTACTAGCTGGAAGTAAGGGAGATGGGGCATGTAGTTATTTCTAGGAGTTGGAGACATACCAAGTTTAGCTCAGTTCTGGGCATCTTTGAAATACCTATACAAACTTGTTCCTACATACTAACTTGCAACATTGAATGAGAATGTGCTTGCTTACAGCAACGTGCTATATGTTCTGAATGCCCGAATTGGCAATCTGTGTCAAAACTTTGTTAGGAATTATGTGATCCTTACTAGCTGAAAGAAAGGGAGATGGGGCATGAAGTTATTTCTAGGAGTTGGACACATACCAAGTTTAGCTCAGTTCTGGGCATCTTTGAAATACCTATACTAACTTGTTCCTACATAGTAACTTGTATCTTTGAATGAGAATGTGCTTGCTTACAGCAACGTGCTATATGTTCTGAATGCCCGAATTGGGAATCTGTGTCAAAACTTTGTTAGGAATTATGTGATCCTTACTAGCTGGAAGTAAGGGAGATGGGGCATGAAGGTATTTCTAGGAGTTGGACACATACCAAGTTTAGCTCAGTTCTGGGCATCTTTGAAATATCTATACAAACTTGTTGTTATATTGTAACTTTGCAACTTTGAATGAGAATGTGCTTGCTTACAGCAACGTGCTATATGTTCTGAATGCCCGAATTGGGAATCTGTGTCAAAACTTTGTAAGGAATTATGTGATCCTTACTCGCTGGAAGTAAGGGAGTTGGGGCATGAAGGTATTTCTAGGAGTTGGACACATACCAAGTTTAGCTCAGTTTTGGTCATCTTTGAAATACCTATACAAATTTGTTCCTACATAGTAACTTGCAACGTTGAATGAGAATGTGCTTGCTTACAGCAACGTGCTATATGCTCTGAATGCCCGAAAAGGGAATCTGTTTCAAAACTTTGTTAGGAATTATGTGATCCTTACTAGCTGGTAGTAAGTGAGATGGAGCATGAAGTTATTTCTAGGAGTTGGAGACATACAACGTTTAGCACAGTTCTGGGCATCTTTGAAATACCTATACAAACTTGTTCCTACATAGTAACTTGCAACTTTGAATGAGAATGTGCTTGCTTACAGCAACGTGCTATGTGTTCTGAATGCCCGAATTGGGAATCTGTGTCAAAACTTTGTTAGGAATTATGTGATCCTTACTAGCTGGAAGTAAGGGAGATGGGGCATGAAGTTATTTCTAGGAGTTGGACACATACCAAGTTTAGCTCAGTTCTGGGCATCTTTGAAATACCTATACAAACTTGTTCCTACATAGTAACTTGCATCTTTGAATGAGAATGTGCTTGCTTACAGCAACGTGCTATATGTTCTGAATGCCCGAATAGGGAATCTGTGTCAAAACTTTCTTAGAAATTATGTGATCCTTACTAGATTGAAGTAAGGGAGTTGGGGCATGAAGGTATTTCTAGGAGTTGGACACATACCAAGTTTAGCAAAGTTCTGGGCATCTTTGAAATACCTATACAAACTTGTTCCTACATAGTAACTTGCAACTTTGAATGAGAATGTGCTTGCTTACAGCATTGTGCTATATGTTCTGAACGCACGAATTGGGAATCTGTGTCAAAACTTTTTTAGGAATTATGTGATCCTTACTAGCTGGAAGTAAGGGAGATGGGGCATGAAGTTATTTCTAGGAGTTGGAGACATACAACGTTTAGCTCAGTTCTGGGCATCTTTGAAATACCTATACAAACTTGTTCTTACATAGTAACTTGCAACTTTAAATGAGAATGTGCTTGCTTACAGCAACGTGCTATATGTTCTGAATGCCCGAATTGGGAATCTGTGTCAAAACTTTGTTAGGAATTATGTGATCCTTACTAGCTGGAAGTAAGTGAGATGGGGCATGTAGTTATTTCTAGGAGTTGGAGACATACCAAGTTTAGCTCAGTTCTGGGCATCTTTGAAATACCTATACAAACTTGTTCCTACATACTAACTTGCAGCATTGAATGAGAATGTGCTTGCTTACAGCAACGTGCTATATGTTCTGAATGCCCGAATTGGGAATCTGTGTCAAAACTTTGTTAGGAATTATGTGATCCTTACTAGCTGAAAGAAAGGGAGATGGGGCATGAAGTTATTTCTAGGAGTTGGACACATACCAAGTTTAGCTCAGTTCTGGGCATCTTTGAAATACCTATACTAACTTGTTCCTACATAGTAACTTGCAACTTTGAATGAGAATGTGCTTGCTTACAGCAACGTGCTATATGTTCTGAATGCCCGAATTGGGAATCTGTGTCAAAACTTTGTTAGGAATTATGTGATCCTTACTAGCTGGAAGTAAGGGAGATGGGGCATGAAGTTATTTCTAGGAGTTGGAGACATACCAAGTTTAGCTCAGTTCTGGGCATCTTTGAAATATCTATACAAACTTGTTGTTATATTGTAACTTTGCAACTTTGAATGAGAATGTGCTTGCTTACAGCAACGTGCTATATGTTCTGAATGCCCGAATTGGGAATCTGTGTCAAAACTTTGTTAGGAATTATGTGATTCTTACTAGCTGGAAGTAAGGGAGATGGGGCATGAAGTTATTTCTAGGAGTTGGAGACATACAACGTTTAGCTCAGTTCTGGGCATCTTTGAAATACCTATACAAACTTGTTCCTACATAGTAACTTGCAACTTTGAATGAGAATGTGCTTGCTTGCAGCAACGTGCTATATGTTCTGAATGCTCGAATTGGGAATCTGTGTCAAAGTTTGTTGGTTATTATGTGATCCTTACTACCTGGAAGTAAGGGAGATGGAGCATGAAGTTATTTCTAGGAGTTGGACACATACCAAGTTTAGCTCAGTTCTGGGCATCTTTGAAATACCTATAGAAACTTGTTCCTACATAGTAACTTGCATCTTTGAATGAGAATGTGCTTGCTTACAGCAAGGTGCTATACGTTCTGAATGCCGGAATTGGGAATCTGTGTCAAAATTTGTTAGGAATTATGTGATCCTTACTAGCTGGAAGTAAGGGAGTTGGGGCATGAAGGTATTTCTAGGAGTTGGACACATACCAAGTTTAGCACCGTTCTGGGCATCTTTGAAATACCTATACAAACTTGTTCCTACATAGTAACTTGCAACTTTGAATGAGAATGTGCTTGCTTACAGCAACGTGCGATATGTTCTGAATGCCCGAGTTGGGAATCTGTGTCAAAACTTTGTTAGGAATTATGTGATCCTTACTAGCTGGAAGTAAGGGAGATGGGGCATGAAGTTATTTCTAGGAGTTGGACAGATACCAAGTTTAGCTCAGTTCTGGGCATCTTTGAAATACCTATACAAACTTGTTCTTACATAGTAACTTGCAACTTTGAATGAGAATGTGCTTGCTTACAGCAACGTGCGATATGTTCTGAATGCCCGAGTTGGGAATCTGTGTCAAAACTTTGTTAGGAATTATGTGATCCTTACTAGCTGGAAGTAAGGGAGATGGGGCATGAAGTTATTTCTAGGAGTTGGAGACATACCAAGTTTAGCTCAGTTCTGGGCATCTTTGAAATACCTATACAAACTTGTTCCTACATACTAACTTGCAACTTTGAATGAGAATGTGCTTGCTTACAGCAACGTGCTATATGTTCTGAATGCCCGAATTGGGAATCTGTGTCAAAACTTTGTTAGGAATTATGTGATCCTTACTAGCTGAAAGAAAGGGAGATGGGGCATGAAGTTATTTCTAGGAGTTGGACACATACCAAGTTTAGCTCAGTTCTGGGCATCTTTGAAATACCTATACAAACTTGTTCCTACATAGTAACTTGCATCTTTGAATGAGAATGTGCTTGCTTACAGCAACGTGCTATATCTTCTGAATGCCCGAATTCGGAATATGTGTCAAAACTTTGTTAGGAATTATGTGATCCTTACTAGCTGGAAGTAAGGGAGATGTGGCATGAAGTTATTTCTAGGAGTTGGACACATACCAAGTTTAGCTCAGTTCTGGGCATCTTTGAAATACCTATACAAACTTGTTCTTACATAGTAACTTGCAACTTTGAATAAGAATGTGCTTGCTTACAGCAACGTGCTATATGTTCTGAATGCCCGAATTGGGAATCTGTGTCAAAACTTTGTTAGGAATTATGTGATCCTTACTAGCTGGAAGTAAGGGAGATGGGGCATGAAGTTATTTCTAGGAGTTGGAGACATACCAAGTTTAGCTCAGTTCTGGGCATCTTTGAAATATCTATACAAACTTGTTCTTATATTGTAACTTGCAACTTTGAATGAGAATGTGCTTGCTTACAGCAACGTGCTATATGTTCTGAATGCCCGAATTGGGAATCTGTGTCAAAACTTTGTTAGGAATTATGTGATCCTTACTAGCTGGAAGTAAGGGAGATGGGGCATGAAGTTATTTCTAGGAGTTGGACACATACCAAGTTTAGCTCAGTTCTGGGCATCTTTGAAATACGTATACAAACTTGTTCTTACATAGTAACTTGCAACTTTGAATGAGAATGTGCTTGCTTGCAGCAACGTGCTATATGTTCTGAATTCTCGAATTGGGAATCGGTGTCAAGGTTTGTTAGTTATTATGTGATCCTTACTACCTGGAAGTAAGGGAGATGGAGCATGAAGTTATTTCTAGGAGTTGGAGACATACCACGTTTAGCTCAGTTCTGGGCATCTTTGAAATACCTATATAAACTTGTTCCTACATAGTAACTTGCATCTTTGAATGAGAATGTGCTTGCTTACAGCAAGGTGCTATATGTTCTGAATGCCGGAATTGGGAATCTGTGTCAAAATTTGTTAGGAATTATGTGATCCTTACTAGCTGGAAGAAAGGGAGTTGGGGCATGAAGGTATTTCTAGGAGTTGGACACATACCAAGTTTAGCTCAGTTCTGGGCATCTTTGAAATACCTATACAAACTTGTTCCTACATAGTAACTTGCAAATTTGAATGAGAATGTGCTTGCTTACAGCAACGTGCGATATGTTCTGAATGCCCGAGTTGGGAATCTGTGTCAAAACTTTGTTAGGAATTATGTGATCCTTACTAGCTGGAAGTAAGGGAGATGGGGAATGAAGTTATTTCTAGGAGTTGGAGACATACCAAGTTTAGCACAGTTCTGGGCATCTTTGCAATACCTATACAAACTTGTTCCTACATAGTAACTTGCATCTTTGAATGAGAATGTGCTTGCTTACAGCAACGTGCTATATGTTCTGAATGCCCGAATTGGGAATCTGTGTCAAAACTTTGTTAGGAATTATGTGATCCTTACTAGCTGGAAGTAAGGGAGATGGGGCATCATGTTATTTCTAGGAGTTGGACACATACCAAGTTTAGCTCAGTTCTGGGCATCTTTGAAATACGTATACAAACTTGTTCCTACATATTAACTTGCAACTTTGAATGAGAATGTGCTTGCTTACAGCAACGTGCTATATGTTCTGAATGCCCGAATTGGGAAACTGTGTCAGAATTTGTTAGGAATTATGTGATCCTTACTAGCTGGAAGTAAGGGAGTTGGGGCATGAAGCTATTTCTAGAAGTTGGACACAAACCAAGTTTAGTACAGTTCTAGGCATCTTTGAAATACCTATACAAACTTGTTCCTACATAGTAACTTGCAACTTTGAATGAGAATGTGCTTGCTTACAGCAACGTGCTATATGCTCTGAATGCCCGAAAAGGGAATCTGTGTCAAAACTTTGTTAGGAATTATGTGATCCTTACTAGCTGGAAGTAAGGGAGATGGGGCATGAAGTTATTTCTAGGAGTTGGACAGATACCAAGTTTAGCTCAGTTCTGGGCATCTTTGAAATACCTATACAAACTTGTTCCTACATAGTAACTTGCAACTTTGAATGAGAATGTGCTTGCTTACAGCAACGTGCTATATGTTCTGAATGCCCGAATTGGGAATCTGTGTCAAAACTTTGTTAGGAATTATGTGATCCTTACTAGCTGGAAGTAAGTGAGATGGGGCATGAAGTTATTTCTAGGAGTTGGAGACATACAACGTTTAGCTCAGTTCTGGGCATCTTTGAAATACCTATACAAACTTCTTCCTACATAGTAACTTGCAACTTTGAATGAGAATGTGCTTGCTTACAGCAACGTGCTATATGTTCTGAATGCCCGAATTGGGAATCTGTGTCAAAACTTTGTTAGGAATTATGTGATCCTTACTAGCTGGAAGTAAGTGAGTTGGGGCATGAAGGTATTTCTAGGAGTTGGACACATACCAAGTTTAGCTCAGTTCTGGGCATCTTTGAAATACCTATACAAACTTGTTCCTACATAGTAACTTGCAACTTTGAATGAGAATGTGCTTGCTTACAGCAACGTGCTATATGCTCTGAATGCCCGAAAAGGGAATCTGTGTCAAAACTTTGTTAGGAATTATGTGATCCTTACTAGCTGGAAGTAAGTGAGATGGGGCATGAAGTTATTTCTAGGAGTTGGAGACATACAAAGTTTAGCTCAGTTCTGGGCATCTTTGAAATACCTATACAAACTTGTTCCTACATAGTAACTTGCAACTTTGAATGAGAATGTGCTTGCTTACAGCAACATGCTCTATGTTCTGAATGCCCGAATTGGGAATCTGTGTCAAATCTTTGTTAGGAATTATGTGATCCTTACTAGCTGGAAGTAAGTGAGATGGGGCATGAAGTTATTTCTAGGAGTTGGAGACATACAACGTTTAGCTCAGTTCTGGGCATCTTTGAAATACCTATACAAACTTGTTCCTACATAGTAACTTGCATCTTTGAATGAGAATGTGCTTGCTTACAGCAACGTGCTATATGTTCTGAATGCCCGAATTGGAATCTGTGTCAAAACTTTGTTAGAAATTATGTGATCCTTACTAGATGGAAGTAAGGGAGTTGGGGCATGAAGGTATTTCTAGGAGTTGGACACATACCAAGTTTAGCACAGTTCTGGGCATATTTGAAATACCTATACAAACTTGTTCCTACATAGTAACTTGCAACTTTGAATGAGAATGTGCTTGCTTACAGCAATGTGCTATATGTTCTGAATGCCCGAATTGGGAATCTGTGTCAAATCTTTGTTAGGAATTATGTGATCCTTACTAGCTGGAAGTGAGGGAGATGGGGCATGATGTTATTTCTAGGAGTTGGAGACATACAACGTTTAGCTCAGTTCTGGGCATCTTTGAAATACCTATACAAACTTGTTCTTACATAGTAACTTACAACTTTGAATGAGAATGTGCTTGCTTACAGCAACGTGCTATATGTTCTGAATGCCCGAATTGGGAATCTGTGTCAAAACTTTGTTAGGAATTATGTGATCCTTACTAGCTGGAAGTAAGGGAGATGGGGCATGAAGTTATTTCTAGGAGTTGGAGACATACCAAGTTTAGCTCAGTTCTGGGCATCTTTGAAATACCTATACAAACTTGTTCCTACATATTAACTTGCAACTTTGAATGAGAATGTGCTTGCTTACAGCAACGTGCTATATGTTCTGAATGCCCGAATTGGGAATCTGTGTCAAAACTTTGTTAGGAATTATGTGATCCTTACTAGCTGGAAGTAAGGGAGATGGGGCATGAAGTTATTTCTAGGAGTTGGACACATACCAGGTTTAGCTCAGTTCTGGGAATCTTTGAAATACCTATACAAACTTGTTCCTACATAGTAACTTGCATCTTTGAATGAGAATGTGCTTGCTTACAGCAACGTGCTATAAGTTCTGAATGCCCGAATTGGGAATATGTGTCAAAACTTTGTTAGGAATTATGTGATCCTTACTAGCTGGAAGTAAGGGAGATGGGGCATGAAGTTATTTCTAGGAGTTGGACACATACCAAGTTTAGCTCAGTTCTGGGCATCTTTGAAATACCTATACAAAGTTGTTCTTACATAGTAACTTGCAACTTTGAATGAGAATGTGCTTGCTTACAGCAACGTGCTATATGTTCTGAATGCCCGAATTGGGAATCTGTGTCAAAACTTTGTTAGGAATTATGTGATCCTTACTAGCTAGAAGTAAGGGAGATGGGGCATGAAGTTATTTCTAGGAGTTGGAGACATACCAAGTTTAGCTCAGTTCTGGGCATCTTTGAAATATCTATACAAACTTGTTCTTACATTGTAACTTGCAACTTTGAATGAGAATGTGCTTGCTTACAGCAAGGTGCTACATGTTCTGAATGCCCGAATTGGGAATCTGTGTCAAAACTTTGTTAGGAATTATGTGATCCTTACTAGCTGGAAGTAAGGGAGATGGGGCATGAAGTTATTTCTAGGAGTTGGAGACATACCAAGTTTAGCTCAGTTCTAGGCATCTTTGAAATACCTATACAAACTTGTTCTTACATAGTATCTTGCAACTTTGAATGAGAATGTGCTTGCCTACAGCAACGTGCTATATATTCTGAATGCCCGAATTGGGAATCTGTGTCAAAACTTTATTAGGAATTATGTGATCCTTACTAGCTGGAAGTAAGGGAGTTGGGGCAGTTTGGGCATGAAGGTATTTCTAGGAGTTGGACACATACAACGTTTAGCTCAGTTCTGGGCATCTTTGAAATACCTATACAAACTTGTTCCTACATAGTAACTTGCAACTTTGAATGAGAATGTGCTTGCTTGCAGCAACGTGCTATATGTTCTGAATGCCCGAATTGGGAATCTGTGTCAAAACTTTGTTAGGAATTATGTGATCCTTACTACATGGAAGTAAGGGAGATGGAGCATGAAGTTATTTCTACAGTTGGACACATAACAAGTTTAGCTCAGTTCTGGGCATCTTTGAAATACCTATACAAACTTGTTCCTACATAGTAACTTGCATTTTTGAACGAGAATGTGCTTGCTTACAGCAACGTGCTATATGTTCTGAATGCCCGAATTGGGAATATGTGTCAAAACTTTGTTAGGAATTATGTGATCCTTACTAGCTGGAAGTATGGGAGATGGGGCATGAAGTTATTTCTAGGAGTTGTAGATATACCACGTTTAGCTCAGTTCTGGGCATCTTTGAAATACCTATACAAACTTGTTCCTACATAGTAACTTGCATCTTTGAATGAGAATGTGCTTGCTTACAGCAACGTGCTATATGTTCTGAATGCCTTAATTGGGAATCTGTGTCAAATCTTTGTTAGGAATTATGTGATCCTTACTAGCTGGAAGTAAGGGAGATGGGGCATGAAGTTATTTCTAGGAGTTGGACACATACCACGTTTAGCTCAGTTCTGGGCATCTTTGAAATACCTATACAAACTTGTTCCTACATAGTAACTTGTAACTATGAATGAGAATCTGCTTGCTTACAGCAACGTGCTATATGTTCTGAATGCCCGAATTCGGAATCTGTGTCAAAATTTGTTAGGAATTATGTGATCCTTACTAGCTGGAAGTAAGGGAGTTAGGGCATGAAGGTATTTCTAGGAGTTGGAGACATACCAAGTTTAGCTCAGTTCTGGGCATCTTTGAAATACCTATACAAACTTGTTCCTACATAGTAACTTGCATCTTTGAATGAGAATGTGCTTGCTTACAGCAACGTGCTATATGTTCTGAATGCCCGAATTGGGAATCTGTGTCAAAACTTTGTTAGGAATTATGTGATCCTTACTAGCTAGAAGTAAGGGAGATGGGGCATGAAGTTATTTCTAGGAGTTGGACACATACCAAGTTTAGCTCAGTTCTGGTCATCTTTGAAATACCTATACAAACTTGTTCCTACATAGTAAATTGCAACTTTGAATGAGAATGTGCTTGCTTACAGCAACGTGCTATATGTTCTGAATGCCCGAATTGGGAATCTGTGTCAAAACATTGTTAGGAATTATGTGATCCTTACTAGCTGGAAGTAAGGGAGATGGGGCATGAAGTTATTTCTAGGAGTTGGACACATACCAAGTTTAGCTTAGTTCTGGGCATCTTTGAAATACCTATACAAACTTGTTCCTACATATTAACTTGCAACTTTGAATGAGAATGTGCTTGCTTACAGCAACGTGCTATATGTTCTGAATGCCTGAATTGGGAATCTGTGTCAGAATTTGTTAGGAATTATGTGATCCTTACTAGCTGGAATTAAGGGAGTTGGGGCATGAAGCTATTTCTAGGAGTTGGACACAAACCAAGTTTAGCACAGTTCTGGGCATCTTAGAAATACGTATACAAACTTGTTCCTACATAGTAACTTGCAACTTTGAATGAGAATTGCTTGCTTACAGCAACGTGCTATATGCTCTGAATGCCCGAAAAGGGAATTTGTGTCAAAACTTTGTTAGGAATTATGTGATCCTTACTAGCTGGAAGTAAGTGAGATGGGGCATGAAATTATTTCTAGGAGTTGGACACATACCAAGTTTAGCTCACTTCTAGGCATCTTTGAAATACCTATACAAACTTGTTCCTACATAGTAACTTGCAACTTTGAATGAGAATGTGCTTGCTTACAGCAACGTGCTATATGTTCTGAATGCCCGAATAGGGAATCTGTGTCAAAACTGTTAGAAATTATGTGATCCTTACTAGATGGAAGTAAGGGAGTTGGGGCATGAAGGTTTTTCTAGGAGTTGGACACATACCAAGTTTAGCACAGTTCTGGGCATCTTTGAAATACCTATACAAACTTGTTCCTACATAGTATCTTGCAACTTTGAATGAGAATGTGCTTGCTTACAGGAAAGTGCTATATGTTCTGAATGCCTGAATTGGGAATCTGTGTCAAAACTTTGTTAGCAATTATGTGATCCTTACTAGCTGAAAGTAAGGGAGATGGGGCATGAAGTTATTTCTAGGAGTTGGAGACATACCAAGTTTAGCTCAGTTCTGGGCATCTTTGAAATACCTATACAAACTTGTTCTTACATAGTATCTTGCAACTTTGAATGAGAATGTTCTTGCTTACAGCAACGTGCTATATGTTCCGAATGCCCGAATTGGAAATCTGTGTCAAAACTTTATTAGGAAGTATGTGATCCTTACTAGCTGGAAGTAAGGGAGTTGGGGCAGTTTGGGCATGAACGTATTTCTAGGAGTTGGAGACCTACCAAGTTTAGCTCAGTTCTGTGCATCTTTGAAATACCTATACACACTTGTTCCTACATAGTAACTTGCAACTTTGAATGAGAATGTGCTTGCTTGCAGCAACGTGCTATATGTTCTGAATGCCCGAATTGGGAATCTGTGTCAAAACTTTGTTAGGAATTATGTGATCCTTACTACCTGGAAGTAAGGGAGATGGAGCATGAAGTTATTTCTAGGAGTTGGACACATACCACGTTTAGCTCAGTTCTGGGCATCTTTGAAATACCTATACAAACTTGTTCCTACATAGTAACTTGCATCTTTGAATGAGAATCTGCTTGCTTACAGCAACGTGCTATATGTTCTGAATGCCTTATTTGGGAATCTGTGTCAAAACTTTGTTAGGAATTATGTGATCCTTACTAGCTGGAAGTAAGGGAGATGTGGCATGAAGTTATTTCTAGGAGTTGGACACATACCAAGTTTAGCTCAGTTCTGGGCATTTTGAAATACCTATACAAACTTGTTCCTACATAGTAACTTGCAACTTTGAATGAGAATCTGCTTGCTTACAGCAACGTGCTATATGTTCTGAATGCCCGAATTGGGAATCTGTGTCAAAACTTTGTTAGGAATTATGTGATCCTTACTAGCTGGAAGTAAGGGAGATGGGGCATGAAGTTATTTCTAGGAGTTGGAGACATACTACATTTAGCTCAGTTCTGGGCATCTTTGAAATACCTATACAAACTTGTTCCTACATAGTAACTTGCATCTTTGAATGAGAATGTGCTTGCTTACAGCAACGTGCTATATGTTCTGAATGCCCGAATTGGGAATCTGTGTCAAAATTTTGTTAGGAATTATGTGATCCTTACTACCTGGAAGTAAGGGAGATGGAGCATGAAGTTATTTCTAGGAGTTGGACACATACCAAGTTTAGCTCAGTTCTGGGCATCTTTGAAATACCTATACAAACTTGTTCCTACATAGTAACTTGCATTTTTGAACGAGAATGTGCTTGCTTACAGCAACGTGCTATATGTTCTGAATGCACGAATTGGGAATATGTGTCAAAACTTTGTTAGGAATTATGTGATCCTTACTAGCTGGAAGTAAGGGAGATGGGGCATGAAGTTATTTCTAGGAGTTGGAGACATACCACGTTTAGCTCAGTTCTGGGCATCTTTGAAATACCTATACAAACTTGTTCCTACATAGTAACTTGCATCTTTGAATGAGAATCTGCTTGCTTACAGCAACGTGCTATATGTTCTGAATGCCTTATTTGGGAATCTGTGTCAAAACTTTGTTAGGAATTATGTGATCCTTACTAGCTGGAAGTAAGGGATATGGGGCATGAAGTTATTTCTAGGAGTTGGACACATACCAAGTTTAGCTCAGTTCTGGGCATTTTGAAATACCTATACAAACTTGTTCCTACATAGTAACTTGCAACTTTGAATGAGAATCTGCTTGCTTACAGCAACGTGCTATATGTTCTGAATGCCCGAATTGGGAATCTGTGTCAAAACTTTGTTAGGAATTATGTGATCCTTACTAGCTGGAAGTAAGGGAGATGGGGCATGAAGTTATTTCTAGGAGTTGGAGACATACTACATTTAGCTCAGTTCTGGGCATTTTTGAAATACCTATACAAACTTGTTCCTACATAGTAACTTGCATCTTTGAATGAGAATGTGCTTGCTTACAGCAACGTGCTATATGTTCTGAATACCCGAATTCGGAATCTGTGTCAAAATTTGTTAGGAATTATGTGATCCTTACTAGCTGGAAGTAAGGGAGTTAGGGCATGAAGGTATTTCTAGGAGTTGGACACATACCAAGTTTAGCTCAGTTCTGGGCATCTTTGAAATACCTATACAAACTTGTTCCTACATAGTAACTTGCATCTTTGAATGAGAATGTGCTTGCTTACAGCAACGTGCTATATGTTCTGAATGCCCGAATAGGGAATCTGTGTCAAAACTTTGTTAGGAATTATGTGATCCTTACTAGCTAGAAGTAAGGGAGATGGGGCATGAAGTTATTTCTAGGAGTTGGACACATACCAAGTTTAGCTCAGTTCTGGGCATCTTTGAAATACCTATACAAACTTGTTCCTACATAGTAACTTGCAACTTTGAATGAGAATGTGCTTGCTTACAGCAACGTGCTATATGTTCTGAATGCCCGAATTGGGAATCTGTGTCAAAACTTTGTTACGAATTATGTGATCCTTACTAGCTGGAAGTAAGGGAGATGGGGCATGAAGTTATTTCTAGGAGTTGGACACATACCAAGTTTAGCTCAGTTCTGGGCATCTTTGAAATACCTATACAAACTTGTTCTTACATAGTAACTTGCAACATTGAATGAGAATGTGCTTGCTTACAGCAACGTGCTATATGTTCTGAATGCCCGAATTGGGAATCTGTGTCAAAACTTTGTTAGGAATTATGTGATCCTTACTAGCTGGAAGTAAGGGAGTTGGGGCAGTTGGGGCATGAAGGTATTTCTAGGAGTTTAACACATACAATGTTTAGCTCCGTTCTGGTCATCTTTGAAATACCTATACAAACTTGTTCCTACATATTAACTTGCAACTTTGAATGAGAATGTGCTTGCTTGCAGCAACGTGCTATATGTTCTGAATGCCCGAATTGGGAATCTGTGTCAAAACTTTGTTAGGAATTATGTGATCCTTACTAGCTTGAAGTAAGGGAGTTGGGTCATGAAGGTATTTCTAGGAGTTGGACACATACCAAGTTTAGCACAGTTCTGGGCATCTTTGAAATACCTATACAAACTTGTTCCTACATAGTAACTTGCAACTTTGAATGAGAATGTGCTTGCTTACAGCAACGTGCTATATGTTCTGAATGCCCGAATAGGGAATCTGTGTCAAATCTTTGTTAGAAATTATGTGATCCTTACTAGCTGGAAGTAAGGGAGTTGGGGCATGAAGGTATTTCTAGGAGTTGGACACATACCAAGTTTAGCACAGTTCTGGGCATCTTTGAAATACCTATACAAACTTGTTCCTACATAGTAACTTGCAACTTTGAATGAGAATGTGCTTGCTTACAGCAACGTTCTGTTGCTATATGTTCTGATTACCCGAATTGGGAATCTGTGTCAAAACTTTGTTAGGAATTATGTGATCCTTACTAGCTGGAAGTAAGGGAGATGGGGCATGAAGTTATTTCTAGGAGTTGGAGACATACCAAGTTTAGCTCAGTTCTGGGCATCTTTGAAATACCTATACAAACTTGATCTTACATAGTAACTTGCAACTTTGAATGAGAATGTGCTTGCTTACAGCAACGTGCTATATGTTCTGAATGCCCGAATTGGGAATCTGTGTCAAAACTATGTTAGGAATTATGTGATCCTTACTAGCTGGAAGTAAGGGAGTTGGGGCAGTTGGGGCATGAAGGTATTTCTAGGAGTTGGACACATACAATGTTTAGCTCAGTTCTGGTCATCTTTGAAATACCTATACAAACTTGTTCCTACATAGTAACTTGCAACTTTGAATGAGAATGTGCTTGCTTGAAGCAACGTGCTATATGTTCTGAATGCCCGAATTGGGAATCTGTGTCAAAACTTTGTTAGGAATTATGTGATCCTTACTACCTGGAAGTAAGGGAGATGGAGCATGAAGTTATTTCTAGGAGTTGGACACATACCAAGTTTAGCTCAGTTCTGGGCATCTTTGAAATACCTATACAAACTTGTTCCTACATAGTAACTTGCAACTTTGAATGAGAATCTGCTTGCTTACAGCAACGTGCTATATGTTCTGAATGCCCGAATTGGGAATCTGTGTCAAAACTTTGTTAGGAATTATGTGATCCTTACTAGCTGGAAGTAAGGGAGATGGGGCATGAAGTTATTTCTAGGAGTTGGAGACATACTACATTTAGCTCAGTTCTGGGCATTTTTGAAATACCTATACAAACTTGTTCCTACATAGTAACTTGCATCTTTGAATGAGAATGTGCTTGCTTACAGCAACGTGCTATATGTTCTGAATGCCCGAATTGGGAATATGTGTCAAATCTTTGTTAGGAATTATGTGATCCTTACTAGATGGAAGTAAGGGAGTTGGGGCATGAAGGTATTTCTAGGAGTTGGACACATACCAAGTTTAGCTCAGTTCTGGGCATCTTTGAAATACCTATACAAACTTGTTCCTTCATAGTAACTTGCAACTTTGAATGAGAATGTGCTTGCTTACAGCAACGTGCTATATGTTCTGAATGCCCGAATTCGGAATCTGTGTCAAAATTTGTTAGGAATTATGTGATCCTTACTAGCTGGAAGTAAGGGAGTTAGGGCATGAAGGTATTTCTAGGAGTTGGACACATACCAAGTTTAGCTCAGTTCTGGGCATCTTTGAAATACCTATACAAACTTGTTCCTACATAGTAACTTGCATCTTTGAATGAGAATGTGCTTGCTTACAGCAACGTGCTATATGTTCTGAATGCCCGAATTGGGAATCTGTGTCAAAACTTTGTTAGGAATTATGTGATCCTTACTAGCTAGAAGTAAGGGAGATGGGGCATGAAGTTATTTCTAGGAGTTGGACACAT
Source organism: Diceros bicornis minor (assembly GCF_020826845.1). Taxonomy (NCBI): domain Eukaryota; kingdom Metazoa; phylum Chordata; class Mammalia; order Perissodactyla; family Rhinocerotidae; genus Diceros; species Diceros bicornis. The sequence continues at coordinate 2,176,670 of NC_080779.1, forward strand.
ACCAAGTTTAGCTCAGTTCTGGGCATCTTTGAAATACCTATACAAACTTGTTCCTACATAGTAACTTGCAACTTTGAATGAGAATGTGCTTGCTTACAGCAACGTGCTATATGTTCTGAATGCCCGAATTGGGAATCTGTGTCAAAACTTTGTTAGGAATTATGTGATCCTTACTAGCTGGAAGTAAGGGAGTTGGGGCAGTTGGGGCATGAAGGTATTTCTAGGAGTTGGAAACATACAATGTTTAGCTCAGTTCTGGTCATCTTTGAAATACCTATACAAACTTGTTCCTACATAGTAACTTGCAACTTTGAATGAGAATGTGCTTGCTTGCAGCAACGTGCTATATGTTCTGAATGCCCGAATTGGGAATCTGTGTCAAAACTTTGTTAGGAATTATGTGATCCTTACTACCTGGAAGTAAGGGAGATGGAGCATGAAGTTATTTCTAGGAGTTGGAGACATACAACGTTTAGCTCAGTTCTGGGCATCTTTGAAATACCTATACAAACTTCTTCCTACATAGTAACTTGCAACATTGAATGAGAATGTGCTTGCTTACAGCAACGTGCTATATGTTCTGAATGCCCGAATTGGGAATCTGTGTCAAAACTTTGTTAGGAATTATGTGATCCTTACAAGCTGGAAGTAAGGGAGATGGGGCATGAAGTTATTTCTAGGAGTTGGACACATACCAAATTTAGCTCAGTTCTGGGCATTTTGAAATACCTATACAAACTTGTTCCTACATAGTAACTTGCAACTTTGAAGGAGAATGTGCTTGCTTACAGCAACGTGCTATATGTTCTGAAAGCCCGAATTGGGAATCTGTGTTAAAACTTTGTTAGAAATTATGTGATCCTTACTAGCTGGAAGTAAGGGAGATGGGGCATGAAGTTATTTCTAGGAGTTGGAGACATACCACGTTTAGCTCAATTCTGGGCATCTTTGAAATACCTATACAAACTTGTTCCTACATAGTAACTTGCAACTTTGAATGAGAATGTGCTTGCTTGCAGCAACGTGCTATATGTTCTGAATGCCCGAATTGGGAATCTGTGTCAAAACTTTGTTAGGAATTATGTGATCCTTACTACCTGGAAGTAAGGGAGATGGAGCATGAAGTTATTTCTAGGAGTTGGACACATACCAAGTTTAGCTCACTTCTGGGCATCTTTGAAATACCTATACAAACTTGTTCCTACATAGTAACTTGCAACTTTGAATGAGAATGTGCTTGCTTGCAGCAACGTGCTATATGTTCTGAATGCCCGAATTGGGAATCTGTGTCAAAACTTTGTTAGGAATTATGTGATCCTTACTAGCTGGAAGTAAGGGAGATGGGGCATGAAGTTATTTCTAGGAGTTGGACACATACCAAGTTTAGCTCAGTTCTGGGCATCTTTGAAATACCTATACAAACTTGTTCCTACATAGTAACTTGCAACTTTTAATGAGAATGTGCTTGCTTGCAGCAACGTGCTATATGTTCTGAATGCCCGAATTGGGAATCTGTGTCAAAACTTTTTTAGGAATTTTGTGATCCTTACTAGCTGGAAGTAAGGGAGATGGGGCATGAAGTTATTTCTAGGAGTTGGAGACATACAACTTTTAGCTCAGTTCTGGGCATTTTTGAAATACCTATACAAACTTGTTCCTACATAGTAACTTGCAACATTTAATGAGAATGTGCTTGCTTGCAGCAACGTGCTATATGTTCTGAATGCCCGAATTGGGAATCTGTGTCAAAACTTTGTTAGGAATTATGTGATCCTTACTAGCTGGAAATAAGGGAGATGGGGCATGAAGTTATTTGTAGGAGTTGGACACATATCAAGTTTAGCTCAGTTCTGGGCATTTTTTAAATACCTATACAAACTTGTTCCTACATAGTAACTTGCAACTTTGAATGAGAATGTGCTTGCTTTCAGCAACGTGCTATATGTTCTGAATGCCCGAATTGGGAATCTGTGTCAAAATTTGTTAGGAATTATGTGATCTTTACTAGCTGGAAGTAAGGGAGTTGGGGCATGAAGGTATTTCTAGGAGTTGGACACAAAGCAAGTTTAGCACAGTTCTGGTCATCTTAGAAATACCTACACAAACTTGTTCCTACATAGTAACTTCCAACTTTGAATGAGAATGTGCTGCTTACAGCAACGTGCTATATGTTCTGAATGCCCGAATTGGGAATCTGTGTCAAAACTTTGTTAGGAATTATGTGATCCTTACTAGCTGGAAGTAAGGGAGATGGGGCATGAAGTTATTTCTAGGAGTTGGACACATACCAAGTTTAGCTCAGTTCTGGGCATCTTTGAAATACCTATACAAACTTGTTCCTACATAGTAACTTGCAACTTTGAATGAGAATGTGGTTGCTTACAGCAACGTGCTATATGTGCTGAATGCCCGAATTGGGAATCTGTGTCAAAACTTTGTTAGGAATTATGTGATCCTTACGAGCTGGAAGTAAGGGAGATGGGGCATGATGTTATTTCTAGGAGTTGGAGACATACCAAGTTTAGCTCAGTTCTGGGCATCTTTGAAATACCTATACAAACTTGTTCCTACATAGTAACTTGCATCTTTGAATGAGAATGTGCTTGCTTACAGCAACGTGCGATATGTTCTGAATGCCCGAATTAGGAATCTGTGTCAAAACTTTGTTAGGAATTATGTGATCCTTACTAGCTGGAAGTAAGTGAGATGGGGCGTGAAATTATTTCTAGGAGTTGGACACATACCAAGTTTAGTTCAGTTCTGGGCATCTTTGAAATACCATACAAACTTGTTCCTACATTGTAACTTGCAACATTGAATGAGAATGTGCTTGCTTTCAGCAACGTGCTATATGTTCTGAATGCCCGAATTGGGAATCTGTGTCAAAACTTTGTTAGGAATTATGTGATCCTTACTAGCTGGAAGTAAGGGAGATGGGGCATGAAGTTATTTCTAGGAGTTGGACACATACCAAGTTTAGCTCAGTTCTGGGCATCTTTGAAATACCTATACAAACTTGATCCTACATAGTAACTTGCAACTTTGAATGAGAATGTGCTTGCTTACAGCAACGTGCTATATGTGCTGAATGCCCGAATTGGGAATCTGTGTCAAAACTTTGTTAGGAATTATGTGATCCTTACTAGCTGGAATTAAGGGAGATGGGGCATGATGTTATTTCTAGGAGTTGGAGACATACCACGTTTAGCTCAGTTCTGGGCATCTTTGAAATACCTATACAAACTTGTTCCTACATAGTAACTTGCATCTTTGAATGGGAATCTGCTTGCTTACAGCAACGTGCTATATGTTCTGAATGCCCGAATTCGGAATCTGTGTCAAAACTTTGTTAGGAATTATGTGATCCTTACTAGCTGGAAGTAAGGGAGATGGGGCATGAAGTTATTTCTAGGAGTTGGACACATACCAAGTTTAGCTCAGTTCTGGGCATCTTTGAAATACCTATACAAACTTGTTCCTACATAGTAACTTGCATCTTTGAATGAGAATGTGCTTGCTTACAGCAACGTGCTATATGTTCTGAATGCCCGAATTGGGAATCTGTGTCAAAACTTTGTTAGGAATTATGTGATCCTTACTAGCTGGAAGTAAGTGAGATGGGGCATGAAATTATTTCTAGGAGTTGGACACATACCAAGTTTAGCTCAGTTCTGGGCATCTTTGAAATACCATACAAACTTGTTCCTACATAGTAACTTGCAACTTTGAATGAGAATGTGCTTGCTTACAGCAACGTGCTGTATGTTCTGAACGCCCGAATTGGGAATCTGTGTCAAAACTTTGTTAGAAATTATGTGATCCTTACTAGCTGGAAGTAAGAGAGATGGGGCATGAAATTATTTCTAGGAGTTGGACACATACCAAGTTTAGCTCAGTTCTGGGCATCTTTGAAATACCATACAAACTTGTTCCTACATAGTAACTTGCAACTTTGAATGAGAATGTGCTTGCTTACAGCAACGTGCTATATGTTCTGAATGCCCGAATTGGGAATCTGTGTCAAAATTTGTTAGAAATTATGTGATCCTTACTAGCTGGAAGTAAGGGAGATGGGGCATGAAGTTATTTCTAGGAGTTGGAGACATACCAAGTTTAGCTCAGTTCTGGGCATCTTTGAAATACCTATACAAACTTGTTCTTACATAGTAACTTGCAACTTTGAATGAGAATGTGCTTGCTTACAGCAACGTGCTATATGTTCTGAATGCCCGAATTGGGAATCTGTGTCAAAACTTTGTTAGGAATTATGTGATCCTTACTAGCTGGAAGTAAGGGAGATGGGGCATGAAGTTATTTCTAGGAGTTGGAGACATACAACGTTTAGCTCAGTTCTGGGCATCTTTGAAATACCTATACAAACTTGTTCCTACATAGTAACTTGCAACTTTGAATGAGAATGTGCTTGCTTGCAGCAACGTGCTATATGTTCTGAATGCCCGAATTGGGAATCTGTGTCAAAACTTTGTTAGGAATTATGTGATCCTTACTAGCTGGAAGTAAGGGAGATGGATCATGAAGTTATTTCTAGGAGTTGGACACATACCAAGTTTAGCTCAGTTCTGGGCATTTTTGAAATACCTATACAAACTTGTTCCTACATAGTAACTTGCATCTTTGAATGAGAATGTGCTTGCTTACAGCAACGTGCTATATGTTCTGAAAGCCCGAATTGGGAATCTGTGTCAAAACTTTTTTAGGAATTATGTGATCCTTACTAGCTGGAAGTAAGTGAGATGGGGCATGAAATTATTTCTAGGAGTTGGACACATACCAAGTTTAGCTTAGTTCTGGGCATCTTTGAAATACCATACAAACTTGTTCCTACATAGTAACTTGCAACTTTGAATGAGAATGTGCTTGCTTACAGCAACGTGCTATATGTTCTGAACGCCCGAATTGTTAATCTGTGTCAAAACTTTGTTAGAAATTATGTGATCCTTACTAGCTGGAAGTAAGGGAGATGGGGCATGAAGTTATTTCTAGGAGTTGGACAGATACCAAGTTTAGCTCAGTTCTGGGCATCTTTGAAATAGCTATACAAACTTGTTCCTACATAGTAACTTGCAACTTTGAATGAGAATGTGCTTGCTTCCAGCAACGTGCTATATGTTCTGAATGCCCGAATTGGGAATCTGTGTCAAAATTTGTTAGGAATTATGTGATCCTTACTAGCTGAAAGTAAGGGAGATGGGGCATAAAGTTATTTCTAGGAGTTGGACACATACCAAGTTTAGCTCAGTTCTGGGCATCTTTGAAATACCTATACAAACTTGTTCCTACATAGTAACTTGCATCTTTGAATGAGAATGTGCTTGCTTACAGCAACGTGCTATATGTTCTGAATGCCCTAATTGGGAATCTGTGTCAAAACTTTGTTAGGAATTATGTGATCCTTACTAGATGGACGTAAGGGAGTTGGGGCATGAAGGTATTTCTAGGAGTTGGACACATACCAAGTTTAGCACAGTTCTGGGCATCTTTGAAATACCTATACAAACTTGTTCCTACATAGTAACTTGCATCTTTGAATGAGAATGTGCTTGCTTACAGCAACGTGCTATATGTTCTGAATGCCCGAATTGGGAATCTGTGTCAAAACTTTGTTAGGAATTATGTGATCCTTACAAGATGGACGTAAGGGAGTTGGGGCATGAAGGTATTTCTAGGAGTTGGACACATACCAAGTTTAGCACAGTTCTGGGCATCTTTGAAATACCTATACAAACTTGTTCCTACATAGTAACTTGCATCTTTGAATGAGAATGTGCTTGCTTACAGCAACGTGCTATATGTTCTGAATGCCCGAATTGGGAATCTGTGTCAAAACTTTGTTAGGAATTATGTGATCCTTACTAGCTGGAAGTAAGGGAGATGGGGCATGAAGTTATTTCTAGGAGTTGGAGACATACCAAGTTTTGCTCAGCTCTGGGCATCTTTGAAATACCTATAGAAACTTGTTCTTACATAGTAACTTGCAACTTTGAATGAGAATGTGCTTGCTTACAGCAACGTGCTATATGTTCTGCATGCCCGAATTGGGAATCTGTGTCAAAACTTTGTTAGGAATTATGTGATCCTTACTAGCTGGAAGTAAGGGAGATGGGGCATGAAGTTATTTCTAGGAGTTGGAGACATAAAACGTTTAGCTCAGTTCTGGGCATCTTTGAAATACCTATACAAACTTGTTCGTACATAGTAACTTGCAACTTTGAATGAGAATGTGCTTGCTTGCAGCAACGTGCTATATGTTCTGAATGCCCGAATTGGGAATCTGTGTCAAAACTTTGTTAGGAATTATGTGATCCTTACTAGCTGGAAGTAAGGGAGATGTATCATGAAGTTATTTCTAGTAGTTGGACACATACCAAGTTTAGCTCACTTCTGGGCATCTTTGAAATACCTATACAAACTTGTTCCTACATAGTAACTTGCAACTTTGAATGAGAATGTGCTTGCTTACAGCAACGTGCTATATGTTCTGAATGCCCAATTGGGAATCTGTGTCAAAATTTGTTAGGAATTATGTGATCATTACGAGCTGGAAGTAAGGGAGTTGGGGTATGAAGATATTTCTAGGAGTTGGACACATACAAAGTTTAGCTCAGTTCTGGGCATCTTTGAAATACCTTTACAAACTTGTTCCTACATAGTAACTTGCATCTTTGAATGAGAATGTGCTTGCTTACAGCAACGTGCTATATGTTCTGAATGCCCGAATTGGGAATCTGTGTCAAAACTTTGTTAGGAATTATGTGATCCTTACTAGCTGGAAGTAAGTGAGATGGGGCATGAAATTATTTCTAGGAGTTGGACACATACCAAGTTTAGCTCAGTTCTGGGCATCTTTGAAATACCATACAAACTTGTTCCTACATAGTAACTTGCAACTTTGAATGAGAATGTGCTTGCTTACAGCAACGTGCTATATGTTCTGAACGCCCGAATTGGGAATCTGTGTCAAAACTTTGTTAGAAATTATGTGATCCTTACTAGCTGGAAGTAAGAGAGATGGGGCATGAAATTATTTCTAGGAGTTGGACACATACCAAGTTTAGCTCAGTTCTGGGCATCTTTGAAATACCATACAAACTTGTTCCTACATAGTAACTTGCAACTTTGAATGAGAATGTGCTTGCTTACAGCAACGTGCTATATGTTCTGAATGCCCGAATTGGGAATCTGTGTCAAAATTTGTTAGAAATTATGTGATCCTTACTAGCTGGAAGTAAGGGAGATGGGGCATGAAGTTATTTCTAGGAGTTGGAGACATACCAAGTTTAGCTCAGTTCTGGGCATCTTTGAAATACCTATACAAACTTGTTCTTACATAGTAACTTGCAACTTTGAATGAGAATGTGCTTGCTTACAGCAACGTGCTATATGTTATGAATGCCCGAATTGGGAATCTGTGTCAAAACTTTGTTAGGAATTATGTGATCCTTACTAGCTGGAAGTAAGGGAGATGGGGCATGAAGTTATTTCTAGGAGTTGGAGACATACAACGTTTAGCTCAGTTCTGGGCATCTTTGAAATACCTATACAAACTTGTTCCTACATAGTAACTTGCATCTTTGAATGAGAATGTGCTTGCTTACAGCAACGTGCTATATGTTCTGAATGCCCGAATTAGGAATCTGTGTCAAAACTTTGTTAGGAATTATGTGATCCTTACTAGCTGGAAGTAAGTGAGATGGGGCGTGAAATTATTTCTAGGAGTTGGACACATACCAAGTTTAGCTCAGTTCTGGGCATCTTTGAAATACCATACAAACTTGTTCCTACATAGTAACTTGCAACTTTGAATGAGAATGTGCTTGCTTTCAGCAAGGTGCTATATGTTCTGAATGCCCGAATTGGGAATCTGTGTCAAAACTTTGTTAGGAATTATGTGATCCTTACTAGATGGACGTAAGGGAGTTGGGGCATGAAGGTATTTTTAGGAGTTGGACACATACCAAGTTTAGCACAGTTCTGGGCATCTTTGAAATACCTATAGAAACTTGTTCCTACATAGTAACTTGCAACTTTGAATGAGAATGTGCTTGCTTACAGCAACGTGCTATATGTTCTGAATGCCCGAATTGGGAATCTGTGTCAAAACTTTATTAGGAATTATGTGATCCTTACTAGCTGGAAGTAAGGGAGATGGGGCATGAAGTTATTTCTAGGAGTTGGAGACATACCAAGTTTAGCTCAGTTCTGGGCATCTTTGAAATACCTATACCAACTTGTTCTTACATAGTAACTTGCAACTTTGAATGAGAATGTGCTTGCTTACAGCAACGTGCTATATGTTCTGAATGCCCGAATTGGGAATCTGTGTCAAAACTTTGTTAGGAATTATGTGATCCTTACTAGCTGGAAGTAAGGGAGATGGGGCATGAAGTTATTTCTAGGAGTTGGAGACATACAACGTTTAGCTCAGTTCTGGGCATCTTTGAAATACCTATACAAACTTGTTCCTACATAGTAACTTGCAACTTTGAATGAGAATGTGCTTGCTTGCAGCAACGTGCTATATGTTCTGAATGCCCGAATTGGGAATCTGTGTCAAAACTTTGTTAGGAATTATGTGATCCTTACTAGCTGGAAGTAAGGGAGATGGGGCATGAAGTTATTTCTAGGAGTTGGACACATACCAAGTTTAGCTCAGTTCTGGGCATCTTTGAAATACCCATACAAACTTGTTCCTACATAGTAACTTGCATCTTTGAATGAGAATGTGCTTGCTTACAGCAACATGCTATATGTTCTGAACGCCCGAATTGGGAATCTGTGTCAAAACTTTGTTAGGAATTATGTGATCCTTACGAGCTGGAAGTAAGGGAGTTGGGGTATGAAGATATTTCTAGGAGTTGGACACATACCAAGTTTAGCTCAGTTCTAGGCATCTTTGAAATACCTATACAAACTTGTTCCTACATAGTAACTTGCAACTTTGAATGAGAATGTGCTTGCTTACAGCAACGTGCTATATGCTCTGAATGCCCGAATTGGGAATCTGTGTCAAAACTTTGTTAGGAGTTATGTGATCCTTACTAGCTGGAAGTAAGTGAGATGGGGCATGAAGTTATTTCTCGGAGTTGGAGACAAACACCGTTTAGCTCAGTTCTGGGCATCTTTGAAACACCTATACAAACTTGTTCCTACATAGTAACTTGCAACTTTCAATGAGAATGTGCTTGCTTACAGCAACGTGCTATATGTTCTGAATGCCCGAAAAGGGAATCTGTGTCAAAACTTTGTTAGGAATTATGTGATCCTTACTAGCTGGAAGTAAGGCAGATGGGGCATGAAGTTATTTCTAGGAGTTGGACACATACCAAGTTTAGCTCAGTTCTGGGCATCTTTGAAATACCTATACAAACTTGTTCTTACATAGTAACTTGCAACTTTGAATGAGAATGTGCTTGCTTACAGCAACGTGCTATATGTTCTGAATGCCCGAATTGGGAATCTGTGTCAAAACTTTGTTAGGAATTATGTGATCCTTACTAGCTGGAAGTAAGGGAGATGGGGCATGAAGTTATTTCTAGGAGTTGGAGACATACAACGTTTAGCTCAGTTCTGGACATCTTTGAAATACCTATACAAACTTGTTCCTACATAGTAACTTGCAACTTTGAATGAGAATGTGCTTGCTTGCAGCAACGTGCTATATGTTCTGAATGCCCGAATTGGGAATCTGTGTCAAAACTTTGTTAGGAATTATGTGATCCTTACTAGCTGGAAGTAAGGGAGATGGATCATGAAGTTATTTCTAGGAGTTGGACACATACCAAGTTTAGCTCAGTTCTGGGCATCTTTGAAATACCTATACAAACTTGTTCCTACATAGTAACTTGCATCTTTGAATGAGAATGTGCTTGCTTACAGCAACGTGCTATATGTTCTGAATGCCCGAATTGGGAATCTGTGTCAAAACTTTGTTAGGAATTATGTGATCCTCACTAGCTGGAAGTAAGTGAGATGGGGCATGAAATTATTTCTTGGAGTTGGACACATACCAAGTTTAGCTCAGTTCTGGGAATCTTTGAAATACCATACAAACTTGTTCCTACATAGTAACTTGCAACTTTGAATGAGAATGAGCTTGCTTACAGCAACGTGCTATATGTTCTGAACGCCCGAATTGGGAATCTGTGTCAAAACTTTGTTAGAAATTATGTGATCCTTACTAGCTGGAAGTAAGGGAGATGGGGCATGAAGTTATTTCTAGGAGTTGGACACATACCAAGTTTAGCTCAGTTCTGGGCATCTTTGAAATACCTATACAAACTTGTTCCTACATAGTAATTTGCAACTTTGAATGAGAATGTGCTTGCTTACAGCAACGTGCTATATGTTCTGAATGCCCGAATTGGGAATCTCTGTGAAAACTTTGTTAGGAATTATGTGATCCTTACTAGCTGGAAGTAAGGGAGATGGGGCGTGAAGGTATTTCTAGGAGTTGGACACATACCAAGTTTAGCTCACTTCTGGGCATCTTTGAAATACCTATACAAACTTGTTCCTACATAGTAACTTGCAACTTTGAATGAGAATGTGCTTGCTTACAGCAACGTGCTATATGTTCTGAATGCCCGAATTGGGAATCTGTGTCAAAATTTGTTAGGAATTATGTGATCCTTACTAGCTGGAAGTAAGGGAGTTGGAGTATGAAGATATTTCTAGGAGTTGGACACATACCAAGTTTAGCTCAGTTCTGGGCATCTTTGAAATACCTATACAAACTTGTTCCTACATAGAAACTTGCAACTTTGAATGAGAATGTGCTTGCTTACAGCAACGTGCTATATGTTCTGAATGCCCGAAAAGGGAATCTGTGTCAAAACTTTGTTAGGAGTTACGTGATCCTTACTAGCTGGAAGTAAGTGAGATGGGGCATGAAGTTATTTCTAGGAGTTGGAGACATACAACGTTTAGCTCAGTTCTGGGCATCTTTGAAATACCTATACAAACTTGTTCTTACATAGTAACTTGCAACTTTGAATGAGAATGTGCTTGCTTGCAGCAACGTGCTATATGTTCTGAATGCCCGAATTGGGAATCTGTGTCAAAACTTTGTTATGAATTATGTGATCCTTACTAGCTGGAAGTAAGGCAGATGGGGCATGAAGTTATTTCTAGGAGTTGGACACATACCAAGTTTAGCTCAGTTCTGGGCATCTTTGAAATACCTATACAAACTTGTTCTTACATAGTAACTTGCAACTTTGAATGAGAATGTGCTTGCTTACAGCAACGTGCTATATGTTCTGAATGCCCGAATTGGGAATCTGTGTCAAAACTTTGTTAGGAATTATGTGATCCTTACTAGCTGGAAGTAAGGGAGATGGGACATGAAGTTATTTCTAGGAGTTGGAGACATACAACGTTTAGCTCAGTTCTGAGCATCTTTGAAATACCTATACAAACTTGTTCCTACATAGTAACTTGCAACTTTGAATGAGAATGTGCTTGCTTGCAGCAACGTGCTATATGTTCTGAATGCCCGAATTGGGAATCTGTGTCAAAACTTTGTTAGGAATTATGTGATCCTTACTAGCTGGAAGTAAGGGAGATGGATCATGATGTTATTTCTAGGAGTTGGACACATACCAAGTTTAGCTCAGTTCTGGGCATCTTTGAAATACCTATACAAACTTGTTCCTACATAGTAACTTGCATCTTTGAATGAGAATGTGCTTGCTTACAGCAACGTGCTATATGTTCTGAATGCCCGAATTGGGAATCTGTGTCAAAACTTTGTTAGGAGTTATGTGATCCTTACTAGCTGGAAGTAAGTGAGATGGGGCATGAAGTTATTTCTAGGAGTTGGAGACATACAACGTTTGGCTCAGTTCTGGGCATCTTTGAAATACCTATACAAACTTGTTCCTACATAGTAACTTGCAACTTTGAATGAGAATGTGCTTGCTTACAGCAACGTGCTATATGTTCTGAATGCCCGAATTGGGAATCTGTGTCAAAACTTTGTTAGGAATTATGTGATCCTTACTAGCTGGAAGTAAGTGAGATGGGGCAGGAAATTATTTCTAGGAGGTGGACACATACCAAGTTTAGCTCAGTTCTGGGCATCTTTGAAATACCATACAAACTTGTTCCTACATAGTAACTTGCAACTTTGAATGAGAATGTGCTTGCTTACAGCAACGTGCTATATGTTCTGAATGCCCGAATTGGGAATCTGTGTCAAAATTTGTTAGGAATTATTTGATCCATACTAGCTGGAAGTAAGGGAGTTGGGGCATGAAGGTATTTCTAGGAGTTGGACACATACCAAGTTTAGCTCAGTTCTGGGCATCTTTGAAATACCTATACAAACTTGTTTCTACATAGTAACTTGCAACTTTGAATGAGAATGTGCTTGCTTACAGCAACGTGCTATATGTTCTGAGTGCCCGAATTGGGAATCTGTGTCAAAATTTGTTAGGAATTATGTGATCCTTACTAGCTGGAAGTAAGGGAGATGGGGCGTGAAGATATTTCTAGGAGTTGGACACATACCAAGTTTAGCTCAGTTCTGGGCATCTTTGAAATACCTATACAAACTTGTTCCTACATAGTAACTTGCAACTTTGAATGAGAATGTGCTTGCTTACAGCAACGTGCTATATGTTCTGAATGCCCGAATTGGGAATCTGTGTCAAAACTTTGTTAGGAATTATGTGATCCTTACTAGCTGGAAGTAAGGGGGATGGGGCATGAAGTTATTTCTAGGAGTTGGACACATACCAAGTTTAGCTCAGTTCTGGGCATCTTTGAAATACCTATACAAACTTGTTCTTACATAGTAACTTGCAACTTTGAATGAGAATGTGCTTGCTTACAGCAACGTGCTATATGTTCTGAATGCCCGAATTGGGAATCTGTGTCAAAACTTTGTTAGGAATTATGTGATCCTTACTAGCTGGAAGTAAGGGAGATGGGGCATGAAGTTATTTCTAGGAGTTGGAGACATACAACGTTTAGCTCAGTTCTGGGCATCTTTGAAATACCTATACAAACTTGTTCTTACATAGTAACTTGCAACTTTGAATGAGAATGTGCTTGCTTACAGCAACGTGCTATATGGTCTGAATGCCCGAAAAGGGAATCTGTGTCAAAACTTTGTTAGGAGTTACGTGATCCTTACTAGCTGGAAGTAAGTGAGATGGGGCATGAAGTTATTTCTAGGAGTTGGAGACATACAACGTTTAGCTCAGTTCTGGGCATCTTTGAAATACCTATACAAACTTGTTCCTACATAGTAACTTGCAACTTTGAATGAGAATGTGCTTGCTTGCAGCAACGTGCTATATGTTCTGAATGCCCGAATTGGGAATCTGTGTCAAAACTTTGTTATGAATTATGTGATCCTTACTAGCTGGAAGTAAGGCAGATGGGGCATGAAGTTATTTCTAGGAGTTGGACACATACCAAGTTTAGCTCAGTTCTGGGCATCTTTGAAATACCTATACAAACTTGTTCTTACATAGTAACTTGCAACTTTGAATGAGAATGTGCTTGCTTACAGCAACGTGCTATATGTTCTGAATGCCCGAATTGGGAATCTGTGTCAAAACTTTGTTAGGAATTATGTGATCCTTACTAGCTGGAAGTAAGGGAGATGGGACATGAAGTTATTTCTAGGAGTTGGAGACATACAACGTTTAGCTCAGTTCTGAGCATCTTTGAAATACCTATACAAACTTGTTCCTACATAGTAACTTGCAACTTTGAATGAGAATGTGCTTGCTTGCAGCAACGTGCTATATGTTCTGAATGCCCGAATTGGGAATCTGTGTCAAAACTTTGTTAGGAATTATGTGATCCTTACTAGCTGGAAGTAAGGGAGATGGATCATGAAGTTATTTCTAGGAGTTGGACACATACCAAGTTTAGCTCAGTTCTGGGCATCTTTGAAATACCTATACAAACTTGTTCCTACATAGTAACTTGCATCTTTGAATGAGAATGTGCTTGCTTACAGCAACGTGCTATATGTTCTGAATGCCCGAATTGGGAATCTGTGTCAAAACTTTGTTAGGAGTTATGTGATCCTTACTAGCTGGAAGTAAGTGAGATGGGGCATGAAGTTATTTCTAGGAGTTGAAGACATACAACGTTTAGCTCAGTTCTGGGCATCTTTGAAATACCTATACAAACTTGTTCCTACATAGTAACTTGCAACTTTGAATGAGAATGTGCTTGCTTACAGCAACGTGCTATATGTTCTGAATGCCCGAATTGGGAATCTGTGTCAAAACTTTGTTAGGAATTATGTGATCCTTACTAGCTGGAAGTAAGTGAGATGGGGCAGGAAATTATTTCTAGGAGGTGGACACATACCAAGTTTAGCTCAGTTCTGGGCATCTTTGAAATACCATACAAACTTGTTCCTACATAGTAACTTGCAACTTTGAATGAGAATGTGCTTGCTTACAGCAACGTGCTATATGTTCTGAATGCCCGAATTGGGAATCTGTGTCAAAATTTGTTAGGAATTATTTGATCCATACTAGCTGGAAGTAAGGGAGTTGGGGCATGAAGGTATTTCTAGGAGTTGGACACATACCAAGTTTAGCTCAGTTCTGGGCATCTTTGAAATACCTATACAAACTTGTTTCTACATAGTAACTTGCAACTTTGAATGAGAATGTGCTTGCTTACAGCAACGTGCTATATGTTCTGAGTGCCCGAATTGGGAATCTGTGTCAAAATTTGTTAGGAATTATGTGATCCTTACTAGCTGGAAGTAAGGGAGATGGGGCGTGAAGATATTTCTAGGAGTTGGACACATACCAAGTTTAGCTCAGTTCTGGGCATCTTTGAAATACCTATACAAACTTGTTCCTACATAGTAACTTGCATCTTTGAATGAGAATGTGCTTGCTTGCAGCAACGTGCTATATGTTCTGAATGCCCGAATTGGGAATCTGTGTCAAAACTTTGTTAGGAATTATGTGATCCTTACTAGCTGGAAGTAAGGGAGATGGAGCATGAAGTTATTTCCAGGAGTTGGACACATACCAAGTTTAGCTCAGTTCTGGGCATCTTTGATATACCTATACAAACTTGTTCCTACATAGTAACTTGCAACTTTGAATGAGAATGTGCTTGCTTACAGCAACGTGCTATATTTTCTCAATGCCCGAATTGGGAATCTGTGTCAAAACTTTGTTAGGAATTATGTGATCCTTACTAGCTGAAAGTAAGTGAGATGGGGCATGAAGTTATTTCTAGGAGTTGGAGACATACAACGTTTAGCTCAGTTCTGGGCATCTTTGAAATACCTATACAAACTTGTTCCTACATAGTAACTTGCAACTTTGAATGAGAATGTGCTTGCTTACAGCAACGTGCTATATGTTCTGAATGCCCGAATTGGGAATCTGTGTCAAAACTTTGTTAGAAACTATGTGATCCTTACTAGATGGAAGTAAAGTAGTTGGGGCATGAATGTGTTTCTAGGCGTTTGACACATACGAAGTTTAGCACAGTTCTGGGCATCTTTGAAATACCTATACAAACTTGTTCCTACATAGTAACTTGCAACTTTGAATGAGAATGTGCTTGCTTACAACAACGTGCTATATGTTCTGAATGCCCGAATTAGGAATCTGTGTCAAAACTTTGTTAGGAATTATGTGATTCTTACTAGCTGGAAGTAAGTGAGATGGGGCATGAAATTATTTCTAGGAGTTGGAAACATACCAAGTTTAGCTCAGTTCTGGGCATCTTTGAAATACCATATAAACTTGTTCCTACATAGTAACTTGCAACTTTGAATGAGAATGTGCTTGCTTACAGCAATGTGCTATATGTTCTGAATGCCCGAATTGGGAATCTGTGTCAAAACTTTGTTAGAAATTATGTGATCCTTACTAGCTGGAAGTAAGGGAGATGGGGCATGAAGTTATTTCTAGGAGTTGGACAGATACCAAGTTTAGCTCAGTTCTGGGCATCTTTGAAATACATATACAAACTTGTTCCTACATAGTAACTTGCAACTTTGAATGAGAATGTGCTTGCTTCCAGCAACGTGCTATATGTTCTGAATGCCCGAATTGGGAATCTGTGTCAAAACTTTGTAGGAATTATGTGATCCTTACTAGCTGGAAGTAAGGGAGATGGGGCATGAAGTTATTACTAGGAGTTGGACACATACCAAGTTTAGCTCAGTTCTGGGCATCTTTGAAATACCTATACAAACTTGTTCCTACATAGTAACTTGCAACTTTGAATGAGAATGTGCTTGCTTACAGCAACGTGCTATATGTTCTGAATGCCCGATTTGGGTATCTGTGTCAAAATTTGTTAGGAGTTATGTGATCCTTACTAGCTGGAAGTAAGGGAGTTGGGGCATGAAGATATTTCTAGGAGTTGGACACATACCAAGTTTAGCACAGTTCTGGGCATCTTTGAAATACCTATACAAACTTGTTCCTACATAGTAACTTGCAACTTTGAATGAGAATGTGCTTGCTTACAGCAACGTGCTATCTGCTCTGAATACCCGAAAAGGGAATCTGTGTCAAAACTTTGTTAGGAGTTATGTGATCCTTAGTAGCTGGAAGTAAGTGAGATGGGGCATGAAGTTATTTCTAGGAGTTGGAGACATACAACGTTTAGCTCAGTTCTGGGCATCTCTGAAATACCTATACAAACTTGTTCCTACATAGTAACTTGCAACTTTGAATGAGAATGTTCTTGCTTACAGCAACGTGCTATATGTTCTGAATGCCCGAATTGGGAATCTGTGTCAAAACTTTGTTAGGAATTATGTGATCCTTACTAGCTGGAAGTAAGTGAGATGGGGCATGAAGTTATTTCTAGGAGTTGGAGACTTACAACGTTTAGCTCAGTTCTGGGCATCTTTGAAATACCTATACAAACTTGTTCCTACATAGTAACTTGCATCTTTGAATGAGAATGTGCTTGCTTACAGCAACGTGCTATATGTTCTGAATGCCCGAATTGGGAATATGTGTCAAATCTTTGTTAGGAATTATGTGATCCTTACTAGCTGGAAGTAAGGGAGATGGGGCATGAAGTTATTTCTAGGAGTTGGACACATACCAAGTTTAGCTCAGTTCTGGGCATCTTTGAAATACCTATACAAACTTGTTCCTACGTAGTAACTTGCAACTTTGAATGAGAATGTGCTTGCTTACAGCAACGTGCTATATGTTCTGAATGCCCGAATAGGGAATCTGTGTCAAAACTTTGTTAGAAACTATGTGATCCTTACTAGATGGAAGTAAAGTAGTTGGGGCATGAAGGTGTTTCTAGGCGTTGGACACATACGAAGTTTAGCACAGTTCTGGGCATCTTTTAAATACCTATACAAACTTGTTCCTACATAGTAACTTGCAACTTTGAATGAGAATGTGCTTGCTTACAGCAACGTGCTATATGTTCTGAATGCCCGAATTAGGAATCTGTGTCAAAACTTTGTTAGGAATTATGTGATCCTTACTAGCTGGAAGTAAGTGAGATGGGGCATGAAATTATTTCTAGGAGTTGGAAACATACCAAGTTTAGCTCAGTTCTGGGCATCTTTGAAATACCATACAAACTTGTTCCTACATAGTAACTTGCAACTTTGAATGAGAATGTGCTTGCTTACAGCAATGTGCTATATGTTCTGAATGCCCGAATTGGGAATCTGTGTCAAAACTTTGTTAGAAATTATGTGATCCTTACTAGCTGGAAGTAAGGGAGATGGGGCATGAAGTTATTTCTAGGAGTTGGACAGATACCAAGTTTAGCTCAGTTCTGGGCATCTTTGAAATACCTATACAAACTTGTTCCTACATAGTAACTTGCAACTTTGAATGAGAATGTGCTTGCTTCCAGCAACGTGCTATATGTTCTGAATGCCCGAATTGGGAATCTGTGTCAAAACTTTGTAGGAATGATGTGATCCTTACTAGCTGGAAGTAAGGGAGATGGGGCATGAAGTTATTTCTAGGAGTTGGACACATACCAAGTTTAGCTCAGTTCTGGGCATCTTTGAAATACCTATACAAACTTGTTCCTACATAGTAACTTGCAACTTTGAATGAGAATGTGCTTGCTTACAGCAACGTGCTATATGTTCTGAATGCCCGATTTGGGAATCTGTGTCAAAATTTGTTAGGAATAATATGATCCTTACTAGCTGGAAGTAAGGGAGTTGGGGCATTAAGGTATTTCTAGGAGTTGGACACATACCAAGCTTAGCTCAGTTCTGGGCATCTTTGAAATACCTATACAAACTTGTTCCTACATAGTAACTTGCAACTTTGAATGAGAATGTGCTTGCTTACAGCAACGTGCTATATGTTCTGAATGCCCGAATTGGGAATCTGTGTCAAAACTTTGTTAGGAATTATGTGATCCTTACTAGCTGGAAGTAAGGGAGATGGGGCATGAAGTTATTTCTAGGAGTTGGACACATACCAAGTTTAGCTCAGTTCTGGGCATCTTTGAAATACCTATACAAACTTGTTCCTACATAGTAACTTGCAACTTTGAATGAGAATGTGCTTGCTTGCAGCAACGTGCTATATGTTCTGAATGCCCGAATTGGGAATCTGTGTCAAAACTTTGTTAGGAATTATGTGATCCTTACTAGCTGGAAGTAAGGGAGATGGGGCATGAAGTTATTTCTAGGAGTTGGACACATACCAAGTTGAGCTCAGTTCTGGGCATCTTTGAAATACCTATACAAACTTGTTCCTACATAGTAACTTTCAACTTTGAATGAGAATGTGCTTGCTTCCAGCAACGTGCTATATGTTCTGAATGCCCGAATTGGGAATCTGTGTCAAAACTTTGTAGGAATTATGTGATCCTTACTAGCTGGAAGTAAGAGAGATGGGGCATGAAGTTATTTCTAGGAGTTGGACACATACCAAGTTTAGCTCAGTTCTGGGCATCTTTGAAATACCTATACAAACTTGTTCCTACATAGTAACTTGCAACTTTGAATGAGAATGTGCTTGCTTACAGCAACGTGCTATATGTTCTGAAAGCCCGATTTGGGAATCTGTGTCAAAATTTGTTAGGAATTATGTGATCCTTACTAGCTGGAAGTAAGGGAGTTGGGGCATGAAGATATTTCTAGGAGTTGGACACATACCAAGTTTAGCACAGTTCTGGGCATCTTTGTAATACCTATACAAACTTGTTCCTACATAGTAACTTGCAACTTTGAATGAGAATGTGCTTGCTTACAGCAACGTGCTATATGCTCTGAATGCCCGAAAAGGGAATCTGTGTCAAAACTTTGTTAGGAATTATGTGATCCTTACTAGCTGGAAGTAAGGGAGATGGGGCATGAAGTTATTTCTAGGAGTTGGAGACATACAACGTTTAGCTCAGTTCTGGGCATCTTTGAAATACCTATACAAACTTGTTCCTACATAGTAACTTGCAACTTTGAATGAGAATGTGCTTGCTTACAGCAACGTGCTATATGTTCTGAATGCCCGATTTGGGAATCTGTGTCAAAACTTTGTTAGAAATTATGTGATCCTTACTAGATGGAAGTAAGGGAGTTGGGGCATAAAGGTATTTCTAGGAGTTGGTCACATACCAAGTTTAGCACAGTTCTGGGCATCTTTGAAATACCTATACAAACTTGTTCCTACATAGTAACTTGCAACTTTGAATGAGAATGTGCTTGCTTACAGCAACGTGCTATATGTTCTGAATGCCCGAATTGGGAATCTGTGTCAAAACTTTGTTAGGAATTATGTGATCCTTACTAGCTGGAAGTAAGGGAGATGGGGCATGAAGTTATTTCTAGGAGTTGGAGACATACCAAGTTTAGCTCAGTTCTGGCCATCTTTGAAGTACCTATACAAACTTGTTCTTACATAGTAACTTGCAACTTTGAATGAGAATGTGCTTGCTTACAGCAACGTGCTATATGTTCTGAATGCCCGAATTGGGAATCTGTGTCAAAACTTTGTTAGGAATTATGTGATCCTTACTAGCTGGAAGTAAGGGAGTTGGGGCATGAAGATATTTCTAGGAGTTGGACACATACCAAGTTTAGCACAGTTCTGGGCATCTTTGAAATACCTATACAAACTTGTTCCTACATAGTAACTTGCAACTTTGAATGAGAATGTGCTTGCTTACAGCACCGTGCTATATGCTCTGAATGCCCGAAAAGGGAATCTGTGTCAAAACTTTGTTAGGAGTTATGTGATCCTTACTAGCTGGAAGTAAGTGAGATGGGGCATGAAGTTATTTCTAGGAGTTGGAGACATACAACGTTTAGCTCAGGTCTGGGCATCTCTGAAATACCTATACAAACTTGTTCCTACATAGTAACTTGCAACTTTGAATGAGAATGTTCTTGCTTACAGCAACGTGCTATATGTTCTGAATGCCCGAATTGGGAATCTGTGTCAAAACTTTGTTAGGAATTATGTGATCCTTACTAGCTGGAAGTAAGTGAGAAGGGGCATGAAGTTATTTCTAGGAGTTGGAGACATACAACGTTTAGCTCAGTTCTGGGCATCTTTGAAATACCTATACAAACTTGTTCCTACATAGTAACTTGCAACTTTGAATGAGAATGTGCTTGCTTACAGCAACGTGCTATATGTTCTGAATGCCCGAATTGGGAATATGTGTCAAATCTTTGTTAGGAATTATGTGATCCTTACTAGCTGGAAGTAAGGGAGATGGGGCATGAAGTTATTTCTAGGAGTTGGACACATACCAAGTTTAGCTCAGTTCTGGGCATCTTTGAAATACCTATACAAACTTGCTCCTACATAGTAACTTGCAACTTTGAATGAGAATGTGCTTGCTTACAGCAACGTGCTATATGTTCTGAATGCCCGAATAGGGAATCTGCGTCAAAACTTTGTTAGAAACTATGTGATCCTTACTAGATGGAAGTAAAGTAGTTGGGGCATGAAGGTGTTTCTAGGCGTTGGACACATACGAAGTTTAGCACAGTTCTGGGCATCTTTGAAATACCTATACAAACTTGTTCCTACATAGTAACTTGCAACTTTGAATGAGAATGTGCTTGCTTACAGCAACGTGCTATATGTTCTGAATGCCCGAATTAAGAATCTGTGTCAAAACTTTGTTAGGAATTATGTGATCCTTACTAGCTGGAAGTAAGTGAGATGGGGCATGAAATTATTTCTAGGAGTTGGAAACATACCTACTTTAGCTCAGTTCTGGGCATCTTTGATATACCATACAAACTTGTTCCTACATAGTAACTTGCAACTTTGAATGAGAATGTGCTTGCTTACAGCAATGTGCTATATGTTCTGAATGCCCGAATTGGAAATCTGTGTCAAAACTTTGTTAGAAATTATGTGATCCTTACTAGCTGGAAGTAAGGGAGAGGGGCATGAACTTATTTCTAGGAGTTGGACAGATACCAATTTTAGCTCAGTTCTGGGCATCTTTGAAATACCTGTACAAACTTGTTCCTACATAGTAACTTGCAACTTTGAATGAGAATGTGCTTGCTTACAGCAACGTGCTATATGTTCTGAATGCCCGATTTGGGAATCTGTGTCAAAATTTGTTAGGAATTATGTGATCCTTACTAGCTGGAAGTAAGGGAGTTGGGGCATGAAGATATTTCTAGGACTTGGACACATACCAAGTTTAGCACAGTTCTGGGCATCTTTGAAATACCTATACAAACTTGTTCCTACATAGTAACTTGCAACTTTGAATGAGAATGTGCTTGCTTACAGCAACGTGCTATATGCTCTGAATGCCCGAAAAGGGAATCTGTGTCAAAACTTTGTTAGGAGTTATGTGATCCTTACTAGCTGGAAGTAAGTGAGATGGGGCATGAAGTTATTTCTAGGAGTTGGAGAAATACAACGTTTAGCTCAGTTCTGGGCATCTTTGAAATACCTATACAAACTTGTTCCTACATAGTAACTTGCAACTTTGAATGAGAATGTGCTTGCTTCCAGCAACGTGCTATATGTTCTGAATGCCCGAATTGGGAATCTGTGTCAAAACTTTGTAGGAATTATGTGATCCTTACTAGCTGGAAGTAAGGGAGATGGGGCATGAAGTTATTTCTAGGAGTTGGACAGATACCAAGTTTAGCTCAGTTCTGGGCATCTTTGAAATACCTATACAAACTTGTTCCTACATAGTAACTTGCAACTGTGAATGAGAATGTGCTTGCTTACAGCAACGTGCTATATGTTCTGAATGCCCGATTTGGGAATCTGTGTCAAAATTTGTTAGGAATTATGTGATCCTTACTAGCTGGAAGTAAGGGAGTTGGGGCATGAAGATATTTCTAGGAGTTGGACACATACCAAGTTTAGCACAGTTCTGGGCATCTTTGAAATACCTATACAAACTTGTTCCTACATAGTAACTTGCAACTTTGAATGAGAATGTGCTTGCTTACAGCAACGTGCTATATGTTCTGAATGCCCGAATTGGGAATCTGTGTCAAAACTTTGTTAGGAATTATGTGATCCTTACTAGCTGGATGTAAGGGAGATGGGGCATGAAGTTATTTCTAGGAGTTGGAGACATACCAAGTTTAGCTCAGTTCTGGGCATCTTTGAAATACCTATACAAACTTGTTCCTACATAGTAACTTGCAACTTTGAATGAGAATGTGCTTGCTTGCAGCAACGTGCTATATGTTCTGAATGCCCGAATTGGGAATCTGTGTCAAAACTTTGTTAGGAATTATGTGATCCTTACTAGCTGGAAGTAAGGGAGATGGAGCATGAAGTTATTTCCAGGAGTTGGACACATACCAAGTTTAGCTCAGTTCTGGGCATCTTTGATATACCTATACAAACTTGTTCCTACATAGTAACTTGCAACTTTGAATGAGAATGTGCTTGCTTACAGCAACGTGCTATATGTTCTGAATGCCCGAATTGGGAATCTGTGTCAAAACTTTGTTAGGAATTATGTGATCCTTACTAGCTGGAAGTAAGTGAGATGGGGCATGAAGTTATTTCTAGGAGTTGGAGACATACGACGTTTAGCTCAGTTCTGGGCATCTTTGAAATACCTATACAAACTTGTTCCTACATAGTAACTTGCAACTTTGAATGAGAATGTGCTTGCTTACAGCAACGTGCTATATGTTCTGAATGCCCGAATAGGGAATCTGTGTCAAAACTTTGTTAGAAATTATGTGATCCTTACTAGATGGAAGTAAGGGAGTTGGGGCATGAAGGTATTTCTAGGAGTTGGAGACATACCAAGTTTAGCTCAGTTCTGGGCATCTTTGAAATACCTATACAAACTTGTTCTTACATAGTAACTTGCAACTTTGAATGAGAATGTGCTTGCTTACAGCAACGTGCTATATGTTCTGAATGCCCGAATTGGGAATCTGTGTCAAAACTTTGTTAGGAATTATGTGATCCTTACTAGCTGGAAGTAAGGGAGATGGGGCACGAAGTTATTTCTAGGAGTTGGAGACATACCAAGTTTAGCTCAGTTCTGGGCATCTTTGAAATACCTATACAAACTTGTTCCTACATAGTAACTTGCAACTTTGAATGAGAATGTGCTTGCTTGCAGCAACGTGCTATATGTTCTGAATGCCCGAATTGGGAATCTGTGTCAAAACTTTGTTAGGAATTATGTGATCCTTACTAGCTGGAAGTAAGGGAGTTGGGGCATTAAGGTATTTCTAGGAGTTGGACACATACCAAGCTTAGCTGAGTTCTGGGCATCTTTGAAATACCTATACAAACTTGTTCCTACATAGTAACTTGCAACTTTGAATGAGAATGTGCTTGCTTACAGCAACGTGCTATATGTTCTGAATGCCCGAATAGGGAATCTGTGTCAAAACTTTGTTAGAAATTATGTGATCCTTACTAGATGGAAGTAAGGGAGTTGGGGCATAAAGGTATTTCTAGGAGTTGGACACATACCAAGTTTAGCACAGTTCTGGGCATCTTTGAAATACCTATACAAACTTGTTCCTACATAGTAACTTGCAACTTTGAATGAGAATGTGCTTGCTTACAGCAACGTGCTATATGTTCTGAATGCCCGAATTGGGAATCTGTGTCAAAACTTTGTTAGGAATTATGTGATCCTTACTAGCTGGAAGTAAGGGAGATGGGGCATGAAGTTATTTCTAGGAGTTGGAGACATACCAAGTTTAGCTCAGTTCTGGGCATCTTTGAAATACCTATACAAACTTGTTCTTACATAGTAACTTGCAACTTTGAATGAGAATGTGCTTGCTTACAGCAACGTGCTATATGTTCTGAATGCCCGAATTGGGAATCTGTGTCAAAACTTTGTTAGGAATTATGTGATCCTTAGTAGCTGAAAGTAAGTGAGATGGGGCATGAAGTTATTTCTAGGAGTTGGAGACATACAACGTTTAGCTCAGTTCTGGGCATCTTTGAAATACCTATACAAACTTGTTCCTACATAGTAACTTGCAACTTTGAATGAGAATGTGCTTGCTTACAGCAACGTGCTATATGTTCTGAATGACCGAATTGGGAATCTGTGTCAAAACTTTGTTAGGAATTATGTGATCCTTACTAGCTGGAAGTAAGAGAGATGGAGCATGAAGTTATTTCTAGGAGTTAGACACATACCAAGCTTAGCTCAGTTCTGGGCATCTTTGAAATACCTATACAAACTTGTTCATACATAGTAACTTGCATCTTTGAATGAGAATGTGCTTGCTTACAGCAACGTGCTATATGTTCTGAATGCCCGAATTGGGAATCTGTGTCAAAATTTGTTAGGAATTATGTGATCCTTACTAGCTGGAATTAAGGGAGTTGGGGCATGAAGGTATTTCTAGGAGTTGGACACATACAAAGTTTAGCACAGTTCTGGGCATCTTTGAAATACCTATACAAACTTGTTCCTACATAGTAACTTGCAACTTTGAATGAGAATGTGCTTGCTTACAGCAACGTGCTATATGCTCTGAAAGCCCGAAAAGGGAATCTGTGTCAAAACTTTGTTAGGAATTATGTGATCCTTACTAGCTGGAAGTAAGTGAGATGGGGCATGAAGTTATTTCTAGGAGTTGGAGACATACAACGTTTAGCTCAGTTCTGGGCATCTTTGAAATACCTATACAAACTTGTTCCTACATAGTAACTTGCAACTTTGAATGAGAATGTGCTTGCTTGCAGCAACGTGCTATATGTTCTGAATGCCCGAATTGGGAATCTGTGTCAAAACTTTGTTAGGAATTATGTGATCCTTACTAGCTGGAAGTAAGGGAGATGGGGCATGAAGTTATTTCTAGGAGTTGGACACATACCAAGTTTAGCTCAGTTCTGGGCATCTTTGAAATACCTATACAAACTTGTTCCTACATAGTAACTTGCAACTTTAAATGAGAATGTGCTTGCTTACAGCAACGTGCTATATGCTCTGAATGCCAGAAAAGGGAATCTGTGTCAAAACTTTGTTAGGAATTATGTGATCCTTACTAGCTGGAAGTAAGTGAGATGGGGCATGAAGTTATTTCTAGGAGTTGGAGACATACAACGTTTAGCTCAGTTCTGGGCATCTTTGAAATACCTATACAAACTTGTTCCTACATAGTAACTTGCAACTTTGAATGAGAATGTGCTTGCTTGCAGCAACGTGCTATGTGTTCTGAATGCCCGAATTGGGAATCTGTGTCAAAACTTTGTTAGGAATTATGTGATCCTTACTAGCTGGAAGTAAGGGAGATGGGGCATGAAGTTATTTCTAGGAGTTGGAGACATATCAAGTTTAGCTCAGTTCTGGGCATCTTTGAAATACCTATACAAACTTGTTCCTACATAGTAACTTGCATCTTTGAATGAGAATGTGCTTGCTTGCAGCAAAGTGCTATATGTTCTGAATGCCCGAATTGGGAGTCTGTGTCAAAACTTTGTTAGGAATTATGTGATCCTTACTAGCTGGAAGTAAGGGAGATGGATCATGAAGTTATTTCTAGGAGTTGGACACATACCAAGTTTAGCTCAGTTCTGGGCATCTTTGAAATACCTATACAAACTTGTTCCTACATAGTAACTTGCATCTTTGAATGAGAATGTGCTTCCTTACAGCAACGTGCTATATGTTCTGAATGCCCGAATTGGGAATCTGTGTCAAAACTTTGTTAGGAATTATGTGATCCTTACTAGCTGGAAGTAAGTGAGATGGGGTATGAAATTATTTCTAGGAGTTGGACACATACCAAGTTTAGCTCAGTTCTGGGCATCTTTGAAATACCATACAAACTTGTTCCTACATAGTAACTTGCAACTTTGAATGAGAATGTGCTTGCTTACAGCAACGTGCTATATGTTCTGAACGCCCGAATTGGGAATCTGTGTCAAAACTTTGTTAGAAATTATGTGATCCTTACTAGCTGGAAGTAAGTGAGATGGGGCATGAAGTTATTTCTAGGAGTTGGACAGATACCAAGTTTAGCTCAGTTCTGGGCATGTTTGAAATAGCTATACAAACTTGTTCCTACATAGTAACTTGCAACTTTGAATGAGAATGTACTTGCTTCCAGCAACGTGCTATATGTTCTGAATGCCCGAATTGGGAATCTCTGTCAAAACTTTGTTAGGAATTATGTGATCCTTACTAGCTGGAAGTAAGGGAGATGGGGCGTGAAGGTATTTCTAGGAGTTGGACACATACCAAGTTTAGCTCACTTCTGGGCATCTTTGAAATACCTATACAAACTTGTTCTTACATAGTAACTTGCAACTTTGAATGAGAATGTGCTTGCTTACAGCAACGTGCTATATGTTCTGAGTGCCCGAATTGGGAATCTGTGTCAAAACTTTGTTAGGAATTATGTGATCCTTACTAGCTGGAAGTAAGTGAGATGGGGTATGAAATTATTTCTAGGAGTTGGACAGATACCAAGTTTAGCTCAGTTCTGGGCATCTTTGAAATACCATACAAACTTGTTCCTACATAGTAACTTGCAACTTTGAATGAGAATGTGCTTGCTTACAGCAACGTGCTATATGTTCTGAACGCCCGAATTGGGAATCTGTGTCAAAACTTTGTTAGAAATTATGTGATCCTTACTAGCTGGAAGTAAGGGAGTTGGGGCGTGAAGATATTTCTAGGAGTTGGACACACACCAAGTTTAGCTCAGTTCTGGGCATCTTTGAAATACCTATACAAACTTGTTCCTACATAGTAACTTGCAACTTTGAATGAGAATGTGCTTGCTTACAGCAACGTGCTATATGTTCTGAATGCCCGAATTGGGAATCTGTGTCAAAACTTTGTTACGAATTATGTGATCCTTACTAGCTGGAAGTAAGGCAGATGGGGCATGAAGTTATTTCTAGGAGTTGGACACATACCAAGTTTAGCTCAGTTCTGGGCATCTTTGAAATACCTATACAAACTTGTTCTTACATAGTAACTTGCAACTTTGAATGAGAATGTGCTTGCTTACAGCAACGTGCTATATGTTCTGAATGCCCGAATTGGGAATCTGTGTCAAAACTTTGTTAGGAAT
Source organism: Diceros bicornis minor (assembly GCF_020826845.1). Taxonomy (NCBI): domain Eukaryota; kingdom Metazoa; phylum Chordata; class Mammalia; order Perissodactyla; family Rhinocerotidae; genus Diceros; species Diceros bicornis. Next base: position 2,204,160 of record NC_080779.1, read on the forward strand.
TATGTGATCCTTACTAGCTGGAAGTAAGGGAGATGGGGCATGAAGTTATTTCTAGGAGTTGGAGACATACAACGTTTAGCTCAGTTCTGGGCATCTTTGAAATACCTATACAAACTTGTTCCTACATAGTAACTTGCAACTTTGAATGAGAATGTGCTTGCTTGCAGCAACGTGCTATATGTTCTGAATGCCCGAATTGGGAATCTGTGTCAAAACTTTGTTAGGAATTATGTGATCCTTACTAGCTGGAAGTAAGGGAGATGGGGCATGAAGTTATTTCTAGGAGTTGGACAGATACCAAGTTTAGCTCAGTTCTGTGCATGTTTGAAATAGCTATACAAACTTGTTCCTACATAGTAACTTGCAACTTTGAATGAGAATGTGCTTGCTTCCAGCAACGTGCTATATGTTCTGAATGCCCGAATTGGGAATCTCTGTCAAAACTTTGTTAGGAATTATGTGATCCTTACTAGCTGGAAGTAAGGGAGATGGGGCGTGAAGTTATTTCTAGGAGTTGGACACATACCAAGTTTAGCTCACTTCTGGGCATCTTTGAAATACCTATACAAACTTGTTCCTACATAGTAACTTGCAACTTTGAATGAGAATGTGCTTGCTTACAGCAACGTGCTATATGTTCTGAATGCCCGAATTGGGAATCTGTGTCAAAATTTGTTAGGAATTATGTGATCCTTACTAGCTGGAAGTAAGGGAGTTGGAGTATCAAGATATTTCTAGGAGTTGGACACATACCAAGTTTAGCTCAGTTCTGGGCATCTTTGAAATACCTATACAAACTTGTTCCTACATAGTAACTTGCAACTTTGAAAGAGAATGTGCTTGCTTACAGCAACGTGCTATATGCTCTGAATGCCCGAATTGGGAATCTGTGTCAAAACTTTGTTAGGAATTATGTGATCCTTACTAGCTGGAAGTAAGTGAGATGGGGCATGAAGTTATTTCTAGGAGTTGGAGACATACAACGTTTAGCTCAGTTCTGGGCATCTCTGAAATACCTATACAAACTTGTTCCTACATAGTAACTTGCAACTTTGAATGAGAATGTTCTTGCTTACAGCAACGTGCTAAATGTTCTGAATGCCCGAATTGGGAATCTGTGTCAAAACTTTGTTAGGAATTATGTGATCCTTACTAGCTGGAAGTAAGTGAGATGGGGCATGAAGTTATTTCTAGGAGTTGGAGACATACAACGTTTAGCTCAGTTCTGGGCATCTTTTAAATACCTATACAAACTTGTTCCTACATAGTAACTTGAATCTTTGAATGAGAATGTGCTTGCTTAGAGCAACGTGCTATATGTTCTGAATGCCCGAATTGGGAATATGTGTCAAATCTTTGTTAGGAATTATGTGATCCTTACTAGCTGGAAGTAAGGGAGATGGGGCATGAAGTTATTTCTAGGAGTTGGACACATACCAAGTTTAGCTCAGTTCTGGGCATCTTTGAAATACCTATACAAACTTGTTCCTACATAGTAACTTGCAACTTTGAATGAAAATGTGCTTGCTTACAGCAACATGCTATATGTTCTGAATGCCCGAATAGAGAATCTGTGTCAAAACTTTGTTAGAAACTATGTGATCCTTACTAGATGGAAGTAAAGTAGTCGGGGCATGAAGGTGTTTCTAGGCGTTGGACACATACGAAGTTTAGCACAGTTCTGGGCATCTTTGAATTACCTATACAAACTTTTTCCTACATAGTAACTTGCAACTTTGAATGAGAATGTGCTTGCTTGCAGCAACGTGCTATATGTTCTGAATGCCCGAATTGGGAATCTGTGTCAAAACTTTGTTAGAAATTATGTGATCCTTACTAGCTGGAAGTAATGGAGATGGGGCATGAAGTTATTTCTAGGAGTTGGACACATACCAAGTTTAGCTCAGTTCTGGGCATCTTTGAAATACCTATACAAACTTGTTCCTACATAGTAACTTGCAACTTTGAATGAGAATGTGCTTGCTTCCAGCAACGTGCTATATGTTCTGAATGCCCGAATTGGGAATCTGTGTCAAAACTTTGTTAGGAATTATGTGATCCTTACTAGCTGGAAGTAAGGGAGATGGGGCATGAAGTTATTTCTAGGAGTTGGACAGATACCAAGTTTAGCTCAGTTCTGGGCATCTTTGAAATACCTATACAAACTTGTTCCTACATAGTAACTTGCAACTTTGAATGAGAATGTGCTTGCTTACAGCAACGTGCTATATGTTCTGAATGCCCGAATTGGGAATCTGTGTCAAAATTTGTTAGGAATAATATGATCCTTACTAGCTGGAAGTAAGGGAGATGGGGCATGAAGTTATTTCTAGGAGTTGGACACATACCAAGTTTAGCTCAGTTCTGGGCATCTTTGAAATACCTATACAAACTTGTTCCTACATAGTAACTTGCAACTTTGAATGAGAATGTGCTTGCTTCCAGCAACGTGCTATATGTTCTGAATGCCCGAATTGGGAATCTGTGTCAAAACTTTGTTAGGAATTATGTGATCCTTACTAGCTGGAAGTAAGGGAGTTGGAGTATCAAGATATTTCTAGGAGTTGGACACATACCAAGTTTAGCTCAGTTCTGGGCATCTTTGAAATACCTATACAAACTTGTTCCTACATAGTAACTTGCAACTTTGAAAGAGAATGTGCTTGCTTACAACAACGTGCTATATGCTCTGAATGCCCGAAAAGGGAATCTGTGTCAAAACTTTGTTAGGAGTTATGTGATCCTTACTAGCTGGAAGTAGGTGAAATGGGGCATGAAGTTATTTCTAGGAGTTGGAGACATACAACTTTTAGCTCAGTTCTGGGCATCTCTGAAATACCTATACAAACTTGTTCCTACATAGTAACTTGCAACTTTGAATGAGAATGTTCTTGCTTACAGCAACGTGCTATATGTTCTGAATGCCCGAATTGGGAATCTGTGTCAAAACTTTGTTAGGAATTATGTGATCCTTACTAGCTGGAAGTAAGTGAGATGGGGCATGAAGTTATTTCTAGGAGTTGGAGACATACAACGTTTAGCTCAGTTCTGGGCATCTTTGAAATACCTATACAAACTTGTTCCTACATAGTAACTTGCATCTTTGAATGAGAATGTGCTTGCTTACAGCAACGTGCTATATGTTCTGAATGCCCGAATTTGGAATATGTGTCAAATCTTTGTTAGGAATTATGTGATCCTTACTAGCTGGAAGTAAGGGAGATGGGGCATGAAGTTATTTCTAGGAGTTGGACACATACCAAGTTTAGCTCAGTTCTGGGCATCTTTGAAATACCTATACAAACTTGTTCCTACATAGTAACTTGCAACTTTGAATGAAAATGTGCTTGCTTACAGCAACATGCTATATGTTCTGAATGCCCGAATAGAGAATCTGTGTCAAAACTTTGTTAGAAACTATGTGATCCTTACTAGATGGAAGTAAAGTAGTTGGGGCATGAAGGTGTTTCTAGGCGTTGGACACATACGAAGTTTAGCACAGTTCTGGGCATCTTTGAAATACCTATACAAACTTGTTCCTACATAGTAACTTGCAACTTTGAATGAGAATGTGCTTGCTTGCAGCAACGTGCTATATGTTCTGAATGCCCGAATTGGGAATCTGTGTCAAAACTTTGTTAGAATTTATGTGATCCTTACTAGCTGGAAGTAAGGGAGATGGGGCATGAAGTTATTTCTAGGAGTTGGACAGATACCAAGTTTAGCTCAGTTCTGGGCATCTTTGAAATACCTATACAAACTTGTTCCTACATAGTAACTTGCAACTTTGAATGAGAATGTGCTTGCTTCCAGCAACGTGCTATATGTTCTGAATGCCCGAATTGGGAATCTGTGTCAAAACTTTGTTAGGAATTATGTGATCCTTACTAGCTGGAAGTAAGGGAGATGGGGCATGAAGTTATTTCTAGGAGTTGGACACATACCAAGTTTAGCTCAGTTCTGGGCATCTTTGAAATACCTATACAAACTTGTTCCTACATAGTACCTTGCAACTTTGAATGAGAATGTGCTTGCTTACAGCAACGTGCTATATGTTCTGAATGCCCGAATTGGGAATCTGTGTCAAAATTTGTTAGGAATAATATGATCCTTACTAGCTGGAAGTAAGGGAGTTGGGGCATTAAGGTATTTCTAGGAGTTGGACACATACCAAGCTTAGCTCAGTTCTGGGCATCTTTGAAATACCTATACAAACTTGTTCCTACATAGTAACTTGCAACTTTGAATGAGAATGTGCTTGCTTACAGCAACGTGCTATATGCTCTGAATGCCCGAAAAGGGAATCTGTGTCAAAACTTTGTTAGGAATTATGTGATCCTTACTAGCTGGAAGTAAGTGAGATGGGGCATGAAGTTATTTCTAGGAGTTGGAGACATACAACGTTTAGCTCAGTTCTGGGCATCTTTGAAATACCTATACAAACTTGTTCCTACATAGTAACTTGCAACTTTGAATGAGAATGTGCTTGCTTACAGCAACGTGCTATATGTTCTGAATGCCCGATTTGGGAATCTGTGTCAAAACTTTTTAGAAATTATGTGATCCTTACTAGATGGAAGTAAGGGAGTTGGGGCATAAAGGTATTTCTAGGAGTTGGTCACATACCAAGTTTAGCACAGTTCTGGGCATCTTTGAAATACCTATACAAACTTGTTCCTACATAGTAACTTGCAACTTTGAATGAGAATGTGCTTGCTTACAGCAACGTGCTATATGTTCTGAATGCCCGAATTGGGAATCTGTGTCAAAACTTTTTTAGGAATTATGTGATCCTTACTAGCTGGAAGTAAGGGAGATGGGGCATGAAGTTATTTCTAGGAGTTGGAGACATACCAAGTTTAGCTCAGTTCTGGGCATCTTTGAAATACCTATACAAACTTGTTCTTACATAGTAACTTGCAACTTTGAATGAGAATGTGCTTGCTTACAGCAACGTGCTATATGTTCTGAATGCCCGAATTGGGAATCTGTGTCAAAACTTTGTTAGGAATTATGTGATCCTTACTAGCTGGGAGTAAGGGAGATGGGGCATGAAGTTATTTCTAGGAGTTGGAGACATACCAAGTTTAGCTCAGTTCTGGGCATCTTTGAAATACCTATACAAACTTGTTCCTACATAGTAACTTGCAACTTTGAATGAGAATGTGCTTGCTTGCAGCAACGTGCTATATGTTCTGAATGCCCGAATTGGGAATCTGTGTCAAAACTTTGTTAGGAATTATGTGATCCTTACTAGCTGGAAGTAAGGGAGATGGAGCATGAAATTTTTTCCAGGAGTTGGACACATACCAAGTTTAGCTCAGTTCTGGGCATCTTTGATATACCTATACAAACTTGTTCCTACATAGTAACTTGCAACTTTGAATGAGAATGTGCTTGCTTACAGCAACGTGCTATATGTTCTGAATGCCCGAATTGGGAATCTGTGTCAAAACTTTGTTAGGAATTATGTGATCCTTACTAGCTGGAAGTAAGTGAGATGGGGCATGAAGTTATTTCTAGGAGTTGGAGACATACAACGTTTAGCTCAGTTCTGGGCATCTTTGAAATACCTATACAAACTTGTTCCTACATAGTAACTTGCAACTTTGAATGAGTTTGTGCTTGCTTACAGCAACGTGCTATATGTTCTGAATGCCCGAATAGGGAATCTGTGTCAAAACTTTCTTAGAAATTATGTGATCCTTACTAGATGGAAGTAAGGGAGTTGGGGCATGAAGGTATTTCTAGGAGTTGGAGACATACCAAGTTTAGCTCAGTTCTGGGCATCTTTGAAATACCTATACAAACTTGTTCTTACATAGTAACTTGCAACTTTGAATGAGAATGTGCTTGCTTGCAGCAACGTGCTATATGTTCTGAATGCCCGAATTGGTAATCTGTGTCAAAACTTTGTTAGGAATTATGTGATCCTTACTAGCTGGAAGTAAGGGAGATGGAGCATGAAGTTATTTCTAGGAGTTGGACACATACCAAGTTTAGCTCAGTTCTGGGCATCTTTGATATACCTATACAAACTTGTTCCTACATAGTAACTTGCAACTTTGAATGAGAATGTGCTTGCTTACAGCAACGTGCTATATGTTCTGAATGCCCGAATTGGGAATCTGTGTCAAAACTTTGTTAGGAATTATGTGATCCTTACTAGCTGGAAATAAGTGAGATGGGGCATGAAGTTATTTCTAGGAGTTGGAGACATACAACGTTTAGCTCAGTTCTGGGCATCTTTGAAATACCTATACAAACTTGTTCCTACATAGTAACTTGCAACTTTGAATGAGAATGTGCTTGCTTACAGCAACGTGCTATATGTTCTGAATGCCCGAATAGGGAATCTGTGTCAAAACTTTTTTAGAAATTATGTGATCCTTACTAGATGGAAGTAAGGGAGTTGGGGCATGAAGGTATTTCTAGGAGTTGGACACATACCAAGTTTAGCACAGTTCTGGGCATCTTTGAAATACCTATACAAACTTGTTCCTACATAGTAACTTGCAACTTTGAATGAGAATGTGCTTGCTTACAGCAACGTGCTATATGTTCTGAATGCCCGAATTGGGAATCTGTGTCAAAACTTTGTTAGGAATTATGTGATCCTTACTAGCTGGAAGTAAGGGAGATGGGGCATGAAGTTATTTCTAGGAGTTGGAGACATACCAAGTTTAGCTCAGTTCTGGGCATCTTTGAAATACCTATACAAACTTGTTCTTACATAGTAACTTGCAACTTTGAATGAGAATGTGCTTGCTTACAGCAACGTGCTATATGTTCTGAATGCCCGAATTGGGAATCTGTGTCAAAAATGTTAGGAATTATGTGATCCTTACTAGCTGGAAGTAAGGGAGATGGGGCATGAAGTTATTTCTAGGAGTTGGAGACATACCAAGTTTAGCTCAGTTCTGGGCATCTTTGAAATGCCTATACAAACTTGTTCCTACATAGTAACTTGCAACTTTGAATGAGAATGTGCTTGCTTGCAGCAACGTGCTATATGTTCTGAATGCCCGAATTGGGAATCTGTGTCAAAACTTTGTTAGGAATTATGTGATCCTTACTAGCTGGAAGTAAGGGAGATGGGGCATGAAGTTATTTCTAGGAGTTGGACACATACCAAGTTTAGCTCAGTTCTGGGCATCTTTGAAATACCTATACAAACTTGTTGCTCCATAGTAACTTGCAACTTTGAATGAGAATGTGCTTGCTTACAGCAACGTGCTATATGTTCTGAATGCCCGAATTGGGAATTTGTGTCAAAATTTTTTAAGAAATATGTGATCCTTACTAGCTGGAAGTAAGGGAGTTGGGGCATGAAGGTATTTCTAGGAGTTGGACACATACCAAGTTTAGCTCAGTTCTGGGCATCTTTAAAATACCTATACAAACTTCTTGCTACATAGTAACTTGCAACTTTGAATGAGAATGTGCTTGCTTACAGCAACGTGCTATATGTTCTGAATGCCCGAATTGGGAATCTGTGTCAAAACTTTGTTAGGAATTATGTGATCCTTACTAGCTGGAAGTAAGGGAGATGGGGCATGAAGTTATTTCTAGGAGTTGGAGACATACCAAGTTTAGCTCAGTTCTGGGCATCTTTGAAATACCTATACAAACTTGTTCCTACATAGTAACTTGCAACTTTGAATGAGAATGTGCTTGCTTGCAGCAACGTGCTATATGTTCTGAATGCCCGAAAAGGGAATCTGTGTCAAAACTTTGTTAGGAATTATGTGATCCTTACTAGCTGGAAGTAAGGGAGATGGGGCATGAAGTTATTTCTAGGAGTTGGACACATACCAAGTTTAGCACAGTTCTGGGCATCTTTGAAATACCTATACAAACTTGTTCCTACATAGTAACTTGCAACTTTGAATGAGAATGTGCTTGCTTGCAGCAACGTGCTATGTGTTCTGAATGGCCGAATTGGGAATCTGTGTCAAAACTTTGTTAGGAATTATGTGATCCTTACTAGCTGGAAGTAAGGGATATGGGGCATGAAGTTATTTCTAGGAGTTGGACACATACCAAGTTTAGCTCAGTTCTGGGCATCTTTGAAATACCTATACAAACTTGTTCCTACATAGTAACTTGCAACTTTGAATGAGAATGTGCTTGCTTACAGCAACGTGCTATATGTTCTGAATGCCCGAATTGGGAATCTGTGTCAAAATTTGTTAGGAATAATATGATCCTTACTAGCTGGATGTAAGGGAGTTGGGGCATTAAGGTATTTCTAGGAGTTGGACACATACCAAGCTTAGCTCAGTTCTGGGCTTCTTTGAAATACCTATACAAACTTGTTCCTACATAGTAACTTGCAACTTTGAATGAGAATGTGCTTGCTTACAGCAACGTGCTATATGTTCTGAATGCCCGAATTGGGAATCTGTGTCAAAACTTTGTTAGGATTTTGTGATCCTTACTAGCTGGAAGTAAGGGAGATGGGGCATGAAGTTATTTCTAGGAGTTGGAGACATACCAAGTTTAGCTCAGTTCTGGGCATCTTTGAAATACCTATACAAACTTGTTCTTACATAGTAACTTGCAACTTTGAATGAGAATGTGCTTGCTTACAGCAACGTGCTATATGTTCTGAATGCCCGAATTGGGAATCTGTGTCAAAACTTTGTTAGGAATTATGTGATCCTTACTAGCTGGAAGTAAGTGAGATGGGGCATGAAGTTATTTCTAGGAGGTGGAGACATACAACGTTTAGCTCAGTTCTGGGCATCTTTGAAATACCTATACAAACTTGTTCCTACATAGTAACTTGCAACTTTGAATGAGAATGTGCTTGCTTACAGCAACGTGCTATATGTTCTGAATGACCGAATTGGGAATCTGTGTCAAAACTTTGTTAGGAATTATGTGATCCTCACTAGCTGGAAGTAAGAGAGATGGAGCATGAAGTTATTTCTAGGAGTTGTACACATACCAACTTTAGCTCAGTTCTGGGCATCTTTGAAATACCTATACAAACTTGTTCCTACATAGTAACTTGCATCTTTGAATGAGAATGTGCTTGCTTACAGCAACGTGCTATATGTTCTGAATGCCCGAATTGGGAATCTGTGTCAAAATTTGTTAGGAATTATGTGATCCTTACTAGCTGGAATTAAGGGAGTTGGGGCATGAAGGTATTTCTAGGAGTTGGACACATACAAAGTTTAGCACAGTTCTGGGCATCTTTGAAATACCTATACAAACTTGTTCCTACATAGTAACTTGCAACTTTGAATGAGAATGTGCTTGCTTACAGCAACGTGCTATATGCTCTGAATGCCCGAAAAGGGAATCTGTGTCAAAACTTTGTTAGGAATTATGTGATCCTTACTAGCTGGAAGTAAGTGAGATGGGGCATGAAGTTATTTCTAGGAGTTGGAGACATACAACTTTTAACTCAGTTCTGGGCATCTTTGAAATACCTATACAAACTTGTTCCTACATAGTAACTTGCAACTTTGAATGAGAATGTGCTTGCTTGCAGCAACGTGCTATATGTTCTGAATGCCCGAATTGGGAATCTGTGTCAAAATTTTGTTAGGAATTATGTGATCCTTACTAGCTGGAAGTAAGGGAGATGGGGCATGAAGTTATTTCTAGGAGTTGGACACATACCAAGTTTAGCTCAGTTCTGGGCATCTTTGAAATACCTATACAAACTTGTTCCTACATAGTAACTTGCAACTTTGAATGAGAATGTGCTTGCTTACAGCAACGTGCTATATGCTCTGAATGCCCGAAAAGGGAATCTGTGTCAAAACTTTGTTAGGAATTATGTGATCCTTACTAGCTGGAAGTAAGGGACATGGGGCATGAAGTTATTTCTAGGAGTTGGAGACATACAACGTTTAGCTCAGTTCTGGGCATCTTTGAAATACCTATACAAACTTGTTCCTACATAGTAACTTGCAACTTTGAATGAGAATGTGCTTGCTTGCAGCAACGTGCTATGTGTTCTGAATGCCCGAATTGGGAATCTGTGTCAAAACTTTGTTAGGAATTATGTGATCCTTACTAGCTGGAAGTAAGGGAGATGGGGCATGAAGTTATTTCTAGGAGTTGGACACATACCAAGTTTAGCTCAGTTCTGGGCATCTTTGAAATACCTATACAAACTTGTTCCTACATAGTAACTTGCAACTTTGAATGAGAATGTGCTTGCTTACAGCAACGTGCTATATGTTCTGAATGCCCGAATTGGGAATCTGTGTCAAAATTTGTTAGGAATAATATGATCCTTACTAGCTGGAAGTAAGGGAGTTGGGGCATTAAGGTATTTCTATGAGTTGGACACATACCAAGCTTAGCTCAGTTCTGGGCATCTTTGAAATACGTATACAAACTTGTTCCTACATAGTAACTTGCAACTTTGAATGAGAATGTGCTTGCTTACAGCAACGTGCTATATGTTCTGAATGCCCGAATAGGGAATCTGTGTCAAAACTTTGTTAGAAATTATGTGATCCTTACTAGATGGAAGTAAGGGAGTTGGGGCATAAAGGTATTTCTAGGAGTTGCACACATACCAAGTTTAGCTCAGTTCTGGGCATCTTTGAAATACCTATACAAACTTGTTCTTACATAGTAACTTGCAACTTTGAATGAGAATGTGCTTGCTTACAGCAACGTGCTATATGTTCTGAATGCCCGAATTGGGAATCTGTGTCAAAACTTTGTTAGGAATTATGTGATCCTTACTAGCTGGAAGTAAGGGAGATGGGGCATGAAGTTATTTCTAGGAGTTGGAGACATACCAAGTTTAGCTCAGTTCTGGGCATCTTTGAAATGCCTATACAAACTTGTTCCTACATAGTAACTTGCAACTTTGAATGAGAATGTGCTTGCTTGCAGCAACGTGCTATATGTTCTGAATGCCCGAATTGGGAATCTGTGTCAAAACTTTGTTAGGAATTATGTGATCCTTACTAGCTGGAAGTAAGGGAGATGGAGCATGAAGTTATTTCCAGGAGTTGGACACATACCAAGTTTAGCTCAGTTCTGGGCATCTTTGATATACCTATACAAACTTGTTCCTACATAGTAACTTGCAACTTTGAATGAGAATGTGCTTGCTTACAGCAACGTGCTATATGTTCTGAATGCCCGAATTGGGAATCTGTGTCAAAACTTTGTTAGGAATTATGTGATCCTTACTAGCTGGAAGTAAGTGAGATGGGGCATGAAGTTATTTCTAGGAGTTGGAGACATACAACGTTTAGCTCAGTTCTGGGCATCTTTGAAATACCTATACAAACTTGATCCTACATAGTAACTTGCAACTTTGAATGAGAATGTGCTTGCTTACAGCAACGTGCTATATGTTCTGAATGCCCGAATAGGGAATCTGTGTCAAAACTTTGTTAGAAATTATGTGATCCTTACTAGATGGAAGTAAGGGAGTTGGGGCATGAAGGTATTTCTAGGAGTTGGACACATACCAAGCTTAGCACAGTTCTGGGCATCTTTGAAATGCCTATACAAACTTGTTCCTACATAGTAACTGGCAACTTTGAATGAGAATGTGCTTGCTTACAGCAACGTGCTATATGTTCTGAATGCCCGAATTTGGAATCTGTGTCAAAACTTTGTTAGGAATTATGTCATCCTTACTAGCTGGAAGTAAGGGAGATGGGGCATGAAGTTATTTCTAGGAGTTGGAGACATACAACGTTTAGCTCAGTTCTGGGCATTTTTGAAATACCTATACAAACTTGTTCCTACATAGTAACTTGCAACTTTGAATGAGAATGTGCTTGCTTACAGCAACGTGCTATATGTTCTGAATGCCCGAATTGGGAATCTGTGTCAAAACTTTGTTAGGAATTATGTGATCTTTACTAGCTGGAAGTAAGTGAGATGGGGCATGAAGTTATTTCTAGGAGTTGGAGACATACAACGATTAGCTCAGTTCTGGGCATCTTTGAAATACCTATACAAACTTGTTCCTACATAGTAACTTGCAACTTTGAATGAGAATGTGCTTCCTTACAGCAACGTGCTCTATGTTCTGAATGCCCGAATAGGGAATCTGTGTCAAAACTTTGTTAGAAATTATGTGATCCTTACTAGATGGAAGTAAGGGAGTTGGGGCATAAAGGTATTTCTAGGAGTTGGACACATACCAAGTTTAGCACAGTTCTGGGCATCTTTGAAATACCTATACAAACTTGTTCCTACATAGTAACTTGCAACTTTGAATGAGAATGTGCTTGCTTACAGCAACGTGCTATATGTTCTGAATGCCCGAATTGGGAATCTGTGTCAAAACTCTTTTAGGAATTATGTGATCCTTACTAGCTGGAAGTAAGGGAGATGGGGCATGAAGTTATTTCTAGGAGTTGGACACATACCAAGTTTAGCTCAGTTCTGGGCATCTTTGAAATACCTATACAAACTTGTTCTTACATAGTAACTTGCAACTTTGAATGAGAATGTGCTTGCTTACAGCAACGTGCTATATGTTCTGAATGCCCGAATTGGGAATCTGTGTCAAAACTTTGTTAGGAATTATGTGATCCTTAATAGCTGGAAGTAAGGGGGATGGGGCATGAAGTTATTTCTAGGAGTTGGAGACATACAACGATTAGCTCAGTTCTGGGCATCTTTGAAATACCTATACAAACTTGTTCCTACATAGTAACTTGCAACTTTGAATGAGAATGTGCTTCCTTACAGCAACGTGCTCTATGTTCTGAATGCCCGAATAGGGAATCTGTGTCAAAACTTTGTTAGAAATTATGTGATCCTTACTAGATGGAAGTAAGGGAGTTGGGGCATAAAGGTATTTCTAGGAGTTGGACACATACCAAGTTTAGCACAGTTCTGGGCATCTTTGAAATACCTATACAAACTTGTTCCTACATAGTAACTTGCAACTTTGAATGAGAATGTGCTTGCTTACAGCAACGTGCTATATGTTCTGAATGCCCGAATTGGGAATCTGTGTCAAAACTTTTTTAGGAATTATGTGATCCTTACTAGCTGGAAGTAAGGGAGATGGGGCATGAAGTTATTTCTAGGAGTTGGACACATACCAAGTTTAGCTCAGTTCTGGGCATCTTTGAAATACCTATACAAACTTGTTCTTACATAGTAACTTGCAACTTTGAATGAGAATGTGCTTGCTTACAGCAACGTGCTATATGTTCTGAATGCCCGAATTGGGAATCTGTGTCAAAACATTGTTAGGAATTATGTGATCCTTAATAGCTGGAAGTAAGGGGGATGGGGAATGAAGTTATTTCTAGGAGTTGGAGACATATCAAGTTTAGCTTAGTTCTGGGCATCTTTGAAATACCTATACAAACTTGTTCCTACATAGTAACTTGCAACTTTGAATGAGAATGTGCTTGCTTGCAGCAACGTGCTATATGTTGTGAATGCCCGAATTGGGAATCTGTGTCAAAACTTTGTTAGGAATTATGTGACCCTTACTAGTTGGAAGTAAGGGAGATGGAGCATGAAGTTATTTCCAGGAGTTGGACACATACCAAGTTTAGCTCAGTTCTGGGCATCTTTGAAATACCTATACAAACTTGTTCCTACGTACTAACTTGCAACTTTGAATGAGAATGTGCTTGCTTACAGCAACGTGCTATATGTTCTGAATGCCCGAATAGGGAATCTGTGTCAAAACTTTGTTAGAAACTATGTGATCCTTACTAGATGGAAGTAAGGTAGTTGGGGCATGAAGGTGTTTCTAGGCGTTGGACACATACGAAGTTTAGCACAGTTCTGGGCATCTTTGAAATACCTGTACAAACTTGTTCCTACATAGTAACTTGCAACTTTGAATGAGAATGTGCTTGCTTACAGCAACGTGCTATATGTTCTGAATGCCCGAATTAGGAATCTGTATCAAACTTTGTTAGGAATTATGTGATCCTTACTAGCTGGAAGTAAGTGAGATGGGGCATGAAATTATTTCTAGGAGTTGGAAACATACCAAGTTTAGCTCAGTTCTGGGCATCTTTGAAATACCATACAAACTTGTTCCTACATAGTAACTTGCAACTTTGAATGAGAATGTGCTTGCTTACGACAACGTGCTATATGTTCTGAATGCCCGAATTGGGAATCTGTGTCAAAATTTGTTAGGAATTATGTGATCCTTACTACCTGGAAGTAAGGGAGATGGGGAATGAAGTTATATCTAGGAGTTGGAGACATACCAAGTTTAGCTCAGTTCTCCGCATCTTTGAAAGACCTATACAAACTTGTTCCTACATAGTAACTTGCAACTTTCAATGAGAATGTGCTTGCTTGCGGCAACGTGCTATATGTTCTGAAGGCTTGAATTGGGAATCTGTGTCAAAACTTTGTTAGGAATGATGTGATCCTTACTAGCTGGAAGTAAGGAAGATGGGGCATGAACTTATTTCTAGGAGTTGGACACATACCAAGTTTAGCTCAGTTCTGGGCATCTTTGAAATACCTATACAAACTTGTTCCTACATAGTAACTTGCAACTTTGAATGAGAATGTGCTTGCTTACAGCAACGTGCTATATGTTCTGAATGCCCGAATTGGGAATCTGTGTCAAAACTTTGTTAGGAATTATGTGATCCTTACTAGCTGGAAGTAAGGGAGATGGTGCATGAAGTTATTTCTAGGAGTTGGACACATACTAAGTTTAGCTCAGGTCTGGGCATCTTTGAAATACCTATACAAACTTGTTCCTACATATTAACTTGCAACTTTGAATGAGAATGTGCTTGCTTTCAGCAACGTGCTATATGTTCTGAATGCCCGAATTGGGAATCTGTGTCAAAATTTGTTAGGAATTATGTGATCCTTACTAGCTGGAAGTAAGGGAGTTGAGGCATGAAGGTATTTCTAGGAGTTGGACACACACCAAGTTTAGCACAGTTCTGGGCATCTTAGAAATACCTATACAAACTTGTTCCTACATAGTAACTGGCAACTTTGAATGAGAATGTGCTTGCTTACGGCAACGTGCTATATGTTCTGAATGCCCGAATTGGGAATCTGTGTCAAAACTTTGTTAGAAATTATGAGATCCTTACTACCTGGAAGTAAGGGAGATGGGGAATGAAGTTATTTCTAGGAGTTGGAGACATACCAAGTTTAGCTCAGTTCTGGGCATCTTTGAAATACCTATACAAACTTGTTCCTACATAGTAACTTGCAACTTTGAATGAGAATGTGCTTGCTTACAGCAACGTGCTATATGTTCTGAATGCCCGAATTGGGAATTTGTGTCAAAATTTTTTAGGAAATATGTGATCCTTACTAGCTGGAAGTAAGGGAGTTGGGGCATGAAGGTATTTCTAGGAGTTGGACACATACCAAGTTTAGCTCAGTTCTGGGCATCTTTAAAATACCTATACAAACTTCTTGCTACATAGTAACTTGCAACTTTGAATGAGAATGTGCTTGCTTACAGCAACGTGCTATATGCTCTGAATGCCCGAAAAGGGAATCTGCGTCAAAACTTTGTTAGGAATTATGTGATCCTTACTAGCTGGAAGTAAGTGAGATGGGGCATGAAGTTATTTCTAGGAGTTGGAGACATACAACGTTTAGCTCAGTTCTGGGCATCTTTGAAATACCTATACAAACTTGTTCCTACATAGTAACTTGCAACTTTGAATGAGAATGTGCTTGCTTGCAGCAACGTGCTATATGTTCTGAATGCCCGAATTGGGAATCTGTGTCAAAACTTTGTTAGGAATTATGTGATCCTTACTAGCTGGAAGTAAGGGAGATGGGGCATGAAGTTATTTCTAGGAGTTGGAGACATACCATGTTTAGCTCAGTTCTGGGCATCTTTGAAATACCTATACAAACTTGTTCCTACATAGTAACTTGCAACTTTGAATGAGAATGTGCTTGCTTACAGCAACATGCTATATGCTCTGAATGCCCGAAAAGGGAATCTGTGTCAAAACTTTGTTAGGAATTATGTGATCCTAACTAGCTGGAAGTAAGGGAGATGGGGCATGAAGTTATTTCTAGGAGTTGGACACATACCAAGTTTAGCACAGTTCTGGGCATCTTTGAAATACCTATACAAACTTGTTCCTACATAGTAACTTGCAACTTTGAATGAGAATGTGCTTGCTTGCAGCAACGTGCTATGTGTTCTGAATGCCCGAATTGGGAATCTGTGTCAAAACTTTGTTCGGAATTATGTGATTCTTACTAGCTGGAAGTAAGGGAGATGGGGCATGAAGTTATTTCTAGGAGTTGGACACATACCAAGTTTAGCTCAGTTCTGGGCATCTTTGAAATACCTATACAAACTTGTTCCTACATAGTAACTTGCAACTTTGAATGAGAATGTGCTTGCTTACAGCAACGTGCTATATGCTCTGAATGCCCGAAAAGGGAATCTGTGTCAAAACTTTGTTAGGAATTATGTGATCCTTACTAGCTGGAAGTAAGGGAGATGGGGCATGAAGTTATTTCTAGGAGTTGGAGACATACAACGTTTAGCTCAGTTCTGGGCATCTTTGAAATACCTATACAAACTTGTTCCTACATAGTAACTTGCAACTTTGAATGAGAATGTGCGTGCTTGCAGCAACGTGCTATGTGTTCTGAATGCCCGAATTGGGAATCTGTGTCAAAACTTTGTTAGGAATTATTTGATCCTTACTAGCTGGAAGTAAGGGAGATGGGGCATGAAGTTATTTCTAGGAGTTGGACACATACCAAGTTTAGCTCAGTTCTGGGCATCTTTGAAATACCTATACAAACTTGTTCCTACATAGTAACTTGCAACTTTGAATGAGAATGTGCTTGCTTACAGCAACGTGCTATATGTTCTGAATGCCCGAATTGGGAATCTGTGTCAAAATTTGTTAGGAATAATATGATCCTTACTAGCTGGAAGTAAGGCAGTTGGGGCATTAAGGTATTTCTATGAGTTGGACACATACCAAGCTTAGCTCAGTTCTGGGCATCTTTGAAATACGTATACAAACTTGTTCCTACATAGTAACTTGCAACTTTGAATGAGAATGTGCTTGCTTACAGCAACGTGCTATATGTTCTGAATGCCCGAATAGGGAATCTGTGTCAAAACTTTGTTAGAAATTATGTGATCCTTACTAGATGGAAGTAAGGGAGTTGGGGCATAAAGGTATTTCTAGGAGTTGGACACATACCAAGTTTAGCACAGTTCTGGGCATCTTTGAAATACCTATACAAACTTGTTCCTACATAGTAACTTGCAACTTTGAATGAGAATGTGCTTGCTTACAGCAACGTGCTATATGTTCTGAATGCCCGAATTGGGAATCTGTGTCAAAACTTTGTTAGGAATTATGTGATCCTTACTAGCTGGAAGTAAGGGAGATGGGGCATGAAGTTATTTCTAGGAGTTGGAGACATACCAAGTTTAGCTCAGTTCTGGGCATCTTTGAAATACCTATACAAACTTGTTCTTACATAGTAACTTGCAACTTTGAATGAGAATGTGCTTGCTTACAGCAACGTGCTATATGTTCTGAATGCCCGAATTGGGAATCTGTGTCAAAACTTTGTTAGGAATTATGTGATCCTTACTAGCTGGAAGTAAGGGAGATGGGGCATGAAGTTATTTCTAGGAGTTGGAGACATACCAAGTTTAGCTCAGTTCTGGGCATCTTTGAAATGCCTATACAAACTTGTTCCTACATAGTAACTTGCAACTTTGAATGAGAATGTGCTTGCTTGCAGCAACGTGCTATATGTTCTGAATGCCCGAATTGGGAATCTGTGTCAAAACTTTGTTAGGAATTATGTGATCCTTACTAGCTGGAAGTAAGGGAGATGGAGCATGAAGTTATTTCCAGGAGTTGGACACATACCAAGTTTAGCTCAGTTCTGGGCATCTTTGATATACCTATACAAACTTGTTCCTACATAGTAACTTGCAACTTTGAATGAGAATGTGCTTGCTTACAGCAACGTGCTATAAGTTCTGAATGCCCGAATTGGGAATCTGTGTCAAAACTTTGTTAGGAATTATGTGATCCTTACTACCTGGAAGTAAGGGAGATGGGGCATGAAATTATTTCTAGGAGTTGGACACATACCAAGTTTAGCTCAGCTCTGGCCATCTTTGAAATACCTATAGAAACTTGTTCCTACATAGTAACTTGCAACTTTGAATGAGAAAGTGCTTGCTTACAGCAACGTGCTATATGTTCTGAATGCCCGAATTGGGAATCTGTGTCAAAACTTTGTTAGGAATTATGTGATCCTTACTAGCTGGAAGTAAGGGAGATGGGGCATGAAGTTATTTCTAGGTGTTGGACACATACCAAGTTTAGCTCAGTTCTGGGCATCTTTGAAATACCTATACAAACTTGTTCCTACATAGTAACTTGCAACTTTGAATGAGAATGTGCTTGCTTACAGCAACGTGCTATATGCTCTGAATGCCCGAAAAGGGAATCTGTGTCAAAACTTTGTTAGGAATTATGTGATCCTTACTAGCTGGAAGTAAGGGAGATGGGGCATGAAGCTATTTCTAGGAGTTGGAGACATACCAAGTTTAGCTGAGTTCTGGGCATCTTTGAAATACCTATACAAACTTGTTCCTACATAGTAACTTGCAACTTTGAATGAGAATGTGCTTGCTTGCAGCAACGTGCTATATGTTCTGAATGCCCGATTTGGGAATCTGAGTCAAAACTTTGTTAGGAATTATGTGATCCTTACTAGCTGGAAGTAAGGGAGATGGGGCATGAAGTTATTTCTAGGAGTTGGACACATACCAAGTTTAGCTCAGTTCTGGGCATCTTTGAAATACCTATACAAACTTGTTCCTACATAGTAACTTGCAACTTTGAATGAGAATGTGCTTGCTTACAGCAACGTGCTATATGCTCTGAATGACCGAAAAGGGATTCTGTGTCAAAACTTTGTTAGGAATTATGTGATCCTTACTAGCTGGAAGTAAGGGAGATGGGGCATGAAGCTATTTCTAGGAGTTGGAGACATACCAAGTTTAGCTGAGTTCTGGGCATCTTTGAAATACCTATACAAACTTGTTCCTACATAGTAACTTGCAACTTTGAATGAGAATGTGCTTGCTTGCAGCAACGTGCTATATGTTCTGAATGCCCGATTTGGGAATCTGAGTCAAAACTTTCTTAGGAATTATGTGATCCTTACTAGCTGGAAGTAAGGGAGATGGGGCATGAAGTTATTTCTATGAATTGGACACATACCAAGTTTAGCTCAGTTCTGGGCATCTTTGAAATACCTATACAAACTTGTTCCTACATAGTAACTTTCAACTTTGAATGAAAATGAGCTTGCTTACAGCAACGTGCTATATGTTCTGAATGCCCGAATTGGGAATCTGTGTCAAAATTTTTTAGGAATTATGTGATCCTTACTAGCTGGAAGTAAGGGAGTTGGGGCATGAAGGTATTTCTAGGAGTTGGACACATACCAAGTTTAGCTCAGTTCTGGGCATCTTTGAAATACCTATACAAACTTGTTCCTACATAGTAACTTGCAACTTTGAATGAGAATGTGCTTGCTTACAGCAACGTGCTATATGCTCTGAATGCCCGAAAAGGGAATCTGTGTCAAAACTTTGTTAGGAATTATGTGATCCTTACTAGCTGGAAGTAAGTGAGATGGGGCATGAAGATATTTCTAGGAGTCGGAGACATACAACGTTTAGCTCAGTTCTGGGCATCTTTGAAATACCTATACAAACTTGTTCCTACATATTAACTTGCAACTTTGAATGAGAATGTGCTTGCTTACAGCAACGTGCTATATGCTCTGAATGCCCGAAAAGGGAATCCGTGTCAAAACTTTGTTAGGAATTATGTGATCCTTACTAGCTGGAAGTAAGTGAGATGTGGCATGAAGTTTTTTCTAGGAGTTGGAGACATACAACGTTTAGCTCAGTTCTGGGCATCTTTGAAATTCCTATACAAACTTGTTCCTACATAGTAACTTGCAACATTGAATGAGAATGTGCTTGCTTACAGCAACGTGCTATATGTTCTGAATGCCCGAATTGGTAATCTGTGTTAAAACTTTGTTAGGAATTATGTGATCCTTACTAGCTGGAAGTAAGAGAGATGGGGCATGAAGTTATTTCTAGGAGTTGGACACATACCAAGTTTAGCTCAGTTCTGGGCATCTTTGAAATACCTATACAAACTTGTTCCTACATAGTATCTTGCAACTTTGAATGAGAATGTGCTTGCTTACAGCAACGTGCTATATGTTCTGAATGCCCGAATTGGGAATCTGTGTCAAAACTTTGTTAGGAATTATGTAATCCTTACTAGCTGGAAGTAAGTGAGATGGGGCATGAAATTATTTCTAGGAGTTGGACACATACCAAGTTTAGCTCAGTTCTGGGCATCTTTGAAATACCTATAGAAACTTGTTCCTACATAGTAACTTGCAACTTTGAATGAGAATGTGCTTGCTTGCAGCAACGTGCTATATGTTCTGAATGCCCGAATTGGGAATCTGTGTCAAAACTTTGTGAGGAATTATGTGATCCTTACTAGCTGGAAGTAAGGGAGATGGGGCATGAAGTTATTTCTAGGAGTTGGACACATACCAAGTTTAGCTCAGTTCTGGGCATCTTTGAAATACCTATACAAACTTGTTCCTACATAGTAACTTGCAACTTTTAATGAGAATGTGCTTGCTTACAGCAACGTGCTATATGCTCTGCATGCCCGAAAAGGGAATCTGTGTCAAAACTTTGTTAGAAATTATGTGATCCTTACTAGATGGAAGTAAGGGAGTTGGGGCATAAAGGTATTTCTAGGAGTTGGACACATACCAAGTTTAGCACAGTTCTGGGCATCTTTGAAATACCTATACAAACTTGTTCCTACATAGTAACTTGCAACTTTGAATGAGAATGTGCTTGCTTACAGCAACGTGCTATATGTTCTGAATGCCCGAATTGGGAATCTGTGTCAAAACTTTTTTAGGAATTATGTGATCCTTACTAGCTGGAAGTAAGGGAGATGGGGCATGAAGTTATTTCTAGGAGTTGGACACATACCAAGTTTAGCTCAGTTCTGGGCATCTTTGAAATACCTATACAAACTTGTTCTTACATAGTAACTTGCAACTTTGAATGAGAATGTGCTTGCTTACAGCAACGTGCTATATGTTCTGAATGCCCGAATTGGGAATCTGTGTCAAAACATTGTTAGGAATTATGTGATCCTTAATAGCTGGAAGTAAGGGGGATGGGGAATGAAGTTATTTCTAGGAGTTGGAGACATATCAAGTTTAGCTTAGTTCTGGGCATCTTTGAAATACCTATACAAACTTGTTCCTACATAGTAACTTGCAACTTTGAATGAGAATGTGCTTGCTTGCAGCAACGTGCTATATGTTGTGAATGCCCGAATTGGGAATCTGTGTCAAAACTTTGTTAGGAATTATGTGACCCTTACTAGTTGGAAGTAAGGGAGATGGAGCATGAAGTTATTTCCAGGAGTTGGACACATACCAAGTTTAGCTCAGTTCTGGGCATCTTTGAAATACCTATACAAACTTGTTCCTACGTACTAACTTGCAACTTTGAATGAGAATGTGCTTGCTTACAGCAACGTGCTATATGTTCTGAATGCCCGAATAGGGAATCTGTGTCAAAACTTTGTTAGAAACTATGTGATCCTTACTAGATGGAAGTAAGGTAGTTGGGGCATGAAGGTGTTTCTAGGCGTTGGACACATACGAAGTTTAGCACAGTTCTGGGCATCTTTGAAATACCTGTACAAACTTGTTCCTACATAGTAACTTGCAACTTTGAATGAGAATGTGCTTGCTTACAGCAACGTGCTATATGTTCTGAATGCCCGAATTAGGAATCTGTATCAAACTTTGTTAGGAATTATGTGATCCTTACTAGCTGGAAGTAAGTGAGATGGGGCATGAAATTATTTCTAGGAGTTGGAAACATACCAAGTTTAGCTCAGTTCTGGGCATCTTTGAAATACCATACAAACTTGTTCCTACATAGTAACTTGCAACTTTGAATGAGAATGTGCTTGCTTACGACAACGTGCTATATGTTCTGAATGCCCGAATTGGGAATCTGTGTCAAAATTTGTTAGGAATTATGTGATCCTTACTACCTGGAAGTAAGGGAGATGGGGAATGAAGTTATATCTAGGAGTTGGAGACATACCAAGTTTAGCTCAGTTCTCCGCATCTTTGAAAGACCTATACAAACTTGTTCCTACATAGTAACTTGCAACTTTCAATGAGAATGTGCTTGCTTGCGGCAACGTGCTATATGTTCTGAAGGCTTGAATTGGGAATCTGTGTCAAAACTTTGTTAGGAATGATGTGATCCTTACTAGCTGGAAGTAAGGAAGATGGGGCATGAACTTATTTCTAGGAGTTGGACACATACCAAGTTTAGCTCAGTTCTGGGCATCTTTGAAATACCTATACAAACTTGTTCCTACATAGTAACTTGCAACTTTGAATGAGAATGTGCTTGCTTACAGCAACGTGCTATATGTTCTGAATGCCCGAATTGGGAATCTGTGTCAAAACTTTGTTAGGAATTATGTGATCCTTACTAGCTGGAAGTAAGGGAGATGGTGCATGAAGTTATTTCTAGGAGTTGGACACATACTAAGTTTAGCTCAGGTCTGGGCATCTTTGAAATACCTATACAAACTTGTTCCTACATATTAACTTGCAACTTTGAATGAGAATGTGCTTGCTTTCAGCAACGTGCTATATGTTCTGAATGCCCGAATTGGGAATCTGTGTCAAAATTTGTTAGGAATTATGTGATCCTTACTAGCTGGAAGTAAGGGAGTTGAGGCATGAAGGTATTTCTAGGAGTTGGACACACACCAAGTTTAGCACAGTTCTGGGCATCTTAGAAATACCTATACAAACTTGTTCCTACATAGTAACTGGCAACTTTGAATGAGAATGTGCTTGCTTACGGCAACGTGCTATATGTTCTGAATGCCCGAATTGGGAATCTGTGTCAAAACTTTGTTAGAAATTATGAGATCCTTACTACCTGGAAGTAAGGGAGATGGGGAATGAAGTTATTTCTAGGAGTTGGAGACATACCAAGTTTAGCTCAGTTCTGGGCATCTTTGAAATACCTATACAAACTTGTTCCTACATAGTAACTTGCAACTTTGAATGAGAATGTGCTTGCTTACAGCAACGTGCTATATGTTCTGAATGCCCGAATTGGGAATTTGTGTCAAAATTTTTTAGGAAATATGTGATCCTTACTAGCTGGAAGTAAGGGAGTTGGGGCATGAAGGTATTTCTAGGAGTTGGACACATACCAAGTTTAGCTCAGTTCTGGGCATCTTTAAAATACCTATACAAACTTCTTGCTACATAGTAACTTGCAACTTTGAATGAGAATGTGCTTGCTTACAGCAACGTGCTATATGCTCTGAATGCCCGAAAAGGGAATCTGCGTCAAAACTTTGTTAGGAATTATGTGATCCTTACTAGCTGGAAGTAAGTGAGATGGGGCATGAAGTTATTTCTAGGAGTTGGAGACATACAACGTTTAGCTCAGTTCTGGGCATCTTTGAAATACCTATACAAACTTGTTCCTACATAGTAACTTGCAACTTTGAATGAGAATGTGCTTGCTTGCAGCAACGTGCTATATGTTCTGAATGCCCGAATTGGGAATCTGTGTCAAAACTTTGTTAGGAATTATGTGATCCTTACTAGCTGGAAGTAAGGGAGATGGGGCATGAAGTTATTTCTAGGAGTTGGAGACATACCATGTTTAGCTCAGTTCTGGGCATCTTTGAAATACCTATACAAACTTGTTCCTACATAGTAACTTGCAACTTTGAATGAGAATGTGCTTGCTTACAGCAACATGCTATATGCTCTGAATGCCCGAAAAGGGAATCTGTGTCAAAACTTTGTTAGGAATTATGTGATCCTAACTAGCTGGAAGTAAGGGAGATGGGGCATGAAGTTATTTCTAGGAGTTGGACACATACCAAGTTTAGCACAGTTCTGGGCATCTTTGAAATACCTATACAAACTTGTTCCTACATAGTAACTTGCAACTTTGAATGAGAATGTGCTTGCTTGCAGCAACGTGCTATGTGTTCTGAATGCCCGAATTGGGAATCTGTGTCAAAACTTTGTTCGGAATTATGTGATTCTTACTAGCTGGAAGTAAGGGAGATGGGGCATGAAGTTATTTCTAGGAGTTGGACACATACCAAGTTTAGCTCAGTTCTGGGCATCTTTGAAATACCTATACAAACTTGTTCCTACATAGTAACTTGCAACTTTGAATGAGAATGTGCTTGCTTACAGCAACGTGCTATATGCTCTGAATGCCCGAAAAGGGAATCTGTGTCAAAACTTTGTTAGGAATTATGTGATCCTTACTAGCTGGAAGTAAGGGAGATGGGGCATGAAGTTATTTCTAGGAGTTGGAGACATACAACGTTTAGCTCAGTTCTGGGCATCTTTGAAATACCTATACAAACTTGTTCCTACATAGTAACTTGCAACTTTGAATGAGAATGTGCGTGCTTGCAGCAACGTGCTATGTGTTCTGAATGCCCGAATTGGGAATCTGTGTCAAAACTTTGTTAGGAATTATTTGATCCTTACTAGCTGGAAGTAAGGGAGATGGGGCATGAAGTTATTTCTAGGAGTTGGACACATACCAAGTTTAGCTCAGTTCTGGGCATCTTTGAAATACCTATACAAACTTGTTCCTACATAGTAACTTGCAACTTTGAATGAGAATGTGCTTGCTTACAGCAACGTGCTATATGTTCTGAATGCCCGAATTGGGAATCTGTGTCAAAATTTGTTAGGAATAATATGATCCTTACTAGCTGGAAGTAAGGCAGTTGGGGCATTAAGGTATTTCTATGAGTTGGACACATACCAAGCTTAGCTCAGTTCTGGGCATCTTTGAAATACGTATACAAACTTGTTCCTACATAGTAACTTGCAACTTTGAATGAGAATGTGCTTGCTTACAGCAACGTGCTATATGTTCTGAATGCCCGAATAGGGAATCTGTGTCAAAACTTTGTTAGAAATTATGTGATCCTTACTAGATGGAAGTAAGGGAGTTGGGGCATAAAGGTATTTCTAGGAGTTGGACACATACCAAGTTTAGCACAGTTCTGGGCATCTTTGAAATACCTATACAAACTTGTTCCTACATAGTAACTTGCAACTTTGAATGAGAATGTGCTTGCTTACAGCAACGTGCTATATGTTCTGAATGCCCGAATTGGGAATCTGTGTCAAAACTTTGTTAGGAATTATGTGATCCTTACTAGCTGGAAGTAAGGGAGATGGGGCATGAAGTTATTTCTAGGAGTTGGAGACATACCAAGTTTAGCTCAGTTCTGGGCATCTTTGAAATACCTATACAAACTTGTTCTTACATAGTAACTTGCAACTTTGAATGAGAATGTGCTTGCTTACAGCAACGTGCTATATGTTCTGAATGCCCGAATTGGGAATCTGTGTCAAAACTTTGTTAGGAATTATGTGATCCTTACTAGCTGGAAGTAAGGGAGATGGGGCATGAAGTTATTTCTAGGAGTTGGAGACATACCAAGTTTAGCTCAGTTCTGGGCATCTTTGAAATGCCTATACAAACTTGTTCCTACATAGTAACTTGCAACTTTGAATGAGAATGTGCTTGCTTGCAGCAACGTGCTATATGTTCTGAATGCCCGAATTGGGAATCTGTGTCAAAACTTTGTTAGGAATTATGTGATCCTTACTAGCTGGAAGTAAGGGAGATGGAGCATGAAGTTATTTCCAGGAGTTGGACACATACAAAGTTTAGCTCAGTTCTGGGCATCTTTGATATACCTATACAAACTTGTTCCTACATAGTAACTTGCAACTTTGAATGAGAATGTGCTTGCTTACAGCAACGTGCTATAAGTTCTGAATGCCCGAATTGGGAATCTGTGTCAAAACTTTGTTAGGAATTATGTGATCCTTACTACCTGGAAGTAAGGGAGATGGGGCATGAAATTATTTCTAGGAGTTGGACACATACCAAGTTTAGCTCAGCTCTGGCCATCTTTGAAATACCTATAGAAACTTGTTCCTACATAGTAACTTGCAACTTTGAATGAGAAAGTGCTTGCTTACAGCAACGTGCTATATGTTCTGAATGCCCGAATTGGGAATCTGTGTCAAAACTTTGTTAGGAATTATGTGATCCTTACTAGCTGGAAGTAAGGGAGATGGGGCATGAAGTTATTTCTAGGTGTTGGACACATACCAAGTTTAGCTCAGTTCTGGGCATCTTTGAAATACCTATACAAACTTGTTCCTACATAGTAACTTGCAACTT
Organism: Diceros bicornis minor; assembly: GCF_020826845.1. Lineage (NCBI taxonomy): Eukaryota > Metazoa > Chordata > Mammalia > Perissodactyla > Rhinocerotidae > Diceros > Diceros bicornis. Next base: position 2,230,498 of record NC_080779.1, read on the forward strand.
TGAATGAGAATGTGCTTGCTTACAGCAACGTGCTATATGCTCTGAATGCCCGAAAAGGGAATCTGTGTCAAAACTTTGTTAGGAATTATGTGATCCTTACTAGCTGGAAGTAAGGGAGATGGGGCATGAAGCTATTTCTAGGAGTTGGAGACATACCAAGTTTAGCTGAGTTCTGGGCATCTTTGAAATACCTATACAAACTTGTTCCTACATAGTAACTTGCAACTTTGAATGAGAATGTGCTTGCTTGCAGCAACGTGCTATATGTTCTGAATGCCCGATTTGGGAATCTGAGTCAAAACTTTGTTAGGAATTATGTGATCCTTACTAGCTGGAAGTAAGGGAGATGGGGCATGAAGTTATTTCTAGGAGTTGGACACATACCAAGTTTAGCTCAGTTCTGGGCATCTTTGAAATACCTATACAAACTTGTTCCTACATAGTAACTTGCAACTTTGAATGAGAATGTGCTTGCTTACAGCAACGTGCTATATGCTCTGAATGCCCGAAAAGGGATTCTGTGTCAAAACTTTGTTAGGAATTATGTGATCCTTACTAGCTGGAAGTAAGGGAGATGGGGCATGAAGCTATTTCTAGGAGTTGGAGACATACCAAGTTTAGCTGAGTTCTGGGCATCTTTGAAATACCTATACAAACTTGTTCCTACATAGTAACTTGCAACTTTGAATGAGAATGTGCTTGCTTACAGCAACGTGCTATATGTTCTGAATGCCCGAATTGGGAATTTGTGTCAAAATTTTTTAGGAAATATGTGATCCTTACTAGCTGGAAGTAAGGGAGTTGGGGCATGAAGGTATTTCTAGGAGTTGGACACATACCAAGTTTAGCTCAGTTCTGGGCATCTTTAAAATACCTATACAAACTTCTTGCTACATAGTAACTTGCAACTTTGAATGAGAATGTGCTTGCTTACAGCAACGTGCTATATGCTCTGAATGCCCGAAAAGGGAATCTGCGTCAAAACTTTGTTAGGAATTATGTGATCCTTACTAGCTGGAAGTAAGTGAGATGGGGCATGAAGTTATTTCTAGGAGTTGGAGACATACAACGTTTAGCTCAGTTCTGGGCATCTTTGAAATACCTATACAAACTTGTTCCTACATAGTAACTTGCAACTTTGAATGAGAATGTGCTTGCTTGCAGCAACGTGCTATATGTTCTGAATGCCCGAATTGGGAATCTGTGTCAAAACTTTGTTAGGAATTATGTGATCCTTACTAGCTGGAAGTAAGGGAGATGGGGCATGAAGTTATTTCTAGGAGTTGGAGACATACCATGTTTAGCTCAGTTCTGGGCATCTTTGAAATACCTATACAAACTTGTTCCTACATAGTAACTTGCAACTTTGAATGAGAATGTGCTTGCTTACAGCAACATGCTATATGCTCTGAATGCCCGAAAAGGGAATCTGTGTCAAAACTTTGTTAGGAATTATGTGATCCTAACTAGCTGGAAGTAAGGGAGATGGGGCATGAAGTTATTTCTAGGAGTTGGACACATACCAAGTTTAGCACAGTTCTGGGCATCTTTGAAATACCTATACAAACTTGTTCCTACATAGTAACTTGCAACTTTGAATGAGAATGTGCTTGCTTGCAGCAACGTGCTATGTGTTCTGAATGCCCGAATTGGGAATCTGTGTCAAAACTTTGTTCGGAATTATGTGATTCTTACTAGCTGGAAGTAAGGGAGATGGGGCATGAAGTTATTTCTAGGAGTTGGACACATACCAAGTTTAGCTCAGTTCTGGGCATCTTTGAAATACCTATACAAACTTGTTCCTACATAGTAACTTGCAACTTTGAATGAGAATGTGCTTGCTTACAGCAACGTGCTATATGCTCTGAATGCCCGAAAAGGGAATCTGTGTCAAAACTTTGTTAGGAATTATGTGATCCTTACTAGCTGGAAGTAAGGGAGATGGGGCATGAAGTTATTTCTAGGAGTTGGAGACATACAACGTTTAGCTCAGTTCTGGGCATCTTTGAAATACCTATACAAACTTGTTCCTACATAGTAACTTGCAACTTTGAATGAGAATGTGCGTGCTTGCAGCAACGTGCTATGTGTTCTGAATGCCCGAATTGGGAATCTGTGTCAAAACTTTGTTAGGAATTATGTGATCCTTACTAGCTGGAAGTAAGGGAGATGGGGCATGAAGTTATTTCTAGGAGTTGGACACATACCAAGTTTAGCTCAGTTCTGGGCATCTTTGAAATACCTATACAAACTTGTTCCTACATAGTAACTTGCAACTTTGAATGAGAATGTGCTTGCTTACAGCAACGTGCTATATGTTCTGAATGCCCGAATTGGGAATCTGTGTCAAAATTTGTTAGGAATAATATGATCCTTACTAGCTGGAAGTAAGGCAGTTGGGGCATTAAGGTATTTCTATGAGTTGGACACATACCAAGCTTAGCTCAGTTCTGGGCATCTTTGAAATACGTATACAAACTTGTTCCTACATAGTAACTTGCAACTTTGAATGAGAATGTGCTTGCTTACAGCAACGTGCTATATGTTCTGAATGCCCGAATAGGGAATCTGTGTCAAAACTTTGTTAGAAATTATGTGATCCTTACTAGATGGAAGTAAGGGAGTTGGGGCATAAAGGTATTTCTAGGAGTTGGACACATACCAAGTTTAGCACAGTTCTGGGCATCTTTGAAATACCTATACAAACTTGTTCCTACATAGTAACTTGCAACTTTGAATGAGAATGTGCTTGCTTACAGCAACGTGCTATATGTTCTGAATGCCCGAATTGGGAATCTGTGTCAAAACTTTGTTAGGAATTATGTGATCCTTACTAGCTGGAAGTAAGGGAGATGGGGCATGAAGTTATTTCTAGGAGTTGGAGACATACCAAGTTTAGCTCAGTTCTGGGCATCTTTGAAATACCTATACAAACTTGTTCTTACATAGTAACTTGCAACTTTGAATGAGAATGTGCTTGCTTACAGCAACGTGCTATATGTTCTGAATGCCCGAATTGGGAATCTGTGTCAAAACTTTGTTAGGAATTATGTGATCCTTACTAGCTGGAAGTAAGGGAGATGGGGCATGAAGTTATTTCTAGGAGTTGGAGACATACCAAGTTTAGCTCAGTTCTGGGCATCTTTGAAATGCCTATACAAACTTGTTCCTACATAGTAACTTGCAACTTTGAATGAGAATGTGCTTGCTTGCAGCAACGTGCTATATGTTCTGAATGCCCGAATTGGGAATCTGTGTCAAAACTTTGTTAGGAATTATGTGATCCTTACTAGCTGGAAGTAAGGGAGATGGAGCATGAAGTTATTTCCAGGAGTTGGACACATACAAAGTTTAGCTCAGTTCTGGGCATCTTTGATATACCTATACAAACTTGTTCCTACATAGTAACTTGCAACTTTGAATGAGAATGTGCTTGCTTACAGCAACGTGCTATAAGTTCTGAATGCCCGAATTGGGAATCTGTGTCAAAACTTTGTTAGGAATTATGTGATCCTTACTACCTGGAAGTAAGGGAGATGGGGCATGAAATTATTTCTAGGAGTTGGACACATACCAAGTTTAGCTCAGCTCTGGCCATCTTTGAAATACCTATAGAAACTTGTTCCTACATAGTAACTTGCAACTTTGAATGAGAAAGTGCTTGCTTACAGCAACGTGCTATATGTTCTGAATGCCCGAATTGGGAATCTGTGTCAAAACTTTGTTAGGAATTATGTGATCCTTACTAGCTGGAAGTAAGGGAGATGGGGCATGAAGTTATTTCTAGGTGTTGGACACATACCAAGTTTAGCTCAGTTCTGGGCATCTTTGAAATACCTATACAAACTTGTTCCTACATAGTAACTTGCAACTTTGAATGAGAATGTGCTTGCTTACAGCAACGTGCTATATGCTCTGAATGCCCGAAAAGGGAATCTGTGTCAAAACTTTGTTAGGAATTATGTGATCCTTACTAGCTGGAAGTAAGGGAGATGGGGCATGAAGCTATTTCTAGGAGTTGGAGACATACCAAGTTTAGCTGAGTTCTGGGCATCTTTGAAATACCTATACAAACTTGTTCCTACATAGTAACTTGCAACTTTGAATGAGAATGTGCTTGCTTGCAGCAACGTGCTATATGTTCTGAATGCCCGATTTGGGAATCTGAGTCAAAACTTTGTTAGGAATTATGTGATCCTTACTAGCTGGAAGTAAGGGAGATGGGGCATGAAGTTATTTCTAGGAGTTGGACACATACCAAGTTTAGCTCAGTTCTGGGCATCTTTGAAATACCTATACAAACTTGTTCCTACATAGTAACTTGCAACTTTGAATGAGAATGTGCTTGCTTACAGCAACGTGCTATATGCTCTGAATGCCCGAAAAGGGATTCTGTGTCAAAACTTTGTTAGGAATTATGTGATCCTTACTAGCTGGAAGTAAGGGAGATGGGGCATGAAGCTATTTCTAGGAGTTGGAGACATACCAAGTTTAGCTGAGTTCTGGGCATCTTTGAAATACCTATACAAACTTGTTCCTACATAGTAACTTGCAACTTTGAATGAGAATGTGCTTGCTTGCAGCAACGTGCTATATGTTCTGAATGCCCGATTTGGGAATCTGAGTCAAAACTTTCTTAGGAATTATGTGATCCTTACTAGCTGGAAGTAAGGGAGATGGGGCATGAAGTTATTTCTATGAATTGGACACATACCAAGTTTAGCTCAGTTCTGGGCATCTTTGAAATACCTATACAAACTTGTTCCTACATAGTAACTTTCAACTTTGAATGAAAATGAGCTTGCTTACAGCAACGTGCTATATGTTCTGAATGCCCGAATTGGGAATCTGTGTCAAAATTTTTTAGGAATTATGTGATCCTTACTAGCTGGAAGTAAGGGACTTGGGGCATGAAGGTATTTCTAGGAGTTGGACACATACCAAGTTTAGCTCAGTTCTGGGCATCTTTGAAATACCTATACAAACTTGTTCCTACATAGTAACTTGCAACTTTGAATGAGAATGTGCTTGCTTACAGCAACGTGCTATATGCTCTGAATGCCCGAAAAGGGAATCTGTGTCAAAACTTTGTTAGGAATTATGTGATCCTTACTAGCTGGAAGTAAGTGAGATGGGGCATGAAGATATTTCTAGGAGTCGGAGACATACAACGTTTAGCTCAGTTCTGGGCATCTTTGAAATACCTATACAAACTTGTTCCTACATATTAACTTGCAACTTTGAATGAGAATGTGCTTGCTTACAGCAACGTGCTATATGCTCTGAATGCCCGAAAAGGGAATCCGTGTCAAAACTTTGTTAGGAATTATGTGATCCTTACTAGCTGGAAGTAAGTGAGATGTGGCATGAAGTTTTTTCTAGGAGTTGGAGACATACAACGTTTAGCTCAGTTCTGGGCATCTTTGAAATTCCTATACAAACTTGTTCCTACATAGTAACTTGCAACATTGAATGAGAATGTGCTTGCTTACAGCAACGTGCTATATGTTCTGAATGCCCGAATTGGTAATCTGTGTTAAAACTTTGTTAGGAATTATGTGATCCTTACTAGCTGGAAGTAAGAGAGATGGGGCATGAAGTTATTTCTAGGAGTTGGACACATACCAAGTTTAGCTCAGTTCTGGGCATCTTTGAAATACCTATACAAACTTGTTCCTACATAGTATCTTGCAACTTTGAATGAGAATGTGCTTGCTTACAGCAACGTGCTATATGTTCTGAATGCCCGAATTGGGAATCTGTGTCAAAACTTTGTTAGGAATTATGTAATCCTTACTAGCTGGAAGTAAGTGAGATGGGGCATGAAATTATTTCTAGGAGTTGGACACATACCAAGTTTAGCTCAGTTCTGGGCATCTTTGAAATACCTATAGAAACTTGTTCCTACATAGTAACTTGCAACTTTGAATGAGAATGTGCTTGCTTGAAGCAACGTGCTATATGTTCTGAATGCCCGAATTGGGAATCTGTGTCAAAACTTTGTGAGGAATTATGTGATCCTTACTAGCTGGAAGTAAGGGAGATGGGGCATGAAGTTATTTCTAGGAGTTGGACACATACCAAGTTTAGCTCAGTTCTGGGCATCTTTGAAATACCTATACAAACTTGTTCCTACATAGTAACTTGCAACTTTTAATGAGAATGTGCTTGCTTACAGCAACGTGCTATATGCTCTGCATGCCCGAAAAGGGAATCTGTGTCAAAACTTTGTTAGGAATTATGTGATCCTTACTAGCTGGAAGTAAGGGAGATGGGGCATGAAGTTATTTCTAGGAGTTGGAGACATACAACGTTTAGCTCAGTTCTGGGCATCTTTGAAATACCTATACAAACTTGTTCCTACATAGTAACTTGCAACTTTGAATGAGAATGTGCTTGCTTGCAGCAACGTGCTATATGTTCTGAATGCCCGAATTTGGAATCTGTGTCAAAACTTTGTTAGGAATTATGTGATCCTTACTAGCTGGAAGTAAGGGAGATGGGGCATGAAGTTATTTCTAGGAGTTGGACACATACCAAGTTTAGCTCAGTTCTGGGCATCTTTGAAATACCTATACAAACTTGTTCCTACATAGTAACTTGCAACTTTGAATGAGAATGTGCTTGCTTACAGCAACGTGCTATATGTTCTGAATGCCCGAATTGGGAATCTGTGTCAAAATTTGTTAGGAATAATATGATCCTTACTAGCTGGATGTAAGGGAGTTGGGCCATTAAGGTATTTCTAGGAGTTGGACACATACCAAGTTTAGCTCAGTTCTGGGCATCTTTGAAATACCTATACAAACTTGTTCCTACATAGTAACTTGCAACTTTGAATGAGAATGTGCTTGCTTACAGCAACGTGCTATATGCTCTGAATGCCCGAAAAGGCAATCTGTGTCAAAACTTTGTTAGGAATTATGTGATCCTTACTAGCTGTAAGTAAGTGAGATGGGGCATGAAGTTATTTCTAGGAGTTGGAGACATACAACGTTTAGCTCAGTTCTGGGCATCTTTGAAATACCTATACAAACTTGTTCCTACATAGTAACTTGCAACTTTGAATGAGAATGTGCTTGCTTACAGCAACGTGCTATATGTTCTGAATGCCCGAATTGGTAATCTGTGTCAAAACTTTGTTAGGAATTATGTGATCCTTACTAGCTGGAAGTAAGTGAGATGGGGCATGAAGTTATTTCTAGGAGTTGGAGACATACAACGCTTAGCTCAGTTCTGGTCATCTTTGAAATACCTATACAAACTTGTTCCTACATAGTAACTTGCAACTTTGAATGAGAATGTGCTTGCTTACAGTAACGTGCTATATGTTCTGAATGCCCGAATAGGGAATCTGTGTCAAAACTTTGTTAGAAATTATGTGATCCTTACTAGCTGGAAGTAAGGGAGTTGGGGCATGAAGGTATTTCTAGGAGTTGGACACATACCAAGTTTAGCACAGTTCTGGGCATCTTTGAAATACCTATACAAACTTGTTCCTACATAGTAACTTGCAACTTTGAATGAGAATGTGCTTGCTTACAGCAACGTGCTATATGTTCTGAATGCCCGAATTGGGAATCTGTGTCAAAACTTTGTTAGGAATTATGTGATCCTTACTAGCTGGAAGTAAGGGGGATGGGGCATGAAGTTATTTCTAGGAGTTGGACACATACCAAGTTTAGCTCAGTTCTGGGCATCTTTGAAATACCTATACAAACTTGTTCTTACATAGTAACTTGCAACTTTGAATGAGAATGTGCTTGCTTACAGCAACGTGCTATATGTTCTGAATGCCCGAATTGGGAATCTGTGTCAAAACTTTGTTAGGAATTATGTGATCCTTACTAGCTGGAAGTAAGGGAGATGGGGCATGAAGTTATTTCTAGGAGTTGGACACATACCAAGTTTAGCTCAGTTCTGGGCATCTTTGAAATACCTATACAAACTTGTTCCTACATAGTAACTTGCAACTTTGAATGAGAATGTGCTTGCTTGCAGCAACGTGCTATATGTTCTGAATGCCCGAATTGGGAATCTGTGTCAAAACTTTGTTAGGAATTATGTGATCCTTACTAGCTGGAAGTAAGGGAGATGGAGCATGAAGTTATTTCCAGGAGTTGGAGACATACCAAGTTTAGCTCAGTTCTGGGCATCTTTGAAATACCTATACAAACTTGTTCCTACATAGTAACTTGCAACTTTGAATGAGAATGTGCTTGCTTACAGCAACGTGCTATATGTTCTGAATGCCCGAATTGGGAATCTGTGTCAAAACTTTGTTAGGAATTATGTGATCCTTACTAGCTGGAAGTAAGTGAGATGGGGCATGAAGTTATTTCTAGGAGTTGGAGACATACAACGTTTAGCTCACTTCTGGGCATCTTTGAAATACCTATACAAACTTGTTCCTACATGGTAACTTGCAACTTTGAATGAGAATGTGCTTGCTTACAGCAACGTGCTATATGTTCTGAATGCCCGAATAGGGAATCTGTGTCAAAACTTTGTTAGAAATTATGTGATCCTTACTAGATGGAAGTAAGGGAGTTGGGGCATGAAGGTATTTCTAGGAGTTGGACACATACCAAGCTTAGCACAGTTCTGGGCATCTTTGAAATACCTATACAAACTTGTTCCTACATAGTCACTTGCAACTTTGAATGAGAATGTGCTTGCTTACAGCAACGTGCTATATGTTCTGAATGCCCGAATTGGGAATCTGTGTCAAAATTTTTTAGGAATTATGTGATCCTTACTAGCTGGAAGTAAGGGAGTTGGGGCATGAAGGTATTTCTAGGAGTTGGACACATACCAAGTTTAGCTCAGTTCTGGGCATCTTTGAAATACCTATACAAACTTGTTCCTACATAGTAACTTGCAACTTTGAATGAGAATGTTCTTGCTTACAGCAACGTGCTGTATGCTCTGAATGCCCGAATTGGGAATCTGTGTCAAAACTTTGTTAGGAATTAAGTGATCCTTACTAGCTGGAAGTAAGGGAGATGGGGCATGAAGTTATTTCTTGGAGTTGGACACATACAACGTTTAGCTCAGTTCTGGGCATCTTTGAAATACCTATACAAACTTGTTCCTACATAGTAACTTGCAACTTTGAATGAGAATGTGCTTGCTTACAGCAACGTGCTATATGTTCTGAATGCCCGAATTGGGAATCTGTGTCAAAACTTTGTTAGAAATTATGTGATCCTTACTAGATGGAAGTAAGGGAGTTGGGGCATGAAGGTATTTCTAGGAGTTGGACACATACCAAGCTTAGCACAGTTCTGGGCATCTTTGAAATACCTATACAAACTTGTTCCTACATAGTAACTTGCAACTTTGAATGAGAATGTGCTTGCTTACAGCAACGTGCTATATGTTCTGAATGCCCGAATTGGGAATCTGTGTCAAAACTTTGTTAGGAATTATGTGATCCTTACTAGCTGGAAGTAAGGGAGATGGGGCATGAAGTTATTTCTAGGAGTTGGAGACATACCAAGTTTAGCTCAGTTCTGGGCATCTTTGAAATGCCTATACAAACTTGTTCCTACATAGTAACTTGCAACTTTGAATGAGAATGTGCTTGCTTACTGCAACGTGCTATATGTTCTGAATGCCCGAATTGGGAATCTGTGTCAAAACTTTGTTAGGAATTATGTGATCCTTACTAGCTGGAAGTAACGGAGATGGAGCATGAAGTTATTTCTAGGAGTTGGACACACACCAAGTTTAGCTCAGTTCTGGGCATCTTTGAAATACCTATACAAACTTATTCCTACATACTATCTTGCGACTTTGAATGAGAATGTGCTTGCTTACAGCAACGTGCTATATGTTCTGAATGCCCGAATTGGGAATCTGTGTCAAAACTTTGTTAGGAATTATGTGATCCTTACTAGCTGGAAGTAAGTGATATGGGGCATGAAATTATTTCTAGGAGTTGGCCACATAACAAGTTTAGCTCAGTTCTGGGCATCTTTGAAATACCTATACAAACTTATTCCTACATAGTAACTTGCATCATTGAATGAGAATGTGCTTGCTTACAGCAACGTGCTATATGTTCTGAATGCACGAATAGGGAATCTGTGTCAAAACTTTGTTAGGAATTATGTGATCCTTACTAGCTGGAAGTAAGGGAGATGGGGCATGAAGTTATTTCTAGGAGTTGGACACATACCAAGTTTAGCTGAGTTCTGGGCATCTTTGAAATACCTATACAAACTTGTTCCTACATAGTAACTTGCAACTTTGAATGAGAATGTGCTTGCTTACAGCAACGTGCTATATCTTCTGAATTCCCGAATTGGGAATCTGTGTCAAAACTTTGTTAGGAATTATGTGATCCTTACTAGATGGAAGTAAGGGAGATGGGGCATGAAGTTATTTCTAGGAGTTGGAGACATACAACGTTTAGCTCACTTCTGGGCATCTTTGAAATACCTATACAAACTTGTTCCTACATAGTAACTTGCAACTTTGAATGAGAATGTGCTTGCTTACAGCAACGTGCTATATGTTCTGAATGCCCGAATAGGGAATCTGTGTCAAAACTTTGTTAGAAATTATGTGATCCTTACTAGATGGAAATAAGGGAGTTGGGGCATGAAGGTATTTCTAGGAGTTGGACACATACCAAGCTTAGCACAGTTCTGGGCATCTTTGAAATACCTATACAAACTTGTTCCTACATAGTAACTTGCAACTTTGAATGAGAATGTGCTTGCTTACAGCAACGTGCTGTATGCTCTGAATGCCCGAATTGGGAATCTGTGTCAAAACTTTGTTAGGAATTAAGTGATCCTTACTAGCTGGAAGTAAGGGAGATGGGGCATGAAGTTATTTCTTGGAGTTGGACACATACAACGTTTAGCTCAGTTCTGGGCATCTTTGAAATACCTATACAAACTTGTTCCTACATAGTAACTTGCAACTTTGAATGAGAATGTGCTTGCTTACAGCAACGTGCTATATGTTCTGAATGCCCGAATTGGGAATCTGTGTCAAAACTTTGTTAGGAATTATGTGATCCTTACTAGCTGGAAGTAAGGGAGATGGAGCATGAAGTTATTTCTAGGAGTTGGACACATACCAAGTTTAGCTCAGTTCTGGGCATCTTTGAAATACCTATACAAACTTGTTCCTACATAGTAACTTGCATCTTTGAATGAGAATGTGCTTGCTTACAGCAACGTGCTATATGTTCTGAATGCCCGAATTGGGAATCTGTGTCAAAATTTGTTAGGAATTATGTGATCCTTACTAGCTGGAAGTAAGGGAGTTGGGGCATGAAGGTATTTCTAGGAGTTGGACACATACAAAGTTTAGCACAGTTCTGGGCATCTTGAAATACCTATACAAACTTGTTCCTACGTAGTAACTTGCAACTTTGAATGAGAATGTGCTTGCTTACAGCAACTTGCTATATGCTCTGAATGCCCGAAAAGGGAATCTGTGTCAAAACTTTGTTAGGAATTATGTGATCCTTACTAGCTGGAAGTAAGTGAGATGGGGCATGAAGTTATTTCTAGGAGTTGGAGACATACAACGTTTAGCTCAGTTCTGGGCATCTTTGAAATACCTATACAAACTTGTTCCTACATAGTAACTTGCAACTTTGAATGAGAATGTGCTTCCTTACAGCAACGTGCTATATGTTCTGAATGCCCGAATTGGGAATCTGTGTCAAAACTTTGTTAGGAATTATGTGATCCTTACTAGCTGGAAGTAAGGGGGATGGGGCATGAAGTTATTTCTAGGAGTTGGACACATACCAAGTTTAGCTCAGTTCTGGGCATCTTTGAAATACCTATACAAACTTGTTCCTACATAGTAACTTGCAACTTTGAATGAGAATGTGCTTGCTTACAGCAACGTGCTATATGTTCTGAATGACGGAATTGGGAATCTGTGTCAAAACTTTGTTAGGAATTATGTGATCCTTACTAGCTGGAAGTAAGTGAGATGGTGCATGAAGTTATTTCTAGGAGTTGGAGACATACCAAGTTTAGCTCAGTTCTGGGCATCTTTGAAATACCTATACAAACTTGTTCTTACATAGTAACTTGCAACTTTGAATGAGAATGTGCTTGCTTACAGCAACGTGCTATATGTTCTGAATGCCCGAATTGGGAATCTGTGTCAAAACTTTGTTAGGAATTATGTGATCCTTACTAGCTGGAAGTAAGGGAGATGGGGCATGAAGTTATTTCTAGGAGTTGGAGACATACCAAGTTTAGCTCAGTTCTGGGCATCTTTGAAATACCTATACAAACTTGTTCCTACACAGTAACTTGCAACTTTGAATGAGAATGTGCTTGCTTGCAGCAACGTGCTATATGTTCTGAATGCCCGAATTGGGAATCTGTGTCAAAACTTTGTTAGGAATTATGTGATCCTTACTAGCTGGATGTAAGGGAGATGGAGCATGAAGTTATTTCCAGGAGTTGGACACATACCAAGTTTAGCTCAGTTCTGGGCATCTTTGAAATACCTATACAAACTTGTTCCTACATAGTAACTTGCAACTTTGAATGAGAATGTGCTTGCTTACAGCAACGTGCTATATGTTTTGAATGCCCGAATTGGGAATCTGTGTCAAAACTTTGTTAGGAATTATGTGATCCTTTCTAGCTGGAAGTAAGGGTCATGGGGCATGAAGTTATTTCTAGGAGTTGGACACATACCAAGATTAGCTCAGTTCTGGGCATCTTTGAAATACCTATACAAACTTGTTCCTACATAGTAACTTGCAACTTTGAATGAGAATGTGCTTGCTTGCAGCAACGTGCTATATGTTCTGAATGCCCGAATTGGGAATCTGTGTAAAAACTTTGTTAGGAATTATGTGATCCTTACTAGCTGGAAGTAAGGGAGATGGAGCATGAAGTTATTTCCAGGAGTTGGACACATACCAAGTTTAGCTCAGTTCTGGGCATCTTTGAAATACCTATACAAACTTGTTCCTACATAGTAACTTGCAACTTTGAATGAGAATGTGCTTGCTTACAGCAACGTGCTATATGTTCTGAATGCCCGAATTGGGAATCTGTGTCAAAACTTTGTTAGGAATTATGTGATCCTTACTAGCTGGAAGTAAGTGAGAAGGGGCATGAAGTTATTTCTAGGAGTTGGAGACATACAACGTTTAGCTCATTTCTGGGCATCTTTGAAATACCTATACAAACTTGTTCCTACATAGTAACTTGCAACTTTGAATGAGAATGTGCTTGCTTACAGCAACGTGCTATATGTTCTGAATGCCCGAATAGGGAATCTGTGTCAAAACTTTGTTAGAAATTATGTGATCCTTACTAGATGGAAATAAGTGAGTTGGGGCATGAAGGTATTTCTAGGAGTTGGACACATACCAAGCTTAGCACAGTTCTGGGCATCTTTGAAATACCTATACAAACTTGTTCCTACATAGTAACTTGCAACTTTGAATGAGAATGTGCTTGCTTACAGCAACGTGCTGTATGCTCTGAATGCCCGAATTGGGAATCTGTGTCAAAACTTTGTTAGGAATTATGTGATCCTTACTAGCTGCAAGTAAGGGAGATGGAGCATGAAGTTTTTTCTAGGAGTTGGACACATACCAAGTTTAGCTCAGTTCTGGGCATCTTTGAAATACCTATACAAACTTGTTCCTACATAGTAACTTGCATCTTTGAATGAGAATGTGCTTGCTTACAGCAACGTGCTATATGTTCTGAATGCCCGAATTGGGAATCTGTGTCAAAATTTGTTAGGAATTATGTGATCCTTACTAGCTGGAAGTAAGGGAGTTGGGACATGAAGGTATTTCTAGGAGTTGGACACATACAAAGTTTAGCACAGTTCTGGGCATCTTGAAATACCTATACAAACTTGTTCCTACATAGTAACTTGCAACTTTGAATGAGAATGTGCTTGCTTACAGCAACATGCTATATGCTCTGAATGCCCGAAAAGGGAATCTGTGTCAAAACTTTGTTAGGAATTATGTGATCCTTACTAGCTGGAAGTAAGTGAGATGGGGCATGAAGTTATTTCTAGGAGTTGGAGACATACAACGTTTAGCTCAGTTCTGGGCACCTTTGAAATACCTATACAAACTTGTTCCTACATAGTAACTTGCAAATTTGAATGAGAATGTGCTTCCTTACAGCAACGTGCTATATGTTCTGAATGCCCGAATTGGGAATCTGTGTCAAAACTTTGTTAGGAATTATGTGATCCTTACTAGCTGGAAGTAAGGGGGATGGGGCATGAAGTTATTTCTAGGAGTTGGACACATACCAAGTTTAGCTCAGTTCTGGGCATCTTTGAAATACCTATACAAACTTGTTCCTACATAGTAACTTGCAACTTTGAATGAGAATGTGCTTGCTTACAGCAACGTGCTATATGCTCTGAATGCCCGAAAAGGGAATCTGTGTCAAAACTTTGTTAGGAATTATGTGATCCTTACTAGCTGGAAGAAAGTGAGATGGGGCATGAAGTTATTTCTAGGAGTTGGAGACATACAACGTTTAGCTCAGTTTTGGGCATCTTTGAAATACCTATACAAACTTGTTCCTACATAGTAACTTGCAACTTTGAATGAGAATGTGCTTGCTTGCAGCAACGTGCTATATGTTCTGAATGCCCGAATTGGGAATCTGTGTCAAAACTTTGTTAGGAATTATGTGATCCTTACTAGCTGGAAGTAAGGGAGATGGGGCATGAAGTTATTTCTAGGAGTTGGACACATACCAAGTTTAGCTCAGTTCTGGGCATCTTTAAAATACCTATACAAACTTGTTCCTACATAGTAACTTGCAACTTTGAATGAGAATGTGCTTGCTTACAGCAACGTGCTATATGTTCTGAATGCCCGAATAGCGAATCTGTGTCAAAACTTTGTTAGAAATTATGTGATCCTTACTAGATGCAAGTAAGGGAGTTGGGGCATAAACGTATTTCTAGGAGTTGGACACATACCAAGTTTAGCACAGTTCTGGGCATCTTTGAAATACCTATACAAACTTGTTCCTACATAGTAACTTGCAACTTTGAATGAGAATGTGCTTGCTTACAGCAACGTGCTATATGTTCTGAATGCCCAAATTGGGAATCTGTGTCAAAACTTTGTTAGGAATTATGTGATCCTTACTAGCTGGAAGTAAGTGAGATGGGGCATGAAGTTATTTCTAGGAGTTTGAGACATACAACGTTTAGCTCAGTTCTGGGCATCTTTGAAATACCTATACAAACTTGTTCCTACATAGTAACTTGCAACTTTGAATGAGAATGTGCTTGCTTACAGCAACGTGCTATATGTTCTGAATGCCCGAATAGGGAATCTGTGTCAAAACTTTGTTAGAAATTATGTGATCCTTACTAGATGGAAGTAAGGGAGTTGGGGCATGAAGGTATTTCTAGGAGTTGGACACATACCAAGCTTAGCACAGTTCTGGGCATCTTTGAAATACTTATACAAACTTGTTCCTACATAGTAACTTGCAACTTTGAATGAGAATGTGCTTGCTTACAGCAACGTTGTATATGTTCTGAATGCCCGAATTGGGAATCTGTGTCAAAACTTTGTTAGGAATTATGTGATCCTTACTAGCTGGAAGTAAGGGAGATGGGGCATGAAGTTATTTCTAGGAGTTGGAGACATACCAAGTTTAGCTCAGTTCTGGGCATCTTTGAAATACCTATACAAACTTGTTCCTACATAGTAACTTGCAACTTTGAATGAGAATGTGCTTGCTTACTGCAACGTGCTATATGTTCTGAATGCCCGAATTGGGAATCTGTGTCAAAACTTTGTTAGGAATTATGTGATCCTTACTAGCTGGAAGTAACGGAGATGGAGCATGAAGTTATTTCTAGGAGTTGGACACATACCAAGTTTAGCTCAGTTCTGGGCATCTTTGAAATACCTATACAAACTTGTTCCTACATAGTAACTTGCATCTTTGAATGAGAATGTGCTTGCTTACAGCAACGTGCTATATGTTCTGAATGCCCGAATTGGGAATATGTGTGAAATCTTTGTTAGGAATTATGTGATCCTTACTAGCTGGAAGTAAGGGAGATGGGGCATGAAGTTATTTCTAGGAGTTGGACACACACCAAGTT
This sequence comes from Diceros bicornis minor, assembly GCF_020826845.1. Classification (NCBI taxonomy): domain Eukaryota; kingdom Metazoa; phylum Chordata; class Mammalia; order Perissodactyla; family Rhinocerotidae; genus Diceros; species Diceros bicornis. The sequence continues at coordinate 2,246,611 of NC_080779.1, forward strand.
TAGCTCAGTTCTGGGCATCTTTGAAATACCTATACAAACTTATTCCTACATACTATCTTGCGACTTTGAATGAGAATGTGCTTGCTTACAGCAACGTGCTATATGTTCTGAATGCCCGAATTGGAAATCTGTGTCAAAACTTTGTTAGGAATTATGTGATCCTTACTAGCTGGAAGTAAGTGATATGGGGCATGAAATTATTTCTAGGAGTTGGCCACATACCAAGTTTAGCTCAGTTCTGGGCATCTTTGAAATACCTATACAAACTTGTTCCTACATAGTAACTTGCAACTTTGAATGAGAATGTGCTTGCTTACAGCAACGTGCTATATGTTCTGAATGCCCGAAGAGGGAATCTGTGTCAAAACTTTGTTAGGAATTATGTGATCCTTACTAGCTGGAAGTAAGGGAGATGGGGCATGAAGTTATTTCTAGGAGTTGGACACATACCAAGTTTAGCTCAGTTCTGGGCATCTTTGAAATACCTATACAAACTTGTTCCTACATAGTAACTTGCAACTTTGAATGAGAATGTGCTTGCTTACAGCAACGTGCTATATGTTCTGAATGCCCGAATTGGGAATCTGTGTCAAAACTTTGTTAGGAATTATGTGATCCTTACTAGATGGAAGTAAGGGAGATGGGGCATGAAGTTATTTCTAGGAGTTGGAGACATACAACGTTTAGCTCAGTTCTGGGCATCTTTGAAATACCTATACAAACTTGTTCCTACATAGTAACTTGCAACTTTGAATGAGAATGTGCTAGCTTACAGCAACGTGCTATATGTTCTGAATGCCCGAATTGGGAATCTGTGTCAAAACTTAGTTAGGAATTATGTGATCCTTACTAGCTGGAAGTAAGTGAGAAGGGGCATGAAGTTATTTCTAGGAGTTGGGGACACACAACGTTTAGCTCAGTTCTGGGCATCTTTCAAATACCTATACAAACTTGTTCCTACATAGTAACTTGCAACTTTGAATGAGAATGTGCTTGCTTGCAGCAACGTGCTATATGTTCTGAATGCCCGAATTGGGAATCTGTGTCAAAACTTTGTTAGGAATTATGTGATCCTTACTAGCTGGAAGTAAGGGAGTTGGGGCATGAAGTTATTTCTAGGAGTTGGACACATACCAAGTTTAGCTCAGTTCTGGGCATCTTTGAAATACCTATACAAACTTGTTCCTACATACTAACTTGCAACTTTGAATGAGAATGTGCTTGCTTACAGCAACGTGCTATATGATCTGAATGCCCGAATTGGGAATCTGTGTCAAAACTTTGTTAGGAATTATGTGATCCTTACTAGCTGGAAGTAAGGGAGATGGAGCATGAAGTTATTTCTAGGAGTTGGACATATACCAAGTTTAGCTCAGTTCTGGGCATCTTTGAAATACCTATACAAACTTGTTCCTACATACTATTTTGCGACTTTGAATGAGAATGTGCTTGCTTACAGCAACGTGCTATATGTTCTGAATGCCCGAATTGGGAATATGTGTGAAATCTTTGTTAGGAATTATGTGATCCTTACTAGCTGGAAGTAAGGGAGATGGGGCATGAAGTTATTTCTAGGAGTTGGACACACACCAAGTTTAGCTCAGTTCTGGGCATCTTTGAAATACCTATACAAACTTATTCCTACATACTATTTTGCGACTTTGAATGAGAATGTGCTTGCTTACAGCCACGTGCTATATGTTCTGAATGCCCGAATTGGGAATCTGTGTCAAAACTTTGTTAGGAATTATGTGATCCTTACTAGCTGGAAGTAAGTGAGATGGGGCATGAAATTATTTCTAGGAGTTGGCCACATACCAAGTTTAGCTCAGTTTTGGGCATCTTTGAAATACCTATACAAACTTGTTCCTACATAGTAACTTGCAACTTTGAATAAGAATGTGCTTGCTTACAGCAACGTGCTATATGTTCTGAATGCCCGAATTGGGAATCTGTGTCATAACTTTGTTAGGAATTATGTGATCCTTACTAGCTGGAAGTAAGGGAGATGGGGCATGAAGTTATTTCTAGGAGTTGGACACATACCAAGTTTAGCTCAGTTCTGGGCATCTTTGAAATACCTATACAAACTTGTTCCTACATAGTAACTTGCAACTTTGAATGAGAATCTGCTTGCTTACAGCAACGTGCTATATGTTCTGAATGCCCGAATTGGGAATCTGTGTCAAAACTTTGTTAGGAATTATGTGATCCTTACTAGCTGGAAGTAAGGGAGATGGGGCATGAAGTTATTTCTAGGAGTTGGAGACATACAACGTTTAGCTCAGTTCTGGGCATCTTTGAAATACCTATACAAACTTGTTCCTACTTAGTAACTTGCAACTTTGAATGAGAATGTGCTTGCTTACAGCAACGTGCTATATGTTCTGAATGCCCGAATTGGGAATCTGTGTCAAAACTTTGTTAGAAATTATGTGATCCTTACTAGATGGAAGTAAGGGAGTTGGGGCATGAAGGTATTTCTAGGAGTGGGACACATACCAAGTTTAGCACAGTTCTGGGCATCTTTGAAATACCTATACAAACTTGTTCCTACATAGTAACTTGCAACTTTGAATGAGAATGTGCTTGCTTGCAGCAGCGTGCTATATGTTCTGAATGCCCGATTTGGGAATCTGTGTCAAAACTTTGTTAGGAATTATGTGATCCTTACTAGCTGGAAGTAAGTGAGATGGGGCCTGAAGTTATTTCTAGGAGTTGGAGACACACAACGTTTAGCTCAGTTCTGGGCATCTTTCAAATACCTATACAAACTTGTTCCTACATAGTAACTTGCAACTATGATTGAGAATGTGCTTGCTTGCAGCAACGTGCTATATGTTCTGAATGCCCGAATTGGGAATCTGTGTCAAAACTTTGTTAGGAATTATGTGATCCTTACTAGCTGGAAGTAATTGAGATGGGGCATGAAATTATTTCTAGGAGTTGGACACATACCAAGTTTAGCTCAGTTCTGGGCGTCTTTGAAATACCTATACAAACTTGTTCCTACATAGTAACTTGCAACTTTGAATGAGAATGTGCTTGCTTACAGCAACGTGCTATATGTTCTGAATGCCTGAATTGGGAATCTGTGTCAAAACTTTGTTAGGAATTATGTGATCCTTACTAGCTGGAAGTAAGGGAGATGGGGCATGAAGTTATTTCTAGGAGTTGGACACATACCAAGTTTAGCTCAGTTCCGGGCATCTTTGAAATACCTATACAAACTTGTTCCTACATAGTAACTTGCATCTTTGAATGAGAATGTGCTTGCTTACAGCAACGTGCTATATGTTCTGAATGCCCGAATTGGGAATCTGTGTCAAAACTTTGTTAGGAATTATGTGATCCTTACTAGCTGGAAGTAAGGGAGATGGGGCATGAAGTTATTTCTAGGAGTTGGACACATACCAAGTTTAGCTCAGTTCTGGGCATCTTTGAAATACCTATACAAACATGTTCCTACATAGTAAATTGCAATTAAGAATGAAAATGTGCTTGCTTACAGCAACGTGTTATATGTTCTGAATGCCCGAATTGGGAATCTGTGTCAAAACTTTGTTAGGAATTATGTGATCCTTACTAGCTGGAAGTAAGGGAGATGGGGCATGAAGTTATTTCTAGGAGTTGGACACATACCAAGTTTAGCTCAGTTCTGGGCATCTTTGAAATACCTATACAAACTTGTTCCTACATAGTAACTTGCAACTTTCAATGAAAATGTGCTTGTTTACAGCAACGTGCTATATGTTCTGAATGCCCGAATTGGGTATCTGTGTCAAAACTTTGTTAGGAATTATGTGATCCTTGCTAGCTGGAAGTAAGGGAGATGTGGCATGAAGTTATCTCTAGTAGTTGGACACATACCAAGTTTAGCTCAGTTCTGGGCATCTTTGAAATACCTATACAAACTTGTTCCTACATAGTAACTTGCATCTTTGAATGAGAATGTGCTTGCTTAAAGCAACGTGCTATAAGTTCTGAATGCCCGAATTGGGAATCTGTGTCAAAACTTTGTTAGTAATTATGTGATCCTAAATAGCTGGAAGTAAGGGAGATGGGGCATGAAGTTATTTCTAGGAGTTGGACACATACCAAGTTTAGCTCAGTTCTGGGCATCTTTGAAATACCTATACAAACTTGTTCCTACATAGTAACTTGCATCTTTGAATGAGAATGTGCTTGCTTACAGCAACGTGCTATATGTTCTGAATGCCCGAATTGGGAATCTGTGTCAAAACTTTGTTAGGAATTATGTGATCCTTACTAGCTGGAAGTAAGGGAGATGGGGCATGAAGTTATTTCTAGGAGTTAGAGACATACCAAGTTTAGCTCAGTTCTGGGCATCTTTGAAATACCTATACAAACTTGTTCCTACATAGTAACTTGCAACTTTGAATGAAAATGTGCTTGCTTACAGCAACGTGCTATATGTTCTGAATGCCCGAATTGGGAATCTGTGTCAAAACATTGTTAGGAATTATGTGATCCTTACTAGATGGAATAAAGGAAGTTGAGTCATGAAGGTATTTCTAAGAGTTGGACACATACCAAGTTTACCACAGTTCTGGGCATCTTTGAAATACCGTTACAACTTGTTCCCACATAGTAACTTGCAACTTTGAATGAGAATGTGCTTGCTTACAGCAACGTGCTATATGTTCTGAATGCCCCAATAGGGAATCTGTGTCAAAACTTTGTTAGGAATTATGTGATCCTTACTAGCTGGAAGTAAGGGAGATGGGGCATGAAGTTATTTCTTGGGTTGGAGACATACCAAGTTTAGCTCAGTTCTGGGCATCTTTGAAATACCTATACAAACTTGTTCCTACATAGTAACTTGCAACTTTGAATGAGAATGTGCTTGCTTGCAGCAACGTGCTATATGTTCTGAATGCACGATTTGGGAATCTGTGTCAAAATTTTGTTAGGAATTATGTGATCCTTACTAGCTGGAAGTAAGGGAGATGGGGCATGAAGTTATTTCTAGGAGTTGGACACATACCAAGTTTAGCTCAGTTCTGGGCATCTTTGAAATACCTATACAAACTTGTTCCTACATAGTAACTTGCAACTTTGAATGAGAATGTGCCTGCTTACAGCAACGTGCTATATGTTCTGAATGCCCGAATTGGGAATCTGTGTCAAAACTTTGTTAGGAATTATGTGATCCTTAGTAGCTGGAAGTAAGGGAGATGGGGCATGAAGTTATTTCTAGGAGTTGGACACATACCAAGTTTAGCTCAGTTCCGGGCATCTTTGAAATACCTATACAAACTTGTTCCTACATAGTAACTTGCATCTTTGAATGAGAATGTGCTTGCTTACAGCAACGTGCTATATGTTCTGAATGCCCGAATTGGGAATCTGTGTCAAAACTTTGTTAGGAATTATGTGATCCTTACTAGCTGCAAGTAAGGGAGATGGGGCATGAAGTTATTTCTAGGAGTTGGACACATACCAAGTTTAGCTCAGTTCTGGGCATCTTTGAAATACCTATACAAACATGTTCCTACATAGTAAATTGCAATTAAGAATGAAAATGTGCTTGCTTACAGCAACGTGTTATATGTTCTGAATGCCCGAATTGGGAATCTGTGTCAAAACTTTGTTAGGAATTATGTGATCCTTACTAGCTGGAAGTAAGGGAGATGGGGCATGAAGTTATTTCTAGGAGTTGGACACATACCAAGTTTAGCTCAGTTCTGGGCATCTTTGAAATACCTATACAAACTTGTTCCTACATAGTAACTTGCAACTTTCAATGAAAATGTGCTTGTTTACAGCAACGTGCTATATGTTCTGAATGCCCGAATTGGGTATCTGTGTCAAAACTTTGTTAGGAATTATGTGATCCTTGCTAGCTGGAAGTAAGGGAAATGGGGCATGAAGTTATCTCTAGTAGTTGGACACATACCAAGTTTAGCTCAGTTCTGGGCATCTTTGAAATACCTATACAAACTTGTTCCTACATAGTAACTTGCATCTTTGAATGAGAATGTGCTTGCTTAAAGCAACGTGCTATAAGTTCTGAATGCCCGAATTGGGAATCTGTGTCAAAACTTTGTTAGTAATTATGTGATCCTAAATAGCTGGAAGTAAGGGAGATGGGGCATGAAGTTATTTCTAGGAGTTGGACACATACCAAGTTTAGCTCAGTTCTGGGCATCTTTGAAATACCTATACAAACTTGTTCCTACATAGTAACTTGCATCTTTGAATGAGAATGTGCTTGCTTACAGCAACGTGCTATATGTTCTGAATGCCCGAATTGGGAATCTGTGTCAAAACTTTGTTAGGAATTATGTGATCCTTACTAGCTGGAAGTAAGGGAGATGGGGCATGAAGTTATTTCTAGGAGTTAGAGACATACCAAGTTTAGCTCAGTTCTGGGCATCTTTGAAATACCTATACAAACTTGTTCCTACATAGTAACTTGCAACTTTGAATGAAAATGTGCTTGCTTACAGCAACGTGCTATATGTTCTGAATGCCCGAATTGGGAATCTGTGTCAAAACATTGTTAGGAATTATGTGATCCTTACTAGATGGAATAAAGGAAGTTGGGTCATGAAGGTATTTCTAGGAGTTGGACACATACCAAGTTTACCACAGTTCTGGGCATCTTTGAAATACCTATACAACTTGTTCCCACATAGTAACTTGCAACTTTGAATGAGAATGTGCTTGCTTACAGCAACGTGCTATATGTTCTGAATGCCCCAATAGGAAATCTGTGTCAAAACTTTGTTAGGAATTATGTGATCCTTACTAGCTGGAAGTAAGGGAGATGGGGCATGAAGTTATTTCTTGGGTTGGAGACATACCAAGTTTAGCTCAGTTCTGGGCATCTTTGAAATACCTATACAAACTTGTTCCTACATAGTAACTTGCAACTTTGAATGAGAATGTGCTTGCTTGCAGCAACGTGCTATATGTTCTGAATGCACGATTTGGGAATCTGTGTCAAAATTTTGTTAGGAATTATGTGATCCTTACTAGCTGGAAGTAAGGGAGATGGGGCATGAAGTTATTTCTAGGAGTTGGACACATACCAAGTTTAGCTCAGTTCTGGGCATCTTTGAAATACCTATACAAACTTGTTCCTACATAGTAACTTGCAACTTTGAATGAGAATGTGCCTGCTTACAGCAACGTGCTATATGTTCTGAATGCCCGAATTGGGAATCTGTGTCAAAACTTTGTTAGGAATTATGTGATCCTTACTAGCTGGAAGTAAGTGAGATGGGGCATGAAGTTATTTCTAGGAGTTGGAGACATACAACGTTTAGCTCAGTTCTGGGCACCTTTGAAATACCTATACAAACTTGTTCCTACATAGTAACTTGCAACTTTGAATGAGAATGTGCTTCCTTACAGCAACGTGCTATATGTTCTGAATGCCCGAATTGGGAATCTGTGTCAAAACTTTGTTAGGAATTATGTGATCCTTACTAGCTGGAAGTAAGGGGGATGGGGCATGAAGTTATTTCTAGGAGTTGGACACATACCAAGTTTAGCTCAGTTCTGGGCATCCTTGAAATACCTATACAAACTTGTTCCTACATAGTAACTTGCAACTTTGAATGAGAATGTGCTTGCTTACAGCAACGTGCTATATGCTCTGAATGCCCGAAAAGGGAATCTGTGTCAAAACTTTTTTAGGAATTATGTGATCCTTACTAGCTGGAAGAAAGTGAGATGGGGCATGAAGTTATTTCTAGGAGTTGGAGACATACAACGTTTAGCTCAGTTCTGGGCATCTTTGAAATACCTATACAAACTTGTTCCTACATAGTAACTTGCAACTTTGAATGAGAATGTGCTTGCTTGCAGCAACGTGCTATATGTTCTGAATGCCCGAATTGGGAATCTGTGTCAAAACTTTGTTAGGAATTATGTGATCCTTACTAGCTGGAAGTAAGGGAGATGGGGCATGAAGTTATTTCTAGGAGTTGGACACATACCAAGTTTAGCTCAGTTCTGGGCATCTTTAAAATACCTATGCAAACTTGTTCCTACATAGTAACTTGCAACTTTGAATGAGAATGTGCTTGCTTACAGCAACGTGCTATATGTTCTGAATGCCCGAATAGCGAATCTGTGTCAAAACTTTGTTAGAAATTATGTGATCCTTACTAGATGCAAGTAAGGGAGTTGGGGCATAAACGTATTTCTATGAGTTGGACACATACCAAGTTTAGCACAGTTCTGGGCATCTTTGAAATACCTATACAAACTTGTTCCTACATAGTAACTTGCAACTTTGAATGAGAATGTGCTTGCTTACAGCAACGTGCTATATGTTCTGAATGCCCAAATTGGGAATCTGTGTCAAAACTTTGTTAGGAATTATGTGATCCTTACTAGCTGGAAGTAAGTGAGATGGGGCATGAAGTTATTTCTAGGAGTTTGAGACATACAACGTTTAGCTCAGTTCTGGGCATCTTTGAAATACCTATACAAACTTGTTCCTACATAGTAACTTGCAACTTTGAATGAGAATGTGCTTGCTTACAGCAACGTGCTATATGTTCTGAATGCCCGAATAGGGAATCTGTGTCAAAACTTTGTTAGAAATTATGTGATCCTTACTAGATGGAAGTAAGGGAGTTGGGGCATGAAGGTATTTCTAGGAGTTGGACACATACCAAGCTTAGCACAGTTCTGGGCATCTTTGAAATACCTATACAAACTTGTTCCTACATAGTAACTTGCAACTTTGAATGAGAATGTGCTTGCTTACAGCAACGTTGTATATGTTCTGAATGCCCGAATTGGGAATCTGTGTCAAAACTTTGTTAGGAATTATGTGATCCTTACTAGCTGGAAGTAAGGGAGATGGGGCATGAAGTTATTTCTAGGAGTTGGAGACATACCAAGTTTAGCTCAGTTCTGGGCATCTTTGAAATACCTATACAAACTTGTTCCTACATAGTAACTTGCAACTTTGAATGAGAATGTGCTTGCTTACTGCAACGTGCTATATGTTCTGAATGCCCGAATTGGGAATCTGTGTCAAAACTTTGTTAGGAATTATGTGATCCTTACTAGCTGGAAGTAACGGAGATGGAGCATGAAGATATTTCTAGGAGTTGGACACATACCAAGATTAGCTCAGTTCTGGGCATCTTTGAAATACCTATACAAACTTGTTCCTACATAGTAACTTGCATCTTTGAATGAGAATGTGCTTGCTTACAGCAACGTGCTATATGTTCTGAATGCCCGAATTGGGAATATGTGTGAAATCTTTGTTAGGAATTATGTGATCCTTACTAGCTGGAAGTAAGGGAGATGGGGCATGAAGTTATTTCTAGGAGTTGGACACACACCAACTTTAGCTCAGTTCTGGGCATCTTTGAAATACCTATACAAACTTATTCCTACATACTATCTTGCGACTTTGAATGAGAATGTGCTTGCTTACAGCAACGTGCTATATGTTCTGAATGCCCGAATTGGGAATCTGTGTCAAAACTTTGTTAGGAATTATGTGATCCTTACTAGCTGGAAGTAAGTGATATGGGGCATGAAATTATTTCTAGGAGTTGGCCACATACCAAGTTTAGCTCAGTTCTGGGCATCTTTGAAATACCTATACAAACTTGTTCCTACATAGTAACTTGCAACTTTGAATGAGAATGTGCTTGCTTACAGCAACGTGCTATATGTTCTGAATGCCCGAAGAGGGAATCTGTATCAAAACTTTGTTAGGAATTATGTGATCCTTACTAGCTGGAAGTAAGGGAGATGGGGCATGAAGTTATTTCTAGGAGTTGGACACATACCAAGTTTAGCTCAGTTCTGGGCATCTTTGAAATACCTATACAAACTTGTTCCTACATAGTAACTTGCAACTTTGAATGAGAATGTGCTTGCTTACAGCAACGTGCTATATGTTCTGAATGCCCGAATTGGGAATCTGTGTCAAAACTTTGTTAGGAATTATGTGATCCTTACTAGATGGAAGTAAGGGAGATGGGGCATGAAGTTATTTCTAGGAGTTGGACACATACCAAGCTTAGCTCACTTCTGGGCATCTTTGAAATACCTATACAAACTTGTTCCTACATAGTAACTTGCAACTTTGAATGAGAATGTGCTTGCTTACAGCAACGTGCTATATGTTCTGAATGCCCGAATTGGGAATCTGTGTCAAAACTTTGTTAAGAATTATGTGATCCTTACTAGCTGGAAGTAAGGGAGATGGGGCATGAAGTTATTTCTAGGAGTTGGAGACATACCAAGTTTAGCTCAGTTCTGGGCATCTTTGAAATACCTATACAAACTTGTTCTTACATAGTAACTTGCAACTTTGAATGAGAATGTGCTTCCTTACAGCAACGTGCTATATGTTCTGAATGCCCGAATTGGGAATCTGTGTCAAAACTTTGTTAGGAATTATGTGATCCTTACTAGCTGGAAGTAAGGGAGATGGGGCATGAAGTTATTTCTAGGAGTTGGAGACATACCAAGTTTAGCTCAGTTCTGGGCATCTTTGAAATACCTATACAAACTTGTTCCTACATAGTAACTTGCAACTTTGAATGAGAATGTGCTTGCTTGCAGCAACGTGCTATATGTTCTGAATGCCCGAATTGGGAATCTGTGTCAAAACTTTGTTAGGAATTATGTGATCCTTACTAGCTGGAAGTAAGGGAGATGGAGCATGAAGTTATTTCCAGGAGTTGGACACATACCAAGTTTAGCTCAGTTCTGGGCATCTTTGAAATACCTATACAAACTTGTTCCTACATAGTAACTTGCAACTTTGAATGAGAATGTGCTAGCTTACAGCAACGTGCTATATGTTCTGAATGCCCGAATTGGGAATCTGTGTCAAAACTTTGTTAGGAATTATGTGATCCTTACTAGCTGGAAGTAAGTGAGAAGGGGCATGAAGTTATTTCTATTAGTTGGAGACATACAACGTTTAGCTCAGTTCTGGGCATCTTTGAAATACCTATACAAACTTGTTCCTACATAGTAACTTGCAACTTTGAATGAGAATGTGCTTGCTTACAGCAACGTGCTATATGTTCTGAATGCCCGAATAGGGAATCTGTGTCAAAACTTTGTTAGAAATTATGTGATCCTTACTAGATGGAAATAAGGGAGTTGGGGCATGAAGGTATTTCTAGGAGTTGGACACATACCAAGCTTAGCACAGTTCTGGGCATCTTTGAAATACCTATACAAACTTGTTCCTACATAGTAACTTGCAACTTTGAATGAGAATGTGCTTGCTTACAGCAACGTGCTATATGTTCTGAATGCCCGAATTGGGAATCTGTGTCAAAACTTTGTTAGGAATTATGTGATCCTTACTAGCTGGAAGTAAGGGAGATGGGGCATGAAGTTATTTCTAGGAGTTGGACACATACCAAGTTTAGCTCAGTTCTGGGCATCTTTGAAATACCTATACAAACTTGTTCCTACATACTAACTTGCAACTTTGAATGAGAATGTGCTTGCTTACAGCAACGTGCTATATGATCTGAATGCCCGAATTGGGAATCTGTGTCAAAACTTTGTTAGGAATTATGTGATCCTTACTAGCTGGAAGTAAGGGAGATGGAGCATGAAGTTATTTCTAGGAGTTGGACATATACCAAGTTTAGCTCAGTTCTGGGCATCTTTGAAATACCTATACAAACTTGTTCCTACATACTATTTTGCGACTTTGAATGAGAATGTGCTTGCTTACAGCAACGTGCTATATGTTCTGAATGCCCGAATTGGGAATATGTGTGAAATCTTTGTTAGGAATTATGTGATCCTTACTAGCTGGAAGTAAGGGAGATGGGGCATGAAGTTATTTCTAGGAGTTGGACACACACCAAGTTTAGCTCAGTTCTGGGCATCTTTGAAATACCTATACAAACTTATTCCTACATACTATTTTGCGACTTTGAATGAGAATGTGCTTGCTTACAGCAACGTGCTATATGTTCTGAATGCCCGAATTGGGAATCTGTGTCAAAACTTTGTTAGGAATTATGTGATCCTTACTAGCTGGAAGTAAGTGAGATGGGGCATGAAATTATTTCTAGGAGTTGGCCACATACCAAGTTTAGCTCAGTTTTGGGCATCTTTGAAATACCTATACAAACTTGTTCCTACATAGTAACTTGCAACTTTGAATAAGAATGTGCTTGCTTACAGCAACGTGCTATATGTTCTGAATGCCCGAATTGGGAATCTGTGTCATAACTTTGTTAGGAATTATGTGATCCTTACTAGCTGGAAGTAAGGGAGATGGGGCATGAAGTTATTTCTAGGAGTTGGACACATACCAAGTTTAGCTCAGTTCTGGGCATCTTTGAAATACCTATACAAACTTGTTCCTACATAGTAACTTGCAACTTTGAATGAGAACCTGCTTGCTTACAGCAACGTGCTATATGTTCTGAATGCCCGAATTGGGAATCTGTGTCAAAACTTTGTTAGGAATTATGTGATCATTACTAGCTGGAAGTAAGGGAGATGGGGCATGAAGTTATTTCTAGGAGTTGGAGACATACAACGTTTAGCTCAGTTCTGGGCATCTTTGAAATACCTATACAAACTTGTTCCTACTTAGTAACTTGCAACTTTGAATGAGAATGTGCTTGCTTACAGCAACGTGCTATATGTTCTGAATGCCCGAATTGGGAATCTGTGTCAAAACTTTGTTAGAAATTATGTGATCCTTACTAGATGGAAGTAAGGGAGTTGGGGCATGAAGGTATTTCTAGGAGTTGGACACATACCAAGTTTAGCACAGTTCTGGGCATCTTTGAAATACCTATACAAACTTGTTCCTACATAGTAACTTGCAACTTTGAATGAGAATGTGCTTGCTTGCAGCAGCGTGCTATATGTTCTGAATGCCCGATTTGGGAATCTGTGTCAAAACTTTGTTAGGAATTATGTGATCCTTACTAGCTGGAAGTAAGTGAGATGGGGCCTGAAGTTATTTCTAGGAGTTGGAGACACACAACGTTTAGCTCAGTTCTGGGCATCTTTCAAATACCTATACAAACTTGTTCCTACATAGTAACTTGCAACTATGAATGAGAATGTGCTTGCTTGCAGCAACGTGCTATATGTTCTGAATGCCCGAATTGGGAATCTGTGTCAAAACTTTGTTAGGAATTATGTGATCCTTACTAGCTGGAAGTAATTGAGATGGGGCATGAAATTATTTCTAGGAGTTGGACACATACCAAGTTTAGCTCAGTTCTGGGCGTCTTTGAAATACCTATACAAACTTGTTCCTACATAGTAACTTGCAACTTTGAATGAGAATGTGCTTGCTTACAGCAACGTGCTATATGTTCTGAATTCCTGAATTGGGAATCTGTGTCAAAACTTTGTTAGGAATTATGTGATCCTTACTAGCTGGAAGTAAGGGAGATGGGGCATGAAGTTATTTCTAGGAGTTGGACACATACCAAGTTTAGCTCAGTTCCGGGCATCTTTGAAATACCTATACAAACTTGTTCCTACATAGTAACTTGCATCTTTGAATGAGAATGTGCTTGCTTACAGCAACGTGCTATATGTTCTGAATGCCCGAATTGGGAATCTGTGTCAAAACTTTGTTAGGAATTATGTGATCCTTACTAGCTGGAAGTAAGGGAGATGGGGCATGAAGTTATTTCTAGGAGTTGGACACATACCAAGTTTAGCTCAGTTCTGGGCATCTTTGAAATACCTATACAAACATGTTCCTACATAGTAAATTGCAATTGAGAATGAAAATGTGCTTGCTTACAGCAACGTGTTATATGTTCTGAATGCCCGAATTGGGAATCTGTGTCAAAACTTTGTTAGGAATTATGTGATCCTTACTAGCTGGAAGTAAGGGAGATGGGGCATGAAGTTATTTCTAGGAGTTGGACACATACCAAGTTTAGCTCAGTTCTGGGCATCTTTGAAATACCTATACAAACTTGTTCCTACATAGTAACTTGCAACTTTGAATGAAAATGTGCTTGTTTACAGCAACGTGCTATATGTTCTGAATGCCCGAATTGGGTATCTGTGTCAAAACTTTGTTAGGAATTATGTGATCCTTGCTAGCTGGAAGTAAGGGAGATGGGGCATGAAGTTATCTCTAGTAGTTGGGCACATACCAAGTTTAGCTCAGTTCTGGGCATCTTTGAAATACCTATACAAACTTGTTCCTACATAGTAACTTGCATCTTTGAATGAGAATGTGCTTGATTAAAGCAACGTGCTATAAGTTCTGAATGCCCGAATTGGGAATCTGTGTCAAAACTTTGTTAGTAATTATGTGATCCTAAATAGCTGGAAGTAAGGGAGATGGGGCATGAAGTTATTTCTAGGAGTTGGACACATACCAAGTTTAGCTCAGTTCTGGGCATCTTTGAAATACCTATACAAACTTGTTCCTACATAGTAACTTGCATCTTTGAATGAGAATGTGCTTGCTTACAGCAACGTGCTATATGTTCTGAATGCCCGAATTGGGAATCTGTGTCAAAACTTTGTTAGGAATTATGTGATCCTTACTAGCTGGAAGTAAGGGAGATGGGGCATGAAGTTATTTCTAGGAGTTAGAGACATACCAAGTTTAGCTCAGTTCTGGGCATCTTTGAAATACCTATACAAACTTATTCCTACATAGTAACTTGCAACTTTGAATGAAAATGTGCTTGCTTACAGCAACGTGCTATATGTTCTGAATGCCCGAATTGGGAATCTGTGTCAAAACATTGTTAGGAATTATGTGATCCTTACTAGATGGAATAAAGGAAGTTGGGTCATGAAGGTATTTCTAGGAGTTGGACACATACCAAGTTTACCACAGTTCTGGGCATCTTTGAAATACCTATACAACTTGTTCCCACATAGTAACTTGCAACTTTGAATGAGAATGTGCTTGCTTACAGCAACGTGCTATATGTTCTGAATGCCCGAATAGGGAATCTGTGTCAAACTTTGTTAGGAATTATGTGATCCTTACTAGCTGGAAGTAAGGGAGATGGGGCATGAAGTTATTTCTTGGGTTGGAGACATACCAAGTTTAGCTCAGTTCTGGGCATCTTTGAAATACCTATACAAACTTGTTCCTACATAGTAACTTGCAACTTTGAATGAGAATGTGCTTGCTTGCAGCAACGTGCTATATGTTCTGAATGCAAGATTTGGGAATCTGTGTCAAAATTTTGTTAGGAATTATGTGATCCTTACTAGCTGGAAGTAAGGGAGATGGGGCATGAAGTTATTTCTAGGAGTTGGACACATACCAAGTTTAGCTCAGTTCTGGGCATCTTTGAAATACCTATACAAACTTGTTCCTACATAGTAACTTGCAACTTTGAATGAGAATGTGCCTGCTTACAGCAACGTGCTATATTTTCAGAATGCCCGAATTGGGAATCTGTGTCAAAACTTTGTTAGGAATTATGTGATCCTTACTAGCTGGAAGTAAGGGAGATGGGGCATGAAGTTATTTCTAGGAGTTGGACACATACCAAGTTTAGCTCAGTTCTGGGCATCTTTGAAATACCTATACAAACTTGTTCCTACATAGTAACTTGCATCTTTGAATGAGAATCTGCTTGCTTACAGCAACGTGCTATATGTTCTGAATGCCCGAATTGGGAATCTGTGTCAAAACTTTGTTAGGAATTATGTGATCCTTACTAGCTGGAAGTAAGGGAGATGGGGCATGAAGTTATTTCTTGGAGTTGGACACATACCAAGTTTAGCTCAGTTCTGGGCATCTTTGAAATACCTATACAAACTTGTTCCTACATAGTAACTTGCAACTTTGAATGAAAATGTGCTTGCTTACAGCAACGTGCTGTATGTTCTGAATGCCCGAATTGGGAATCTGTGTCAAAACTTTGTTAGGAATTATGTGATCCTTACTAGCTGGAAGTAAGGGAGATGGGGCATGAAGTTATTTCTAGGAGTTGGACACATACCAAGTTTATCACTGTTCTGGGCATCTTTGAAATACCTATACAACTTGTTCCTACATAGTAACTTGCAACTTTGAATGAGAATGTGCTTGCTTACAGCAACGTGCGATATGTTCTGAATGCCCGAATAGGGAATCTGTGTCAAAACTTTGTTAGGAATTATGTGATCCTTACTAGCTGGAAGTAAGGGAGATGGGGCATGAAGTTATTTCTAGGAGTTGGACACATACCAAGTTTAGCTCACCTCTGGGCATCTTTGAAATACCTATACAAACTTGTTCCTACATAGTAACTTGCATCTTTGAATGAGAATGTGCTTGCTTACAGCAACGTGCTATATGTTCTGAATGCCCGAATTGGGAATCTGTGTCAAAATTTGTTAGGAATTATGTGATCCTTACTAGCTGGAAGTAAGGGAGATGGGGCATGAAGTTATTTCTAGGAGTTGGACACATACCAAGTTTAGCTCAGTTCTGGGAATCTTTGAAATACGTATACAAACTTGTTCCTACATAGTAACTTGCAACTTTGAATGAGAATGTGCTTGCTTACAGCAACGTGCTATATGCTCTGAATGCCCGAAAAGGGAATCTGTGTCAAAACTTAATTAGGAATTATGTGATCCTTACTAGCTGGAAGTAAGGGAGATGGGGCATGAAGTTATTTCTAGGAGTTGGACACATACCAAGCTTAGCTCAGTTCTGGGCATCTTTGAAATACCTATACAAACTTGTTCCTACATAGTAACTTGCAACTTTGAATGAGAATGTGCTTGCTTACAGCAACGTGCTATATGTTCTGAATGCCCGAATTGGGAATCTGTGTCAAAACTTTGTTAGGAATTATGTGATCCTTACTAGCTGGAAGTAAGGGAGATGGGGCATGAAGTTATTTCTAGGAGTTGGACACATACCAAGTTTAGCTCAGTTCTGGGCATCTTTGAAATACCTATACAAACTTGTTCCTACTTAGTAACTTGCAACTTTGAATGAGAATGTGCTTGCTTGCAGCAACGTGCTATATGTTCTGAATGCCCGAATAGGGAATCTGTGTCAAAACTTTGTTAGGAATTATGAGATCCTTACTAGCTGGAAGTAAGGGAGATGGGGCATGAAGTTATTTCTAGGAGTTGGACACATACCAAGTTTAGCTCAGTTCTGGGCATCTTTGAAATACCTATACAAACTTGTTCCTACCTAGTAACTTGCATCTTTGAATGAGAATGTGCTTGCTTACAGCAACGTGCTATATGTTCTGAATGCCCGAATTGGCAATCTGTGTCAAAACTTTGTTAGGAATTATGAGATCCTTACTAGCTGGAAGTAAGGGAGATGGGGCATGAAGTTATTTCTAGGAGTTGGACACATACCAAGTTTAGCTCAGTTCTGGGCATCTTTGAAATACCTATACAAACTTGTTCCTACATAGTAACTTGCATCTTTGAATGAGAATCTGCTTGCTTACACTAACGTGCTATATGTTCTGAATGCCCGAATTGGGAATCTGTGTCAAATCTTTGTTAGGAATTATGTGATCCTTATTAGCTGGAAGTAAGGGAGATGGGGCATGAAGTTATTTCTAGGAGTTGGACACATACCAAGTTTAGCTCAGTTCTGGGCATCTTTGAAATACCTATACAAACTTGTTCCTACATAGTAACTTGCAACTTTGAATGAAAATGTGCTTGCTTACAGCAACGTGCTATATGTTCTGAATGCCCGAATTGGGAATCTGTGTCAAAACTTTGTTAGGAATTATGTGATCCTTACTAGCTGAAAGTAAGGGAGATGGGGCATGAAGTTATTTCTAGGAGTTGGACACATACCAAGTTTAGCTCAGTTCTGGGCATCTTTGAAATACCTATACAAACTTGTTCCTACATAGTAACTTGCAACTTTGAATGAAAATGTGCTTGCTTACAGCAACGTGCTATATGTTCTGAATGCCCGAATTGGGAATCTGTGTCAAAACTTTGTTAGGAATTATGTGATCCTTACTAGCTGGAAGTAAGGGAGATGGGGCATGAAGTTATTTCTAGGAGTTGGACACATACCAAGTTTAGCTCAGTTCTGGGCATCTTTGAAATACCTATACAAACTTGTTCCTACATAGTAACTTGCAACTTTGAATGAGAATGTGCCTGCTTACAGCAACGTGCTATATGTTCTGAATGCCCGAATTGGGAATCTGTGTCAAAACTTTGTTAGGAATTATGTGATCCTTACTAGCTGGAAGTAGGGAGATGGGGCATGAAGTTATTTCTAGGAGTTGGACACATACCAAGTTTAGCTCAGTTCTGGGCATCTTTGAAATACCTATACAAACTTGTTCCTACATAGTAACTTGCATCTTTGAATGAGAATCTGCTTGCTTACAGCAACGTGCTATATGTTCTGAATGCCCGAATTGGGAATCTATGTCAAAACTTTGTTAGGAATTATGTGATCCTTACTAGCTGGAAGTAATTGAGATGGGGCATGAAATTATTTCTAGGAGTTGGACACATACCAAGTTTAGCTCAGTTCTGGGCGTCTTTGAAATACCTATACAAACTTGTTCCTACATAGTAACTTGCAACTTTGAATGAGAATGTGCTTGCTTTCAGCAACGTGCTATATGTTCTGAATGCCTGAATTGGGAATCTGTGTCAAAACTTTGTTAGGAATTATGTGATCCTTACTAGCTGGAAGTAAGGGAGATGGGGCATGAAGTTATTTCTAGGAGTTGGACACATACCAAGTTTAGCTCAGTTCCGGGCATCTTTGAAATACCTATACAAACTTGTTCCTACATAGTAACTTGCATCTTTGAATGAGAATGTGCTTGCTTACAGCAACGTGCTATATGTTCTGAATGCCCGAATTGGGAATCTGTGTCAAAACTTTGTTAGGAATTATGTGATCCTTACTAGCTGGAAGTAAGGGAGATGGGGCATGAAGTTATTTCTAGGAGTTGGACACATACCAAGTTTAGCTCAGTTCTGGGCATCTTTGAAATACCTATACAAACATGTTCCTACATAGTAAATTGCAATTGAGAATGAAAATGTGCTTGCTTACAGCAACGTGTTATATGTTCTGAATGCCCGAATTGGGAATCTGTGTCAAAACTTTGTTAGGAATTATGTGATCCTTACTAGCTGGAAGTAAGGGAGATGGGGCATGAAGTTATTTCTAGGAGTTGGACACATACCAAGTTTAGCTCAGTTCTGGGCATCTTTGAAATACCTATACAAACTTGTTCCTACATAGTAACTTGCAACTTTGAATGAAAATGTGCTTGTTTACAGCAACGTGCTATATGTTCTGAATGCCCGAATTGGGTATCTGTGTCAAAACTTTGTTAGGAATTATGTGATCCTTACTAGCTGGAAGTAAGGGAGATGGGGCATGAAGTTATCTCTAGTAGTTGGGCACATACCAAGTTTAGCTCAGTTCTGGGCATCTTTGAAATACCTATACAAACTTGTTCCTACATAGTAACTTGCATCTTTGAATGAGAATGTGCTTGCTTAAAGCAACGTGCTATAAGTTCTGAATGCCCGAATTGGGAATCTGTGTCAAAACTTTGTTAGTAATTATGTGATCCTAAATAGCTGGAAGTAAGGGAGATGGGGCATGAAGTTATTTCTAGGAGTTGGACACATACCAAGTTTAGCTCAGTTCTGGGCATCTTTGAAATACCTATACAAACTTGTTCCTACATAGTAACTTGCATCTTTGAATGAGAATGTGCTTGCTTACAGCAACGTGCTAAATGTTCTGAATGCCCGAATTGGGAATCTGTGTCAAAACTTTGTTAGGAATTATGTGATCCTTACTAGCTGGAAGTAAGGGAGATGGGGCATGAAGTTATTTCTAGGAGTTAGAGACATACCAAGTTTAGCTCAGTTCTGGGCATCTTTGAAATACCTATACAAACTTGTTCCTACATAGTAACTTGCAACATTGAATGAAAATGTGCTTGCTTACAGCAACGTGCTATATGTTCTGAATGCCCGAATTGGGAATCTGTGTCAAAACATTGTTAGGAATTATGTGATCCTTACTAGATGGAATAAAGGAAGTTGGGTCATGAAGGTATTTCTAGGAGTTGGACACATACCAAGTTTACCACAGTTCTGGGCATCTTTGAAATACCTATACAACTTGTTCCCACATAGTAACTTGCAACTTTGAATGAGAATGTGCTTGCTTACAGCAACGTGCTATATGTTCTGAATGCCCGAATAGGGAATCTGTGTCAAACTTTGTTAGGAATTATGTGATCCTTACTAGCTGGAAGTAAGGGAGATGGGGCATGAAGTTATTTCTTGGGTTGGAGACATACCAAGTTTAGCTCAGTTCTGGGCATCTTTGAAATACCTATACAAACTTGTTCCTACATAGTAACTTGCAACTTTGAATGAGAATGTGCTTGCTTGCAGCAACGTGCTATATGTTCTGAATGCACGATTTGGGAATCTGTGTCAAAATTTTGTTAGGAATTATGTGATCCTTACTAGCTGGAAGTAAGGGAGATGGGGCATGAAGTTATTTCTAGGAGTTGGACACATACCAAGTTTAGCTCAGTTCTGGGCATCTTTGAAATACCTATACAAACTTGTTCCTACATAGTAACTTGCAACTTTGAATGAGAATGTGCCTGCTTACAGCAACGTGCTATATGTTCAGAATGCCCGAATTGGGAATCTGTGTCAAAACTTTGTTAGGAATTATGTGATCCTTACTAGCTGGAAGTAAGGGAGATGGGGCATGAAGTTATTTCTAGGAGTTGGACACATACCAAGTTTAGCTCAGTTCTGGGCATCTTTGAAATACCTATACAAACTTGTTCCTACATAGTAACTTGCATCTTTGAATGAGAATCTGCTTGCTTACAGCAACGTGCTATATGTTCTGAATGCCCGAATTGGGAATCTGTGTCAAAACTTTGTTAGGAATTATGTGATCCTTACTAGCTGGAAGTAAGGGAGATGGGGCATGAAGTTATTTCTTGGAGTTGGACACATACCAAGTTTAGCTCAGTTCTGGCCATCTTTGAAATACCTATACAAACTTGTTCCTACATAGTAACTTGCAACTTTAAATGAAAATGTGCTTGCTTACAGCAACGTGCTGTATGTTCTGAATGCCCGAATTGGGAATCTGTGTCAAAACTTTGTTAGGAATTATGTGATCCTTACTAGCTGGAAGTAAGGGAGATGGGGCATGAAGTTATTTCTAGGAGTTGGACACATACCAAGTTTATCACAGTTCTGGGCATCTTTGAAATACCTATACAACTTGTTCCTACATAGTAACTTGCAACTTTGAATGAGAATGTGCTTGCTTACAGCAACGTGCGATATGTTCTGAATGCCCGAATAGGGAATCTGTGTCAAAACTTTGTTAGGAATTATGTGATCCTTACTAGCTGGAAGTAAGGGAGATGGTGCATGAAGTTATTTCTAGGAGTTGGACACATACCAAGTTTAGCTCAGCTCTGGGCATCTTTGAAATACCTATACAAACTTGTTCCTACATAGTAACTTGCATCTTTGAATGAGAATGTGCTTGCTTACAGCAACGTGCTATATGTTCTGAATGCCCGAATTGGGAATCTGTGTCAAAATTTGTTAGGAATTATGTGATCCTTACTAGCTGGAAGTAAGGGAGATGGGGCATGAAGTTATTTCTAGGAGTTGGACACATACCAAGTTTAGCTCAGTTCTGGGAATCTTTGAAATACGTATACAAACTTGTTCCTACATAGTAACTTGCAACTTTGAATGAGAATGTGCTTGCTTACAGCAACGTGCTATATGCTCTGAATGCCCGAAAAGGGAATCTGTGTCAAAACTTAATTAGGAATTATGTGATCCTTACTAGCTGGAAGTAAGGGAGATGGGGCATGAAGTTATTTCTAGGAGTTGGACACATACCAAGCTTAGCTCAGTTCTGGGCATCTTTGAAATACCTATACAAACTTGTTCCTACATAGTAACTTGCATCTTTGAATGAGAATGTGCTTGCTTACAGCAACGTGCTATATGTTCTGAATGCCCGAATTTGCAATCTGTGTCAAAACTTTGTTAGGAATTATGAGATCCTTACTAGCTGGAAGT
The DNA here is from genome assembly GCF_020826845.1 of Diceros bicornis minor. Taxonomy (NCBI): domain Eukaryota; kingdom Metazoa; phylum Chordata; class Mammalia; order Perissodactyla; family Rhinocerotidae; genus Diceros; species Diceros bicornis. The sequence goes on from NC_080779.1 coordinate 2,268,661, forward strand.
AAGGGAGATGGGGCATGAAGTTATTTCTAGGAGTTGGACACATACCAAGTTTAGCTCAGTTCTGGGCATCTTTGAAATACCTATACAAACTTGTTCCTACATAGTAACTTGCATCTTTGAATGAGAATCTGCTTGCTTACACTAACGTGCTATATGTTCTGAATGCCCGAATTGGGAATCTGTGTCAAATCTTTGTTAGGAATTATGTGATCCTTATTAGCTGGAAGTAAGGGAGATGGGGCATGAAGTTATTTCTAGGAGTTGGACACATACCAAGTTTAGCTCAGTTCTGGGCATCTTTGAAATACCTATACAAACTTGTTCCTACATAGTAACTTGCAACTTTGAATGAAAATGTGCTTGCTTACAGCAACGTGCTATATGTTCTGAATGCCCGAATTGGGAATCTGTGTCAAAACTTTGTTAGGAATTATGTGATCCTTACTAGCTGGAAGTAAGGGAGATGGGGCATGAAGTTATTTCTAGGAGTTGGACACATACCAAGTTTAGCTCAGTTCTGGGCATCTTTGAAATACCTATACAAACTTGTTCCTACATAGTAACTTGCAACTTTGAATGAAAATGTGCTTGCTTACAGCAACGTGCTATATGTTCTGAATGCCCGAATTGGGAATCTGTGTCAAAACTTTGTTAGGAATTATGTGATCCTTACTAGCTGGAAGTAAGGGAGATGGGGCATGAAGTTATTTCTAGGAGTTGGACACATACCAAGTTTAGCTCAGTTCTGGGCATCTTTGAAATACCTATACAAACTTGTTCCTACATAGTAACTTGCAACTTTGAATGAGAATGTGCCTGCTTACAGCAACGTGCTATATGTTCTGAATGCCCGAATTGGGAATCTGTGTCAAAACTTTGTTAGGAATTATGTGATCCTTACTAGCTGGAAGTAGGGAGATGGGGCATGAAGTTATTTCTAGGAGTTGGACACATACCAAGTTTAGCTCAGTTCTGGGCATCTTTGAAATACCTATACAAACTTGTTCCTACATAGTAACTTGCATCTTTGAATGAGAATCTGCTTGCTTACAGCAACGTGCTATATGTTCTGAATGCCCGAATTGGGAATCTATGTCAAAACTTTGTTAGGAATTATGTGATCCTTACTAGCTGGAAGTAAGGGAGATGGGGCATGAAGTTATTTCTAGGAGTTGGACACATACCAAGTTTAGCTCAGTTCTGGGCATCTTTGAAATACCTATACAAACTTGTTCCTACATAGTAACTTGCAACTTTGAATGAAAATGTGCTTGCTTACAGCAACGTGCTGTATGTTCTGAATGCCCGAATTGGGAATCTGTGTCAAAACTTTGTTAGGAATCATGTGATCCTTACTAGCTGGAAGTAAGGGAGATGGGGCATGAAGTTATTTCTAGGAGTTGGACACATACCAAGTTTAGCTCAGTTCTGGGCATCTTTGAAATACCTATACAAACTTGTTCCTACATAGTAACTTGCAACTTTGAATGAAAATGTGCTTGCTTACAGCAACGTGCTATATGTTCTGAATGCCCGAATTGGGAATCTGTGTCAAAACATTGTTAGGAATCATGTGATCCTTACTAGCTGGAAGTAAGGGAGATGGGGCATGAAGTTATTTCTAGGAGTTGGACACATAGCAAGTTTAGCTCAGTTCTGGGCATCTTTGAAATACCTATACAAACTTGTTCCTACATAGTAACTTGCAACTTTGAATGAAAATGTGCTTGCTTACATCAACGTGCTATATGTACTGAATGCCCGAATTGGGAATCTGTGTCAAAACTTTGTTAGGAATTATGTGATCCTTACTAGCTGGAAGTAAGGGAGATGGGGCATGAAGTTATTTCTAGGAGTTGGACACATACCAAGTTTAGCTCAGTTCTGGGCATCTTTGAAATACCTATACAAACTTGTTCCTACCTAGTAAATTGCATCTTTGAATGAAAATGTGCTTGCTTACAGCAACGTGCTATATGTTCTGAATGCCCGAATTGGCAATCTGTGTGAAAACTTTGTTAGGAATTATGTGATCCTTACTAGCTGGAAGTAAGGGAGATGGGGCATGAAGTTATTTCTAGGAGTTGGACACATACCAAGTTTAGCTCAGTTCTGGGCATCTTTGAAATACCTATACAAACTTGTTCCTACATAGTAACTTGCATCTTTGAATGAGAATCTGCTTGCTTACACTAACGTGCTATATGTTCTGAATGCCCGAATTGGGAATCTGTGTCAAAACTTTGTTAGGAATTATGTGATCCTTACTAGCTGGAAGTAAGGGAGATGGGGCATGAAGTTATTTCTAGGAGTTGGACACATACCAAGTTTAGCTCAGTTCTGGGCATCTTTGAAATACCTATACAAACTTGTTCCTACATAGTAACTTGCAACTTTGAATGAAAATGTGCTTGCTTACAGCAACGTGCTATATGTTCTGAATGCCCGAATTGGGAATCTGTGTCAAATCTTTGTTAGGAATTATGTGATCCTTACTAGCTGGAAGTAAGGGAGATGGGGCATGAAGTTATTTCTTGGAGTTGGAGACATACCAAGTTTAGCTCAGTTCTGGGCATCTTTGAAATACCTATACAAACTTGTTCCTACATAGTAACATGCATCTTTGAATGAGAATGTGCTTGCTTACAGCAACGTGCTATATGTTCTGAAAGCCCGAATTGGGAATCTGTGTCAAAACTTTGTTAGGAATTATGTGATCCTTACTAGCTGGAAGTAAGGGAGATGGGGCATGAAGTTATTTCTAGGAGTTGGACACATACCAAGTTTAGCTCAGTTCTGGGCATCTTTGAAATACCTATACAAACTTGTTCCTACATAGTAACTTGCATCTTTGAATGAGAATCTGCTTGCTTACAGCAACGTGCTATATGTTCTGAATGCCCGAATTGGGAATCTGTGTCAAAACATTGTTAGGAATTATGTGATCCTTACTAGCTGGAAGTAAGGGAGATGGGGCATGAAGTTATTTCTAGGAGTTGGACACATACCAAGTTTAGCTCAGTTCTGGGCATCTTTGAAATACCTATACAAACTTGTTCCTACATAGTAACTTGCAACTTTGAATGAGAATGTGCTTGCTTACAGCAACGTGCTATATGTTCTGAATGCCCGAATTGGGAATCTGTGTCAAAACATTGTTAGGAATCATGTGATCCTTACTAGCTGGAAGTAAGGGAGATGGGGCATGAAGTTATTTCTAGGAGTTGGACACAAACCAAGTTTAGCTCAGTTCTGGGCATCTTTGAAATACCTATACAAACTTGTTCCTACATAGTAACTTGCAACTTTGAATGAAAATGTGCTTGCTTACAGCAACGTGCTATATGTTCTGAATGCCCGAATTGGGAATCTGTGTCAAAACTTTGTTAGCAATCATGTGATCCTTACTAGCTGGAAGTAAGGGAGATGGGGCATGAAGTTATTTCTAGGAGTTGGACACATACCAAGTTTAGCTCAGTTCTGGGCATCTTTGAAATACCTATACAAACTTGTTCCTACATAGTAACTTGCAACTTTGAATGAGAATGTGCGTGCTTACAGCAACGTGCTATATGTTCTGAATGCCCGAATTGGGAATCTGTGTCAAAACTTTGTTAGGAATTATGTGATCCTTACTAGCTGGAAGTAAGGGAGATGGGGCATGAAGTTATTTCTAGGAGTTGGACACATACCAAGTTTAGCTCAGTACTGGGCATCTTTGAAATACCTATACGAACTTGTTCCTACATAGTAACTTGCAACTTTGAATGAGAATGTGCTTGCTTACAGCAACGTGCTATATGTTCTGAATGCCCGAATTGGGAATCTGTGTCAAAACTTTGTTAGGATTTATGTGATCCTTACTAGCTGGAAGTAAGGGAGATGGGGCATGAAGTTATTTCTAGGAGTTGGACACATACCAAGTTTAGCTCAGTTCTGGGCATCTTTGAAATACCTATACGAACTTGTTCCTACATAGTAACTTGCAACTTTGAATGAGAATGTGCGTGCTTACAGCAACGTGCTATATGTTCTGAATGCCCGAATTGGGAATCTGTGTCAAAACTTTGTTAGGAATTATGTGATCCTTACTAGCTGGAAGTAAGGGAGATGGGGCATGAAGTTATTTCTAGGAGTTGGACACATACCAAGTTTAGCTCAGTTCTGGGCATCTTTGAAATACCTATACAAACTTGTTCCTACATAGTAACTTGCAACTTTGAATGAGAATGTGCTTGCTTACAGCAACGTGCTATATGTTCTGAATGCCCGAATTGGGAATCTGTGTCAAAACTTTGTTAGGAATTATGTGATCCTTACTAGCTGGAAGTAAGGGAGATGGGGCATGAAGTTATTTCTAGGAGTTGGACACATACCAAGTTTAGCTCAGTTCTGGGCATCTTTGAAATACCTATACAAACTTGTTCCTACATAGTAACTTGCAACTTTGAATGAGAATGTGCTTGCTTACAGCAACGTGCTATATGTTCTGAATGCCCGAATTGGGAATCTGTGTCAAAACTTTGTTAGGAATTATGTGATCCTTACTAGCTGGAAGTAAGGGAGATGGGGCATGAAGTTATTTCTAGGAGTTGGACACATACCAAGTTTAGCTCAGTTCTGGGCATCTTTGAAATACCTATACAAACTTGTTCCTACATAGTAACTTGCATCTTTGAATGAGAATGTGCTTGCTTACAGCAACGTGCTATATGTTCTGAATGCCCGAATTGGGAATCTGTGTCAAAACTTTGTTAGGAATTATGTGATCCTTACTAGCTGGAAGTAAGGGAGATGGGGCATGAAGTTATTTCTTGGAGTTGGAGACATACCAAGTTTAGCTCAGTTCTGGGCATCTTTGAAATACCTATGCAAACTTGTTCCTACATAGTAACTTGCATCTTTGAATGAGAATCTGCTTGCTTACAGCAACGTACTATATGTTCTGAATGCCCTAATTGGGAATCTGTGTCAAAACTTTGTTAGGAATTATGTGATCCTTACTAGCTGGAAGTAAGGGAGATGGGGCATGAAGTTATTTCTAGGAGTTGGACACATACCAAGTTAAGCTCAGTGCTGGGCATCTTTGAAATACCTATACAAACTTGTTCCTACATAGTAACTTGCAACTTTGAATGAAAATGTGCTTGTTTACAGCAACGTGCTATATGTTCTGAATGCCCGAATAGTGAATCTGTGTCAAAAGTTTGTTAGGAATTTTGTGATCCTTACTAGCTGGAAGTAAGGGAGATGGGGCATGAAGTTCTTTCTAGGAGTTGGACACATACCAAGTTTAGCTCAGTTCTGGGCATCTTTGAAATTCCTATACAAACTTGTTCCTACATAGTAACTTGCAACTTTGAATGAGAATCTGCTTGCTTACAGCAACGTGCTATATGTTCTGAATGCCCGAATTGGGAATCTGTGTCAAAACTTTGTTAGGAATTATGTGATCCTTACTAGCTGGAAGTAAGGGAGATGGGGCATGAAGTTATTTCTAGGAGTTGGACACATACCAAGTTTAGCTCAGTTCTGGGCATCTTTGAAATACCTATACAAACTTGTTCCTACATAGTAACTTGCAACTTTGAATGAAAATGTGCTTGCTTACAGCAACGTGCTATATGTTCTGAATGCCCGAATTGGGAATCTGTGTCAAAACTTTGTTAGGAATTATGTGATCCTTACTAGCTGGAAGTAAGGGAGATGGGGCATGAAGTTATTTCTAGGAGTTGGACACATACCAAGTTTAGCTCAGTTCTGGGCATCTTTGAAATACCTATACAAACTTGTTCCTACATAGTAACTTGCAACTTTGAATGAGAATGTGCTTGCTTACAGCAACGTGCTATATGTTCTGAATGAACGAATTGGGAATCTGTGTCAAAACTTTCTTAGGAATTATGTGATCCTTACTAGCTGGAAGTAAGGGAGATGGGGCATGAAGTTATTTCTTGGAGTTGAAGACATACCAAGTTTAGCTCAGTTCTGGGCATCTTTGAAATACCTATACAAACTTGTTCCTACATAGTAACTTGCAACTTTGAATGAGAATGTGCTTGCTTACAGCAACGTGCTATATGTTCTGAATGCCCGATTTGGGAATCTGTGTCAAAACTTTGTTAGGAATTATGTGATCCTTACTAGCTGGAAGTAAGGGAGATGGGGCATGAAGTTATTTCTAGGAGTTGGACACATACCAAGTTTAGCTCAGTTCTGGGCATCTTTGAAATACCTATACAAACTTGTTCCTACATAGTAACTTGCAACTTTGAATGAAAATGTGCTTGCTTACAGCAACGTGCTATATGTTCTGAATGCCCGAATTGGGAATCTGTGTCAAAACATTGTTAGGAATTATGTGATCCTTACTAGCTGGAAGTAAGGGAGATGGGGCATGAAGTTATTTCTAGGAGTTGGACACATACCAAGTTTAGCTCAGTTCTGGGCATCTTTGAAATACCTATACAACTTGTTCCTACATAGTAACTTGCAACTTTGAATGAGAATGTGCTTGCTTACAGCAACGTGCTATATGTTCTGAATGCCCGAATTGGGAATCTGTGTCAAAACTTTGTTAGGAATTATGTGATCCTTACTAGCTGGAAGTAAGGGAGATGTGGCATGAAGTTATTTCTTGGAGTTGGAGACATACCAAGTTTAGCTCAGTTCTGGGCATCTTTGAAATACCTATACAAACTTGTTCCTACATAGTAACTTTCATCTTTGAATGAGAATCTGCTTGCTTACATAACGTGCTATATATTCTGAATGCCCGAATTGGGAATCTGTGTCAAAACTTTGTTAGGAATTATGTGATCCTTACTAGCTGGAAGTAAGGGAGATGGGGCATGAAGTTATTTCTAGGAGTTGGACACATACCAAGTTTAGCTCAGTTCTGGGCATCTTTGAAATACCTATACAAACTTGTTCCTACATAGTAACTTTCATCTTTGAATGAGAATCTGCTTGCTTACAGTAACGTGCTATATGTTCTGAATGCCCGAATTGGGAATCTGTGTCAAAACTTTGTTAGGAATTATGTGATCCTTACTAGCTGGAAGTAAGGGAAATGGGGCATGAAGTTATTTCTAGGAGTTGGACACATACCAAGTTTAGCTCAGTTCTGGGCATCTTTGAAATACCTATACAAACTTGTTCCTACATAGTAACTTGCAACTTTGAATGAAAATGTGCTTGCTTATAGCAACGTGCTATATGTTCTGAATGCCCGAATTGGGAATCTGTGTCAAAACTTTGTTAGGAATTATGTGATCCTTACTAGCTGGAGTAAGGGAGATGGGGCATGAAGTTATTTCTAGGAGTTGGACACATACCAAGTTTAGCTCAGTTCTGGGCATCTTTGAAATACCTATACAAACTTGTTCCTACATAGTAACTTGCAACTTTGAATGAAAATGTGCGTGCTTACAGCAACGTGCTATATGTTCTGAATGCCCGAATTGGGAATCTGTGTCAAATCTTTGTTAGGAATTATGTGATCCTTACTAGCAGGATGTAAGGGAGATGGGGCATGAAGTTATTTCTAGGAGTTGGACACATACCAAGTTTAGCTCAGTTCTGGGCATCTTTGAAATACCTATGCAAACTTGTTCCTACATAGTAACTTGCATCTTTGAATGAGAATCTGCTTGCTTACAGCAACGTACTATATGTTCTGAATGCCCTAATTGGGAATCTGTGTCAAAACTTTGTTAGGAATTATGTGATCCTTACTAGCTGGAAGTAAGGGAGATGGGGCATGAAGTTATTTCTAGGAGTTGGACACATACCAAGTTAAGCTCAGTGCTGGGCATCTTTGAAATACCTATACAAACTTGTTCCTACATAGTAACTTGCAACTTTGAATGAAAATGTGCTTGTTTACAGCAACGTGCTATATGTTCTGAATGCCCGAATAGTGAATCTGTGTCAAAATTTTGTTAGGAATTTTGTGATCCTTACTAGCTGGAAGTAAGGGAGATGGGGCATGAAGTTATTTCTAGGAGTTGGACACATACCAAGTTTAGCTCAGTTCTGGGCATCTTTGAAATACCTATACAAACTTGTTCCTACATAGTAACTTGCAACTTTGAATGAGAATCTGCTTGCTTACAGCAACGTGCTATATGTTCTGAATGCCCGAATTGGGAATCTGTGTCAAAACTTTGTTAGGAATTATGTGATCCTTACTAGCTGGAAGTAAGGGAGATGGGGCATGAAGTTATTTCTAGGAGTTGGACACATACCAAGTTTAGCTCAGTTCTGGGCATCTTTGAAATACCTATACAAACTTGTTCCTACATAGTAACTTGCAACTTTGAATGAAAATGTGCTTGCTTACAGCAACGTGCTATATGTTCTGAATGCCCGAATTGGGAATCTGTGTCAAAACTTTGTTAGGAATTATGTGATCCTTACTAGCTGGAAGTAAGGGAGATGGGGCATGAAGTTATTTCTAGGAGTTGGACACATACCAAGTTTAGCTCAGTTCTGGGCATCTTTGAAATACCTATACAAACTTGTTCCTACATAGTAACTTGCAACTTTGAATGAAAATGTGCTTGCTTACAGCAACGTGCTATATGTTCTGAATGCCCGAATTGGGAATCTGTGTCAAAACTTTGTTAGGAATTATGTGATCCTTACTAGCTGGAAGTAAGGGAGATGGGGCATGAAGTTATTTCTAGGAGTTGGACACATACCAAGTTTAGCTCAGTTCTGGGCATCTTTGAAATACCTACACAAACTTGTTCCTACATAGTAACTTGCAACTTTGAATGAGAATGTGCTTGCTTACAGCAACGTGCTATATGTTCTGAATGAACGAATTGGGAATCTCTGTCAAAACTTTGTTAGGAATTATGTGATCCTTACTAGCTGGAAGTAAGGGAGATGGGGCATGAAGTTATTTCTTGGAGTTGAAGACATACCAAGTTTAGCTCAGTTCTGGGCATCTTTGAAATACCTATACAAACTTGTTCCTACATAGTAACTTGCAACTTTGAATGAGAATGTGCTTGCTTGCAGCAACGTGCTATATGTTCTGAATGCCCGATTTGGGAATCTGTGTCAAAACTTTGTTAGGAATTATGTGATCCTTACTAGCTGGAAGTAAGGGAGATGGGACATGAAGTTATTTCTAGGAGTTGGACACATACCAAGTTTAGCTCAGTTCTGGGCATCTTTGAAATACCTATACAAACTTGTTCCTACATAGTAACTTGCATCTTTGAATGAGAATGTTCTTGCTTACAGCAACGTGCTATATGTTCTGAAGGCCCGAATTGGCAATCTGTGTCAAAACTTTGTTAGGAATTATGTGATCCTTACTAGCGGGAAGTAAGGGAGATGGGGCATGAAGTTATTTCTAGGAGTTGGACACATACCAAGTTTAGCTCAGTTCTGGGCATCTTTGAAATACCTATACAAACTTGTTCCTACATAGTAACTTGCATCTTTGAATGAGAATCTGCTTGCTTACAGCAACGTGCTATATGTTCTGAATGCCCGAATTGGGAATCAGTTTCAAAACTTTGTTAGGAATTATGTGATCCTTACTAGCTGGAAGTAAGGGAGATGGGGCATGAAGTTATTTCTAGGAGTTGGACACATACCAAGTTTAGCTCAGTTCTGGGCCTCTTTGAAATACCTATACAAACTTGTTCCTACATAGTAACTTGCAACTTTGAATGAGAATGTGCTTGCTTGCAGCAACGTGCTATATGTTCTGAATGCCCGAATAGGGAATCTGTGTCAAAACTTTGTTAGGAATTATGTGATCCTTACTAGCTGGAAGTAAGGGAGATGGGGCATGAAGTTATTTCTAGGAGTTGGACACATACCAAGTTTAGCTCAGTTCTGGGCATCTTTGAAATACCTATACAAACTTGTTCCTACATAGTAACTTGCAACTTTGAATGAAAATGTGCTTGCTTACAGCAACGTGCTATATGTTCTGAATGCCCGAATTGGGAATCTGTGTCAAAACTTTGTTAGGAATTATGTGATCCTTACTAGCTGGAAGTAAGGGAGATGGGGCATGAAGTTATTTCTAGGAGTTGGACACATACCAAGTTTAGCTCAGTTCTGGGAATCTTTGAAATACCTATACAAACTTGTTCCTACATAGTAACTTGCAACTTTGAATGAGAATGTGCTTGCTTACAGCAACGTGCTATATGTTCTGAATGCCCGAATTGGGAATCTGTGTCAAAACTTTGTTAGGAATTATGTGATCCTTACTAGCTGGAAGTAAGGGAGATGGGGCATGAAGTTATTTCTTGGAGTTGGAGACATACCAAGTTTAGCTCAGTTCTGGGCATCTTTGAAATACCTATACAAACTTGTTCCTACATAGTAACTTTCATCTTTGAATGAGAATCTGCTTGCTTACAGTAACGTGCTATATATTCTGAATGCCCGAATTGGGAATCTGTGTCAAAACTTTGTTAGGAATTATGTGATCCTTACTAGCTGGAAGTAAGGGAGATGGGGCATGAAGTTATTTCTAGGAGTTGGACACATACCAAGTTTAGCTCAGTTCTGGGCATCTTTGAAATACCTATACAAACTTGTTCCTACATAGTAACTTTCATCTTTGAATGAGAATCTGCTTGCTTACAGTAACGTGCTATATGTTCTGAATGCCCGAATTGGGAATCTGTGTCAAAACTTTGTTAGGAATTATGTGATCCTTACTAGCTGGAAGTAAGGGAAATGGGGCATGAAGTTATTTCTAGGAGTTGGACACATACCAAGTTTAGCTCAGTTCTGGGCATCTTTGAAATACCTATACAAACTTGTTCCTACATAGTAACTTGCAACTTTGAATGAAAATGTGCTTGCTTACAGCAACGTGCTATATGTTCTGAATGCCCGAATTGGGAATCTGTGTCAAAACTTTGTTAGGAATTATGTGATCCTTACTAGCTGGAGTAAGGGAGATGGGGCATGAAGTTATTTCTAGGAGTTGGACACATACCAAGTTTAGCTCAGTTCTGGGCATCTTTGAAATACCTATACAAACTTGTTCCTACATAGTAACTTGCAACTTTGAATGAAAATGTGCGTGCTTACAGCAACGTGCTGTATGTTCTGAATGCCCGAATTGGGAATCTGTGTCAAATCTTTGTTAGGAATTATGTGATCCTTACTAGCAGGATGTAAGGGAGATGGGGCATGAAGTTATTTCTAGGAGTTGGACACATACCAAGTTTAGCTCAGTTCTGGGCATCTTTGAAATACCTATACAAACTTGTTCCTACATAGTAACTTGCAACTTTGAATGAGAATGTGCTTGCTTACAGCAACGTGCTATATGTTCTGAATGCCCGAATTGGGAATCTGTGTCAAAACTTTGTTAGGAATTATGTGATCCTTACTAGCTGGAAGTAAGGGAGATGGGGCATGAAGTTATTTCTAGGAGTTGGACACATACCAAGTTTAGCTCAGTTCTGGGCATCTTTGAAATACCTATACAAACTTGTTCCTACATAGTAACTTGCATCATTAATGAGAATCTGCTTGCTTACAGCAACGTGCTATATGTTCTGAATTCCCGAATTGGGAATCTGTGTCAAAACTTTGTTAGGAATTATGTGATCCTTACTACCTGGAAGTAAGTGAGTTGGGGCATGAAGTTATTTCTAGGAGTTGGACACATACCAAGTTTAGCTCAGTTCTGGGCATCTTTGAAATACCTATACAAACTTGTTCCTACATAGTAACTTACAACTTTGAATGAAAATGTGCTTGCTTACAGCAACGTGCTATATGTTCTTAAAGCCCGAATTGGGAATCTGTGTCAAATCTTTGTTAGGAATCATGTGATCCTTACTAGCTGGAAGTAAGGGAGATGGGGCATGAAGTTATTTCTAGGAGTTGGACACATACCAAGTTTAGCTCAGTTCTGGGCATCTTTGAAATACCTATACAAACTTGTTCCTACATAGTAACTTGCAACTTTGAAGGAGAATGTGCTTGCTTACAGCAACGTGCTATATGTTCTGAATGCCCGAATTGGGAATCTGTGTCAAAACTTTGTTAGGAATTATGTGATCCTTACTAGCTGGAAGTAAGGGAGATGGGGCATGAAGTTATTTCTAGGAGTTGGACACATACCAAGTTTAGCTCAGTTCTGGGCATCTTTGAAATACCTATACAAACTTGTTCCTACATAGTAACTTGCAACTTTGAATGAGAATGTGCTTGCTTACAGCAACGTGCTATATGTTCTGAATGCCCGAATTGGGAATCTGTGTCAAAACTTTGTTAGGAATTATGTGATCCTTACTAGCTGGAAGTAAGGGAGATGGGGCATGAAGTTATTTCTAGGAGTTGGACACATACCAAGTTTAGCTCATTTCTGGGCATCTTTGAAATACCTATACAAACTTGTTCCTACATAGTAACTTGCAACTTTGAATGAAAATGTGCTTGCTTACAGCAACGTGCTATATGTTCTGAATGCCCGAATTGGGAATCTGTGTCAAAACTTTGTTAGGAATTATGTGATCCTTACTAGCTGGAAGTAAGGGAGATGGGGCATGAAGTTATTTCTAGGAGTTGGACACATACCAAGTTTAGCTCAGTTCTGGGCCTCTTTGAAATACCTATACAAACTTGTTCCTACATAGTAACTTGCAACTTTGAATGAGAATGTGCTTGCTTACAGCAACGTGCTATATGTTCTGAATGCCCGAATTGGGAATCTGTGTCAAAACTTTGTTAGGAATTATGTGATCCTTACTAGCTGGAAGTAAGGGAGATGGGGCATGAAGTTATTTCTAGGAGTTGGACACATACCAAGTTTAGCTCAGTTCTGAGCATCTTTGAAATACCTATACAAACTTGTTCCTACATAGTAACTTGCAACTTTGAATGAGAATGTGCGTGCTTACAGCAACGTGCTATATGTTCTGAATGCCCGAACTGGTAATCTGTGTCAAAACTTTGTTAGGAATTATGTGATCCTTACTAGCTGGAAGTAAGGGAGATGGGGCATGAAGTTATTTCTAGGAGTTGGACACATACCAAGTTTAGCTCAGTTCTGGGCATCTTTGAAATACCTATACAAACTTGTTCCTACATAGTAACTTGCAACTTTGAATGAAAATGTGCTTGCTTACAGCAACGTGCTATATGTTCTGAATGCCCGAATTGGGAATCTGTGTCAAAACTTTGTTAGGAATTATGTGATCCTTACTAGCTGGAAGTAAGGGAGATGGGGCATGAAGTTATTTCTAGGAGTTGGACACATACCAAGTTTAGCTCAGTTCTGGGCATCTTTGAAATACCTATACAAACTTGTTCCTACATAGTAACTTGCAACTTTGAATGAAAATGTGCTTGCTTACAGCAACGTGCTATATGTTCTGAATGCCCGAATTGGGAATCTGTGTCAAAACTTTGTTAGGAATTATGTGATCCTTACTAGCTGGAAGTAAGGGAGATGGGGCATGACGTTATTTCTAGGAGTTGGACACATACCAAGTTTAGCTCAGTTCTGGGCATCTTTGAAATACCTATACAAACTTGTTCCCACATAGTAACGTGCAACTTTGAATGAAAATGTGCTTGCTTACAGCAACGTGCTATATGTTCTGAATGCCCGAATTGGGAATCTGTGTCAAAACTTTGTTAGGAATTATGTGATCCTTACTAGCTGGAAGTAAGGGAGATGGGGCATGAAGTTATTTCTAGGAGTTGGACACATACCAAGTTTAGCTCAGTTCTGGGCATCTTTGAAATACCTATACAAACTTGTTCCTACATAGTAACTTGCAACTTTGAATGAGAATGTGCTTGCTTACAGCAACGTGCTATATGTTCTGAATGCCCGAATTGGGAATCTGTGTCAAAACTTTGTTAGGAATTATGTGATCCTTACTAGCTGGAAGTAAGGGAGATGGGGCATGAAGTTATTTCTTGGAGTTGGAGACATACCAAGTTTAGCTCAGTTCTGGGCATCTTTGAAATACCTATACAAACTTGTTCCTACATAGTAACTTGCAACTTTGAATGAGAATGTGCTTGCTTGCAGCAACGTGCTATATGTTCTGAATGCCCGAATTGGGAATCTGTGTCAAAACTTTGTTAGGAATTATGTGATCCTTACTAGCTGGAAGTAAGGGAGATGGGGCATGAAGTTATTTCTAGGAGTTGGACACATACCAAGTTTAGCTCAGTTCTGGGCATCTTTGAAATACCTATACAAACTTGTTCCTACATAGTAACTTGCAACTTTGAATGAAAATGTGCGTGCTTACAGCAACGTGCTATATGTTCTGAATGCCCGAATTGGGAATCTGTGTCAAAACTTTGTTAGGAATTATGTGATCCTTACTAGCTGGAAGTAAGGGAGATGGGGCATGAAGTTATTTCTAGGAGTTGGACACATACCAAGTTTAGCTCAGTTCTGGGCATCTTTGAAATACCTATACAAACTTGTTCCTACATAGTAACTTGCAACTTTGAATGAAAATGTGCTTGCTTACAGCAACGTGCTATATGTTCTGAATGCCCGAATTGGGAATCTGTGTCAAAACTTTGTTAGGAATTATGTGATCCTTACTAGCTGAAAGTAAGGGAGATGGGGCATGAAGTTATTTCTAGGAGTTGGACACATACCAAGTTTAGCTCAGTTCTGGGCATCTTTGAAATACCTATACAAACTTGTTCCTCCATAGTAACTTGCAACTTTGAATGAAAATGTGCTTGCTTACAGCAACGTGCTATATGTTCTGAATGCCCGAATTGGGAATCTGTGTCAAAACTTTGTTAGGAATTATGTGATCCTTACTAGCTGGAAGTAAGGGAGATGGGGCATGAAGTTATTTCTAGGAGTTGGACACATACCAAGTTTAGCTCAGTTCTGGGCATCTTTGAAATACCTATACAAACTTGTTCCTACATAGTAACTTGCAACTTTGAATGAAAATGTGCTTGCTTACAGCAACGTGCTATATGTTCTGAATGCCCGAATTGGGAATCTGTGTCAAAACTTTGTTAGGAATTATGTGATCCTTACTAGCTGGAAGTAAGGGAGATGGGGCATGAAGTTATTTCTAGGAGTTGGACACATACCAAGTTTAGCTCAGTTCTGGGCATCTTTGAAATACCTATACAAACTTGTTCCTACATAGTAACTTGCAACTTTGAATGAGAATGTGCTTGCTTACAGCAACGTGCTATATGTTCTGAATGCACGAATTGGGAATCTGTGTCAAAACTTTGTTAGGAATTATGTGATCCTTACTAGCTGGAAGTAAGGGAGATGGGGCATGAAGTTATTTCTTGGAGTTGGAGTCATACCAAGTTTAGCTCAGTTCTGGGCATCTTTGAAATACCTATACAAACTTGTTCCTACATAGTAACTTTCATCTTTGAATGAGAATCTGCTTGCTTACAGTAACGTGCTATATGTTCTGAATGCCCGAATTGGGAATCTGTGTCAAAACTTTGTTAGGAATTATGTGATCCTTACTAGCTGGAAGTAAGGGAGATGGGGCATGAAGTTATTTCTAGGAGTTGGACACATACCAAGTTTAGCTCAGTTCTGGGCATCTTTGAAATACCTATACAAACTTGTTCCTACATAGTAACTTTCATCTTTGAATGAGAATCTGCTTGCTTACAGTAACGTGCTATATGTTCTGAATGCCCGAATTGGGAATCTGTGTCAAAACTTTGTTAGGAATTATGTGATCCTTACTAGCTGGAAGTAAGGGAAATGGGGCATGAAGTTATTTCTAGGAGTTGGACACATACCAAGTTTAGCTCAGTTCTGGGCATCTTTGAAATACCTATACAAACTTGTTCCTACATAGTAACTTGCAACTTTGAATGAAAATGTGCTTGCTTACAGCAACGTGATATATGTTCTGAATGCCCGAATTGGGAATCTGTGTCAAAACTTTGTTAGGAATTATGTGATCCTTACTAGCTGGAGTAAGGGAGATGGGGCATGAAGTTATTTCTAGGAGTTGGACACATACCAAGTTTAGCTCAGTTCTGGGCATCTTTGAAATACCTATACAAACTTGTTCCTACATAGTAACTTGCAACTTTGAATGAAAATGTGCGTGCTTACAGCAACGTGCTATATGTTCTGAATGCCCGAATTTGGAATCTGTGTCAAATCTTTGTTAGGAATTATGTGATCCTTACTAGCAGGATGTAAGGGAGATGGGGCATGAAGTTATTTCTAGGAGTTGGACACATACCAAGTTTAGCTCAGTTCTGGGCATCTTTGAAATACCTATACAAACTTGTTCCTACATAGTAACTTGCAACTTTGAATGAGAATGTGCTTGCTTACAGCAACGTGCTATATGTTCTGAATGCCCGAATTGGGAATCTGTGTCAAAACTTTGTTAGGAATTATGTGATCCTTACTAGCTGGAAGTAAGGGAGATGGGGCATGAAGTTATTTCTAGGAGGTGGACACATACCAAGTTTAGCTCAGTTCTGGGCATCTTTGAAATACCTATACAAACTTGTTCCTACATAGTAACTTGCATCATTAATGAGAATCTGCTTGCTTACAGCAACGTGCTATATGTTCTGAATGCCCGAATTGGAAATCTGTGTCAAAACTTTGTTAGGAATTATGTGATCCTTACTAGCTGGAAGTAAGTGAGATGGGGCATGAAGTTATTTCTAGGAGTTGGACACATACCAAGTTTAGCTCAGTTCTGGGCATCTTTCAAATACCTATACAAACTTGTTCCTACATAGTAACTTGCAACTTTGAATGAGAATGTGCTTGCTTACAGCAACGTGCTATATGTTCTGAATGCCCGAATTGGGAATCTGTGTCAAATCTTTGTTAGGAATCATGTGATCCTTACTAGCTGGAAGTAAGGGAGATGGGGCATGAAGTTATTTCTAGGAGTTGGACACATACCAAGTTTAGCTCAGTTCTGGGCATCTTTGAAATACCTATACAAACTTGTTCCTACATAGTAACTTGCAACTTTGAAGGAGAATGTGCTTGCTTACAGCAACGTGCTATATGTTCTGAATGCCCGAATTGGGAATCTGTGTCAAAACTTTGTTAGGAATTATGTGATCCTTACTAGCTGGAAGTAAGGGAGATGGGGCATGAAGTTATTTCTAGGAGTTGGACACATACCAAGTTTAGCTCAGTTCTGGGCATCTTTGAAATACCTATACAAACTTGTTCCTACATAGTAACTTGCAACTTTGAATGAGAATGTGCTTGCTTACAGCAACGTGCTATATGTTCTGAATGCCCGAATTGGGAATCTGTATCAAAACTTTGTTAGGAATTATGTGATCCTTACTAGCTGGAAGTAAGGGAGATGGGGCATGAAGTTATTTCTAGGAGTTGGACACATACCAAATTTAGCTCATTTCTGGGCAGATTTGAAATACCTATACAAACTTGTTCCTACATAGTAACTTGCAACTTTGAATGAAAATGTGCTTGCTTACAGCAACGTGCTATATGTTCTGAATGCACGAATTGGGAATCTGTGTCAAAATTTTGTTAGGAATTATGTGATCCTTACTAGCTGGAAGTAAGGGAGATGGGGCATGAAGTTATTTCTAGGAGTTGGACACATACCAAGTTTAGCTCAGTTCTGGGCATCTTTGAAATACCTATACAAACTTGTTCCTACATAGTAACTTGCAACTTTGAATGAGAATGTGCTTGCTTGCAGCAACGTGCTATATGTTCTGAATGCCCGAATTGGGAATCTGTGTCAAAACTTTGTTAGGAATTATGTGATCCTTACTAGCTGGAAGTAAGGGAGATGGGGCATGAAGTTATTTCTAGGAGTTGGACACATACCAAGTTTAGCTCAGTTCTGGGCATCTTTGAAATACCTATACAAACTTGTTCCTACATAGTAACTTGCAACTTTGAATGAAAATGTGCGTGCTTACAGCAACGTGCTATATGTTCTGAATGCCCGAATTGGGAATCTGTGTCAAAACTTTGTTAGGAATTATGTGATCCTTACTAGCTGGAAGTAAGGGAGATGGGGCATGAAGTTATTTCTAGGAGTTGGACACATACCAAGTTTAGCTCAGTTCTGGGCATCTTTGAAATACCTATACAAACTTGTTCCTACATAGTAACTTGCAACTTTGAATGAAAATGTGCTTGCTTACAGCAACGTGATATATGTTCTGAATGCCCGAATTGGGAATCTGTGTCAAAACTTTGTTAGGAATTATGTGATCCTTACTAGCTGGAGTAAGGGAGATGGGGCATGAAGTTATTTCTAGGAGTTGGACACATACCAAGTTTAGCTCAGTTCTGGGCATCTTTGAAATACCTATACAAACTTGTTCCTACATAGTAACTTGCAACTTTGAATGAAAATGTGCGTGCTTACAGCAACGTGCTATATGTTCTGAATGCCCGAATTTGGAATCTGTGTCAAATCTTTGTTAGGAATTATGTGATCCTTACTAGCAGGATGTAAGGGAGATGGGGCATGAAGTTATTTCTAGGAGTTGGACACATACCAAGTTTAGCTCAGTTCTGGGCATCTTTGAAATACCTATACAAACTTGTTCCTACATAGTAACTTGCAACTTTGAATGAGAATGTGCTTGCTTACAGCAACGTGCTATATGTTCTGAATGCCCGAATTGGGAATCTGTGTCAAAACTTTGTTAGGAATTATGTGATCCTTACTAGCTGGAAGTAAGGGAGATGGGGCATGAAGTTATTTCTAGGAGGTGGACACATACCAAGTTTAGCTCAGTTCTGGGCATCTTTGAAATACCTATACAAACTTGTTCCTACATAGTAACTTGCATCATTAATGAGAATCTGCTTGCTTACAGCAACGTGCTATATGTTCTGAATGCCCGAATTGGAAATCTGTGTCAAAACTTTGTTAGGAATTATGTGATCCTTACTAGCTGGAAGTAAGTGAGATGGGGCATGAAGTTATTTCTAGGAGTTGGACACATACCAAGTTTAGCTCAGTTCTGGGCATCTTTCAAATACCTATACAAACTTGTTCCTACATAGTAACTTGCAACTTTGAATGAGAATGTGCTTGCTTACAGCAACGTGCTATATGTTCTGAATGCCCGAATTGGGAATCTGTGTCAAATCTTTGTTAGGAATCATGTGATCCTTACTAGCTGGAAGTAAGGGAGATGGGGCATGAAGTTATTTCTAGGAGTTGGACACATACCAAGTTTAGCTCAGTTCTGGGCATCTTTGAAATACCTATACAAACTTGTTCCTACATAGTAACTTGCAACTTTGAAGGAGAATGTGCTTGCTTACAGCAACGTGCTATATGTTCTGAATGCCCGAATTGGGAATCTGTGTCAAAACTTTGTTAGGAATTATGTGATCCTTACTAGCTGGAAGTAAGGGAGATGGGGCATGAAGTTATTTCTAGGAGTTGGACACATACCAAGTTTAGCTCAGTTCTGGGCATCTTTGAAATACCTATACAAACTTGTTCCTACATAGTAACTTGCAACTTTGAATGAGAATGTGCTTGCTTACAGCAACGTGCTATATGTTCTGAATGCCCGAATTGGGAATCTGTGTCAAAACTTTGTTAGGAATTATGTGATCCTTACTAGCTGGAAGTAAGGGAGATGGGGCATGAAGTTATTTCTAGGAGTTGGACACATACCAAATTTAGCTCATTTCTGGGCAGATTTGAAATACCTATACAAACTTGTTCCTACATAGTAACTTGCAACTTTGAATGAAAATGTGCTTGCTTACAGCAACGTGCTATATGTTCTGAATGCACGAATTGGGAATCTGTGTCAAAATTTTGTTAGGAATTATGTGATCCTTACTAGCTGGAAGTAAGGGAGATGGGGCATGAAGTTATTTCTAGGAGTTGGACACATACCAAGTTTAGCTCAGTTCTGGGCATCTTTGAAATACCTATACAAACTTGTTCCTACATAGTAACTTGCAACTTTGAATGAGAATGTGCTTGCTTGCAGCAACGTGCTATATGTTCTGAATGCCCGAATTGGGAATCTGTGTCAAAACTTTGTTAGGAATTATGTGATCCTTACTAGCTGGAAGTAAGGGAGATGGGGCATGAAGTTATTTCTAGGAGTTGGACACATACCAAGTTTAGCTCAGTTCTGGGCATCTTTGAAATACCTATACAAACTTGTTCCTACATAGTAACTTGCAACTTTGAATGAAAATGTGCGTGCTTACAGCTACGTGCTATATGTTCTGAATGCCCGAATTGGGAATCTGTGTCAAAACTTTGTTAGGAATTATGTGATCCTTACTAGCTGGAAGTAAGGGAGATGGGGCATGAAGTTATTTCTAGGAGTTGGACACATACCAAGTTTAGCTCAGTTCTGGGCATCTTTGAAATACCTATACAAACTTGTTCCTACATAGTAACTTGCAACTTTGAATGAAAATGTGCTTGCTTACAGCAACGTGCTATATGTTCTGAATGCCCGAATTGGGAATCTGTGTCAAAACTTTGTTAGGAATTATGTGATCCTTACTAGCTGGAAGTAAGGGAGATGGGGCATGAAGTTATTTCTAGGAGTTGGACACATACCAAGTTTAGCTCAGTTCTGGGCATCTTTGAAATACCTATACAAACTTGTTCCTCCATAGTAACTTGCAACTTTGAATGAGAATGTGCTTGCTTACAGCAACGTGCTATATGTTCTGAATGCCCGAATTGGGAATCTGTGTCAAAACTTTGTTAGGAATTATGTGATCCTTACTAGCTGGAAGTAAGGGAGATGGGGCATGAAGTTATTTCTAGGAGTTGGACACATACCAAGTTTAGCTCAGTTCTGGGCATCTTTGAAATACCTATACAAACTTGTTCCTACATAGTAACTTGCAACTTTGAATGAAAATGTGCTTGCTTACAGCAACGTGCTATATGTTCTGAATGCCCGAATTGGGAATCTGTGTCAAAACTTTGTTAGGAATTATGTGATCCTTACTAGCTGGAAGTAAGGGAGATGGGGCATGAAGTTATTTCTAGGAGTTGGACACATACCAAGTTTAGCTCAGTTCTGGGCCTCTTTGAAATACCTATACAAACTTGTTCCTACATAGTAACTTGCAACTTTGAATGAGAATGTGCTTGCTTGCAGCAACGTGCTATATGTTCTGAATGCCCGAATTGGGAATCTGTGTCAAAACTTTGTTAGGAATTATGTGATCCTTACTAGCTGGAAGTAAGGGAGATGGGGCATGAAGTTATTTCCAGGAGTTGGACACATACCAAGTTTAGCTCAGTTCTGGGCATCTTTGAAATACCTATACAATCTTGTTCCTACATAGTAACTTGCAACTTTGAATGAGAATGTGCTTGCTTACAGCAACGTGCTATATGTTCTGAATGCCCGAATTGGGAATCTGTGTCAAAACTTTGTTAGGAATTATGTGATCCTTACTAGCTGGAAGTAAGGGAGATGGGGCATGAAGTTATTTCTAGGAGTTGGACACATACCAAGTTTAGCTCAGTTCTGGGCATCTTTGAAATACCTATACAAACTTGTTCCTACATAGTAACTTGCAACTTTGAATGAGAATGTGCTTGCTTACAGCAACGTGCTATAAGTTCTGAATGCCCGAATTGGGAATCTGTGTCAAAACTTTGTTAGGAATTATGTGATCCTTACTAGCTGGAAGTAAGGGAGATGGGGCATGAAGTTATTTCTAGGAGTTGGACACATACCAAGTTTAGCTCAGTTCTGGGCATCTTTGAAATACCTATACAAACTTGTTCCTACATAGTAACTTGCATCTTTGAATGAGAATCTGCTTGCTTACAGCAACGTGCTATATGTTCTGAATGCCCGAATTGGGAATCTGTGTCAAAACATTGTTAGGAATTATGTGATCCTTACTAGCTGGAAGTAAGGGAGATGGGGCATGAAGTTATTTCTAGGAGTCGGACACATACCGAGTTTAGCTCAGTTCTGGGCATCTTTCAAATACCTATACAAACTTGTTCCTACATAGTAACTTGCAACTTTGAATGAGAATGTGCTTGCTTACAGCAACGTGCTATATGTTCTGAATGCCCGAATTGGGAATCTGTGTCAAAACTTTGTTAGGAATTATGTGATCCTTACTAGCTGGAAGTAAGGGAGATGGGGCATGAAGTTATTTCTAGGAGTTGGACACATACCGAGTTTAGCTTAGTTCTGGGCATCTTTGAAATACCTATACAAACTTGTTCCTACATAGTAACCTGCAACTTTGAATGAGAATGCGCTTGCTTACAGCAACGTGCTATATATTCTGAATGCCCGAATTGGGAATCTGTGTCAAAACTTTGTTAGGAATTATGTGATCCTTACTAGCTGGAAGTAAGGGAGATGGGGCATGATGTTATTTCTTGCAGTTGGAGACATACCGAGTTTTGCTCAGTTCTGGGCATCTTTGAAATACCTATACAAACTTGTTCCTACATAGTAACTTGCAACTTTGAATGAGAATGTGCTTGCTTACAGCAACGTGCTATATGTTCTGAATGCCCGAATTGGCAATCTGTGTCAAAACTTTGTTAGGAATTATGTGATCCTTACTAGCTGGAAGTAAGGGAGATGGGGCATGAAGTTATTTCTTGGAGTTGGAGACATACCAAGTTTAGCTCAGTTCTGCGCATCTTTGAAATACCTATACAAACTTGTTCCTACATAGTAACTTGCAACTTTGAATGAGAATCTGCTTGCTTACAGCAACGTGCTATATGTTCTGAATGCCCTTTTTGGGAATCTGTGTCAAAACTTTGTTAGGAATTATGTGATCCTTACTAGCTGGAAGTAAGGGAGATGGAGCCTGAAGTTATTTCTAGGAGTTGGACACATACCAAGTTTAGCTCAGTTCTGGGCATCTTTGAAATACCTATACAAACTTGTTCCTACATAGTAACTTGCATCATTAATGAGAATCTGCTTGCTTACAGCAACGTGCTATATGTTCTGAATGCCCGAATTGGGAATCTGTGTCAAAACATTGTTAGGAATCATGTGATCCTTACTAGCTGGAAGTAAGGGAGATGGGGCATGAAGTTATTTCTAGGAGTTGGACACATACCAAGTTTAGCTCAGTTCTGGGCATCTTTGAAATACCTATACAAACTTGTTCCTACATAGTAACTTGCAACTTTGAATGAAAATGTGCTTGCTTACAGCAACGTGCTATATGTTCTGAATGCCCGAATTGGAAATCTGTGTCAAAACTTTGTTAGGAATTATGTGATCCTTACTAGCTGGAAGTAAGGGAGATGGGCCATGAAGTTATTTCTAGGAGTTGGACACATACCAAGTTTAGCTCAGTTCTGGGCATCTTTGAAATACCTATATAAACTTGTTCCAACATAGTAACTTGCAACTTTGAATGAAAATGTGCGTGCTTACAGCAACGTGCTATATGTTCTGAATGCCCGAATTGGGAATCTGTGTCAAATCTTTGTTAGGAATTATGTGATCCTTACTAGCTGGAAGTAAGGGAGATGGGGCATGAAGTTATTTCTAGGAGTTGGACACATACCAAGTTTAGCTCAGTTCTGGGCATCTTTGAAATACCTATACAAACTTGTTCCTACATAGTAACTTGCAACTTTGAATGAGAATGTGCTTGCTTACAGCAACGTGCTATATGTTCTGAATGCCCGAATTGGGAATCTGTGTCAAAACTTTGTTAGGAATTATGTGATCCTTACTAGCTGGAAGTAAGGGAGATGGGGCATGAAGTTATTTCTAGGAGTTGGACACATACCAAGTTTAGCTCAGTTCTGGGCATCTTTGAAATACCTATACAAACTTGTTCCTACATAGTAACTTGCATCATTAATGAGAATCTGCTTGCTTACAGCAACGTGCTATATGTTCTGAATGCCCGAATTGGGAATCTGTGTCAAAACTTTTTTAGGAATTATGTGATCCTTACTAGCTGGAAGTAAGGGAGATTGGGCGTGAAGTTATTTCTAGGAGTTGGACACATACCAAGTTTAGCTCAGTTCTGGGCATCTTTGAAATACCTATACAAACTTGTTCCTACATAGTAACTTTCAACTTTGAATGAAAATGTGCTTGCTTACAGCAACGTGCTATATGTTCTTAATGCCCGAATTGGGAATCTGTGTCAAATCTTTGTTAGGAATCATGTGATCCTTACTAGCTGGAAGTAAGGGAGATGGGGCATGAAGTTATTTCTAGGAGTTGGACACATACCAAGTTTAGCTCAGTTCTGGGCATCTTTGAAATACCTATACAAACTTGTTCCTTCATAGTAACTTGCAACTTTGAAGGAGAATGTGCTTGCTTACAGCAACGTGCTATATGTTCTGAATGCCCGAATTGGGAATCTGTGTCAAAACTTTGTTAGGAATTATGTGATCCTTACTAGCAGGAAGTAAGGGAGATGGGGCATGAAGTTATTTCTAGGAGTTGGACACATACCAAGTTTAGCTCAGTTCTGGGCATCTTTGAAATACCTATACAAACTTGTTCCTACATAGTAACTTGCAACTTTGAATGAAAATGTGCTTGCTTACAGCAACGTGCTATATGTTCTTAATGCCCGAATTGGGAATCTGTGTCAAATCTTTGTTAGGAATCATGTGATCCTTACTAGCTGGAAGTAAGGGAGATGGGGCATGAAGTTATTTCTAGGAGTTGGACACATACCAAGTTTAGCTCAGTTCTGGGCATCTTTGAAATACCTATACAAACTTGTTCCTAGATAGTAACTTGCATCTTTGAATGAGAATGTGCTTGCTTACAGCAACGTGCTATATGTTCTGAATGCCCGAATTGGGAATCTGTGTCAAAACTTTGTTAGGAATTATGTGATCCTTACTAGCTGGAAGTAAGGGAGATGGGGCATGAAGTTATTTCTAGGAGTTGGACACATACCAAGTTTAGCTCAGTTCTGGGCATCTTTGAAATACCTATACAAACTTGTTCCTACATAGTAACTTGCAACTTTGAATGAGAATGTGCTTGCTTACAGCAACGTGCTATATGTTCTGAATGCCCGAATTGGGAATCTGTGTCAAAACTTTGTTAGGAATTATGTGATCCTTACTAGCTGGAAGTAAGGGAGATGTGGCATGAAGTTATTTCTTGGAGTTGGAGACATACCAAGTTTAGCTCAGTTCTGGGCATCTTTGAAATACCTATACAAACTTGTTCCTACATAGTAACTTGCATCTTTGAATGAGAATGTGCTTGCTTACAGCAACGTGCTATATGTTCTGAATGCCCGAATTGGGAATCTGTGTCAAAACTTTGTTAGGAATTATGTGATCCTTACTAGCTGGAAGTAAGGGAGATGGGGCATGAAGTTATTTCTAGGAGTTGCACACATACCAAGTTTAGCTCAGTTCTGGGCATCTTTGAAATACCTATACAAACTTGATCCTACATAGTAACTTGCATCTTTGAATGAGAATGTGCCTGCTTACAGCAACGTGCTATATGTTCTGAATGCCCGAATTGGGAATCTGTGTCAAAACTTTGTTAGGAATTATGTGATCCTTACTAGCTGGAAGTAAGGGAGATGGGGCATGAAGTTATTTCTAGGAGTTGGACACATACCAAGTTTAGCTCAGTTCTGGGCATCTTTGAAATACCTATACAAACTTGTTCCTACATAGTAACTTGCATCTTTGAATGAGAATGTGCCTGCTTACAGCAACGTGCTATATGTTCTGAATGCCCGAATTGGGAATCTGTGTCAAAACTTTGTTAGGAATTATGTGATCCTTACTAGCTGGAAGTAAGGGAGATGGAGCATGAAGTTATTTCTAGGAGTTGGACACATACCAAGTTTAGCTCAGTTCTGGGCATCTTTGAAATACCTATACAAACTTGTTCCTACATAGTAACTTGCATCTTTGAATGAGAATCTGCTTGCTTACAGCAACGTGCTATATGTTCTGAATGCCCGAATTGGCAATCTGTGTCAAAACTTTGTTAGGAATAGTGTGATCCTTACTAGCTGGAATTAAGGGAGATGGGGCATGAAGTTATTTCTAGGAGTTGGACACATACCAAGTTTAGCTCAGTTCTGGGCATCTTTGAAATACCTATACAAACTTGTTCCTACATAGTAACTTGCCACTTTGAATGAGAATGTGCTTGCTTACAGCAACGTGCTATATGTTCTGAATGCCCGAATTGGGAATCTGTGTCAAAACTTTGTTAGGAATTATGTGATCCTTACTAGCTGGAAGTAAGGGAGATGGGGCATGAAGTTATTTCTAGGAGTTGGACACATACCAAGTTGAGCTCAGTTCTGGGCATCTTTGAAATACCTATACAAACTTGTTCCTACGTAGTAACTTGCAACTTTGAATGAGAATGTGCTTGCTTACAGCAACGTGCTATATGTTCTTAATGCCCGAATTGGGAATCTGTGTCAAAACTTTGTTAGGAATTATGTGATCCTTACTAGCTGGAAGTAAGGGAGATGGGGCATGAAGTTATTTCTAGGAGTTGGACACATACCAAGTTTAGCTCAGTTCTGGGCATCTTTGAAATACCTATACAAACTTGTTCCTACATAGTAACTTGCAACTTTAAATGAGAATGTGCTTGCTTACAGCAACGTGCTATATGTTCTGAATGCCCGAATTTGGAATCTGTGTCAAAACTTTGTTAGGAATTATGTGATCCTTACTAGCTGGAAGTAAGGGAGATGGGGCATGAAGTTATTTCTTGGAGTTGGAGACATACCAAGTTTAGCTCAGTTCTGGGCATCTTTGAAATACCTATACAAACTTGTTCCTACATAGTAACTTGCATCTTTGAATGAGAATGTGCTTGCTTACAGCAACGTGCTATATGTTTTGAATGCCCGAATTGGCAATCTGTGTCAAAACTTTGTTAGGAATTATGTGATCCTTACTAGCTGGAAGTAAGGGAGATGGGGCGTGATGTTATTTCTAGGAGTTGGACACATACCAAGTTTAGCTCAGTTCTGGGCATCTTTGAAATACCTATACAAACTTGTTCCTACATAGTAACTTGCATCTTTGAATGAGAATCTGCTTGCTTACAGCAACGTGCTATATGTTCTGAATGCCCGAATTGGGAATCTGTGTCAAAACATTGTTAGGAATTATGTGATCCTTACTAGCTGGAAGTAAGGGAGATGGGGCATGAAGTTATTTCTAGGAGTTGGACACATACCAAGTTTAGCTCAGTTCTGGGCATCTTACAAATACCTATACAAACTTGTTCCTACATAGTAACTTGCAACTTTGAATGAGAATGTGCTTGCTTACAGCAACGTGCTATATGTTCTGAATGCCCGAATTGGGAATCTGTGTCAAAACTTTGTTAGGAATTATGTGATCCTTACTAGCTGGAAGTAAGGGAGATGGGGCATGAAGTTATTTCTAGGAGTTGGACACATACCGAGTTTAGCTCAGTTCTGGGCATCTTTGAAATACCTATACAAACTTATTCCTACATAGTAACTTCCAACTTTGAATGAGAATGTGCTTGCTTACACCAACGTGCTATATATTCTGAATGCCCGAATTGGGAATCTGTGTCAAAACTTTGTTAGGAATTATGTTATCCTTACTAGCTGGAAGTAAGGGAGATGGGGCATGATGTTATTTCTTGGAGTTGGAGACATACCGAGTTTAGCTCAGTTCTGGGCATCTTTGAAATACCTATACAAACTTGTTCCTACATAGTAACTTGCAACTTTGAATGAGAATGTGCTTGCTTACAGCAACGTGCTATATGTTCTGAATGCCCGAATTGGCAATCTGTGTCAAAACTTTGTTAGGAATTATGTGATCCTTACTAGCTGGAAGTAAGGGAGATGGGGCATGAAGTTATTTCTAGGAGTTGGACACATACCAAGTTTAGCTCAGTTCTGTGCATCTTTGAAATACCTATATAAACTTGTTCCTACATAGTAACTTGCATCTTTGAATGAGAATCTGCTTGCTTACAGCAACGTGCTATATGTTCTGAATGCCCGAATTTGCAATCTGTGTCAAAACTTTGTTAGGAATTATGTGATCCTTACTAGCTGGAAGTAAGGGAGATGGGGCATGAAGTTATTTCTAGGAGTTGACACATATCAATTTTAGCTCAGTTCTGGGCATCTTTGAAATACCTATACAAACTTGTTCCTACATAGTAACTTGCATCTTTGAATGAGAATCTGCTTGCTTACAGCAACGTGCTATATGTTCTGAATGCCCGAATTGGGAATCTGTGTCATAACTTTGTTAGGAATTATGTGATCCTTACTAGCTGGAAGTAAGGGAGATGGGGCATGAAGTTATTTCTAGGAATTGGACACATACCAAGTTTAGCTCAGTTCTGGGCATCTTTGAAATACCTATACAAACTTGTTCCTACATAGTAACTTGCAACTTTGAATGAGAATCTGCTTGCGTACAGCAACGTGCTATATGTTCTGAATGCCCGAATTGGGAATCTGTGTCAAAACTTTGTTAGGAATTATGTGATCCTTACTAGCTGGAAGTAAGGGAGATGGGGCATGAAGTTATTTCTAGGAGTTGGACACATACCAAGTTTAGCTCAGTTCTGGGCATCTTTGAAATACCTATACAATCTTGTTCCTACATAGTAACTTGCAACTTTGAATGAGAATGTGCTTGCTTACAGCAACGTGCTATATGTTCTGAATGCCCGAATTGGAAATCTGTGTCAAAACTTTGTTAGGAATTATGTGATCCTTACTAGCTGGAAGTAAGGGAGATGGGGCATGAAGTTATTTCTAGGAGTTGGACACATACCAAGTTTAGCTCAGTTCTGGGCATCTTTGAAATACCTATACAAACTTGTTCCTACATAGTAACTTGCAACTTTCAATGAGAATGTGCTTGCTTACAGCAACGTGCTATATGTTCTGAATGCCCGAATTGGGAATCTGTGTCAAAACTTTGTTAGGAATTATGTGATCCTTACTAGCTGGAAGTAAGGGAGATGGGGCATGAAGTTATTTCTAGGAGTTGGACACATACCAAGTTTAGCTCAGTTCTGGGCATCTTTGAAATACCTATACAAACTTGTTCCTACATAGTAACTTGCATCTTTGAATGAGAATCTGCTTGCTTACAGCAACGTGCTATGTGTTCTGAATGCCCGAATTGGGAATCTGTGTCAAAACATTGTTAGGAATTATGTGATCCTTACTAGCTGGAAGTAAGGGAGATGGGGCATGAAGTTATTTCTAGGAGTTGGACACATACCAAGTTTAGCTCAGTTCTGGGCATCTTTCAAATACCTATACAAACTTGTTCCTACATAGTAACTTGCAACTTTGAATGAGAATGTGCTTGCTTACAGCAACGTGCTATATGTTCTGAATGCCCGAATTGGGAATCTGTGTCAAAACTTTGTTAGGAATTATGTGATCCTTACTAGCTGGAAGTAAGGGAGATGGGGCATGAAGTTATTTCTAGGAGTTGGACACATACCGAGTTTAGCTTAGTTCTGGGCATCTTTGAACTACCTATACAAACTTGTTCCTACATAGTAACCTGCAACTTTGAATGAGAATGCGCTTGCTTACAGCAACGTGCTATATATTCTGAATGCCCGAATTGGGAATCTGTGTCAAAACTTTGTTAGGAATTATGTGATCCTTACTAGCTGGAAGTAAGGGAGATGGGGCATGATGTTATTTCTTGGAGTTGGAGACATACCGAGTTTAGCTCAGTTCTGGGCATCTTTGAAATACCTATACAAACTTGTTCCTACATAGTAACTTGCAACTTTGAATGAGAATGTGCTTGCTTACAGCAACGTGCTATATGTTCTGAATGCCCGAATTGGCAATCTGTGTCAAAACTTTGTTAGGAATTATGTGATCCTTACTAGCTGGAAGTAAGGTAGATGGGGCATGAAGTTATTTCTTGGAGTTGGAGACATACCAAGTTTAGCTCAGTTCTGGGCATCTTTGAAATACCTATACAAGCTTGTTCCTACATAGTAACTTGCAACTTTGAATGAGAATGTGCTTGCTTACAGCAACGTGCTATATGTTCTGAATGCCCTTTTTGGGAATCTGTGTCAAAACTTTGTTAGGAATTATGTGATCCTTACTAGCTGGAAGTAAGGGTGATGGAGCCTGAAGTTATTTCTAGGAGTTGGACACATACCAAGTTTAGCTCAGTTCTGGGCATCTTTGAAATACCTATACAAACTTGTTCCTACATAGTAACTTGCATCTTTGAATGAGAATGTGCTTGCTTACAGCAACGTGCTATATGTTCTGAATGCCCGAATTGGCAATCTGTGTCAAAACTTTGTTAGGAATTATGTGATCCTTACTAACTGGAAGTAAGGGAGATGGGGCATGAAGTTATTTCTAGGAGTTGGACACATACCAAGTTTAGCTCAGTTCTGGGCATCTTTGAAATACCTATACAAACTTGTTCCTACATAGTAACTTGCAACTTTGAATGAGAATGTGCTTGCTTACAGCAACGTGCTATATGTTCTGAATGCCCGAATTGGGAATCTGTGTCAAAACTTTGTTAGGAATTATGTGATCCTTACTAGCTGGAAGTAAGGGAGATGGGGCATGAAGTTATTTCTAGGAGTTGGACACATACCAAGTTTAGCTCAGTTCTGGGCATCTTTGAAATACCTATACAAACTTGTTCCTACATAGTAACTTGCATCATTAATGAGAATCTGCTTGCTTACAGCAACGTGCTATATGTTCTGAATGCCCGAATTGGGAATCTGTGTCAAAACATTGTTAGGAATCATGTGATCCTTACTAGCTGGAAGTAAGGGAGATGGGGCATGAAGTTATTTCTAGGAGTTGGACACATACCAAGTTTAGCTCAGTTCTGGGAATCTTTGAAATACCTATACAAACTTGTTCCTACATAGTAACTTGCATCTTTGAATGAGAATGTGCTTGCTTACAGCAACGTGCTATATGTTCTGAATGCCCGAATTGGCAATCTGTGTCAAAACTTTGTTAGGAATTATGTGATCCTTACTAAC
The DNA here is from genome assembly GCF_020826845.1 of Diceros bicornis minor. Classification (NCBI taxonomy): domain Eukaryota; kingdom Metazoa; phylum Chordata; class Mammalia; order Perissodactyla; family Rhinocerotidae; genus Diceros; species Diceros bicornis. The sequence continues at coordinate 2,299,648 of NC_080779.1, forward strand.
TGGAAGTAAGGGAGATGGGGCATGAAGTTATTTCTAGGAGTTGGACACATACCAAGTTTAGCTCAGTTCTGGGCATCTTTGAAATACCTATACAAACTTGTTCCTACATAGTAACTTGCAACTTTGAATGAGAATGAGCTTGCTTACAGCAACGTGCTATATGTTCTGAATGCCCGAATTGGGAATCTGTGTCAAAACTTTGTTAGGAATTATGTGATCCTTACTAGCTGGAAGTAAGGGAGATGGGGCATGAAGTTATTTCTAGGAGTTGGACACATACCAAGTTTAGCTCAGTTCTGGGCATCTTTGAAATACCTATATAAACTTGTTCCTACATAGTAACTTGCAACTTTGAATGAAAATGTGCGTGCTTACAGCAACGTGCTATATGTTCTGAATGCCCGAATTGGGAATCTGTGTCAAATCTTTGTTAGGAATTATGTGATCCTTACTAGCAGGAAGTAAGGGAGATGGGGCATGAAGTTATTTCTAGGAGTTGGAGACATACCAAGTTTAGCTCAGTTCTGGGCATCTTTGAAATACCTATACAAACTTGTTCCTACATAGTAACTTGCACCTTTGAATGAGAATGTGCTTGCTTACAGCAACGTGCTATATGTTCTGAATGCCCGAATTGGGAATCTGTGTCAAAACTTTGTTAGGAATTATGTGATCCTTACTAGCTGGAAGTAAGGGAGATGGGGCATGAAGTTATTTCTAGGAGTTGGAGACATACCAAGTTTAGCTCAGTTCTGGGCATCTTTGAAATACCTATACAAACTTGTTCCTACATAGTAACTTGCATCATTAATGAGAATCTGCTTGCTTACAGCAACGTGCTATATGTTCTGAATGCCCGAATTGGGAATCTGTGTCAAAACTTTTTTAGGAATTATGTGATCCTTACTAGCTGGAAGTAAGGGAGATGGGGCATGAAGTTATTTCTAGGAGTTGGACACATACCAAGTTTAGCTCAGTTCTGGGCATCTTTGAAATACCTATACAAACTTGTTCCTACATAGTAACTTTCAACTTTGAATGAAAATGTGCTTGCTTACAGCAACGTGCTATATGTTCTTAATGCCCGAATTGGGAATCTGTGTCAAATCTTTGTTAGGAATCATGTGATCCTTACTAGCTGGAAGTAAGGGAGATGGGGCATGAAGTTATTTCTACGAGTTGGACACATACCAAGTTTAGCTCAGTTCTGGGCATCTTTGAAATACCTATACAAACTTGTTCCTTCATAGTAACTTGTAACTTTGAAGGAGAATGTGCTTGCTTACAGCAACGTGCTATATTCTGAATGTCCGAATTGGGAATCTGTGTCAAAACTTTGTTAGGAATTTTGTGATCCTTACTAGCAGGAAGTAAGGGAGAAGGGGCATGAAGTTATTTCTAGGAGTTGGACACATACCAAGTTTAGCTCAGTTCTGGGCATCTTTGAAATACCTATACAAACTTGTTCCTACATAGTAACTTGCAACTTTGAATGAAAATGTGCTTGCTTACAGCAACGTGCTATATGTTCTTAATGCCCGAATTGGGAATCTGTGTCAAATCTTTGTTAGGAATCATGTGATCCTTACTAGCTGGAAGTAAGGGAGATGGGGCATGAAGTTATTTCTAGGAGTTGGACACATACCAAGTTTAGCTCAGTTCTGGGCATCTTTGAAATACCTATACAAACTTGTTCCTACATAGTACCTTGCAACTTTGCATGAGAATGTGCTTGCTTACAGCAACGTGCTATATGTTCTGAATGCCCGAATTGGGAATCTGTGTCAAAACTTTGTTAGGAATTATAAGACCCTTACTGGCTTGAAGTAAGGGAGATGGGGCATGAAGTTATTTCTATGAGTTGGACACATACCAAGTTTAGCTCAGTTCTGGGCATCTTTTAAATACCTATACAAACTTGTTCCTACATAGTAACTTGCAACTTTGAATGAGAATGTGCTTGCTTACAGCAACGTGCTGTATGTTCTTTATGCCCGAATTGGGAATCTGTGTCAAAACTTTGTTAGGAATTATGTGATCCTTACTAGCTGGAAGTAAGGGAGATGGGGCATGAAGTTATTTCTTGGAGTTGGAGACATACCAAGTTTAGCTCAGTTCTGGGCATCTTTGAAATACCTATACAAACTTGTTCCTACATAGTAACTTGCAACTTTGAATGAGAATGTGCTTGCTTACAGCAACGTGCTATATGTTCTGAATGCCCGAATTGGGAATCTGTGTCAAAACTTTGTTAGGAATTATGTGATCCTTACTAGCTGGAAGTAAGGGAGATGGGGCATGAAGTTATTTCTAGGAGTTGGACACATACCAAGTTTAGCTCAGTTCTGGGCATCTTTGAAATACCTATACAAACTTGATCCTACATAGTAACTTGCATCTTTGAATGAGAATGTGCCTGCTTACAGCAACGTGCTATATGTTCTGAATGCCCGAATTGGGAATCTGTGTCAAAACTTTGTTATTAATTATGTGATCCTTACTAGCTGGAAGTAAGGGAGATGGGGCATGAAGTTATTTCTAGGAGTTGGACACATACCAAGTTTAGCTCAGTTCTGGGCATCTTTGAAATACCTATACAAACTTGTTCCTACATAGTAACTTGCAACTTTGAATGAGAATGTGCTTGCTTACAGCAACGTGCTATATGTTCTGAATGCCCGAATTGGGAATCTCTGTCAAAACTTTGTTAGGAATTATGTGATCCTTACTAGCTGGAAGTAAGGGAGATGGGGCATGAAGTTATTTCTTGGAGTTGGAGACATACCAAGTTTAGCTCAGTTCTGGGCATCTTTGAAATACCTATACAAACTTGTTCCTACATAGTAACTTGCATCTTTGAATGAGAATGTGCTTGCTTACAGCAACGTGCTATATGTTCTGAATGCCTGAATTGGCAATCTGTGTCAAAACTTTGTTAGGAATTATGTGATCCTTACTAGCTGGAAGTAAGGGAGATGGGGAATGAAGTTATTTCTAGGAGTTGGACACATACCAAGTTTAGCTCAGTTCTGGGCATCTTTGAAATACCTATACAAACTTGTTCCTACATAGTAACTTGCATCTTTGAATGAGAATGTGCCTGCTTACAGCAACGTGCTATATGTTCTGAATGCCCGAATTGGGAATCTGTGTCAAAACTTTGTTAGGAATTATGTGATCCTTACTAGCTGGAAGTAAGGGAGATGGGGCATGATGTTATTTCTAGGAGTTGGACACATACAAAGTTTAGCTCAGTTCTGGGCATCTTTGAAATACCTATACAAACTTGATCCTACATAGTAACTTGCATCTTTGAATGAGAATGTGCCTGCTTACAGCAACGTGCTATATGTTCTGAATGCCCGAATTGGGAATCTGTGTCAAAACTTTGTTAGGAATTATGTGATCCTTACTAGCTGGAAGTAAGGGAGATGGGGCATGATGTTATTTCTAGGAGTTGGACACATACCAAGTTTAGCTCAGTTCTGGGCATCTTTGAAATACCTATACAAACTTGTTCCTACATAGTACCTTGCAACTTTGCATGAGAATGTGCTTGCTTACAGCAACGTGCTATATGTTCTGAATGCCCGAATTGGGAATCTGTGTCAAAACTTTGTTAGGAATTATAAGACCCTTACTAGCTTGAAGTAAGGGAGATGGGGCATGAAGTTATTTCTATGAGTTGGACACATACCAAGTTTAGCTCAGTTCTGGGCATCTTTTAAATACCTATACAAACTTGTTCCTACATAGTAACTTGCAACTTTGAATGAGAATGTGCTTGCTTACAGCAACGTGCTGTATGTTCTTTATGCCCGAATTGGGAATCTGTGTCAAAACTTTGTTAGGAATTATGTGATCCTTACTAGCTGGAAGTAAGGGAGATGGGGCATGAAGTTATTTCTTGGAGTTGGAGACATACCAAGTTTAGCTCAGTTCTGGGCATCTTTGAAATACCTATACAAACTTGTTCCTACATAGTAACTTGCAACTTTGAATGAGAATGTGCTTGCTTGCAGCAACGTGCTATATGTTCTGAATGCCCGATTTGGGAATCTGTGTCAAAACTTTGTTAGGAATTATGTGATCCTTACCAGCTGGAAGTAAGGGAGATGGAGCATGAAGTTATTTCTAGGAGTTGGACACATACCAAGTTTAGCTCAGTTCTGGGCATCTTTGAAATACCTATACAAACTTGTTCCTACATAGTAACTTGCATCTTTGAATGAGAATCTGCTTGCTTACAGCAACGTGCTATATGTTCTGAATGCCCGAATTGGAAATCTGTGTCAAAACTTTGTTAGGAATTATGTGATCCTTACTAGCTGGAAGTAAGGGAGATGGGGCATGAAGTTATTTCTAGGAGTTGGACACATACCGAGTTTAGCTCAGTTCTGGGCATCTTTGAAATACCTATACAAACTTGTTCCTACATAGTAACTTGCAACTTTGAATGAAAATGTGCTTGCTTACAGCAACGTGCTATATGTTCTGAATGCCCGAATTGGGAATCTGTGTCAAAACTTTGTTAGGAATTATGTGATCCTTACTAGCTTGAAGTAAGGGAGATGGGGCATGAAGTTATTTCTAGGAGTTGGACACATACCAAGTTTAGCTCAGTTCTGGGCATCTTTGAAATACCTATACAAACTTGTTCCTACATAGTAACTTGCAACTTTGTATGAAAATGTGCGTGCTTACAGCAACGTGCTATATATTCTGAATGCCCGAATTGGGAATCTGTGTTAAACTTTGTTAGGAATTATGTGATCCTTACTAGCTGGAAGTAAGGGAGATGGGGCATGATGTTATTTCTTGGAGTTGGAGACATACCGAGTTTAGCTCAGTTCTTGGCATCTTTGAAATACCTATACAAACTTGTTCCTACATAGTAACTTGCAACTTTGAATGAGAATGTGCTTGCTTACAGCAACGTGCTATATGTTCTGAATGCCCGAATTGGGAATCTGTGTCAAAACTTTGTTAGGAATTATGTGATCCTTACTAGCTGGAAGTAAGGGAGATGGGGCATGAAGTTATTTCTAGGAGTTGGACACATACCAAGTTTAGCTCAGTTCTGGGCATCTTTGAAATACCTATACAAACTTGATCCTACATAGTAACTTGCATCTTTGAATGAGAATGTGCCTGCTTACAGCAACGTGCTATATGTTCTGAATGCCCGAATTGGGAATCTGTGTCAAAACTTTGTTATTAATTATGTGATCCTTACTAGCTGGAAGTAAGGGAGATGGGGCATGAAGTTATTTCTAGGAGTTGGACACATACCAAGTTTAGCTCAGTTCTGGGCATCTTTGAAATACCTATACAAACTTGTTCCTACTTAGTAACTTGCAACATTGAATGAGAATGTGCTTGCTTACAGCAACGTGCTATATGTTCTGAATGCCCGAATTGGGAATCTGTGTCAAAACTTTGTTAGGAATTATGTGATCCTTACTAGCTTGAAGTAAGGGAGATGGGGCATGAAGTTATTTCTAGGAGTTGGACACATACCATGTTTAGCTCAGTTCTAGGCATCTTTGAAATACCTATACAAACTTGTTCCTACATAGTAACTTGCAACTTTGAATGAGAATGTGCTTGCTTACAGCAACGTGCTATATGTTCTGAATGCCCGAATTGGGAATCTCTGTCAAAACTTTGTTAGGAATTATGTGATCCTTACTAGCTGGAAGTAAGGGAGATGGGGCATGAAGTTATTTCTTGGAGTTGGAGACATACCAAGTTTAGCTCAGTTCTGGGCATCTTTGAAATACCTATACAAACTTGTTCCTACATAGTAACTTGCATCTTTGAATGAGAATGTGCTTGCTTACAGCAACGTGCTATATGTTCTGAATGCCTGAATTGGCAATCTGTGTCAAAACTTTGTTAGGAATTATGTGATCCTTACTAGCTGGAAGTAAGGGAGATGGGGAATGAAGTTATTTCTAGGAGTTGGACACATACCAAGTTTAGCTCAGTTCTGGGCATCTTTGAAATACCTATACAAACTTGTTCCTACATAGTAACTTGCATCTTTGAATGAGAATGTGCCTGCTTACAGCAACGTGCTATATGTTCTGAATGCCCGAATTGGGAATCTGTGTCAAAACTTTGTTAGGAATTATGTGATCCTTACTAGCTGGAAGTAAGGGAGATGGGGCATGATGTTATTTCTAGGAGTTGGACACATACAAAGTTTAGCTCAGTTCTGGGCATCTTTGAAATACCTATACAAACTTGATCCTACATAGTAACTTGCATCTTTGAATGAGAATGTGCCTGCTTACAGCAACGTGCTATATGTTCTGAATGCCCGAATTGGGAATCTGTGTCAAAACTTTGTTAGGAATTATGTGATCCTTACTAGCTGGAAGTAAGGGAGATGGGGCATGATGTTATTTCTAGGAGTTGGACACATACCAAGTTTAGCTCAGTTCTGGGCATCTTTGAAATACCTATACAAACTTGTTCCTACATAGTACCTTGCAACTTTGCATGAGAATGTGCTTGCTTACAGCAACGTGCTATATGTTCTGAATGCCCGAATTGGGAATCTGTGTCAAAACTTTGTTAGGAATTATAAGACCCTTACTAGCTTGAAGTAAGGGAGATGGGGCATGAAGTTATTTCTATGAGTTGGACACATACCAAGTTTAGCTCAGTTCTGGGCATCTTTTAAATACCTATACAAACTTGTTCCTACATAGTAACTTGCAACTTTGAATGAGAATGTGCTTGCTTACAGCAACGTGCTGTATGTTCTTTATGCCCGAATTGGGAATCTGTGTCAAAACTTTGTTAGGAATTATGTGATCCTTACTAGCTGGAAGTAAGGGAGATGGGGCATGAAGTTATTTCTTGGAGTTGGAGACATACCAAGTTTAGCTCAGTTCTGGGCATCTTTGAAATACCTATACAAACTTCTTCCTACATAGTAACTTGCAACTTTGAATGAGAATGTGCTTGCTTGCAGCAACGTGCTATATGTTCTGAATGCCCGATTTGGGAATCTGTGTCAAAACTTTGTTAGGAATTATGTGATCCTTACCAGCTGGAAGTAAGGGAGATGGAGCATGAAGTTATTTCTAGGAGTTGGACACATACCAAGTTTAGCTCAGTTCTGGGCATCTTTGAAATACCTATACAAACTTGTTCCTACATAGTAACTTGCATCTTTGAATGAGAATCTGCTTGCTTACAGCAACGTGCTATATGTTCTGAATGCCCGAATTGGCAATCTGTGTCAAAACTTTGTTAGGAATTATGTGATCCTTACTAGCTGGAAGTAAGGGAGATGGGGCATGAAGTTATTTCTAGGAGTTGGACACATACCGAGTTTAGCTCAGTTCTGGGCATCTTTGAAATACCTATACAAACTTGTTCCTACATAGTAACTTGCAACTTTGAATGAAAATGTGCTTGCTTACAGCAACGTGCTATATGTTCTGAATGCCCGAATTGGGAATCTGTGTCAAAACTTTGTTAGGAATTATGTGATCCTTACTAGCTTGAAGTAAGGGAGATGGGGCATGAAGTTATTTCTAGGAGTTGGACACATACCAAGTTTAGCTCAGTTCTGGGCATCTTTGAAATACCTATACAAACTTGTTCCTACATAGTAACTTGCAACTTTGTATGAAAATGTGCGTGCTTACAGCAACGTGCTATATATTCTGAATGCCCGAATTGGGAATCTGTGTCAAAACTTTGTTAGGAATTATGTGATCCTTACTAGCTGGAAGTAAGGGAGATGGGGCATGATGTTATTTCTTGGAGTTGGAGACATACCGAGTTTAGCTCAGTTCTTGGCATCTTTGAAATACCTATACAAACTTGTTCCTACATAGTAACTTGCAACTTTGAATGAGAATGTGCTTGCTTACAGCAACGTGCTATATGTTCTGAATGCCCGAATTGGGAATCTGTGTCAAAACTTTGTTAGGAATTATGTGATCCTTACTAGCTGGAAGTAAGGGAGATGGGGCATGAAGTTATTTCTTGGAGTTGGAGACATACCAAGTTTAGCTCAGTTCTGGGCATCTTTGAAATACCTATACAAACTTGTTCCTACATAGTAACTTGCAACTTTGAATGAGAATGTGCTTGCTTGCAGCAACGTGCTATATGTTCTGAATGCCCGAATTGGGAATCTGTGTCAAAACTTTGTTAGGAATTATGTGATCCTTACTAGCTGGAAGTAAGGGAGATGGAGCATGAAGTTATTTCTAGGAGTTGGACACATACCAAGTTTAGCTCAGTTCTGGGCATCTTTGAAATACCTATACAAACTTGTTCCTACATAGTAACTTGCATCTTTGAATTAGAATGTGCTTGCTTACAGCAACGTGCTATATGTTCTGAATGCCCTAATTGGCAATCTGTGTCAAAACTTTGTTAGGAATTATGTGATCCTTACTAACTGGAAGTAAGGGAGATGGGGCATGAAGTTATTTCTAGGAGTTGGACACATACCAAGTTTAGCTCAGTTCTGGGCATCCTTGAAATACCTATACAAACTTGTTCCTACATAGTAACTTGCATCTTTGAATGAGAATCTGCTTGCTTACAGCAACGTGCTATATGTTCTGAATGCCCGAATTGGGAATCTGTGTCAAATCTTTGTTAGGAATTATGTGATCCTTACTAGCAGGAAGTAAGGGAGATGGGGCATGAAGTTATTTCTAGGAGTTGGACACATACCAAGTTTAGCTCAGTTCTGGGCATCTTTGAAATACCTATACAAACTTGTTCCTACATAGTAACTTGCAACTTTAAATGAGAATGTGCTTGCTTACAGCAACGTGCTATATGTTCTGAATGCCCGAATTGGGAATCTGTGTCAACACTTTGTTAGGAATTATGTGATCCTTACTAGCTGGAAGTAAGGGAGATGGGGCATGAAGTTATTTCTAGGAGTTGGAGACATACCAAGTTTAGCTCAGTTCTGGGCATCTTTGAAATACCTATACAAACTTGTTCCTACATAGTAACTTGCAACTTTGAATGAGAATGTGCTTGCTTGCAGCAACGTGCCATATGTTCTGAATGCCCGAATTGGGAATCTGTGTCAAAACTTTGTTAGGAATTATGTGATCCTTACTAGCTGGAAGTAAGGGAGTTGGGGCATGAAGTTATTTCTAGAGCTTGGACACATATCAAGTTTAGCTCAGTTCTGGGCATCTTTGAAATACTTATACAAACTTGTTCCTACATAATAACTTGCAACTTTGAATGAGAATGTGCTTGCTTACAGCAACGTGCTATATGTTCTGAATGCCCGAATTGGGAATCTGTGTCAAATCTTTGTTAGAAATTATGTGATCCTTACTAGCTGGAAGTAATTGAGATGTGGCATGAAGTTATTTCTAGGAGTTGGAGACATACAACGTTTAGCTCAGTTCTGGGCATCTTTGAAATACCTATACAAACTTATTCCTACATAGTAACTTGCAACTTTGAATGAGAATGTGCTTGCTTACAGCAACGTGCTGTATGTTCTGAATGCCCGAATTGGGAATCTGTGTCAAAACTTTGTTAGGAATTAGTGATCCTTACTCGCAGGAAGTAAGGGAATTGGGGCATGAAGTTATTTCTAGAGGTTGGACACATACCAAGTTTAGCTCAGTTCTGGGCATCTTTGAAATACCTATACAAACTTGTTCCTACATAGTAACTTGCAACTTTGAATGAGAATGTGCTTGCTTGCAGCAACGTGCTATATGTTCTGAATGCCCGAATTGGGAATCTGTGTCAAAACTTTGTTAGGAATTATGTGATCCTTACTAGCTGGAAGTAAGGGAGATGGGGCATGAGGTTATTTCTAGGAGTTGGACATATACCTAGTTTAGCTCAGTTCTGGGCATCTTTGAAATACCTATACACACTTGTTCCTACATAGTAACTTGCAACTTTGAATGAGAATGTGCTTGCTTACAGAAACGTGCTATATGTTCTGAATGCCCGAATTGGGAATCTGTGTCAAAACTTTGTTAGGAATTATGTGATCCTTACTAGCTGGAAGTAAGGGAGATGGGGCATGAAGTTATTTCTAGGAGTTGGACACATACCAAGTTTAGCTCAGTTCTGGGCATCTTTGAAATACCTATACAAACTTGTTCCTACATAGTAACTTGCAACTTTGAATGACAATGTGCTTGCTTACAGCAACGTGCTATATGTTCTGAATGCCCGAATTGGGAATCTGTGTCAAAACTTTGTTAGGAATTATGTGATCCTTACTAGCAGGAAGTAAGTGAGATGGGGCATGAAGTTATTTCTATGAGTTGGACACATACCAAGTTTAGCTCAGTTCTGGGCATCTTTGAAATACCTATACAAACTTGTTCCTACATAGTAACTTGCATCTTTGAATGAGAATCTGCTTGCTTACAGCAACGTGCTATATGTTCCTAATGCCCGAATTGGGAATCTGTGTCAAAACGTTGTTAGGAATTATGTGATCCTTACTAGCTGGAAGTAAGGGAGATGGGGCATTAAGTTATTTCTAGGAGTTGGACACATACCAAGTTTAGCTCAGTTCTGGGCATCTTTGAAATACCTATACAAACTTGTTCCTCCATAGTAACTTGCAACTTTGAATGAAAATGTGCTTGCTTACAGCAACGTGCTATATGTTCTGAATGCCCGAATTGGGAATCTGTGTCAAAACTTTGTTAGGAATTATGTGATCCTTACTAGCTGGAAGTAAGGGAGACGGGGCATGAAGTTATTTCTAGGAGTTGGACACATACCAAGTTTAGCTCAGTTCTGGGCATCTTTGAAATACCTATACAAACTTGTTCCTCCATAGTAACTTGCAACTTTTAATGAAAATGTGCTTGCTTACAGCAACGTGCTATATGTTCTGAATGCCCGAATTGGGAATCTGTGTCAAAACTTTGTTAGGAATTATGTGATCCTTACTAGCTGGAAGTAAGGGAGATGGGGCATGAAGTTATTTCTAGGAGTTGGACACATACCAAGTTTAGCTCAGTTCTGGGCATCTTTGAAATACCTATACAAACTTGTTCCTACATAGTAACTTGCAACTTTGAATGAGAATGTGCTTGCTTACAGCAACGTGCTATATGTTCTGAATGCACGAATTGGGAATCTGTGTCAAAACTTTGTTAGGAATTATGTGATCCTTACTAGCTGGAAGTAAGGGAGATGGGGCATGAAGTTATTTCTTGGAGTTGGAGACATACCAAGTTTAGCTCAGTTCTGGGCATCTTTGAAATACCTATACAAACTTGTTCCTACATAGTAACTTGCAACTTTGAATGAGAATGTGCTTGCTTGCAGCAACGTGCTATATGTTCTGAATGCCCGAATTGGGAATCTGTGTCAAAACTTTGTTAGGAATTATGTGATCCTTACTAGCTGGAAGTAAGGGAGATGGAGCATGAAGTTATTTCTAGGAGTTGGACACATACCAAGTTTAGCTCAGTTCTGGGCATCTTTGAAATACCTATACAAACTTGTTCCTACATAGTAACTTGCAACTTTGAATGAGAATGTGCTTGCTTACAGCAACGTGCTATATGTTCTGAATGCCCGAATTGGCAGTCTGTGTCAAAACTTTGTTAGGAATTATGTGATCCTTACTAGCTGGAAGTAAGGGAGATGGGGCATGAAGTTATTTCTAGGAGTTGGACACATACCAAGTTTAGCTCAGTTCTGGGCATCTTTGAAATACCTATACAAACTTGTTCCTACATAGTAACTTGCATCTTTGAATGAGAATCTGCTTGCTTACAGCAACGTGCTATATGTTCTGAATGCCCGAATTGGGAATCTGTGTCAAAACTTTGTTAGGAATTATGTGATCCTTACTAGCTGGAAGTAAGGGAGATGGGGCATGAAGTTATTTCTAGGAATTGGACACATACCAAGTTTAGCTCAGTTCTGGGCATCTTTGAAATACCTATACAAACTTGTTCCTACATAGTAACTTGCAACTTTGAATGAAAATGTGCTTGCTTACAGCAACGTGCTATATGTTCTGAATGCCCGAATTGGGAATCTGTGTCAAAACTTTGTTAGGAATTATGTCATCCTTACTAGCTAGAAGTAAGGGAGATGGGGCATGAAGTTATTTCTAGGAGTTGGACACATACCAAGTTTAGCGCAGTTCTGGGCATCTTTGAAATACCTATACAAACTTGTTCCTACATAGTAACTTGCAACTTTGAATGAGAATCTGCTTGCTTACAGCAACGTGCTATATGTTCTGAATGCCCGAATTGGGAATCTGTGTCAAAACTTTGTTAGGAATTATGTGATCCTTACTAGCTGGAAGTAAGGCAGATGGGGCATGAAGTTATTTCTAGGAGTTGGACACATACCAAGTTTAGCTCAGTTCTGGGCATCTTTGAAATACCTATACAAACTTGTTCCTACATAGTAACTTGCAACTTTGAATGAAAATGTGCTTGCTTACAGCAACGTGCTATATGTTCTGAATGCCCGAATTGGGAATCTGTGTCAAAACTTTGTTAGGAATTATGTGATCCTTACTAGCTGGAAGTAAGGGAGATGGGGCATGAAGTTATTTCTAGGAGTTGGACACATACCAAGTTTAGCTCAGTTCTGGGCATCTTTGAAATACCTATACAATCTTGTTCCTACATAGTAACTTGCAACTTTGAATGAGAATGTGCTTGCTTACAGCAACGTGCTATATGTTCTGAATGCCCGAATTGGAAATCTGTGTCAAAACTTTGTTAGGAATTATGTGATCCTTACTAGCTGGAAGTAAGGGAGATGGGGCATGAAGTTATTTCTAGGAGTTGGACACATACCAAGTTTAGCTCAGTTCTGGGCATCTTTGAAATACCTATACAAACTTGTTCCTACATAGTAACTTGCATCTTTGAATGAGAATCTGCTTGCTTACAGCAACGTGCTATATGTTCTGAATGCCCGAATTGGGAATCTGTGTCAAAACTTTGTTAGGAATTATGTGATCCTTACTAGCTGGAAGTAAGGGAGATGGGGCATGAAGTTATTTCTAGGAATTGGACACATACCAAGTTTAGCTCAGTTCTGGGCATCTTTGAAATACCTATACAAACTTGTTCCTACATAGTAACTTGCAACTTTGAATGAAAATGTGCTTGCTTACAGCAACGTGCTATATGTTCTGAATGCCCGAATTGGGAATCTGTGTCAAAACTTTGTTAGGAATTATGTCATCCTTACTAGCTAGAAGTAAGGGAGATGGGGCATGAAGTTATTTCTAGGAGTTGGACACATACCAAGTTTAGCGCAGTTCTGGGCATCTTTGAAATACCTATACAAACTTGTTCCTACATAGTAACTTGCAACTTTGAATGAGAATCTGCTTGCTTACAGCAACGTGCTATATGTTCTGAATGCCCGAATTGGGAATCTGTGTCAAAACTTTGTTAGGAATTATGTGATCCTTACTAGCTGGAAGTAAGGCAGATGGGGCATGAAGTTATTTCTAGGAGTTGGACACATACCAAGTTTAGCTCAGTTCTGGGCATCTTTGAAATACCTATACAAACTTGTTCCTACATAGTAACTTGCAACTTTGAATGAAAATGTGCTTGCTTACAGCAACGTGCTATATGTTCTGAATGCCCGAATTGGGAATCTGTGTCAAAACTTTGTTAGGAATTATGTGATCCTTACTAGCTGGAAGTAAGGGAGATGGGGCATGAAGTTATTTCTAGGAGTTGGACACATACCAAGTTTAGCTCAGTTCTGGGCATCTTTGAAATACCTATACAATCTTGTTCCTACATAGTAACTTGCAACTTTGAATGAGAATGTGCTTGCTTACAGCAACGTGCTATATGTTCTGAATGCCCGAATTGGAAATCTGTGTCAAAACTTTGTTAGGAATTATGTGATCCTTACTAGCTGGAAGTAAGGGAGATGGGGCATGAAGTTATTTCTAGGAGTTGGACACATACCAAGTTTAGCTCAGTTCTGTGCATCTTTGAAATACCTATACAAACTTGTTCCTACATAGTAACTTGCAACTTTCAATGAGAATGTGCTTGCTTACAGCAACGTGCTATATGTTCTGAATGCCCGAATTGGGAATCTGTGTCAAAACTTTGTTAGGAATTATGTGATCCTTACTAGCTGGAAGTAAGGGAGATGGGGCATGAAGTTATTTCTAGGAGTTGGACACATACCAAGTTTAGCTCAGTTCTGGGCATCTTTGAAATACCTATACAAACTTGTTCCTACATAGTAACTTGCATCTTTGAATGAGAATCTGCTTGCTTACAGCAACGTGCTATATGTTCTGAATGCCCGAATTGGGAATCTGTGTCAAAACATTGTTAGGAATTATGTGATCCTTACTAGCTGGAAGTAAGGGAGATGGGGCATGAAGTTATTTCTAGGAGTTGGACACATACCAAGTTTAGCTCAGTTCTGGGCATCTTTCAAATACCTATACAAACTTGTTCCTACATAGTAACTTGCAACTTTGAATGAGAATGTGCTTGCTTACAGCAACGTGCTATATGTTCTGAATGCCCGAATTGGGAATCTGTGTCAAAACTTTGTTAGGAATTATGTGATCCTTACTAGCTGGAAGTAAGGGAGATGGGGCATGAAGTTATTTCTAGGAGTTGGACACATACCGAGTTTAGCTTAGTTCTGGGCATCTTTGAACTACCTATACAAACTTGTTCCTACATAGTAACCTGCAACTTTGAATGAGAATGCGCTTGCTTACAGCAACGTGCTATATATTCTGAATGCCCGAATTGGGAATCTGTGTCAAAACTTTGTTAGGAATTATGTGATCCTTACTAGCTGGAAGTAAGGGAGATGGGGCATGATGTTATTTCTTGGAGTTGGAGACATACCGAGTTTAGCTCAGTTCTGGGCATCTTTGAAATACCTATACAAACTTGTTCCTACATAGTAACTTGCAACTTTGAATGAGAATGTGCTTGCTTACAGCAACGTGCTATATGTTCTGAATGCCCGAATTGGCAATCTGGGTCAAAACTTTGTTAGGAATTATGTGATCCTTACTAGCTGGAAGTAAGGGAGATGGGGCATGAAGTTATTTCTTGGAGTTGGAGACATACCAAGTTTAGCTCAGTTCTGGGCATCTTTGAAATACCTATACAAACTTGTTCCTACATAGTAACTTGCAACTTTGAATGAGAATGTGCTTGCTTACAGCAACGTGCTATATGTTCTGAATGCCCTTTTTGGGAATCTGTGTCAAAACTTTGTTAGGAATTATGTGATCCTTACTAGCTGGAAGTAAGGGAGATGGAGCCTGAAGTTATTTCTAGGAGTTGGACACATACCAAGTTTAGCTCAGTTCTGGGCATCTTTGAAATACCTATACAAACTTGTTCCTACATAGTAACTTGCATCTTTGAATGAGAATGTGCTTGCTTACAGCAACGTGCTATATGTTCTGAATGCCCGAATTGGCAATCTGTGTCAAAACGTTGTTAGGAATTATGTGATCCTTACTAGCTGGAAGTAAGGGAGATGGGGCATGAAGTTATTTCTAGGAGTTGGACACATACCAAGTTTAGCTCAGTTCTGGGCATCTTTGAAATACCTATACAAACTTGTTCCTACATAGTAACTTGCATCATTAATGAGAATCTGCTTGCTTACAGCAACGTGCTATATGTTCTGAATGCCCGAATTGGGAATCTGTGTCAAAACATTGTTAGGAATCATGTGATCCTTACTAGCTGGAAGTAAGGGAGATGGGGCATGAAGTTATTTCTAGGAGTTGGACACATACCAAGTTTAGCTCAGTTCTGGGCATCTTTGAAATACCTATACAAACTTGTTCCTACATAGTAACTTGCAACTTTGAATGAAAATGTGCTTGCTTACAGCAACGTGCTATATGTTCTGAATGCCCGAATTGGGAATCTGTGTCAAAACTTTGTTAGGAATTATGTGATCCTTACTAGCTGGAAGTAAGGGAGATGGGCCATGAAATTATTTCTAGGAGTTGGACACATACCAAGTTTAGCTCAGTTCTGGGCATCTTTGAAATACCTATATAAACTTGTTCCTACATAGTAACTTGCAACTTTGAATGAAAATGTGCGTGCTTACAGCAACGTGCTATATGTTCTGAATGCCCGAATTGGGAATCTGTGTCAAATCTTTGTTAGGAATTATGTGATCCTTACTAGCATTAAGTAAGGGAGATGGGGCATGAAGTTATTTCTAGGAGTTGGACACATACCAAGTTTAGCTCAGTTCTGGGCATCTTTGAAATACCTATACAAACTTGTTCCTACATAGTAACTTGCAACTTTGAATGAGAATGTGCTTGCTTACAGCAACGTGCTATATGTTCTGAATGCCCGAATTGGGAATCTGTGTCAAAAATTTTGTTAGGAATTATGTGATCCTTACTAGCTGGAAGTAAGGGAGATGGGGCATGAAGTTATTTCTAGGAGTTGGACACATACCAAGTTTAGCTCAGTTCTGGGCATCTTTGAAATACCTATACAAACTTGTTCCTACATAGTAACTTGCATCATTAATGAGAATCTGCTTGCTTACAGCAACGTGCTATATGTTCTGAATGCCCGAATTGGGAATCTGTGTCAAAACTTTTTTAGGAATTATGTGATCCTTACTAGCTGGAAGTAAGGGAGATGGGGCATGAAGTTATTTCTAGGAGTTGGACACATACCAAGTTTAGCTCAGTTCTGGGCATCTTTGAAATACCTATACAAACTTGTTCCTACATAGTAACTTTCAACTTTGAATGAAAATGTGCTTGCTTACAGCAACGTGCTATATGTTCTTAATGCCCGAATTGGGAATCTGTGTCAAATCTTTGTTAGGAATCATGTGATCCTTACTAGCTGGAAATAAGGGAGATGGGGCATGAAGTTATTTCTAGGAGTTGGACACATACCAAGTTTAGCTCAGTTCTGGGCATCTTTGAAATACCTATACAAACTTGTTCCTTCATAGTAACTTGTAACTTTGAAGGAGAATGTGCTTGCTTACAGCAACGTGCTATATTCTGAATGTCCGAATTGGGAATCTGTGTCAAAACTTTGTTAGGAATTATGTGATCCTTACTAGCAGGAAGTAAGGGAGATGGGGCATGAAGTTATTTCTAGGAGTTGGAGACATACCAAGTTTAGCTCAGTTCTGGGCATCTTTGAAATACCTATACAAACTTGTTCCTACATAGTAACTTGCAACTTTGAATGAAAATGTGCTTGCTTACAGCAACGTGCTATATGTTCTTAATGCCCTAATTGGGAATCTGTGTCAAATCTTTGTTAGGAATCATGTGATCCTTACTAGCTGGAAGTAAGGGAGATGGGGCATGAAGTTATTTATAGGAGTTGGACACATACCAAGTTTAGCTCAGTTCTGGGCATCTTTGAAATACCTATACAAACTTGTTCCTACATAGTAACTTGCATCTTTGAATGAGAATGTGCTTGCTTACAGCAACGTGCTATATGTTCTGAATGCCCGAATTGGGAATCTGTGTCAAAACTTTGTTAGGAATTATGTGATCCTTACTAGCTGGAAGTAAGGGAGATGGGGCATGAAGTTATTTCTAGGAGTTGGACACATACCAAGTTTAGCTCAGTTCTGGGCATCTTTGAAATACCTATACAAACTTGTTCCTACATAGTAACTTGCAACTTTCAATGAGAATGTGCTTGCTTACAGCAACGTGCTATATGTTCTTAATGCCCGAATTGGGAATCTGTGTCAAAACTTTGTTAGGAATTATGTGATCCTTACTAGCTGGAAGTAAGGGAGATGGGGCATGAAGTTATTTCTTGGAGTTGGAGACATACCAAGTTTAGCTCAGTTCTGGGCATCTTTGAAATACCTATACAAACTTGTTCCTACATAGTAACTTGCATCTTTGAATGAGAATGTGCTTGCTTACAGCAACGTGCTATATGTTCTGAATGCCCGAATTGGGAATCTGTGTCAAAACTTTGTTAGGAATTATGTGATCCTTACTAGCTGGAAGTAAGGGAGATGGGGCATGAAGTTATTTCTAGGAGTTGGACACATACCAAGTTTAGCTCAGTTCTGGGCATCTTTGAAATACCTATACAAACTTGATCCTACATAGTAACTTGCATCTTTGAATGAGAATGTGCCTGCTTACAGCAACGTGCTATATGTTCTGAATGCCCGAATTGGGAATCTGTGTCAAAACTTTGTTATTAATTATGTGATCCTTACTAGCTGGAAGTAAGGGAGATGGGGCATGAAGTTATTTCTAGGAGTTGGACACATACCAAGTTTAGCTCAGTTCTGGGCATCTTTGAAATACCTATACAAACTTGTTCCTACATAGTAACTTGCAACTTTGAATGAGAATGTGCTTGCTTACAGCAACGTGCTATATGTTCTGAATGCCCGAATTGGGAATCTGTGTCAAAACTTTGTTAGGAATTATGTGATCCTTACTAGCTTGAAGTAAGGGAGATGGGGCATGAAGTTATTTCTAGGAGTTGGACACATACCAAGTTTAGCTCAGTTCTGGGCATCTTTGAAATACCTATACAAACTTGTTCCTACATAGTAACTTGCAACTTTGAATGAGAATGTGCTTGCTTACAGCAACGTGCTATATGTTCTGAATGCCCGAATTGGGAATCTGTGTCCAAACTTTGTTAGGAATTATGTGATCCTTACTAGCTGGAAGTAAGGGAGATGGGGCATGAAGTTATTTCTTGGAGTTGGAGACATACCAAGTTTAGCTCAGTTCTGGGCATCTTTGAAATACCTATACAAACTTGTTCCTACATAGTAACTTGCATCTTTGAATGAGAATGTGCTTGCTTACAGCAACGTGCTATATGTTCTGAATGCCTGAATTGGCAATCTGTGTCAAAACTTTGTTAGGAATTATGTGATCCTTACTAGCTGGAAGTAAGGGAGATGGGGCATGAAGTTATTTCTAGGAGTTGGACACATACCAAGTTTAGCTCAGTTCTGGGCATCTTTGAAATACCTATACAAACTTGTTCCTACATAGTAACTTGCATCTTTGAATGAGAATGTGCCTGCTTACAGCAACGTGCTATATGTTCTGAATGCCCGTATTGGGAATCTGTGTCAAAACTTTGTTAGGAATTATGTGATCCTTACTAGCTGGAAGTAAGGGAGATGGGGCATGATGTTATTTCTAGGAGTTGGACACATACAAAGTTTAGCTCAGTTCTGGGCATCTTTGAAATTCCTATACAAACTTGATCCTACATAGTAACTTGCATCTTTGAATGAGAATGTGCCTGCTTACAGCAACGTGCTATATGTTCTGAATGCCCGAATTGGGAATCTGTGTCAAAACTTTGTTAGGAATTATGTGATCCTTACTAGCTGGAAGTAAGGGAGATGGGGCATGATGTTATTTCTAGGAGTTGGACACATACCAAGTTAGTTCAGTTCTGGGCATCTTTGAAATACCTATACAAACTTGTTCCTACATAGTACCTTGCAACTTTGCATGAGAATGTGCTTGCTTACAGCAACGTGCTATATGTTCTGAATGCCCGAATTGGGAATCTGTGTCAAAACTTTGTTAGGAATTATAAGACCCTTACTAGCTTGAAGTAAGGGAGATGGGGCATGAAGTTATTTCTATGAGTTGGACACATACCAAGTTTAGCTCAGTTCTGGGCATCTTTTAAATACCTATACAAACTTGTTCCTACATAGTAACTTGCAACTTTGAATGAGAATGTGCTTGCTTACAGCAACGTGCTGTATGTTCTTTATGGCCGAATTGGGAATCTGTGTCAAAACTTTGTTAGGAATTATGTGATCCTTACTAGCTGGAAGTAAGGGAGATGAGGCATGCAGTTATTTCTTGGAGTTGGAGACATACCAAGTTTAGCTCAGTTCTGGGCATCTTTGAAATACCTATACAAACTTGTTCCTACATAGTAACTTGCAACTTTGAATGAGAATGTGCTTGCTTGCAGCAACGTGCTATATGTTCTGAATGCCCGATTTGGGAATCTGTGTCAAAACTTTGTTAGGAATTATGTGATCCTTACTAGCTGGAAGTAAGGGAGATGGAGCATGAAGTTATTTCTAGGAGTTGGACACATACCAAGTTTAGCTGAGTTCTGGGCATCTTTGAAATACCTATACAAACTTGTTCCTACATAGTAACTTGCATCTTTGAATGAGAATCTGCTTGCTTACAGCAACGTGCTATATGTTCTGAATGCCCGAATTGGCAATCTGTGTCAAAACTTTGTTAGGAATTATGTGATCCTTACTAGCTGGAAGTAAGGGAGATGGGGCATGAAGTTATTTCTAGGAGTTGGACACATACCAAGTTTAGGTCAGTTCTGGGCATCTTTGAAATACCTATACAAACTTGTTCCTACATAGTAACTTGCAACTTTGAATGAGAATGTGCTTGCTTACAGCAACGTGCTATATGTTCTGAATGCCCGAATTGGGAATCTGTGTCAAAACTTTGTTAGGAATTATGTGATCCTTACTAGCTGGAAGTAAGGGAGATGGGGCATGAAGTTATTTCTAGGAGTTGGACACATACCAAGTTTAGCTCAGTTCTGGGCATCTTTGAAATACCTATACAAACTTGTTCCTACATAGTAACTTGCAACTTTGAATGAGAATGTGCTTGCTTACAGCAACGTGCTATATGTTCTGAATGCCCGAATTTGGAATCTGTGTCAAAACTTTGTTAGGAATTATGTGATCCTTACTAGCTGGAAGTAAGGGAGATGGGGCATGAAGTTATTTCTTGGAGTTGGAGACATACCAAGTTTAGCTCAGTTCTGGGCATCTTTGAAATACCTATACAAACTTGTTCCTACATAGTAACTTGCATCTTTGACTGAGAATGTGCTTGCTGACAGCAACGTGCTATATGTTCTGAATGCCCGAATTGGCAATCTGTGTCAAAACTTTGTTAGGAATTATGTCATCCTTACTAGCTGGAAGTAAGGGAGATGGGGCATGAAGTTATTTCTAGGAGTTGGACACATACCAAGTTTAGCTCAGTTCTGGGCATCTTTGAAATACCTATACAAACTTGTTCCTACATAGTAACTTGCATCTTTGAATGAGAATCTGCTTGCTTACAGCAACGTGCTATATGTTCTGAATGCCGAATTGGGAATCTGTGTCAAAACTTTGTTAGGAATTATGTGATCCTTACTAGCTGGAAGTAAGGGAGATGGGGCATGAAGATATTTCTTGGAGTTGGACACATACCGAGTTTAGCTCAGTTCTGGGCATCTTTGAAATACCTATACAAACTTGTTCCTACATAGTAACTTGCAACTTTGAATGAAAATGTGCTTGCTTACAGCAACGTGCTATATGTTCTGAATGCCCGAATTGGGAATCTGTGTCAAAACTTTGTTAGGAATTATGTGATCCTTACTAGCTGGAAGTAAGGGAGATGGGGCATGAAGTTATTTCTAGGAGTTGGACACATACCAAGTTTAGCTCAGTTCTGGGCATCTTTGAAATACCTATACAAACTTGTTCCTACATAGTAACTTGCAACTTTGTATGAAAATGTGCGTGCTTACAGCAACGTGCTATATGTTCTGAATGCCCGAATTGGGAATCTGTGTCAAATCTTTGTTAGGAATTATGTGATCCTTACTAGCTGGAAGTAAGGGAGATGGGGCATGAAGTTATTTCTAGGAGTTGGACACATAGCAAGTTTAGCTCAGTTCTGGGCATCTTTGAAATACCTATACAAACTTGTTCCTACATAGTAACTTGCAACTTTGAATGAGAATCTGCTTGCTTACAGCAACGTGCTATATGTTCTGAATGCCCGAATTGGGAATCTGTGTCAAAACTTTGTTAGGAATTATGTGATCCTTACTAGCTGGAAGTAAGGGAGATGGGGCATGAAGTTATTTCTAGGAGTTGGACGCATACCAAGTTTAGCTCAGTTCTGGGCATCTTTGAAATACCTATACAAACTTGTTCCTACATAGTAACTTGCATCATTAATGAGAATCTGCTTGCTGACAGCAACGTGCTATATGTTCTGAATGCCCGAATTGGGAATCTGTGTCAAAACTTTGTTAGGAATTATGTGATCCTTACTAGCAGGAAGTAAGGGAGATGGGGCATGGAGTTATTTCTAGGAGTTGAACACATACCAAGTTTAGCTCAGTTCTGGGCATCTTTGAAATACCTATACAAACTTGTTCCTACATAGTAACTTGCAACTTTGAATGAAAATGTGCTTGCTTACAGCAACGTGCTATATGTTCTTAATGCCCGAATTGGGAATCTGTGTCAAATCTTTGTTAGGAATCATGTGATCCTTACTAGCTGGAAGTAAGGGAGATGGGGCATGATGTTATTTCTAGGAGTTGGACCCATACCAAGTTTAGCTCAGTTCTGGGCATCTTTGAAATACCTATACAAACTTGTTCCTACATAGTAACTTGCATCTTTGAATGAGAATGTGCTTGCTTACAGCAACGTGCTATATGTTCTGAATGCCCGAATTGGGACTCTGTGTCAAAACTTTGTTCGGAATTATGTGATCCTTACTAGCTGGAAGTAAGGGAGATGGGGCATGAAGTTATTTCTAGGAGTTGGACACATACCAAGTTTAGCTCAGTTCTGGGCATCTTTGAAATACCTATACAAACTTGTTCCTACATAGTAACTTGCATCTTTGAATGAGAATGTGCTTGCTTACAGCAACGTGCTATATGTTCTGAATGCCCGAATTGGGAATCTGTGTCAAAACTTTGTTAGGAATTATGTGATACTTACTAGCTGGAAGTAACGGAGATGGGGCATGAAGTTATTTCTAGGAGTTGGACACATACCAAGTTTAGCTCAGTTCTGGGCATCTTTGAAATACCTATACAAACTTGTTCCTACATAGTAACTTGCAACTTTGAATGAGAATGTGCTTGCTTACAGTAACGTGCTATATGTTCTGAATGCCCGAATTGGGAATCTGTGTCAAAACTTTGTTAGGAATTATGTGATCCTTACTAGCTGGAAGTAAGTGAGATGGGGCATGAAGTTATTTCTTGGAGTTGGAGACATGCCAAGTTTAGCTCAGTTCTGGGCATCTTTGAAATACCTATACAAACTTGTTCCTACATAGTAACTTGCATCTTTGAATGAGAATGTGCTTGCTTACAGCAACGTGCTATATGTTCTGAATGCCCGAATTGGCAATCTGTGTCAAAACTTTGTTAGGAATTATGTGATCCTTACTAGCTGGAAGTAAGGGAGATGGGGCATGAAGTTATTTCTAGGAGTTGGACACATACCAAGTTTAGCTCAGTTCTGGGCATCTTTGAAATACCTATACAAACTTGTTCCTACATAGTAACTTGCATCTTTGAATGAGAATGTGCTTGCTTACAGCAACGTGCTATATGTTCTGAATGCCCGAATTGGGAATCTGTGTCCAAACTTTGTTAGGAATTATGTGATCCTTACTAGCTGGAAGTAAGGGAGATGGGGCATGAAGTTATTTCTAGGAGTTGGACACATACCAAGTTTAGCTCAGTTCTGGGCATCTTTGAAATACCTATACAAACTTGATCCTACATAGTATCTTGCATCTTTGAATGAGAATGTGCCTGCTTACAGCAACGTGCTATATGTTCTGAATGCACGAATTGGAAATCTGTGTCAAAACTTTGTTAGGAATTATGTGATCCTTACTAGCTGGAAGTAAGGGAGATGGGGCATGAAGTTATTTCTAGGAG
This sequence comes from Diceros bicornis minor, assembly GCF_020826845.1. Lineage (NCBI taxonomy): Eukaryota > Metazoa > Chordata > Mammalia > Perissodactyla > Rhinocerotidae > Diceros > Diceros bicornis. The sequence goes on from NC_080779.1 coordinate 2,323,389, forward strand.
TTGGACACATACCAAGTTTAGCTCAGTTCTGGGCATCTTTGAAATACCTATACAAACTTGTTCCTACATAGTAACTTGCAACTTTGAATGAGAATGTGCTTGCTTACAGCAACGTGCTATATGTTCTGAATGCCCGAATTGGGAATCTGTGTCAAAACTTTGTTAGGAATTATGTGATCCTTACTAGCTTGAAGTAAGGGATATGGGGCATGAAGTGATTTCTAGGAGTTGGACACATACCAAGTTTAGCTCAGTTCTGGGCATCTTTGAAATACCTATACAAACTTGTTCCTACATAGTAACTTGCATCTTTGAATGAGAATGTGCCTGCTTACAGCAACGTGCTATATGTTCTGAATGCCCGAATTGGGAATCTGTGTCAAAACTTTGTTAGGAATTATGTGATCCTTACTAGCTGGAAGTAAGGGAGATGGTTCATGAAGTTATTTCTAGGAGTTGGACACATACAAAGTTTAGCTCAGTTCTGGGCATCTTTGAAATACCTATACAAACTTGATCCTACATAGTAACTTGCATCTTTGAATGAGAATGTGCCTGCTTACAGCAACGTGCTATATGTTCTGAATGCCCGAATTGGGAATCTGTGTCAAAACTTTGTTAGGAATTATGTGATCCTTACTAGCTGAAAGTAAGGGAGATGGGGCATGATGTTATTTCTAGGAGTTGGACACATACAAAGTTTAGCTCAGTTCTGGGCATCTTTGAAATACCTATACAAACTTGATCCTACATAGTAACTTGCATCTTTGAATGAGAATCTGCCTGCTTACAGCAACGTGCTATATGTTCTGAATGCCCGAATTGGCAATCTGTGTCAAAACTTTGTTAGGAATAGTGTGATCCTTACTAGCTGGAAGTAAGGGAGATGGGGCATGAAGTTATTTCTAGGAGTTGGACACATACCAAGTTTAGCTCAGTTCTGGGCATCTTTGAAATACCTATACAAACTTGTTCCTACATAGTAACTTGCCACTTTAAATGAGAATGTGCTTGCTTACAGCAACGTGCTATATGTTCTGAATGCCCGAATTGGGAATCTGTGTCAAAACTTTGTTAGGAATTATGTGATCCTTACTAGCTGGAAGTAAGGGAGATGGTTCATGAAGTTATTTCTAGGAGTTGGACACATACCAAGTTTAGCTCAGTTCTGGGCATCTTTGAAATACCTATACAAACTTGTTCCTACATAGTAACTTGCCACTTTGAATGAGAATGTGCTTGCTTACAGCAACGTGCTATATGTTCTGAATGCCCGAATTTGGAATCTGTGTCAAAACTTTGTTAGGAATTATGTGATCCTTACTAGCTGGAAGTAAGGGAGATGGGGCATGAAGTTATTTCTTGGAGTTGGAGAAATACCAAGTTTAGCTCAGTTCTGGGCATCTTTGAAATACCTATACAAACTTGTTCCTACATAGTAACTTGCAACTTTGAATGAGAATGTGCTTGCTTGCAGCAACGTGCTATATGTTCTGAATGCCCAATTTGGGAATCTGTGTCAAAACTTTGTTAGGAATTATGTGATCCTTACTAGCTGGAAGTAAGGGAGATGGAGCATGAAGTTATTTATAGGAGTTGGACACATACCAAGTTTAGCTCAGTTCTGGGCATCTTTGAAATACCTATACAAACTTGTTCCTACATAGTAACTTGCATCTTTGAATGAGAAGGTGCTTGCTTACAGCAACGTGCTATATGTTCTGAATGCCCGAATTGGCAATCTGTGTCAAAACTTTGTTAGGAATTATGTGATCCTTACTAGCTGGAAGTAAGGGAGATGGGGCATGAAGTTATTTCTAGGAGTTGGACACATACCAAGTTTAGCTCAGTTCTGGGCATCTTTGAAATACCTATACAAACTTGTTCCTACATAGTAACTTGCATCTTTGAATGAGAATGTGCTTGCTTACAGCAACGTGCTATATGTTCTGAATGCCCGAATTGGCAATCTGTGTCAAATCTTTGTTAGGAATTATGTGATCCTTACTAGCTGGAAGTAAGGGAGATGGGGCATGAAGTTATTTCTAGGAGTTGGACACATACCGAGTTTAGGTCAGTTCTGGGCATCTTTGAAATACCTATACAAACATGTTCCTACATAGTAACTTGCAACTTTGAATGAGAATGCGCTTGCTTACAGCAACGTGCTATATATTCTGAATGCCCGAATTGGGAATCTGTGTCAAAACTTTGTTAGGAATTATGTGATCCTTACTAGCTGGAAGTAAGGGAGATGGGGCATGATGTTATTTCTTGGAGTTGGAGACATACCGAGTTTAGCTCAGTTCTTGGCATCTTTGAAATACCTATACAAACTTGTTCCTACATAGTAACTTGCAACTTTGAATGAGAATGTGCTTGCTTACAGCAACGTGCTATATGTTCTGAATGCCCGAATTGGGAATCTGTGTCAAATCTTTGTTAGGAATCATGTGATCCTTACTAGCTGGAAGTAAGGGAGATGGGGCATGAAGTTATTTCTAGGAGTTGGACACATACCAAGTTTAGCTCAGTTCTGGGCATCTTTGAAATACCTATACAAACTTGTTCCTACATAGTAACTTGCATCTTTGAATGAGAATGTGCTTGCTTACAGCAACGTGCTATATGTTCTGAATGCCCGAATTGGGAATCTGTGTCAAAACTTTGTGGGAATTATGTGATCCTTACTAGCTGGAAGTAAGGGAGATGGGGCATGAAGTTATTTCTAGGAGTTGGACACATACCAAGTTTAGCTCAGTTCTGGGCATCTTTGAAATACCTATACAAACTTGTTCCTACATAGTAACTTGCATCTTTGAATGAGAATGTGCTTGCTTACAGCAACGTGCTATATGTTCTGAATGCCCGAATTGGGAATCTGTGTCAAAACTTTGTTAGGAATTATGTGATCCTTACTAGCTGGAAGTAAGGGAGATGGGGCATGAAGTTATTTCTAGGAGTTGGACACATACCAAGTTTAGCTCAGTTCTGGGCATCTTTGAAATACCTATACAAACTTGTTCCTACATAGTAACTTGCATCTTTGAATGAGAATGTGCTTGCTTACAGCAACGTGCTATATGTTCTGAATGCCCGAATTGGGAATCTGTGTCAAAACTTTGTTAGGAATTATGTGATCCTTACTAGCTGGAAGTAAGGGAGATGGGGCATGAAGTTATTTCTAGGAGTTGGACACATACCAAGTTTAGCTCAGTTCTGGGCATCTTTGAAATACCTATACAAACTTGTTCCTACATAGTAACTTGCAACTTTGAATGAGAATGTGCTTGCTTACAGTAACGTGCTATATGTTCTGAATGCCCGAATTGGGAATCTGTGTCAAAACTTTGTTAGGAATTATGTGATCCTTACTAGCTGGAAGTAAGGGAGATGGGGCAAGAAGTTATTTCTTGGAGTTGGAGACATGCCAAGTTTAGCTCAGTTCTGGGCATCTTTGAAATACCTATACAAACTTGTTCCTACATAGTAACTTGCATCTTTGAATGAGAATGTGCTTGCTTACAGCAACGTGCTATATGTTCTGAATGCCCGAATTGGCAATCTGTGTCAAAACTTTGTTAGGAATTATGTGATCCTTACTAGCTGGAAGTAAGGGAGATGGGGCATGAAGTTATTTCTAGGAGTTGGACACATACCAAGTTTAGCTCAGTTCTGGGCATCTTTGAAATACCTATACAAACTTGTTCCTACATAGTAACTTGCATCTTTGAATGAGAATGTGCTTGCTTACAGCAACGTGCTATATGTTCTGAATGCCCGAATTGGCAATCTGTGTCAAATCTTTGTTAGGAATTATGTGATCCTTACTAGCTGGAAGTAAGGGAGATGGGGCATGAAGTTATTTCTAGGAGTTGGACACATACCAAGTTTAGCTCAGTTCTGGGCATCTTTGAAATACCTATACAAACTTGTTCCTACATAGTAACTTGCAACTTTGAATGAGAATGTGCTTGCTTACAGCAACGTGCTATATGTTCTGAATGCCCGAATTGGGAATCTGTGTCAAAACTTTGTTAGGAATTATGTGATCCTTACTAGCTTGAAGTAAGGGATATGGGGCATGAAGTGATTTCTAGGAGTTGGACACATACCAAGTTTAGCTCAGTTCTGGGCATCTTTGAAATACCTATACAAACTTGTTCCTACATAGTAACTTGCATCTTTGAATGAGAATGTGCCTGCTTACAGCAACGTGCTATATGTTCTGAATGCCCGAATTGGGAATCTGTGTCAAAACTTTGTTAGGAATTATGTGATCCTTACTAGCTGGAAGTAAGGGAGATGGTTCATGAAGTTATTTCTAGGAGTTGGACACATACAAAGTTTAGCTCAGTTCTGGGCATCTTTGAAATACCTATACAAACTTGATCCTACATAGTAACTTGCATCTTTGAATGAGAATGTGCCTGCTTACAGCAACGTGCTATATGTTCTGAATGCCCGAATTGGGAATCTGTGTCAAAACTTTGTTAGGAATTATGTGATCCTTACTAGCTGAAAGTAAGGGAGATGGGGCATGATGTTATTTCTAGGAGTTGGACACATACAAAGTTTAGCTCAGTTCTGGGCATCTTTGAAATACCTATACAAACTTGATCCTACATAGTAACTTGCATCTTTGAATGAGAATCTGCCTGCTTACAGCAACGTGCTATATGTTCTGAATGCCCGAATTGGCAATCTGTGTCAAAACTTTGTTAGGAATAGTGTGATCCTTACTAGCTGGAAGTAAGGGAGATGGGGCATGAAGTTATTTCTTGGAGTTGGACACATACCAAGTTTAGCTCAGTTCTGGGCATCTTTGAAATACCTATACAAACTTGTTCCTACATAGTAACTTGCCACTTTAAATGAGAATGTGCTTGCTTACAGCAACGTGCTATATGTTCTGAATGCCCGAATTGGGAATCTGTGTCAAAACTTTGTTAGGAATTATGTGATCCTTACTAGCTGGAAGTAAGGGAGATGGTTCATGAAGTTATTTCTAGGAGTTGGACACATACCAAGTTTAGCTCAGTTCTGGGCATCTTTGAAATACCTATACAAACTTGTTCCTACATAGTAACTTGCCACTTTGAATGAGAATGTGCTTGCTTACAGCAACGTGCTATATGTTCTGAATGCCCGAATTTGGAATCTGTGTCAAAACTTTGTTAGGAATTATGTGATCCTTACTAGCTGGAAGTAAGGGAGATGGGGCATGAAGTTATTTCTTGGAGTTGGAGACATACCAAGTTTAGCTCAGTTCTGGGCATCTTTGAAATACCTATACAAACTTGTTCCTACATAGTAACTTGCAACTTTGAATGAGAATGTGCTTGCTTGCAGCAACGTGCTATATGTTCTGAATGCCCAATTTGGGAATCTGTGTCAAAACTTTGTTAGGAATTATGTGATCCTTACTAGCTGGAAGTAAGGGAGATGGAGCATGAAGTTATTTATAGGAGTTGGACACATACCAAGTTTAGCTCAGTTCTGGGCATCTTTGAAATACCTATACAAACTTGTTCCTACATAGTAACTTGCATCTTTGAATGAGAAGGTGCTTGCTTACAGCAACGTGCTATATGTTCTGAATGCCCGAATTGGCAATCTGTGTCAAAACTTTGTTAGGAATTATGTGATCCTTACTAGCTGGAAGTAAGGGAGATGGGGCATGAAGTTATTTCTAGGAGTTGGACACATACCAAGTTTAGCTCAGTTCTGGGCATCTTTGAAATACCTATACAAACTTGTTCCTACATAGTAACTTGCATCTTTGAATGAGAATGTGCTTGCTTACAGCAACGTGCTATATGTTCTGAATGCCCGAATTGGCAATCTGTGTCAAATCTTTGTTAGGAATTATGTGATCCTTACTAGCTGGAAGTAAGGGAGATGGGGCATGAAGTTATTTCTAGGAGTTGGACACATACCGAGTTTAGGTCAGTTCTGGGCATCTTTGAAATACCTATACAAACATGTTCCTTCATAGTAACTTGCAACTTTGAATGAGAATGCGCTTGCTTACAGCAACGTGCTATATATTCTGAATGCCCGAATTGGGAATCTGTGTCAAAACTTTGTTAGGAATTATGTGATCCTTACTAGCTGGAAGTAAGGGAGATGGGGCATGATGTTATTTCTTGGAGTTGGAGACATACCGAGTTTAGCTCAGTTCTTGGCATCTTTGAAATACCTATACAAACTTGTTCCTACATAGTAACTTGCAACTTTGAATGAGAATGTGCTTGCTTACAGCAACGTGCTATATGTTCTGAATGCCCGAATTGGGAATCTGTGTCAAATCTTTGTTAGGAATCATGTGATCCTTACTAGCTGGAAGTAAGGGAGATGGGGCATGAAGTTATTTCTAGGAGTTGGACACATACCAAGTTTAGCTCAGTTCTGGGCATCTTTGAAATACCTATACAAACTTGTTCCTACATAGTAACTTGCATCTTTGAATGAGAATGTGCTTGCTTACAGCAACGTGCTATATGTTCTGAATGCCCGAATTGGGAATCTGTGTCAAAACTTTGTGGGAATTATGTGATCCTTACTAGCTGGAAGTAAGGGAGATGGGGCATGAAGTTATTTCTAGGAGTTGGACACATACCAAGTTTAGCTCAGTTCTGGGCATCTTTGAAATACCTATACAAACTTGTTCCTACATAGTAACTTGCATCTTTGAATGAGAATGTGCTTGCTTACAGCAACGTGCTATATGTTCTGAATGCCCGAATTGGGAATCTGTGTCAAAACTTTGTTAGGAATTATGTGATCCTTACTAGCTGGAAGTAAGGGAGATGGGGCATGAAGTTATTTCTAGGAGTTGGACACATACCAAGTTTAGCTCAGTTCTGGGCATCTTTGAAATACCTATACAAACTTGTTCCTACATAGTAACTTGCAACTTTGAATGAGAATGTGCTTGCTTACAGTAACGTGCTATATGTTCTGAATGCCCGAATTGGGAATCTGTGTCAAAACTTTGTTAGGAATTATGTGATCCTTACTAGCTGGAAGTAAGGGAGATGGGGCATGAAGTTATTTCTTGGAGTTGGAGACATGCCAAGTTTAGCTCAGTTCTGGGCATCTTTGAAATACCTATACAAACTTGTTCCTACATAGTAACTTGCATCTTTGAATGAGAATGTGCTTGCTTACTGCAACGTGCTATATGTTCTGAATGCCCGAATTGGCAATCTGTGTCAAAACTTTGTTAGGAATTATGTGATCCTTACTAGCTGGAAGTAAGGGAGATGGGGCATGAAGTTATTTCTAGGAGTTGGACACATACCAAGTTTAGCTCAGTTCTGGGCATCTTTGAAATACCTATACAAACTTGTTCCTACATAGTAACTTGCATCTTTGAATGAGAATGTGCTTGCTTACAGCAACGTGCTATATGTTCTGAATGCCCGAATTGGGAATCTGTGTCCAAACTTTGTTAGGAATTATGTGATCCTTACTAGCTGGAAGTAAGGGAGATGGGGCATGAAGTTATTTCTAGGAGTTGGACACATACCAAGTTTAGCTCAGTTCTGGGCATCTTTGAAATACCTATACAAACTTGATCCTACATAGTAACTTCCATCTTTGAATGAGAATGTGCCTGCTTACAGCAACGTGCTATATGTTCTGAATGCACGAATTGGAAATCTGTGTCAAAACTTTGTTAGGAATTATGTGATCCTTACTAGCTGGAAGTAAGGGAGATGGGGCATGAAGTTATTTCTAGGAGTTGGACACATACCAAGTTTAGCTCAGTTCTGGGCATCTTTGAAATACCTATACAAACTTGTTCCTACATAGTAACTTGCAACTTTGAATGAGAATGTGCTTGCTTACAGCAACGTGCTATATGTTCTGAATGCCCGAATTGGGAATCTGTGTCAAAACTTTGTTAGGAATTATGTGATCCTTACTAGCTGGAAGTAAGGGATATGGGGCATGAAGTGATTTCTAGGAGTTGGACACATACCAAGTTTAGCTCAGTTCTGGGCATCTTTGAAATACCTATACAAACTTGTTCCTACATAGTAACTTGCAACTTTGAATGAGAATGTGCTTGCTTACAGCAACGTGCTATATGTTCTGAATGCCCGAATTGGGAATCTGTGTCAAAACTTTGTTAGGAATTATGTGATCCTTACTAGCTGGAAGTAAGGGAGATGGGGCATGAAGTTATTTCTTGGAGTTGGAGACATACCAAGTTTAGCTCAGTTCTGGGCATCTTTGAAATACCTATACAAACTTGTTTCTACATAGTAACTTGCATCTTTGAATGAGAATGTGCTTGCTTACAGCAACGTGCTATATGTTCTGAATGCCCGAATTGGCAATCTGTGTCAAAACTTTGTTAGGAATTATGTGATCCTTACTAGCTGGAAGTAAGGGAGATGGGGCATGAAGTTATTTCTAGGAGTAGGACACATACCAAGTTTAGCTCAGTTCTGGGCATCTTTGAAATACCTATACAAACTTGTTCCTCCATAGTAACTTGCATCTTTGAATGAGAATGTGCCTGCTTACAGCAACGTGCTATATGTTCTGAATGCCCGAATTGGGAATCTGTGTCAAAACTTTGTTAGGAATTATGTGATCCTTACTAGCTGGAAGTAAGGGAGATGGGGCATGAAGTTATTTCTAGGAGTTGAACACATACCAAGTTTAGCTCAGTTCTGGGCATCTTTGAAATACCTATACAAAATTGTTCCTACATAGTAACTTGCAACTTTGAATGAAAATGTGCTTGCTTACAGCAACGTGCTATATGTTCTTAATGCCCGAATTGGGAATCTGTGTCAAATCTTTGTTAGGAATCATGTGATCCTTACTAGCTGGAAGTAAGGGAGATGGGGCATGAAGTTATTTCTAGGAGTTGGACACATACCAAGTTTAGCTCAGTTCTGGGCATCTTTGAAATACCTATACAAACTTGTTCCTACATAGTAACTTGCATCTTTGAATGAGAATGTGCTTGCTTACAGCAACGTGCTATATGTTCTGAATGCCCGAATTGGGAATCTGTGTCAAAACTTTGTGGGAATTATGTGATCCTTACTAGCTGGAAGTAAGGGAGATGGGGCATGAAGTTATTTCTAGGAGTTGGACACATACCAAGTTTAGCTCAGTTCTGGGCATCTTTGAAATACCTATACAAACTTGTTCCTACATAGTAACTTGCATCTTTGAATGAGAATGTGCTTGCTTACAGCAACGTGCTATATGTTCTGAATGCCCGAATTGGGAATCTGTGTCAAAACTTTGTTAGGAATTATGTGATCCTTACTAGCTGGAAGTAAGGGAGATGGGGCATGAAGTTATTTCTAGGAGTTGGACACATACCAAGTTTAGCTCAGTTCTGGGCATCTTTGAAATACCTATACAAACTTGTTCCTACATAGTAACTTGCAACTTTGAATGAGAATGTGCTTGCTTACAGCAACGTGCTATATGTTCTGAATGCCCGAATTGGGAATCTGTGTCAAAACTTTGTTAGGAATTATGTGATCCTTACTAGCTGGAAGTAAGGGAGATGGGGCATGAAGTTATTTCTTGGAGTTGGAGACATGCCAAGTTTAGCTCAGTTCTGGGCATCTTTGAAATACCTATACAAACTTGTTCCTACATAGTAACTTGCATCTTTGAATGAGAATGTGCTTGCTTACAGCAACGTGCTATATGTTCTGAATGCCCGAATTGGCAATCTGTGTCAAAACTTTGTTAGGAATTATGTGATCCTTACTAGCTGGAAGTAAGGGAGATGGGGCATGAAGTTATTTCTAGGAGTTGGACACATACCAAGTTTAGCTCAGTTCTGGGCATCTTTGAAATACCTATACAAACTTGTTCCTACATAGTAACTTGCATCTTTGAATGAGAATGTGCTTGCTTACAGCAACGTGCTGTATGTTCTGAATGCCCGAATTGGGAATCTGTGTCCAAACTTTGTTAGGAATTATGTGATCCTTACTAGCTGGAAGTAAGGGAGATGGGGCATGAAGTTATTTCTAGGAGTTGGACACATACCAAGTTTAGCTCAGTTCTGGGCATCTTTGAAATACCTATACAAACTTGATCCTACATAGTAACTTGCATCTTTGAATGAGAATGTGCCTGCTTACAGCAACGTGCTATATGTTCTGAATGCCCGAATTGGGAATCTGTGTCAAAACTTTGTTAGGAATTATGTGATCCTTACTAGCTGGAAGTAAGGGAGATGGGGCATGAAGTTATTTCTAGGAGTTGGACACATACCAAGTTTAGCTCAATTCTGGGCATCTTTGAAATACCTATACAAACTTGTTCCTACATAGTAACTTGCAACTTTGAATGAGAATGTGCTTGCTTACAGCAACGTGCTATATGTTCTGAATGCCCGAATTGGGAATCTGTGTCAAAACTTTGTTAGGAATTATGTGATCCTTACTAGCTTGAAGTAAGTGATATGGGGCATGAAGTGATTTCTAGGAGTTGGACACATACCAAGTTTAGCTCAGTTCTGGGCATCTTTGAAATACCTATACAAACTTGTTCCTACATAGTAACTTGCAACTTTGAATGAGAATGTGCTTGCTTACAGCAACGTGCTATATGTTCTGAATGCCCGAATTGGGAATCTCTGTCAAAACTTTGTTAGGAATTATGTGATCCTTACTAGCTGGAAGTAAGGGAGATGGGGCATGAAGTTACTTCTTGGAGTTGCAGACATACCAAGTTTAGCTCAGTTCTGGGCATCTTTGAAATACCTATACAAACTTGTTTCTACATAGTAACTTGCATCTTTGAATGAGAATGTGCTTGCTTACAGCAACGTGCTATATGTTCTGAATGCCCGAATTGGCAATCTGTGTCAAAACTTTGTTAGGAATTATGTGATCCTTACTAGCTGGAAGTAAGGGAGATGGGGCATGAAGTTATTTCTAGGAGTTGGACACATACCAAGTTTAGCTCAGTTCTGGGCATCTTTGAAATACCTATACAAACTTGTTCCTCCATAGTAACTTGCATCTTTGAATGAGAATGTGCCTGCTTACAGCAACGTGCTATATGTTCTGAATGCCCGAATTGGGAATCTGTGTCAAAACTTTGTTAGGAATTATGTGATCCTTACTAGCTTGAAGTAAGGGAGATGGGGCATGAAGTTATTTCTAGGAGTTGGACACATACCAAGTTTAGCTCAGTTCTGGGCATCTTTGAAATACCTATACAAACTTGTTCCTACATAGTAACTTGCAACTTTGAATGAGAATGTGCTTGCTTACAGCAACGTGCTATATGTTCTGAATGCCCGAATTGGGAATCTGTGTCCAAACTTTGTTAGGAATTATGTGATCCTTACTAGCTGGAAGTAAGGGAGATGGGGCATGAAGTTATTTCTTGGAGTTGGAGACATACCAAGTTTAGCTCAGTTCTGGGCATCTTTGAAATACCTATACAAACTTGTTCCTACATAGTAACTTGCATCTTTGAATGAGAATGTGCTTGCTTACAGCAACGTGCTATATGTTCTGAATGCCTGAATTGGCAATCTGTGTCAAAACTTTGTTAGGAATTATGTGATCCTTACTAGCTGGAAGTAAGGGAGATGGGGCATGAAGTTATTTCTAGGAGTTGGACACATACCAAGTTTAGCTCAGTTCTGGGCATCTTTGAAATACCTATACAAACTTGTTCCTACATAGTAACTTGCATCTTTGAATGAGAATGTGCCTGCTTACAGCAACGTGCTATATGTTCTGAATGCCCGTATTGGGAATCTGTGTCAAAACTTTGTTAGGAATTATGTGATCCTTACTAGCTGGAAGTAAGGGAGATGGGGCATGATGTTATTTCTAGGAGTTGGACACATACAAAGTTTAGCTCAGTTCTGGGCATCTTTGAAATTCCTATACAAACTTGATCCTACATAGTAACTTGCATCTTTGAATGAGAATGTGCCTGCTTACAGCAACGTGCTATATGTTCTGAATGCCCGAATTGGGAATCTGTGTCAAAACTTTGTTAGGAATTATGTGATCCTTACTAGCTGGAAGTAAGGGAGATGGGGCATGATGTTATTTCTAGGAGTTGGACACATACCAAGTTAGTTCAGTTCTGGGCATCTTTGAAATACCTATACAAACTTGTTCCTACATAGTACCTTGCAACTTTGCATGAGAATGTGCTTGCTTACAGCAACGTGCTATATGTTCTGAATGCCCGAATTGGGAATCTGTGTCAAAACTTTGTTAGGAATTATAAGACCCTTACTAGCTTGAAGTAAGGGAGATGGGGCATGAAGTTATTTCTATGAGTTGGACACATACCAAGTTTAGCTCAGTTCTGGGCATCTTTTAAATACCTATACAAACTTGTTCCTACATAGTAACTTGCAACTTTGAATGAGAATGTGCTTGCTTACAGCAACGTGCTGTATGTTCTTTATGGCCGAATTGGGAATCTGTGTCAAAACTTTGTTAGGAATTATGTGATCCTTACTAGCTGGAAGTAAGGGAGATGGGGCATGCAGTTATTTCTTGGAGTTGGAGACATACCAAGTTTAGCTCAGTTCTGGGCATCTTTGAAATACCTATACAAACTTGTTCCTACATAGTAACTTGCAACTTTGAATGAGAATGTGCTTGCTTGCAGCAACGTGCTATATGTTCTGAATGCCCGATTTGGGAATCTGTGTCAAAACTTTGTTAGGAATTATGTGATCCTTACTAGCTGGAAGTAAGGGAGATGGAGCATGAAGTTATTTCTAGGAGTTGGACACATACCAAGTTTAGCTCAGTTCTGGGCATCTTTGAAATACCTATACAAACTTGTTCCTACATAGTAACTTGCATCTTTGAATGAGAATCTGCTTGCTTACAGCAACGTGCTATATGTTCTGAATGCCCGAATTGGCAATCTGTGTCAAAACTTTGTTAGGAATTATGTGATCCTTACTAGCTGGAAGTAAGGGAGATGGGGCATGAAGTTATTTCTAGGAGTTGGACACATACCAAGTTTAGCTCAGTTCTGGGCATCTTTGAAATACCTATACAAACTTGTTCCTACATAGTAACTTGCAACTTTGAATGAGAATGTGCTTGCTTACAGCAACGTGCTATATGTTCTGAATGCCCGAATTTGGAATCTGTGTCAAAACTTTGTTAGGAATTATGTGATCCTTACTAGCTGGAAGTAAGGGAGATGGGGCATGAAGTTATTTCTTGGAGTTGGAGACATACCAAGTTTAGCTCAGTTCTGGGCATCTTTGAAATACCTATACAAACTTGTTCCTACATAGTAACTTGCATCTTTGACTGAGAATGTGCTTGCTGACAGCAACGTGCTATATGTTCTGAATGCCCGAATTGGCAATCTGTGTCAAAACTTTGTTAGGAATTATGTCATCCTTACTAGCTGGAAGTAAGGGAGATGGGGCATGAAGTTATTTCTAGGAGTTGGACACATACCAAGTTTAGCTCAGTTCTGGGCATCTTTGAAATACCTATACAAACTTGTTCCTACATAGTAACTTGCATCTTTGAATGAGAATCTGCTTGCTTACAGCAACGTGCTATATGTTCTGAATGCCGAATTGGGAATCTGTGTCAAAACTTTGTTAGGAATTATGTGATCCTTACTAGCTGGAAGTAAGGGAGATGGGGCATGAAGATATTTCTTGGAGTTGGACACATACCGAGTTTAGCTCAGTTCTGGGCATCTTTGAAATACCTATACAAACTTGTTCCTACATAGTAACTTGCAACTTTGAATGAAAATGTGCTTGCTTACAGCAACGTGCTATATGTTCTGAATGCCCGAATTGGGAATCTGTGTCAAAACTTTGTTAGGAATTATGTGATCCTTACTAGCTGGAAGTAAGGGAGATGGGGCATGAAGTTATTTCTAGGAGTTGGACACATACCAAGTTTAGCTCAGTTCTGGGCATCTTTGAAATACCTATACAAACTTGTTCCTACATAGTAACTTGCAACTTTGTATGAAAATGTGCGTGCTTACAGCAACGTGCTATATGTTCTGAATGCCCGAATTGGGAATCTGTGTCAAATCTTTGTTAGGAATTATGTGATCATTACTAGCAGGAAGTAAGGGAGATGGGGCATGAAGTTATTTCTAGGAGTTGGACACATAGCAAGTTTAGCTCAGTTCTGGGCATCTTTGAAATACCTATACAAACTTGTTCCTACATAGTAACTTGCAACTTTGAATGAGAATCTGCTTGCTTACAGCAACGTGCTATATGTTCTGAATGCCCGAATTGGGAATCTGTGTCAAAACTTTGTTAGGAATTATGTGATCCTTACTAGCTGGAAGTAAGGGAGATGGGGCATGAAGTTATTTCTAGGAGTTGGACGCATACCAAGTTTAGCTCAGTTCTGGGCATCTTTGAAATACCTATACAAACTTGTTCCTACATAGTAACTTGCATCATTAATGAGAATCTGCTTGCTGACAGCAACGTGCTATATGTTCTGAATGCCCGAATTGGGAATCTGTGTCAAAACTTTGTTAGGAATTATGTGATCCTTACTAGCAGGAAGTAAGGGAGATGGGGCATGGAGTTATTTCTAGGAGTTGAACACATACCAAGTTTAGCTCAGTTCTGGGCATCTTTGAAATACCTATACAAACTTGTTCCTACATAGTAACTTGCAACTTTGAATGAAAATGTGCTTGCTTACAGCAACGTGCTATATGTTCTTAATGCCCGAATTGGGAATCTGTGTCAAATCTTTGTTAGGAATCATGTGATCCTTACTAGCTGGAAGTAAGGGAGATGGGGCATGAAGTTATTTCTAGGAGTTGGACCCATACCAAGTTTAGCTCAGTTCTGGGCATCTTTGAAATACCTATACAAACTTGTTCCTACATAGTAACTTGCATCTTTGAATGAGAATGTGCTTGCTTACAGCAACGTGCTATATGTTCTGAATGCCCGAATTGGGACTCTGTGTCAAAACTTTGTTAGGAATTATGTGATCCTTACTAGCTGGAAGTAAGGGAGATGGGGCATGAAGTTATTTCTAGGAGTTGGACACATACCAAGTTTAGCTCAGTTCTGGGCATCTTTGAAATACCTATACAAACTTGTTCCTACATAGTAACTTGCATCTTTGAATGAGAATGTGCTTGCTTACAGCAACGTGCTATATGTTCTGAATGCCCGAATTGGGAATCTGTGTCAAAACTTTGTTAGGAATTATGTGATACTTACTAGCTGGAAGTAAGGGAGATGGGGCATGAAGTTATTTCTAGGAGTTGGACACATACCAAGTTTAGCTCAGTTCTGGGCATCTTTGAAATACCTATACAAACTTGTTCCTACATAGTAACTTGCAACTTTGAATGAGAATGTGCTTGCTTACAGTAACGTGCTATATGTTCTGAATGCCCGAATTGGGAATCTGTGTCAAAACTTTGTTAGGAATTATGTGATCCTTACTAGCTGGAAGTAAGTGAGATGGGGCATGAAGTTATTTCTTGGAGTTGGAGACATGCCAAGTTTAGCTCAGTTCTGGGCATCTTTGAAATACCTATACAAACTTGTTCCTACATAGTAACTTGCATCTTTGAATGAGAATGTGCTTGCTTACAGCAACGTGCTATATGTTCTGAATGCCCGAATTGGCAATCTGTGTCAAAACTTTGTTAGGAATTATGTGATCCTTACTAGCTGGAAGTAAGGGAGATGGGGCATGAAGTTATTTCTAGGAGTTGGACACATACCAAGTTTAGCTCAGTTCTGGGCATCTTTGAAATACCTATACAAACTTGTTCCTACATAGTAACTTGCATCTTTGAATGAGAATGTGCTTGCTTACAGCAACGTGCTATATGTTCTGAATGCCCGAATTGGGAATCTGTGTCCAAACTTTGTTAGGAATTATGTGATCCTTACTAGCTGGAAGTAAGGGAGATGGGGCATGAAGTTATTTCTAGGAGTTGGACACATACCAAGTTTAGCTCAGTTCTGGGCATCTTTGAAATACCTATACAAACTTGATCCTACATAGTAACTTGCATCTTTGAATGAGAATGTGCCTGCTTACAGCAACGTGCTATATGTTCTGAATGCACGAATTGGAAATCTGTGTCAAAACTTTGTTAGGAATTATGTGATCCTTACTAGCTGGAAGTAAGGGAGATGGGGCATGAAGTTATTTCTAGGAGTTGGACACATACCAAGTTTAGCTCAGTTCTGGGCATCTTTGAAATACCTATACAAACTTGTTCCTACATAGTAACTTGCAACTTTGAATGAGAATGTGCTTGCTTACAGCAACGTGCTATATGTTCTGAATGCCCGAATTGGGAATCTGTGTCAAAACTTTGTTAGGAATTATGTGATCCTTACTAGCTTGAAGTAAGGGATATGGGGCATGAAGTGATTTCTAGGAGTTGGACACATACCAAGTTTAGCTCAGTTCTGGGCATCTTTGAAATACCTATACAAACTTGTTCCTACATAGTAACTTGCATCTTTGAATGAGAATGTGCCTGCTTACAGCAACGTGCTATATGTTCTGAATGCCCGAATTGGGAATCTGTGTCAAAACTTTGTTAGGAATTATGTGATCCTTACTAGCTGGAAGTAAGGGAGATGGTTCATGAAGTTATTTCTAGGAGTTGGACACATACAAAGTTTAGCTCAGTTCTGGGCATCTTTGAAATACCTATACAAACTTGATCCTACATAGTAACTTGCATCTTTGAATGAGAATGTGCCTGCTTACAGCAACGTGCTATATGTTCTGAATGCCCGAATTGGGAATCTGTGTCAAAACTTTGTTAGGAATTATGTGATCCTTACTAGCTGAAAGTAAGGGAGATGGGGCATGATGTTATTTCTAGGAGTTGGACACATACAAAGTTTAGCTCAGTTCTGGGCATCTTTGAAATACCTATACAAACTTGATCCTACATAGTAACTTGCATCTTTGAATGAGAATCTGCCTGCTTACAGCAACGTGCTATATGTTCTGAATGCCCGAATTGGCAATCTGTGTCAAAACTTTGTTAGGAATAGTGTGATCCTTACTAGCTGGAAGTAAGGGAGATGGGGCATGAAGTTATTTCTAGGAGTTGGACACATACCAAGTTTAGCTCAGTTCTGGGCATCTTTGAAATACCTATACAAACTTGTTCCTACATAGTAACTTGCCACTTTAAATGAGAATGTGCTTGCTTACAGCAACGTGCTATATGTTCTGAATGCCCGAATTGGGAATCTGTGTCAAAACTTTGTTAGGAATTATGTGATCCTTACTAGCTGGAAGTAAGGGAGATGGTTCATGAAGTTATTTCTAGGAGTTGGACACATACCAAGTTTAGCTCAGTTCTGGGCATCTTTGAAATACCTATACAAACTTGTTCCTACATAGTAACTTGCCACTTTGAATGAGAATGTGCTTGCTTACAGCAACGTGCTATATGTTCTGAATGCCCGAATTTGGAATCTGTGTCAAAACTTTGTTAGGAATTATGTGATCCTTACTAGCTGGAAGTAAGGGAGATGGGGCATGAAGTTATTTCTTGGAGTTGGAGACATACCAAGTTTAGCTCAGTTCTGGGCATCTTTGAAATACCTATACAAACTTGTTCCTACATAGTAACTTGCAACTTTGAATGAGAATGTGCTTGCTTGCAGCAACGTGCTATATGTTCTGAATGCCCAATTTGGGAATCTGTGTCAAAACTTTGTTAGGAATTATGTGATCCTTACTAGCTGGAAGTAAGGGAGATGGAGCATGAAGTTATTTATAGGAGTTGGACACATACCAAGTTTAGCTCAGTTCTGGGCATCTTTGAAATACCTATACAAACTTGTTCCTACATAGTAACTTGCATCTTTGAATGAGAAGGTGCTTGCTTACAGCAACGTGCTATATGTTCTGAATGCCCGAATTGGCAATCTGTGTCAAAACTTTGTTAGGAATTATGTGATCCTTACTAGCTGGAAGTAAGGGAGATGGGGCATGAAGTTATTTCTAGGAGTTGGACACATACCAAGTTTAGCTCACTTCTGGGCATCTTTGAAATACCTATACAAACTTGTTCCTACATAGTAACTTGCATCTTTGAATGAGAATGTGCTTGCTTACAGCAACGTGCTATATGTTCTGAATGCCCGAATTGGCAATCTGTGTCAAATCTTTGTTAGGAATTATGTGATCCTTACTAGCTGGAAGTAAGGGAGATGGGGCATGAAGTTATTTCTAGGAGTTGGACACATACCGAGTTTAGGTCAGTTCTGGGCATCTTTGAAATACCTATACAAACATGTTCCTACATAGTAACTTGCAACTTTGAATGAGAATGCGCTTGCTTACAGCAACGTGCTATATATTCTGAATGCCCGAATTGGGAATCTGTGTCAAAACTTTGTTAGGAATTATGTGATCCTTACTAGCTGGAAGTAAGGGAGATGGGGCATGATGTTATTTCTTGGAGTTGGAGACATACCGAGTTTAGCTCAGTTCTTGGCATCTTTGAAATACCTATACAAACTTGTTCCTACATAGTAACTTGCAACTTTGAATGAGAATGTGCTTGCTTACAGCAACGTGCTATATGTTCTGAATGCCCGAATTGGGAATCTGTGTCAAATCTTTGTTAGGAATCATGTGATCCTTACTAGCTGGAAGTAAGGGAGATGGGGCATGAAGTTATTTCTAGGAGTTGGACACATACCAAGTTTAGCTCAGTTCTGGGCATCTTTGAAATACCTATACAAACTTGTTCCTACATAGTAACTTGCATCTTTGAATGAGAATGTGCTTGCTTACAGCAACGTGCTATATGTTCTGAATGCCCGAATTGGGAATCTGTGTCAAAACTTTTTGGGAATTATGTGATCCTTACTAGCTGGAAGTAAGGGAGATGGGGCATGAAGTTATTTCTAGGAGTTGGACACATACCAAGTTTAGCTCAGTTCTGGGCATCTTTGAAATACCTATACAAACTTGTTCCTACATAGTAACTTGCATCTTTGAATGAGAATGTGCTTGCTTACAGCAACGTGCTATATGTTCTGAATGCCCGAATTGGGAATCTGTGTCAAAACTTTGTTAGGAATTATGTGATCCTTACTAGCTGGAAGTAAGGGAGATGGGGCATGAAGTTATTTCTAGGAGTTGGACACATACCAAGTTTAGCTCAGTTCTGGGCATCTTTGAAATACCTATACAAACTTGTTCCTACATAGTAACTTGCATCTTTGAATGAGAATGTGCTTGCTTACAGCAACGTGCTATATGTTCTGAATGCCCGAATTGGCAATCTGTGTCAAAACTTTGTTAGGAATTATGTGATCCTTACTAGCTGGAAGTAAGGGAGATGGGGCATGAAGTTATTTCTAGGAGTTGGACACATACCAAGTTTAGCTCAGTTCTGGGCATCTTTGAAATACCTATACAAACTTGTTCCTACATAGTAACTTGCATCTTTGAATGAGAATGTGCTTGCTTACAGCAACGTGCTGTATGTTCTGAATGCCCGAATTGGGAATCTGTGTCCAAACTTTGTTAGGAATTATGTGATCCTTACTAGCTGGAAGTAAGGGAGATGGGGCATGAAGTTATTTCTAGGAGTTGGACACATACCAAGTTTAGCTCAGTTCTGGGCATCTTTGAAATACCTATACAAACTTGATCCTACATAGTAACTTGCATCTTTGAATGAGAATGTGCCTGCTTACAGCAACGTGCTATATGTTCTGAATGCCCGAATTGGGAATCTGTGTCAAAACTTTGTTAGGAATTATGTGATCCTTACTAGCTGGAAGTAAGGGAGATGGGGCATGAAGTTATTTCTAGGAGTTGGACACATACCAAGTTTAGCTCAATTCTGGGCATCTTTGAAATACCTATACAAACTTGTTCCTACATAGTAACTTGCAACTTTGAATGAGAATGTGCTTGCTTACAGCAACGTGCTATATGTTCTGAATGCCCGAATTGGGAATCTGTGTCAAAACTTTGTTAGGAATTATGTGATCCTTACTAGCTTGAAGTAAGTGATATGGGGCATGAAGTGATTTCTAGGAGTTGGACACATACCAAGTTTAGCTCAGTTCTGGGCATCTTTGAAATACCTATACAAACTTGTTCCTACATAGTAACTTGCAACTTTGAATGAGAATGTGCTTGCTTACAGCAACGTGCTATATGTTCTGAATGCCCGAATTGGGAATCTCTGTCAAAACTTTGTTAGGAATTATGTGATCCTTACTAGCTGGAAGTAAGGGAGATGGGGCATGAAGTTACTTCTTGGAGTTGCAGACATACCAAGTTTAGCTCAGTTCTGGGCATCTTTGAAATACCTATACAAACTTGTTTCTACATAGTAACTTGCATCTTTGAATGAGAATGTGCTTGCTTACAGCAACGTGCTATATGTTCTGAATGCCCGAATTGGCAATCTGTGTCAAAACTTTGTTAGGAATTATGTGATCCTTACTAGCTGGAAGTAAGGGAGATGGGGCATGAAGTTATTTCTAGGAGTTGGACACATACCAAGTTTAGCTCAGTTCTGGGCATCTTTGAAATACCTATACAAACTTGTTCCTCCATAGTAACTTGCATCTTTGAATGAGAATGTGCCTGCTTACAGCAACGTGCTATATGTTCTGAATGCCCGAATTGGGAATCTGTGTCAAAACTTTGTTAGGAATTATGTGATCCTTACTAGCTTGAAGTAAGGGAGATGGGGCATGAAGTTATTTCTAGGAGTTGGACACATACCAAGTTTAGCTCAGTTCTGGGCATCTTTGAAATACCTATACAAACTTGTTCCTACATAGTAACTTGCAACTTTGAATGAGAATGTGCTTGCTTACAGCAACGTGCTATATGTTCTGAATGCCCGAATTGGGAATCTGTGTCCAAACTTTGTTAGGAATTATGTGATCCTTACTAGCTGGAAGTAAGGGAGATGGGGCATGAAGTTATTTCTTGGAGTTGGAGACATACCAAGTTTAGCTCAGTTCTGGGCATCTTTGAAATACCTATACAAACTTGTTCCTACATAGTAACTTGCATCTTTGAATGAGAATGTGCTTGCTTACAGCAACGTGCTATATGTTCTGAATGCCTGAATTGGCAATCTGTGTCAAAACTTTGTTAGGAATTATGTGATCCTTACTAGCTGGAAGTAAGGGAGATGGGGCATGAAGTTATTTCTAGGAGTTGGACACATACCAAGTTTAGCTCAGTTCTGGGCATCTTTGAAATACCTATACAAACTTGTTCCTACATAGTAACTTGCATCTTTGAATGAGAATGTGCCTGCTTACAGCAACGTGCTATATGTTCTGAATGCCCGTATTGGGAATCTGTGTCAAAACTTTGTTAGGAATTATGTGATCCTTACTAGCTGGAAGTAAGGGAGATGGGGCATGATGTTATTTCTAGGAGTTGGACACATACAAAGTTTAGCTCAGTTCTGGGCATCTTTGAAATTCCTATACAAACTTGATCCTACATAGTAACTTGCATCTTTGAATGAGAATGTGCCTGCTTACAGCAACGTGCTATATGTTCTGAATGCCCGAATTGGGAATCTGTGTCAAAACTTTGTTAGGAATTATGTGATCCTTACTAGCTGGAAGTAAGGGAGATGGGGCATGATGTTATTTCTAGGAGTTGGACACATACCAAGTTAGTTCAGTTCTGGGCATCTTTGAAATACCTATACAAACTTGTTCCTACATAGTACCTTGCAACTTTGCATGAGAATGTGCTTGCTTACAGCAACGTGCTATATGTTCTGAATGCCCGAATTGGGAATCTGTGTCAAAACTTTGTTAGGAATTATAAGACCCTTACTAGCTTGAAGTAAGGGAGATGGGGCATGAAGTTATTTCTATGAGTTGGACACATACCAAGTTTAGCTCAGTTCTGGGCATCTTTTAAATACCTATACAAACTTGTTCCTACATAGTAACTTGCAACTTTGAATGAGAATGTGCTTGCTTACAGCAACGTGCTGTATGTTCTTTATGGCCGAATTGGGAATCTGTGTCAAAACTTTGTTAGGAATTATGTGATCCTTACTAGCTGGAAGTAAGGGAGATGGGGCATGCAGTTATTTCTTGGAGTTGGAGACATACCAAGTTTAGCTCAGTTCTGGGCATCTTTGAAATACCTATACAAACTTGTTCCTACATAGTAACTTGCAACTTTGAATGAGAATGTGCTTGCTTGCAGCAACGTGCTATATGTTCTGAATGCCCGATTTGGGAATCTGTGTCAAAACTTTGTTAGGAATTATGTGATCCTTACTAGCTGGAAGTAAGGGAGATGGAGCATGAAGTTATTTCTAGGAGTTGGACACATACCAAGTTTAGCTCAGTTCTGGGCATCTTTGAAATACCTATACAAACTTGTTCCTACATAGTAACTTGCATCTTTGAATGAGAATCTGCTTGCTTACAGCAACGTGCTATATGTTCTGAATGCCCGAATTGGCAATCTGTGTCAAAACTTTGTTAGGAATTATGTGATCCTTACTAGCTGGAAGTAAGGGAGATGGGGCATGAAGTTATTTCTAGGAGTTGGACACATACCAAGTTTAGCTCAGTTCTGGGCATCTTTGAAATACCTATACAAACTTGTTCCTACATAGTAACTTGCAACTTTGAATGAGAATGTGCTTGCTTACAGCAACGTGCTATATGTTCTGAATGCCCGAATTTGGAATCTGTGTCAAAACTTTGTTAGGAATTATGTGATCCTTACTAGCTGGAAGTAAGGGAGATGGGGCATGAAGTTATTTCTTGGAGTTGGAGACATACCAAGTTTAGCTCAGTTCTGGGCATCTTTGAAATACCTATACAAACTTGTTCCTACATAGTAACTTGCATCTTTGACTGAGAATGTGCTTGCTGACAGCAACGTGCTATATGTTCTGAATGCCCGAATTGGCAATCTGTGTCAAAACTTTGTTAGGAATTATGTCATCCTTACTAGCTGGAAGTAAGGGAGATGGGGCATGAAGTTATTTCTAGGAGTTGGACACATACCAAGTTTAGCTCAGTTCTGGGCATCTTTGAAATACCTATACAAACTTGTTCCTACATAGTAACTTGCATCTTTGAATGAGAATCTGCTTGCTTACAGCAACGTGCTATATGTTCTGAATGCCGAATTGGGAATCTGTGTCAAAACTTTGTTAGGAATTATGTGATCCTTACTAGCTGGAAGTAAGGGAGATGGGGCATGAAGATATTTCTTGGAGTTGGACACATACCGAGTTTAGCTCAGTTCTGGGCATCTTTGAAATACCTATACAAACTTGTTCCTACATAGTAACTTGCAACTTTGAATGAAAATGTGCTTGCTTACAGCAACGTGCTATATGTTCTGAATGCCCGAATTGGGAATCTGTGTCAAAACTTTGTTAGGAATTATGTGATCCTTACTAGCTGGAAGTAAGGGAGATGGGGCATGAAGTTATTTCTAGGAGTTGGACACATACCAAGTTTAGCTCAGTTCTGGGCATCTTTGAAATACCTATACAAACTTGTTCCTACATAGTAACTTGCATCTTTGAATGAGAATGTGCTTGCTTACAGCAACGTGCTATATGTTCTGAATGCCCGAATTGGGAATCTGTGTCAAAACTTTGTTAGGAATTATGTGATCCTTACTAGCTGGAAGTAAGGGAGATGGGGCATGAAGTTATTTCTAGGAGTTGGACACATACCAAGTTTAGCTCAGTTCTGGGCATCTTTGAAATACCTATACAAACTTGTTCCTACATAGTAACTTGCATCTTTGAATGAGAATGTGCTTGCTTACAGCAACGTGCTATATGTTCTGAATGCCCGAATTGGCAATCTGTGTCAAAACTTTGTTAGGAATTATGTGATCCTTACTAGCTGGAAGTAAGGGAGATGGGGCATGAAGTTATTTCTAGGAGTTGGACACATACCAAGTTTAGCTCAGTTCTGGGCATCTTTGAAATACCTATACAAACTTGTTCCTACATAGTAACTTGCATCTTTGAATGAGAATGTGCTTGCTTACAGCAACGTGCTGTATGTTCTGAATGCCCGAATTGGGAATCTGTGTCAAAACTTTGTTAGGAATTATGTGATCCTTACTAGCTGGAAGTAAGGGAGATGGGGCATGAAGTTATTTCTAGGAGTTGGACACATACCAAGTTTAGCTCAATTCTGGGCATCTTTGAAATACCTATACAAACTTGTTCCTACATAGTAACTTGCAACTTTGAATGAGAATGTGCTTGCTTACAGCAACGTGCTATATGTTCTGAATGCCCGAATTGGGAATCTGTGTCAAAACTTTGTTAGGAATTATGTGATCCTTACTAGCTTGAAGTAAGTGATATGGGGCATGAAGTGATTTCTAGGAGTTGGACACATACCAAGTTTAGCTCAGTTCTGGGCATCTTTGAAATACCTATACAAACTTGTTCCTACATAGTAACTTGCAACTTTGAATGAGAATGTGCTTGCTTACAGCAACGTGCTATATGTTCTGAATGCCCGAATTGGGAATCTCTGTCAAAACTTTGTTAGGAATTATGTGATCCTTACTAGCTGGAAGTAAGGGAGATGGGGCATGAAGTTACTTCTTGGAGTTGCAGACATACCAAGTTTAGCTCAGTTCTGGGCATCTTTGAAATACCTATACAAACTTGTTTCTACATAGTAACTTGCATCTTTGAATGAGAATGTGCTTGCTTACAGCAACGTGCTATATGTTCTGAATGCCCGAATTGGCAATCTGTGTCAAAACTTTGTTAGGAATTATGTGATCCTTACTAGCTGGAAGTAAGGGAGATGGGGCATGAAGTTATTTCTAGGAGTTGGACACATACCAAGTTTAGCTCAGTTCTGGGCATCTTTGAAATACCTATACAAACTTGTTCCTCCATAGTAACTTGCATCTTTGAATGAGAATGTGCCTGCTTACAGCAACGTGCTATATGTTCTGAATGCCCGAATTGGGAATCTGTGTCAAAACTTTGTTAGGAATTATGTGATCCTTACTAGCTTGAAGTAAGGGAGATGGGGCATGAAGTTATTTCTAGGAGTTGGACACATACCAAGTTTAGCTCAGTTCTGGGCATCTTTGAAATACCTATACAAACTTGTTCCTACATAGTAACTTGCAACTTTGAATGAGAATGTGCTTGCTTACAGCAACGTGCTATATGTTCTGAATGCCCGAATTGGGAATCTGTGTCCAAACTTTGTTAGGAATTATGTGATCCTTACTAGCTGGAAGTAAGGGAGATGGGGCATGAAGTTATTTCTTGGAGTTGGAGACATACCAAGTTTAGCTCAGTTCTGGGCATCTTTGAAATACCTATACAAACTTGTTCCTACATAGTAACTTGCATCTTTGAATGAGAATGTGCTTGCTTACAGCAACGTGCTATATGTTCTGAATGCCTGAATTGGCAATCTGTGTCAAAACTTTGTTAGGAATTATGTGATCCTTACTAGCTGGAAGTAAGGGAGATGGGGCATGAAGTTATTTCTAGGAGTTGGACACATACCAAGTTTAGCTCAGTTCTGGGCATCTTTGAAATACCTATACAAACTTGTTCCTACATAGTAACTTGCATCTTTGAATGAGAATGTGCCTGCTTACAGCAACGTGCTATATGTTCTGAATGCCCGTATTGGGAATCTGTGTCAAAACTTTGTTAGGAATTATGTGATCCTTACTAGCTGGAAGTAAGGGAGATGGGGCATGATGTTATTTCTAGGAGTTGGACACATACAAAGTTTAGCTCAGTTCTGGGCATCTTTGAAATTCCTATACAAACTTGATCCTACATAGTAACTTGCATCTTTGAATGAGAATGTGCCTGCTTACAGCAACGTGCTATATGTTCTGAATGCCCGAATTGGGAATCTGTGTCAAAACTTTGTTAGGAATTATGTGATCCTTACTAGCTGGAAGTAAGGGAGATGGGGCATGATGTTATTTCTAGGAGTTGGACACATACCAAGTTAGTTCAGTTCTGGGCATCTTTGAAATACCTATACAAACTTGTTCCTACATAGTACCTTGCAACTTTGCATGAGAATGTGCTTGCTTACAGCAACGTGCTATATGTTCTGAATGCCCGAATTGGGAATCTGTGTCAAAACTTTGTTAGGAATTATAAGACCCTTACTAGCTTGAAGTAAGGGAGATGGGGCATGAAGTTATTTCTATGAGTTGGACACATACCAAGTTTAGCTCAGTTCTGGGCATCTTTTAAATACCTATACAAACTTGTTCCTACATAGTAACTTGCAACTTTGAATGAGAATGTGCTTGCTTACAGCAACGTGCTGTATGTTCTTTATGGCCGAATTGGGAATCTGTGTCAAAACTTTGTTAGGAATTATGTGATCCTTACTAGCTGGAAGTAAGGGAGATGGGGCATGCAGTTATTTCTTGGAGTTGGAGACATACCAAGTTTAGCTCAGTTCTGGGCATCTTTGAAATACCTATACAAACTTGTTCCTACATAGTAACTTGCAACTTTGAATGAGAATGTGCTTGCTTGCAGCAACGTGCTATATGTTCTGAATGCCCGATTTGGGAATCTGTGTCAAAACTTTGTTAGGAATTATGTGATCCTTACTAGCTGGAAGTAAGGGAGATGGAGCATGAAGTTATTTCTAGGAGTTGGACACATACCAAGTTTAGCTCAGTTCTGGGCATCTTTGAAATACCTATACAAACTTGTTCCTACATAGTAACTTGCATCTTTGAATGAGAATCTGCTTGCTTACAGCAACGTGCTATATGTTCTGAATGCCCGAATTGGCAATCTGTGTCAAAACTTTGTTAGGAATTATGTGATCCTTACTAGCTGGAAGTAAGGGAGATGGGGCATGAAGTTATTTCTAGGAGTTGGACACATACCAAGTTTAGCTCAGTTCTGGGCATCTTTGAAATACCTATACAAACTTGTTCCTACATAGTAACTTGCAACTTTGAATGAGAATGTGCTTGCTTACAGCAACGTGCTATATGTTCTGAATGCCCGAATTTGGAATCTGTGTCAAAACTTTGTTAGGAATTATGTGATCCTTACTAGCTGGAAGTAAGGGAGATGGGGCATGAAGTTATTTCTTGGAGTTGGAGACATACCAAGTTTAGCTCAGTTCTGGGCATCTTTGAAATACCTATACAAACTTGTTCCTACATAGTAACTTGCATCTTTGACTGAGAATGTGCTTGCTGACAGCAACGTGCTATATGTTCTGAATGCCCGAATTGGCAATCTGTGTCAAAACTTTGTTAGGAATTATGTCATCCTTACTAGCTGGAAGTAAGGGAGATGGGGCATGAAGTTATTTCTAGGAGTTGGACACATACCAAGTTTAGCTCAGTTCTGGGCATCTTTGAAATACCTATACAAACTTGTTCCTACATAGTAACTTGCATCTTTGAATGAGAATCTGCTTGCTTACAGCAACGTGCTATATGTTCTGAATGCCGAATTGGGAATCTGTGTCAAAACTTTGTTAGGAATTATGTGATCCTTACTAGCTGGAAGTAAGGGAGATGGGGCATGAAGATATTTCTTGGAGTTGGACACATACCGAGTTTAGCTCAGTTCTGGGCATCTTTGAAATACCTATACAAACTTGTTCCTACATAGTAACTTGCAACTTTGAATGAAAATGTGCTTGCTTACAGCAACGTGCTATATGTTCTGAATGCCCGAATTGGGAATCTGTGTCAAAACTTTGTTAGGAATTATGTGATCCTTACTAGCTGGAAGTAAGGGAGATGGGGCATGAAGTTATTTCTAGGAGTTGGACACATACCAAGTTTAGCTCAGTTCTGGGCATCTTTGAAATACCTATACAAACTTGTTCCTACATAGTAACTTGCAACTTTGTATGAAAATGTGCGTGCTTACAGCAACGTGCTATATGTTCTGAATGCCCGAATTGGGAATCTGTGTCAAATCTTTGTTAGGAATTATGTGATCATTACTAGCAGGAAGTAAGGGAGATGGGGCATGAAGTTATTTCTAGGAGTTGGACACATACCAAGTTTAGCTCAGTTCTGGGCATCTTTGAAATACCTATACAAACTTGTTCCTACATAGTAACTTGCAACTTTGAATGAGAATCTGCTTGCTTACAGCAACGTGCTATATGTTCTGAATGCCCGAATTGGGAATCTGTGTCAAAACTTTGTTAGGAATTATGTGATCCTTACTAGCTGGAAGTAAGGGAGATGGGGCATGAAGTTATTTCTAGGAGTTGGACGCATACCAAGTTTAGCTCAGTTCTGGGCATCTTTGAAATACCTATACAAACTTGTTCCTACATAGTAACTTGCATCATTAATGAGAATCTGCTTGCTGACAGCAACGTGCTATATGTTCTGAATGCCCGAATTGGGAATCTGTGTCAAAACTTTGTTAGGAATTATGTGATCCTTACTAGCAGGAAGTAAGGGAGATGGGGCATGGAGTTATTTCTAGGAGTTGAACACATACCAAGTTTAGCTCAGTTCTGGGCATCTTTGAAATACCTATACAAACTTGTTCCTACATAGTAACTTGCAACTTTGAATGAAAATGTGCTTGCTTACAGCAACGTGCTATATGTTCTTAATGCCCGAATTGGGAATCTGTGTCAAATCTTTGTTAGGAATCATGTGATCCTTACTAGCTGGAAGTAAGGGAGATGGGGCATGAAGTTATTTCTAGGAGTTGGACCCATACCAAGTTTAGCTCAGTTCTGGGCATCTTTGAAATACCTATACAAACTTGTTCCTACATAGTAACTTGCATCTTTGAATGAGAATGTGCTTGCTTACAGCAACGTGCTATATGTTCTGAATGCCCGAATTGGGACTCTGTGTCAAAACTTTGTTAGGAATTATGTGATCCTTACTAGCTGGAAGTAAGGGAGATGGGGCATGAAGTTATTTCTAGGAGTTGGACACATACCAAGTTTAGCTCAGTTCTGGGCATCTTTGAAATACCTATACAAACTTGTTCCTACATAGTAACTTGCATCTTTGAATGAGAATGTGCTTGCTTACAGCAACGTGCTATATGTTCTGAATGCCCGAATTGGGAATCTGTGTCAAAACTTTGTTAGGAATTATGTGATACTTACTAGCTGGAAGTAAGGGAGATGGGGCATGAAGTTATTTCTAGGAGTTGGACACATACCAAGTTTAGCTCAGTTCTGGGCATCTTTGAAATACCTATACAAACTTGTTCCTACATAGTAACTTGCAACTTTGAATGAGAATGTGCTTGCTTACAGTAACGTGCTATATGTTCTGAATGCCCGAATTGGGAATCTGTGTCAAAACTTTGTTAGGAATTATGTGATCCTTACTAGCTGGAAGTAAGTGAGATGGGGCATGAAGTTATTTCTTGGAGTTGGAGACATGCCAAGTTTAGCTCAGTTCTGGGCATCTTTGAAATACCTATACAAACTTGTTCCTACATAGTAACTTGCATCTTTGAATGAGAATGTGCTTGCTTACAGCAACGTGCTATATGTTCTGAATGCCCGAATTGGCAATCTGTGTCAAAACTTTGTTAGGAATTATGTGATCCTTACTAGCTGGAAGTAAGGGAGATGGGGCATGAAGTTATTTCTAGGAGTTGGACACATACCAAGTTTAGCTCAGTTCTGGGCATCTTTGAAATACCTATACAAACTTGTTCCTACATAGTAACTTGCATCTTTGAATGAGAATGTGCTTGCTTACAGCAACGTGCTATATGTTCTGAATGCCCGAATTGGGAATCTGTGTCCAAACTTTGTTAGGAATTATGTGATCCTTACTAGCTGGAAGTAAGGGAGATGGGGCATGAAGTTATTTCTAGGAGTTGGACACATACCAAGTTTAGCTCAGTTCTGGGCATCTTTGAAATACCTATACAAACTTGATCCTACATAGTAACTTGCATCTTTGAATGAGAATGTGCCTGCTTACAGCAACGTGCTATATGTTCTGAATGCACGAATTGGAAATCTGTGTCAAAACTTTGTTAGGAATTATGTGATCCTTACTAGCTGGAAGTAAGGGAGATGGGGCATGAAGTTATTTCTAGGAGTTGGACACATACCAAGTTTAGCTCAGTTCTGGGCATCTTTGAAATACCTATACAAACTTGTTCCTACATAGTAACTTGCAACTTTGAATGAGAATGTGCTTGCTTACAGCAACGTGCTATATGTTCTGAATGCCCGAATTGGGAATCTGTGTCAAAACTTTGTTAGGAATTATGTGATCCTTACTAGCTTGAAGTAAGGGATATGGGGCATGAAGTGATTTCTAGGAGTTGGACACATACCAAGTTTAGCTCAGTTCTGGGCATCTTTGAAATACCTATACAAACTTGTTCCTACATAGTAACTTGCATCTTTGAATGAGAATGTGCCTGCTTACAGCAACGTGCTATATGTTCTGAATGCCCGAATTGGGAATCTGTGTCAAAACTTTGTTAGGAATTATGTGATCCTTACTAGCTGGAAGTAAGGGAGATGGTTCATGAAGTTATTTCTAGGAGTTGGACACATACAAAGTTTAGCTCAGTTCTGGGCATCTTTGAAATACCTATACAAACTTGATCCTACATAGTAACTTGCATCTTTGAATGAGAATGTGCCTGCTTACAGCAACGTGCTATATGTTCTGAATGCCCGAATTGGGAATCTGTGTCAAAACTTTGTTAGGAATTATGTGATCCTTACTAGCTGAAAGTAAGGGAGATGGGGCATGATGTTATTTCTAGGAGTTGGACACATACAAAGTTTAGCTCAGTTCTGGGCATCTTTGAAATACCTATACAAACTTGATCCTACATAGTAACTTGCATCTTTGAATGAGAATCTGCCTGCTTACAGCAACGTGCTATATGTTCTGAATGCCCGAATTGGCAATCTGTGTCAAAACTTTGTTAGGAATAGTGTGATCCTTACTAGCTGGAAGTAAGGGAGATGGGGCATGAAGTTATTTCTAGGAGTTGGACACATACCAAGTTTAGCTCAGTTCTGGGCATCTTTGAAATACCTATACAAACTTGTTCCTACATAGTAACTTGCCACTTTAAATGAGAATGTGCTTGCTTACAGCAACGTGCTATATGTTCTGAATGCCCGAATTGGGAATCTGTGTCAAAACTTTGTTAGGAATTATGTGATCCTTACTAGCTGGAAGTAAGGGAGATGGTTCATGAAGTTATTTCTAGGAGTTGGACACATACCAAGTTTAGCTCAGTTCTGGGCATCTTTGAAATACCTATACAAACTTGTTCCTAAATAGTAACTTGCCACTTTGAATGAGAATGTGCTTGCTTACAGCAACGTGCTATATGTTCTGAATGCCCGAATTTGGAATCTGTGTCAAAACTTTGTTAGGAATTATGTGATCCTTACTAGCTGGAAGTAAGGGAGATGGGGCATGAAGTTATTTCTTGGAGTTGGAGACATACCAAGTTTAGCTCAGTTCTGGGCATCTTTGAAATACCTATACAAACTTGTTCCTACATAGTAACTTGCAACTTTGAATGAGAATGTGCTTGCTTGCAGCAACGTGCTATATGTTCTGAATGCCCAATTTGGGAATCTGTGTCAAAACTTTGTTAGGAATTATGTGATCCTTACTAGCTGGAAGTAAGGGAGATGGAGCATGAAGTTATTTATAGGAGTTGGACACATACCAAGTTTAGCTCAGTTCTGGGCATCTTTGAAATACCTATACAAACTTGTTCCTACATAGTAACTTGCATCTTTGAATGAGAAGGTGCTTGCTTACAGCAACGTGCTATATGTTCTGAATGCCCGAATTGGCAATCTGTGTCAAAACTTTGTTAGGAATTATGTGATCCTTACTAGCTGGAAGTAAGGGAGATGGGGCATGAAGTTATTTCTAGGAGTTGGACACATACCAAGTTTAGCTCACTTCTGGGCATCTTTGAAATACCTATACAAACTTGTTCCTACATAGTAACTTGCATCTTTGAATGAGAATGTGCTTGCTTACAGCAACGTGCTATATGTTCTGAATGCCCGAATTGGCAATCTGTGTCAAATCTTTGTTAGGAATTATGTGATCCTTACTAGCTGGAAGTAAGGGAGATGGGGCATGAAGTTATTTCTAGGAGTTGGACACATACCGAGTTTAGGTCAGTTCTGGGCATCTTTGAAATACCTATACAAACATGTTCCTACATAGTAACTTGCAACTTTGAATGAGAATGCGCTTGCTTACAGCAACGTGCTATATATTCTGAATGCCCGAATTGGGAATCTGTGTCAAAACTTTGTTAGGAATTATGTGATCCTTACTAGCTGGAAGTAAGGGAGATGGGGCATGATGTTATTTCTTGGAGTTGGAGACATACCGAGTTTAGCTCAGTTCTTGGCATCTTTGAAATACCTATACAAACTTGTTCCTACATAGTAACTTGCAACTTTGAATGAGAATGTGCTTGCTTACAGCAACGTGCTATATGTTCTGAATGCCCGAATTGGGAATCTGTGTCAAATCTTTGTTAGGAATCATGTGATCCTTACTAGCTGGAAGTAAGGGAGATGGGGCATGAAGTTATTTCTAGGAGTTGGACACATACCAAGTTTAGCTCAGTTCTGGGCATCTTTGAAATACCTATACAAACTTGTTCCTACATAGTAACTTGCATCTTTGAATGAGAATGTGCTTGCTTACAGCAACGTGCTATATGTTCTGAATGCCCGAATTGGGAATCTGTGTCAAAACTTTTTGGGAATTATGTGATCCTTACTAGCTGGAAGTAAGGGAGATGGGGCATGAAGTTATTTCTAGGAGTTGGACACATACCAAGTTTAGCTCAGTTCTGGGCATCTTTGAAATACCTATACAAACTTGTTCCTACATAGTAACTTGCATCTTTGAATGAGAATGTGCTTGCTTACAGCAACGTGCTATATGTTCTGAATGCCCGAATTGGGAATCTGTGTCAAAACTTTGTTAGGAATTATGTGATCCTTACTAGCTGGAAGTAAGGGAGATGGGGCATGAAGTTATTTCTAGGAGTTGGACACATACCAAGTTTAGCTCAGTTCTGGGCATCTTTGAAATACCTATACAAACTTGTTCCTACATAGTAACTTGCAACTTTGAATGAGAATGTGCTTGCTTACAGTAACGTGCTATATGTTCTGAATGCCCGAATTGGGAATCTGTGTCAAAACTTTGTTAGGAATTATGTGATCCTTACTAGCTGGAAGTAAGGGAGATGGGGCATGAAGTTATTTCTAGGAGTTGGACACATACCAAGTTTAGCTCAGTTCTGGGCATCTTTGAAATACCTATACAAACTTGTTCCTACATAGTAACTTGCATCTTTGAATGAGAATGTGCTTGCTTACAGCAACGTGCTATATGTTCTGAATGCCCGAATTGGGAATCTGTGTCCAAACTTTGTTAGGAATTATGTGATCCTTACTAGCTGGAAGTAAGGGAGATGGGGCATGAAGTTATTTCTAGGAGTTGGACACATACCAAGTTTAGCTCAGTTCTGGGCATCTTTGAAATACCTATACAAACTTGTTCCTACATAGTAACTTGCAACTTTGAATGAGAATGTGCTTGCTTACAGCAACGTGCTATATGTTCTGAATGCCCGAATTGGGAATCTGTGTCAAAACTTTGTTAGGAATTATGTGATCCTTACTAGCTTGAAGTAAGGGATATGGGGCATGAAGTGATTTCTAGGAGTTGGACACATACCAAGTTTAGCTCAGTTCTGGGCATCTTTGAAATACCTATACAAACTTGTTCCTACATAGTAACTTGCATCTTTGAATGAGAATGTGCCTGCTTACAGCAACGTGCTATATGTTCTGAATGCCCGAATTGGGAATCTGTGTCAAAACTTTGTTAGGAATTATGTGATCCTTACTAGCTGGAAGTAAGGGAGATGGTTCATGAAGTTATTTCTAGGAGTTGGACACATACAAAGTTTAGCTCAGTTCTGGGCATCTTTGAAATACCTATACAAACTTGATCCTACATAGTAACTTGCATCTTTGAATGAGAATGTGCCTGCTTACAGCAACGTGCTATATGTTCTGAATGCCCGAATTGGGAATCTGTGTCAAAACTTTGTTAGGAATTATGTGATCCTTACTAGCTGAAAGTAAGGGAGATGGGGCATGATGTTATTTCTAGGAGTTGGACACATACAAAGTTTAGCTCAGTTCTGGGCATCTTTGAAATACCTATACAAACTTGATCCTACATAGTAACTTGCATCTTTGAATGAGAATCTGCCTGCTTACAGCAACGTGCTATATGTTCTGAATGCCCGAATTGGCAATCTGTGTCAAAACTTTGTTAGGAATAGTGTGATCCTTACTAGCTGGAAGTAAGGGAGATGGGGCATGAAGTTATTTCTAGGAGTTGGACACATACCAAGTTTAGCTCAGTTCTGGGCATCTTTGAAATACCTATACAAACTTGTTCCTACATAGTAACTTGCCACTTTAAATGAGAATGTGCTTGCTTACAGCAACGTGCTATATGTTCTGAATGCCCGAATTGGGAATCTGTGTCAAAACTTTGTTAGGAATTATGTGATCCTTACTAGCTGGAAGTAAGGGAGATGGTTCATGAAGTTATTTCTAGGAGTTGGACACATACCAAGTTTAGCTCAGTTCTGGGCATCTTTGAAATACCTATACAAACTTGTTCCTACATAGTAACTTGCCACTTTGAATGAGAATGTGCTTGCTTACAGCAACGTGCTATATGTTCTGAATGCCCGAATTTGGAATCTGTGTCAAAACTTTGTTAGGAATTATGTGATCCTTACTAGCTGGAAGTAAGGGAGATGGGGCATGAAGTTATTTCTTGGAGTTGGAGACATACCAAGTTTAGCTCAGTTCTGGGCATCTTTGAAATACCTATACAAACTTGTTCCTACATAGTAACTTGCAACTTTGATGAGAATGTGCTTGCTTGCAGCAACGTGCTATATGTTCTGAATGCCCAATTTGGGAATCTGTGTCAAAACTTTGTTAGGAATTATGTGATCCTTACTAGCTGGAAGTAAGGGAGATGGAGCATGAAGTTATTTATAGGAGTTGGACACATACCAAGTTTAGCTCAGTTCTGGGCATCTTTGAAATACCTATACAAACTTGTTCCTACATAGTAACTTGCATCTTTGAATGAGAAGGTGCTTGCTTACAGCAACGTGCTATATGTTCTGAATGCCCGAATTGGCAATCTGTGTCAAAACTTTGTTAGGAATTATGTGATCCTTACTAGCTGGAAGTAAGGGAGATGGGGCATGAAGTTATTTCTAGGAGTTGGACACATACCAAGTTTAGCTCAGTTCTGGGCATCTTTGAAATACCTATACAAACTTGTTCCTACATAGTAACTTGCATCTTTGAATGAGAATGTGCTTGCTTACAGCAACGTGCTATATGTTCTGAATGCCCGAATTGGCAATCTGTGTCAAATCTTTGTTAGGAATTATGTGATCCTTACTAGCTGGAAGTAAGGGAGATGGGGCATGAAGTTATTTCTAGGAGTTGGACACATACCGAGTTTAGGTCAGTTCTGGGCATCTTTGAAATACCTATACAAACATGTTCCTACATAGTAACTTGCAACTTTGAATGAGAATGCGCTTGCTTACAGCAACGTGCTATATATTCTGAATGCCCGAATTGGGAATCTGTGTCAAAACTTTGTTAGGAATTATGTGATCCTTACTAGCTGGAAGTAAGGGAGATGGGGCATGATGTTATTTCTTGGAGTTGGAGACATACCGAGTTTAGCTCAGTTCTTGGCATCTTTGAAATACCTATACAAACTTGTTCCTACATAGTAACTTGCAACTTTGAATGAGAATGTGCTTGCTTACAGCAACGTGCTATATGTTCTGAATGCCCGAATTGGGAATCTGTGTCAAATCTTTGTTAGGAATCATGTGATCCTTACTAGCTGGAAGTAAGGGAGATGGGGCATGAAGTTATTTCTAGGAGTTGGACACATACCAAGTTTAGCTCAGTTCTGGGCATCTTTGAAATACCTATACAAACTTGTTCCTACATAGTAACTTGCATCTTTGAATGAGAATGTGCTTGCTTACAGCAACGTGCTATATGTTCTGAATGCCCGAATTGGGAATCTGTGTCAAAACTTTGTGGGAATTATGTGATCCTTACTAGCTGGAAGTAAGGGAGATGGGGCATGAAGTTATTTCTAGGAGTTGGACACATACCAAGTTTAGCTCAGTTCTGGGCATCTTTGAAATACCTATACAAACTTGTTCCTACATAGTAACTTGCATCTTTGAATGAGAATGTGCTTGCTTACAGCAACGTGCTATATGTTCTGAATGCCCGAATTGGGAATCTGTGTCAAAACTTTGTTAGGAATTATGTGATCCTTACTAGCTGGAAGTAAGGGAGATGGGGCATGAAGTTATTTCTAGGAGTTGGACACATACCAAGTTTAGCTCAGTTCTGGGCATCTTTGAAATACCTATACAAACTTGTTCCTACATAGTAACTTGCATCTTTGAATGAGAATGTGCTTGCTTACAGCAACGTGCTATATGTTCTGAATGCCCGAATTGGGAATCTGTGTCAAAACTTTGTTAGGAATTATGTGATCCTTACTAGCTGGAAGTAAGGGAGATGGGGCATGAAGTTATTTCTAGGAGTTGGACACATACCAAGTTTAGCTCAGTTCTGGGCATCTTTGAAATACCTATACAAACTTGTTCCTACATAGTAACTTGCAACTTTGAATGAGAATGTGCTTGCTTACAGTAACGTGCTATATGTTCTGAATGCCCGAATTGGGAATCTGTGTCAAAACTTTGTTAGGAATTATGTGATCCTTACTAGCTGGAAGTAAGGGAGATGGGGCATGAAGTTATTTCTTGGAGTTGGAGACATGCCAAGTTTAGCTCAGTTCTGGGCATCTTTGAAATACCTATACAAACTTGTTCCTACATAGTAACTTGCATCTTTGAATGAGAATGTGCTTGCTTACAGCAACGTGCTATATGTTCTGAATGCCCGAATTGGCAATCTGTGTCAAAACTTTGTTAGGAATTATGTGATCCTTACTAGCTGGAAGTAAGGGAGATGGGGCATGAAGTTATTTCTAGGAGTTGGACACATACCAAGTTTAGCTCAGTTCTGGGCATCTTTGAAATACCTATACAAACTTGTTCCTACATAGTAACTTGCATCTTTGAATGAGAATGTGCTTGCTTACAGCAACGTGCTATATGTTCTGAATGCCCGAATTGGGAATCTGTGTCCAAACTTTGTTAGGAATTATGTGATCCTTACTAGCTGGAAGTAAGGGAGATGGGGCATGAAGTTATTTCTAGGAGTTGGACACATACCAAGTTTAGCTCAGTTCTGGGCATCTTTGAAATACCTATACAAACTTGATCCTACATAGTAACTTCCATCTTTGAATGAGAATGTGCCTGCTTACAGCAACGTGCTATATGTTCTGAATGCACGAATTGGAAATCTGTGTCAAAACTTTGTTAGGAATTATGTGATCCTTACTAGCTGGAAGTAAGGGAGATGGGGCATGAAGTTATTTCTAGGAGTTGGACACATACCAAGTTTAGCTCAGTTCTGGGCATCTTTGAAATACCTATACAAACTTGTTCCTACATAGTAACTTGCAACTTTGAATGAGAATGTGCTTGCTTACAGCAACGTGCTATATGTTCTGAATGCCCGAATTGGGAATCTGTGTCAAAACTTTGTTAGGAATTATGTGATCCTTACTAGCTTGAAGTAAGGGATATGGGGCATGAAGTGATTTCTAGGAGTTGGACACATACCAAGTTTAGCTCAGTTCTGGGCATCTTTGAAATACCTATACAAACTTGTTCCTACATAGTAACTTGCAACTTTGAATGAGAATGTGCTTGCTTACAGCAACGTGCTATATGTTCTGAATGCCCGAATTGGGAATCTCTGTCAAAACTTTGTTAGGAATTATGTGATCCTTACTAGCTGGAAGTAAGGGAGATGGGGCATGAAGTTATTTCTTGGAGTTGGAGACATACCAAGTTTAGCTCAGTTCTGGGCATCTTTGAAATACCTATACAAACTTGTTTCTACATAGTAACTTGCATCTTTGAATGAGAATGTGCTTGCTTACAGCAACGTGCTATATGTTCTGAATGCCCGAATTGGCAATCTGTGTCAAAACTTTGTTAGGAATTATGTGATCCTTACTAGCTGGAAGTAAGGGAGATGGGGCATGAAGTTATTTCTAGGAGTAGGACACATACCAAGTTTAGCTCAGTTCTGGGCATCTTTGAAATACCTATACAAACTTGTTCCTCCATAGTAACTTGCATCTTTGAATGAGAATGTGCCTGCTTACAGCAACGTGCTATATGTTCTGAATGCCCGAATTGGGAATCTGTGTCAAAACTTTGTTAGGAATTATGTGATCCTTACTAGCTGGAAGTAAGGGAGATGGGGCATGAAGTTATTTCTAGGAGTTGAACACATACCAAGTTTAGCTCAGTTCTGGGCATCTTTGAAATACCTATACAAAATTGTTCCTACATAGTAACTTGCAACTTTGAATGAAAATGTGCTTGCTTACAGCAACGTGCTATATGTTCTTAATGCCCGAATTGGGAATCTGTGTCAAATCTTTGTTAGGAATCATGTGATCCTTACTAGCTGGAAGTAAGGGAGATGGGGCATGAAGTTATTTCTAGGAGTTGGACACATACCAAGTTTAGCTCAGTTCTGGGCATCTTTGAAATACCTATACAAACTTGTTCCTACATAGTAACTTGCATCTTTGAATGAGAATGTGCTTGCTTACAGCAACGTGCTATATGTTCTGAATGCCCGAATTGGGAATCTGTGTCAAAACTTTGTGGGAATTATGTGATCCTTACTAGCTGGAAGTAAGGGAGATGGGGCATGAAGTTATTTCTAGGAGTTGGACACATACCAAGTTTAGCTCAGTTCTGGGCATCTTTGAAATACCTATACAAACTTGTTCCTACATAGTAACTTGCATCTTTGAATGAGAATGTGCTTGCTTACAGCAACGTGCTATATGTTCTGAATGCCCGAATTGGGAATCTGTGTCAAAACTTTGTTAGGAATTATGTGATCCTTACTAGCTGGAAGTAAGGGAGATGGGGCATGAAGTTATTTCTAGGAGTTGGACACATACCAAGTTTAGCTCAGTTCTGGGCATCTTTGAAATACCTATACAAACTTGTTCCTACATAGTAACTTGCAACTTTGAATGAGAATGTGCTTGCTTACAGCAACGTGCTATATGTTCTGAATGCCCGAATTGGGAATCTGTGTCAAAACTTTGTTAGGAATTATGTGATCCTTACTAGCTGGAAGTAAGGGAGATGGGGCATGAAGTTATTTCTTGGAGTTGGAGACATGCCAAGTTTAGCTCAGTTCTGGGCATCTTTGAAATACCTATACAAACTTGTTCCTACATAGTAACTTGCATCTTTGAATGAGAATGTGCTTGCTTACAGCAACGTGCTATATGTTCTGAATGCCCGAATTGGCAATCTGTGTCAAAACTTTGTTAGGAATTATGTGATCCTTACTAGCTGGAAGTAAGGGAGATGGGGCATGAAGTTATTTCTAGGAGTTGGACACATACCAAGTTTAGCTCAGTTCTGGGCATCTTTGATATACCTATACAAACTTGTTCCTACATAGTAACTTGCATCTTTGAATGAGAATGTGCTTGCTTACAGCAACGTGCTATATGTTCTGAATGCCCGAATTGGGAATCTGTGTCCAAACTTTGTTAGGAATTATGTGATCCTTACTAGCTGGAAGTAAGGGAGATGGGGCATGAAGTTATTTCTAGGAGTTGGACACATACCAAGTTTAGCTCAGTTCTGGGCATCTTTGAAATACCTATACAAACTTGATCCTACATAGTAACTTGCATCTTTGAATGAGAATGTGCCTGCTTACAGCAACGTGCTATATGTTCTGAATGCCCGAATTGGGAATCTGTGTCAAAACTTTGTTAGGAATTATGTGATCCTTACTAGCTGGAAGTAAGGGAGATGGGGCATGAAGTTATTTCTAGGAGTTGGACACATACCAAGTTTAGCTCAATTCTGGGCATCTTTGAAATACCTATACAAACTTGTTCCTACATAGTAACTTGCAACTTTGAATGAGAATGTGCTTGCTTACAGCAACGTGCTATATGTTCTGAATGCCCGAATTGGGAATCTGTGTCAAAACTTTGTTAGGAATTATGTGATCCTTACTAGCTTGAAGTAAGGGATATGGGGCATGAAGTGATTTCTAGGAGTTGGACACATACCAAGTTTAGCTCAGTTCTGGGCATCTTTGAAATACCTATACAAACTTGTTCCTACATAGTAACTTGCAACTTTGAATGAGAATGTGCTTGCTTACAGCAACGTGCTATATGTTCTGAATGCCCGAATTGGGAATCTCTGTCAAAACTTTGTTAGGAATTATGTGATCCTTACTAGCTGGAAGTAAGGGAGATGGGGCATGAAGTTACTTCTTGGAGTTGCAGACATACCAAGTTTAGCTCAGTTCTGGGCATCTTTGAAATACCTATACAAACTTGTTTCTACATAGTAACTTGCAACTTTGAATGAGAATGTGCTTGCTTACAGCAACGTGCTATATGTTCTGAATGCCCGAATTGGCAATCTGTGTCAAAACTTTGTTAGGAATTATGTGATCCTTACTAGCTGGAAGTAAGGGAGATGGGGCATGAAGTTATTTCTAGGAGTTGGACACATACCAAGTTTAGCTCAGTTCTGGGCATCTTTGAAATACCTATACAAACTTGTTCCTCCATAGTAACTTGCATCTTTGAATGAGAATGTGCCTGCTTACAGCAACGTGCTATATGTTCTGAATGCCCGAATTGGGAATCTGTGTCAAAACTTTGTTAGGAATTATGTGATCCTTACTAGCTGGAAGTAAGGGAGATGGGGCATGAAGTTATTTCTAGGAGTTGGACACATACAAAGTTTAGCTCAGTTCTGGGCATCTTTGAAATACCTATACAAACTTGATCCTACATAGTAACTTGCATCTTTGAATGAGAATGTGCCTGCTTACAGCAACGTGCTATATGTTCTGAATGCCCGAATTGGGAATCTGTGTCAAAACTTTGTTAGGAATTATGTGATCCTTACTAGCTGAAAGTAAGGGAGATGGGGCATGATGTTATTTCTAGGAGTTGGACACATACCAAGTTTAGCTCAGTTCTGGGCATCTTTGAAATACCTATACAAACTTGTTCCTACATAGTAACTTGCAACTTTGAATGAGAATGTGCTTGCTTACAGCAACGTGCTATATGTTCTGAATGCCCGAATTGGGAATCTGTGTCAAAACTTTGTTAGGAATTATGTGATCCTTACTAGCTTGAAGTAAGGGAGATGGGGCATGAAGTTATTTCTATGAGTTCGACACATACCAAGTTTAGCTCAGTTCTGGGCATCTTTGAAATACCTATACAAACTTGTTCCTACATAGTAACTTGCAACTTTGAATGAGAATGTGCTTGCTTACAGCAACGTGCTATATGTTCTGAATGCCCGAATTGGGAATCTGTGTCAAAACTTTGTTAGGAATTATGTGATCCTTACCAGCTGGAAGTAAGGGAGATGGGGCATGAAGTTATTTGTTGGAATTGGAGACATACCAAGTTTAGCTCAGTTCTGGGCATCTTTGAAATACCTATACAAACTTGTTCCTACATAGTAACTTGCAACTTTGAATGAGAATGTGCTTCCTTGCAGCAACGTGCTATATGTTCTGAATGCCCGAATTGGGAATCTGTGTCAAAACTTTGTTAGGAATTATGTGATCCTTACTAGCTGGAAGTAAGGGAGATGGAGCATGAAGTTATTTCTAGGAGTTGGACACACACCAAGTTTAGCTCAGTTCTGGGCATCTTTGAAATACCTATACAAACTTGTTCCTACATAGTAACTTGCAACTTTGAATGAGAATCTGCTTGCTTACAGCAACGTGCTATATGTTCTGAATGCCCGAATTGGGAATCTGTGTCAAAACTTTGTTAGGAATTATGTGATCCTTACTAGCTGGAAGTAAGGGAGATGGTTCATGAAGTTATTTCTAGGAGTTGGACACATACCAAGTTTAGCTCAGTTCTGGGCATCTTTGAAATACCTATACAAACTTGTTCCTACATAGTAACTTGCCACTTTGAATGAGAATGTGCTTGCTTACAGCAACGTGCTATATGTTCTGAATGCCCGAATTGGGAATCTGTGTCAAAACTTTGTTAGGAATTATGTGATCCTTACTAGCTGGAAGTAAGGGAGATGGGGCATGAAGTTATTTCTTGGAGTTGGAGACATACCAAGTTTAGCTCAGTTCTGGGCATCTTTGAAATACCTATACAAACTTGTTCCTACATAGTAACTTGCAACTTTGAATGAGAATGTGCTTGCTTGCAGCAACGTGCTATATGTTCTGAATGCCCAATTTGGGAATCTGTGTCAAAACTTTGTTAGGAATTATGTGATCCTTACTAGCTGGAAGTAAGGGAGATGGGGCATGAAGTTATTTATAGGAGTTGGACACATACCAAGTTTAGCTCAGTTCTGGGCATCTTTGAAATACCTATACAAACTTGTTCCTACATAGTAACTTGCATCTTTGAATGAGAAGGTGCTTGCTTACAGCAACGTGCTATATGTTCTGAATGCCCGAATTGGCAATCTGTGTCAAAACTTTGTTAGGAATTATGTGATCCTTACTAGCTGGAAGTAAGGGAGATGGGGCATGAAGTTATTTCTAGGAGTTGGACACATACCAAGTTTAGCTCAGTTCTGGGCATCTTTGAAATACCTATACAAACTTGTTCCTACATAGTAACTTGCATCTTTGAATGAGAATGTGCTTGCTTACAGCAACGTGCTATATGTTCTGAATGCCCGAATTGGCAATCTGTGTCAAAACTTTGTTAGGAATTATGTGATCCTTACTAGCTGGAAGTAAGGGAGATGGGGCATGAAGTTATTTCTAGGAGTTGGACACATACCGAGTTTAGGTCAGTTCTGGGCATCTTTGAAATACCTATACAAACATGTTCCTACATAGTAACTTGCAACTTTGAATGAGAATGCGCTTGCTTACAGCAACGTGCTATATATTCTGAATGCCCGAATTGGGAATCTGTGTCAAAACTTTGTTAGGAATTATGTGATCCTTACTAGCTGGAAGTAAGGGAGATGGGGCATGATGTTATTTCTTGGAGTTGGAGACATACCGAGTTTAGCTCAGTTCTTGGCATCTTTGAAATACCTATACAAACTTGTTCCTACATAGTAACTTGCAACTTTGAATGAGAATGTGCTTGCTTACAGCAACGTGCTATATGTTCTGAATGCCCGAATTGGGAATCTGTGTCAAATCATTGTTAGGAATCATGTGATCCTTACTAGCTGGAAGTAAGGGAGATGGGGCATGAAGTTATTTCTAGGAGTTGGACACATACCAAGTTTAGCTCAGTTCTGGTCATCTTTGAAATACCTATACAAACTTGTTCCTACATAGTAACTTGCATCTTTGAATGAGAATGTGCTTGCTTACAGCAACGTGCTATATGTTCTGAATGCCCGAATTGGGAATCTGTGTCAAAACTTTGTGGGAATTATGTGATCCTTACTAGCTGGAAGTAAGGGAGATGGGGCATGAAGTTATTTCTAGGAGTTGGACACATACCAAGTTTAGCTCAGTTCTGGGCATCTTTGAAATACCTATACAAACTTGTTCCTACATAGTAACTTGCATCTTTGAATGAGAATGTGCTTGCTTACAGCAACGTGCTATATGTTCTGAATGCCCGAATTGGGAATCTGTGTCAAAACTTTGTTAGGAATTATGTGATCCTTACTAGCTGGAAGTAAGGGAGATGGTTCATGAAGTTATTTCTAGGAGTTGGACACATACCAAGTTTAGCTCAGTTCTGGGCATCTTTGAAATACCTATACAAACTTGTTCCTACATAGTAACTTGCAACTTTGAATGAGAATGTGCTTGCTTACAGCAACGTGCTATATGTTCTGAATGCCCGAATTGGGAATCTGTGTCAAAACTTTGTTAGGAATTATGTGATCCTTACTAGCTGGAAGTAAGGGAGATGGGGCATGAAGTTATTTCTTGGAGTTGGAGACATACCAAGTTTAGCTCAGTTCTGGGCATCTTTGAAATACCTATACAAACTTGTTCCTACATAGTAACTTGCAACTTTGAATGAGAATGTGCTTGCTTGCAGCAACGTGCTATATGTTCTGAATGCCCGAATAGGGAATCTGTGTCAAAACTTTGTTAGGAATTATGTGATCCTTACTAGCTGGAAGTAAGGGAGATGGAGCATGAAGTTATTTATAGGAGTTGGACACATACCAAGTTTAGCTCAGTTCTGGGCATCTTTGAAATACCTATACAAACTTGTTCCTACATAGTAACTTGCATCTTTGAATGAGAAGGTGCTTGCTTACAGCAACGTGCTATATGTTCTGAATGCCCGAATTGGCAATCTGTGTCAAAACTTTGTTAGGAATTATGTGATCCTTACTAGCTGGAAGTAAGGGAGATGGGGCATGAAGTTATTTCTAGGAGTTGGACACATACCGAGTTTAGCTCAGTTCTGGGCATCTTTGAAATACCTATACAAACTTGTTCCTACATAGTAACTTGCATCTTTGAATGAGAATGTGCTTGCTTACAGCAACGTGCTATATGTTCTGAATGCCCGAATTGGGAATCTGTGTCAAAACTTTGTTAGGAATTATGTGATCTTTACTAGCTGGATGTAAGGGAGATGGGGCATGAAGTTATTTCTAGGAGTTGGACACATACCGAGTTTAGGTCAGTTCTGGGCATCTTTGAAATACCTATACA
Organism: Diceros bicornis minor; assembly: GCF_020826845.1. Lineage (NCBI taxonomy): Eukaryota > Metazoa > Chordata > Mammalia > Perissodactyla > Rhinocerotidae > Diceros > Diceros bicornis. Next base: position 2,368,342 of record NC_080779.1, read on the forward strand.
AACATGTTCCTACATAGTAACTTGCAACTTTGAATGAGAATGCGCTTGCTTACAGCAACGTGCTATATATTCTGAATGCCCGAATTGGGAATCTGTGTCAAAACTTTGTTAGGAATTATGTGATCCTTACTAGCTGGAAGTAAGGGAGATGGGGCATGATGTTATTTCTTGGAGTTGGAGACATACCGAGTTTAGCTCAGTTCTTGGCATCTTTGAAATACCTATACAAACTTGTTCCTACATAGTAACTTGCAACTTTGAATGAGAATGTGCTTGCTTACAGCAACGTGCTATATGTTCTGAATGCCCGAATTGGGAATCTGTGTCAAAACTTTGTTAGGAATTATGTGATCCTTACTAGCTGGAAGTAAGGGAGATGGGGCATGAAGTTATTTCTTGGAGTTGGAGACATACCAAGTTTAGCTCAGTTCTGGGCATCTTTGAAATACCTATACAAACTTGTTTCTACATAGTAACTTGCATTTCTGAATGAGAATGTGCTTGCTTACAGCAACGTGCTATATGTTCTGAATGCCCGAATTGGGAATCTGTGTCAAAACTTTGTTAGGAATTATGTGATCCTTACTAGCTGGAAGTAAGGGAGATGGGGCATGAAGTTATTTCTATGAGTTGGACACATACCAAGTTTAGCTCAATTCTGGGCATCTTTGAAATACCTATACAAACTTGTTCCTACATAGTAACTTGCAACTTTGAATGAGAATGTGCTTGCTTACAGCAACGTGCTATATGTTCTGAATGCCCGAATTGGGAATCTGTGTCAAAACTTTGTTAGGAATTATGTGATCCTTACTAGCTGGAAGTAAGGGAGATGGGGCATGAAGTTATTTGTTGGAGTTGGAGACATACCAAGTTTAGCTCAGTTCTGGGCATCTTTGAAATACCTATACAAACTTGTTCCTACATAGTAACTTGCAACTTTGAATGAGAATGTGCTTCCTTGCAGCAACGTGCTATATGTTCTGAATGCCCGAATTGGGAATCTGTGTCAAAACTTTGTTAGGAATTATGTGATCCTTACTAGCTGGAAGTACGGGAGATGGAGCATGAAGTTATTTCTAGGAGTTGGACACATACCAAGTTTAGCTCAGTTCTGGGCATCTTTGAAATACCTATACAAACTTGTTCCTACATAGTAACTTGCATCTTTGAATGAGAATCTGCTTGCTTACAGCAACGTGCTATATGTTCTGAATGCCCGAATTGGCAATCTGTGTCAAAACTTTGTTAGGAATAGTGTGATCCTTACTAGCTGGAAGTAAGGGAGATGGGGCATGAAGTTATTTCTAGGAGTTGGACACATACTAAGTTTAGCTCAGTTCTGGGCATCTTTGAAATACCTATACAAACTTGTTCCTACATAGTAACTTGCCACTTTGAATGAGAATGTGCTTGCGTACAGCAACGTGCTATATGTTCTGAATGCCCGAATTGGGAATCTGTGTCAAAACTTTGTTAGGAATTATGTGATCCTTACTAGCTGGAAGTAAGGGAGATGGTTCATGAAGTTATTTCTAGGAGTTGGACACATACCAAGTTTAGCTCAGTTCTTGGCATCTTTGAAATACCTATACAAACTTGTTCCTACATAGTAACTTGCAACTTTGAATGAGAATGTGCTTGCTTACAGCAACGTGCTATATGTTCTGAATGCCCGAATTGGGAATCTGTGTCAAAACTTTGTTAGGAATTATGTGATCCTTACTAGCTGGAAGTAAGGGAGATGGGGCATGAAGTTATTTCTTGGAGTTGGAGACATACCAAGTTTAGCTCAGTTCTGGGCATCTTTGAAATACCTATACAAACTTGTTCCTACATAGTAACTTGCAACTTTGAATGAGAATGTGCTTGCTTGCAGCAACGTGCTATATGTTCTGAATGCCCAATTTGGGAATCTGTGTCAAAACTTTGTTAGGAATTATGTGATCCTTACTAGCTGGAAGTAAGGGAGATGGAGCATGAAGTTATTTCTAGGAGTTGGACACATACCAAGTTTAGCTCAGTTCTGGGCATCTTTGAAATACCTATACAAACTTGTTCCTACATAGTAACTTGCATCTTTGAATTAGAATGTGCTTGCTTACAGCAACGTGCTATATGTTCTGAATGCCCGAATTGGCAATCTGTGTCAAAACTTTGTTAGGAATTATGTGATCCTTACTAACTGGAAGTAAGGGAGATGGGGCATGAAGTTATTTCTAGGAGTTGGACACATACCAAGTTTAGCTCAGTTCTGGGCATCCTTGAAATACCTATACAAACTTGTTCCTACATAGTAACTTGCATCTTTGAATGAGAATCTGCTTGCTTACAGCAACGTGCTATATGTTCTGAATGCCCGAATTGGGAATCTGTGTCAAATCTTTGTTAGGAATTATGTGATCCTTACTAGCAGGAAGTAAGGGAGATGGGGCATGAAGTTATTTCTTGGAGTTGGACACATACCAAGTTTAGCTCAGTTCTGGGCATCTTTGAAATACCTATACAAACTTGTTCCTACATAGTAACTTGCAACTTTGAATGAGAATGTGCTTGCTTACAGCAACGTGCTATATGTTCTGAATGCCCGAATTGGGAATCTCTGTCAAAACTTTGTTAGGAATTATGTGATCCTTACTAGCTGGAAGTAAGGGAGATGGGGCATGAAGTTATTTCTTGGAGTTGCAGACATACCAAGTTTAGCTCAGTTCTGGGCATTTTTGAAATACCTATACAAACTTGTTTCTACATAGTAACTTGCATTTCTGAATGAGAATGTGCTTGCTTACAGCAACGTGCTATATGTTCTGAATGCCCGAATTGGGAATCTGTGTCAAAACTTTGTTAGGAATTATGTGATCCTTACTAGCTGGAAGTAAGGGAGATGGGGCATGAAGTTATTTCTATGAGTTGGACACATACCAAGTTTAGCTCAGTTCTGGGCATCTTTGAAATACCTATACAAACTTGTTCCTACATAGTAACTTGCAACTTTGAATGAGAATGTGCCTGCTTACAGCAACGTGCTATATGTTCTGAATGCCCGAATTGGGAATCTGTGTCAAAACTTTGTTAGGAATTATGTGATCCTTACTAGCTGGAAGTAAGGGAGATGGGGCATGAAGTTATTTGTTGGAGTTGGAGACATACCAAGTTTAGCTCAGTTCTGGGCATCTTTGAAATACCTATACAAACTTGTTCCTACATAGTAACTTGCAACTTTGAATGAGAATGTGCTTCCTTGCAGCAACGTGCTATATGTTCTGAATGCCCGAATTGGGAATCTGTGTCAAAACTTTGTTAGGAATTATGTGATCCTTACTAGCTGGAAGTAAGGGAGATGGAGCATGAAGTTATTTCTAGGAGTTGGACACATACCAAGTTTAGCTCAGTTCTGGGCATCTTTGAAATACCTATACAAACTTGTTCCTACATAGTAACTTGCATCTTTGAATGAGAATCTGCTTGCTTACAGCAACGTGCTATATGTTCTGAATGCCCGAATTGGCAATCTGTGTCAAAACTTTGTTAGGAATAGTGTGACCCTTACTAGCTGGAAGTAAGGGAGATGGGGCATGAAGTTATTTCTAGGAGTTGGACACATACCAAGTTTAGCTCAGTTCTGGGCATCTTTGAAATACCTATACAAACTTGTTCCTACATAGTAACTTGCAACTTTGAATGAGAATGTGCTTGCTTACAGCAACGTGCTATATGTTCTGAATGCCCGAATTGGGAATCTGTGTCAAAACTTTGTTAGGAATTATGTGATCCTTACTAGCTGGAAGTAAGGGAGATGGTTCATGAAGTTATTGCTAGGAGTTGGACACATACCAAGTTTAGCTCAGTTCTGGGCATCTTTGAAATACCTATACAAACTTGTTCCTACATAGTAACTTGCAACTTTGAATGAGAATGTGCTTGCTTACAGCAACGTGCTATATGTTCTGAATGCCCGAATTGGGAATCTGTGTCAAAACTTTGTTAGGAATTATGTGATCCTTACTAGCTGGAAGTAAGGGAGATGGGGCATGAAGTTATTTCTTGGAGTTGGAGACATACCAAGTTTAGCTCAGTTCTGGGCATCTTTGAAATACCTATACAAACTTGTTCCTACATAGTAACTTGCAACTTTGAATGAGAATGTGCTTGCTTGCAGCAACGTGCTATATGTTCTGAATGCCCAATTTGGAAATCTGTGTCAAAACTTTGTTAGGAATTATGTGATCCTTACTAGCTGGAAGTAAGGGAGATGGAGCATGAAGTTATTTCTAGGAGTTGGACACATACCAAGTTTAGCTCAGTTCTGGGCATCTTTGAAATACCTATACAAACTTGTTCCTACATAGTAACTTGCATCTTTGAATGAGAAGGTGCTTGCTTACAGCAACGTGCTATATGTTCTGAATGCCCGAATTGGCAATCTGTGTCAAAACTTTGTTAGGAATTATGTGATCCTTACTAGCTGGAAGTAAGGGAGATGGGGCATGAAGTTATTTCTAGGAGTTGGACACATACCAAGTTTAGCTCAGTTCTGGGCATCTTTGAAATACCTATACAAACTTGTTTCTACATAGTAACTTGCATCATTAATGAGAATCTGCTTGCTTACAGCAACGTGCTATATGTTCTGAATGCCAGAACTGGGAATCTGTGTCAAAACTTTGTTAGGAATTATGTGATCCTTACTAGCTGGAAGTAAGGGAGATGGGGCATGAAGTTATTTCTAGGAGTTGGACACATACCAAGTTTAGCTCAGTTCTGGGCATCTTTGAAATACCTATACAAACTTGTTCCTACATAGTAACTTGCAACTTTGAATGAAAATGTGATTGCTTACAGCAACGTGCTATATGTTCTTAATGCCCGAATTGGGTATCTGTGTCAAATCCTTGTTAGGAATCATGTGATCCTTACTAGCTGGAAGTAAGGGAGATGGGGCATGAAGTTATTTCTAGGAGTTGGACACATACCAAGTTTAGCTCAGTTCTGGGCATCTTTGAAATACCTATACAAACTTGTTCCTACATAGTAACTTGCAACTTTGAATGAGAATGTGCTTGCTTACAGCAACGTGCTATATGTTCTGAATGCCCGAATTGGGAATCTGTGTCAAAACTTTGTTAGGAATTATGTGATCCTTACTAGCTGGAAGTAAGGGAGATGGGGCATGAAGTTATTTCTAGGAGTTGGACACATACCAAGTTTAGCTCAGTTCTGGGCATCTTTGAAATACCTATACAAACTTGTTCCTACCTAGTAACTTGCATCTTTGAATGAGAATGTGCTTGCTTGCAGCAACGTGCTATATGTTCTGAATGCCCGAATAGGGAATCTGTGTCAAAACTTTGTTAGGAATTATGTGACCCTTACTAGCTGGAAGTAAGGGAGATGGAGCATGAAGTTATTTCTAGGAGTTGGACACATACCAAGTTTAGCTCAGTTCTGGGCATCTTTGAAATACCTATACAAACTTGTTCCTACCTAGTAACTCGCATCTTTGAATGAGAATGTGCTTGCTTACAGCAACGTGCTATATGTTCTGAATGCCCGAATTGGCAATCTGTGTCAAAACTTTGTTAGGAATTATGTGATCCTTACTAGCTGGAAGTAAGGGAGATGGGGCATGAAGTTATTTCTAGGAGTTGGACACATACCAAGTTTAGCTCAGTTCTGGGTATCTTTGAAATACCTATACAAACTTGTTCCTACATAGTAACTTGCATCTTTGCATGAGAATCTGCTTGCTTACAGCACGTGCTATATGTTCTGAATGCCCGAATTGGGAATCTGTGTCAAAACTTTGTTAGGAATTATGTGATCCTTAATAGCTGGAAGTAAGGGAGATGGGGCATGAAGTTATTTCTAGGATTTGGACACATACCAAGTTTAGCTCAGTTCTGGGCATCTTTGAAATACCTATACAAACCTGTTCCTACATAGTAACTTGCAAATTTGAATGAAAATGTGCTTGCTTACAGCAACGTGCTATATGTTCTGAATGCCCGAATTGGGAATCTGTGTCAAAACTTTGTTAGGAATTATGTGATCCTTACTAGCTGGAAGTAAGGGAGATGGGGCATGAAGTTATTTCTAGGAGTTGGACACATACCAAGTATAGCTCAGTTCTGGGCATCTTTGAAATACCTATACAAACTTGTTCCTACATAGTAACTTGCAACTTTGAATGAAAATGTGCTTGCTTACAGCAACGTGCTATATGTTCTGAATGCCCGAATTGGGAATCTGTGTCAAAACTTTGTTAGGAATTATGTGATCCTTACTAGCTGGAAGTAAGGGAGATGGGGCATGAAGTTATTTCTAGGAGTTGGACACATACCAAGTTTAGCTCAGTTCTGTGCATCTTTGAAATACCTATACAAACTTGTTCCTACATAGTAACTTGCATCTTTGAATGAGAATGTGCTTGCTTACAGCAACGTGCTATATGTTCTGAATGCCCGAATTGGCAATCTGTGTCAAAACTTTGTTAGGAATTATCTGATCCTTACTAGCTGGAAGTAAGGGAGATGGGGCATGAAGTTATTTCTAGGAGTTGGACACATACCAAGTTTAGCTCAGTTCTGGGCATCTTTGAAATACCTATACAAACTTGTTCCTACATAATAACTTGCATCTTTGAATGAGAATCTGCTTGCTTACAGCAACTTGCTATATGTTCTGAATGCCCGAATTGGGAATCTGTGTCAAAACTTTGTTAGGAATTATGTGATCCTTACTAGCTGGAAGTAAGGGAGATGGGGCATGAAGTTATTTCTAGGAGTTGGACACATACCAAGTTTAGCTCAGTTCTGGGCATCTTTGAAATACCTATACAAACTTGTTCCTACATAGTAACTTGCAACTTTGAATGAAAATGTGCTTGCATACAGCAACGTGCTATATGTTCTGAATGCCCGAATTGGGAATCTGTGTCAAAACTTTGTTAGGAATTATGTGATCCTTATTAGCTGGAAGTAAGGGAGATGGGGCATGAAGTTATTTCTAGGAGTTGGACACATACCAAGTTTAGCTCAGTTCTGGGCATCTTTGAAATACCTATACAAACTTGTTCCTACATAGTAACTTGCAACTTTGAATGAGAATGTGCTTGCTTACAGCAACGTGCTATATGTTCTGAATGCCCGAATTGGGAATCTGTGTCAAAACTTTGTTAGGAATTATGTGATCCTTACTAGCTGGAAGTAAGGGAGATGGGGCATGAAGTTATTTCTAGGAGTTGGACACATACCAAGTTTAGCTCAGTTCTGGGCATCTTTGAAATACCTATACAAACTTGTTCCTACATAGTAACTTGCATCTTTGAATGAGAATGTGCTTGCTTACAGCAACGTGCTATATGTTTTGAATGCCCGAATTGGCAATCTGTGTCAAAACTTTGTTAGGAATTATGTGATCCTTACTAGCTGGAAGTAAGGGAGATGGGGCATGAAGTTATTTCTAGGAGTTGGACACATACCAAGTTTAGCTCAGTTCTGGGCATCTTTGAAATACCTATACAAACTTGTTCCTACATAGTAACTTGCATCTTTGAATGAGAATGTGCTTGATTACAGCAACGTGCTATATGTTCTGAATGCCCGAATTGGCAATCTGTGTCAAAACTTTGTTAGGAATTATGTGATCCTTACTAGCTGGAAGTAAGGGAGATGGGGCATGAAGTTATTTCTAGGAGTTGGACACATACCAAGTTTAGCTCAGTTCTGGGCATCTTTGAAATACCTATACAAACTTGTTGCTACATAGTAACTTGCATCATTAATGAGAATCTGCTTGCTTACAGGAACGTGCTATATGTTCTGAATGCCCGAATTGGGAATCTCTGTCAAAACTTTGTTAGGAATTATGTGATCCTTACTAGCTGGAAGTAAGGGAGATGGGGCATGAAGTTATTTCTAGGAGTTGGACACATACCAAGTTTAGCTCAGTTCTGGGCATCTTTGAAATACCTATACAAACTTGTTCCTACATAGTAACTTGCAACTTTGAATGAGAATGTGCTTGCTTACAGCAACGTGCTATATGTTCTGAATGCCCGAATTGGGAATCTGTGTCAAAACTTTGCTAGGAATTATGTGATCCTTACTAGCTGGAAGTAAGGGAGATGGGGCATGAAGTTATTTCTAGGAGTCGGACACATACCAAGTTTAGCTCAGTTCTGGGCATCTTTGAAATACCTATACAAACTTGTTTCTACATAGTAACTTGCATCTTTGAATGAGAATGTGCTTGCTTACAGCAACGTGCTATATGTTCTGAATGCCCGAATTGGGAATCTGTGTCAAAAATTTGTTAGGAATTATGTGATCCTTATTAGCTGGAAGTAAGGGAGATGGGGCATGAAGTTATTTCTAGGAGTTGGACACATACCAAGTTTAGCTCAGTTCTGGGCATCTTTGAAATACCTATACAAACTTGTTCCTACATAGTAACTTGCATCTTTGAATGAGAATGTGCTTGCTTACAGCAACGTGCTATATGTTCTGAATGCCCGAATTGGGAATCTGTGTCAAAACTTTGTTAGGAATTATGTGATCCTTACTAGCTGGAAGTAAGGGAGATGGGGCATGAAGTTATTTCTAGGAGTTGGACACATACCAAGTTTAGCTCAGTTCTGGGCATCTTTGAAATACCTATACAAACTTGTTCCTACATAGTAACTTGCATCTTTGAATGAGAATGTGCTTGCTTACAGCAACGTGCTATATGTTCTGAATGCCCGAATTGGCAATCTGTGTCAAAACTTTGTTAGGAATTATGTGATCCTTACTAGCTGGAAGTAAGGGAGATGGGGCATGAAGTTATTTCTAGGAGTTGGACACATACCAAGTTTAGCTCAGTTCTGGGCATCTTTGAAATACCTATACAAACTTGTTGCTACATAGTAACTTGCATCATTAATGAGAATCTGCTTGCTTACAGCAACGTGCTATATGTTCTGAATGCCCGAATTGGGAATCTGTGTCAAAACTTTTTTAGGAATTATGTGATCCTTACTAGCTGGAAGTAAGGGAGATGGGGCATGAAGTTATTTCTTGGAGTTGGAGACATACCAAGTTTAGCTCAGTTCTGGGCATCTTTGAAATACCTATACAAACTTGTTCCTACATAGTAACTTGCATCTTTGAATGAGAATGTGCTTGCTTACAGCAACGTGCTATATGTTCTGAATGCCCGAATTGGCAATCTGTGTCAAAACTTTGTTAGGAATTATGTGATCCTTACTAGCTGGAAGTAAGGGAGATGGGGCATGAAGTTATTTCTAGGAGTTGGACACATACCAAGTTTAGCTCAGTTCTGGGCATCTTTGAAATACCTATACAAACTTGTTCCTACATAGTAACTTGCATCTTTGAATGAGAATGTGCTTGCTTACAGCAACGTGCTATATGTTCTGAATGCCCGAATTGGGAATCTGTGTCAAAACTTTGTTAGGAATTATGTGATCCTTACTAGCTGGAAGTAAGGGAGATGGGGCATGAAGTTATTTCTAGGAGTTGGACACATACCAAGTTTAGCTCAGTTCTGGGCATCTTTGAAATACCTATACAAACTTGATCCTACATAGTAACTTGCATCTTTGAATGAGAATGTGCCTGCTTACAGCAACGTGCTATATGTTCTGAATGCCCGAATTGGGAATCTGTGTCAAAACTTTGTTAGGAATTATGTGATCCTTACTAGCTGGAAGTAAGGGAGATGGGGCATGAAGTTATTTCTAGGAGTTGGACACATACCAAGTTTAGCTCAGTTCTGGGCATCTTTGAAATACCTATACAAACTTGTTCCTACATAGTAACTTGCAACTTTGAATGAGAATGTGCTTGCTTACAGCAACGTGCTATATGTTCTGAATGCCCGAATTGGGAATCTGTGTCAAAACTTTGTTAGGAATTATGTGATCCTTACTAGCTTGAAGTAAGGGAGATGGGGCATGAAGTTATTTCTATGAGTTGGACACATACCAAGTTTAGCTCAGTTCTGGGCATCTTTGAAATACCTATACAAACTTGTTCCTACATAGTAACTTGCAACTTTGAATGAGAATGTGCTTGCTTACAGCAACGTGCTATATGTTCTGAATGCCCGAATTGGGAATCTGTGTCAAAACTTTGTTAGGAATTATGTGATCCTTACTAGCTGGAAGTAAGGGAGATGGGGCATGAAGTTATTTCTTGGAGTTGGAGACATACCAAGTTTAGCTCAGTTCTGGGCATCTTTGAAATACCTATACAAACTTATTCCTACATAGTAACTTGCATCTTTGAATGACAATGTGCTTGCTTACAGCAACGTGCTATATGTTCTGAATGCCCGAATTGGCAATCTGTGTCAAAACTTTGTTAGGAATTATGTGATCCTTACTAGCTGGAAGTAAGGGAGATGGGGCATGAAGTTATTTCTAGGAGTTGGACACATACCAAGTTTAGCTCAGTTCTGGGCATCTTTGAAATACCTATACAAACTTGTTCCTACATAGTAACTTGCAACTTTGAATGAGAATGTGCTTGCTTACAGCAACGTGCTATATGTTCTGAATGCCCGAATTGGGAATCTGTGTCAAAACTTTGTTAGGAATTATGTGATCCTTACTTGCTGGAAGTAAGGGAGATGGGGCATGAAGTTATTTCTTGGAGTTGGAGACATACCAAGTTTAGCTCAGTTCTGGGCATCTTTGAAATACCTATACAAACTTGTTCCTACATAGTAACTTGCATCTTTGAATGAGAATGTGCTTGCTTACAGCAACGTGCTATATGTTCTGAATGCCCGAATTGGCAATCTGTGTCAAAACTTTGTTAGGAATTATGTGATCCTTACTAGCTGGAAGTAAGGGAGATGGGGCATGAAGTTATTTCTAGGAGTTGGACACATACCAAGTTTAGCTCAGTTCTGGGCATCTTTGAAATACCTATACAAACTTGTTCCTACATAGTAACTTGCATCTTTGAATGAGAATGTGCTTGCTTACAGCAACGTGCTATATGTTCTGAATGCCCGAATTGGGAATCTGTGTCAAAACTTTGTTAGGAATTATGTGATCCTTACTAGCTGGAAGTAAGGGAGATGGGGCATGAAGTTATTTCTAGGAGTTGGACACATACCAAGTTTAGCTCAGTTCTGGGCATCTTTGAAATACCTATACAAACTTGATCCTACATAGTAACTTGCATCTTTGAATGAGAATGTGCCTGCTTACAGCAATGTGCTATATGTTCTGAATGCCCGAATTGGGAATCTGTGTCAAAACTTTGTTAGGAATTATGTGATCCTTACTAGCTGGAAGTAAGGGAGATGGGGCATGAATTTATTTCTAGGAGTTTGACACATACCAAGTTTAGCTCAGTTCTGGGCATCTTTGAAATACCTATACAAACTTGTTCCTACATAGTAACTTGCAACTTTGAATGAGAATGTGCTTGCTTACAGCAACGTGCTATATGTTCTGAATGCCCGAATTGGGAATCTGTGTCAAAACTTTGTTAGGAATTATGTGATCCTTACTAGCTTGAAGTAAGGGAGATGGGGCATGAAGTTATTTCTATGAGTTGGACACATACCAAGTTTAGCTCAGTTCTGGGCATCTTTGAAATACCTATACAAACTTGTTCCTACATAGTAACTTGCAACTTTGAATGAGAATGTGCTTGCTTGCAGCAACGTGCTATATGTTCTGAATGCCCGAATTGGGAATCTGTGTCAAATCTTTGTTAGGAATTATGTGATCCTTACTAGCTGGAAGTAAGGGAGATGGGGCATGAAGTTATTTCTTGGAGTTGGAGACATACCAAGTTTAGCTCAGTAATGGGCATCTTTGAAATACCTATACAAACTTATTCCTACATAGTAACTTGCATCTTTGAATGACAATGTGCTTGCTTACAGCAACGTGCTATATGTTCTGAATGCCCGAATTGGCAATCTGTGTCAAAACTTTGTTAGGAATTATGTGATCCTTACTAGCTGGAAGTAAGGGAGATGGGGCATGAAGTTATTTCTAGGAGTTGGACACATACCAAGTTTAGCTCAGTTCTGGGCATCTTTGAAATACCTATACAAACTTGTTCCTACATAGTAACTTGCATCTTTGAATGAGAATGTGCTTGCTTACAGCAACGTGCTGTATGTTCTGAATGCCCGAATTGGGAATCTGTGTCAAAACTTTGTTAGGAATTATGTGATCCTTACTAGCTGGAAGTAAGGGAGATGGGGCATAAAGTTATTTCTAGGAGTTGGACACATAGCAAGTTTAGCTCAGTTCTGGGCATCTTTGAAATACCTATACAAACTTGTTCCTACATAGTAACTTGCAACTTTGAATGAGAATGTGCTTGCTTACAGCAACGTGCTATATGTTCTGAATGCCCGAATTGGGAATCTGTGTCAAAACTTTGTTAGGAATTATGTGATCCTTACTTGCTGGAAGTAAGGGAGATGGGGCATGAAGTTATTTCTTGGAGTTGGAGACATACCAAGTTTAGCTCAGTTCTGGGCATCTTTGAAATACCTATACAAACTTGTTCCTACTTAGTAACTTGCATCTTTGAATGAGAATGTGCTTGCTTACAGCAACGTGCTGTATGTTCTGAATGCCCGAATTGGCAATCTGTGTCAAAACTTTGTTAGGAATTATGTGATCCTTACTAGCTGGAAGTAAGGGAGATGGGGCATGAAGTTATTTCTAGGAGTTGGACACATACCAAGTTTAGCTCAGTTCTGGGCATCTTTGAAATACCTATACAAACTTGTTCCTACATAGTAACTTGCATCTTTGAATGAGAATGTGCTTGCTTACAGCAACGTGCTATATGTTCTGAATGCCCGAATTGGGAATCTGTGTCAAAACTTTGTTAGGAATTATGTGATCCTTACTAGCTGGAAGTAAGGGAAATGGGGCATGAAGTTATTTCTAGGAGTTGGACACATACCAAGTTTAGCTCAGTTCTGGGCATCTTTGAAATACCTATACAAACTTGATCCTACATAGTAACTTGCATCTTTGAATGAGAATGTGCCTGCTTACAGCAACGTGCTATATGTTCTGAATGCCCGAATTGGGAATCTGTGTCAAAACTTTGTTAGGAATTATGTGATCCTTACTAGCTAGAAGTAAGGGAGATGGGGCATGAAGTTATTTGTTGGAGTTGGAGACATACCAAGTTTAGCTCAGTTCTGGGCATCTTTGAAATACCTATACAAACTTGTTCCTACATAGTAACTTGCAACTTTGAATGAGAATGTGCTTCCTTGCAGCAACGTGCTATATGTTCTGAATGCCCGAATTGGGAATCTGTGTCAAAACTTTGTTAGGAATTATGTGATCCTTACTAGCTGGAAGTAAGGGAGATGGAGCATGAAGTTATTTCTAGGAGTTGGACACATACCAAGTTTAGCTCAGTTCTGGGCATCTTTGAAATACCTATACAAACTTGTTCCTACATAGTAACTTGCATCTTTGAATGAGAATCTGCTTGCTTACAGCAACGTGCTATATGTTCTGAATGCCCGAATTGGGAATCTGTGTCAAAACTTTGTTAGGAATTATGTGATCCTTACTAGCTGGAAGTAAGGGAGATGGGGCATGAAGTTATTTCTTGGAGTTGGAGACATACCAAGTTTAGCTCAGTTCTGGGCATCTTTGAAATACCTATACAAACTTGTTCCTACATAGTAACTTGCAACTTTGAATGAGAATGTGCTTGCTTGCAGCAACGTGCTATATGTTCTGAATGCCCAATTTGGGAATCTGTGTCAAAACTTTGTTAGGAATTATGTGATCCTTACTAGCTGGAAGTAAGGGAGATGGAGCATGAAGTTATTTCTAGGAGTTGGACACATACCAAGTTTAGCTCAGTTCTGGGCATCTTTGAAATACCTATACAAACTTGTTCCTACATAGTAACTTGCATCTTTGAATGAGAAGGTGCTTGCTTACAGCAACGTGCTATATGTTCTGAATGCCCGAATTGGCAATCTGTGTCAAAACTTTGTTAGGAATTATGTGATCCTTACTAGCTGGAAGTAAGGGAGATGGGGCATGAAGTTATTTCTAGGAGTTGGACACATACCAAGTTTAGCTCAGTTCTGGGCATCTTTGAAATACCTATACAAACTTGTTTCTACATAGTAACTTGCATCATTAATGAGAATCTGCTTGCTTACAGCAACGTGCTATATGTTCTGAATGCCAGAACTGGGAATCTGTGTCAAAACTTTGTTAGGAATTATGTGATCCTTACTAGCTGGAAGTAAGGGAGATGGGGCATGAAGTTATTTCTAGGAGTTGGACACATACCAAGTTTAGCTCAGTTCTGGGCATCTTTGAAATACCTATACAAACTTGTTCCTACATAGTAACTTGCAACTTTGAATGAAAATGTGATTGCTTACAGCAACGTGCTATATGTTCTTAATGCCCGAATTGGGTATCTGTGTCAAATCCTTGTTAGGAATCATGTGATCCTTACTAGCTGGAAGTAAGGGAGATGGGGCATGAAGTTATTTCTAGGAGTTGGACACATACCAAGTTTAGCTCAGTTCTGGGCATCTTTGAAATACCTATACAAACTTGTTCCTACATAGTAACTTGCAACTTTGAATGAGAATGTGCTTGCTTACAGCAACGTGCTATATGTTCTGAATGCCCGAATTGGGAATCTGTGTCAAAACTTTGTTAGGAATTATGTGATCCTTACTAGCTGGAAGTAAGGGAGATGGGGCATGAAGTTATTTCTAGGTGTTGGACACATACCAAGTTTAGCTCAGTTCTGGGCATCTTTGAAATACCTATACAAACTTGTTCCTACCTAGTAACTTGCATCTTTGAATGAGAATGTGCTTGCTTGCAGCAACGTGCTATATGTTCTGAATGCCCGAATAGGGAATCTGTGTCAAAACTTTGTTAGGAATTATGTGACCCTTACTAGCTGGAAGTAAGGGAGATGGAGCATGAAGTTATTTCTAGGAGTTGGACACATACCAAGTTTAGCTCAGTTCTGGGCATCTTTGAAATACCTATACAAACTTGTTCCTACCTAGTAACTCGCATCTTTGAATGAGAATGTGCTTGCTTACAGCAACGTGCTATATGTTCTGAATGCCCGAATTGGCAATCTGTGTCAAAACTTTGTTAGGAATTATGTGATCCTTACTAGCTGGAAGTAAGGGAGATGGGGCATGAAGTTATTTCTAGGAGTTGGACACATACCAAGTTTAGCTCAGTTCTGGGCATCTTTGAAATACCTATACAAACTTGTTCCTACATAGTAACTTGCATCTTTGCATGAGAATCTGCTTGCTTACAGCACGTGCTATATGTTCTGAATGCCCGAATTGGGAATCTGTGTCAAAACTTTGTTAGGAATTATGTGATCCTTAATAGCTGGAAGTAAGGGAGATGGGGCATGAAGTTATTTCTAGGAGTTGGACACATACCAAGTTTAGCTCAGTTCTGGGCATCTTTGAAATACCTATACAAACCTGTTCCTACATAGTAACTTGCAAATTTGAATGAAAATGTGCTTGCTTACAGCAACGTGCTATATGTTCTGAATGCCCGAATTGGGAATCTGTGTCAAAACTTTGTTAGGAATTATGTGATCCTTACTAGCTGGAAGTAAGGGAGATGGGGCATGAAGTTATTTCTAGGAGTTGGACACATACCAAGTATAGCTCAGTTCTGGGCATCTTTGAAATACCTATACAAACTTGTTCCTACATAGTAACTTGCAACTTTGAATGAGAATGTGCCTCCTTACAGCAACGTGCTATATGTTCTGAATGCCCGAATTGGGAATCTGTGTCAAAACTTTGTTAGGAATTATGTGATCCTTACTAGCTGGAAGTAAGGGAGATGGGGCATGAAGTTATTTCTAGGAGTTGGACACATACCAAGTTTAGCTCAGTTCTGTGCATCTTTGAAATACCTATACAAACTTGTTCCTACATAGTAACTTGCATCTTTGAATGAGAATGTGCTTGCTTACAGCAACGTGCTATATGTTCTGAATGCCCGAATTGGCAATCTGTGTCAAAACTTTGTTAGGAATTATCTGATCCTTACTAGCTGGAAGTAAGGGAGATGGGGCATGAAGTTATTTCTAGGAGTTGGACACATACCAAGTTTAGCTCAGTTCTGGGCATCTTTGAAATACCTATACAAACTTGTTCCTACATAATAACTTGCATCTTTGAATGAGAATCTGCTTGCTTACAGCAACTTGCTATATGTTCTGAATGCCCGAATTGGGAATCTGTGTCAAAACTTTGTTAGGAATTATGTGATCCTTACTAGCTGGAAGTAAGGGAGATGGGGCATGAAGTTATTTCTAGGAGTTGGACACATACCAAGTTTAGCTCAGTTCTGGGCATCTTTGAAATACCTATACAAACTTGTTCCTACATAGTAACTTGCAACTTTGAATGAAAATGTGCTTGCATACAGCAACGTGCTATATGTTCTGAATGCCCGAATTGGGAATCTGTGTCAAAACTTTGTTAGGAATTATGTGATCCTTATTAGCTGGAAGTAAGGGAGATGGGGCATGAAGTTATTTCTAGGAGTTGGACACATACCAAGTTTAGCTCAGTTCTGGGCATCTTTGAAATACCTATACAAACTTGTTCCTACATAGTAACTTGCAACTTTGAATGAGAATGTGCTTGCTTACAGCAACGTGCTATATGTTCTGAATGCCCGAATTGGGAATCTGTGTCAAAACTTTGTTAGGAATTATGTGATCCTTACTAGCTGGAAGTAAGGGAGATGGGGCATGAAGTTATTTCTAGGAGTTGGACACATACCAAGTTTAGCTCAGTTCTGGGCATCTTTGAAATACCTATACAAACTTGTTCCTACATAGTAACTTGCATCTTTGAATGAGAATGTGCTTGCTTACAGCAACGTGCTATATGTTTTGAATGCCCGAATTGGCAATCTGTGTCAAAACTTTGTTAGGAATTATGTGATCCTTACTAGCTGGAAGTAAGGGAGATGGGGCATGAAGTTATTTCTAGGAGTTGGACACATACCAAGTTTAGCTCAGTTCTGGGCATCTTTGAAATACCTATACAAACTTGTTCCTACATAGTAACTTGCATCTTTGAATGAGAATGTGCTTGATTACAGCAACGTGCTATATGTTCTGAATGCCCGAATTGGCAATCTGTGTCAAAACTTTGTTAGGAATTATGTGATCCTTACTAGCTGGAAGTAAGGGAGATGGGGCATGAAGTTATTTCTAGGAGTTGGACACATACCAAGTTTAGCTCAGTTCTGGGCATCTTTGAAATGCCTATACAAACTTGTTGCTACATAGTAACTTGCATCATTAATGAGAATGTGCCTGCTTACAGGAACGTGCTATATGTTCTGAATGCCCGAATTGGGAATCTCTGTCAAAACTTTGTTAGGAATTATGTGATCCTTACTAGCTGGAAGTAAGGGAGATGGGGCATGAAGTTATTTCTAGGAGTTGGACACATACCAAGTTTAGCTCAGTTCTGGGCATCTTTGAAATACCTATACAAACTTGTTCCTACATAGTAACTTGCAACTTTGAATGAGAATGTGCTTGCTTACAGCAACGTGCTATATGTTCTGAATGCCCGAATTGGGAATCTGTGTCAAAACTTTGCTAGGAATTATGTGATCCTTACTAGCTGGAAGTAAGGGAGATGGGGCATGAAGTTATTTCTAGGAGTCGGACACATACCAAGTTTAGCTCAGTTCTGGGCATCTTTGAAATACCTATACAAACTTGTTTCTACATAGTAACTTGCATCTTTGAATGAGAATGTGCTTGCTTACAGCAACGTGCTATATGTTCTGAATGCCCGAATTGGGAATCTGTGTCAAAAATTTGTTAGGAATTATGTGATCCTTATTAGCTGGAAGTAAGGGAGATGGGGCATGAAGTTATTTCTAGGAGTTGGACACATACCAAGTTTAGCTCAGTTCTGGGCATCTTTGAAATACCTATACAAACTTGTTCCTACATAGTAACTTGCATCTTTGAATGAGAATGTGCTTGCTTACAGCAACGTGCTATATGTTCTGAATGCCCGAATTGGGAATCTGTGTCAAAACTTTGTTAGGAATTATGTGATCCTTACTAGCTGGAAGTAAGGGAGATGGGGCATGAAGTTATTTCTAGGAGTTGGACACATACCAAGTTTAGCTCAGTTCTGGGCATCTTTGAAATACCTATACAAACTTGTTCCTACATAGTAACTTGCATCTTTGAATGAGAATGTGCTTGCTTACAGCAACGTGCTATATGTTCTGAATGCCCGAATTGGCAATCTGTGTCAAAACTTTGTTAGGAATTATGTGATCCTTACTAGCTGGAAGTAAGGGAGATGGGGCATGAAGTTATTTCTAGGAGTTGGACACATACCAAGTTTAGCTCAGTTCTGGGCATCTTTGAAATACCTATACAAACTTGTTGCTACATAGTAACTTGCATCATTAATGAGAATCTGCTTGCTTACAGCAACGTGCTATATGTTCTGAATGCCCGAATTGGGAATCTGTGTCAAAACTTTTTTAGGAATTATGTGATCCTTACTAGCTGGAAGTAAGGGAGATGGGGCATGAAGTTATTTCTTGGAGTTGGAGACATACCAAGTTTAGCTCAGTTCTGGGCATCTTTGAAATACCTATACAAACTTGTTCCTACATAGTAACTTGCATCTTTGAATGAGAATGTGCTTGCTTACAGCAACGTGCTATATGTTCTGAATGCCCGAATTGGCAATCTGTGTCAAAACTTTGTTAGGAATTATGTGATCCTTACTAGCTGGAAGTAAGGGAGATGGGGCATGAAGTTATTTCTAGGAGTTGGACACATACCAAGTTTAGCTCAGTTCTGGGCATCTTTGAAATACCTATACAAACTTGTTCCTACATAGTAACTTGCATCTTTGAATGAGAATGTGCTTGCTTACAGCAACGTGCTATATGTTCTGAATGCCCGAATTGGGAATCTGTGTCAAAACTTTGTTAGGAATTATGTGATCCTTACTAGCTGGAAGTAAGGGAGATGGGGCATGAAGTTATTTCTAGGAGTTGGACACATACCAAGTTTAGCTCAGTTCTGGGCATCTTTGAAATACCTATACAAACTTGATCCTACATAGTAACTTGCATCTTTGAATGAGAATGTGCCTCCTTACAGCAACGTGCTATATGTTCTGAATGCCCGAATTGGGAATCTGTGTCAAAACTTTGTTAGGAATTATGTGATCCTTACTAGCTGGAAGTAAGGGAGATGGGGCATGAAGTTATTTCTAGGAGTTGGACACATACCAAGTTTAGCTCAGTTCTGGGCATCTTTGAAATACCTATACAAACTTGTTCCTACATAGTAACTTGCAACTTTGAATGAGAATGTGCTTGCTTACAGCAACGTGCTATATGTTCTGAATGCCCGAATTGGGAATCTGTGTCAAAACTTTGTTAGGAATTATGTGATCCTTACTAGCTTGAAGTAAGGGAGATGGGGCATGAAGTTATTTCTATGAGTTGGACACATACCAAGTTTAGCTCAGTTCTGGGCATCTTTGAAATACCTATACAAACTTGTTCCTACATAGTAACTTGCAACTTTGAATGAGAATGTGCTTGCTTGCAGCAACGTGCTATATGTTCTGAATGCCCGAATTGGGAATCTGTGTCAAAACTTTGTTAGGAATTATGTGATCCTTACTAGCTGGAAGTAAGGGAGATGGGGCATGAAGTTATTTCTTGGAGTTGGAGACATACCAAGTTTAGCTCAGTTCTGGGCATCTTTGAAATACCTATACAAACTTATTCCTACATAGTAACTTGCATCTTTGAATGACAATGTGCTTGCTTACAGCAACGTGCTATATGTTCTGAATGCCCGAATTGGCAATCTGTGTCAAAACTTTGTTAGGAATTATGTGATCCTTACTAGCTGGAAGTAAGGGAGATGGGGCATGAAGTTATTTCTAGGAGGTGGACACATACCAAGTTTAGCTCAGTTCTGGGCATCTTTGAAATACCTATACAAACTTGTTCCTACATAGTAACTTGCAACTTTGAATGAGAATGTGCTTGCTTACAGCAACGTGCTATATGTTCTGAATGCCCGAATTGGGAATCTGTGTCAAAACTTTGTTAGGAATTATGTGATCCTTACTTGCTGGAAGTAAGGGAGATGGGGCATGAAGTTATTTCTTGGAGTTGGAGACATACCAAGTTTAGCTCAGTTCTGGGCATCTTTGAAATACCTATACAAACTTGTTCCTACATAGTAACTTGCATCTTTGAATGAGAATGTGCTTGCTTACAGCAACGTGCTATATGTTCTGAATGCCCGAATTGGCAATCTGTGTCAAAACTTTGTTAGGAATTATGTGATCCTTACTAGCTTGAAGTAAGGGAGATGGGGCATGAAGTTATTTCTAGGAGTTGGACACATACCAAGTTTAGCTCAGTTCTGGGCATCTTTGAAATACCTATACAAACTTGTTCCTACATAGTAACTTGCATCTTTGAATGAGAATGTGCTTGCTTACAGCAACGTGCTATATGTTCTGAATGCCCGAATTGGGAATCTGTGTCAAAACTTTGTTAGGAATTATGTGATCCTTACTAGCTGGAAGTAAGGGAGATGGGGCATGAAGTTATTTCTAGGAGTTGGACACATACCAAGTTTAGCTCAGTTCTGGGCATCTTTGAAATGCCTATACAAACTTGATCCTACATAGTAACTTGCATCTTTGAATGAGAATGTGCCTGCTTACAGCAATGTGCTATATGTTCTGAATGCCCGAATTGGGAATCTGTGTCAAAACTTTGTTAGGAATTATGTGATCCTTACTAGCTGGAAGTAAGGGAGATGGGGCATGAAGTTATTTCTAGGAGTTGGACACATACCAAGTTTAGCTCAGTTCTGGGCATCTTTGAAATACCTATACAAACTTGTTCCTACATAGTAACTTGCATCTTTGAATGAGAATGTGCTTGCTTACAGCAACGTGCTATATGTTCTGAATGCCCGAATTGGGAATCTGTGTCAAAACTTTGTTAGGAATTATGTGATCCTTACTAGCTTGAAGTAAGGGAGATGGGGCATGAAGTTATTTCTATGAGTTGGACACATACCAAGTTTAGCTCAGTTCTGGGCATCTTTGAAATACCTATACAAACTTGTTCCTACATAGTAACTTGCAACTTTGAATGAGAATGTGCTTGCTTGCAGCAACGTGCTATATGTTCTGAATGCCCGAATTGGGAATCTGTGTCAAAACTTTGTTAGGAATTATGTGATCCTTACTAGCTGGAAGTAAGGGAGATGGGGCATGAAGTTATTTCTTGGAGTTGGAGACATACCAAGTTTAGCTCAGTAATGGGCATCTTTGAAATACCTATACAAACTTATTCCTACATAGTAACTTGCATCTTTGAATGACAATGTGCTTGCTTACAGCAACGTGCTATATGTTCTGAATGCCCGAATTGGGAATCTGTGTCAAAACTTTGTTAGGAATTATGTGATCCTTACTAGCTGGAAGTAAGGGAGATGGGGCATGAAGTTATTTCTAGGAGTTGGACACATACCAAGTTTAGCTCAGTTCTGGGCATCTTTGAAATACCTATACAAACTTGTTCCTACATAGTAACTTGCATCTTTGAATGAGAATGTGCTTGCTTACAGCAACGTGCTATATGTTCTGAATGCCCGAATTGGGAATCTGTGTCAAAACTTTGTTAGGAATTATGTGATCCTTACTAGCTGGAAGTAAGGGAGATGGGGCATAAAGTTATTTCTAGGAGTTGGACACATAGCAAGTTTAGCTCAGTTCTGGGCATCTTTGAAATACCTATACAAACTTGTTCCTACATAGTAACTTGCAACTTTGAATGAGAATGTGCTTGCTTACAGCAACGTGCTATATGTTCTGAATGCCCGAATTGGGAATCTGTGTCAAAACTTTGTTAGGAATTATGTGATCCTTACTTGCTGGAAGTAAGGGAGATGGGGCATGAAGTTATTTCTAGGAGTTGGACACATACCAAGTTTAGCTCAGTTCTGGGCATCTTTGAAATACCTATACAAACTTGTTCCCACATAGTAACTTGCATCTTTGAATGAGAATGTGCTTGCTTACAGCAACGTGCTATATGTTCTGAATGCCCGAATTGGCAATCTGTGTCAAAACTTTGTTAGGAATTATGTGATCCTTACTAGCTGGAAGTAAGGGAGATGGGGCATGAAGTTATTTCTAGGAGTTGGACACATACCAAGTTTAGCTCAGTTCTGGGCATCTTTGAAATACCTATACAAACTTGTTCCTACATAGTAACTTGCATCTTTGAATGAGAATGTGCTTGCTTACAGCAACGTGCTATATGTTCTGAATGCCCGAATTGGGAATCTGTGTCAAAACTTTGTTAGGAATTATGTGATCCTTACTAGCTGGAAGTAAGGGAAATGGGGCATGAAGTTATTTCTAGGAGTTGGACACATACCAAGTTTAGCTCAGTTCTGGGCATCTTTGAAATACCTATACAAACTTGATCCTACATAGTAACTTGCATCTTTGAATGAGAATGTGCCTGCTTACAGCAACGTGCTATATGTTCTGAATGCCCGAATTGGGAATCTGTGTCAAAACTTTGTTAGGAATTATGTGATCCTTACTAGCTGGAAGTAAGGGAGATGGGGCATGAAGTTATTTCTAGGAGTTGGACACATACCAAGTTTAGCTCAGTTCTGGGCATCTTTGAAATACCTATACAAACTTGTTCCTACATAGTAACTTGCAACTTTGAATGAGAATGTGCTTGCTTACAGCAACGTGCTATATGTTCTGAATGCCCGAATTGGGAATCTGTGTCAAAACTTTGTTAGGAATTATGTGATCCTTACTAGCTTGAAGTAAGGGAGATGGGGCATGAAGTTATTTCTATGAGTTGGACACATACCAAGTTTAGCTCAGTTCTGGGCATCTTTGAAATACCTATACAAACTTGTTCCTACATAGTAACTTGCAACTTTGAATGAGAATGTGCTTGCTTGCAGCAACGTGCTATATGTTCTGAATGCCCGAATTGGGAATCTGTGTCAAAACTTTGTTAGGAATTATGTGATCCTTACTAGCTGGAAGTAAGGGAGATGGGGCATGAAGTTATTTCTTGGAGTTGGAGACATACCAAGTTTAGCTCAGTAATGGGCATCTTTGAAATACCTATACAAACTTATTCCTACATAGTAACTTGCATCTTTGAATGACAATGTGCTTGCTTACAGCAACGTGCTATATGTTCTGAATGCCCGAATTGGGAATCTGTGTCAAAACTTTGTTAGGAATTATGTGATCCTTACTAGCTGGTAGTAAGGGAGATGGGGCATGAAGTTATTTCTAGGAGTTGGACACATACCAAGTTTAGCTCAGTTCTGGGCATCTTTGAAATACCTATACAAACTTGATAATACATAGTAACTTGCATCTTTGAATGAGAATGTGCCTGCTTACAGCAACGTGCTATATGTTCTGAATGCCCGAATTGGGAATCTGTGTCAAAACTTTGTTAGGAATTATGTGATCCTTACTAGCTGGAAGTAAGGGAGATGGGGCATGATGTTATTTCTAGGAGTTGGACACATACCAAGTTTAGCTCAGTTCTGGGCATCTTTGAAATACCTATACAAACTTGTTCCTACATAGTAACTTGCAACTTTGAATGAGAATGTGCTTGCTTACAGCAACGTGCTATATGTTCTGAATGCCCGAATTGGGAATCTGTGTCAAAACTTTGTTAGGAATTATGTGATCCTTACTAGCTTGAAGTAAGGGAGATGGGGCATGAAGTTATTTCTATTAGTTGGACACATACCAAGTTTAGCTCAGGTCTGGGCATCTTTGAAATACCTATACAAACTTGTTCCTACATAGTAACTTGCAACTTTGAATGAGAATGTGCTTGCTTACAGCAACGTGCTATATGTTCTGAATGCCCGAATTGGGAATCTGTGTCAAAACTTTGTTAGGAATTATGTGATCCTTACTAGCTGGAAGTAAGGGAGATGGGGCATGAAGTTATTTCTTGGAGTTGGAGACATACCAAGTTTAGCTCAGTTCTGGGCATCTTTGAAATACCTATGCAAACTTGTTCCTACATAGTAACTTGCAACTTTGAATGAGAATGTGCTTGCTTGCAGCAACGTGCTATATGTTCTGAATGCCCGATTTGGGAATCTGTGTCAAAACTTTGTTACGAATTATGTGATCCTTACTAGCTGGAAGTAAGGGAGATGGAGCATGAAGTTATTTCTAGGAGTTGGACACATACCAAGTTTAGCTCAGTTCTGGGCATCTTTGAAATACCTATACAAACTTGTTCCTACATAGTAACTTGCATCTTTGAATGAGAATGTGCTTGCTTGCAGCAACGTGCTATATGTTCTGAATACCCGAATTGGCAATCTGTGTCAAAACTTTGTTAGGAATTATGTGATCCTTACTAGCTGAGAAGTAAGGGAGATGGGGCATGAAGTTATTTCTAGGAGTTGGACACATACCAAGTTTAGCTCAGTTCTGGGCATCTTTGAAATACCTATACAAACTTGTTCCTACATAGTAACTTGCCACTTTGAATGAGAATGTGCTTGCTTACAGCAACGTGCTATATGTTCTGAATGCCCGAATTGGGAATCTGTGTCAAAACTTTGTTAGGAATTATGTGATCCTTACTAGCTGGAAGTAAGGGAGATGGGGCATGAAGTTATTTCTAGGAGTTGGACACATACCAAGTTTAGCTCAGTTCTGGGCATCTTTGAAATACCTATACAAACTTGTTCCTACATAGTAACTTGCAACTTTGAATGAGAATGTGCTTGCTTACAGCAACGTGCTATATGTTCTGAATGCCCGAATTGGGAATCTGTGTCAAAACTTTGTTAGGAATTATGTGATCCTTACTAGCTGGAAGTAAGGGAGATGGGGCATGAAGTTATTTCTTGGAGTTGGAGACATACCAAGTTTAGCTCAGTTCTGGGCATCTTTGAAATACCTATACAAACTTGTTCCTACATAGTAACTTGCATCTTTGAATGAGAATGTGCTTGCTTACATCAACGTGCTATATGTTCTGAATGCCCGAATTGGCAATCTGTGTCAAAACTTTGTTAGGAATTATGTGATCCTTACTAGCTGGAAGTAAGGGAGATGGGGCATGAAGTTATTTCTAGGAGTTGGACACATACCAAGTTTAGCTCAGTTCTGGGCATCTTTGAAATACCTATACAAACTTGTTCCTACATAGTAACTTGCATCTTTGAATGAGAATCTGCTTGGTTACAGCACGTGCTATATGTTCTGAATGCCCGAATTGGGAATCTGTGTCAAAACTTTGTTAGGAATTATGTGATCCTTAATAGCTGGAAGTAAGGGAGATGGGGCATGAAGTTATTTCTAGGAGTTGGACACATACCAAGTTTAGCTCAGTTCTGGGCATCTTTGAAATACCTATACAAACTTGTTCCCACATAGTAACTTGCATCTTTGAATGAGAATGTGCTTGCTTACAGCAACGTGCTATATGTTCTGAATGCCCGAATTGGCAATCTGTGTCAAAACTTTGTTAGGAATTATCTGATCCTTACTAGCTGGAAGTAAGGGAGATGGGGCATGAAGTTATTTCTAGGAGTTGGACACATACCAAGTTTAGCTCAGTTCTGGGCATCTTTGAAATACCTATACAAACTTGTTCCCACATAGTAACTTGCATCTTTGAATGAGAATGTGCTTGATTACAGCAACGTGCTATATGTTCTGAATGCCCGAATTGGCAATCTGTGTCAAAACTTTGTTAGGAATTATGTGATCCTTACAAGCTGGAAGTAAGGGAGATGGGGCATGAAGTTATTTCTAGGAGTTGGACACATACCAAGTTTAGCTCAGTTCTGGGCATCTTTGAAACACCTATACAAACTTGTTGCTACATAGTAACTTGCATCATTAATGAGAATGTGCTTGCTTACAGCAACGTGCTATATGTTCTGAATGCCCGAATTGGGAATCTCTGTCAAAACTTTGTTAGGAATTATGTGATCCTTACTAGCTGGAAGTAAGGGAGATGGGGCATGAAGTTATTTCTAGGAGTTGGACACATACCAAGTTTAGCTCAGTTCTGGGCATCTTTGAAATACCTATACAAACTTGTTCCTACATAGTAACTTGCAACTTTGAATGAGAATGTGCTTGCTTACAGCAACGTGCTATATGTTCTGAATGCCCGAATTGGGAATCTCTGTCAAAACTTTGTTAGGAATTATGTGATCCTTACTAGCTGGAAGTAAGGGAGATGGGGCATGAAGTTATTTCTAGGAGTTGGACACATACCAAGTTTAGCTCAGTTCTGGGCATCTTTGAAATACCTATACAAACTTGTTTCTACATAGTAACTTGCATCTTTTAATGAGAATGTGCTTGCTTACAGCAACGTGCTATATGTTCTGAATGCCCGAATTGGGAATCTGTGTCAAAACTTTGTTAGGAATTATGTGATCCTTATTAGCTGGAAGTAAGGGAGATGGGGCATGAAGGTATTTCTAGGAGTTGGACACATACCAAGTTTAGCTCAGTTCTGGGCATCTTTGAAATACCTATACAAACTTGTTCCTACATAGTAACTTGCATCTTTGAATGAGAATGTGCTTGCTTACAGCAACGTGCTATATGTTCTGAATGCCCGAATTGGGAATCTGTGTCAAAATTTGTTAGGAATTATGTGATCCTTACTAGCTGGAAGTAAGGGAGATGGGGCATGAAGTTATTTCTAGGAGTTGGACACATACCAAGTTTAGCTCAGTTCTGGGCATCTTTGAAATACCTATACAAACTTCTTCCTACATAGTAACTTGCAACTTTGAATGAGAATGTGCTTGCTTACAGCAACGTGCTATATGTTCTGAATGCCCGAATTGGGAATCTGTGTCAAAACTTTGTTAGGAATTATGTGATCCTTACTAGCTGGAAGTAAGGGAGATGGGGCATGAAGTTATTTCTAGGAGTTGGACACATACCAAGTTTAGCTCAGTTCTGGGCATCTTTGAAATACCTATACAAACTTGTTCCTACCTAGTAACTTGCATCTTTGAATGAGAATGTGCTTGCTTACAGCAACGTGCTATATGTTCTGAATGCCCGAATTGGGAATCTGTGTCAAAACTTTGTTAGGAATTATGTGATCCTTACTAGCTGGAAGTAAGGGAGATGGGGCCTGAAGTTATTTCTAGGAGTTGGACACAGACCAAGTTTAGCTCAGTTCTGGGCATCTTTGAAATACCTATACAAACTTGTTCCTACATAGTAACTTGCAACTTTGAATGAGAATGTGCTTGCTTACAGCAACGTGCTATATGTTCTGAATGCCCGAATTGGGAATCTGTGTCAAAACTTTGTTACGAATTATGTGATCCTTACTAGCTGGAAGTAAGGGAGATGGGGCATGAAGTTATTTCTTGGAGTTGGAGACATACCAAGTTTAGCTCAGTTCTGGGCATCTTTGAAATACCTATACAAACTTGTTCCTACATAGTAACTTGCATCTTTGAATGAGAATGTGCTTGCTTACAGCAACGTGCTATATGTTCTGAATGCCCGAATTGGCAATCTGTGTCTAAACTTTGTTAGGAATTATGTGATCCTTACTAGCTGGAAGTAAGGGAGATGGGGCATGAAGTTATTTCTAGGAGTTGGACACATACCAAGTTTAGCTCAGTTCTGTGCATCTTTGAAATACCTATACAAACTTGTTCCTACATAGTAACTTGCATCTTTGAATGAGAATGTGCCTGCTTACAGCAACGTGCTATATGTTCTGAATGCCCGAATTGGGAATCTGTGTCAAAACTTTGTTAGGAATTATGTGATCCTTACTAGCTGGAAGTAAGGGAGATGGGGCATGAAGTTATTTCTAGGAGTTGGACACATACCAAGTTTAGCTCAGTTCTGGGCATCTTTGAAATACCTATACAAACTTGATCCTACATAGTAACTTGCATCTTTGAATGAGAATGTGCCTGCTTACAGCAATGTGCTATATGTTCTGAATGCCCGAATTGGGAATCTGTGTCAAAACTTTGTTAGGAATTATGTGATCCTTACTAGCTGGAAGTAAGGGAGATGGGGCATGAAGTTATTTCTTGGAGTTGGAGACATACCAAGTTTAGCTCAGTTCTGGGCATCTTTGTAATACCTATACAAACTTGTTCCTACATAGTAACTTCCAACTTTGAATGAGAATGTGCTTGCTTGCAGCAACGTGCTATATGTTCTGAATGCCCGATTTGGGAATCTGTGTCAAAACTTTGTTAGGAATTATGTGATCCTTACTAGCTGGAAGTAAGGGAGATGGAGCATGAAGTTATTTCTAGGAGTTGGACACATACCAAGTTTAGCTCAGTTCTGGGCATCTTTGAAATACCTATACAAACTTGTTCCTACATAGTAACTTGCATCTTTGAATGATAATCTGCTTGCTTACAGCAACGTGCTATATGTTCTGAATGCCCGAATTGGGAATCTGTGTCAAAACTTTGTTAGGAATTATGTGATCCTTACTAGCTGAGAAGTAAGGGAGATGGGGCATGAAGTTATTTCTAGGAGTTGGACACATACCAAGTTTAGCTCAGTTCTGGGCATCTTTGAAATACCTATACAAACTTGTTCCTACATAGTAACTTGCCACTTTGAATGAGAATGTGCTTGCTTACAGCAACGTGCTATATGTTCTGAATGCCCGAATTGGGAATCTGTGTCAAAACTTTGTTAGGAATTATGTGATCCTTACTAGCTGGAAGTAAGGGAGATGGGGCATGAAGTTATTTCTAGGAGTTGGACACATACCAAGTTTAGCTCAGTTCTGGGCATCTTTGAAATACCTATACAAACTTGTTGCTACATAGTAACTTGCATCATTAATGAGAATCTGCTTGCTTACAGCAACGTGCTATATGTTCTGAATGCCCGAATTGGGAATCTGTGTCAAAATTTGTTAGGAATTATGTGATCCTTACTAGCTGGAAGTAAGGGAGATGGAGCATGAAGTTATTTCTAGGAGTTGGACACATACCAAGTTTAGCTCAGTTCTGGGCATCTTTGAAATACCTATACAAACTTGTTCCTACATAGTAACTTGCAACTTTGAATGAGAATGTGCTTGCTTACAGCAACGTGCTATATGTTCTGAATGCCCGAATTGGGAATCTGTGTCAAAACTTTGTTAGGAATTATGTGATCCTTACTAGCTGGAAGTAAGGGAGATGGGGCATGAAGTTATTTCTAGGAGTTGGACACATACCAAGTTTAGCTCAGTTCTGGGCATCTTTGAAATACCTATACAAACTTGTTCCTACCTAGTAACTTGCATCTTTGAATGAGAATGTGCTTGCTTACAGCAACGTGCTATATGTTCTGAATGCCCGAATTGGGAATCTGTGTCAAAACTTTGTTAGGAATTATGTGATCCTTACTAGCTGGAAGTAAGGGAGATGGGGCATGAAGTTATTTCTAGGAGTTGGACACAGACCAAGTTTAGCTCAGTTCTGGGCATCTTTGAAATACCTATACAAACTTGTTCCTACATAGTAACTTGCAACTTTGAATGAGAATGTGCTTGCTTACTGCAACGTGCTATATGTTCTGAATGCCCGAATTGGGAATCTGTGTCAAAACTTTGTTACGAATTATGTGATCCTTACTAGCTGGAAGTAAGGGAGATGGGGCATGAAGTTATTTCTTGGAGTTGGAGACATAGCAAGTTTAGCTCAGTTCTGGGCATCTTTGAAATACCTATACAAACTTGTTCCTACATAGTAACTTGCATCTTTGAATGAGAATGTGCCTGCTTACAGCAACGTGCTATATGTTCTGAATGCCCGAATTGGCAATCTGTGTCAAAACTTTGTTAGGAATTATGTGATCCTTACTAGCTGGAAGTAAGGGAGATGGGGCATGAAGTTATTTCTAGGAGTTGGACACATACCAAGTTTAGCTCAGTTCTGGGCATCTTTGAAATACCTATACAAACTTGTTCCTACATAGTAACTTGCATCTTTGAATGAGAATGTGCCTGCTTACAGCAACGTGCTATATGTTCTGAATGCCCGAATTGGGAATCTGTGTCAAAACTTTGTTAGGAATTATGTGATCCTTACTAGCTGGAAGTAAGGGAGATGGGGCATGAAGTTATTTCTACGAGTTGGACACATACCAAGTTTAGCTCAGTTCTGGGCATCTTTGAAATACCTATACAAACTTGATCCTACATAGTAACTTGCATCTTTGAATGAGAATGTGCCTGCTTACAGCAATGTGCTATATGTTCTGAATTCCCGAATTGGGAATCTGTGTCAAAACTTTGTTAGGAATTATGTGATCCTTACTAGCTGGACGTAAGGGAGATGGGGCATGAAGTTATTTCTAGGAGTTGGACACATACCAAGTTTAGCTCAGTTCTGGGCATCTTTGAAATACCTATACAAACTTGTTCCTACATAGTAACTTGCAACTTTGAATGAGAATGTGCTTGCTTACAGCAAGGTGCTATATGTTCTGAACGCCCGAATTGGGAATCTGTGTCAAAACTTTGTTAGGAATTATGTGATCCTTACTAGCTTGAAGTAAGGGAGATGGGGCATGAAGTTATTTCTATGAGTTGGACACATACCAAGTTTAGCTCAGTTCTGGGCATCTTTGAAACACCTATACAAACTTGTTCCTACATAGTAACTTGCAACTTTGAATGAGAATGTGCTTGCTTACAGCAACGTGCTATATGTTCTGAATGCCCGAATTGGGAATCTGTGTCAAAACTTTGTTAGGAATTATGTGATCCTTACTAGCTGGAAGTAAGGGAGATGGGGCATGAAGTTATTTCTTGGAGTTGGAGACATACCAAGTTTAGCTCAGTTCTGGGCATCTTTGAAATACCTATACAAACTTATTCTTACATAGTAACTTGCATCTTTGAATGACAATGTGCTTGCTAACAGCAACGTGCTATATGTTCTGAATGCCCGAATTGGCAATCTGTGTCAAAACTTTGTTAGGAATTATGTGATCCTTACTAGCTGGAAGTAAGGGAGATGGGGCATGAAGTTATTTCTAGGAGTTGGACACATACCAAGTTTAGCTCAGTTCTGGGCATCTTTGAAATACCTATACAAACTTGTTCCTACATAGTAACTTGCATCTTTGAATGAGAATGTGCTTGCTTACAGCAACGTGCTATATGTTCTGAATGCCCGAATTGGGAATCTGTGTCAAAACTTTGTTAGGAATTATGTGATCCTTACTAGCTGGAAGTAAGGGAGATGGGGCATGAAGTTATTTGTAGGAGTTGGACACATACAAAGTTTAGCTCAGTTCTGGGCATCTTTGAAATACCTATACAAACTTGATCCTACATAGTAACTTGCATCTTTGAATGAGAATGTGCCTGCTTACAGCAACGTGCTATATGTTCTGAATGCCCGAATTGGGAATCTGTGTCAAAACTTTGTTAGGAAATATGTGATCCTTACTAGCTGGAAGTAAGGGAGATGGGGCATGATGTTATTTCTAGGAGTTGGACACATACCAAGTTTAGCTCAGTTCTGGGCATCTTTGAAATACCTATACAAACTTGTTCCTACATAGTAACTTGCATCTTTGAATGAGAATCTGCTTGCTTACAGCAACGTGCTATATGTTCTGAATGCCCGAATTGGCAATCTGTGTCAAAACTTTGTTAGGAATTATGTGATCCTTACTAGCTGAGAAATAAGGGAGATGGGGCATGAAGTTATTTCTAGGAGTTGGACACATACCAAGTTTAGCTCAGTTCTGGGCATCTTTGAAATACCTATACAAACTTGTTCCTACATAGTAACTTGCCACTTTGAATGAGAATGTGCTTGCTTACAGCAACGTGCTATATGTTCTGAATGCCCGAATTGGGAATCTGTGTCAAAACTTTGTTAGGAATTATGTGATCCTTACTAGCTGGAAGTAAGGGAGATGGGGCATGAAGTTATTTCTAGGAGTTGGACACATACCAAGTTTAGCTCAGTTCTGGGCATCTTTGAAATACCTATACAAACTTGTTCCTACATAGTAACTTGCAACTTTGAATGAGAATGTGCTTGCTTACAGCAACGTGCTATATGTTCTGAATGCCCGAATTTGGAATCTGTGTCAAAACTTTGTTAGGAATTATGTGATCCTTACTAGCTGGAAGTAAGGGAGATGGGGCATGAAGTTATTTCTTGGAGTTGGAGACATACCAAGTTTAGCTCAGTTCTGGGCATCTTTGAAATACCTATACAAACTTGTTCCTACATAGTAACTTGCATCTTTGAATGAGAATGTGCTTGCTTACATCAACGTGCTATATGTTCTGAATGCCCGAATTGGCAATCTGTGTCAAAACTTTGTTAGGAATTATGTGATCCTTACTAGCTGGAAGTAAGGGAGATGGGGCATGAAGTTATTTCTAGGAGTTGGACACATACCAAGTTTAGCTCACTTCTGGGCATCTTTGAAATACCTATACAAACTTGTTCCTACATAGTAACTTGCATCTTTGAATGAGAATCTGCTTGCTTACAGCACGTGCTATATGTTCTGAATGCCCGAATTGGGAATCTGTGTCAAAACTTTGTTAGGAATTATGTGATCCTTACTAGCTGGAAGTAAGGGAGATGGGGCATGAAGTTATTTCTAGGAGTTGGACACATACCAAGTTTAGCTCAGTTCTGGGCATCTTTGAAACACCTATACAAACTTGTTCCTACATAGTAACTTGCAAATTTGAATGAAAATGTGCTTGCTTACAGCAACGTGCTATATGTTCTGAATGCCCGAATTGGGAATCTGTGTCAAAACTTTGTTAGGAATTATGTGATCCTTACTAGCTGGACGTAAGGGAGATGGGGCATGAAGTTATTTCTAGGAGTTGGACACATACCAAGTTTAGCTCAGTTCTGGGCATCTTTGAAATACCTATACAAACTTGTTCCTACATAGTAACTTGCAACTTTGAATGAAAATGTGCTTGCTTACAGCAAGGTGCTATATGTTCTGAACGCCCGAATTGGGAATCTGTGTCAAAACTTTGTTAGGAATTATGTGATCCTTACTAGCTTGAAGTAAGGGAGATGGGGCATGAAGTTATTTCTATGAGTTGGACACATACCAAGTTTAGCTCAGTTCTGGACATCTTTGAAACACCTATACAAACTTGTTCCTACATAGTAACTTGCAACTTTGAATGAGAATGTGCTTGCTTACAGCAACGTGCTATATGTTCTGAATGCCCGAATTGGGAATCTGTGTCAAAACTTTGTTAGGAATTATGTGATCCTTACTAGCTGGAAGTAAGGGAGATGGGGCATGAAGTTATTTCTTGGAGTTGGAGACATACCAAGTTTAGCTCAGTTCTGGGCATCTTTGAAATACCTATACAAACTTATTCTTACATAGTAACTTGCATCTTTGAATGACAATGTGCTTGCTAACAGCAACGTGCTATATGTTCTGAATGCCCGAATTGGCAATCTGTGTCAAAACTTTGTTAGGAATTATGTGATCCTTACTAGCTGGAAGTAAGGGAGATGGGGCATGAAGTTATTTCTAGGAGTTGGACACATACCAAGTTTAGCTCAGTTCTGGGCATCTTTGAAATACCTATACAAACTTGTTCCTACATAGTAACTTGCATCTTTGAATGAGAATGTGCTTGCTTACAGCAACGTGCTATATGTTCTGAATGCCCGAATTGGGAATCTGTGTCAAAACTTTGTTAGGAATTATGTGATCCTTACTAGCTGGAAGTAAGGGAGATGGGGCATGAAGTTATTTGTAGGAGTTGGACACATACAAAGTTTAGCTCAGTTCTGGGCATCTTTGAAATACCTATACAAACTTGATCCTACATAGTAACTTGCATCTTTGAATGAGAATGTGCCTGCTTACAGCAACGTGCTATATGTTCTGAATGCCCGAATTGGGAATCTGTGTCAAAACTTTGTTAGGAATTATGTGATCCTTACTAGCTGGAAGTAAGGGAGATGGGGCATGATGTTATTTCTAGGAGTTGGACACATACCAAGTTTAGCTCAGTTCTGGGCATCTTTGAAATACCTATACAAACTTGTTCCTACATAGTAACTTGCATCTTTGAATGAGAATCTGCTTGCTTACAGCAACGTGCTATATGTTCTGAATGCCCGAATTGGCAATCTGTGTCAAAACTTTGTTAGGAATTATGTGATCCTTACTAGCTGAGAAATAAGGGAGATGGGGCATGAAGTTATTTCTAGGAGTTGGACACATACCAAGTTTAGCTCAGTTCTGGGCATCTTTGAAATACCTATACAAACTTGTTCCTACATAGTAACTTGCCACTTTGAATGAGAATGTGCTTGCTTACAGCAACGTGCTATATGTTCTGAATGCCCGAATTGGGAATCTGTGTCAAAACTTTGTTAGGAATTATGTGATCCTTACTAGCTGGAAGTAAGGGAGATGGGGCATGAAGTTATTTCTAGGAGTTGGACACATACCAAGTTTAGCTCAGTTCTGGGCATCTTTGAAATACCTATACAAACTTGTTCCTACATAGTAACTTGCAACTTTGAATGAGAATGTGCTTGCTTACAGCAACGTGCTATATGTTCTGAATGCCCGAATTTGGAATCTGTGTCAAAACTTTGTTAGGAATTATGTGGTCCTTACTAGCTGGAAGTAAGGGAGATGGGGCATGAAGTTATTTCTTGGAGTTGGAGACATACCAAGTTTAGCTCAGTTCTGGGCATCTTTGAAATACCTATACAAACTTGTTCCTACATAGTAACTTGCATCTTTGAATGAGAATGTGCTTGCTTACATCAACGTGCTATATGTTCTGAATGCCCGAATTGGCAATCTGTGTCAAAACTTTGTTAGGAATTATGTGATCCTTACTAGCTGGAAGTAAGGGAGATGGGGCATGAAGTTATTTCTAGGAGTTGGACACATACCAAGTTTAGCTCACTTCTGGGCATCTTTGAAATACCTATACAAACTTGTTCCTACATAGTAACTTGCATCTTTGAATGAGAATCTGCTTGCTTACAGCACGTGCTATATGTTCTGAATGCCCGAATTGGGAATCTGTGTCAAAACTTTGTTAGGAATTATGTGATCCTTACTAGCTGGAAGTAAGGGAGATGGGTCATGAAGTTATTTCTAGGAGTTGGACACATACCAAGTTTAGCTCAGTTCTGGGCATCTTTGAAATACCTATACAAACTTGTTCCTACATAGTAACTTGCAAATTTGAATGAAAATGTGCTTCCTTACAGCAACGTGCTATATGTTCTGAATGCCCGAATTGGGAATCTGTGTCAAAACTTTGTTAGGAATTATATGATCCTTACTAGCTGGAAGTAAGGAAGATGGGGCATGAAGTTATTTCTAGGAGTTGGACACATACCAAGTATAGCTCAGTTCTGGGCATCTTTGAAATACCTATACAAACTTGTTCCTACATAGTAACTTGCAACTTTGAATGAAAATGTGCTTGCTTACAGCAACGTGCTATGTGTTCTGAATGCCCGAATTGGGAATCTGTGTCAAAACTTTGTTAGGAATTATGTGATCCTTACTAGCTGGAAGTAAGGGAGATGGGGCATGAAGTTATTTCTAGGAGTTGGACACATACCAAGTTTAGCTCAGTTCTGTGCATCTTTGAAATACCTATACAAACTTGTTCCTACATAGTAACTTGCATCTTTGAATGAGAATGTGCTTGCTTACAGCAACGTGCTATATGTTCTGAATGCCCGAATTGGCAATCTGTGTCAAAACTTTGTTAGGAATTATCTGATCCTTACTAGCTGGAAGTAAGGGAGATGGGGCATGAAGTTATTTCTAGGAGTTGGACACATACCAAGTTTAGCTCAGTTCTGGGCATCTTTGAAATACCTATACAAACTTGTTCCTACATAATAACTTGCATCTTTGAATGAGAATCTGCTTGCTTACAGCAACGTGCTATATGTTCTGAATGCCCGAATTGGCAATCTGTGTCAAAACTTTGTTAGGAATTATGTGATCCTTACTAGCTGGAAGTAAGGGAGATGGGGCATGAAGTTATTTCTAGGAGTTGGACACATACCAAGTTTAGCTCAGTTCTGGGCATCTTTGAAATACCTATACAAACTTGTTCCTACATAGTAACTTGCAACTTTGAATGAAAATGTGCTTGCATACAGCAACGTGCTATATGTTCTGAATGCCCGAATTGGGAATCTGTGTCAAAACTTTGTTAGGAATTATGTGATCCTTACTAGCTGGAAGTAAGGGAGATGGGGCATGAAGTTATTTCTAGGAGTTGGACACATACCAAGTTTAGCTCAGTTCTGGGCATCTTTGAAATACCTATACAAACTTGTTCCTACATAGTAACTTGCAACTTTGAATGAGAATGTGCTTGCTTACAGCAACGTGCTATATGTTCTGAATGCCCGAATTGGGAATCTGTGTCAAAACTTTGTTAGGAATTATGTGATCCTTAATAGCTGGAAGTAAGGGAGATGGGGCATGAAGTTATTTCTAGGAGTTGGACACATACCAAGTTTAGCTCAGTTCTGGGCATCTTTGAAATACCTATACAAACTTGTTCCTACATAGTAACTTGCATCTTTGAATGAGAATGTGCTTGCTTACAGCAACGTGCTATATGTTCTGAATGCCCGAATTGGCAATCTGTGTCAAAACTTTGTTAGGAATTATGTGATCCTTACTAGCTGGAAGTAAGGGAGATGGGGCATGAAGTTATTTCTAGGAGTTGGACACATACCAAGTTTAGCTCAGTTCTGGGCATCTTTGAAATACCTATACAAACTTGTTCCTACATAGTAACTTGCATCTTTGAATGAGAATGTGCTTGATTACAGCAACGTGCTATATGTTCTGAATGCCCGAATTGGGAATCTGTGTCAAAACTTTGTTAGGAATTATGTGATCCTTACTAGCTGGAAGTAAGGGAGATGGGGCATGAAGTTATTTCTAGGAGTTGGACACATACCAAGTTTAGCTCAGTTCTGGGCATCTTTGAAATACCTATACAAACTTGTTCCTACATAGTAACTTGCAACTTTGAATGAGAATGTGCTTGCTTACAGCAACGTGCTATATGTTCTGAATGCCCGAATTGGGAATCTCTGTCAAAACTTTGTTAGGAATTATGTGATCCTTACTAGCTGGAAGTAAGGGAGATGGGGCATGAAGTTATTTCTAGGAGTTGGACACATACCAAGTTTAGCTCAGTTCTGGGCATCTTTGAAATACCTATACAAACTTGTTTCTACATAGTAACTTGCATCTTTGAATGAGAATGTGCTTGCTTACAGCAACGTGCTATGTGTTCTGAATGCCCGAATTGGGAATCTGTGTCAAAACTTTGTTAGGAATTATGTGATCCTTATTAGCTGGAAGTAAGGGAGATGGGGCATGAAGTTATTTCTAGGAGTTGGACACATACCAAGTTTAGCTCAGTTCTGGGCATCTTTGAAATACCTATACAAACTTGTTCCTACATAGTAACTTGCATCTTTGAATGAGAATGTGCTTGCTTACAGCAACGTGCTATATGTTCTGAATGCCCGAATTGGGAATCTGTGTTAAAACTTTGTTAGGAATTATGTGATCCTTACTAGCTGGAAGTAAGGGAGATGGGGCATGAAGTTATTTCTAGGAGTTGGACACATACCAAGTTTAGCTCAGTTCTGGGCATCTTTGAAATACCTATACAAACTTGTTCCTACATAGTAACTTGCATCTTTGAATGAGAATGTGCTTGCTTACAGCAACGTGCTATATGTTCTGAATGCCCGAAGTGGCAATCTGTGTCAAAACTTTGTTAGGAATTATGTGATCCTTACTAGCTGGAAGTAAGGGAGATGGGGCATGAAGTTATTTCTAGGAGTTGGACACATACCAAGTTTAGCTCAGTTCTGGGCATCTTTGAAATACCTATACAAACTTGTTGCTACATAGTAACTTGCATCATTAATGAGAATCTGCTTGCTTACAGCAACGTGCTATATGTTCTGAATGCCCGAATTGGGAATCTGTGTCAAAATTTGTTAGGAATTATGTGATCCTTACTAGCTGGAAGTAAGGGAGATGGAGCATGAAGTTATTTCTAGGAGTTGGACACATACCAAGTTTAGCTCAGTTCTGGGCATCTTTGAAATACCTATACAAACTTGTTCCTACATAGTAACTTGCAACTTTGAATGAGAATGTGCTTGCTTACAGCAACGTGCTATATGTTCTGAATGCCCGAATTGGGAATCTGTGTCAAAACTTTGTTAGGAATTATGTGATCCTTACTAGCTGGAAGTAAGGGAGATGGGGCATGAAGTTATTTCTAGGAGTTGGACACATACCAAGTTTAGCTCAGTTCTGGGCATCTTTGAAATACCTATACAAACTTGTTCCTACCTAGTAACTTGCATCTTTGAATGAGAATGTGCTTGCTTACAGCAACGTGCTATATGTTCTGAATGCCCGAATTGGGAATCTGTGTCAAAACTTTGTTAGGAATTATGTGATCCTTACTAGCTGGAAGTAAGGGAGATGGGGCATGAAGTTATTTCTAGGAGTTGGACACAGACCAAGTTTAGCTCAGTTCTGGGCATCTTTGAAATACCTATACAAACTTGTTCCTACATAGTAACTTGCAACTTTGAATGAGAATGTGCTTGCTTACTGCAACGTGCTATATGTTCTGAATGCCCGAATTGGGAATCTGTGTCAAAACTTTGTTACGAATTATGTGATCCTTACTAGCTGGAAGTAAGGGAGATGGGGCATGAAGTTATTTCTTGGAGTTGGAGACATAGCAAGTTTAGCTCAGTTCTGGGCATCTTTGAAATACCTATACAAACTTGTTCCTACATAGTAACTTGCATCTTTGAATGAGAATGTGCCTGCTTACAGCAACGTGCTATATGTTCTGAATGCCCGAATTGGCAATCTGTGTCAAAACTTTGTTAGGAATTATGTGATCCTTACTAGCTGGAAGTAAGGGAGATGGGGCATGAAGTTATTTCTAGGAGTTGGACACATACCAAGTTTAGCTCAGTTCTGGGCATCTTTGAAATACCTATACAAACTTGTTCCTACATAGTAACTTGCATCTTTGAATGAGAATGTGCCTGCTTACAGCAACGTGCTATATGTTCTGAATGCCCGAATTGGGAATCTGTGTCAAAACTTTGTTAGGAATTATGTGATCCTTACTAGCTGGAAGTAAGGGAGATGGGGCATGAAGTTATTTCTACGAGTTGGACACATACCAAGTTTAGCTCAGTTCTGGGCATCTTTGAAATACCTATACAAACTTGATCCTACATAGTAACTTGCATCTTTGAATGAGAATGTGCCTGCTTACAGCAATGTGCTATATGTTCTGAATTCCCGAATTGGGAATCTGTGTCAAAACTTTGTTAGGAATTATGTGATCCTTACTAGCTGGACGTAAGGGAGATGGGGCATGAAGTTATTTCTAGGAGTTGGACACATACCAAGTTTAGCTCAGTTCTGGGCATCTTTGAAATACCTATACAAACTTGTTCCTACATAGTAACTTGCAACTTTGAATGAGAATGTGCTTGCTTACAGCAAGGTGCTATATGTTCTGAACGCCCGAATTGGGAATCTGTGTCAAAACTTTGTTAGGAATTATGTGATCCTTACTAGCTTGAAGTAAGGGAGATGGGGCATGAAGTTATTTCTATGAGTTGGACACATACCAAGTTTAGCTCAGTTCTGGGCATCTTTGAAACACCTATACAAACTTGTTCCTACATAGTAACTTGCAACTTTGAATGAGAATGTGCTTGCTTACAGCAACGTGCTATATGTTCTGAATGCCCGAATTGGGAATCTGTGTCAAAACTTTGTTAGGAATTATGTGATCCTTACTAGCTGGAAGTAAGGGAGATGGGGCATGAAGTTATTTCTTGGAGTTGGAGACATACCAAGTTTAGCTCAGTTCTGGGCATCTTTGAAATACCTATACAAACTTATTCTTACATAGTAACTTGCATCTTTGAATGACAATGTGCTTGCTAACAGCAACGTGCTATATGTTCTGAATGCCCGAATTGGCAATCTGTGTCAAAACTTTGTTAGGAATTATGTGATCCTTACTAGCTGGAAGTAAGGGAGATGGGGCATGAAGTTATTTCTAGGAGTTGGACACATACCAAGTTTAGCTCAGTTCTGGGCATCTTTGAAATACCTATACAAACTTGTTCCTACATAGTAACTTGCATCTTTGAATGAGAATGTGCTTGCTTACAGCAACGTGCTATATGTTCTGAATGCCCGAATTGGGAATCTGTGTCAAAACTTTGTTAGGAATTATGTGATCCTTACTAGCTGGAAGTAAGGGAGATGGGGCATGAAGTTATTTGTAGGAGTTGGACACATACAAAGTTTAGCTCAGTTCTGGGCATCTTTGAAATACCTATACAAACTTGATCCTACATAGTAACTTGCATCTTTGAATGAGAATGTGCCTGCTTACAGCAACGTGCTATATGTTCTGAATGCCCGAATTGGGAATCTGTGTCAAAACTTTGTTAGGAATTATGTGATCCTTACTAGCTGGAAGTAAGGGAGATGGGGCATGAAGTTATTTCTAGGAGTTGGACACATACCAAGTTTAGCTCAGTTCTGGGCATCTTTGAAATACCTATACAAACTTGTTCCTACATAGTAACTTGCAACTTTGAATGAGAATGTGCTTGCTTACAGCAACGTGCTATATGTTCTGAATGCCCGAATTTGGAATCTGTGTCAAAACTTTGTTAGGAATTATGTGATCCTTACTAGCTGGAAGTAAGGGAGATGGGGCATGAAGTTATTTCTTGGAGTTGGAGACATACCAAGTTTAGCTCAGTTCTGGGCATCTTTGAAATACCTATACAAACTTGTTCCTACATAGTAACTTGCATCTTTGAATGAGAATGTGCTTGCTTACATCAACGTGCTATATGTTCTGAATGCCCGAATTGGCAATCTGTGTCAAAACTTTGTTAGGAATTATGTGATCCTTACTAGCTGGAAGTAAGGGAGATGGGGCATGAAGTTATTTCTAGGAGTTGGACACATACCAAGTTTAGCTCACTTCTGGGCATCTTTGAAATACCTATACAAACTTGTTCCTACATAGTAACTTGCATCTTTGAATGAGAATCTGCTTGCTTACAGCACGTGCTATATGTTCTGAATGCCCGAATTGGGAATCTGTGTCAAAACTTTGTTAGGAATTATGTGATCCTTACTAGCTGGAAGTAAGGGAGATGGGGCATGAAGTTATTTCTAGGAGTTGGACACATACCAAGTTTAGCTCAGTTCTGGGCATCTTTGAAACACCTATACAAACTTGTTCCTACATAGTAACTTGCAAATTTGAATGAAAATGTGCTTGCTTACAGCAACGTGCTATATGTTCTGAATGCCCGAATTGGGAATCTGTGTCAAAACTTTGTTAGGAATTATGTGATCCTTACTAGCTGGAAGTAAGGGAGATGGGGCATGAAGTTATTTCTAGGAGTTGGACACATACCAAGTTTAGCTCAGTTCTGGGCATCTTTGAAATACCTATACAAACTTGTTCCTACCTAGTAACTTGCATCTTTGAATGAGAATGTGCTTGCTTACAGCAACGTGCTATATGTTCTGAATGCCCGAATTGGGAATCTGTGTCAAAACTTTGTTAGGAATTATGTGATCCTTACTAGCTGGAAGTAAGGGAGATGGGGCATGAAGTTATTTCTAGGAGTTGGACACAGACCAAGTTTAGCTCAGTTCTGGGCATCTTTGAAATACCTATACAAACTTGTTCCTACATAGTAACTTGCAACTTTGAATGAGAATGTGCTTGCTTACTGCAACGTGCTATATGTTCTGAATGCCCGAATTGGGAATCTGTGTCAAAACTTTGTTACGAATTATGTGATCCTTACTAGCTGGAAGTAAGGGAGATGGGGCATGAAGTTATTTCTTGGAGTTGGAGACATAGCAAGTTTAGCTCAGTTCTGGGCATCTTTGAAATACCTATACAAACTTGTTCCTACATAGTAACTTGCATCTTTGAATGAGAATGTGCCTGCTTACAGCAACGTGCTATATGTTCTGAATGCCCGAATTGGCAATCTGTGTCAAAACTTTGTTAGGAATTATGTGATCCTTACTAGCTGGAAGTAAGGGAGATGGGGCATGAAGTTATTTCTAGGAGTTGGACACATACCAAGTTTAGCTCAGTTCTGGGCATCTTTGAAATACCTATACAAACTTGTTCCTACATAGTAACTTGCATCTTTGAATGAGAATGTGCCTGCTTACAGCAACGTGCTATATGTTCTGAATGCCCGAATTGGGAATCTGTGTCAAAACTTTGTTAGGAATTATGTGATCCTTACTAGC
This sequence comes from Diceros bicornis minor, assembly GCF_020826845.1. Taxonomy (NCBI): domain Eukaryota; kingdom Metazoa; phylum Chordata; class Mammalia; order Perissodactyla; family Rhinocerotidae; genus Diceros; species Diceros bicornis. Next base: position 2,410,870 of record NC_080779.1, read on the forward strand.
TGGAAGTAAGGGAGATGGGGCATGAAGTTATTTCTACGAGTTGGACACATACCAAGTTTAGCTCAGTTCTGGGCATCTTTGAAATACCTATACAAACTTGATCCTACATAGTAACTTGCATCTTTGAATGAGAATGTGCCTGCTTACAGCAATGTGCTATATGTTCTGAATTCCCGAATTGGGAATCTGTGTCAAAACTTTGTTAGGAATTATGTGATCCTTACTAGCTGGACGTAAGGGAGATGGGGCATGAAGTTATTTCTAGGAGTTGGACACATACCAAGTTTAGCTCAGTTCTGGGCATCTTTGAAATACCTATACAAACTTGTTCCTACATAGTAACTTGCAACTTTGAATGAGAATGTGCTTGCTTACAGCAAGGTGCTATATGTTCTGAACGCCCGAATTGGGAATCTGTGTCAAAACTTTGTTAGGAATTATGTGATCCTTACTAGCTTGAAGTAAGGGAGATGGGGCATGAAGTTATTTCTATGAGTTGGACACATACCAAGTTTAGCTCAGTTCTGGGCATCTTTGAAACACCTATACAAACTTGTTCCTACATAGTAACTTGCAACTTTGAATGAGAATGTGCTTGCTTACAGCAACGTGCTATATGTTCTGAATGCCCGAATTGGGAATCTGTGTCAAAACTTTGTTAGGAATTATGTGATCCTTACTAGCTGGAAGTAAGGGAGATGGGGCATGAAGTTATTTCTTGGAGTTGGAGACATACCAAGTTTAGCTCAGTTCTGGGCATCTTTGAAATACCTATACAAACTTATTCTTACATAGTAACTTGCATCTTTGAATGACAATGTGCTTGCTAACAGCAACGTGCTATATGTTCTGAATGCCCGAATTGGCAATCTGTGTCAAAACTTTGTTAGGAATTATGTGATCCTTACTAGCTGGAAGTAAGGGAGATGGGGCATGAAGTTATTTCTAGGAGTTGGACACATACCAAGTTTAGCTCAGTTCTGGGCATCTTTGAAATACCTATACAAACTTGTTCCTACATAGTAACTTGCATCTTTGAATGAGAATGTGCTTGCTTACAGCAACGTGCTATATGTTCTGAATGCCCGAATTGGGAATCTGTGTCAAAACTTTGTTAGGAATTATGTGATCCTTACTAGCTGGAAGTAAGGGAGATGGGGCATGAAGTTATTTGTAGGAGTTGGACACATACAAAGTTTAGCTCAGTTCTGGGCATCTTTGAAATACCTATACAAACTTGATCCTACATAGTAACTTGCATCTTTGAATGAGAATGTGCCTGCTTACAGCAACGTGCTATATGTTCTGAATGCCCGAATTGGGAATCTGTGTCAAAACTTTGTTAGGAAATATGTGATCCTTACTAGCTGGAAGTAAGGGAGATGGGGCATGATGTTATTTCTAGGAGTTGGACACATACCAAGTTTAGCTCAGTTCTGGGCATCTTTGAAATACCTATACAAACTTGTTCCTACATAGTAACTTGCATCTTTGAATGAGAATCTGCTTGCTTACAGCAACGTGCTATATGTTCTGAATGCCCGAATTGGCAATCTGTGTCAAAACTTTGTTAGGAATTATGTGATCCTTACTAGCTGAGAAATAAGGGAGATGGGGCATGAAGTTATTTCTAGGAGTTGGACACATACCAAGTTTAGCTCAGTTCTGGGCATCTTTGAAATACCTATACAAACTTGTTCCTACATAGTAACTTGCCACTTTGAATGAGAATGTGCTTGCTTACAGCAACGTGCTATATGTTCTGAATGCCCGAATTGGGAATCTGTGTCAAAACTTTGTTAGGAATTATGTGATCCTTACTAGCTGGAAGTAAGGGAGATGGGGCATGAAGTTATTTCTAGGAGTTGGACACATACCAAGTTTAGCTCAGTTCTGGGCATCTTTGAAATACCTATACAAACTTGTTCCTACATAGTAACTTGCAACTTTGAATGAGAATGTGCTTGCTTACAGCAACGTGCTATATGTTCTGAATGCCCGAATTTGGAATCTGTGTCAAAACTTTGTTAGGAATTATGTGATCCTTACTAGCTGGAAGTAAGGGAGATGGGGCATGAAGTTATTTCTTGGAGTTGGAGACATACCAAGTTTAGCTCAGTTCTGGGCATCTTTGAAATACCTATACAAACTTGTTCCTACATAGTAACTTGCATCTTTGAATGAGAATGTGCTTGCTTACATCAACGTGCTATATGTTCTGAATGCCCGAATTGGCAATCTGTGTCAAAACTTTGTTAGGAATTATGTGATCCTTACTAGCTGGAAGTAAGGGAGATGGGGCATGAAGTTATTTCTAGGAGTTGGACACATACCAAGTTTAGCTCACTTCTGGGCATCTTTGAAATACCTATACAAACTTGTTCCTACATAGTAACTTGCATCTTTGAATGAGAATCTGCTTGCTTACAGCACGTGCTATATGTTCTGAATGCCCGAATTGGGAATCTGTGTCAAAACTTTGTTAGGAATTATGTGATCCTTACTAGCTGGAAGTAAGGGAGATGGGGCATGAAGTTATTTCTAGGAGTTGGACACATACCAAGTTTAGCTCAGTTCTGGGCATCTTTGAAACACCTATACAAACTTGTTCCTACATAGTAACTTGCAAATTTGAATGAAAATGTGCTTGCTTACAGCAACGTGCTATATGTTCTGAATGCCCGAATTGGGAATCTGTGTCAAAACTTTGTTAGGAATTATGTGATCCTTACTAGCTGGACGTAAGGGAGATGGGGCATGAAGTTATTTCTAGGAGTTGGACACATACCAAGTTTAGCTCAGTTCTGGGCATCTTTGAAATACCTATACAAACTAGTTCCTACATAGTAACTTGCAACTTTGAATGAAAATGTGCTTGCTTACAGCAAGGTGCTATATGTTCTGAACGCCCGAATTGGGAATCTGTGTCAAAACTTTGTTAGGAATTATGTGATCCTTACTAGCTTGAAGTAAGGGAGATGGGGCATGAAGTTATTTCTATGAGTTGGACACATACCAAGTTTAGCTCAGTTCTGGACATCTTTGAAACACCTATACAAACTTGTTCCTACATAGTAACTTGCAACTTTGAATGAGAATGTGCTTGCTTACAGCAACGTGCTATATGTTCTGAATGCCCGAATTGGGAATCTGTGTCAAAACTTTGTTAGGAATTATGTGATCCTTACTAGCTGGAAGTAAGGGAGATGGGGCATGAAGTTATTTCTTGGAGTTGGAGACATACCAAGTTTAGCTCAGTTCTGGGCATCTTTGAAATACCTATACAAACTTATTCTTACATAGTAACTTGCATCTTTGAATGACAATGTGCTTGCTAACAGCAACGTGCTATATGTTCTGAATGCCCGAATTGGCAATCTGTGTCAAAACTTTGTTAGGAATTATGTGATCCTTACTAGCTGGAAGTAAGGGAGATGGGGCATGAAGTTATTTCTAGGAGTTGGACACATACCAAGTTTAGCTCAGTTCTGGGCATCTTTGAAATACCTATACAAACTTGTTCCTACATAGTAACTTGCATCTTTGAATGAGAATGTGCTTGCTTACAGCAACGTGCTATATGTTCTGAATGCCCGAATTGGGAATCTGTGTCAAAACTTTGTTAGGAATTATGTGATCCTTACTAGCTGGAAGTAAGGGAGATGGGGCATGAAGTTATTTGTAGGAGTTGGACACATACAAAGTTTAGCTCAGTTCTGGGCATCTTTGAAATACCTATACAAACTTGATCCTACATAGTAACTTGCATCTTTGAATGAGAATGTGCCTGCTTACAGCAACGTGCTATATGTTCTGAATGCCCGAATTGGGAATCTGTGTCAAAACTTTGTTAGGAATTATGTGATCCTTACTAGCTGGAAGTAAGGGAGATGGGGCATGATGTTATTTCTAGGAGTTGGACACATACCAAGTTTAGCTCAGTTCTGGGCATCTTTGAAATACCTATACAAACTTGTTCCTACATAGTAACTTGCATCTTTGAATGAGAATCTGCTTGCTTACAGCAACGTGCTATATGTTCTGAATGCCCGAATTGGCAATCTGTGTCAAAACTTTGTTAGGAATTATGTGATCCTTACTAGCTGAGAAATAAGGGAGATGGGGCATGAAGTTATTTCTAGGAGTTGGACACATACCAAGTTTAGCTCAGTTCTGGGCATCTTTGAAATACCTATACAAACTTGTTCCTACATAGTAACTTGCCACTTTGAATGAGAATGTGCTTGCTTACAGCAACGTGCTATATGTTCTGAATGCCCGAATTGGGAATCTGTGTCAAAACTTTGTTAGGAATTATGTGATCCTTACTAGCTGGAAGTAAGGGAGATGGGGCATGAAGTTATTTCTAGGAGTTGGACACATACCAAGTTTAGCTCAGTTCTGGGCATCTTTGAAATACCTATACAAACTTGTTCCTACATAGTAACTTGCAACTTTGAATGAGAATGTGCTTGCTTACAGCAACGTGCTATATGTTCTGAATGCCCGAATTTGGAATCTGTGTCAAAACTTTGTTAGGAATTATGTGGTCCTTACTAGCTGGAAGTAAGGGAGATGGGGCATGAAGTTATTTCTTGGAGTTGGAGACATACCAAGTTTAGCTCAGTTCTGGGCATCTTTGAAATACCTATACAAACTTGTTCCTACATAGTAACTTGCATCTTTGAATGAGAATGTGCTTGCTTACATCAACGTGCTATATGTTCTGAATGCCCGAATTGGCAATCTGTGTCAAAACTTTGTTAGGAATTATGTGATCCTTACTAGCTGGAAGTAAGGGAGATGGGGCATGAAGTTATTTCTAGGAGTTGGACACATACCAAGTTTAGCTCACTTCTGGGCATCTTTGAAATACCTATACAAACTTGTTCCTACATAGTAACTTGCATCTTTGAATGAGAATCTGCTTGCTTACAGCACGTGCTATATGTTCTGAATGCCCGAATTGGGAATCTGTGTCAAAACTTTGTTAGGAATTATGTGATCCTTACTAGCTGGAAGTAAGGGAGATGGGTCATGAAGTTATTTCTAGGAGTTGGACACATACCAAGTTTAGCTCAGTTCTGGGCATCTTTGAAATACCTATACAAACTTGTTCCTACATAGTAACTTGCAAATTTGAATGAAAATGTGCTTCCTTACAGCAACGTGCTATATGTTCTGAATGCCCGAATTGGGAATCTGTGTCAAAACTTTGTTAGGAATTATATGATCCTTACTAGCTGGAAGTAAGGAAGATGGGGCATGAAGTTATTTCTAGGAGTTGGACACATACCAAGTATAGCTCAGTTCTGGGCATCTTTGAAATACCTATACAAACTTGTTCCTACATAGTAACTTGCAACTTTGAATGAAAATGTGCTTGCTTACAGCAACGTGCTATGTGTTCTGAATGCCCGAATTGGGAATCTGTGTCAAAACTTTGTTAGGAATTATGTGATCCTTACTAGCTGGAAGTAAGGGAGATGGGGCATGAAGTTATTTCTAGGAGTTGGACACATACCAAGTTTAGCTCAGTTCTGTGCATCTTTGAAATACCTATACAAACTTGTTCCTACATAGTAACTTGCATCTTTGAATGAGAATGTGCTTGCTTACAGCAACGTGCTATATGTTCTGAATGCCCGAATTGGCAATCTGTGTCAAAACTTTGTTAGGAATTATCTGATCCTTACTAGCTGGAAGTAAGGGAGATGGGGCATGAAGTTATTTCTAGGAGTTGGACACATACCAAGTTTAGCTCAGTTCTGGGCATCTTTGAAATACCTATACAAACTTGTTCCTACATAATAACTTGCATCTTTGAATGAGAATCTGCTTGCTTACAGCAACGTGCTATATGTTCTGAATGCCCGAATTGGCAATCTGTGTCAAAACTTTGTTAGGAATTATGTGATCCTTACTAGCTGGAAGTAAGGGAGATGGGGCATGAAGTTATTTCTAGGAGTTGGACACATACCAAGTTTAGCTCAGTTCTGGGCATCTTTGAAATACCTATACAAACTTGTTCCTACATAGTAACTTGCAACTTTGAATGAAAATGTGCTTGCATACAGCAACGTGCTATATGTTCTGAATGCCCGAATTGGGAATCTGTGTCAAAACTTTGTTAGGAATTATGTGATCCTTACTAGCTGGAAGTAAGGGAGATGGGGCATGAAGTTATTTCTAGGAGTTGGACACATACCAAGTTTAGCTCAGTTCTGGGCATCTTTGAAATACCTATACAAACTTGTTCCTACATAGTAACTTGCAACTTTGAATGAGAATGTGCTTGCTTACAGCAACGTGCTATATGTTCTGAATGCCCGAATTGGGAATCTGTGTCAAAACTTTGTTAGGAATTATGTGATCCTTAATAGCTGGAAGTAAGGGAGATGGGGCATGAAGTTATTTCTAGGAGTTGGACACATACCAAGTTTAGCTCAGTTCTGGGCATCTTTGAAATACCTATACAAACTTGTTCCTACATAGTAACTTGCATCTTTGAATGAGAATGTGCTTGCTTACAGCAACGTGCTATATGTTCTGAATGCCCGAATTGGCAATCTGTGTCAAAACTTTGTTAGGAATTATGTGATCCTTACTAGCTGGAAGTAAGGGAGATGGGGCATGAAGTTATTTCTAGGAGTTGGACACATACCAAGTTTAGCTCAGTTCTGGGCATCTTTGAAATACCTATACAAACTTGTTCCTACATAGTAACTTGCATCTTTGAATGAGAATGTGCTTGATTACAGCAACGTGCTATATGTTCTGAATGCCCGAATTGGGAATCTGTGTCAAAACTTTGTTAGGAATTATGTGATCCTTACTAGCTGGAAGTAAGGGAGATGGGGCATGAAGTTATTTCTAGGAGTTGGACACATACCAAGTTTAGCTCAGTTCTGGGCATCTTTGAAATACCTATACAAACTTGTTCCTACATAGTAACTTGCAACTTTGAATGAGAATGTGCTTGCTTACAGCAACGTGCTATATGTTCTGAATGCCCGAATTGGGAATCTCTGTCAAAACTTTGTTAGGAATTATGTGATCCTTACTAGCTGGAAGTAAGGGAGATGGGGCATGAAGTTATTTCTAGGAGTTGGACACATACCAAGTTTAGCTCAGTTCTGGGCATCTTTGAAATACCTATACAAACTTGTTTCTACATAGTAACTTGCATCTTTGAATGAGAATGTGCTTGCTTACAGCAACGTGCTATGTGTTCTGAATGCCCGAATTGGGAATCTGTGTCAAAACTTTGTTAGGAATTATGTGATCCTTATTAGCTGGAAGTAAGGGAGATGGGGCATGAAGTTATTTCTAGGAGTTGGACACATACCAAGTTTAGCTCAGTTCTGGGCATCTTTGAAATACCTATACAAACTTGTTCCTACATAGTAACTTGCATCTTTGAATGAGAATGTGCTTGCTTACAGCAACGTGCTATATGTTCTGAATGCCCGAATTGGGAATCTGTGTCAAAACTTTGTTAGGAATTATGTGATCCTTACTAGCTGGAAGTAAGGGAGATGGGGCATGAAGTTATTTCTAGGAGTTGGACACATACCAAGTTTAGCTCAGTTCTGGGCATCTTTGAAATACCTATACAAACTTGTTCCTACATAGTAACTTGCATCTTTGAATGAGAATGTGCTTGCTTACAGCAACGTGCTATATGTTCTGAATGCCCGAAGTGGCAATCTGTGTCAAAACTTTGTTAGGAATTATGTGATCCTTACTAGCTGGAAGTAAGGGAGATGGGGCATGAAGTTATTTCTAGGAGTTGGACACATACCAAGTTTAGCTCAGTTCTGGGCATCTTTGAAATACCTATACAAACTTGTTGCTACATAGTAACTTGCATCATTAATGAGAATCTGCTTGCTTACAGCAACGTGCTATATGTTCTGAATGCCCGAATTGGGAATCTGTGTCAAAATTTGTTAGGAATTATGTGATCCTTACTAGCTGGAAGTAAGGGAGATGGGGCATGAAGTTATTTCTAGGAGTTGGACACATACCAAGTTTAGCTCAGTTCTGGGCATCTTTGAAATACCTATACAAACTTGTTCCTACATAGTAACTTGCAACTTTGAATGAGAATGTGCTTGCTTACAGCAACGTGCTATATGTTCTGAATGCCCGAATTGGGAATCTGTGTCAAAACTTTGTTAGGAATTATGTGATCCTTACTAGCTGGAAGTAAGGGAGATGGGGCATGAAGTTATTTCTAGGAGTTGGACACATACCAAGTTTAGCTCAGTTCTGGGCATCTTTGAAATACCTATACAAACTTGTTCCTACCTAGTAACTTGCATCTTTGAATGAGAATGTGCTTGCTTACAGCAACGTGCTACATGTTCTGAATGCCCGAATTGGGAATCTGTGTCAAAACTTTGTTAGGAATTATGTGATCCTTACTAGCTGGAAGTAAGGGAGATGGGGCATGAAGTTATTTCTAGGAGTTGGACACAGACCAAGTTTAGCTCAGTTCTGGGCATCTTTGAAATACCTATACAAACTTGTTCCTACATAGTAACTTGCAACTTTGAATGAGAATGTGCTTGCTTACAGCAACGTGCTATATGTTCTGAATGCCCGAATTGGGAATCTGTGTCAAAACTTTGTTAGGAATTATGTGATCCTTACTAGCTGGAAGTAAGGGAGATGGGGCATGAAGTTATTTCTTGGAGTTGGAGACATACCAAGTTTAGCTCAGTTCTGGGCATCTTTGAAATACCTATACAAACTTGTTCCTACATAGTAACTTGCATCTTTGAATGAGAATGTGCTTGCTTACATCAACGTGCTATATGTTCTGAATGCCCGAATTGGCAATCTGTGTCAAAACTTTGTTAGGAATTATGTGATCCTTACTAGCTGGAAGTAAGGGAGATGGGGCATGAAGTTATTTCTAGGAGTTGGACACATACCAAGTTTAGCTCACTTCTGGGCATCTTTGAAATACCTATACAAACTTGTTCCTACATAGTAACTTGCATCTTTGAATGAGAATCTGCTTGCTTACAGCACGTGCTATATATTCTGAATGCCCGAATTGGGAATCTGTGTCAAAACTTTGTTAGGAATTATGTGATCCTTACTAGCTGGAAGTAAGGGAGATGGGGCATGAAGTTATTTCTAGGAGTTGGACACATACCAAGTTTAGCTCAGTTCTGGGCATCTTTGAAATACCTATACAAACTTGTTCCTACATAGTAACTTGCAAATTTGAATGAAAATGTGCTTGCTTACAGCAACGTGCTATATGTTCTGAATGCCCGAATTGGGAATCTGTGTCAAAACTTTGTTAGGAATTATGTGATCCTTACTAGCTGGACGTAAGGGAGATGGGGCATGAAGTTATTTCTAGGAGTTGGACACATACCAAGTTTAGCTCAGTTCTGGGCATCTTTGAAATACCTATACAAACTTGTTCCTACATAGTAACTTGCAACTTTGAATGAAAATGTGCTTGCTTACAGCAAGGTGCTATATGTTCTGAACGCCCGAATTGGGAATCTGTGTCAAAACTTTGTTAGGAATTATGTGATCCTTACTAGCTTGAAGTAAGGGAGATGGGGCATGAAGTTATTTCTATGAGTTGGACACATACCAAGTTTAGCTCAGTTCTGGGCATCTTTGAAACACCTATACAAACTTGTTCCTACATAGTAACTTGCAACTTTGAATGAGAATGTGCTTGCTTACAGCAACGTGCTATATGTTCTGAATGCCCGAATTGGGAATCTGTGTCAAAACTTTGTTAGGAATTATGTGATCCTTACTAGCTGGAAGTAAGGGAGATGGGGCATGAAGTTATTTCTTGGAGTTGGAGACATACCAAGTTTAGCTCAGTTCTGGGCATCTTTGAAATACCTATACAAACTTATTCTTACATAGTAACTTGCATCTTTGAATGACAATGTGCTTGCTAACAGCAACGTGCTATATGTTCTGAATGCCCGAATTGGCAATCTGTGTCAAAACTTTGTTAGGAATTATGTGATCCTTACTAGCTGGAAGTAAGGGAGATGGGGCATGAAGTTATTTCTAGGAGTTGGACACATACCAAGTTTAGCTCAGTTCTGGGCATCTTTGAAATACCTATACAAACTTGTTCCTACATAGTAACTTGCATCTTTGAATGAGAATGTGCTTGCTTACAGCAACGTGCTATATGTTCTGAATGCCCGAATTGGGAATCTGTGTCAAAACTTTGTTAGGAATTATGTGATCCTTACTAGCTGGAAGTAAGGGAGATGGGGCATGAAGTTATTTGTAGGAGTTGGACACATACAAAGTTTAGCTCAGTTCTGGGCATCTTTGAAATACCTATACAAACTTGTTCCTACATAGTAACTTGCAACTTTGAATGAGAATGTGCTTGCTTACAGCAACGTGCTATATGTTCTGAATGCCCGAATTTGGAATCTGTGTCAAAACTTTGTTAGGAATTATGTGATCCTTACTAGCTGGAAGTAAGGGAGATGGGGCATGAAGTTATTTCTTGGAGTTGGAGACATACCAAGTTTAGCTCAGTTCTGGGCATCTTTGAAATACCTATACAAACTTGTTCCTACATAGTAACTTGCATCTTTGAATGAGAATGTGCTTGCTTACATCAACGTGCTATATGTTCTGAATGCCCGAATTGGCAATCTGTGTCAAAACTTTGTTAGGAATTATGTGATCCTTACTAGCTGGAAGTAAGGGAGATGGGGCATGAAGTTATTTCTAGGAGTTGGACACATACCAAGTTTAGCTCACTTCTGGGCATCTTTGAAATACCTATACAAACTTGTTCCTACATAGTAACTTGCATCTTTGAATGAGAATCTGCTTGCTTACAGCACGTGCTATATGTTCTGAATGCCCGAATTGGGAATCTGTGTCAAAACTTTGTTAGGAATTATGTGATCCTTACTAGCTGGAAGTAAGGGAGATGGGGCATGAAGTTATTTCTAGGAGTTGGACACATACCAAGTTTAGCTCAGTTCTGGGCATCTTTGAAATACCTATACAAACTTGTTCCTACATAGTAACTTGCAAATTTGAATGAAAATGTGCTTGCTTACAGCAACGTGCTATATGTTCTGAATGCCCGAATTGGGAATCTGTGTCAAAACTTTGTTAGGAATTATATGATCCTTACTAGCTGGAAGTAAGGGAGATGGGGCATGAAGTTATTTCTAGGAGTTGGACACATACCAAGTATAGCTCAGTTCTGGGCATCTTTGAAATACCTATACAAACTTGTTCCTACATAGTAACTTGCATCTTTGAATGAAAATGTGCTTGCTTACAGCAACGTGCTATGTGTTCTGAATGCCCGAATTGGGAATCTGTGTCAAAACTTTGTTAGGAATTATGTGATCCTTACTAGCTGGAAGTAAGGGAGATGGGGCATGAAGTTATTTCTAGGAGTTGGACACATACCAAGTTTAGCTCAGTTCTGTGCATCTTTGAAATACCTATACAAACTTGTTCCTACATAGTAACTTGCATCTTTGAATGAGAATGTGCTTGCTTACAGCAACGTGCTATATGTTCTGAATGCCCGAATTGGCAATCTGTGTCAAAACTTTGTTAGGAATTATCTGATCCTTACTAGCTGGAAGTAAGGGAGATGGGGCATGAAGTTATTTCTAGGAGTTGGACACATACCAAGTTTAGCTCAGTTCTGGGCATCTTTGAAATACCTATACAAACTTGTTCCTACATAATAACTTGCATCTTTGAATGAGAATCTGCTTGCTTACAGCAACGTGCTATATGTTCTGAATGCCCGAATTGGCAATCTGTGTCAAAACTTTGTTAGGAATTATGTGATCCTTACTAGCTGGAAGTAAGGGAGATGGGGCATGAAGTTATTTCTAGGAGTTGGACACATACCAAGTTTAGCTCAGTTCTGGGCATCTTTGAAATACCTATACAAACTTGTTCCTACATAGTAACTTGCAACTTTGAATGAAAATGTGCTTGCATACAGCAACGTGCTATATGTTCTGAATGCCCGAATTGGGAATCTGTGTCAAAACTTTGTTAGGAATTATGTGATCCTTACTAGCTGGAAGTAAGGGAGATGGGGCATGAAGTTATTTCTAGGAGTTGGACACATACCAAGTTTAGCTCAGTTCTGGGCATCTTTGAAATACCTATACAAACTTGTTCCTACATAGTAACTTGCAACTTTGAATGAGAATGTGCTTGCTTACAGCAACGTGCTATATGTTCTGAATGCCCGAATTGGGAATCTGTGTCAAAACTTTGTTAGGAATTATGTGATCCTTAATAGCTGGAAGTAAGGGAGATGGTGCATGAAGTTATTTCTAGGAGTTGGACACATACCAAGTTTAGCTCAGTTCTGGGCATCTTTGAAATACCTATACAAACTTGTTCCTACATAGTAACTTGCATCTTTGAATGAGAATGTGCTTGCTTACAGCAACGTGCTATATGTTCTGAATGCCCGAATTGGCAATCTGTGTCAAAACTTTGTTAGGAATTATGTGATCCTTACTAGCTGGAAGTAAGGGAGATGGGGCATGAAGTTATTTCTAGGAGTTGGACACATACCAAGTTTAGCTCAGTTCTGGGCATCTTTGAAATACCTATACAAACTTGTTCCTACATAGTAACTTGCATCTTTGAATGAGAATCTGCTTGCTTACAGCAACGTGCTATATGTTCTGAATGCCCGAATTGGCAATCTGTGTCAAAACTTTGTTAGGAATTATGTGATCCTTACTAGCTGGAAGTAAGGGAGATGGGGCATGATGTTATTTCTAGGAGTTGGACACATACCAAGTTTAGCTCAGTTCTGGGCATCTTTGAAATACCTATACAAACTTGTTCCTACATAGTAACTTGCAACTTTGAATGAGAATGTGCTTGCTTACAGCAACGTGCTATATGTTCTGAATGCCCGAATTGGGAATCTCTGTCAAAACTTTGTTAGGAATTATGTGATCCTTACTAGCTGGAAGTAAGGGAGATGGGGCATGAAGTTATTTCTAGGAGTTGGACACATACCAAGTTTAGCTCAGTTCTGGGCATCTTTGAAATACCTATACAAACTTGTTTCTACATAGTAACTTGCATCTTTGAATGAGAATGTGCTTGCTTACAGCAACGTGCTATGTGTTCTGAATGCCCGAATTGGGAATCTGTGTCAAAACTTTGTTAGGAATTATGTGATCCTTATTAGCTGGAAGTAAGGGAGATGGGGCATGAAGTTATTTCTAGGAGTTGGACACATACCAAGTTTAGCTCAGTTCTGGGCATCTTTGAAATACCTATACAAACTTGTTCCTACATAGTAACTTGCATCTTTGAATGAGAATGTGCTTGCTTACAGCAACGTGCTATATGTTCTGAATGCCCGAATTGGGAATCTGTGTCAAAACTTTGTTAGGAATTATGTGATCCTTACTAGCTGGAAGTAAGGGAGATGGGGCATGAAGTTATTTCTAGGAGTTGGACACATACCAAGTTTAGCTCAGTTCTGGGCATCTTTGAAATACCTATACAAACTTGTTCCTACATAGTAACTTGCATCTTTGAATGAGAATGTGCTTGCTTACAGCAACGTGCTATATGTTCTGAATGCCCGAAGTGGCAATCTGTGTCAAAACTTTGTTAGGAATTATGTGATCCTTACTAGCTGGAAGTAAGGGAGATGGGGCATGAAGTTATTTCTAGGAGTTGGACACATACCAAGTTTAGCTCAGTTCTGGGCATCTTTGAAATACCTATACAAACTTGTTGCTACATAGTAACTTGCATCATTAATGAGAATCTGCTTGCTTACAGCAACGTGCTATATGTTCTGAATGCCCGAATTGGGAATCTGTGTCAAAATTTGTTAGGAATTATGTGATCCTTACTAGCTGGAAGTAAGGGAGATGGGGCATGAAGTTATTTCTAGGAGTTGGACACATACCAAGTTTAGCTCAGTTCTGGGCATCTTTGAAATACCTATACAAACTTGTTCCTACATAGTAACTTGCAACTTTGAATGAGAATGTGCTTGCTTACAGCAACGTGCTATATGTTCTGAATGCCCGAATTGGGAATCTGTGTCAAAACTTTGTTAGGAATTATGTGATCCTTACTAGCTGGAAGTAAGGGAGATGGGGCATGAAGTTATTTCTAGGAGTTGGACACATACCAAGTTTAGCTCAGTTCTGGGCATCTTTGAAATACCTATACAAACTTGTTCCTACCTAGTAACTTGCATCTTTGAATGAGAATGTGCTTGCTTACAGCAACGTGCTATATGTTCTGAATGCCCGAATTGGGAATCTGTGTCAAAACTTTGTTAGGAATTATGTGATCCTTACTAGCTGGAAGTAAGGGAGATGGGGCATGAAGTTATTTCTAGGAGTTGGACACAGACCAAGTTTAGCTCAGTTCTGGGCATCTTTGAAATACCTATACAAACTTGTTCCTACATAGTAACTTGCAACTTTGAATGAGAATGTGCTTGCTTACAGCAACGTGCTATATGTTCTGAATGCCCGAATTGGGAATCTGTGTCAAAACTTTGTTACGAATTATGTGATCCTTACTAGCTGGAAGTAAGGGAGATGGGGCATGAAGTTATTTCTTGGAGTTGGACACATACCAAGTATAGCTCAGTTCTGGGCATCTTTGAAATACCTATACAAACTTGTTCCTACATAGTAACTTGCATCTTTGAATGAGAATGTGCCTGCTTACAGCAACGTGCTATATGTTCTGAATGCCCGAATTGGCAATCTGTGTCAAAACTTTGTTAGGAATTATGTGATCCTTACTAGCTGGAAGTAAGGGAGATGGGGCATGAAGTTATTTCTAGGAGTTGGACACATACCAAGTTTAGCTCAGTTCTGGGCATCTTTGAAATACCTATACAAACTTGTTCCTACATAGTAACTTGCATCTTTGAATGAGAATGTGCCTGCTTACAGCAACGTGCTATATGTTCTGAATGCCCGAATTGGGAATCTGTGTCAAAACTTTGTTAGGAATTATGTGATCCTTACTAGCTGGAAGTAAGGGAGATGGGGCATGAAGTTATTTCTAGGAGTTGGACACATACCAAGTTTAGCTCAGTTCTGGGCATCTTTGAAATACCTATACAAACTTGATCCTACATACTAACTTGCATCTTTGAATGAGAATGTGCCTGCTTACAGCAATGTGCTATATGTTCTGAATGCCCGAATTGGGAATCTGTGTCAAAACTTTGTTAGGAATTATGTGATCCTTACTAGCTGGAAGTAAGGGAGATGGAGCATGAAGTTATTTCTAGGAGTTGGACACATACCAAGTTTAGCTCAGTTCTGGGCATCTTTGAAATACCTATACAAACTTGTTCCTACATAGTAACTTGCAACTTTGAATGAGAATGTGCTTGCTTACAGCAACGTGCTATATGTTCTGAATGCCCGAATTGGGAATCTGTGTCAAAACTTTGTTAGGAATTATGTGATCCTTACTAGCTTGAAGTAAGGGAGATGGGGCCTGAAGTTATTTCTATGAGTTGGACACATACCAAGTTTAGCTCAGTTCTGGGCATCTTTGAAATACCTATACAAACTTGTTCCTACATAGTAACTTGCAACTTTGAATGAGAATGTGCTTGCTTACAGCAACGTGCTATATGTTCTGAATGCCCGAATTGGGAATCTGTGTCAAAACTTTGTTAGGAATTATGTGATCCTTACTAGCTGGAAGTAAGGGAGATGGGGCATGATGTTATTTCCAGGAGTTGGACACATACCAAGTTTAGCTCAGTTCTGGGCATCTTTGAAATACCTATACAAACTTGTTCCTACATAGTAACTTGCAACTTTGAATGAGAATGTGCTTGCTTACAGCAACGTGCTATATGTTCTGAATGCCCGAATTGGGAATCTGTGTCAAAACTTTGTTAGGAATTATGTGATCCTTACTAGCTGGAAGTAAGGGAGATGGGGCATGAAGTTATTTCTAGGAGTTGGACACATACCAAGTTTAGCTCAGTTCTGGGCATCTTTGAAATACCTATACAAAGTTGTTCCTACATAGTAACTTGCAACTTTGAATGAGAATGTGCTTGCTTACAGCAACGTGCTATATGTTCTGAATGCCCGAATTGGGAATCTGTGTCAAAACTTTGTTAGGAATTATGTGATCCTTACTAGCTGGAAGTAAGGGAGATGGGGCATGAAGTTATTTCTAGGAGTTGGACACATACCAAGTTTAGCTCAGTTCTGGGCATCTTTGAAATACCTATACAAACTTGTTCCTACCTAGTAACTTGCATCTTTGAATGAGAATGTGCTTGCTTACAGCAACGTGCTATATGTTCTGAATGCCCGAATTGGGAATCTGTGTCAAAACTTTGTTAGGAATTATGTGATCCTTACTAGCTGGAAGTAAGGGAGATGGGGCATGAAGTTATTTCTAGGAGTTGGACACAGACCAAGTTTAGCTCAGTTCTGGGCATCTTTGAAATACCTATACAAACTTGTTCCTACATAGTAACTTGCAACTTTGAATGAGAATGTGCTTGCTTACTGCAACGTGCTATATGTTCTGAATGCCCGAATTGGGAATCTGTGTCAAAACTTTGTTAAGAATTATGTGATCCTTACTAGCTGGAAGTAAGGGAGATGGGGCATGAAGTTACTTCTAGGAGTTGGACACATACCAAGTTTAGCTCAGTTCTGGGCATCTTTGAAATACCTATACAAACTTGTTCCTACATAGTAACTTGCATCTTTGAATGAGAATGTGCTTGCTTACAGCAACGTGCTATATGTTCTGAATGCCCGAATTGGCAATCTGTGTCAAAACTTTGTTAGGAATTATGTGATCCTTACTAGCTGGAAGTAAGGGAGATGGGGCATGAAGTTATTTCTAGGAGTTGGACACATACCAAGTTTAGCTCAGTTCTGGGCATCTTTGAAATACCTATACAAACTTGTTCCTACATAGTAACTTGCATCTTTGAATGAGAATGTGCCTGCTTACAGCAACGTGCTATATGTTCTGAATGCCCGAATTGGGAATCTGTGTCAAAACTTTGTTAGGAATTATGTGATCCTTACTAGCTGGAAGTAAGGGAGATGGGGCATGAAGTTATTTCTAGGAGTTGGACACATACCAAGTTTAGCTCAGTTCTGGGCATCTTTGAAATACCTATACAAACTTGATCCTACATAGTAACTTGCATCTTTGAATGAGAATGTGCTTGCTTACAGCAACGTGCTATATGTTCTGATTGCCCGAATTGGCGATCTGTGTCAAAACTTTGTTAGGAATTATGTGATCCTTACTAGCTGGAAGTAAGGGAGATGGGGCATGAAGTTATTTCTAGGAGTTGGACACATACCAAGTTTAGCTCAGTTCTGGGCATCTTTGAAATACCTATACAAACTTGTTCCTACATAGTAACTTGCAACTTTGAATGAGAATCTGCTTGCTTACAGCAACGTGCTATATGTTCTGAATGCCCGAATTGGGGATCTGTGTCAAAACTTTGTTAGGAATTATGTGATCCTTACTAGCTGGAAGTAAGGGAGATGGGGCATGAAGTTATTTCTAGGAGTTGGACAAATACCAAGTTTAGCTCAGTTCTGGGCATCTTTGAAATACCTATACAAACTTGTTCCTACATAGTAACTTGCAACTTTGAATGAGAATGTGCTTGCTTACAGCAACGTGCTATATGTTCTGAATGCCCGAATTGGGAATCTGTGTCAAAACATTGTTAGGAATTATGTGATCGTTACTAGCTGGAAGTAAGGGAGATGGGGCATGAAGTTATTTCTAGGAGTTGGACACATACCAAGTTTAGCTTAGTTCTGGGCATCTTTGAAATACCTATACAAACTTGTTCCTACATAGTAACTTGCAACTTTGAATGAGAATGTGCTTGCTTACAGCAACGTGGTATATGTTATGAATGCCCGAATTGGGAATCTGTGTCAAAACTTTGTTAGGAATTATGTGATCCTTACTAGCTGGAAGTAAGGGAGATGGGGCATGAAGTTATTTCTAGGAGTTGGACACATACCAAGTTTAGCTCAGTTCTGGGCATCTTTGAAATACCTATACAAACTTGTTCCTACATAGTAACTTGCAACTCTGAATGAAAATGTGCTTGCTTACAGCAACGTGCTATATGTTCTGAATGCCCGAATTGGGAATCTGTGTCAAAACTTTGTTAGGAATTATGTGATCCTTACTAGCTGGAAGTAAGGGAGATGGGGCATGAACTTATTTCTAGGAGTTGGACACATACCAAGTTTAGCTCAGTTCTGGGCATCTTTGAAATACCTATACAAACTTGTTCCTACATAGTAACTTGCATCTTTGAATGAGAATGTGCTTGCTTACAGCAACGTGCTACATGTTCTGAATGCCCGAATTGGGAATCTGTGTAAAAACTTTGTTAGGAATTATGTGATCCTTACTAGCGGGAAGTAAGGGAGATGGGGCATGAAGTTATTTCTAGGAGTTGGACACATACCAAGTTTAGCTCAGTTCTGGGCATCTTTGAAATACCTATACAAACTTGTTCCTACCTTGTAACTTGCATCTTTGAATGAGAATCTGCTTGCTTACAGCAACGTGCTATATGTTCTGAATGCCCGAATTGGGAATCTGTGTCAAAACTTTGTTAGGAATTATGTGATCCTTACTAGCTGGAAGTAAGGGAGATGGGGCATGAAGTTATTTCTAGGAGTTGGACACATACCAAGTTTAGCTCAGTTCTGGGCATCTTTGAAATACCTATACAAACTTGTTCCTACATAGAAACTTGCAACTTTGAATGAGAATGTGCTTGCTTACAGCAACGTGCTATATGTTCTGATTGCCCGAATTGGGAATCTGTGTCAAAACTTTGTTAGGAATTATGTGATCCTTACTAGCTGGAAGTAAGGGAGATGGGGCATGAAGTTATTTCTAGGAGTTGGACACATACCAAGTTTAGCTCAGTTCTGGGCATCTTTGAAATACCT
This sequence comes from Diceros bicornis minor, assembly GCF_020826845.1. Classification (NCBI taxonomy): domain Eukaryota; kingdom Metazoa; phylum Chordata; class Mammalia; order Perissodactyla; family Rhinocerotidae; genus Diceros; species Diceros bicornis. The sequence goes on from NC_080779.1 coordinate 2,429,877, forward strand.
ATACAAACTTGTTCCTACATAGTAACTTGCAACTTTGAATGAGAATCTGCTTGCTTACAGCAACGTGCTATATGTTCTGAATGCCCGAATTGGGGATCTGTGTCAAAACTTTGTTAGGAATTATGTGATCCTTACTAGCTGGAAGTAAGGGAGATGGGGCATGAAGTTATTTCTAGGAGTTGGACAAATACCAAGTTTAGCTCAGTTCTGGGCATCTTTGAAATACCTATACAAACTTGTTCCTACATAGTAACTTGCAACTTTGAATGAGAATGTGCTTGCTTACAGCAACGTGCTATATGTTCTGAATGCCCGAATTGGGAATCTGTGTCAAAACATTGTTAGGAATTATGTGATCGTTACTAGCTGGAAGTAAGGGAGATGGGGCATGAAGTTATTTCTAGGAGTTGGACACATACCAAGTTTAGCTTAGTTCTGGGCATCTTTGAAATACCTATACAAACTTATTCCTACATAGTAACTTGCAACTTTGAATGAGAATGTTCTTGCTTACAGCAACGTGGTATATGTTATGAATGCCCGAATTGGGAATCTGTGTCAAAACTTTGTTAGGAATTATGTGATCCTTACTAGCTGGAAGTAAGGGAGATGGGGCATGAAGTTATTTCTAGGAGTTGGACACATACCAAGTTTAGCTCAGTTCTGGGCATCTTTGAAATACCTATACAAACTTGTTCCTACATAGTAACTTGCAACTCTGAATGAAAATGTGCTTGCTTACAGCAACGTGCTATATGTTCTGAATGCCCGAATTGGGAATCTGTGTCAAAACTTTGTTAGGAATTATGTGATCCTTACTAGCTGGAAGTAAGGGAGATGGGGCATGAACTTATTTCTAGGAGTTGGACACATACCAAGTTTAGCTCAGTTCTGGGCATCTTTGAAATACCTATACAAACTTGTTCCTACATAGTAACTTGCATCTTTGAATGAGAATGTGCTTGCTTACAGCAACGTGCTACATGTTCTGAATGCCCGAATTGGGAATCTGTGTAAAAACTTTGTTAGGAATTATGTGATCCTTACTAGCGGGAAGTAAGGGAGATGGGGCATGAAGTTATTTCTAGGAGTTGGACACATACCAAGTTTAGCTCAGTTCTGGGCATCTTTGAAATACCTATACAAACTTGTTCCTACCTTGTAACTTGCATCTTTGAATGAGAATCTGCTTGCTTACAGCAACGTGCTATATGTTCTGAATGCCCGAATTGGGAATCTGTGTCAAAACTTTGTTAGGAATTATGTGATCCTTACTAGCTGGAAGTAAGGGAGATGGGGCATGAAGTTATTTCTAGGAGTTGGACACATACCAAGTTTAGCTCAGTTCTGGGCATCTTTGAAATACCTATACAAACTTGTTCCTACATAGAAACTTGCAACTTTGAATGAGAATGTGCTTGCTTACAGCAACGTGCTATATGTTCTAAATGCCCGAATTGGGAATCTGTGTCAAAACTTTGTTAGGAATTATGTGATCCTTACTAGCTGGAAGTAAGGGAGATGGGGCATGAAGTTATTTCTAGGAGTTGGACACATACCAAGTTTAGCTCAGTTCTGGGCATCTTTGAAATACCTATACAAACTTGTTCCTACATAGTAACTTGCAACTTTGAATGAAAATGTGCTTGCTTACAGCAACGAGCTATATGTTCTTAATGCCCGTATATGGAAACTGTGTCAAAACTTTGTTAGGAATTATGTGATCCTTACTAGCTGGAAGTAAGGGAGATGGGGCATGAAGTTATTTCTAGGAGTTGGACACATACCAAGTTTAGCTCAGTTCTGGGCATCTTTGAAATACCTATACAAACTTGTTCCTACATAGTAACTTGCAACTTTGAATGAGAATGTGCTTGCTTACAGCAACGTGCTATATGTTCTGAATGCCCGAATTGGGAATCTGTGTCAAAACTTTGTTAGGAATTATGTGATCCTTACTAGCTGGAAGTAAGGGAGATGGGGCATGAAGTTGTTTCTAGGAGTTGGACACATGCCAAGTTTAGCTCAGTTCTGGGCATCTTTGAAATACCTATACAAACTTGTTCCTACATAGTAACTTGCAACTTTGAATGAAAAAGTGCTTGCTTACAGCAACGTGCTATATGTTCTGAATGCCCGAATTGGGAATCTGTGCCAAAACTTTGTTAGGAATTATGTGATCCTTACTAGCTGGAAGTAAGGGAGATGGGGCATGAAGTTATTTCTAGGAGTTGGACACATACCAAGTTTAGCTCAGTTCTGGGCATCTTTGAAATACCTATACAAACTTGTTCCTACATAGTAACTTGCAACTTTGAATGAGAATGTGCTTGCTTACAGCAACGTGCTATATGTTCTGAATGCCCGAATTGGGAATCTGTGTCAAAACTTTGTTAGGAATTATGTGATCCTTACTAGCTGGAAGTAAGGGAGATGGGGCATGAAGTTATTTCTAGGAGTTGGACACATACCAAGTTTAGCTCAGTTCTGGGCATCTTTGAAATACCTATACAAACTTGTTCCTACATAGTAACTTGCAACTTTGAATGAGAATGTGCTTGCTTGCAGCAACGTGCTATATGTTCTGAATGCCCGATTTGGGAATCTGTGTCAAAACTTTGTTAGGAATTATGTGATCCTTACTAGCTGGAAGTAAGGGAGATGGAGCATGAAGTTATTTCTAGGAGTTGGACACATACCAAGTTTAGCTCAGTTCTGGGCATCTTTGAAATACCTATACAAACTTGTTCCTACATAGTAACTTGCATCTTTGAATGAGAATGTGCTTGCTTACAGCAACGTGCTATATGTTCTGAATGCCCGAATTGGGAATCTGTGTCAAAACTTTGTTAGGAATTATGTGATCCTTACTAGCTGGAAGTAAGGGAGATGGGGCATGAAGTTATTTCTAGGAGTTGGACACATACCAAGTTTAGCTCAGTTCTGGGCATCTTTGAAATACCTATACAAACTTGTTCCTACATAGTAACTTGCATCTTTGAATGAGAATCTGCTTGCTTACAGCAACGTGCTATATGTTCTGAATGCCCGAATAGGGAATCTGTGTCAAAACTGTGTTAGGAATTATGTGATCCTTACTAGCTGGAAGTAAGGGAGATGGGGCATGAAGTTATTTATAGGAGTTGGACACATACCAAGTTTAGCTCAGTTCTGGGCATCTTTGAAATACCTATACAAACTTGTTCCTACCTAGTAACTTGCATCTTTGAATGAGAATCTGCTTGCTTACAGCAACGTGCTATATGTTCTGAATGCCCGAATTGGGAATCTGTGTCAAAACTTTGTTAGGAATTATGTGATCCTTACTAGCTGGAAGTAAGGGAGATGGGGCATGAAGTTATTTCTAGGAGTTGGACACATACCAAGTTTAGCTCAGTTCTGGGCATCTTTGAAATACCTATACAAACTTGTTCCTACCTAGTAACTTGCATCTTTGAATGAGAATCTGCTTGCTTACAGCAACGTGCTATACGTTCTGAATGCCCGAATTGGGAATCTGTGTCAAAACTTTGTTAGGAATTATGTGATCCTTACTAGCTGGAAGTAAGGGAGATGGGGCATGAAGTTATTTCTAGGAGTTGGACACATACCAAGTTTAGCTCAGTTCTGGGCATCTTTGAAATACCTATACAAACTTGTTCCTACATAGTAACTTGCAACTTTGAATGTAAATGTGCTTGCTTACAGCAACGTGCTATATGTTCTGAATGCCCGAATTGGGAATCTGTGTCAAAACTGTGTTAGGAATTATGTGATCCTTACTAGCTGGAAGTAAGGGAGATGGGGCATGAAGTTATTTCTAGGAGTTGGACACATACCAAGTTTAGCTCAGTTCTGGGCATCTTTGAAATACCTATACAAACTTGTTCCTACATAGTAACTTGCATCTTTGAATGAGAATCTGCTTGCTTACAGCAACCTGCTATATGTTCTGAATGCCCGAATTGGGAATCTGTGTCAAAACTTTGTTAGGAATTATGTGATCCTTACTAGCTGGAAGTAAGGGAGATGGGGCATGAAGTTATTTCTAGGAGTTGGACACATACCAAGTTTAGCTCAGTTCTGGGCATCTTTGAAATACCTATACAAACTTGTTCCTACATAGTAACTTGCATCTTTGAATGAGAATCTGCTTGCTTACAGCAACGTGCTATATGTTCTGAATGCCCGAATAGGGAATCTGTGTCAAAACTTTGTTAGGAATTATGTCATCCTTACTAGCTGGAAGTAAGGGAGATGGGGCATGAAGTTATTTCTAGGAGTTGGACACATACCAAGTTTAGCTCAGTTCTGGGCATCTTTGAAATACCTATACAAACTTGTTCCTACCTAGTAACTTGCATCTTTGAATGAGAATCTGCTTGCTTACAGCAACGTGCTATATGTTCTGAATGCCCGAATTGGGAATCTGTGTCAAAACTTTGTTAGGAATTATGTGATCCTTACTAGCTGGAAGTAAGGGAGATGGGGCATGAAGTTATTTCTAGGAGTTGGACACATACCAAGTTTAGCTCAGTTCTGGGCATCTTTGAAATACCTATACAAACTTGTTCCTACCTAGTAACTTGCATCTTTGAATGAGAATCTGCTTGCTTACAGCAACGTGCTATACGTTCTGAACGCCCGAATTGGGAATCTGTGTCAAAACTTTGTTAGGAATTCTGTGATCCTTACTAGCTGGAAGTAAGGGAGATGGGGCATGAAGTTATTTCTAGGAGTTGGACACATACCAAGTTTAGCTCAGTTCTGGGCATCTTTGAAATACCTATACAAACTTGTTCCTACATAGTAACTTGCATCTTTGAATGAGAATCTGCTTGCTTACAGCAACGTGCTATATGTTCTGAATGCCCGAATTGGGAATCTGTGTCAAAACTTTGTTAGGAATTATGTCATCCTTACTAGCTGGAAGTAAGGGAGATGGAGCATGAAGTTATTTCTAGGAGTTGGACACATACCAAGTTTAGCTCAGTTCTGCGCATCTTTGAAATACCTATACAAACTTGTTCCTACATAGTAACTTGCAACTTTGAATGAAAATGTGCTTGCTTACTGCAACGTGCTATATGTTCTGAATGCCCGAATTGGGAATCTGTGTCAAAACTTTGTTAGGAATTATGTGATCCTTACTAGCTGGAAGTAAGGGAGATGGGGCATGAAGTTATTTCTAGGAGTTGGACACATACCAAGTTTAGCTCAGTTCTGGGCATCTTTGAAATACCTATACAAACTTGTTCCTACATAGTAACTTGCATCTTTGAATGAGAATCTGCTTGCTTACAGCAACGTGCTATATGTTCTGAATGCCCGAATTGGGAATCTGTGTCAAAACTTTGTTAGGAATTATGTGATCCTTACTAGCTGGAAGTAAGGGAGATGGGGCATGAAGTTATTTCTAGGAGTTGGACACATACCAAGTTTAGCTCAGTTCTGGGCATCTTTGAAATACCTATACAAACTTGTTCCTACATAGTAACTTGCATCTTTGAATGAGAATCTGCTTGCTTACAGCAACGTGCTATATGTTCTGAATGCCCGAATTGGGAATCTGTGTCAAAACTTTGTTAGGAATTATGTCATCCTTACTAGCTGGAAGTAAGGGAGATGGGGCATGAAGTTATTTCTAGGAGTTGGACACAGACCAAGTTTAGCTCAGTTCTGGGCATCTTTGAAATACCTATACAAACTTGTTCCTACATAGTAACTTGCAACTTTGAATGAGAATGTGCTTGCTTACAGCAACGTGCTATATGTTCTGAATGCCCGAATTGGGAATCTGTGTCAAAACATTGTTAGGAATTATGTGATCCTTACTAGCTGGAAGTAAGGGAGATGGGGCATGAAGTTATTTCTAGGAGTTGGACACATACCAAGTTTAGCTCAGTTCTGTGCATCTTTGAAATACCTATACAAACTTGTTCCTACCTAGTTACTTGCATCTTTGAATGAGAATGTGCTTGCTTACAGCAACGTGCTATATGTTCTGAATGCCCGAATTGGGAATCTGTGTCAAAACTTTGTTAGGAATTATGTGATCCTTACTAGCTGGAAGTAAGGGAGATGGGGCATGAAGTTATTTCTAGGAGTTGGACACAGACCAAGTTTAGCTCAGTTCTGGGCATCTTTGAAATACCTATACAAACTTGTTCCTACATAGTAACTTGCATCTTTGAATGAGAATCTGCTTGCTTACAGCAACGTGCTATATGTTCTGAATGCCCGAATTGGGAATCTGTGTCAAAACTTTGTTAGGAATTATGTCATCCTTACTAGCTGGAAGTAAGGGAGATGGGGCATGAAGTTATTTCTAGGAGTTGGACACATACCAAGTTTAGCTCAGTTCTGGGCATCTTTGAAATACCTATACAAACTTGTTCCTACATTGTAACTTGCATCTTTGAATGAGAATGTGCTTGCTTACAGCAACGTGCTATATGTTCTGAATGCCCGAATTGGGAATCTGTGTCAAAACTTTGTTAGGAATTATGTGATCCTTACTAGCTGGAAGTAAGGGAGATGGAGCATGAAGTTATTTCTAGGAGTTGGACACATACCAAGTTTAGCTCAGTTCTGGGCATCTTTGAAATACCTATACAAACTTGTTCCTACATAGTAACTTGCATCTTTGAATGAGAATGTGCTTGCTTACAGCAACGTGCTATAGGTTCTGAATGCCCGAATTGGCGATCTGTGTCAAAACTTTGTTAGGAATTATGTGATCCTTACTAGCTGGAAGTAAGGGAGATGGGGCATGAAGTTATTTCTAGGAGTTGGACACATACCAAGTTTAGCTCAGTTCTGGGCATCTTTGAAATACCTATACAAACTTGTTCCTACATAGTAACTTGCAACTTTGAATGAGAATCTGCTTGCTTACAGCAACGTGCTATATGTTCTGAATGCCCGAATTGGGGATCTGTGTCAAAACTTTGTTAGGAATTATGTGATCCTTACTAGCTGGAAGTAAGGGAGATGGGGCATGAAGTTATTTCTAGGAGTTGGACAAATACCAAGTTTAGCTCAGTTCTGGGCATCTTTGAAATACCTATACAAACTTGTTCCTACATAGTAACTTGCAACTCTGAATGAAAATGTGCTTGCTTACAGCAACGTGCTATATGTTCTGAATGCCCGAATTGGGAATCTGTGTCAAAACTTTGTTAGGAATTATGTGATCCTTACTAGCTGGAAGTAAGGGAGATGGGGCATGAACTTATTTCTAGGAGTTGGACACATACCAAGTTTAGCTCAGTTCTGGGCATCTTTGAAATACCTATACAAACTTGTTCCTACATAGTAACTTGCATCTTTGAATGAGAATCTGCTTGCTTACAGCAACGTGCTATATGTTCTGAATGCCCGAATTGGGAATCTGTGTCAAAACTTTGTTAGGAATTATGTGATCCTTACTAGCTGGAAGTAAGGGAGATGGGGCATGAAGTTATTTCTAGGAGTTGGACACATACCAAGTTTAGCTCAGTTCTGGGCATCTTTGAAATACCTATACAAACTTGTTCCTGCATAGTAACTTGCAACTTTGAATGAAAATGTGCTTCCTTACAGCAACGTTCTATATGTTCTGAATGCCCGAATTGGGAATCTGTGTCAAAACTTTGTTAGGAATTATGTGATCCTTACTAGCTGGAAGTAAGGGAGATGGGGCATGAAGTTATTTCTAAGAGTTGGACACATACCAAGTTTAGCTCAGTTCTGGGCATCTTTGAAATACCTATACAAACTTGTTCCTACATAGTAACTTGCAACTTTGAATGAAAATGTGCTTGCTTACAGCAACGTGCTATACGTTCTGAATGCCCGAATTGGGAATCTGTGTCAAAACTTTGTTAGGAATTATGTGATCCTTACTAGCTGGAAGTAAGGGAGATGGGGCATGAAGTTATTTCTAGGAGTTGGACACATACCAAGTTTAGCTCAGTTCTGGGCATCTTTGAAATACCTATACAAACTTGTTCCTACATAGTAACTTGCAACTTTGAATGAAAAAGTGCTTGCTTACAGCAACGTGCTATATGTTCTGAATGGCCGAATTGGGAATCTGTGTCAAAACTTTGTTAGGAATTATGTGATCCTTACTAGCTTTAAGTAAGGGAGATGGGGCATGAAGTTATTTCTAGGAGTTGGACACATACCAAGTTTAGCTCAGTTCTGGGCATCTTTGAAATACCTATACAAACTTGTTCCTACATAGTAACTTGCATCTTTGAATGAGAATCTGCTTGCTTACAGCAACGTGCTATATGTTCTGAATGCCCGAATTGGGAATCTGTGTCAAAACTTTGTTAGGAATTATGTGATCCTTACTAGCTGGAAGTAAGGGAGATGGGGCATGAAGTTATTTCTAGGAGTTGGACACAGACCAAGTTTAGCTCAGTTCTGGGCATCTTTGAAATACCTATACAAACTTGTTCCTACATAGTAACTTGCAACTTTGAATGAAAAAGTGCTTGCTTACAGCAACGTGCTATATGTTCTGAATGCCCGAATTGGGAATCTGTGTCAAAACTTTGTTAGGAATTATGTGATCCTTACTAGCTGGAAGTAAGGGAGATGGGGCATGAAGTTATTTCTAGGAGTTGGACACATACCAAGTTTAGCTCAGTTCTGGGCATCTTTGAAATACCTATACAAACTTGTTCCTACATAGTAACTTGCAACTTTGAATGAGAATGTGCTTGCTTACAGCAACGTGGTATATGTTATGAATGCCCGAATTGGGAATCTGTGTCAAAACTTTGTTAGGAATTATGTGATCCTTACTAGCTGGAAGTAAGGGAGATGGGGCATGAAGTTCTTTCTAGGAGTTGGACACATACCAAGTTTAGCTCAGTTCTGGGCATCTTTGAAATACCTATACAAACTTGTTCCTGCATAGTAACTTGCAACTTTGAATGAAAATGTGCTTGCTTACAGCAACGTGCTATATGTTCTGAATGCCCGAATTGGGAATCTGTGTCAAAACTTTGTTAGGAATTATGTGATCCTTACTGGCTGGAAGTAAGGGAGATGGGGCATGAAGTTATTTCTAGGAGTTGGACACATACCAAGTTTAGCTCAGTTCTGGGCATCTTTGAAATACCTATACAAACTTGTTCCTACATAGTAACTTGCAACTTTGAATGAGAATCTGCTTGCTTACAGCAACGTGCTATATGTTCTGAATGCCCGAATTGGGAATCTGTGTCAAAACTTTGTTAGGAATTATGTGATCCTTACTAGCTGGAAGTAAGGGAGATGGGGCATGAAGTTATTTCTAGGAGTTGGACACATACCAAGTTTAGCTCAGTTCTGGGCATCTTTGAAATACCTATACAAACTTGTTCCTAAATAGTAACTTGCAACTTTGTATGAGAATGTGCTTGCTTGCAGCAACGTGCTATATGTTCTGAATGCCCGAATAGGGAATCTGTGTCAAAACTTTGTTAGGAATTATGTGATCCTTACTAGCTGGAAGTAAGGGAGATGGGGCATGAAGTTATTTCTAGGAGTTGGACACATACCAAGTTTAGCTCAGTTCTGGGCATCTTTGAAATACCTATACAAACTTGTTCCTACATAGTAACTTGCATCTTTGAATGAGAATGTGCTTGCTTGCAGCAACGTGCTATATGTTCTGAATGCCCGAATAGGGAATCTGTGTCAAAACTTTGTTAGGAATTATGTGATCCTTACTAGCTGGAAGTAAGGGAGATGGGGCATGAAGTTATTTCTAGGAGTTGGACACATACCAAGTTTAGCTCAGTTCTGGGCATCTTTGAAATACCTATACAAACTTGTTCCTACATAGTAACTTGCAACTTTGAATGAAAATGTGCTTGCTTGCAGCAACGTGCTATATGTTCTGAATGCCCGAATTGGGAATTTGTGTCAAAACTTTGTTAGGAATTATGTGATCCTTACTAGCTGGAAGTAAGGGAGATGGGGCATGAAGTTATTTCTAGGAGTTGGACACATACCAAGTTTAGCTCAGTTCTGGGCATCTTTGAAATACCTATACAAACTTGTTCCTACATAGTAACTTGCATCTTTGAATGAGAATGTGCTTGCTTGCAGCAACGTGCTATATGTTCTGAATGCCCGAATAGGGAATCTGTGTCAAAACTTTGTTAGGAATTATGTGATCCTTACTAGCTGGAAGTAAGGGAGATGGGGCATGAAGTTATTTCTAGGAGTTGGACACATACCAAGTTTAGCTCAGTTCTGGGCATCTTTGAAATACCTATACAAACTTGTTCCTACAAAGTAACTTGCATCTTTGAATGAGAATGTGCTTGCTTACAGCAACGTGCTATATGTTCTGAATGCCCGAATTGGCAATCTGTGTCAAAACTTTGTTAGGAATTATGTGATCCTTACTAGCTGGAAGTAAGGGAGATGGGGCATGAGGTTATTTCTAGGAGTTGGACACATACCAAGTTTAGCTCAGTTCTGGGCATCTTTGAAATACCTATACAAACTTGTTCCTACATAGTAACTTGCATCTTTGAATGAAAATGTGCTTGCTTACAGCAACGTGCTATATGTTCTGAATGCCCGAATTGGGAATCTGTGTCAAAACTTTGTTAGGAATTATGTGATCCTTACTAGCTGGAAGTAAGGGAGATGGGGCATGAAGTTATTTCTAGGAGTTGGACACATACCAAGTTTAGCTCAGTTCTGGGCATCTTTGAAATACCTATACAAACTTGTTCCTACATAGTAACTTGCAACTTTGAATGAGAATGTGCTTGCTTACAGCAATGTGCTATACGTTCTGAATGCCCGAATTGGGAATCTGTGTCAAAACTTTGTTAGGAATTATGTGATCCTTACTAGCTGGAAGTAAGGGAGATGGGGCATGAAGTTATTTCTAAGAGTTGGACACATACCAAGTTTAGCTCAGTTCTGGGCATCTTTGAAATACCTATACAAACTTGTTCCTACATAGTAACTTGCAACTTTGAACGAAAAAGTGCTTGCTTACAGCAACGTGCTATACGTTCTGAATGCCCGAATTGGGAATCTGTGTCAAAACTTTGTTAGGAATTATGTGATCCTTACTAGCTGGAAGTAAGGGAGATGGGGCATGAAGTTATTTCTAGGAGTTGGACACATACCAAGTTTAGCTCAGTTCTGGGCATCTTTGAAATACCTATACAAACTTGTTCCTACATAGTAACTTGCATCTTTGAATGAGAATCTGCTTGCTTACAGCAACGTGCTATATGTTCTGAATGCCCGAATTGGGAATCTGTGTCAAAACTTTGTTAGGAATTATGTGATCCTTACTAGCTGGAAGTAAGGGAGATGGGGCATGAAGTTATTTCTTGGAGTTGGACACATACCAAGTTTAGCTTAGTTCTGGGCATCTTTGAAATACCTATACAAACTTGTTCCTACATAGTAACTTGCAACTTTGAATGAAAATGTGCTTGCTTACAGCAACGTGCTATATGTTCTGAATGCCCGAATTGGGAATCTGTGTCAAAACTTTGTTAGGAATTATGTGATCCTTACTAGCTTTAAGTAAGGGAGATGGGGCATGAAGTTATTTCTAGGAGTTGGACACATACCAAGTTTAGCTCAGTTCTGGGCATCTTTGAAATACCTATACAAACTTGTTCCTACATAGTAACTTGCATCTTTGAATGAGAATCTGCTTGCTTACAGCAACGTGCTATATGTTCTGAATGCCCGAATTGGGAATCTGTGTCAAAACTTTGTTAGGAATTATGTGATCCTTACTAGCTGGAAGTAAGGGAGATGGGGCATGAAGTTATTTATAGGAGTTGGACACATACCAAGTTTAGCTCAGTTCTGGGCATCTTTGAAATACCTATACAAACTTGTTCCTACATAGTAACTTGCAACTTTGAATGAAAATGTGCTTGCTTACAGCAACGTGCTATATGTTCTGAATGCCCGAATTGGGAATCTGTGTCAAAACTTTGTTAGGAATTATGTGATCCTTACTAGCTGGAAGTAAGGGAGATGGGGCATGAAGTTACTTCTAGGAGTTGGACACATACCAAGTTTAGCTCAGTTCTGGGCATCTTTGAAATACCTATACAAACTTGTTCCTACATAGTAACTTGCAACTTTGAATGAGAATGTGCTTGCTTACAGCAACGTGCTATATGTTCTGAATGCCCGAATTGGGAATCTGTGTCAAAACTTTGTTAGGAATTATGTGATCCTTACTAGCTGGAAGTAAGGGAGATGGGGCATGAAGTTATTTCTAGGAGTTGGACACATACCAAGTTTAGCTCAGTTCTGGGCATCTTTGAAATACCTATACAAACTTGTTCCTAAATAGTAACTTGCAACTTTGTATGAGAATGTGCTTGCTTGCAGCAACGTGCTATATGTTCTGAATGCCCGAATAGGGAATCTGTGTCAAAACTTTGTTAGGAATTATGTGATCCTTACTAGCTGGAAGTAAGGGAGATGGGGCATGAAGTTATTTCTAGGAGTTGGACACATACCAAGTTTAGCTCAGTTCTGGGCATCTTTGAAATACCTATACAAACTTGTTCCTACATAGTAACTTGCATCTTTGAATGAGAATGTGCTTGCTTGCAGCAACGTGCTATATGTTCTGAATGCCCGAATAGGGAATCTGTGTCAAAACTTTGTTAGGAATTATGTGATCCTTACTAGCTGGAAGTAAGGGAGATGGGGCATGAAGTTATTTCTAGGAGTTGGACACATACCAAGTTTAGCTCAGTTCTGGGCATCTTTGAAATACCTATACAAACTTGTTCCTACATAGTAACTTGCAACTTTGAATGAAAATGTGCTTGCTTGCAGCAACGTGCTATATGTTCTGAATGCCCGAATTGGGAATTTGTGTCAAAACTTTGTTAGGAATTATGTGATCCTTACTAGCTGGAAGTAAGGGAGATGGGGCATGAAGTTATTTCTAGGAGTTGGACACATACCAAGTTTAGCTCAGTTCTGGGCATCTTTGAAATACCTATACAAACTTGTTCCTACATAGTAACTTGCATCTTTGAATGAGAATGTGCTTGCTTGCAGCAACGTGCTATATGTTCTGAATGCCCGAATAGGGAATCTGTGTCAAAACTTTGTTAGGAATTATGTGATCCTTACTAGCTGGAAGTAAGGGACATGGGGCATGAAGTTATTTCTAGGAGTTGGACACATACCAAGTTTAGCTCAGTTCTGGGCATCTTTGAAATACCTATACAAACTTGTTCCTACAAAGTAACTTGCATCTTTGAATGAGAATGTGCTTGCTTACAGCAACGTGCTATAAGTTCTGAATGCCCGAATTGGCAATCTGTGTCAAAACTTTGTTAGGAATTATGTGATCCTTACTAGCTGGAAGTAAGGGAGATGGGGCATGAGGTTATTTCTAGGAGTTGGACACATACCAAGTTTAGCTCAGTTCTGGGCATCTTTGAAATACCTATACAAACTTGTTCCTACATAGTAACTTGCATCTTTGAATGAAAATGTGCTTGCTTACAGCAACGTGCTATATGTTCTGAATGCCCGAATTCGGAATCTGTGTCAAAACTTTGTTAGGAATTATGTGATCCTTACTAGCTGGAAGTAAGGGAGATGGGGCATGAGGTTATTTCTAGGAGTTGGACACATACCAAGTTTAGCTCAGTTCTGGGCATCTTTGAAATACCTATACAAACTTGTTCCTACATAGTAACTTGCAACTTTGAATGAGAATGTGCTTGCTTGCAGCAACGTGCTATATGTTCTGAATGCCCGAATTGGGAATCTGTGTCAAAACTTTGTTAGGAATTATGTGATCCTTACTAGCTGGAAGTAAGGGAGATGGGGCATGAAGTTATTTCTAGGAGTTGGACACATACCAAGTTTAGCTCAGTTCTGGGCATCTTTGAAATACCTATACAAACTTGTTCCTACATAGAAACTTGCAACTTTGAATGAGAATGTGCTTGCTTACAGCAACGTGCTATATGTTCTAAATGCCCGAATTGGGAATCTGTGTCAAAACTTTGTTAGGAATTATGTGATCCTTACTAGCTGGAAGTAAGGGAGATGGGGCATGGAGTTATTTCTAGGAGTTGGACACATACCAAGTTTAGCTCAGTTCTGGGCATCTTTGAAATACCTATACAAACTTGTTCCTACATAGTAACTTGCAACTTTGAATGAAAATGTGCTTGCTTACAGCAACGTGCTATATGTTCTTAATGCCCGAATATGGAATCTGTGTCAAAACTTTGTTAGGAATTATGTGATCCTTACTAGCTGGAAGTAAGGGAGATGGGGCATGAAGTTATTTCTAGGAGTTGGACACATACCAAGTTTAGCTCAGTTATGGGCATCTTTGAAATACCTATACAAACTTGTTCCTACATAGTAACTTGCAACTTTGAATGAGAATGTGCTTGCTTACAGCAACGTGCTATATGTTCTGAATGCCCGAATTGGGAATCTGTGTCAAAACATTGTTAGGAATTATGTGATCCTTACTAGCTGGAAGTAAGGGAGATGGGGCATGAAGTTATTTCTAGGAGTTGGACACATACCAAGTTTAGCTCAGTTCTGGGCATCTTTGAAATACCTATACAAACTTGTTCCTACATAGTAACTTGCATCTTTGAATGAGAATGTGCTTGCTTACAGCAACGTGCTATATGTTCTGAATGCCCGAATTGGGAATCTGTGTCAAAACTTTGTTAGGAATTATGTGATCCTTACTAGCTGGAAGTAAGGGAGATGGGGCATGAAGTTATTTCTAGGAGTTGGACACATACCAAGTTTAGCTCAGTTCTGGGCATCTTTGAAATACCTATACAAACTTGTTCCTACATAGTAACTTGCAACTTTGAATGAGAATGTGCTTGCTTAAAGCAACGTGCTATATGTTCTGAATGCCCGAATTGGGAATCTGTGTCAAAACTTTGTTAGGAATTATGTGATCCATACTAGCTGGAAGTAAGGGAGATGGGGCATGAAGTTATTTCTAGGAGTTGGACACATACCAAGTTTAGCTCAGTTCTGGGCATCTTTGAAATACCTATACAAACTTGTTCCTACATAGTAACTTGCAACTTTGAATGAGAATGTGCTTGCTTGCAGCAACGTGCTATATGTTCTGAATGCCCGATTTGGGAGTCTGTGTCAAAACTTTGTTAGGAATTATGTGATCCTTACTAGCTGGAAGTAAGGGAGATGGAGCATGAAATTATTTCTAGGAGTTGGACACATACCAAGTTTAGCTCAGTTCTGGGCATCTTTGAAATACCTATACAAACTTGTTCCTACATAGTAACTTGCATCTTTGAATGAGAATGTGCTTGCTTACAGCAACGTGCTATATGTTCTGAATGCCCGAATTGGGAATCTGTGTCAAAACTTTGTTAGGAATTATGTGATCCTTACTAGCTGGAAGTAAGGGAGATGGGGCATGAAGTTATTTCTAGGAGTTGGACACATACCAAGTTTAGCTCAGTTCTGGGCATCTTTGAAATACCTATACAAACTTGTTCCTACATAGTAACTTGCATCTTTGAATGAGAATTTGCTTGCTTACAGCAACGTGCTATATGTTCTGAATGCCCGAATTGGGAATCTGTGTCAAAACTTTGTTAGGAATTATGTGATCCTTACTAGCTGGAAGTAAGGGAGATGGGGCATGAAGTTATTTCTAGGAGTTGGACACATACCAAGTTTAGCTCAGTTCTGGGCATCTTTGAAATACCTATACAAACTTGTTCCTACATAGTAACTTGCATCTTTGAATGAGAATGTGCTTGCTTGCAGCAATGTGCTATATGTTCTGAATGCCCGAATAGGGAATCTGTGTCAAAACTTTGTTAGGAATTATGTGATCCTTACTAGCTGGAAGTAAGGGAGATGGGGCATGAAGTTATTTCTAGGATTTGGACACATACCAAGTTTAGCTCAGTTCTGGGCATCTTTGAAATACCTATACAAACTTGTTCCTACATAGTAACTTGCAACTTTGAATGAAAATGTGCTTGCTTACAGCAACGTGCTATGTGTTCTGAATGCCCGAATATGGAATCTGTGTCAAAACTTTGTTAGGAATTATGTGATCCTTACTAGCTGGAAGTAAGAGAGATGGGGCATGAAGTTATTTCTAGGAGTTGGACACATACCAAGTTTAGCTCAGTTCTGGGCATCTTTGAAATACCTATACAACCTTGTTCCTACATAGTAACTTGCAACTTTGAATGAGAATGTGCTTGCTTACAGCAACGTGCTATATGTTCTTAATGCCCGAATATGGAACCTGTGTCAAAACTTTGTTAGGAATTATGTGATCCTTACTAGCTGGAAGTAAGGGAGATGGGGCATGAAGTTATTTCTAGGAGTTGGACACATACCAAGTTTAGCTCAGTTCTGGGCATCTTTGAAATACCTATACAAACTTGTTCCTACAAAGTAACTTGCATCTTTGAATGAGAATGTGCTTGCTTACAGCAACGTGCTATATGTTCTGAATGCCCGAATTGGCAATCTGTGTCAAAACTTTGTTAGGAATTATGTGATCCTTACTAGCTGGAAGTAAGGGAGATGGGGCATGAGGTTATTTCTAGGAGTTGGACACATACCAAGTTTAGCTCAGTTCTGGGCATCTTTGAAATACCTATACAAACTTGTTCCTACATAGTAACTTGCATCTTTGAATGAAAATCTGCTTGCTTACAGCAACGTGCTATATGTTCTGAATGCCCGAATTGGGAATCTGTGTCAAAACTTTGTTAGGAATTATGTGATCCTTACTAGCTGGAAGTAAGGGAGATGGGGCATGAGGTTATTTCTAGGAGTTGGACACATACCAAGTTTAGCTCAGTTCTGGGCATCTTTGAAATACCTATACAAACTTGTTCCTACATAGTAACTTGCAACTTTGAATGAAAATGTGCTTGCTTACAGCAACGTGCTATATGTTCTGAATGCCCGAATTGGGAATCTGTGTCAAAACTTTGTTAGGAATTATGGGATCCTTACTAGCTGGAAGTAAGGGAGATGGGGCATGAAGTTATTTCTAGGAGTTGGACACATACCAAGTTTAGCTCAGTTCTGGGCATCTTTGAAATACCTATACAAACTTGTTCCTACCTTGTAACTTGCATCTTTGAATGAGAATCTGCTTGCTTACAGCAACGTGCTATATGTTCTGAATGCCCGAATTGGGAATCTGTGTCAAAACTTTGTTAGGAATTATGTGATCCTTACTAGCTGGAAGTAAGGGAGATGGGGCATGAAGTTATTTATAGGAGTTGGACACATACCAAGTTTAGCTCAGTTCTGGGCATCTTTGAAATACCTATACAAACTTGTTCCTACATAGAAACTTGCAACTTTGAATGAGAATGTGCTTGCTTACAGCAACGTGCTATATGTTCTAAATGCCCGAATTGGGAATCTGTGTCAAAACTTTGTTAGGAATTATGTGATCCTTACTAGCTGGAAGTAAGGGAGATGGGGCATGAAGTTATTTCTAGGAGTTGGACACATACCAAGTTTAGCTCAGTTCTGGGCATCTTTGAAATACCTATACAAACTTGTTCCTACATAGTAACTTGCAACTTTGAATGAAAATGTGCTTGCTTACAGCAACGTGCTATATGTTCTTAATGCCCGAATATGGAATCTGTGTCAAAACTTGGTTAGGAATTATGTGATCCTTACTAGCTGGAAGTAAGGGAGATGGGGCATGAAGTTATTTCTAGGAGTTGGACACGTACCAAGTTTAGCTCAGTTCTGGGCATCTTTGAAATACCTATACAAACTTGTTCCTACATAGTAACTTGCAACTTTGAATGAGAATGTGCTTGCTTACAGCAACGTGCTATATGTTCTGAATGCCCGAATTGGGAATCTGTGTCAAAACTTTGTTAGGAATTATGATATCCTTACTAGCTGGAAGTAAGGGAGATGGGGCATGAAGTTATTTCTAGGAGTTGGACACATACCAAGTTTAGCTCAGTTCTGGGCATCTTTGAAATACCTATACAAACTTGTTCCTACATAGTAACTTGCATCTTTGAATGAGAATGTGCTTGCTTACAGCAACGTGCTATATGTTCTGAATGCCCGAATTGGGAATCTGTGTCAAAACTTTGTTAGGAATTATGTGATCCTTACTAGCTGGAAGTAAGGGAGATGGGGCATGAAGTTATTTCTAGGAGTTGGACACATACCAAGTTTAGCTCAGTTCTGGGCATCTTTGAAATACCTATACAAACTTGTTCCTACATAGTAACTTGCAACTTTGAATGAGAATGTGCTTGCTTACAGCAACGTGCTATATGTTCTGAATGCCCGATTTGGGAATCTGTGTCAAAACTTTGTTAGGAATTATGTGATCCTTACTAGCTGGAAGTAAGGGAGATGGGGCATGAAGTTATTTCTAGGAGTTGGACACATACCAAGTTTAGCTCAGTTCTGGGCATCTTTGAAATACCTATACAAACTTGTTCCTACATAGTAACTTGCAACTTTGAATGAGAATGTGCTTGCTTACAGCAACGTGCTATATGTTCTGAATGCCCGATTTGGGAATCTGTGTCAAAACTTTGTTAGGAATTATGTGATCCTTACTAGCTGGAAGTAAGGGAGATGGGGCATGAAGTTATTTCTGGAGTTGGACAAATACCAAGTTTAGCTCAGTTCTGGGCATCTTTGAAATACCTATACAAACTTGTTCCTACATAGTAACTTGCATCTTTGAATGAGAATCTGCTTGCTTACAGCAACGTGCTATATGTTCTGAATGCCCGAATTGGGAATCTGTGTCAAAACTTTGTTAGGAATTATGTGATCCTTACTAGCTGGAAGTAAGGGAGATGGGGCATGAAGTTATTTCAAGGAGTTGGACACATACCAAGTTTAGCTCAGTTCTGGGCATCTTTGAAATACCTATACAAACTTGTTCCTACATAGTAACTTGCATCTTTGAATGAGAATGTGCTTGCTTGCAGCAACGTGCTATATGTTCTGAATGCCCGAATAGGGAATCTGTGTCAAAACTTTGTTAGGAATTATGTGATCCTTACTAGCTGGAAGTAAGGGAGATGGGGCATGAAGTTATTTCTAGGAGTTGGACACATACCAAGTTTAGCTCAGTTCTGGGCATCTTTGAAATACCTATACAAACTTGTTCCTACATAGTAACTTGCATCTTTGAATGAGAATCTGCTTGCTTGCAGCAACGTGCTATATGTTCTGAATGCCCGAATAGGGAATCTGTGTCAAAACTTTGTTAGGAATTATGTGATCCTTACTAGCTGGAAGTAAGGGAGATGGGGCATGAAGTTATTTCTAGGAGTTGGACACATACCAAGTTTAGCTCAGTTCTGGGCATCATTGAAATACCTATACAACCTTGTTCCTACATAGTAACTTGCAACTTTGAATGAGAATGTGCTTGCTTACAGCAACGTGCTATGTGTTCTGAATGCCCGAATATGGAATCTGTGTCAAAACTTTGTTAGGAATTATGTGATCCTTACTAGCTGGAAGTAAGGGAGATGGGGCATGAAGTTATTTCTAGGAGTTGGACACATACCAAGTTTAGCTCAGTTCTGGGCATCTTTGAAATACCTATACAACCTTGTTCCTACATAGTAACTTGCAACTTTGAATGAGAATGTGCTTGCTTACAGCAACGTGCTATGTGTTCTGAATGCCCGAATATGGAATCTGTGTCAAAACTTTGTTAGGAATTATGTGATCCTTACTAGCTGGAAGTAAGGGAGATGGGGCATGAAGTTAATTCTAGGAGTTGGACACATACCAAGTTTAGCTCAGTTCTGGGCATCTTTGAAATACCTATACAAACTTGTTCCTACCTAGTAACTTGTATCTTTGAATGAGAATGTGCTTGCTTACAGCAACGTGCTATATGTTCTGAATGCCCGAATAGGGAATCTGTGTCAAAACTTTGTTAGGAATTATGTGATCCTTACTAGCTGGAAGTAAGGGAGATGGGGCATGAAGTTATTTCTAGGAGTTGGACACATACCAAGTTTAGCTCAGTTCTGGGCATCTTTGAAATACCTATACAAACTTGTTCCTACCTAGTAACTTGCATCTTTGAATGAGAATCTGCTTGCTTACAGCAACGTGCTATATGTTCTGAATGCCCGAATTGGGAATCTGTGTCAAAACTTTGTTAGGAATTATGTGATCCTTACTAGCTGGAAGTAAGGGAGATGGGGCATGAAGTTATTTCTAGGAGTTGGACACATACCAAGTTTAGCTCAGTTCTGGGCATCTTTGAAATACCTATACAAACTTGTTTCTACCTAGTAACTTGCATCTTTGAATGAGAATCTGCTTGCTTACAGCAACGTGCTATATGTTCTGAATGCCCGAATTGGGAATCTGTGTCAAAACTTTGTTAGGAATTATGTGATCCTTACTAGCTGGAAGTAAGGGAGATGGGGCATGAAGTTCTTTCTAGGAGTTGGACGCATACCAAGTTTAGCTCAGTTCTGGGCATCTTTGAAATACCTATACAAACTTGTTCCTACATAGTAACTTGCAACTTTGAATGAAAATGTGCTTGCTTACAGCAACGTGCTATATGTTCTGAATGCCCGAATTGGGAATCTGTGTCAAAACTTTGTTAGGAATTATGTGACCCTTACTAGCTGGAAGTAAGGGAGATGGGGCATGAAGTTATTTCTAGGAGTTGGACACATACCAAGTTTAGCTCAGTTCTGGGCATCTTTGAAATACCTATACAAACTTGTTCCTACATATTAACTTGCATCTTTTAATGAGAATCTGCTTGCTTACAGCAACGTGCTATATGTTCTGAATGCCCGAATTGGGAATCTGTGTCAAAACTTTGTTAGGAATTATGTCATCCTTACTAGCTGGAAGTAAGGGAGATGGAGCATGAAGTTATTTCTAGGAGTTGGACACATACCAAGTTTAGCTCAGTTCTGGGCATCTTTGAAATACCTATACAAACTTGTTCCTACCTAGTAACTTGCAACTTTGAATGAAAATGTGCTTGCTTACAGCAACGTGCTATATGTTCTGAATGCCTGAATTGGGAATCTGTGTCAAAACTTTGTTAGGAATTATGTGATCCTTACTAGCTGGAAGTAAGGGAGATGGAGCATGAAGTTATTTCTAGGAGTTGGACACACACCAAGTTTAGCTCAGTTCTGGGCATCTTTGAAATACCTATACAAACTTGTTCCTACATAGTAACTTGCAACTTTGAATGAGAATCTGCTTGCTTACAGCAACGTGCTATATGTTCTGAATGCCCGAATTGGGAATCTGTGTCAAAACTTTGTTAGGAATTATGTGATCCTTACTAGCTGGAAGTAAGGGAGATGGGGCATGAAGTTATTTCTAGGAGTTGGACACATACCAAGTTTAGCTCAGTTCTGGGCATCTTTGAATAACCTATACAAACTTGTTCCTACCTAGTAACTTGCATCTTTGAATGAGAATGTGCTTGCTTACAGCAACGTGCTATATGTTCTGAATGCCCGAATAGGGAATCTGTGTCAAAACTTTGTTAGGAATTATGTGATCCTTACTAGCTGGAAGTAAGGGAGATGGGGCATGAAGTTATTTCTAGGAGTTGGACACATACCAAGTTTAGCTCAGTTCTGGGCATCTTTGAAATACCTATACAAACTTG
The DNA here is from genome assembly GCF_020826845.1 of Diceros bicornis minor. NCBI lineage: Eukaryota > Metazoa > Chordata > Mammalia > Perissodactyla > Rhinocerotidae > Diceros > Diceros bicornis. The sequence goes on from NC_080779.1 coordinate 2,451,547, forward strand.
TTCCTACCTAGTAACTTGCATCTTTGAATGAGAATCTGCTTGCTTACAGCAACGTGCTATATGTTCTGAATGCCCGAATTGGGAATCTGTGTCAAAACTTTGTTAGGAATTATGTGATCCTTACTAGCTGGAAGTAAGGGAGATGGGGCATGAAGTTATTTCTAGGAGTTGGACACATACCAAGTTTAGCTCAGTTCTTTGCATCTTTGAAATACCTATACAAACTTGTTTCTACCTAGTAACTTGCATCTTTGAATGAGAATCTGCTTGCTTACAGCAACGTGCTATATGTTCTGAATGCCCGAATTGGGAATCTGTGTCAAAACTTTGTTAGGAATTATGTGATCCTTACTAGCTGGAAGTAAGGGAGATGGGGCATGAAGTTCTTTCTAGGAGTTGGACGCATACCAAGTTTAGCTCAGTTCTGGGCATCTTTGAAATACCTATACAAACTTGTTCCTCATAGTAACTTGCAACTTTGAATGAAAATGTGGTTGCTTACAGCAACGTGCTATATGTTCTGAATGCCCGAATTGGGAATCTGTGTCAAAACTTTGTTAGGAATTATGTGATCCTTACTAGCTGGAAGTAAGGGAGATGGGGCATGAAGTTATTTCTAGGAGTTGGACACATACCAAGTTTAGCTCAGTTCTGGGCATCTTTGAAATACCTATACAAACTTGTTCCTACATAGTAACTTGCATCTTTCAATGAGAATCTGCTTGCTTACAGCAACGTGCTATATGTTCTGAATGCCTGAATTTGGAATCTATGTCAAAACTTTGTTAGGAATTATGTCATCCTTACTAGCTGGAAGTAAGGGAGATGGAGCATGAAGTTATTTCTAGGAGTTGGACACATACCAAGTTTAGCTCAGTTCTGGGCATCTTTGAAATACCTATACAAACTTGTTCCTACATAGTAACTTGCAACTTTGAATGAAAATGTGCTTGCTTACTGCAACGTGCTATATGTTCTGAATGCCTGAATTGGGAATCTGTGTCAAAACTTTGTTAGGAATTATGTGATCCGTACTAGCTGGAAGTAAGGGAGATGGGGCATGAAGTTATTTCTAGGAGTTGGACACATACCAAGTTTAGCTCAGTTCTGGGCATCTTTGAAATACCTATACAAACTTGTTCCTACCTAGTAACTTGCAACTTTGAATGAGAATCTGCTTGCTTACAGCAACGTGCTATATGTTCTGAATGCCCGAATTGGGAATCTGTGTCAAAACTTTGTTAGGAATTATGTGATCCTTACTAGCTGGAAGTAAGGGAGATGGGGCATGAAGTTATTTCTAGGAGTTGGACACATACCAAGTTTAGCTCAGTTCTGGGCATCTTTGAAATACCTATACAAACTTGTTCCTACCTAGTAACTTGCAACTTTGAATGAGAATCTGCTTGCTTACAGCAACGTGCTATATGTTCTGAATGCCCGAATTGGGAATCTGTGTCAAAACTTTGTTAGGAATTATGTGATCCTTACTAGCTGGAAGTAAGGGAGATGGGGCATGAAGTTATTTCTAGGAGTAGGACACATACCAAGTTTAGCTCAGTTCTGGGCATCTTTGAAATACCTATACAAACTTGTTCCTACCTAGTAACTTGCATCTTTGAATGAGAATGTGCTTGCTTAGAGCAACGTGCTATATGTTCTGAATGCCCGAATTGGGAATCTGTGTCAAAACTTTGTTAGGAATTATGTGATCCTTACTAGCTGGAAGTAAGGGAGATGGGGCATGAAGTTATTTCTAGGAGTTGGACACATACCAAGTTTAGCTCAGTTCTGGGCATCTTTGAAATACATATACAAACTTGTTCCTACCTAGTAACTTGCATTTTTGAATGAGAATGTGCTTGCTTACAGCAACGTGCTATATGTTCTGAATGCCCGAATTGGGAATCTGTGTCAAAACTGTGTTAGGAATTATGTGATCCTTACTAGCTGGAAGTAAGGGAGATGGGGCATGAAGTTATTTCTAGGAGTTGGACACATACCAAGTTTAGCTCAGTTCTGGGCATCTTTGAAATACCTATACAAACTTGTTCCTACATAGTAACTTGCATCTTTGAATGTAAATGTACTTGCTTACAGCAACGTGCTATATGTTCTGAATGCCCGAATTGGGAATCTGTGTCAAAACTTTGTTAGGAATTATGTGATCCTTACAAGCTGGAAGTAAGGGAGATGGGGCATGAAGTTATTTCCAGGAGTTGGACACATACCAAGTTTAGCTCAGTTCTGGGCATCTTTGAAATACCTATACAAACTTGTTCCTACATAGTAACTTGCATCTTTGAATGAGAATGTGCTTGCTTACAGCAACGTGCTATATGTTCTGAATGCCCGAATTGGGAATCTGTGTCAAAACTTTGTTAGGAATTATGTGATCCTTACAAGCTGGAAGTAAGGGAGATGGGGCATGAAGTTATTTCTAGGAGTTGGACACATACCAAGTTTAGCAAAGTTCTGGGCATCTTTGAAATACCTATACAAACTTGTTCCTGCATAGTAACTTGCATCTTTGAATGAAAATGTGCTTGCTTACTGCAACGTGCTATATGTTCTGAATGCCCGAATTGGGAATCTGTGTCAAAACTTTGTTAGGAATTATGTGATCCTTACTAGCTGGAAGTAAGGGAGATGGGGCATGAAGTTATTTCTAGGAGTTGGACACATACCAAGTTTAGCTCAGTTCTGCGAATCTTTGAAATACCTATACAAACTTGTTCCTACCTAGTAACTTGCATCTTTGAATGAGAATCTGCTTGCTTACAGCAACGTGCTATATGTTCTGAATGCCCGAATTGGGAATCTGTGTCAAAACTTTGTTAGGAATTATGTGATCCTTACTAGCTGGAAGTAAGGGAGATGGGGCATGAAGTTATTTCTAGGAGTTGGACACATACCAAGTTTAGCTCAGTTCTGGGCATCTTTGAAATACCTATACAAACTTGTTCCTACATAGTAACTTGCAACTTTGAATGAGAATCTGCTTGCTTACAGCAACGTGCTATATGTTCTGAATGCCCGAATTGGGAATCTGTGTCAAAACTTTGTTAGGAATTATGTGATCCTTACTAGCTGGAAGTAAGGGAGATGGGGCAAGAAGTTATTTCTAGGAGTTGGACACATACCAAGTTTAGCTCAGTTCTGGGCATCTTTGAAATACCTATACAAACTTGTTCCTACCTAGTAACTTGCATCTTTGAATGAGAATCTGCTTGCTTACAGCAACGTGCTATATGTTCTGAATGCCCGAATTGGGAATCTGTGTCAAAACTTTGTTAGGAATTATGTGATCCTTACTAGCTGGAAGTAAGGGAGATGGGGCATGAAGTTATTTCTAGGAGTTGGACACATACCAAGTTTAGCTCAGTTCTGGGCATCTTTGAAATACCTATACAAACTTGTTCCTACATAGTAACTTGCATCTTTGAATGAGAATCTGCTTGCTTACAGCAACGTGCTATATGTTCTGAATGCCCGAATTGGGAATCTGTGTCAAAACTTTGTTAGGAATTATGTGATCCTTACTAGCTGGAAGTAAGGGAGATGGGGCATGAAGTTATTTCTAGGAGTTGGACACATACCAAGTTTAGCTCAGTTCTGGGCATCTTTGAAATACCTATACAAACTTGTTCCTGCATAGTAACTTGCATCTTTGAATGAGAATCTGCTTGCTTACAGCAACGTGCTATATGTTCTGAATGCCCGAATTGGGAATCTGTGTCAAAACTTTGTTAGGAATTATGTCATCCTTACTAGCTGGAAGTAAGGGAGATGGAGCATGAAGTTATTTCTAGGAGTTGGACACATACCAAGTTTAGCTCAGTTCTGCGCATCTTTGAAATACCTATACAAACTTGTTCCTACATAGTAACTTGCAACTTTGAATGAAAATGTGCTTGCTTACTGCAACGTGCTATATGTTCTGAATGCCCGAATTGGGAATCTGTGTCAAAACTTTGTTAGGAATTATGTGATCCTTACTAGCTGGAAGTAAGGGAGATGGGGCATGAAGTTATTTCTAGGAGTTGGACACATACCAAGTTTAACTCAGTTCTGGGCATCTTTGAAATACCTATACAAACTTGTTCCTACATAGTAACTTGCAAGTTTGAATGAGAATGTGCTTGCTTACAGCAACGTGCTATATGTTCTGAATGCCCGAATTGGGAATCTGTGTCAAAACTTTGTTAGGAATTATGTGATCCTTACTAGCTGGAAGTAAGGGAGATGGGGCATGAAGTTATTTCTAGGAATTGGACACATACCAAGTTTAGCTCAGTTCTGGGCATCTTTGAAATACCTATACAAACTTGTTCCTACATAGTAACTTGCAACTTTGAATGAGAATCTGCTTGCTTACAGCAACGTGCTATATGTTCTGAATGCCCGAATTGGGAATCTGTGTCAAAACTTTGTTAGGAATTATGTGATCCTTACTAGCTGGAAGAAAGGGAGATGGGGCAAGAAGTTATTTCTAGGAGTTGGACACATACCAAGTTTAGCTCAGTTCTGGGCATCTTTGAAATACCTATACAAACTTGTTCCTACCTAGTAACTTGCATCTTTGAATGAGAATCTGCTTGCTTACAGCAACGTGCTATATGTTCTGAATGCCCGAATTGGGAATCTGTGTCAAAACTTTGTTAGGAATTATGTGATCCTTACTAGCTGGAAGTAATGGAGATGGGGCATGAAGTTCTTTCTAGGAGTTGGACACATACCAAGTTTAGCTCAGTTCTGGGCATCTTTGAAATACCTATACAAACTTGTTCCTACACAGTAACTTGCAACTTTGAATGAAAATGTGCTTGCTTACAGCAACGTGCTATATGTTCTGAATGCCCGAATTGGGAATCTGTGTCAAAACTTTGTTAGGAATTATGTGATCCTTACTAGCTGGAAGTAAGGGAGATGGGGCATGAAGTTATTTCTAGGAGTTGGACACATACCAAGTTTAGCTCAGTTCTGGGCATCTTTGAAATACCTATACAAACTTGTTCCTACATAGTAACTTGCATCTTTGAATGAGAATCTGCTTGCTTACAGCAACGTGCTATATGTTCTGAATGCCCGAAATGGGAATCTGTGTCAAAACTTTGTTAGGAATTATGTCATCCTTACTAGCTGGAAGTAAGGGAGATGGAGCATGAAGTTATTTCTAGGAGTTGGACATATACCAAGTTTAGCTCAGTTCTGGGCATCTTTGAAATACCTATACAAACTTGTTCCTACATAGTAACTTGCAACTTTGAATGAAAATGTGCTTGCTTACAGCAACGTGCTATATGTTCTGAATGCCCAAATTGGGAATCTGTGTCAAAACTTTGTTAGGAATTATGTGATCCTTACTAGCTGGAAGTAAGGGAGATGGGGCATGAAGTTATTTGTAGGAGTTGGACACATACCAAGTTTAGCTCAGTTCTGGGCATCTTTGAAATACCTATACAAACTTGTTCCTACATAGTAACTTGCATCTTTGAATGAGAATGTGCTTGCTTAAAGCAACGTGCTATATGTTCTGAATGCCCGAATTGGCAATCTGTGTCAAAACTTTGTTAGGAATTATGTGATCCTTACTAGCTGGAAGTAAGGGAGATGGGGCATGAAGTTATTTCTAGGAGTTGGACACATACCAAGTTTAGCTCAGTTCTGGGCATCTTTGAAATACCTATACAAACTTGTTCCTACATAGTAACTTGCATCTTTGAATGAGAATGTGCTTGCTTACAGCAACGTGCTATATGTTCTGAATGCCCGAATTGGGAATCTGTGTCAAAACTTTGTTAGGAATTATGTGATCCTTACTAGCTGGAAGTAAGGGAGATGGGGCATGAAGTTATTTATAGGAGTTGGACACATACCAAGTTTAGCTCAGTTCTGGGCATCTTTGAAATACCTATACAAACTTGTTCCTACATAGTAACTTGCAACTTTGAATGAGAATGTGCTTGCTTGCAGCAACGTGCTATATGTTCTGAATGCCCGAATAGGGAATCTGTGTCAAAACTTTGTTAGGAATTATGTGATCCTTACTAGCTGGAAGTAAGGGAGATGGGGCATGAAGTTATTTCTAGGAGTTGGACACATACCAAGTTTAGCTCAGTTCTGGGCATCTTTGAAATACCTATACAAACTTGTTCCTACCTAGTAACTTGCATCTTTGAATGAGAATGTGCTTGCTTACAGCAACGTGCTATATGTTCTGAATGCCCGAATTGGGAATCTGTGTCAAAACTTTGTTAGGAATTATGTGATCCTTACTAGCTGGAAGTAAGGGAGATGGGGCATGAAGTTATTTCTAGGAGTTGGACACATACCAAGTTTAGCTCAGTTCTGGGCATCTTTGAAATACCTATACAAACTTGTTCCTACATAGTAACTTGCAACTTTGAATGAGAATGTGCTTGCTTACAGCAACGTGCTATATGTTCTGAATGCCCGAATTGGCAATCTGTGTCAAAACTTTGTTAGGAATTATGTGATCCTTACTAGCTGGAAGTAAGAGAGATGGGGCATGAAGTTATTTCTAGGAGTTGGACACATACCAAGTTTAGCTCAGTTCTGTGCATCTTTGAAATACCTATACAAACTTGTTCCTACATAGTAACTTGCAACTTTGAATGAGAATGTGCTTGCTTACAGCAACGTGCTATATGTTCTGAATGCCCGAATAGGGAATCTGTGTCAAAACTTTGTTAGGAATTATGTGATCCTTACAAGCTGGAAGTAAGGGAGATGGGGCATGAAGTTATTTCTAGGAGTTGGACACATACCAAGTTTAGCTCAGTTCTGGGCATCTTTGAAATACCTATACAAACTTGTTCCTACCTAGTAACTTGCATCTTTGAATGAGAATGTGCTTGCTTACAGCAACGTGCTATATGTTCTGAATGCCCGAATTGGCAATCTGTGTCAAAACTTTGTTAAGAATTATGTGATCCTTACTAGCTGGAAGTAAGGGAGATGGGGCATGAAGTTATTTCTAGGAGTTGGACACATACCAAGTTTAGCTCAGTTCTGGGCATCTTTGAAATACCTATACAAACTTGTTCCTACATAGTAACTTGCAACTTTGAATGAGAATGTGCTTGCTTACAGCAACGTGCTATATGTTCTGAATGCCCGAATTGGGAATCTGTGTCAAAACTGTGTTAGGAATTATGTGATCCTTACTAGCTGGAAGTAAGGGAGATGGGGCATGAAGTTATTTCTAGGAGTTGGACACATACCAAGTTTACCTCAGTTCTGGGCATCTTTGAAATACCTATACAAACTTGTTCCTACATAGTAACTTGCATCTTTGAATGAGAATCTGCTTGCTTACAGCAACGTGCTATATGTTCTGAATGCCCGAATTGGGAATCTGTGTCAAAACTTTGTTAGGAATTATGTGATCCTTACTAGCTGGAAGTAAGGGAGATGGGGCATGAAGTTATTTCTAGGAGTTGGACACATACCAAGTTTAGCTCAGTTCTGGGCATCTTTGAAATACCTATACAAACTTGTTCCTACATAGTAACTTGCATCTTAGAATGAGAATCTGCTTGCTTACAGCAACGTGCTATATGTTCTGAATGCCCGAATTGGGAATCTGTGTCAAAACTTTGTTAGGAATTATGTCATCCTTACTAGCTGGAAGTAAGGGAGATGGAGCATGAAGTTATTTCTAGCAGTTGGACACATACCAAGTTTAGCTCAGTTCTGGGCATCTTTGAAATACCTATACAAACTTGTTCCTACATAGTAACTTGCAACTTTGAATGAAAATGTGCTTGCTTACTGCAACGTGCTATATGTTCTGAATGCCCGAATTGGGAATCTGTGTCAAAACTTTGTTAGGAATTATGTGATCCTTACTAGCTGGAAGTAAGGGAGATGGGGCATCAAGTTATTTCTAGGATTTGGACACATACCAAGTTTAGCTCAGTTCTGGGCATCTTTGAAATACCTATACAAACTTGTTCCTACATAGAAACTTGCAACTTTGAATGAGAATCTGCTTGCTTACAGCAACGTGCTATATGTTCTGAATGCCCGAATTGGGAATCTGTGTCAAAACTTTGTTAGGAATTATGTGATCCTTACTAGCTGGAAGTAAGGGAGATGGGGCATGAAGTTATTTCTAGGAGTTGGACACATACCAAGTTTAGCTCAGTTCTGGGCATCTTTGAAATACCTATACAAACTTGTTCCTACATAGTAACTTGCATCTTTGAATGAGAATCTGCTTGCTTACAGCAACGTGCTATATGTTCTGAATGCCCGAATTGGGAATCTGTGTCAAAACTTTGTTAGGAATTATGTGATCCTTACTAGCTGGAAGTAAGGGAGATGGGGCATGAAGTTATTTCTAGGAGTTGGACACATACCAAGTTTAGCTCAGTTCTGGGCATCTTTGAAATACCTATACAAACTTGTTCCTACATAGTAACTTGCATCATTGAATGAGAATGTGCTTGCTTACAGCAACGTGCTATATGTTCTGAATGCCCGAATTGGGAATCTGTGTCAAAACTTTGTTAGGAATTATGTGATCCTTACTAGCTGGAAGTAAGGGAGATGGGGCCTCAAGTTATTTCTAGGAGTTGGACACATACCAAGTTTAGCTCAGTTCTGGGCATCTTTGAAATACCTATACAAACTTGTTCCTACATAGAAACTTGCAACTTTGAATGAGAATCTGCTTGCTTACAGCAACGTGCTATATGTTCTGAATGCCCGAATTGGGAATCTGTGTCAAAACTTTGTTAGGAATTATGTGATCCTTACTAGCTGGAAGTAAGGGAGATGGGGCATGAAGTTATTTCTAGGAGTTGGACACATACCAAGTTTAGCTCAGTTCTGGGCATCTTTGAAATACCTATACAAACTTGTTCCTACATAGTAACTTGCATCTTTGAATGAGAATCTGCTTGCTTACAGCAACGTGCTATATGTTCTGAATGCCCGAATTGGGAATGTGTGTCAAAACTTTGTTAGGAATTATGTGATCCTTACTAGCTGGAAGTAAGGGAGATGGGGCATGAAGTTATTTCTAGGAGTTGGACACATGCCAAGTTTAGCTCAGTTCTGGGCATCTTTGAAATACCTATACAAACTTGTTCCTACATAGTAACTTGCATCATTGAATGAGAATGTGCTTGCTTACAGCAACGTGCTATATGTTCTGAATGCCCGAATTGGGAATCTGTGTCAAAACTTTGTTAGGAATTATGTGATCCTTACTAGCTGGAAGTAAGGGAGATGGGGCATGAAGTTATTTCTTGGAGTTGGAGATATACCAAGTTTAGCGCAGTTCTGGGCATCTTTGAAATACCTATACAAACTTGTTCCTACATAGTAACTTGCAACTTTGAATGAGAATGTGCTTGCTTGCAGCAACGTGCTATATATTCTGAATGCCCGAATAGGGAATCTGTGTCAAAACTTTGTTAGGAATTATGTGATCCTTACTAGCTGGAAGTAAGGGAGATGGGGCATGAAGTTATTTCTAGGAGTTGGACACATACCAAGTATAGCTCAGTTCTGGGCATCTTTGAATAACCTATACAAACTTGTTCCTACCTAGTAACTCGCATCTTTGAATGAGAATGTGCTTGCTTACAGCAACGTGCTATATGTTCTGAATGCCCGAATAGGGAATCTGTGTCAAAACTTTGTTAGGAATTATGTGATCCTTACTAGCTGGAAGTAAGGGAGATGGGGCATGAAGTTATTTCTAGGAGTTGGACACATACCAAGTTTAGCTCAGTTCTGGGCATCTTTGAAATACCTATACAAACTTGTTTCTACCTAGTAACTTGCATCTTTGAATGAGAATCTGCTTGCTTACAGCAACGTGCTATATGTTCTGAATGCCCGAATTGGGAATCTGTGTCAAAACTTTGTTAGGAATTATGTGATCCTTACTAGCTGGAAGTAAGGGAGATGGGGCATGAAGTTCTTTCTAGGAGTTGGACGCATACCAAGTTTAGCTCAGTTCTGGGCATCTTTGAAATACCTATACAAACTTGTTCCTACATAGTAACTTGCAACTTTGAATGAAAATGTGCTTGCTTACAGCAACGTGCTATATGTTCTGAATGCCCGAATTGGGAATCTGTGTCAAAACTTTGTTAGGAATTATGTGATCCTTACTAGCTGGAAGTAAGGGAGATGGGGCATGAAGTTATTTCTAGGAGTTGGACACATACCAAGTTTAGCTCAGTTCTGGGCATCTTTGAAATACCTATACAAACTTGTTCCTACATAGTAACTTGCATCTTTGAATGAGAATCTGCTTGCTTACAGCAACGTGCTATATGTTCTGAATGCCTGAATTGGGAATCTGTGTCAAAACTTTGTTAGGAATTATGTCATCCTTACTAGCTGGAAGTAAGGGAGATGGAGCATGAAGTTATTTCTAGGAGTTGGACACATACCAAGTTTAGCTCAGTTCTGGGCATCTTTGAAATACCTATACAAACTTGTTCCTACATAGTAACTTGCAACTTTGAATGTAAATGTGCTTGCTTACAGCAACGTGCTATATGTTCTGAATGCCCGAATTGGGAATCTGTGTCAAAACTGTGTTAGGAATTATGTGATCCTTACTAGCTGGAAGTAAGGGAGATGGGGCATGAAGTTATTTATGGAGTTGGACACATACCAAGTTTAGCTCAGTTCTGGGCATCTTTGAAATACCTATACAAACTTGTTCCTACATAGTAACTTGCATCTTTGAATGAGAATCTGCTTGCTTACAGCAACGTGCTATATGTTCTAAATGCCCGAATTGGGAATCTGTGTCAAAACTTTGTTAGGAATTATGTGATCCTTACTAGCTGGAAGTAAGGGAGATGGGGCATGAAGTTATTTCTAGGAGTTGGACACATCCCAAGTTTAGCTCAGTTCTGGGCATCTTTGAAATACCTATACAAACTTGTTCCTGCATAGTAACTTGCATCTTTGAATGAGAATCTGCTTGCTTACAGCAACGTGCTATATGTTCTGAATGCCCGAATTGGGAATCTGTGTCAAACCTTTGTTAGGAATTATGTCATCCTTACTAGCTGGAAGTAAGGGAGATGGAGCATGAAGTTATTTCTAGGAGTTGGACACATACCAAGTTTAGCTCAGTTCTGCGCATCTTTGAAATACCTATACAAACTTGTTCCTACATAGTAACTTGCAACTTTGAATGAAAATGTGCTTGCTTACTGCAACGTGCTATATGTTCTGAATGCCCGAATTGGGAATCTGTGTCAAAACTTTGTTAGGAATTATGTGATCCTTACTAGCTGGAAGTAAGGGAGATGGGGCATGAAGTTATTTCTAGGAGTTGGACACATACCAAGTTTAGCTCAGTTCTGGGCATCTTTGAAATACCTATACAAACTTGTTCCTACATAGTAACTTGCAACTTTGAATGAGAATGTGCTTGCTTACAGCAACGTGCTATATGTTCTGAATGCCCGAATTGGGAATCTGTGTCAAAACTTTGTTAGGAATTATGTGATCCTTACTAGCTGGAAGTAAGGGAGATGGGGCATGAAGTTATTTCTAGGAGTTGGACACATACCAAGTTTAGCTCAGTTCTGGGCATCTTTGAAATACCTATACAAACTTGTTCCTACATAGTAACTTGCAACTTTGAATGAGAATCTGCTTGCTTACAGCAACGTGCTATATGTTCTGAATGCCCGAATTGGGAATCTGTGTCAAAACTTTGTTAGGAATTATGTGATCCTTACTAGCTGGAAGAAAGGGAGATGGGGCAAGAAGTTATTTCTAGGAGTTGGACACATACCAAGTTTAGCTCAGTTCTGGGCATCTTTGAAATACCTATACAAACTTGTTCCTACCTAGTAACTTGCATCTTTGAATGAGAATCTGCTTGCTTACAGCAACGTGCTATATGTTCTGAATGCCCGAATTGGGAATCTGTGTCAAAACTTTGTTAGGAATTATGTGATCCTTACTAGCTGGAAGTAAGGGAGATGGGGCATGAAGTTCTTTCTAGGAGTTGGACACATACCAAGTTTAGCTCAGTTCTGGGCATCTTTGAAATACCTATACAAACTTGTTCCTACATAGTAACTTGCAACTTTGAATGAAAATGTGCTTGCTTACAGCAACGTGCTATATGTTCTGAATGCCCGAATTGGGAATCTGTGTCAAAACTTTGTTAGGAATTATGTGATCCTTACTAGCTGGAAGTAAGGGAGATGGGGCATGAAGTTATTTCTAGGAGTTGGACACATACCAAGTTTAGCTCAGTTCTGGGCATCTTTGAAATACCTATACAAACTTGTTCCTACCTAGTAACTTGCATCTTTGAATCAGAATCTGCTTGCTTACAGCAACGTGCTATATGTTCTGAATGCCCGAATTGGGAATCTGTGTCAAAACTTTGTTAGGAATTATGTGATCCTTACTAGCTGGAAGTAAGGGAGATGGGGCATGAAGTTATTTCTAGGAGTTGGACACATACCAAGTTTAGCTCAGTTCTGGGCATCTTTGAAATACCTATACAAACTTGTTCCTACATAGTAACTTGCAACTTTGAATGAGAATGTGCTTGCTTACAGCAACGTGCTATATGTTCTGAATGCCCGAATTGGCAATCTGTGTCAAAACTTTGTTAGGAATTATGTGATCCTTACTAGCTGGAAGTAAGAGAGATGGGGCATGAAGTTATTTCTAGGAGTTGGACACATACCAAGTTTAGCTCAGTTCTGGGCATCTTTGAAATACCTATACAAACTTGTTCCTACATAGTAACTTGCAACTTTGAATGAGAATGTGCTTGCTTACAGCAACGTGCTATATGTTCTGAATGCCCGAATAGGGAATCTGTGTCAAAACTTTGTTAGGAATTATGTGATCCTTACAAGCTGGAAGTAAGGGAGATGGGGCATGAAGTTATTTCTAGGAGTTGGACACATACCAAGTTTAGCTCAGTTCTGGGCATCTTTGAAATACCTATACAAACTTGTTCCTACCTAGTAACTTGCATCTTTGAATGAGAATGTGCTTGCTTACAGCAACGTGCTATATGTTCTGAATGCCCGAATTGGGAATCTGTGTCAAAACTTTGTTAGGAATTATGTGATCCTTACTAGCTGGAAGTAAGGGAGATGGGGCATGAAGTTATTTCTAGGAGTTGGACACATACCAAGTTTAGCTCAGTTCTGGGCATCTTTGAAATACCTATACAAACTTGTTCCTACATAGTAACTTGCAACTTTGAATGAGAATGTGCTTGCTTACAGCAACGTGCTATATGTTCTGAATGCCCGAATTGGCAATCTGTGTCAAAACTTTGTTAAGAATTATGTGATCCTTACTAGCTGGAAGTAAGTGAGATGGGGCATGAAGTTATTTCTAGGAGTTGGACACATACCAAGTTTAGCTCAGTTCTGGGCATCTTTGAAATACCTATACAAACTTGTTCCTACATAGTAACTTGCAACTTTGAATGAGAATGTGCTTGCTTACAGCAACGTGCTATATGTTCTGAATGCCCGAATTGGGAATCTGTGTCAAAACTGTGTTAGGAATTATGTGATCCTTACTAGCTGGAAGTAAGGGAGATGGGGCATGAAGTTATTTCTAGGAGTTGGACACATACCAAGTTTAGCTCAGTTCTGGGCATCTTTGAAATACCTATACAAACTTGTTCCTACATAGTAACTTGCATCTTTGAATGAGAATCTGCTTGCTTACAGCAACGTGCTATATGTTCTGAATGCCCGAATTGGGAATCTGTGTCAAAACTTTGTTAGGAATTATGTGATCCTTACTAGCTGGAAGTAAGGGAGATGGGGCATGAAGTTATTTCTAGGAGTTGGACACATACCAAGTTTAGCTCAGTTCTGGGCATCTTTGAAATACCTATACAAACTTGTTCCTACATAGTAACTTGCATCTTAGAATGAGAATCTGCTTGCTTACAGCAACATGCTATATGTTCTGAATGCCCGAATTGGGAATCTGTGTCAAAACTTTGTTAGGAATTATGTCATCCTTACTAGCTGGAAGTAAGGGAGATGGAGCATGAAGTTATTTCTAGCAGTTGGACACATACCAAGTTTAGCTCAGTTCTGGGCATCTTTGAAATACCTATACAAACTTGTTCGTACACAGTAACTTGCAACTTTGAATGAATATGTGCTTGCTTACTGCAACGTGCTATATGTTCTGAATGCCCGAATTGGGAATCTGTGTCAAAACTTTGTTAGGAATTATGTGATCCTTACTAGCTGGAAGTAAGGGAGATGGGGCATGAAGTTATTTCTAGGAGTTGGACACATACCAAGTTTAGCTCAGTTCTGGGCATCTTTGAAATACCTATACAAACTTGTTCCTACATAGAAACTTGCAACTTTGAATGAGAATCTGCTTGCTTACAGCAACGTGCTATATGTTCTGAATGCCCGATTTGGGAATCTGTGTCAAAACTTTGTTAGGAATTATGTGATCCTTACTAGCTGGAAGTAAGGGAGATGGGGCATGAAGTTATTTCTAGGAGTTGGACACATACCAAGTTTAGCTCAGTTCTGGGCATCTTTGAAATACCTATACAAACTTGTTCCTACATAGTAACTTGCATCTTTGAATGAGAATCTGCTTGCTTACAGCAACGTGCTATATGTTCTGAATGCCCGAATTGGGAATCTGTGTCAAAACTTTGTTAGGAATTATGTGATCCTTACTAGCTGGAAGTAAGGGAGATGGGGCATGAAGTTATTTCTAGGAGTTGGACACATACCAAGTTTAGCTCAGTTCTGGGCATCTTTGAAATACCTATACAAACTTGTTCCTACATAGTAACTTGCATCATTGAATGAGAATGTGCTTGCTTACAGCAACGTGCTATATGTTCTGAATGCCCGAATTGGGAATCTGTGTCAAAACTTTGTTAGGAATTATGTGATCCTTACTAGCTGGAAGTAAGGGAGATGGGGCATGAAGTTATTTCTTGGAGTTGGAGATATACCAAGTTTAGCGCAGTTCTGGGCATCTTTGAAATACCTATACAAACTTGTTCCTACATAGTAACTTGCAACTTTGAATGAGAATGTGCTTGCTTGCAGCAACGTGCTATATATTCTGAATGCCCGAATAGGGAATCTGTGTCAAAACTTTGTTAGGAATTATGTGATCCTTACTAGCTGGAAGTAAGGGAGATGGGGCATGAAGTTATTTCTAGGAGTTGGACACATACCAAGTATAGCTCAGTTCTGGGCATCTTTGAATAACCTATACAAACTTGTTCCTACCTAGTAACTTGCATCTTTGAATGAGAATGTGCTTGCTTACAGCAACGTGCTATATGTTCTGAATGCCCGAATAGGGAATCTGTGTCAAAACTTTGTTAGGAATTATGTGATCCTTACTAGCTGGAAGTAAGGGAGATGGGGCATGAAGTTATTTCTAGGAGTTGGACACATACCAAGTTTAGCTCAGTTCTGGGCATCTTTGAAATACCTATACAAACTTGTTTCTACCTAGTAACTTGCATCTTTGAATGAGAATCTGCTTGCTTACAGCAACGTGCTATATGTTCTGAATGCCCGAATTGGGAATCTGTGTCAAAACTTTGTTAGGAATTATGTGATCCTTACTAGCTGGAAGTAAGGGAGATGGGGCATGAAGTTCTTTCTAGGAGTTGGACGCATACCAAGTTTAGCTCAGTTCTGGGCATCTTTGAAATACCTATACAAACTTGTTCCTACATAGTAACTTGCATCTTTGAATGAAAA
Source organism: Diceros bicornis minor (assembly GCF_020826845.1). Classification (NCBI taxonomy): domain Eukaryota; kingdom Metazoa; phylum Chordata; class Mammalia; order Perissodactyla; family Rhinocerotidae; genus Diceros; species Diceros bicornis. The sequence continues at coordinate 2,467,311 of NC_080779.1, forward strand.
TGTGCTTGCTTACAGCAACGTGCTATATGTTCTGAATGCCCGAATTGGGAATCTGTGTCAAAATTTTGTTAGGAATTATGTGATCCTTACTAGCTGGAAGTAAGGGAGATGGGGCATGAAGTTATTTCTAGGAGTTGGACACATACCAAGTTTAGCTCAGTTCTGGGCATCTTTGAAATACCTATACCAACTTGTTCCTACATAGTAACTTGCATCTTTGAATGAGAATCTGCTTGCTTACAGCAACGTGCTATATGTTCTGAACGCCTGAATTGGGAATCTGTGTCAAAACTTTGTTAGGAATTATGTCATCCTTACTAGCTGGAAGTAAGGGAGATGGAGCATGAAGTTATTTCTAGGAGTTGGACACATACCAAGTTTAGCTCAGTTCTGGGCATCTTTGAAATACCTATACAAACTTGTTCCTACATAGTAACTTGCAACTTTGAATGAAAATGTGCTTGCTTACTGCAACGTGCTATATGTTCTGAATGCCTGAATTGGGAATCTGTGTCAAAACTTTGTTAGGAATTATGTGATCCGTACTAGCTGGAAGTAAGGGAGATGGGGCATGAAGTTCTTTCTAGGAGTTGGACACATACCAAGTTTAGCTCAGTTCTGGGCATCTTTGAAATACCTATACAAACTTGTTCCTACCTAGTAACTTGCAAATTTGAATGAGAATCTGCTTGCTTACAGCAACGTGCTATATGTTCTGAATGCCCGAATTGGGAATCTGTGTCAAAACTTTGTTAGGAATTATGTGATCCTTACTAGCTGGAAGTAAGGGAGATGGGGCATGAAGTTATTTCTAGGAGTTGGACACATACCAAGTTTAGCTCAGTTCTGGGCATCTTTGAAATACCTATACAAACTTGTTCCTACCTAGTAACTTGCATTTTTGAATGAGAATGTGCTTGCTTACAGCAACGTGCTATATGTTCTGAATGCCCGAATAGGAAATCTGTGTCAAAACTGTGTTAGGAATTATGTGATCCTTACTAGCTGGAAGTAAGGGAGATGGGGCATGAAGTTATTTCTTGGAGTTGGAGATATACCAAGTTTAGCGCAGTTCTGGGCATCTTTGAAATACCTATACAAACTTGTTCCTACATAGTAACTTGCAACTTTGAATGAGAATGTGCTTGCTTGCAGCAACGTGCTATATATTCTGAATGCCCGAATAGGGAATCTGTGTCAAAACTTTGTTAGGAATTATGTGATCCTTACTAGCTGGAAGTAAGGGAGATGGGGCATGAAGTTATTTCTAGGAGTTGGACACATACCAAGTATAGCTCAGTTCTGGGCATCTTTGAATAACCTATACAAACTTGTTCCTACCTAGTAACTTGCATCTTTGAATGAGAATGTGCTTGCTTACAGCAACGTGCTATATGTTCTGAATGCCCGAATAGGGAATCTGTGTCAAAACTTTGTTAGGAATTATGTGATCCTTACTAGCTGGAAGTAAGGGAGATGGGGCATGAAGTTATTTCTAGGAGTTGGACACATACCAAGTTTAGCTCAGTTCTGGGCATCTTTGAAATACCTATACAAACTTGTTTCTACCTAGTAACTTGCATCTTTGAATGAGAATCTGCTTGCTTACAGCAACGTGCTATATGTTCTGAATGCCCGAATTGGGAATCTGTGTCAAAACTTTGTTAGGAATTATGTGATCCTTACTAGCTGGAAGTAAGGGAGATGGGGCATGAAGTTCTTTCTAGGAGTTGGACGCATACCAAGTTTAGCTCAGTTCTGGGCATCTTTGAAATACCTATACAAACTTGTTCCTACATAGTAACTTGCATCTTTGAATGAAAATGTGCTTGCTTACAGCAACGTGCTATATGTTCTGAATGCCCGAATTGGGAATCTGTGTCAAAATTTTGTTAGGAATTATGTGATCCTTACTAGCTGGAAGTAAGGGAGATGGGGCATGAAGTTATTTCTAGGAGTTGGACACATACCAAGTTTAGCTCAGTTCTGGGCATCTTTGAAATACCTATACAAACTTGTTCCTACATAGTAACTTGCATCTTTGAATGAGAATCTGCTTGCTTACAGCAACGTGCTATATGTTCTGAATGCCTGAATTGGGAATCTGTGTCAAAACTTTGTTAGGAATTATGTCATCCTTACTAGCTGGAAGTAAGGGAGATGGAGCATGAAGTTATTTCTAGGAGTTGGACACATACCAAGTTTAGCTCAGTTCTGGGCATCTTTGAAATACCTATACAAACTTGTTCCTACATAGTAACTTGCAACTTTGAATGAAAATGTGCTTGCTTACTGCAACGTGCTATATGTTCTGAATGCCTGAATTGGGAATCTGTGTCAAAACTTTGTTAGGAATTATGTGATCCGTACTAGCTGAAAGTAAGGGAGATGGGGCATGAAGTTCTTTCTAGGAGTTGGACACATACCAAGTTTAGCTCAGTTCTGGGCATCTTTGAAATACCTATACAAACTTGTTCCTACCTAGTAACTTGCAAATTTGAATGAGAATCTGCTTGCTTACAGCAACGTGCTATATGTTCTGAATGCCCGAATTGGGAATCTGTGTCAAAACTTTGTTAGGAATTATGTGATCCTTACTAGCTGGAAGTAAGGGAGATGGGGCATGAAGTTATTTCTAGGAGTTGGACACATACCAAGTTTAGCTCAGTTCTGGGCATCTTTGAAATACCTATACAAACTTGTTCCTACCTAGTAACTTGCATTTTTGAATGAGAATGTGCTTGCTTACAGCAACGTGCTATATGTTCTGAATGCCCGAATAGGAAATCTGTGTCAAAACTGTGTTAGGAATTATGTGATCCTTACTAGCTGGAAGTAAGGGAGATGGGGCATGAAGTTATTTCTAGGAGTTGGACACATACCAAGTTTAGCTCAGTTCTGGGCATCTTTGAAATACCTATACAAACTTGTTCCTACCTAGTAACTTGCATCTTTGAATGAGAATGTGCTTGCTTACAGCAACGTGCTATATGTTCTGAATGCCCGAATTGGGAATCTGTGTCAAAACTTTGTTAGGAATTATGTGATCCTTACTAGCTGGAAGTAAGGGAGATGGGGCATGAAGTTATTTCTAGGAGTTGGACACATACCAAGTTTAGCTCAGTTCTGGGCATCTTTGAAATACCTATACAAACTTGTTCCTACCTAGTAACTTGCATCTTTGAATGAGAATCTGCTTGCTTACAGCAACGTGCTATATGTTCTGAATGCCCGAATTCGGAATCTGTGTCAAAACTTTGTTAGGAATTATGTGATCCTTACTAGCTGGAAGTAAGGGAGATGGGGCATGAAGTTATTTATAGGAGTTGGACACATACCAAGTTTAGCTCAGTTCTGGGCATCTTTGAAATACCTATACAAACTTGTTCCTACATAGTAACTTGCAACTTTGAATGAGAATGTGCTTGCTTACAGCAGCGTGCTGTATGTTCTGAATGCCCGTATTGGCAATCTGTGTCAAAACTTTGTTAGGAATTATGTGATCCTTACTAGCTGGAAGTAAGGGAGATGGGGCATGAAGTTATTTCTAGGAGTTGGACACATACCAAGTTTAGCTCAGTTCTGGGCATCTTTGAAATACCTATACAAACTTGTTCCTACATAGTAACTTGCTACTTTGAATGTAAATGTGCTTGCTTACAGCAACGTGCTATATGTTCTGAATGCCCGAATTGGGAATCTGTGTCAAAACTGTGTTAGGAATTATGTGATCCTTACTAGCTGGAAGTAAGGGAGATGGGGCATGAAGTTATTTCTAGGAGTTGGACACATACCAAGTTTAGCTCAGTTCTGGGCATCTTTGAAATACCTATACAAACTTGTTCCTACATAGTAACTTGCATCTTTGAATGAGAATCTGCTTGCTTACAGCAACGTGCTATATGTTCTGAATGCCCGAATTGGGAATCTGTGTCAAAACTTTGTTAGGAATTATGTGATCCTTACTAGCTGGAAGTAAGGGAGATGGGGCATGAAGTTATTTCTAGGAGTTGGACACATACCAAGTTTAGCTCAGTTCTGGGCATCTTTGAAATACCTATACAAATTTGTTCCTACATAGTAACTTGCATCTTTGAATGAGAATCTGCTTGCTTACAGCAACGTGCTATATGTTCTGAATGCCCGAATTGGGAATCTGTGTCAAAACTTTGTTAGGAATTATGTCATCCTTACTAGCTGGAAGTAAGGGAGATGGAGCATGAAGTTATTTCTAGGAGTTGGACACATACCAAGTTTAGCTCAGTTCTGGGCATCTTTGAAATACCTATACAAACTTGTTCCTACATAGTAACTTGCAACTTTGAATGAGAATCTGCTTGCTTACAGCAACGTGCTATATGTTCTGAATGCCCGAATTGGGAATCTGTGTCAAAACTTTGTTAGGAATTATGTGATCCTTACTAGCTGGAAGTAAGGGAGATGGGGCATGAAGTTATTTCTAGGAGTTGGACACATACCAAGTTTAGCTCAGTTCTGGGCATCTTTGAAATACCTATACAAACTTGTTCCTACATAGTATCTTGCAACTTTGAATGAGAATCTGCTTGCTTACAGCAACGTGCTATATGTTCTGAATGCCCGAATTGGGAATCTGTGTCAAAACTTTGTTAGGAATTATGTGATCCTTACTAGCTGGAAGTAAGGGAGATGGGGCATGAAGTTATTTCTAGGAGTTGGACACATACCAAGTTTAGCTCAGTTCTGGGCATCTTTGAAATACCTATACAAACTTGTTCCTACATAGTAACTTGCATCTTTGAATGAGAATGTGCTTGCTTACAGCAACGTGCTATATGTTCTGAATGCCCGAATTGGGAATCTGTGTCAAAACTTTGTTAGGAATTATGTGATGCTTACTAGCTGGAAGTAAGGGAGATGGGGCAAGAAGTTATTTCTAGGAGTAGGACACATACCAAGTTTAGCTCAGTTCTGGGCATCTTTGAAATACCTATACAAACTTGTTCCTACATAGTAACTTGCATCTTTGAATGAGAATCTGCTTGCTTACAGCAACGTGCTATATGTTCTGAATGCCCGAATTGGGGATCTGTGTCAAAACTTTGTTAGGAATTATGTGATCCTTACTAGCTGGAAGTAAGGGAGATGGGGCATGAAGTTCTTTCTACGAGTTGGACACATACCAAGTTTAGCTCAGTTCTGGGCATCTTTGAAATACCTATACAAACTTGTTCCCACATAGTAACTTGCAACTTTGAATGAAAATGTGCTTGCTTACAGCAACGTGCTATATGTTCTGAATGCCCGAATTGGGAATCTGTGTCAAAACTTTGTTAGGAATTATGTGATCCTTACTAGCTGGAAGTAAGGGAGATGGGGCATGAAGTTATTTCTAGGAGTTGGACACATACCAAGTTTAGCTCAGTTCTGGGCATCTTTGAAATACCTATACAAACTTGTTCCTACATAGTAACTTGCATCTTTGAATGAGAATCTGCTTGCTTACAGCAACGTGCTATATGTTCTGAATGCCCGAAATGGGAATCTGTGTCAATACTTTTTTAGGAATTATGTCATCCTTACTAGCTGGAAGTAAGGGAGATGGAGCATGAAGTTATTTCTAGGAGTTGGACACATACCAAGTTTAGCTCAGTTCTGGGCATCTTTGAAATACCTATACAAACTTGTTCCTACATAGTAACTTGCAACTTTGAATGAGAATGTGCTTGCTTACAGCAACGTGCTATATGTTCTGAATGCCCGAATTGGGAATCTGTGTCAAAACTTTGTTAGGAATTATGTGATCCTTACTAGCTGGAAGTAAGGGAGATGGGGCATGAAGTTCTTTCTAGGAGTTGGACACATACCAAGTTTAGCTCAGTTCTGGGCATCTTTGAAATACCTATACAAACTTGTTCCTACATAGTAACTTGCATCTTTGAATGAGAATGTGCTTGCTTGCAGCAACGTGCTATATGTTCTGAATGCCCGAATTGGGAATCTGTGTCAAAACTTTGTTAGGAATTATGTGATCCTTACTAGCTGGAAGTAAGGGAGATGGAGCATGAAGTTATTTCTAGGAGTTGGACACATACCAACTTTAGCTCAGTTCTGGGCATCTTTGAAATACCTATACAAACTTGTTACTACCTAGTAACTTGCATCTTTGAATGAGAATGTGCTTGCTTACAGCAACGTGCTATATGTTCTGAATGCCCGAATAGGGAATCTGTGTCAAAACTTTGTTAGGAATTATGTGATCCTTACAACCTGGAAGTAAGGGAGATGGGGCATGAAGTTATTTCTAGGAGTTGGACACATACCAAGTTTAGCTCAGTTCTGGGCATCTTTGAAATACCTATACAAACTTGTTCCTACCTAGTAACTTGCATCTTTGAATGAGAATGTGCTTGCTTACAGCAACGTGCTATATGTTCTGAATGCCCGAATTGGGAATCTGTTTCAAAACTTTGTTAGGAATTATGTGATCCTTACTAGCTGGAAGTAAGGGAGATGGGGCATGAAGTTATTTCTAGGAGTTGGACACATACCAAGTTTAGCTCAGTTCTGGGCATCTTTGAAATACCTATACAAACTTGTTCCTACATAGAAACTTGCAACTTTGAATGAGAATCTGCTTGCTTACAGCAACGTGCTATATGTTCTGAATGCCCGATTTGGGAATCTGTGTCAAAACTTTGTTAGGAATTATGTGATCCTTACTAGCTGGAAGTAAGGGAGATGGGGCATGAAGTTATTTCTAGGAGTTGGACACATACCAAGTTTAGCTCAGTTCTGGGCATCTTTGAAATACCTATACAAACTTGTTCCTACATAGTAACTTGCATCTTTGAATGAGAATCTGCTTGCTTACAGCAACGTGCTATATGTTCTGAATGCCCGAATTGGGAATCTGTGTCAAAACTTTGTTAGGAATTATGTGATCCTTACTAGCTGGAAGTAAGGGAGATGGGGCATGAAGTTATTTCTAGGAGTTGGACACATACCAAGTTTAGCTCAGTTCTGGGCATCTTTGAAATACCTATACAAACTTGTTCCTACATAGTAACTTGCATCTTTGAATGAGAATGTGCTTGCTTACAGCAACGTGCTATATGTTCTGAATGCCCGAATTGGGAATCTGTGTCAAAACTTTGTTAGGAATTATGTGATGCTTACTAGCTGGAAGTAAGGGAGATGGGGCAAGAAGTTATTTCTAGGAGTAGGACACATACCAAGTTTAGCTCAGTTCTGGGCATCTTTGAAATACCTATACAAACTTGTTCCTACATAGTAACTTGCATCTTTGAATGAGAATCTGCTTGCTTACAGCAACGTGCTATATGTTCTGAATGCCCGAATTGGGGATCTGTGTCAAAACTTTGTTAGGAATTATGTGATCCTTACTAGCTGGAAGTAAGGGAGATGGGGCATGAAGTTCTTTCTACGAGTTGGACACATACCAAGTTTAGCTCAGTTCTGGGCATCTTTGAAATACCTATACAAACTTGTTCCCACATAGTAACTTGCAACTTTGAATGAAAATGTGCTTGCTTACAGCAACGTGCTATATGTTCTGAATGCCCGAATTGGGAATCTGTGTCAAAACTTTGTTAGGAATTATGTGATCCTTACTAGCTGGAAGTAAGGGAGATGGGGCATGAAGTTATTTCTAGGAGTTGGACACATACCAAGTTTAGCTCAGTTCTGGGCATCTTTGAAATACCTATACAAACTTGTTCCTACATAGTAACTTGCATCTTTGAATGAGAATCTGCTTGCTTACAGCAACGTGCTATATGTTCTGAATGCCCGAAATGGGAATCTGTGTCAAAACTTTTTTAGGAATTATGTCATCCTTACTAGCTGGAAGTAAGGGAGATGGAGCATGAAGTTATTTCTAGGAGTTGGACACATACCAAGTTTAGCTCAGTTCTGGGCATCTTTGAAATACCTATACAAACTTGTTCCTACATAGTAACTTGCAACTTTGAATGAGAATGTGCTTGCTTACAGCAACGTGCTATATGTTCTGAATGCCCGAATTGGGAATCTGTGTCAAAACTTTGTTAGGAATTATGTGATCCTTACTAGCTGGAAGTAAGGGAGATGGGGCATGAAGTTCTTTCTAGGAGTTGGACACATACCAAGTTTAGCTCAGTTCTGGGCATCTTTGAAATACCTATACAAACTTGTTCCTACATAGTAACTTGCATCTTTGAATGAGAATGTGCTTGCTTGCAGCAACGTGCTATATGTTCTGAATGCCCGAATTGGGAATCTGTGTCAAAACTTTGTTAGGAATTATGTGATCCTTACTAGCTGGAAGTAAGGGAGATGGAGCATGAAGTTATTTCTAGGAGTTGGACACATACCAACTTTAGCTCAGTTCTGGGCATCTTTGAAATACCTATACAAACTTGTTACTACCTAGTAACTTGCATCTTTGAATGAGAATGTGCTTGCTTACAGCAACGTGCTATATGTTCTGAATGCCCGAATAGGGAATCTGTGTCAAAACTTTGTTAGGAATTATGTGATCCTTACAAGCTGGAAGTAAGGGAGATGGGGCATGAAGTTATTTCTAGGAGTTGGACACATACCAAGTTTAGCTCAGTTCTGGGCATCTTTGAAATACCTATACAAACTTGTTCCTACCTAGTAACTTGCATCTTTGAATGAGAATGTGCTTGCTTACAGCAACGTGCTATATGTTCTGAATGCCCGAATTGGGAATCTGTGTCAAAACTTTGTTAGGAATTATGTGATCCTTACTAGCTGGAAGTAAGGGAGATGGGGCATGAAGTTATTTCTAGGAGTTGGACACATACCAAGTTTAGCTCAGTTCTGGGCATCTTTGAAATACCTATACAAACTTGTTCCTACATAGAAACTTGCAACTTTGAATGAGAATCTGCTTGCTTACAGCAACGTGCTATATGTTCTGAATGCCCGATTTGGGAATCTGTGTCAAAACTTTGTTAGGAATTATGTGATCCTTACTAGCTGGAAGTAAGGGAGATGGGGCATGAAGTTATTTCTAGGAGTTGGACACATACCAAGTTTAGCTCAGTTCTGGGCATCTTTGAAATACCTATACAAACTTGTTCCTACATAGTAACTTGCATCTTTGAATGAGAATCTGCTTGCTTACAGCAACGTGCTATATGTTCTGAATGCCCGAATTGGGAATCTGTGTCAAAACTTTGTTAGGAATTATGTGATCCTTACTAGCTGGAAGTAAGGGAGATGGGGCATGAAGTTATTTCTAGGAGTTGGACACATACCAAGTTTAGCTCAGTTCTGGGCATCTTTGAAATACCTATACAAACTTGTTTCTACCTAGTAACTTGCATCTTTGAATGAGAATCTGCTTGCTTACAGCAACGTGCTATATGTTCTGAATGCCCGAATTGGGAATCTGTGTCAAAACTTTGTTAGGAATTATGTGATCCTTACTAGCTGGAAGTAAGGGAGATGGGGCATGAAGTTCTTTCTAGGAGTTGGACGCATACCAAGTTTAGCTCAGTTCTGGGCATCTTTGAAATACCTATACAAACTTGTTCCTACATAGTAACTTGCATCTTTGAATGAAAATGTGCTTGCTTACAGCAACGTGCTATATGTTCTGAATGCCCGAATTGGGAATCTGTGTCAAAATTTTGTTAGGAATTATGTGATCCTTACTAGCTGGAAGTAAGGGAGATGGGGCATGAAGTTATTTCTAGGAGTTGGACACATACCAAGTTTAGCTCAGTTCTGGGCATCTTTGAAATACCTATACAAACTTGTTCCTACATAGTAACTTGCATCTTTGAATGAGAATCTGCTTGCTTACAGCAACGTGCTATATGTTCTGAATGCCTGAATTGGGAATCTGTGTCAAAACTTTGTTAGGAATTATGTCATCCTTACTAGCTGGAAGTAAGGGAGATGGAGCATGAAGTTATTTCTAGGAGTTGGACACATACCAAGTTTAGCTCAGTTCTGGGCATCTTTGAAATACCTATACAAACTTGTTCCTACATAGTAACTTGCAACTTTGAATGAAAATGTGCTTGCTTACTGCAACGTGCTATATGTTCTGAATGCCTGAAGTGGGAATCTGTGTCAAAACTTTGTTAGGAATTATGTGATCCGTACTAGCTGGAAGTAAGGGAGATGGGGCATGAAGTTATTTCTAGGAGTTGGACACATACCAAGTTTAGCTCAGTTCTGGGCATCTTTGAAATACCTATACAAACTTGTTCCTACATAGTAACTTGCATCTTTGAATGAGAATCTGCTTGCTTACAGCAACGTGCTATATGTTCTGAATGCCCGAATTGGGAATCTGTGTCAAAACTTTGTTAGGAATTATGTGATCCTTACTAGCTGGAAGTAAGGGAGATGGGGCATGAAGTTATTTCTAGGAGTTGGACACATACCAAGTTTAGCTCAGTTCTGGGCATCTTTGAAATACCTATACAAACTTGTTCCCACATAGTAACTTGCAACTTTGAATGAAAATGTGCTTGCTTACAGCAACGTGCTATATGTTCTGAATGCCCGAATTGGGAATCTGTGTCAAAACTTTGTTAGGAATTATGTGATCCTTACTAGCTGGAAGTAAGGGAGATGGGGCATGAAGTTATTTCTAGGAGTTGGACACATACCAAGTTTAGCTCAGTTCTGGGCATCTTTGAAATACCTATACAAACTTGTTCCTACCTAGTAACTTGCATCTTTGAATGAGAATGTGCTTGCTTACAGCAACGTGCTATATGTTCTGAATGCCCGAATTGGGAATCTGTGTCAAAACTTTGTTAGGAATTATGTGATCCTTACTAGCTGGAAGTAAGGTAGATGGGGCATGAAGTTATTTCTAGGAGTTGGACACATACCAAGTTTAGCTCAGTTCTGGGCATCTTTGAAATACCTATACAAACTTGTTCCTACCTAGTAACTTGCATCTTTGAATGAGAATCTGCTTGCTTACAGCAACGTGCTATATGTTCTGAATGCCCGAATTCGGAATCTGTGTCAAAACTTTGTTAGGAATTATGTGATCCTTACTAGCTGGAAGTAAGGGAGATGGGGCATGAAGTTATTTATAGGAGTTGGACACATACCAAGTTTAGCTCAGTTCTGGGCATCTTTGAAATACCTATACAAACTTGTTCCTACATAGTAACTTGCAACTTTGAATGAGAATGTGCTTGCTTACAGCAGCGTGCTGTATGTTCTGAATGCCCGTATTGGGAATCTGTGTCAAAACTTTGTTAGGAATTATGTGATCCTTACTAGCTGGAAGTAAGGGAGATGGGGCATGAAGTTATTTCTAGGAGTTGGACACATACCAAGTTTAGCTCAGTTCTGGGCATCTTTGAAATACCTATACAAACTTGTTCCTACATAGTAACTTGCTACTTTGAATGTAAATGTGCTTGCTTACAGCAACGTGCTATATGTTCTGAATGCCCGAATTGGGAATCTGTGTCAAAACTGTGTTAGGAATTATGTGATCCTTACTAGCTGGAAGTAAGGGAGATGGGGCATGAAGTTATTTCTAGGAGTTGGACACATACCAAGTTTAGCTCAGTTCTGGGCATCTTTGAAATACCTATACAAACTTGTTCCTACATAGTAACTTGCATCTTTGAATGAGAATCTGCTTGCTTACAGCAACGTGCTATATGTTCTGAATGCCCGAATTGGGAATCTGTGTCAAAACTTTGTTAGGAATTATGTGATCCTTACTAGCTGGAAGTAAGGGAGATGGGGCATGAAGTTATTTCTAGGAGTTGGACACATACCAAGTTTAGCTCAGTTCTGGGCATCTTTGAAATACCTATACAAATTTGTTCCTACATAGTAACTTGCATCTTTGAATGAGAATCTGCTTGCTTACAGCAACGTGCTATATGTTCTGAATGCCCGAATTGGGAATCTGTGTCAAAACTTTGTTAGGAATTATGTCATCCTTACTAGCTGGAAGTAAGGGAGATGGAGCATGAAGTTATTTCTAGGAGTTGGACACATACCAAGTTTAGCTCAGTTCTGGGCATCTTTGAAATACCTATACAAACTTGTTCCTACATAGTAACTTGCAACTTTGAATGAAAATGTGCTTGCTTACAGCAACGTGCTATATGTTCTGAATGCCCGAATTGGGAATCTGTGTCAAAACTTTGTTAGGAATTATGTGATCCTTACTAGCTGGAAGTAAGGGAGATGGGGCATGAAGTTATTTCTAGGAGTTGGACACATACCAAGTTTAGCTCAGTTCTGGGCATCTTTGAAATACCTATACAAACTTGTTCCTACATAGTATCTTGCAACTTTGAATGAGAATCTGCTTGCTTACAGCAACGTGCTATATGTTCTGAATGCCCGAATTGGGAATCTGTGTCAAAACTTTGTTAGGAATTATGTGATCCTTACTAGCTGGAAGTAAGGGAGATGGGGCATGAAGTTATTTCTAGGAGTTGGACACATACCAAGTTTAGCTCAGTTCTGGGCATCTTTGAAATACCTATACAAACTTGTTCCTACATAGTAACTTGCATCTTTGAATGAGAATGTGCTTGCTTACAGCAACGTGCTATATGTTCTGAATGCCCGAATTGGGAATCTGTGTCAAAACTTTGTTAGGAATTATGTGATGCTTACTAGCTGGAAGTAAGGGAGATGGGGCAAGAAGTTATTTCTAGGAGTAGGACACATACCAAGTTTAGCTCAGTTCTGGGCATCTTTGAAATACCTATACAAACTTGTTCCTACATAGTAACTTGCATCTTTGAATGAGAATCTGCTTGCTTACAGCAACGTGCTATATGTTCTGAATGCCCGAATTGGGGATCTGTGTCAAAACTTTGTTAGGAATTATGTGATCCTTACTAGCTGGAAGTAAGGGAGATGGGGCATGAAGTTCTTTCTACGAGTTGGACACATACCAAGTTTAGCTCAGTTCTGGGCATCTTTGAAATACCTATACAAACATGTTCCCACATAGTAACTTGCAACTTTGAATGAAAATGTGCTTGCTTACAGCAACGTGCTATATGTTCTGAATGCCCGAATTGGGAATCTGTGTCAAAACTTTGTTAGGAATTATGTGATCCTTACTAGCTGGAAGTAAGGGAGATGGGGCATGAAGTTATTTCTAGGAGTTGGACACATACCACGTTTAGCTCAGTTCTGGGCATCTTTGAAATACCTATACAAACTTGTTCCTACATAGTAACTTGCATCTTTGAATGAGAATCTGCTTGCTTACAGCAACGTGCTATATGTTCTGAATGCCCGAAATGGGAATCTGTGTCAAAACTTTTTTAGGAATTATGTCATCCTTACTAGCTGGAAGTAAGGGAGATGGAGCATGAAGTTATTTCTAGGAGTTGGACACATACCAAGTTTAGCTCAGTTCTGGGCATCTTTGAAATACCTATACAAACTTGTTCCTACATAGTAACTTGCAACTTTGAATGAAAATGTGCTTGCTTACTGCAACGTGCTATATGTTCTGAATGCCTGAAGTGGGAATCTGTGTCAAAACTTTGTTAGGAATTATGTGATCCGTACTAGCTGGAAGTAAGGGAGATGGGGCATGAAGTTATTTCTAGGAGTTGGACACATACCAAGTTTAGCTCAGTTCTGGGCATCTTTGAAATACCTATACAAACTTGTTCCTACATAGTAACTTGCATCTTTGAATGAGAATCTGCTTGCTTACAGCAACGTGCTATATGTTCTGAATGCCCGAATTGGGAATCTGTGTCAAAACTTTGTTAGGAATTATGTGATCCTTACTAGCTGGAAGTAAGGGAGATGGGGCATGAAGTTATTTCTAGGAGTTGGACACATACCAAGTTTAGCTCAGTTCTGGGCATCTTTGAAATACCTATACAAACTTGTTCCCACATAGTAACTTGCAACTTTGAATGAAAATGTGCTTGCTTACAGCAACGTGCTATATGTTCTGAATGCCCGAATTGGGAATCTGTGTCAAAACTTTGTTAGGAATTATGTGATCCTTACTAGCTGGAAGTAAGGGAGATGGGGCATGAAGTTATTTCTAGGAGTTGGACACATACCAAGTTTAGCTCAGTTCTGGGCATCTTTGAAATACCTATACAAACTTGTTCCTACCTAGTAACTTGCATCTTTGAATGAGAATGTGCTTGCTTACAGCAACGTGCTATATGTTCTGAATGCCCGAATTGGGAATCTGTGTCAAAACTTTGTTAGGAATTATGTGATCCTTACTAGCTGGAAGTAAGGTAGATGGGGCATGAAGTTATTTCTAGGAGTTGGACACATACCAAGTTTAGCTCAGTTCTGGGCATCTTTGAAATACCTATACAAACTTGTTCCTACCTAGTAACTTGCATCTTTGAATGAGAATCTGCTTGCTTACAGCAACGTGCTATATGTTCTGAATGCCCGAATTCGGAATCTGTGTCAAAACTTTGTTAGGAATTATGTGATCCTTACTAGCTGGAAGTAAGGGAGATGGGGCATGAAGTTATTTATAGGAGTTGGACACATACCAAGTTTAGCTCAGTTCTGGGCATCTTTGAAATACCTATACAAACTTGTTCCTACATAGTAACTTGCAACTTTGAATGAGAATGTGCTTGCTTACAGCAGCGTGCTGTATGTTCTGAATGCCCGTATTGGGAATCTGTGTCAAAACTTTGTTAGGAATTATGTGATCCTTACTAGCTGGAAGTAAGGGAGATGGGGCATGAAGTTATTTCTAGGAGTTGGACACATACCAAGTTTAGCTCAGTTCTGGGCATCTTTGAAATACCTATACAAACTTGTTCCTACATAGTAACTTGCTACTTTGAATGTAAATGTGCTTGCTTACAGCAACGTGCTATATGTTCTGAATGCCCGAATTGGGAATCTGTGTCAAAACTGTGTTAGGAATTATGTGATCCTTACTAGCTGGAAGTAAGGGAGATGGGGCATGAAGTTATTTCTAGGAGTTGGACACATACCAAGTTTAGCTCAGTTCTGGGCATCTTTGAAATACCTATACAAACTTGTTCCTACATAGTAACTTGCATCTTTGAATGAGAATCTGCTTGCTTACAGCAACGTGCTATATGTTCTGAATGCCCGAATTGGGAATCTGTGTCAAAACTTTGTTAGGAATTATGTGATCCTTACTAGCTGGAAGTAAGGGAGATGGGGCATGAAGTTATTTCTAGGAGTTGGACACATACCAAGTTTAGCTCAGTTCTGGGCATCTTTGAAATACCTATACAAATTTGTTCCTACATAGTAACTTGCATCTTTGAATGAGAATCTGCTTGCTTACAGCAACGTGCTATATGTTCTGAATGCCCGAATTGGGAATCTGTGTCAAAACTTTGTTAGGAATTATGTCATCCTTACTAGCTGGAAGTAAGGGAGATGGAGCATGAAGTTATTTCTAGGAGTTGGACACATACCAAGTTTAGCTCAGTTCTGGGCATCTTTGAAATACCTATACAAACTTGTTCCTACATAGTAACTTGCAACTTTGAATGAAAATGTGCTTGCTTACAGCAACGTGCT
This sequence comes from Diceros bicornis minor, assembly GCF_020826845.1. Classification (NCBI taxonomy): domain Eukaryota; kingdom Metazoa; phylum Chordata; class Mammalia; order Perissodactyla; family Rhinocerotidae; genus Diceros; species Diceros bicornis. Next base: position 2,482,839 of record NC_080779.1, read on the forward strand.
ATATGTTCTGAATGCCCGAATTGGGAATCTGTGTCAAAACTTTGTTAGGAATTATGTGATCCTTACTAGCTGGAAGTAAGGGAGATGGGGCATGAAGTTATTTCTAGGAGTTGGACACATACCAAGTTTAGCTCAGTTCTGGGCATCTTTGAAATACCTATACAAACTTGTTCCTACATAGTATCTTGCAACTTTGAATGAGAATCTGCTTGCTTACAGCAACGTGCTATATGTTCTGAATGCCCGAATTGGGAATCTGTGTCAAAACTTTGTTAGGAATTATGTGATCCTTACTAGCTGGAAGTAAGGGAGATGGGGCATGAAGTTATTTCTAGGAGTTGGACACATACCAAGTTTAGCTCAGTTCTGGGCATCTTTGAAATACCTATACAAACTTGTTCCTACATAGTAACTTGCATCTTTGAATGAGAATGTGCTTGCTTACAGCAACGTGCTATATGTTCTGAATGCCCGAATTGGGAATCTGTGTCAAAACTTTGTTAGGAATTATGTGATCCTTACTAGCTGGAAGTAAGGGAGATGGGGCAAGAAGTTATTTCTAGGAGTAGGACACATACCAAGTTTAGCTCAGTTCTGGGCATCTTTGAAATACCTATACAAACTTGTTCCTACATAGTAACTTGCATCTTTGAATGAGAATCTGCTTGCTTACAGCAACGTGCTATATGTTCTGAATGCCCGAATTGGGGATCTGTGTCAAAACTTTGTTAGGAATTATGTGATCCTTACTAGCTGGAAGTAAGGGAGATGGGGCATGAAGTTCTTTCTACGAGTTGGACACATACCAAGTTTAGCTCAGTTCTGGGCATCTTTGAAATACCTATACAAACATGTTCCCACATAGTAACTTGCAACTTTGAATGAAAATGTGCTTGCTTACAGCAACGTGCTATATGTTCTGAATGCCCGAATTGGGAATCTGTGTCAAAACTTTGTTAGGAATTATGTGATCCTTACTAGCTGGAAGTAAGGGAGATGGGGCATGAAGTTATTTCTAGGAGTTGGACACATACCACGTTTAGCTCAGTTCTGGGCATCTTTGAAATACCTATACAAACTTGTTCCTACATAGTAACTTGCATCTTTGAATGAGAATCTGCTTGCTTACAGCAACGTGCTATATGTTCTGAATGCCCGAAATGGGAATCTGTGTCAAAACTTTTTTAGGAATTATGTCATCCTTACTAGCTGGAAGTAAGGGAGATGGAGCATGAAGTTATTTCTAGGAGTTGGACACATACCAAGTTTAGCTCAGTTCTGGGCATCTTTGAAATACCTATACAAACTTGTTCCTACATAGTAACTTGCAACTTTGAATGAGAATGTGCTTGCTTACAGCAACGTGCTATATGTTCTGAATGCCCGAATTGGGAATCTGTGTCAAAACTTTGTTAGGAATTATGTGATCCTTACTAGCTGGAAGTAAGGGAGATGGGGCATGAAGTTCTTTCTAGGAGTTGGACACATACCAAGTTTAGCTCAGTTCTGGGCATCTTTGAAATACCTATACAAACTTGTTCCTACATAGTAACTTGCATCTTTGAATGAGAATGTGCTTGCTTAAAGCAACGTGCTATATGTTCTGAATGCCCGAATTGGGAATCTGTGTCAAAACTTTGTTAGGAATTATGTGATCCTTACTAGCTGGAAGTAAGGGAGATGGAGCATGAAGTTATTTCTAGGAGTTGGACACATACCAACTTTAGCTCAGTTCTGGGCATCTTTGAAATACCTATACAAACTTGTTACTACCTAGTAACTTGCATCTTTGAATGAGAATGTGCTTGCTTACAGCAACGTGCTATATGTTCTGAATGCCCGAATAGGGAATCTGTGTCAAAACTTTGTTAGGAATTATGTGATCCTTACAAGCTGGAAGTAAGGGAGATGGGGCATGAAGTTATTTCTAGGAGTTGGACACATACCAAGTTTAGCTCAGTTCTGGGCATCTTTGAAATACCTATACAAACTTGTTCCTACCTAGTAACTTGCATCTTTGAATGAGAATGTGCTTGCTTACAGCAACGTGCTATATGTTCTGAATGCCCGAATTGGGAATCTGTGTCAAAACTTTGTTAGGAATTATGTGATCCTTACTAGCTGGAAGTAAGGGAGATGGGGCATGAAGTTATTTCTAGGAGTTGGACACATACCAAGTTTAGCTCAGTTCTGGGCATCTTTGAAATACCTATACAAACTTGTTCCTACATAGTAACTTGCAACTTTGAATGAGAATCTGCTTGCTTACAGCAACGTGCTATATGTTCTGAATGCCCGAATTGGGAATCTGTGTCAAAACTTTGTTAGGAATTATGTGATCCTTACTAGCTGGAAGTAAGGGAGATGGGGCATGAAGTTATTACTAGGAGTTGGACACATACCAAGTTTAGCTCAGTTCTGGGCATCTTTGAAATACCTATACAAACTTGTTCCTACATAGTAACTTGCATCTTTGAATGAGAATGTGCTTCCTTACAGCAACGTGCTATATGTTCTGAATGCCCGAATTGGGAATCTGTGTCAAAACTTTGTTAGGAATTATGTGATCCTTACTAGCTGGAAGTAAGGGAGATGGGGCAAGAAGTTATTTCTAGGAGTAGGACACATACCAAGTTTAGCTCAGTTCTGGGCATCTTTGAAATACCTATACAAACTTGTTCCTACATAGTAACTTGCATCTTTGAATGAGAATCTGCTTGCTTACAGCAACGTGCTATATGTTCTGAATGCCCGAATTGGGAATCTGTGTCAAAACTTTGTTAGGAATTATGTGATCCTTACTAGCTGGAAGTAAGGGAGATGGGGCATGAAGTTATTTCTAGGAGTTGGACACATACCAAGTTTAGCTCAGTTCTGGGCATCTTTGAAATACCTATACAAACTTGTTCCCACATAGTAACTTGCAACTTTGAATGAAAATGTGCTTGCTTACAGCAACGTGCTATATGTTCTGAATGCCCGAATTGGGAATCTGTGTCAAAACTTTGTTAGGAATTATGTGATCCTTACTAGCTGGAAGTAAGGGAGATGGGGCATGAAGTTATTTCTAGGAGTTGGACACATACCAAGTTTAGCTCAGTTCTGGGCATCTTTGAGATACCTATACAAACTTGTTCCTACATAGTAACTTGCATCTTTGAATGAGAATGTGCTTGCTTAAAGCAACGTGCTATATGTTCTGAATGCCCGAATTGGGAATCTGTGTCAAAACTTTGTTAGGAATTATGTGATCCTTACTAGCTGGAAGTAAGGGAGATGGAGCATGAAGTTATTTCTAGGAGTTGGACACATACCAACTTTAGCTCAGTTCTGGGCATCTTTGAAATACCTATACAAACTTGTTACTACCTAGTAACTTGCATCTTTGAATGAGAATGTGCTTGCTTACAGCAACGTGCTATATGTTCTGAATGCCCGAATTGGCAATCTGTGTCAAAACTTTGTTAGGAATTATGTGATCCTTACAAGCTGGAAGTAAGGGAGATGGGGCATGAAGTTATTTCTAGGAGTTGGACACATACCAAGTTTAGCTCAGTTCTGGGCATCTTTGAAATACCTATACAAACTTGTTCCTACCTAGTAACTTGCATCTTTGAATGAGAATGTGCTTGCTTACAGCAACGTGCTATATGTTCTGAATGCCCGAATTGGGAATCTGTGTCAAAACTTTGTTAGGAATTATGTGATCCTTACTAGCTGGAAGTAAGGGAGATGGGGCATGAAGTTATTTATAGGAGTTGGACACATACCAAGTTTAGCTCAGTTCTGGGCATCTTTGAAATACCTATACAAACTTGTTCCTACATAGTAACTTGCAACTTTGAATGAGAATCTGCTTGCTTACAGCAACGTGCTATATGTTCTGAATGCCCGAATTGGGAATCTGTGTCAAAACTTTGTTAGGAATTATGTGATCCTTACTAGCTGGAAGTAAGGGAGATGGGGCATGAAGTTATTTCTAGGAGTTGGACACATACCAAGTTTAGCTCAGTTCTGGGCATCTTTGAAATACCTATACAAACTTGTTCCTACATAGTAACTTGCATCTTTGAATGAGAATGTGTTTGCTTATAGCAACGTGCTATATGTTCTGAATGCCCGAATTGGGAATCTGTGTCAAAACTTTGTTAGGAATTATGTGATCCTTACTAGCTGGAAGTAAGGGAGATGGGGCATGAAGTTATTTCTAGGAGTTGGACACATACCAAGTTTAGCTCAGTTCTGGGCATCTTTGAAATACCTATACAAACTTGTTCCTACCTAGTAACTTGCATTTTTGAATGAGAATGTGCTTGCTTACAGCAACGTGCTATATGTTCTGAATGCCCGTATTGGCAATCTGTGTCAAAACTTTGTTAGGTATTATGTGATCCTTACTAGCTGGAAGTAAGGGAGATGGGGCATGAAGTTATTTCTAGGAGTTGGACACATACCAAGTTTAGCTCAGTTCTGGGCATCTTTGAAATACCTATACAAACTTGTTCCTACATAGTAACTTGCATCTTTGAATGAGAATGTGCTTGCTTACAGCAACGTGCTATATGTTCTGAATGCCCGAATTGGGAATCTGTGTCAAAACTTTGTTAGGAATTATGTGATCCTTACTAGCTGGAAGTAAGGGAGATGGGGCAAGAAGTTATTTCTAGGAGTAGGACACATACCAAGTTTAGCTCAGTTCTGGGCATCTTTGAAATACCTATACAAACTTGTTCCTAGATAGTAACTTGCATCTTTGAATGAGAATCTGCTTGCTTACAGCAACGTGCTATATGTTCTGAATGCCCGAATTGGGAATCTGTGTCAAAACTTTGTTAGGAATTATGTGATCCTTACTAGCTGGAATTAAGGGAGATGGGGCATGAAGTTCTTTCTACGAGTTGGACACATACCAAGTTTAGCTCAGTTCTGGGCATCTTTGAAATACCTATACAAACTTGTTCCCACATAGTAACTTGCAACTTTGAATGAAAATGTGCTTGCTTACAGCAACGTGCTATATGTTCTGAATGCCCGAATTGGGAATCTGTGTCAAAACTTTGTTAGGAATTATGTGATCCTTACTAGCTGGAAGTAAGGGAGATGGGGCATGAAGTTATTTCTAGGAGTTGGACACATACCAAGTTTAGCTCAGTTCTGGGCATCTTTGAAATACCTATACAAACTTGTTCCTACATAGTAACTTGCATCTTTGAATGAGAATCTGCTTGCTTACAGCAACGTGCTATATGTTCTGAATGCCCGAAATGGGAATCTGTGTCAAAACTTTTTTAGGAATTATGTCATCCTTACTAGCTGGAAGTAAGGGAGATGGGGCATGAAGTTATTTCTAGGAGTTGGACACATACCAAGTTTAGCTCAGTTCTGGGCATCTTTGAAATACCTATACAAACTTGTTCCTACATAGTAACTTGCCACTTTGAATGAAAATGTGCTTGCTTACAGCAACGTGCTATATGTTCTGAATGCCCGAATTGGCAATCTGTGTCAAAACTTTGTTAGGAATTATGTGATCCTTACTAGCTGGAAGTAAGGGAGATGGGGCATGAAGTTATTTCTAGGAGTTGGACACATACCAAGTTTAGCTCAGTTCTGGGCATCTTTGAAATACCTATACAAACTTGTTCCTACATAGTAACTTGCATATTTGAATGAGAATGTGCTTGCTTAAAGCAACGTGCTATATGTTCTGAATGCCCGAATTGGGAATCTGTGTCAAAACTTTGTTAGGAATTATGTGATCCTTACTAGCTGGAAGTAAGGGAGATGGGGCATGAAGTTATTTCTAGGAGTTGGACACATACCAAGTTTAGCTCAGTTCTGGGCATCTTTGAAATACCTATACAAACTTGTTCCTACATAGTATCTTGCAACTTTGAATGAGAATCTGCTTGCTTACAGCAACGTGCTATATGTTCTGAATGCCCGAATTGGGAATCTGTGTCAAAACTTTGTTAGGAATTATGTGATCCTTACTAGCTGGAAGTAAGGGAGATGGGGCATGAAGTTATTTCTAGGAGTTGGACACATACCAAGTTTAGCTCAGTTCTGGGCATCTTTGAAATACCTATACAAACTTGTTCCTACATAGTAACTTGCATCTTTGAATGAGAATGTGCTTGCTTACAGCAACGTGCTATATGTTCTGAATGCCCGAATTGGGAATCTGTGTCAAAACTTTGTTAGGAATTATGTGATGCTTACTAGCTGGAAGTAAGGGAGATGGGGCAAGAAGTTATTTCTAGGAGTAGGACACATACCAAGTTTAGCTCAGTTCTGGGCATCTTTGAAATACCTATACAAACTTGTTCCTACATAGTAACTTGCATCTTTGAATGAGAATCTGCTTGCTTACAGCAACGTGCTATATGTTCTGAATGCCCGAATTGGGGATCTGTGTCAAAACTTTGTTAGGAATTATGTGATCCTTACTAGCTGGAAGTAAGGGAGATGGGGCATGAAGTTCTTTCTACGAGTTGGACACATACCAAGTTTAGCTCAGTTCTGGGCATCTTTGAAATACCTATACAAACATGTTCCCACATAGTAACTTGCAACTTTGAATGAAAATGTGCTTGCTTACAGCAACGTGCTATATGTTCTGAATGCCCGAATTGGGAATCTGTGTCAAAACTTTGTTAGGAATTATGTGATCCTTACTAGCTGGAAGTAAGGGAGATGGGGCATGAAGTTATTTCTAGGAGTTGGACACATACCACGTTTAGCTCAGTTCTGGGCATCTTTGAAATACCTATACAAACTTGTTCCTACATAGTAACTTGCATCTTTGAATGAGAATCTGCTTGCTTACAGCAACGTGCTATATGTTCTGAATGCCCGAAATGGGAATCTGTGTCAAAACTTTTTTAGGAATTATGTCATCCTTACTAGCTGGAAGTAAGGGAGATGGAGCATGAAGTTATTTCTAGGAGTTGGACACATACCAAGTTTAGCTCAGTTCTGGGCATCTTTGAAATACCTATACAAACTTGTTCCTACATAGTAACTTGCAACTTTGAATGAGAATGTGCTTGCTTACAGCAACGTGCTATATGTTCTGAATGCCCGAATTGGGAATCTGTGTCAAAACTTTGTTAGGAATTATGTGATCCTTACTAGCTGGAAGTAAGGGAGATGGGGCATGAAGTTCTTTCTAGGAGTTGGACACATACCAAGTTTAGCTCAGTTCTGGGCATCTTTGAAATACCTATACAAACTTGTTCCTACATAGTAACTTGCATCTTTGAATGAGAATGTGCTTGCTTAAAGCAACGTGCTATATGTTCTGAATGCCCGAATTGGGAATCTGTGTCAAAACTTTGTTAGGAATTATGTGATCCTTACTAGCTGGAAGTAAGGGAGATGGAGCATGAAGTTATTTCTAGGAGTTGGACACATACCAACTTTAGCTCAGTTCTGGGCATCTTTGAAATACCTATACAAACTTGTTACTACCTAGTAACTTGCATCTTTGAATGAGAATGTGCTTGCTTACAGCAACGTGCTATATGTTCTGAATGCCCGAATAGGGAATCTGTGTCAAAACTTTGTTAGGAATTATGTGATCCTTACAAGCTGGAAGTAAGGGAGATGGGGCATGAAGTTATTTCTAGGAGTTGGACACATACCAAGTTTAGCTCAGTTCTGGGCATCTTTGAAATACCTATACAAACTTGTTCCTACCTAGTAACTTGCATCTTTGAATGAGAATGTGCTTGCTTACAGCAACGTGCTATATGTTCTGAATGCCCGAATTGGGAATCTGTGTCAAAACTTTGTTAGGAATTATGTGATCCTTACTAGCTGGAAGTAAGGGAGATGGGGCATGAAGTTATTTCTAGGAGTTGGACACATACCAAGTTTAGCTCAGTTCTGGGCATCTTTGAAATACCTATACAAACTTGTTCCTACATAGTAACTTGCAACTTTGAATGAGAATCTGCTTGCTTACAGCAACGTGCTATATGTTCTGAATGCCCGAATTGGGAATCTGTGTCAAAACTTTGTTAGGAATTATGTGATCCTTACTAGCTGGAAGTAAGGGAGATGGGGCATGAAGTTATTACTAGGAGTTGGACACATACCAAGTTTAGCTTAGTTCTGGGCATCTTTGAAATACCTATACAAACTTGTTCCTACATAGTAACTTGCATCTTTGAATGAGAATGTGCTTCCTTACAGCAACGTGCTATATGTTCTGAATGCCCGAATTGGGAATCTGTGTCAAAACTTTGTTAGGAATTATGTGATCCTTACTAGCTGGAAGTAAGGGAGATGGGGCAAGAAGTTATTTCTAGGAGTAGGACACATACCAAGTTTAGCTCAGTTCTGGGCATCTTTGAAATACCTATACAAACTTGTTCCTACATAGTAACTTGCATCTTTGAATGAGAATCTGCTTGCTTACAGCAACGTGCTATATGTTCTGAATGCCCGAATTGGGAATCTGTGTCAAAACTTTGTTAGGAATTATGTGATCCTTACTAGCTGGAAGTAAGGGAGATGGGGCATGAAGTTATTTCTAGGAGTTGGACACATACCAAGTTTAGCTCAGTTCTGGGCATCTTTGAAATACCTATACAAACTTGTTCCCACATAGTAACTTGCAACTTTGAATGAAAATGTGCTTGCTTACAGCAACGTGCTATATGTTCTGAATGCCCGAATTGGGAATCTGTGTCAAAACTTTGTTAGGAATTATGTGATCCTTACTAGCTGGAAGTAAGGGAGATGGGGCATGAAGTTATTTCTAGGAGTTGGACACATACCAAGTTTAGCTCAGTTCTGGGCATCTTTGAGATACCTATACAAACTTGTTCCTACATAGTAACTTGCATCTTTGAATGAGAATGTGCTTGCTTAAAGCAACCTGCTATATGTTCTGAATGCCCGAATTGGGAATCTGTGTCAAAACTTTGTTAGGAATTATGTGATCCTTACTAGCTGGAAGTAAGGGAGATGGAGCATGAAGTTATTTCTAGGAGTTGGACACATACCAACTTTAGCTCAGTTCTGGGCATCTTTGAAATACCTATACAAACTTGTTACTACCTAGTAACTTGCATCTTTGAATGAGAATGTGCTTGCTTACAGCAACGTGCTATATGTTCTGAATGCCCGAATAGGGAATCTGTGTCAAAACTTTGTTAGGAATTATGTGATCCTTACAAGCTGGAAGTAAGGGAGATGGGGCATGAAGTTATTTCTAGGAGTTGGACACATACCAAGTTTAGCTCAGTTCTGGGCATCTTTGAAATACCTATACAAACTTGTTCCTACCTAGTAACTTGCATCTTTGAATGAGAATGTGCTTGCTTACAGCAACGTGCTATATGTTCTGAATGCCCGAATTGGGAATCTGTGTCAAAACTTTGTTAGGAATTATGTGATCCTTACTAGCTGGAAGTAAGGGAGATGGGGCATGAAGTTATTTATAGGAGTTGGACACATACCAAGTTTAGCTCAGTTCTGGGCATCTTTGAAATACCTATACAAACTTGTTCCTACATAGTAACTTGCAACTTTGAATGAGAATCTGCTTGCTTACAGCAACGTGCTATATGTTCTGAATGCCCGAATTGGGAATCTGTGTCAAAACTTTGTTAGGAATTATGTGATCCTTACTAGCTGGAAGTAAGGGAGATGGGGCATGAAGTTATTTCTAGGAGTTGGACACATACCAAGTTTAGCTCAGTTCTGGGCATCTTTGAAATACCTATACAAACTTGTTCCTACATAGTAACTTGCATCTTTGAATGAGAATGTGTTTGCTTATAGCAACGTGCTATATGTTCTGAATGCCCGAATTGGGAATCTGTGTCAAAACTTTGTTAGGAATTATGTGATCCTTACTAGCTGGAAGTAAGGGAGATGGGGCATGAAGTTATTTCTAGGAGTTGGACACATACCAAGTTTAGCTCAGTTCTGGGCATCTTTGAAATACCTATACAAACTTGTTCCTACCTAGTAACTTGCATTTTTGAATGAGAATGTGCTTGCTTACAGCAACGTGCTATATGTTCTGAATGCCCGTATTGGCAATCTGTGTCAAAACTTTGTTAGGTATTATGTGATCCTTACTAGCTGGAAGTAAGGGAGATGGGGCATGAAGTTATTTCTAGGAGTTGGACACATACCAAGTTTAGCTCAGTTCTGGGCATCTTTGAAATACCTATACAAACTTGTTCCTACATAGTAACTTGCATCTTTGAATGAGAATGTGCTTGCTTACAGCAACGTGCTATATGTTCTGAATGCCCGAATTGGGAATCTGTGTCAAAACTTTGTTAGGAATTATGTGATCCTTACTAGCTGGAAGTAAGGGAGATGGGGCAAGAAGTTATTTCTAGGATTAGGACACATACCAAGTTTAGCTCAGTTCTGGGCATCTTTGAAATACCTATACAAACTTGTTCCTAGATAGTAACTTGCATCTTTGAATGAGAATCTGCTTGCTTACAGCAACGTGCTATATGTTCTGAATGCCCGAATTGGGAATCTGTGTCAAAACTTTGTTAGGAATTATGTGATCCTTACTAGCTGGAATTAAGGGAGATGGGGCATGAAGTTCTTTCTACGAGTTGGACACATACCAAGTTTAGCTCAGTTCTGGGCATCTTTGAAATACCTATACAAACTTGTTCCCACATAGTAACTTGCAACTTTGAATGAAAATGTGCTTGCTTACAGCAACGTGCTATATGTTCTGAATGCCCGAATTGGGAATCTGTGTCAAAACTTTGTTAGGAATTATGTGATCCTTACTAGCTGGAAGTAAGGGAGATGGGGCATGAAGTTATTTCTAGGAGTTGGACACATACCAAGTTTAGCTCAGTTCTGGGCATCTTTGAAATACCTATACAAACTTGTTCCTACATAGTAACTTGCATCTTTGAATGAGAATCTGCTTGCTTACAGCAACGTGCTATATGTTCTGAATGCCCGAAATGGGAATCTGTGTCAAAACTTTTTTAGGAATTATGTCATCCTTACTAGCTGGAAGTAAGGGAGATGGGGCATGAAGTTATTTCTAGGAGTTGGACACATACCAAGTTTAGCTCAGTTCTGGGCATCTTTGAAATACCTATACAAACTTGTTCCTACATAGTAACTTGCCACTTTGAATGAAAATGTGCTTGCTTACAGCAACGTGCTATATGTTCTGAATGCCCGAATTGGCAATCTGTGTCAAAACTTTGTTAGGAATTATGTGATCCTTACTAGCTGGAAGTAAGGGAGATGGGGCATGAAGTTATTTCTAGGAGTTGGACACATACCAAGTTTAGCTCAGTTCTGGGCATCTTTGAAATACCTATACAAACTTGTTCCTACATAGTAACTTGCATATTTGAATGAGAATGTGCTTGCTTAAAGCAACGTGCTATATGTTCTGAATGCCCGAATTGGGAATCTGTGTCAAAACTTTGTTAGGAATTATGTGATCCTTACTAGCTGGAAGTAAGGGAGATGGAGCATGAAGTTATTTCTAGGAGTTGGACACATACCAACTTTAGCTCAGTTCTGGGCATCTTTGAAATACCTATACAAACTTGTTCCTACCTAGTAACTTGCATCTTTGAATGAGAATGTGCTTGCTTACAGCAACGTGCTATATGTTCTGAATGCCCAAATAGGGAATCTGTGTCAAAACTTTGTTAGGAATTATGTGATCCTTACAAGCTGGAAGTAAGGGAGATGGGGCATGAAGTTATTTCTAGGAGTTGGACACATACCAAGTTTAGCTCAGTTCTGGGCATCTTTGAAATACCTATACAAACTTGTTCCTACCTAGTAACTTGCATCTTTGAATGAGAATCTGCTTGCTTACAGCAACGTGCTATATGTTCTGAATGCCCGAATTGGGAATCTGTGTCAAAACTTTGTTAGGAATTATGTGATCCTTACTAGCTGGAAGTAAGGGAGATGGGGCATGAAGTTATTTATAGGAGTTGGACACATACCAAGTTTAGCTCAGTTCTGGGCATCTTTGAAATACCTATACAAACTTGTTCCTACATAGTAACTTGCAACTTTGAATGAGAATCTGCTTGCTTACAGCAACGTGCTATATGTTCTGAATGCCCGAATTTGGAATCTGTGTCAAAACTTTGTTAGGAATTATGTGATCCTTACTAGCTGGAAGTAAGGGAGATGGGGCATGAAGTTATTTCTAGGAGTTGGACACATACCAAGTTTAGCTCAGTTCTGGGCATCTTTGAAATACCTATACAAACTTGTTCCTACATAGTAACTTGCATCTTTGAATGAGAATGTGCTTGCTTACAGCAACGTGCTATATGTTCTGAATGCCCGAATTGGGAATCTGTGTCAAAACTTTGTTAGGAATTATGTGATCCTTACTAGCTGGAAGTAAGGGAGATGGGGCATGAAGTTATTTCTAGGAGTTGGACACATACCAAGTTTAGCTCAGTTCTGGGCATCTTTGAAATACCTATACAAACTTGTTCCTACATAGTAACTTGCATCTTTGAATGAGAATGTGCTTGCTTACAGCAACGTGCTATATGTTCTGAATGCCCGAATTGGGAATCTGTGTCAAAACTTTGTTAGGAATTATGTCATCCTTACTAGCTGGAAGTAAGGGAGATGGAGCATGAAGTTATTTCTAGGAGTTGGACACATACCAAGTTTAGCTCAGTTCTGCGCATCTTTGAAATACCTATACAAACTTGTTCCTACATAGTAACTTGCAACTTTGAATGAAAATGTGCTTGCTTACTGCAACGTGCTATATGTTCTGAATGCCCGAATTGGGAATCTGTGTCAAAACTTTGTTAGGAATTATGTGATCCTTACTAGCTGGAAGTAAGGGAGATGGGGCATGAAGTTATTTCTAGGAGTTGGACACATACCAAGTTTAGCTCAGTTCTGGGCATCTTTGAAATACCTATACAAACTTGTTCCTACATAGTAACTTGCAACTTTGAATGAGAATCTGCTTGCTTACAGCAACGTGCTATATGTTCTGAATGCCCGAATTGGGAATCTGTGTCAAAACTTTGTTAGGAATTATGTGATCCTTACTAGCTGGAAGTAAGGGAGATGGGGCAAGAAGTTATTTCTAGGAGTTGGACACATACCAAGTTTAGCTCAGTTCTGGGCATCTTTGAAATACCTATACAAACTTGTTCCTACCTAGTAACTTGCATCTTTGAATGAGAATCTGCTTGCTTACAGCAACGTGCTATATGTTCTGAATGCCCGAATTGGGAATCTGTGTCAAAACTTTGTTAGGAATTATGTGATCCTTAATAGCTGGAAGTAAGGGAGATGGGGCATGAAGTTATTTCTAGGAGTTGGACACATACCAAGTTTAGCTCAGTTCTGGGCATCTTTGAAATACCTATACAAACTTGTTCCTACATAGTAACTTGCAAGTTTGAATGAGAATCTGCTTGCTTACAGCAACGTGCTATATGTTCTGAATGCCCGAATTGGGAATCTGTGTCAAAACTTTGTTAGGAATTATGTGATCCTTACTAGCTGGAAGTAAGGGAGATGGGGCATGAAGTTATTTCTAGGAGTTGGACACATACCAAGTTTAGCTCAGTTCTGGGCATCTTTGAAATACCTATACAAACTTGTTCCTACATAGTAACTTGCAACTTTGAATGAGAATCTGCTTGCTTACAGCAACGTGCTATATGTTCTGAATGCCCGAATTGGGAATCTGTGTCAAAACTTTGTTAGGAATTATGTGATCCTTACTAGCTGGAAGAAAGGGAGATGGGGCAAGAAGTTATTTCTAGGAGTTGGACACATACCAAGTTTAGCTCAGTTCTGGGCATCTTTGAAATACCTATACAAACTTGTTCCTACCTAGTAACTTGCATCTTTGAATGAGAATCTGCTTGCTTACAGCAACGTGCTATATGTTCTGAATGCCCGAATTGGGAATCTGTGTCAAAACTTTGTTAGGAATTATGTGATCCTTACTAGCTGGAAGTAAGGGAGATGGGGCATGAAGTTATTCATAGGATTTGGACACATACCAAGTTTAGCTCAGTTCTGGGCATCTTTGAAATACCTATACAAACTTGTTCCTACATAGTAACTTGCAACTTTGAATGAGAATGTGCTTGCTTGCAGCAACGTGCTATATGTTCTGAATGCCCGAATAGGGAATCTGTGTCAAAACTTTGTTAGGAATTATGTGATCCTTACTAGCTGGAAGTAAGGGAGATGGAGCATGAAGTTATTTCTAGGAGTTGGACACATACCAACTTTAGCTCAGTTCTGGGCATCTTTGAAATACCTATACAAACTTGTTCCTACCTAGTAACTTGCATCTTTGAATGAGAATCTGCTTGCTTACAGCAACGTGCTATATGTTCTGAATGCCCGAATAGGGAATCTGTGTCAAAACTTTGTTAGGAATTATGTGATCCTTACAAGCTGGAAGTAAGGGAGATGGGGCATGAAGTTATTTCTAGGAGTTGGACACATACCAAGTTTAGCTCAGTTCTGGGCATCTTTGAAATACCTATACAAACTTGTTCCTACCTAGTAACTTGCATCTTTGAATGAAAATGTGCTTGCTTACAGCAACGTGCTATATGTTCTGAATGCCCGAATTGGGAATCTGTGTCAAAACTTTGTTAGGAATTATGTGATCCTTACAAGCTGGAAGTAAGGGAGATGGGGCATGAAGTTATTTCTAGGAGTTGGACACATACCAAGTTTAGCTCAGTTCTGGGCATCTTTGAAATACCTATACAAACTTGTTCCTACCTAGTAACTTGCATCTTTGAATGAGAATGTGCTTGCTTACAGCAACGTGCTATATGTTCTGAATGCCCGAATTGGGAATCTGTGTCAAAACTTTGTTAGGAATTATGTGATCCTTACTAGCTGGAAGTAAGGGAGATGGGGCATGAAGTTATTTATAGGAGTTGGACACATACCAAGTTTAGCTCAGTTCTGGGCATCTTTGAAATACCTATACAAACTTGTTCCTACATAGTAACTTGCAACTTTGAATGAGAATCTGCTTGCTTACAGCAACGTGCTATATGTTCTGAATGCCCGAATTGGGAATCTGTGTCAAAACTTTGTTAGGAATTATGTGATCCTTACTAGCTGGAAGTAAGGGAGATGGGGCATGAAGTTATTTCTAGGAGTTGGACACATACCAAGTTTAGCTCAGTTCTGGGCATCTTTGAAATACCTATACAAACTTGTTCCTACATAGTAACTTGCATCTTTGAATGAGAATGTGTTTGCTTATAGCAACGTGCTATATGTTCTGAATGCCCGAATTGGGAATCTGTGTCAAAACTTTGTTAGGAATTATGTGATCCTTACTAGCTGGAAGTAAGGGAGATGGGGCATGAAGTTATTTCTAGGAGTTGGACACATACCAAGTTTAGCTCAGTTCTGGGCATCTTTGAAATACCTATACAAACTTGTTCCTACCTAGTAACTTGCATTTTTGAATGAGAATGTGCTTGCTTACAGCAACGTGCTATATGTTCTGAATGCCCGTATTGGCAATCTGTGTCAAAACTTTGTTAGGTATTATGTGATCCTTACTAGCTGGAAGTAAGGGAGATGGGGCATGAAGTTATTTCTAGGAGTTGGACACATACCAAGTTTAGCTCAGTTCTGGGCATCTTTGAAATACCTATACAAACTTGTTCCTACATAGTAACTTGCATCTTTGAATGAGAATGTGCTTGCTTACAGCAACGTGCTATATGTTCTGAATGCCCGAATTGGGAATCTGTGTCAAAACTTTGTTAGGAATTATGTGATCCTTACTAGCTGGAAGTAAGGGAGATGGGGCAAGAAGTTATTTCTAGGAGTAGGACACATACCAAGTTTAGCTCAGTTCTGGGCATCTTTGAAATACCTATACAAACTTGTTCCTAGATAGTAACTTGCATCTTTGAATGAGAATCTGCTTGCTTACAGCAACGTGCTATATGTTCTGAATGCCCGAATTGGGAATCTGTGTCAAAACTTTGTTAGGAATTATGTGATCCTTACTAGCTGGAATTAAGGGAGATGGGGCATGAAGTTCTTTCTACGAGTTGGACACATACCAAGTTTAGCTCAGTTCTGGGCATCTTTGAAATACCTATACAAACTTGTTCCCACATAGTAACTTGCAACTTTGAATGAAAATGTGCTTGCTTACAGCAACGTGCTATATGTTCTGAATGCCCGAATTGGGAATCTGTGTCAAAACTTTGTTAGGAATTATGTGATCCTTACTAGCTGGAAGTAAGGGAGATGGGGCATGAAGTTATTTCTAGGAGTTGGACACATACCAAGTTTAGCTCAGTTCTGGGCATCTTTGAAATACCTATACAAACTTGTTCCTACATAGTAACTTGCATCTTTGAATGAGAATCTGCTTGCTTACAGCAACGTGCTATATGTTCTGAATGCCCGAAATGGGAATCTGTGTCAAAACTTTTTTAGGAATTATGTCATCCTTACTAGCTGGAAGTAAGGGAGATGGGGCATGAAGTTATTTCTAGGAGTTGGACACATACCAAGTTTAGCTCAGTTCTGGGCATCTTTGAAATACCTATACAAACTTGTTCCTACATAGTAACTTGCCACTTTGAATGAAAATGTGCTTGCTTACAGCAACGTGCTATATGTTCTGAATGCCCGAATTGGCAATCTGTGTCAAAACTTTGTTAGGAATTATGTGATCCTTACTAGCTGGAAGTAAGGGAGATGGGGCATGAAGTTATTTCTAGGAGTTGGACACATACCAAGTTTAGCTCAGTTCTGGGCATCTTTGAAATACCTATACAAACTTGTTCCTACATAGTAACTTGCATATTTGAATGAGAATGTGCTTGCTTAAAGCAACGTGCTATATGTTCTGAATGCCCGAATTGGGAATCTGTGTCAAAACTTTGTTAGGAATTATGTGATCCTTACTAGCTGGAAGTAAGGGAGATGGAGCATGAAGTTATTTCTAGGAGTTGGACACATACCAACTTTAGCTCAGTTCTGGGCATCTTTGAAATACCTATACAAACTTGTTCCTACCTAGTAACTTGCATCTTTGAATGAGAATGTGCTTGCTTACAGCAACGTGCTATATGTTCTGAATGCCCAAATAGGGAATCTGTGTCAAAACTTTGTTAGGAATTATGTGATCCTTACAAGCTGGAAGTAAGGGAGATGGGGCATGAAGTTATTTCTAGGAGTTGGACACATACCAAGTTTAGCTCAGTTCTGGGCATCTTTGAAATACCTATACAAACTTGTTCCTACCTAGTAACTTGCATCTTTGAATGAGAATGTGCTTGCTTACAGCAACGTGCTATATGTTCTGAATGCCCGAATTGGGAATCTGTGTCAAAACTTTGTTAGGAATTATGTGATCCTTACTAGCTGGAAGTAAGGGAGATGGGGCATGAAGTTATTTATAGGAGTTGGACACATACCAAATTTAGCTCAGTTCTGGGCATCTTTGAAATACCTATACAAACTTGTTCCTACATAGTAACTTGCAACTTTGAATGAGAATCTGCTTGCTTACAGCAACGTGCTATATGTTCTGAATGCCCGAATTTGGAATCTGTGTCAAAACTTTGTTAGGAATTATGTGATCCTTACTAGCTGGAAGTAAGGGAGATGGGGCATGAAGTTATTTCTAGGAGTTGGACACATACCAAGTTTAGCTCAGTTCTGGGCATCTTTGAAATACCTATACAAACTTGTTCCTACATAGTAACTTGCATCTTTGAATGAGAATGTGCTTGCTTACAGCAACGTGCTATATGTTCTGAATGCCCGAATTGGGAATCTGTGTCAAAACTTTGTTAGGAATTATGTGATCCTTACTAGCTGGAAGTAAGGGAGATGGGGCATGAAGTTATTTCTAGGAGTTGGACACATACCAAGTTTAGCTCAGTTCTGGGCATCTTTGAAATACCTATACAAACTTGTTCCTACATAGTAACTTGCATCTTTGAATGAGAATGTGCTTGCTTACAGCAACGTGCTATATGTTCTGAATGCCCGAATTGGGAATCTGTGTCAAAACTTTGTTAGGAATTATGTCATCCTTACTAGCTGGAAGTAAGGGAGATGGAGCATGAAGTTATTTCTAGGAGTTGGACACATACCAAGTTTAGCTCAGTTCTGCGCATCTTTGAAATACCTATACAAACTTGTTCCTACATAGTAACTTGCAACTTTGAATGAAAATGTGCTTGCTTACTGCAACGTGCTATATGTTCTGAATGCCCGAATTGGGAATCTGTGTCAAAACTTTGTTAGGAATTATGTGATCCTTACTAGCTGGAAGTAAGGGAGATGGGGCATGAAGTTATTTCTAGGAGTTGGACACATACCAAGTTTAGCTCAGTTCTGGGCATCTTTGAAATACCTATACAAACTTGTTCCTACATAGTAACTTGCAACTTTGAATGAGAATCTGCTTGCTTACAGCAACGTGCTATATGTTCTGAATGCCCGAATTGGGAATCTGTGTCAAAACTTTGTTAGGAATTATGTGATCCTTACTAGCTGGAAGTAAGGGAGATGGGGCAAGAAGTTATTTCTAGGAGTTGGACACATACCAAGTTTAGCTCAGTTCTGGGCATCTTTGAAATACCTATACAAACTTGTTCCTACCTAGTAACTTGCATCTTTGAATGAGAATCTGCTTGCTTACAGCAACGTGCTATATGTTCTGAATGCCCGAATTGGGAATCTGTGTCAAAACTTTGTTAGGAATTATGTGATCCTTAATAGCTGGAAGTAAGGGAGATGGGGCATGAAGTTATTTCTAGGAGTTGGACACATACCAAGTTTAGCTCAGTTCTGGGCATCTTTGAAATACCTATACAAACTTGTTCCTACATAGTAACTTGCAAGTTTGAATGAGAATCTGCTTGCTTACAGCAACGTGCTATATGTTCTGAATGCCCGAATTGGGAATCTGTGTCAAAACTTTGTTAGGAATTATGTGATCCTTACTAGCTGGAAGTAAGGGAGATGGGGCATGAAGTTATTTCTAGGAGTTGGACACATACCAAGTTTAGCTCAGTTCTGGGCATCTTTGAAATACCTATACAAACTTGTTCCTACATAGTAACTTGCAACTTTGAATGAGAATCTGCTTGCTTACAGCAACGTGCTATATGTTCTGAATGCCCGAATTGGGAATCTGTGTCAAAACTTTGTTAGGAATTATGTGATCCTTACTAGCTGGAAGAAAGGGAGATGGGGCAAGAAGTTATTTCTAGGAGTTGGACACATACCAAGTTTAGCTCAGTTCTGGGCATCTTTGAAATACCTATACAAACTTGTTCCTACCTAGTAACTTGCATCTTTGAATGAGAATCTGCTTGCTTACAGCAACGTGCTATATGTTCTGAATGCCCGAATTGGGAATCTGTGTCAAAACTTTGTTAGGAATTATGTGATCCTTACTAGCTGGAAGTAAGGGAGATGGGGCATGAAGTTCTTTCTAGGAGTTGGACACATACCAAGTTTAGCTCAGTTCTGGGCATCTTTGAAATACCTATACAAACTTGTTCCTACATAGTAACTTGCAACTTTGAATGAAAATGTGCTTGCTTACAGCAACGTGCTATATGTTCTGAATGCCCGAATTGGCAATCTGTGTCAAAACTTTGTTAGGAATTATGTGATCCTTACTAGCTGGAAGTAAGGGAGATGGGGCATGAAGTTATTTCTAGGAGTTGGACACATACCAAGTTTAGCTCAGTTCTGGGCATCTTTGAAACACCTATACAAACTTGTTCCTACATAGTAACTTGCATCTTTGAATGAGAATCTGCTTGCTTACAGCAACGTGCTATATGTTCTGAATGCCCGAAATGGGAATCTGTGTCAAAACTTTGTTAGGAATTATGTCATCCTTACTAGCTGGAAGTAAGAGAGATGGAGCATGAAGTTATTTCTAGGAGTTGGACACATACCAAGTTTAGCTCAGTTCTGGGCATCTTTGAAATACCTATACAAACTTGTTCCTACATAGTAACTTGCAACTTTGAATGAGAATGTGCTTGCTTACAGCAACGTGCTATATGTTCTGAATGCCCGAATTGGGAATCTGTGTCAAAACTTTGTTAGGAATTATGTGATCCTTACTAGCTGGAAGTAAGGGAGATGGGGCATGAAGTTATTTCTAGGAGTTGGACACATACCAAGTTTAGCTCAGTTCTGGGCATCTTTGAAATACCTATACAAAATTGTTCCTACATAGTAACTTGCATCTTTGAATGAGAATGTGCTTGCTTAAAGCAACGTGCTATATGTTCTGAATGCCCGAATTGGGAATCTGTGTCAAAACTTTGTTAGGATTTATGTGATCCTTACTAGCTGGAAGTAAGGGAGATGGGGCATGAAGTTATTTCTAGGAGTTGGACACATACCAAGTTTAGCTCAGTTCTGGGCATCTTTGAAATACCTATACAAACTTGTTCCTACATAGTAACTTGCATCTTTGAATGAGAATGTGCTTGCTTACAGCAACGTGCTATATGTTCTGAATGCCCGAATTGGGAATCTGTGTCAAAACTTTGTTAGGAATTATGTGATCCTTACTAGCTGGAAGTAAGGGAGATGGGGCATGAAGTTATTCATAGGATTTGGACACATACCAAGTTTAGCTCAGTTCTGGGCATCTTTGAAATACCTATACAAACTTGTTCCTACATAGTAACTTGCAACTTTGAATGAGAATGTGCTTGCTTGCAGCAACGTGCTATATGTTCTGAATGCCCGAATAGGGAATCTGTGTCAAAACTTTGTTAGGAATTATGTGATCCTTACTAGCTGGAAGTAAGGGAGATGGAGCATGAAGTTATTTCTAGGAGTTGGACACATACCAACTTTAGCTCAGTTCTGGGCATCTTTGAAATACCTATACAAACTTGTTCCTACCTAGTAACTTGCATCTTTGAATGAGAATCTGCTTGCTTACAGCAACGTGCTATATGTTCTGAATGCCCGAATAGGGAATCTGTGTCAAAACTTTGTTAGGAATTATGTGATCCTTACAAGCTGGAAGTAAGGGAGATGGGGCATGAAGTTATTTCTAGGAGTTGGACACATACCAAGTTTAGCTCAGTTCTGGGCATCTTTGAAATACCTATACAAACTTGTTCCTACCTAGTAACTTGCATCTTTGAATGAAAATGTGCTTGCTTACAGCAACGTGCTATATGTTCTGAATGCCCGAATTGGGAATCTGTGTCAAAACTTTGTTAGGAATTATGTGATCCTTACTAGCTGGAAGTAAGGGAGATGGGGCATGAAGTTATTTCTAGGAGTTGGACACATACCAAGTTTAGCTCAGTTCTGGGCATCTTTGAAATACCTATACAAACTTGTTCCTACATAGTAACTTGCAACTTTGAATGAGAATGTGCTTGCTTACAGCAACGTGCTATATGTTCTGAATGCCCGAATTGGCAATCTGTGTCAAAACTTTGTTAGGAATTATGTGATCCTTACTAGCTGGAAGTAAAGGAGATGGGGCATGAAGTTATTTCTAGGAGTTGGACACATACCAAGTTTAGCTCAGTTCTGGGCATCTTTGAAATACCTATACAAACTTGTTCCTACATAGTAACTTGCAACTTTGAATGAGAATGTGCTTGCTTACAGCAACGTGCTATATGTTCTGAATGCCCGAATTGGCAATCTGTGTCAAAACTTTGTTAAGAATTATGTGATCCTTACTAGCTGGAAGTAAGGGAGATGGGGCATGAAGTTATATCTAGGAGTTGGACACATACCAAGTTTAGCTCAGTTCTGGGCATCTTTGAAATACCTATACAAACTTGTTCCTACATAGTAACTTGCAACTTTGAATGAGAATGTGCTTGCTTACAGCAACGTGCTATATGTTCTGAATGCCCGAATTGGGAATCTGTGTCAAAACTGTGTTAGGAATTATGTGATCCTTACTAGCTGGAAGTAAGGGAGATGGGGCATGAAGTTCTTTCTAGGAGTTGGACACATACCAAGTTTAGCTCAGTTCTGGGCATCTTTGAAATACCTATACAAACTTGTTCCTACCTAGTACCTTGCATCTTTGAATGAGAATCTGCTTGCTTACAGCAACGTGCTATATGTTCTGAATGCCCGAATTGGGAATCTGTGTCAAAACTTTGTTAGGAATTATGTGATCCTTACTAGCTGGAAGTAAGGGAGATGGGGCATGAAGTTATTTCTAGGAGTTGGACACATACCAAGTTTAGCTCAGTTCTGGGCATCTTTGAAATACCTATACAAACTTGTTCCTACATAGTAACTTGCATCTTTGAATGAGAATGTGCTTGCTTAAAGCAACGTGCTATATGTTCTGAATGCCCTAATTGGGAATCTGTGTCAAAACTTTGTTAGGATTTATGTGATCCTTACTAGCTGGAAGTAAGGGAGATGGGGCATGAAGTTATTTCTAGGAGTTGGACACATACCAAGTTTAGCTCAGTTCTGGGCATCTTTGAAATACCTATACAAACTTGTTCCTACATAGTAACTTGCATCTTTGAATGAGAATGTGCTTGCTTACAGCAACGTGCTATATGTTCTGAATGCCCGAATTGGGAATCTGTGTCAAAACTTTGTTAGGAATTATGTGATCCTTACTAGCTGGAAGTAAGGGAGATGGGGCATGAAGTTATTCATAGGAGTTGGACACATACCAAGTTTAGCTCAGTTCTGGGCATCTTTGAAATACCTATACAAACTTGTTCCTACATAGTAACTTGCAACTTTGAATGAGAATGTGCTTGCTTGCAGCAACGTGCTATATGTTCTGAATGCCCGAATAGGGAATCTGTGTCAAAACTTTGTTAGGAATTATGTGATCCTTACTAGCTGGAAGTAAGGGAGATGGAGCATGAAGTTATTTCTAGGAGTTGGACACATACCAACTTTAGCTCAGTTCTGGGCATCTTTGAAATACCTATACAAACTTGTTCCTACCTAGTAACTTGCATCTTTGAATGAGAATCTGCTTGCTTACAGCAACGTGCTATATGTTCTGAATGCCCGAATAGGGAATCTGTGTCAAAACTTTGTTAGGAATTATGTGATCCTTACAAGCTGGAAGTAAGGGAGATGGGGCATGAAGTTATTTCTAGGAGTTGGACACATACCAAGTTTAGCTCAGTTCTGGGCATCTTTGAAATACCTATACAAACTTGTTCCTACCTAGTAACTTGCATCTTTGAATGAGAATGTGCTTGCTTA
Source organism: Diceros bicornis minor (assembly GCF_020826845.1). Taxonomy (NCBI): domain Eukaryota; kingdom Metazoa; phylum Chordata; class Mammalia; order Perissodactyla; family Rhinocerotidae; genus Diceros; species Diceros bicornis. The sequence goes on from NC_080779.1 coordinate 2,506,083, forward strand.
CAGCAACGTGCTATATGTTCTGAATGCCCGAATTGGGAATCTGTGTCAAAACTTTGTTAGGAATTATGTGATCCTTACTAGCTGGAAGTAAGGGAGATGGGGCATGAAGTTATTTCTAGGAGTTGGACACATACCAAGTTTAGCTCAGTTCTGGGCATCTTTGAAATACCTATACAAACTTGTTCCTACATAGTAACTTGCAACTTTGAATGAGAATGTGCTTGCTTACAGCAACGTGCTATATGTTCTGAATGCCCGAATTGGCAATCTGTGTCAAAACTTTGTTAGGAATTATGTGATCCTTACTAGCTGGAAGTAAAGGAGATGGGGCATGAAGTTATTTCTAGGAGTTGGACACATACCAAGTTTAGCTCAGTTCTGGGCATCTTTGAAATACCTATACAAACTTGTTCCTACATAGTAACTTGCAACTTTGAATGAGAATGTGCTTGCTTACAGCAACGTGCTATATGTTCTGAATGCCCGAATTGGCAATCTGTGTCAAAACTTTGTTAAGAATTATGTGATCCTTACTAGCTGGAAGTAAGGGAGATGGGGCATGAAGTTATATCAAGGAGTTGGACACATACCAAGTTTAGCTCAGTTCTGGGCATCTTTGAAATACCTATACAAACTTGTTCCTACATAGTAACTTGCAACTTTGAATGAGAATGTGCTTGCTTACAGCAACGTGCTATATGTTCTGAATGCCCGAATTGGGAATCTGTGTCAAAACTGTGTTAGGAATTATGTGATCCTTACTAGCTGGAAGTAAGGGAGATGGGGCATGAAGTTCTTTCTAGGAGTTGGACACATACCAAGTTTAGCTCAGTTCTGGGCATCTTTGAAATACCTATACAAACTTGTTCCTACCTAGTAACTTGCATCTTTGAATGAGAATCTGCTTGCTTACAGCAATGTGCTATATGTTCTGAATGCCCGAATTGGGAATCTGTGTCAAAACTTTGTTAGGAATTATGTGATCCTTACTAGCTGGAAGTAAGGGAGATGGGGCATGAAGTTATTTATAGGAGTTGGACACATACCAAGTTTAGCTCAGTTCTGGGCATCTTTGAAATACCTATACAAACTTGTTCCTACATAGTAACTTGCAACTTTGAATGAGAATGTGCTTGCTTACAGCAACGTGCTATATGTTCTGAATGCCCGAATTGGCAATCTGTGTCAAAACTTTGTTAGGAATTATGTGATCCTTACTAGCTGGAAGTAAGGGAGATGGGGCATGAAGTTATTTCTAGGAGTTGGACACATACCAAGTTTAGCTCAGTTCTGGGCATCTTTGAAATACCTATACAAACTTGTTCCTACATAGTAACTTGCAACTTTGAATGAAAATGTGCTTGCTTACAGCAATGTGCTATATGTTCTGAATGCCCGAATTGGCAATCTGTGTCAAAACTTTGTTAGGAATTATGTGATCCTTACAAGCTGGAAGTAAGGGAGATGGGGCATGAAGTTATTTCTAGGAGTTGGACACATACCAAGTTTAGCTCAGTTCTGGGCATCTTTGAAATACCTATACAAACTTGTTCCTACCTAGTAACTTGCATCTTTGAATCAGAATGTGCTTGCTTACAGCAACGTGCTATATGTTCTGAATGCCCGAATTGGGAATCTGTGTCAAAACTTTGTTAGGAATTATGTGATCCTTACTAGCTGGAAGTAAGGGAGATGGGGCATGAAGTTATTTCTAGGAGTTGGACACATACCAAGTTTAGCTCAGTTCTGGGCATCTTTGAAATACCTATACAAACTTGTTCCTACATAGTAACTTGCAACTTTGAATGAGAATCTGCTTGCTTACAGCAAGGTGCTATATGATCTGAATGCCCGAATTGGCAATCTGTGTCAAAACTTTGTTAGGAATTATGTGATCCTTACTAGCTGGAAGTAAGGGAGATGGGGCATGAAGTTATTTCTAGGAGTTGGACACATACCAAGTTTAGCTCAGTTCTGGGCATCTTTGAAATACCTATACAAACTTGTTCCTACATAGTTACTTGCAATTTTGAATGAGAATGTGCTTGCTTACAGCAACGTGCTATATGTTCTGAATGCCCGAATTGGCAATCTGTGTCAAAACTTTGTTAGGAATTATGTGATCCTTACTAGCTGGAAGTAAGGGAGATGGGGCATGAAGTTATTTCTAGGAGTTGGACACATACCAAGTTTAGCTCAGTTCTGGGCATCTTTGAAATACCTATACAAACTTGTTCCTACATAGTAACTTGCAACTTTGAATGAGAATGTGCTTGCTTACAGCAACGTGCTATATGTTCTGAATGCCCGAATTGGGAATCTGTGTCAAAACTGTGTTAGGAATTATGTGATCCTTACTAGCAGGAAGTAAGGGAGATGGGGCATGAAGTTATTTCTAGGAGTTGGACACATACCAAGTTTAGCTCAGTTCTGGGCATCTTTGAAATACCTATACAAACTTGTTCCTACGTAGTAACTTGCATCTTTGAATGAGAATCTGCTTGCTTACAGCAACGTGCTATATGTTCTGAATGCCCGAATAGGGAATCTGTGTCAAAACTTTGTTAGGAATTATGTGATCCTTACAAGCTGGAAGTAAGGGAGATGGGGCATGAAGTTATTTCTAGGAGTTGGACACATACCAAGTTTAGCTCAGTTCTGGGCATCTTTGAAATACCTATACAAACTTGTTCCTACATAGTAACTTGCATCTTAGAATGAAAATCTGCTTGCTTACAGCAACGTGCTATATGTTCTGAATGCCCGAATTGGGAATCTGTGTCAAAACTTTGTTAGGAATTATGTCATCCTTACTAGCTGGAAGTAAGGGAGATGGAGCATGAAGTTATTTCTAGGAGTTGGACACATACCAAGTTTAGCTCAGTTCTGGGCATCTTTGAAATACCTATACAAACTTGTTCCTACATAGTAACTTGCAACTTTGAATGAAAATGTGCTTGCTTACTGCAACGTGCTATATGTTCTGAATGCCCGAATTGGGAATCTGTGTCAAAACTTTGTTAGGAATTATGTGATCCTTACTAGCTGGAAGTAAGGGAGATGGGGCATGAAGTTATTTCTAGGAGTTGGACACATACCAAGTTTAGCTCAGTTCTGGGCATCTTTGAAATACCTATACAAACTTGTTCCTACATAGTAACTTGCAACTTTGAATGAGAATCTGCTTGCTTACAGCAACGTGCTATATGTTCTGAATGCCCGAATTGGATATCTGTGTCAAAACTTTGTTAGGAATTATGTGATCCTTACTAGCTGGAAGTAAGGGAGATGGGGCATGAAGTTATTTCTAGGAGTTGGACACATACCAAGTTTAGCTCAGTTCTGGGCATCTTTGAAATACCTATACAAACTTGTTCCTACCTAGTAACTTGCATCTTTGAATGAGAATGTGCTTGCTTACAGCAACGTGCTATATGTTCTGAATGCCCGAATTGGGAATCTGTGTCAAAACTTTGTTAGGAATTATGTGATCCTTACTAGCTGGAAGTAAGGGAGATGGGGCATGAAGTTATTTCTAGGAGTTGGACACATACCAAGTTTAGCTCAGTTCTGGGCATCTTTGAAATACCTATACAAACTTGTTCCTACATAGTAACTTGCAACTTTGAATGAAAATGTGCTTGCTTACAGCAACGTGCTATATGTTCTGAATGCCCGAATTGGGAATCTGTGTCAAAACTTTGTTAGGAATTATGTGATCCTTACTAGCTGGAAGTAAGGGAGATGGGGCATGAAGTTATTTCTAGGAGTTGGACACATACCAAGTTTAGCTCAGTTCTGGGCATCTTTGAAATACCTATACAAACTTGTTCCTACATAGTAACTTGCATCTTTGAATGAGAATCTGCTTGCTTACAGCAACGTGCTATATGTTCTGAATGCCCGAAATGGGAATCTGTGTCAAAACTTTGTTAGGAATTATGTCATCCTTACTAGCTGGAAGTAAGGGAGATGGAGCATTAAGTTATTTCTAGGAGTTGGACACATACCAAGTATAGCTCAGTTCTGGGCATCTTTGAAATACCTATACAAACTTGTTCCTACATAGTAACTTGCAACTTTGAATGAAAATGTGCTTGCTTACAGCAACGTGCTATATGTTCTGAATGCCCGAATTGGCAATCTGTGTCAAAACTTTGTTAGGAATTATGTGATCCTTACTAGCTGGAAGTAAGGGAGATGGGGCATGAAGTTATTTCTAGGAGTTGGACACATACCAATTTTAGCTCAGTTCTGGGCATCTTTGAAATACCTATACAAACTTGTTCCTACATAGTAACTTGCATCTTTGAATGAGAATGTGCTTGCTTACAGCAACGTGCTATATGTTCTGAATGCCCGAATTGGCAATCTGTGTCAAAACTTTGTTAGGAATTATGTGATCCTTACTAGCTGGAAGTAAGGGAGATGGGGCATGAAGTTATTTCTAGGAGTTGGACACATACCAAGTTTAGCTCAGTTCTGGGCATCTTTGAAATACCTATACAAACTTGTTCCTACCTAGTAACTTGCATCTTTGAATGAGAATGTGCTTGCTTACAGCAACGTGCTATATGTTCTGAATGCCCGAATAGGGAATCTGTGTCAAAACTTTGTTAGGAATTATGTGATCCTTACAAGCTGGAAGTAAGGGAGATGGGGCATGAAGTTATTTCTAGGAGTTGGACACATACCAAGTTTAGCTCAGTTCTGGGCATCTTTGAAATACCTATACAAACTTGTTCCTACCTAGTAACTTGCATCTTTGAATGAGAATGTGCTTGCTTACAGCAACGTGCTATATGTTCTGAATGCCCGAATTGGGAATCTGTGTCAAAACTTTGTTAGGAATTATGTGATCCTTACTAGCTGGAAGTAAGGGAGATGGGGCATGAAGTTATTTCTAGGAGTTGGACACATACCAAGTTTAGCTCAGTTCTGGGCATCTTTGAAATACCTATACAAACTTGTTCCTACATAGTAACTTGCAACTTTGAATGAGAATGTGCTTGCTTACAGCAACGTGCTATATGTTCTGAATGCCCGAATTGGCAATCTGTGTCAAAACTTTGTTAGGAATTATGTGATCCTTACTAGCTGGAAGTAAGGGAGATGGGGCATGAAGTTATTTCTAGGAGTTGGACACATACCAAGTTTAGCTCAGTTCTGGGCATCTTTGAAATACCTATACAAACTTGTTCCTACATAGTAACTTGCAACTTTGAATGAGAATGTGCTTGCTTACAGCAACGTGCTATATGTTCTGAATGCACGAATAGGGAATCTGTGTCAAAACTTTGTTAGGAATTATGTGATCCTTACAAGCTGGAAGTAAGGGAGATGGGGCATGAAGTTATTTGTAGGAGTTGGACACATACCAAGTTTAGCTCAGTTCTGGGCATCTTTGAAATACCTATACAAACTTGTTCCTACATAGTAACTTGCAACTTTGAATGAGAATGTGCTTGCTTACAGCAACGTGCTATATGTTCTGAATGCCCGAATTGGGAATCTGTGTCAAAAGTTTGTTAGGAATTATGTGATCCTTACTAGCTGGAAGTAAGGGACATGGGGCATGAAGTTATTTCTAGGAGTTGGACACATACCAAGTTTAGCTCAGTTCTGGGCATCTTTGAAATACCTATACAAACTTGTTCCTACATAGTAACTTGCAACTTTGAATGAGAATGTGCTTGCTTACAGCAACGTGCTATATGTTCTGAATGCCCGAATTGGCAATCTGTGTCAAAACTTTGTTAGGAATTATGTGATCCTTACTAGCTGGAAGTAAGGGAGATGGGGCATGAAGTTATTTCTAGGAGTTGGACACATACCAAGTTTAGCTCAGTTCTGGGCATCTTTGAAATACCTATACAAACTTGTTCCTACATAGTAACTTGCAACTTTGAATGAGAATGTGCTTGCTTACAGCAACGTGCTATATGTTCTGAATGCCCGAATTGGGAATCTGTGTCAAAACTTTGTTAGGAATTATGTGATCCTTACTAGCTGGAAGTAAGGGAGATGGGGCATGAAGTTATTTCTAGGAGTTGGACACATACCAAGTTTAGCTCAGTTCTGGGCATCTTTGAAATACCTATACAAACTTGTTCCTACATAGTAACTTGCATCTTTGAATGAGAATCTGCTTGCTTACAGCAACGTGCTATATGTTCTGAATGCCCGAAATGGGAATCTGTGTCAAAACTTTGTTAGGAATTATGTCATCCTTACTAGCTGGAAGTAAGGGAGATGGAGCATGAAGTTATTTCTAGGAGTTGGACACATACCAAGTTTAGCTCAGTTCTGGGCATCTTTGAAATACCTATACAAACTTGTTCCTACATAGTAACTTGCAACTTTGAATGAAAATGTGCTTGCTTACAGCAACGTGCTATATGTTCTGAATGCCCGAATTGGCAATCTGTGTCAAAACTTTGTTAGGAATTATGTGATCCTTACTAGCTGGAAGTAAGGGAGATGGGGCATGAAGTTATTTCTAGGAGTTGGACACATACCAAGTTTAGCTCAGTTCTGGGCATCTTTGAAATACCTATACAAACTTGTTCCTACATAGTAACTTGCATCTTTGAATGAGAATGTGCTTGCTTACAGCAACGTGCTATATGTTCTGAATGCCCGAATTGGCAATCTGTGTCAAAACTTTGTTAGGAATTATGTGATCCTTACTAGCTGGAAGTAAGGGAGATGGGGCATGAAGTTATTTCTAGGAGTTGGACACATACCAAGTTTAGCTCAGTTCTGGGCATCTTTGAAATACCTATACAAACTTGTTCCTACCTAGTAACTTGCATCTTTGAATGAGAATGTGCTTGCTTACAGCAACGTGCTATATGTTCTGAATGCCCGAATAGGGAATCTGTGTCAAAACTTTGTTAGGAATTATGTGATCCTTACAAGCTGGAAGTAAGGGAGATGGGGCATGAAGTTATTTCTAGGAGTTGGACACATACCAAGTTTAGCTCAGTTCTGGGCATCTTTGAAATACCTATACAAACTTGTTCCTACCTAGTAACTTGCATCTTTGAATGAGAATGTGCTTGCTTACAGCAACGTGCTATATGTTCTGAATGCCCGAATTGGGAATCTGTGTCAAAACTTTGTTAGGAATTATGTGATCCTTACTAGCTGGAGTAAGGGAGATGGGGCATGAAGTTATTTCTAGGAGTTGGACACATACCAAGTTTAGCTCAGTTCTGGGCATCTTTGAAATACCTATACAAACTTGTTCCTACATAGTAACTTGCAACTTTGAATGAGAATCTGCTTGCTTACAGCAACGTGCTATATGTTCTGAATGCCCGAATTGGGAATCTGTGTCAAAACTTTGTTAGGAATTATGTGATCCTTACTAGCTGGAAGTAAGGGAGATGGGGCATGAAGTTATTTCTAGGAGTTGGACACATACCAAGTTTAGCTCAGTTCTGGGCATCTTTGAAATACCTATACAAACTTGTTCCTACATAGTAACTTGCATCTTTGAATGAGAATGTGCTTTCTTACAGCAACGTGCTATATGTTCTGAATGCCCGAATTGGCAATCTGTGTCAAAACTTTGTTAGGAATTATGTGATCCTTACTAGCTGGAAGTAAGGGAGATGGGGCATGAAGTTATTTCTAGGAGTTGGACACATACCAAGTTTAGCTCAGTTCTGGGCATCTTTGAAATACCTATACAAACTTGTTCCTACCTAGTAACTTGCATCTTTGAATGAGAATGTGCTTGCTTACAGCAACGTGCTATATGTTCTGAATGCCCGAATAGGGAATCTGTGTCAAAACTTTGTTAGGAATTATGTGATCCTTACAAGCTGGAAGTAAGGGAGATGGGGCATGAAGTTATTTCTAGGAGTTGGACACATACCAAGTTTAGCTCAGTTCTGGGCATCTTTGAAATACCTATACAAACTTGTTCCTACATAGTAACTTGCATCTTTGAATGAGAATCTGCTTGCTTACAGCAACGTGCTATATGTTCTGAATGCCCGAAATGGGAATCTGTGTCAAAACTTTGTTAGGAATTATGTGATCCTTACTAGCTGGAAGTAAGGGAGATGGAGCATGAAGTTATTTCTAGGAGTTGGACACATACCAAGTTTAGCTCAGTTCTGGGCATCTTTGAAATACCTATACAAACTTGTTCCTACATAGTAACTTGCAACTTTGAATGAAAATGTGCTTGCTTACAGCAACGTGCTATATGTTCTGAATGCCCGAATTGGGAATCTGTGTCAAAACTTTGTTAGGAATTATGTGATCCTTACTAGCTGGAAGTAAGGGAGATGGGGCATGAAGTTATTTCTAGGAGTTGGACACATACCAAGTTTAGCTCAGTTCTGGGCATCTTTGAAATACCTATACAAACTTGTTCCTACATAGTAACTTGCATCTTTGAATGAGAATCTGCTTGCTTACAGCAACGTGCTATATGTTCTGAATGCCCGAAATGGGAATCTGTGTCAAAACTTTGTTAGGAATTATGTGATCCTTACTAGCTGGAAGTAAGGGAGATGGAGCATGAAGTTATTTCTAGGAGTTGGACACATACCAAGTTTAGCTCAGTTCTGGGCATCTTTGAAATACCTATACAAACTTGTTCCTACATAGTAACTTGAAACTTTGAATGAAAATGTGCTTGCTTACAGCAACGTGCTATATGTTCTGAATGCCCGAATTGGGAATCTGTGTCAAAACTTTGTTAGGAATTATGTCATCCTTACTAGCTGGAAGTAAGGGAGATGGGGCATGAAGTTATTTCTAGGAGTTGGACACATACCAAGTTTAGCTCAGTTCTGGGCATCTTTGAAATACCTATACAAACTTGTTCCTACATAGTAACTTGCAACTTTGAATGAGAAACTGCTTGCTTACAGCAACGTGCTATATGTTCTGAATGCCCGATTTGGGACTCTGTGTCAAAACTTTGTTAGGAATTATGTGATCCTTACTAGCTGGAAGTAAGGGAGATGGGGCAAGAAGTTATTTCTTGGAGTTGGACACATACCAAGTTTAGCTCAGTTCTGGGCATCTTTGAAATACCTATACAAACTTGTTCCTACATAGTAACTTGCAACTTTGAATGAGAATGTGCTTGCTTGCAGCAACGTGCTATATGTTCTGAATGCCCGAATAGGGAATCTGTGTCAAAACTTTGTTAGGAATTATGTGATCCTTACTAGATGGAAGTAAGGGAGATGGGGCATGAAATTATTTCTTGGAGTTGGACACATACCAAGTTTAGCTCAGTTCTGGGCATCTTTGAAATACCTATACAAACTTGTTCCTACATAGTAACTTGCAACTTTGAATGAGAATGTGCTTGCTTGCAGCAACGTGCTATATATTCTGAATGCCCGATTTGGGAATCTGTGTCAAAACTTTGTTAGGAATTATGTGATCCTTACTAGCTGGAAGTAAGGGAGATGGAGCATGAAGTTATTTCTAGGAGTTGGACACAAACCAAGTTTAGCTCAGTTCTGGGCATCTTTGAAATACCTATACAAACTTGTTCCTACATAGTAACTTGCATCATTAATGAGAATCTGCTTGCTTACAGCAACGTGCTATATGTTCTGAATGCCCGAATTGGAAATCTGTGTCAAAACTTTGTTAGGAATTATGTGATCCTTACTAGCTGGAAGTAAGGGAGATGGGGCATGACGTTATTTCTAGGAGTTGGACACATACCAAGTTTAGCTCAGTTCTGGGCATCTTTGAAATACCTATACAAACTTGTTCCTACATAGTAACTTGCAACTTTGAATGAGAATGTGCTTGCTTGCAGCAACGTGCTATATATTCTGAATGCCCGATTTGGGAATCTGTGTCAAAACTTTGTTAGGAATTATGTGATCCTTACTAGCTGGAAGTAAGGGAGATGGAGCATGAAGTTATTTGTAGGAGTTGGACACAAACCAAGTTTAGCTCAGTTCTTGGCATCTTTGAAATACCTATACAAACTTGTTCCTACATAGTAACTTGCATCATTAATGAGAATCTGCTTGCTTACAGCAACGTGCTATATGTTCTGAATGCCCGAATTGGAAATCTGTGTCAAAACTTTGTTAGGAATTATGTGATCCTTACTAGCTGGAAGTAAGGGAGATGGGGCATGACGTTATTTCTAGGAGTTGGACACATACCAAGTTTAGCTCAGTTCTGGGCATCTTTGAAATACCTATACAAACTTGTTCCTATATAGTAACTTGCAACTTTGAATGAGAATGTGCTTGCTTACAGCAACGTGCTATATGTTCTGAATGCCCGAATTGGGAATCTGTGTCAAATCTTTGTTAGGAATCATGTGATCCTTACTAGCTGGAAGTAAGGGAGATGGGGCATGAAGTTATTTCTAGGAGTTGGACACATACCAAGTTTAGCTCAGTTCTGGGCATCTTTGAAATACCTATACAAACTTGTTCCTACATAGTAACTTGCATCTTTGAATGAGAATGTGCTTGCTTACAGCAACGTGCTATATGTTCTGAATGCCCGAATAGGGAATCTGTGTCAAAACTGTGTTAGGAATTATGTGATCCTTACTAGCTGGAAGTAAGGGAGATGGGGCATGAAGTTATTTCTAGGAGTTGGACACATACCAAGTTTAGCTCAGTTCTGGGCATCTTTGAAATACCTATACAAACTTGTTCCTACATAGTAACTTGCAACTTTGAATGAGAATGTGCTTGCTTACAGCAACGTGCTATATGTTCTGAATGCCCGAATTGGCAATCTGTGTCAAAACTTTGTTAGGAATTATGTGATCCTTACTAGCTGGAAGTAAGGGAGATGGGGCATGAAGTTATTTCTAGGAGTTGGACACATACCAAGTTTAGCTCAGTTCTGGGCATCTTTGAAATACCTATACAAACTTGTTCCTACCTAGTAACTTGCATCTTTGAATGAGAATCTGCTTGCTTACAGCAACGTGCTATATGTTCTGAATGCCCGAATTGGGAATCTGTGTCAAAACTTTGTTAGGAATTATGTGATCCTTACTAGCTGGAAGTAAGGGAGATGGGGCATGAAGTTATTTCTAGGAGTTGGACACATACCAAGTTTAGCTCAGTTCTGGGCATCTTTGAAATACCTATACAAACTTGTTCCTACATAGTAACTTGCATCTTTGAATGAGAATGTGCTTGCTTACAGCAACGTGCTATATGTTCTGAATGCCCGAATTGGCAATCTGTGTCAAAACTTTGTTAGGAATTATGTGATCCTTACTAGCTGGAAGTAAGGGAGATGGGGCATGAAGTTATTTCTAGGAGTTGGACACATACCAAGTTTAGCTCAGTTCTGGGCATCTTTGAAATACCTATACAAACTTGTTCCTACATAGTAACTTGCAACTTTGAATGAGAATGTGCTTGCTTACAGCAACGTGCTATATGTTCTGAATGCCCGAATTGGGAATCTGTGTCAAAACTTTGTTAGGAATTATGTGATCCTTACTAGATGGAAGTAAGGGAGATGGGGCATGAAATTATTTCTTGGAGTTGGACACATACCAAGTTTAGCTCAGTTCTGGGCATCTTTGAAATACCTATACAAACTTGTTCCTACATAGTAACTTGCAACTTTGAATGAGAATGTGCTTGCTTGCAGCAACGTGCTATATATTCTGAATGCCCGATTTGGGAATCTGTGTCAAAACTTTGTTAGGAATTATGTGATCCTTACTAGCTGGAAGTAAGGGAGATGGAGCATGAAGTTATTTCTAGGAGTTGGACACAAACCAAGTTTAGCTCAGTTCTGGGCATCTTTGAAATACCTATACAAACTTGTTCCTACATAGTAACTTGCATCATTAATGAGAATCTGCTTGCTTACAGCAACGTGCTATATGTTCTGAATGCCCGAATTGGAAATCTGTGTCAAAACTTTGTTAGGAATTATGTGATCCTTACTAGCTGGAAGTAAGGGAGATGGGGCATGACGTTATTTCTAGGAGTTGGACACATACCAAGTTTAGCTCAGTTCTGGGCATCTTTGAAATACCTATACAAACTTGTTCCTACATAGTAACTTGCAACTTTGAATGAGAATGTGCTTGCTTGCAGCAACGTGCTATATATTCTGAATGCCCGATTTGGGAATCTGTGTCAAAACTTTGTTAGGAATTATGTGATCCTTACTAGCTGGAAGTAAGGGAGATGGAGCATGAAGTTATTTGTAGGAGTTGGACACAAACCAAGTTTAGCTCAGTTCTGGGCATCTTTGAAATACCTATACAAACTTGTTCCTACATAGTAACTTGCATCATTAATGAGAATCTGCTTGCTTACAGCAACGTGCTATATGTTCTGAATGCCCGAATTGGAAATCTGTGTCAAAACTTTGTTAGGAATTATGTGATCCTTACTAGCTGGAAGTAAGGGAGATGGGGCATGACGTTATTTCTAGGAGTTGGACACATACCAAGTTTAGCTCAGTTCTGGGCATCTTTGAAATACCTATACAAACTTGTTCCTATATAGTAACTTGCAACTTTGAATGAGAATGTGCTTGCTTACAGCAACGTGCTATATGTTCTGAATGCCCGAATTGGGAATCTGTGTCAAATCTTTGTTAGGAATCATGTGATCCTTACTAGCTGGAAGTAAGGGAGATGGGGCATGAAGTTATTTCTAGGAGTTGGACACATACCAAGTTTAGCTCAGTTCTGGGCATCTTTGAAATACCTATACAAACTTGTTCCTACATAGTAACTTGCAACTTTGAAGGAGAATGTGCTTGCTTACAGCAACGTGCTATATGTTCTGAATGCCCGAATTGGGAATCTGTGTCAAAACTTTGTTAGGAATCATGTGATCCTTACTAGCTGGAAGTAAGGGAGATGGGGCATGAAGTTATTTCTAGGAGTTGGACACATACCAAGTTTAGCTCAGTTCTGGGCATCTTTGAAATACCTATACAAACTTGTTCCTACATAGTAACTTGCAACTTTGAATGAGAATGTGCTTGCTTAGAGCAACGTGCTATATGTTCTGAATGCTCGATTTGGGAATCTGTGTCAAAACTTTGTTAGGAATTATGTGATCCTTACGAGCTGGAAGTAAGTGAGATGGGGCATGAAGTTATTTCTAGGAGTTGGACACTTACCAAGTTTAGCTAGGTTCTGGGTATCTTTGAAATACCTATACAAACTTCTTCCTACTTAGTAACTTGCATCTTTGAATGAGAATCTGCTTGTTTACAGCAACGTGCTATATGTTCTGAATGCCCGAATTGGGAATCTGTGTCAAAACTTTGTTAGGAATTATGTGATCCTTACTAGCTGGAAGTAAGGGAGATGGAGCATGAAGTTATTTCTAGGAGTTGGACACATACCAAGTTTAGCTCAGTTCTGGGCATCTTTGAAATACCTATATAAACTTGTTCCTACATTGTAACTTGCAACTTTGAATGAAAATGTGCTTGCTTACAGCAACTTGCTATATGTTCTGAATGCCCGAATTGGGAATCTGTGTCAAAACTTTGTTAGGAATTATGTGATCCTTACTAGCTGGAAGTAAGGGAGATGGGGCATGAAGTTATTTCTAGGAGTTGGACACATACCAAGTTTAGCTCAGTTCTGGGCATCTTTGAAATACCTATACAAACTTGTTCCTACATAGTAACTTGCAACTTTGAATGAGAATGTGCTTGCTTACAGCAACGTGCTATATGTTCTGAATGCCCGAATTGGCAATCTGTGTCAAAACTTTGTTAGGAATTATGTGATCCTTACTAGCTGGAAGTAAGGGAGATGGGGCATGAAGTTATTTCTAGGAGTTGGACACATACCAAGTTTAGCTAAGTTCTGGGCATCTTTGAAATACCTATACAAACTTGTTCATACCTAGCAACTTGCATCTTTGAATGAGAATCTGCTTGCTTACAGCAACGTGCTATATGTTCTGAATGCCCGAATTGGGAATCTGTGTCAAAACTTTGTTAGGAATTATGTGATCCTTACTAGCTGGAAGTAAGGGAGATGGGGCATGAAGTTATTTCTAGGAGTTGGACACATACCAAGTTTAGCTCAGTTCTGGGCATCTTTGAAATACCTATACAAACTTGTTCCTACATAGTAACTTGCATCTTTGAATGAGAATGTGCTTGCTTACAGCAACGTGCTATATGTTCTGAATGCCCGAATTGGGAATCTGTGTCAAAACTTTGTTAGGAATTATGTCATCCTTACTAGCTGGATGTAAGGGAGATGGAGCATGAAGTTATTTCTAGGAGTTGGACACATACCAAGTTTAGCTCAGTTCTGGGCATCATTGAAATACCTATACAAACTTGTTCCTACATAGTAACTTGGAACTTTGAATGAGAATGTGCTTGCTTACAGCAACGTGCTATATGTTCTGAATGCCCGAATTGGGAATCTGTGTCAAAACTTTGTTAGGAATTATGTGATCCTTACTAGCTGGAAGTAATGGAGATGGGGCATGAAGTTATTTCTAGGATTTGGACACATACCAAGTTTAGCTCAGTTCTGGGCATCTTTGAAATACTTATACAAACTTGTTCCTACATAGTAACTTGCAACTTTGAATGAGAATCTGCTTGCTTACAGCAACGTGCTATATGTTCTGAATGCCCGAATTGGCAATCTGTGTCAAAACTTTGTTAGGAATTATGTGATCCTTACTAGCTGGAAGTAAGGGAGATGGGGCATGAAGTTATTTCTAGGAGTTGGACACATACCAAGTTTAGCTCAGTTCTGGGCATCTTTGTAATACCTATACAAACTTGTTCCTACATAGTAACTTGCATCTTTGAATGAGAATGTGCTTGCTTACAGCAACGTGCTATATGTTCTGAATGCGCGAATTGGCAATCTGTGTCAAAACTGTGTTAGGAATTATGTGATCCTTACTAGCTGGAAGTAAGGGAGATGGGGCATGAAGTTATTTCTAGGAGTTGGACACATACCAAGTTTAGCTCAGTTCTGGGCATCTTTGAAATACCTATACAAACTTGTTCCTACATAGTAACTTGCATCTTTGAATGAGAATCTGCTTGCTTACAGCAACGTGCTATATGTTCTGAATGCCCGAATAGGGAATCTGTGTCAAAACTTTGTTAGGAATTATGTGATCCTTACTAGCTGGAAGTAAGGGAGATGGGGCATGAAGTTATTTCTAGGAGTTGGACACATACCAAGTTTAGCTCAGTTCTGGGCATCTTTGAAATACCTATACAAACTTGTTCCTACATAGTAACTTGCATCTTTGAATGAGAATGTGATTGCTTACAGCAATGTGCTATATGTTCTGAATGCCCGAATTGGGAATCTGTGTCAAAAGTTTGTTAGGAATTATGTGATCCTTACTAGCTGGAAGTAAGGGAGATGGGGCATGAAGTTATTTCTAGGAGTTGGACACATACCAAGTTTAGCTCAGTTCTGGGCATCTTTGAAATACCTATACAAACTTGTACCTACATAGTAACTTGCAACTTTGAATGAGAATGTGCTTGCTTGCAGCAACGTGCTATATGTTCTGAATGCCCGAATAGGGAATCTGTGTCAAAACTTTGTTAGGAATTATGTGATCCTTACTAGCTGGAAGTAAGGGAGATGGAGCATGAAGTTACTTCTAGGAGTTGAACACATACCAACTTTAGCTCAGTTCTGGGCATCTTTGAAATACCTATACAAACTTGTTCCTACATAGTAACTTGCATCTTTGAATGAGAATCTGCTTGCTTACAGCAACGTGCTATATGTTCTGAATGCCCGAATTGGGAATCTGTGTCAAAACTTTGTTAGGAATTATGTCATCCTTACTAGCTGGAAGTAAGGGAGATGGAGCATGAAGTTATTTCTAGGAGTTGGACACATACCAAGTTTAGCTCAGTTCTGGGCATCTTTGAAATACCTATACAAACTTGTTCCTACATAGTAACTTGCAACTTTGAATGAAAATGTGCTTGCTTACAGCAACGTGCTATATGTTCTGAATGCCCGAATTGGGAATCTGTGTCAAAACTTTGTTAGGAATTATGTGATCCTTACTAGCTGGAAGTAAGGGAGATGGGGCATGAAGTTATTTCTAGGAGTTGGACACATACCAAGTTTAGCTCAGTTCTGGGCATCTTTGAAATACCTATACAAACTTGTTCCTACCTAGTAACTTGCAACTTTGAATGAGAATGTGCTTGCTTACAGCAACGTGCTATATGTTCTGAATGCCCGAATTGGGAATCTGTGTCAAAACTTTGTTAGGAATTATGTGATCCTTACTAGCTGGAAGTAAGGGAGATGGGGCATGAAGTTATTTCTAGGAGTTGGACACATACCAAGTTTAGCTCAGTTCTGGGCATCTTTGAAATACCTATACAAACTTGTTCCTACCTAGTAACTTGCATCTTTGAATGAGAATCTGCTTGCTTACAGCAACGTGCTATATGTTCTGAATGCCCGAATTGGGAATCTGTGTCAAAACTTTGTTAGGAATTATGTGATCCTTACTAGCTGGAAGTAAGGGAGATGGGGCATGAAGTTCTTTCTAGGAGTTGGACACATACCAAGTTTAGCTCAGTTCTGGGCATCTTTGAAATACCTATACAAACTTGTTCCTACATAGTAACTTGCAACTTTGAATGAAAATGTGCTTGCTTACAGCAACGTGCTATATGTTCTGAATGCCCGAATTGGGAATCTGTGTCAAAACTTTGTTAGGAATTATGTGATCCTTACTAGCTGGAAGTAAGGGAGATGGGGCATGAAGTTATTTCTAGGAGTTGGACACATACCAAGTTTAGCTCAGTTCTGGGCATCTTTGAAATACCTATACAAACTTGTTCCTACATAGTAACTTGCATCTTTGAATGAGAATGTGCTTGCTTACAGCAACGTGCTATATGTTCTGAATGCCCGAATTGGGAATCTGTGTCAAAACTTTGTTAGGAATTATGTGATCCTTACTAGCTGGAAGTAAGGGAGATGGGGCATGAAGTTATTTCTTGGAGTTGGAGACATACAAAGTTTAGCTCAGTTCTGGGCATCTTTGAAATACCTATACAAACTTGTTCCTACATAGTAACTTGCAACTTTGAATGAGAATGTGCATGCTTGCAGCAACGTGCTATATGTTCTGAATGCCCGAATAGGGAATCTGTGTCAAAACTTTGTTAGGAATTATGTGATCCTTACTAGCTGGAAGTAAGGGAGATGGAGCATGAAGTTACTTCTAGGAGTTGGACACATACCAAGTTTAGCTCAGTTCTGGGCATCTTTGAAATACCTATACAAACTTGTTCCTACATAGTAACTTGCATCTTTGAAAGAGAATGTGCTTGCTCACAGCAACGTGCTATATGTTCTGAATGCCCGAATTGGGAATCTGTGTCAAAACTTTGTTAGGAATTATGTGATCCTTACTACCTGGAAGTAAGGGAGATGGGGCATGAAGTTATTTCTTGGAGGTGGACACATACCAAGTTTAGCTCAGTTCTGGGCATCTTTGAAATACCTATACAAACTTGTTCCTAAATAGTAACTTGCAACTTTGAATGAAAAAGTGTTTGCTTACAGCAACGTGCTATATGTTCTGAATGCCCGAATTGGGAATCTGTGTCAAAACTTTGTTAGGAATTATGTGATCCTTACTAGCTGGAAGTAAGGGAGATGGGGCATGAAGTTATTTCTAGGAGTTGGACACAAACCAAGTTTAGCTCAGTTCTGGGCATCTTTGAAATACCTATACAAACTTGTTCCTACATAGTAACTTGCATCTTTGAATGAGAATGTGCTTGCTTACAGCACCGTGCTATATGTTCTGAATGCCCGAATTGGGAATCTGTGTCAAAACTATGTTAGGAATTATGTGATCCTTACTAGCTGGAAGTAAGGGAGATGGGGCATGAAGTTATTTCTAGGAGTTGGACACATACCAAGTTTAGCTCAGTTCTGGGCATCTTTGAAATACCTATACAAACTTGTTCCTACATAGTAACTTGCATCTTTGAATGAGAATGTGCTTGCTTACAGCAACGTGCTATATGTTCTGAATGCCCGAATTGGGAATCTGTGTCAAAACTTTGTTAGGAATTATGTGATCCTTACTAGCTGGAAGTAAGGGAGATGGGGCATGAAGTTATTTCTTGGAGTTGGAGACATACCAAGTTTAGCTCAGTTCTGGGCATCTTTGAAATACCTATACAAACTTGTTCCTACATAGTAACTTGCAACTTTGAATGAGAATGTGCATGCTTGCAGCAACGTGCTATATGTTCTGAATGCCCGAATAGGGAATCTGTGTCAAAACTTTGTTAGGAATTATGTGATCCTTACTAGCTGGAAGTAAGGGAGATGGAGCATGAAGTTACTACTAGGAGTTGGACACATACCAAGTTTAGCTCAGTTCTGGGCATCTTTGAAATACCTATACAAACTTGTTCCTACATAGTAACTTGCATCTTTGAAAGAGAATGTGCTTGCTCACAGCAACGTGCTATATGTTCTGAATGCCCGAATTGGGAATCTGTGTCAAAACTTTGTTAGGAATTATGTGATCCTTACTACCTGGAAGTAAGGGAGATGGGGCATGAAGTTATTTCTTGGAGGTGGACACATACCAAGTTTAGCTCAGTTCTGGGCATCTTTGAAATACCTATACAAACTTGTTCCTAAATAGTAACTTGCAACTTTGAATGAAAAAGTGTTTGCTTACAGCAACGTGCTATATGTTCTGAATGCCCGAATTGGGAATCTGTGTCAAAACTTTGTTAGGAATTATGTGATCCTTACTAGCTGGAAGTAAGGGAGATGGGGCATGAAGTTATTTCTAGGAGTTGGACACAAACCAAGTTTAGCTCAGTTCTGGGCATCTTTGAAATACCTATACAAACTTGTTCCTACATAGTAACTTGCATCTTTGAATGAGAATGTGCTTGCTTACAGCACCGTGCTATATGTTCTGAATGCCCGAATTGGGAATCTGTGTCAAAACTATGTTAGGAATTATGTGATCCTTACTAGCTGGAAGTAAGGGAGATGGGGCATGAAGTTATTTCTTGGAGTTGGAGACATACCAAGTTTAGCTCAGTTCTGGGCATCTTTGAAATACCTATACAAACTTGTTCCTACATAGTAACTTGCAACTTTGAATGAGAATGTGCTTGCTTGCAGCAACGTGCTATATGTTCTGAATGCCCAAATAGGGAATCTGTGTCAAAACTTTGTTAGGAATTATGTGATCCTTACTAGCTGGAAGTAAGGGAGATGGAGCATGAAGTTACTTCTAGGAGTTGGACACATACCAAGTTTAGCTCAGTTCTGGGCATCTTTGAAATACCTATACAAACTTGTTCCTACATAGTAACTTGCATCTTTGAATGAGAATCTGCTTGCTTACAGCAACGTGCTATATGTTCTGAATGCCCGAATTGGGAATCTGTGTCAAAACTTTGTTAGGAATTATGTCATCCTTACTAGCTGGAAGTAAGGGAGATGGAGCATGAAGTTATTTCTAGGAGTTGGACACATACCAAGTTTAGCTCAGTTCTGGGCATCTTTGAAATACCTATACAAACTTGTTCCTACATAGTAACTTGCAACTTTGAATGAAAATGTGCTTGCTTACAGCAACGTGCTATATGTTCTGAATGCCCGAATTGGGAATCTGTGTCAAAACTTTGTTAGGAATTATGTGATCCTTACTAGCTGGAAGTAAGGGAGATGGGGCATGAAGTTATTTCTAGGAGTTGGACACATACCAAGTTTAGCTCAGTTCTGGGCATCTTTGAAATACCTATACAAACTTGTTCCTACCTAGTAACTTGCAACTTTGAATGAGAATGTGCTTGCTTACAGCAACGTGCTATATGTTCTGAATGCCCGAATTGGGAATCTGTGTCAAAACTTTGTTAGGAATTATGTGATCCTTACTAGCTGGAAGTAAGGGAGATGGGGCATGAAGTTATTTCTAGGAGTTGGACACATACCAAGTTTAGCTCAGTTCTGGGCATCTTTGAAATACCTATACAAACTTGTTCCTACCTAGTAACTTGCATCTTTGAATGAGAATCTGCTTGCTTACAGCAACGTGCTATATGTTCTGAATGCCCGAATTGGGAATCTGTGTCAAAACTTTGTTAGGAATTATGTGATCCTTACTAGCTGGAAGTAAGGGAGATGGGGCATGAAGTTATTTCTAGGAGTTGGACACATACCAAGTTTAGCTCAGTTCTGGGCATCTTTGAAATACCTATACAAACTTGTTCCTACATAGTAACTTGCAACTTTGAATGAGAATGTGCTTGCTTACAGCAACGTGCTATATGTTCTGAATGCCCGAATTGGGAATCTGTGTCAAAACTTTGTTAGGAATTATGTCATCATTACTAGCTGGATGTAAGGGAGATGGAGCATGAAGTTATTTCTAGGAGTTGGACACATACCAAGTTTAGCTCAGTTCTGGGCATCATTGAAATACCTATACAAACTTGTTCCTACATAGTAACTTGCATCTTTGAATGAGAATGTGCTTGCTTACAGCAACGTGCTATATGTTCTGAATGCCCGAATTGGCAATCTGTGTCAAAACTGTGTTAGGAATTATGTGATCCTTACTAGCTGGAAGTAAGGGAGATGGGGCATGAAGTTATTTCTAGGAGTTGGACACATACCAAGTTTAGCTCAGTTCTGGGCATCTTTGAAATACCTATACAAACTTGTTCCTACCTAGTAACTTGCATCTTTGAATGAGAATCTGCTTGCTTACAGCAACGTGCTATATGTTCTGAATGCCCGAATAGGGAATCTGTGTCAAAACTTTGTTAGGAATTATGTGATCCTTACTAGCTGGAAGTAAGGGAGATGGGGCATGAAGTTATTTCTAGGAGTTGGACACATACCAAGTTTAGCTCAGTTCTGGGCATCTTTGAAATACCTATACAAACTTGTTCCTACCTAGTAACTTGCATCTTTGAATGAGAATGTGCTTGCTTACAGCAATGTGCTATATGTTCTGAATGCCCGAATTGGGAATCTGTGTCAAAAGTTTGTTAGGAATTATGTGATCCTTACTAGCTGGAAGTAAGGGAGATGGGGCATGAAGTTATTTCTAGGAGTTGGACACATACCAAGTTTAGCTCAGTTCTGCGCATCTTTGAAATACCTATACAAACTTGTTCCTACATAGTAACTTGCAACTTTGAATGAGAATGTGCTTGCTTGCAGCAACGTGCTATATGTTCTGAATGCCCGAATAGGGAATCTGTGTCAAAACTTTGTTAGGAATTATGTGATCCTTACTAGCTGGAAGTAAGGGAGATGGAGCATGAAGTTACTTCTAGGAGTTGGACACATACCAAGTTTAGCTCAGTTCTGGGCATCTTTGAAATACCTATACAAACTTGTTCCTACATAGTAACTTGCATCTTTGAATGAGAATCTGCTTGCTTACAGCAACGTGCTATATGTTCTGAATGCCCGAATTGGGAATCTGTGTCAAAACTTTGTTAGGAATTATGTCATCCTTACTAGCTGGAAGTAAGGGAGATGGAGCATGAAGTTATTTCTAGGAGTTGGACACATACCAAGTTTAGCTCAGTTCTGGGCATCTTTGAAATACCTATACAAACTTGTTCCTACCTAGTAACTTGCAACTTTGAATGAAAATGTGCTTGCTTACAGCAACGTGCTATATGTTCTGAATGCCCGAATTGGGAATCTGTGTCAAAACTTTGTTAGGAATTATGTGATCCTTACTAGCTGGAAGTAAGGGAGATGGGGCATGAAGTTATTTCTAGGAGTTGGACACATACCAAGTTTAGCTCAGTTCTGGGCATCTTTGAAATACCTATACAAACTTGTTCCTACCTAGTAACTTGCAACTTTGAATGAGAATGTGCTTGCTTACAGCAACGTGCTATATGTTCTGAATGCCCGAATTGGGAATCTGTGTCAAAACTTTGTTAGGAATTATGTGATCCTTACTAGCTGGAAGTAAGGGAGATGGGGCATGAAGTTATTTCTAGGAGTTGGACACATACCAAGTTTAGCTCAGTTCTGGGCATCTTTGAAATACCTATACAAACTTGTTCCTACCTAGTAACTTGCATCTTTGAATGAGAATCTGCTTGCTTACAGCAACGTGCTATATGTTCTGAATGCCCGAATTGGGAATCTGTGTCAAAACTTTGTTAGGAATTATGTGATCCTTACTAGCTGGAAGTAAGGGAGATGGGGCATGAAGTTCTTTCTAGGAGTTGGACACATACCAAGTTTAGCTCAGTTCTGGGCATCTTTGAAATACCTATACAAACTTGTTCCTACATAGTAACTTGCAACTTTGAATGAAAATGTGCTTGCTTACAACAACGTGCTATATGTTCTGAATGCCCGAATTGGGAATCTGTGTCAAAACTTTGTTAGGAATTATGTGATCCTTACTAGCTGGAAGTAAGGGAGATGGGGCATGAAGTTATTTCTAGGAGTTGGACACATACCAAGTTTAGCTCAGTTCTGGGCATCTTTGAAATACCTATACAAACTTGTTCCTACCTAGTAACTTGCATCTTTAATGAGAATGTGCTTGCTTACAGCAACGTGCTATATGTTCTCAATGCACGAATAGGGAATCTGTGTCAAAACTGTGTTAGGAATTATGTGATCCTTACTAGCTGGAAGTAAGGGAGATGGGGCATGAAGTTATTTCTAGGAGTTGGACACATACCAAGTTTAGCTCAGTTCTGGGCATCTTTGAAATACCTATACAAACTTGTTCCTACATAGTAACTTGCAACTTTGAATGAAAATGTGCTTGCTTACAGCAACGTGCTATATGTTCTGAATGCCCGAATTGGGAATCTGTGTCAAAACTTTGTTAGGAATTATGTGATCCTTACTAGCTGGAAGTAAGGGAGATGGGGCATGAAGTTATTTCTAGGAGTTGGACACATACCAAGTTTAGCTCAGTTCTGGGCATCTTTGAAATACCTATACAAACTTGTTCCTACATAGTAACTTGCAACTTTGAATGAGAATGTGCTTGCTTACAGCAACGTGCTATATGTTCTGAATGCCCGAATTGGGAATCTGTGTCAAAAGTTTGTTAGGAATTATGTGATCCTTACTAGCTGGAAGTAAGGGAGATGGGGCATGAAGTTATTTCTAGGAGTTGGACACATACCAAGTTTAGCTCAGTTCTGGGCATCTTTGAAATACCTATACAAACTTGTTCCTACATAGTAACTTGCATCTTTGAATGAGAATGTGCTTGCTTACAGCAACGTGCTATATGTTCTGAATGCCCGAATTGGGAATCTGTGTCAAAACTTTGTTAGGAATTATGTGATCCTTACAAGCTGGAAGTAAGGGAGATGGGGCATGAAGTTATTTCTAGGAGTTGGACACATACCAAGTTTAGCTCAGTTCTGGGCATCTTTGAAATACCTATACAAACTTGTTCCTACATAGTAACTTGCATCATTGAAAGAGAATGTGCCTGCTTACAGCAACGTGCTATATGTTCTGAATGCCCGAATTGGGAATCTGTGTCAAAACTTTGTTAGGAATTATGTGATCCTTACTAGCTGGAAGTAAGGGAGATGGGGCATGAAGTTATTTCTTGGAGTTGGACACATACCAAGTTTAGCTCAGTTCTGGGCATCTTTGAAATACCTATACAAACTTGTTCCTAAATAGTAACTTGCAACTTTGAATGAAAAAGTGTTTGCTTACAGCAACGTGCTATATGTTCTGAATGCCCGAATTGGGAATCTGTGTCAAAACTTTGTTAGGAATTATGTGATCCTTACTAGCTGGAAGTAAGGGAGATGGGGCATGAAGTTATTTCTAGGAGTTGGACACATACCAAGTTTAGCTCAGTTCTGGGCATCTTTGAAATACCTATACAAACTTGTTCCTACCTAGTAACTTGCATCTTTGAATGAGAATGTGCTTGCTTACAGCAACGTGCTATATGTTCTGAATGCCCGAATTGGGAATCTGTGTCAAAACTTTGTTAGGAATTATGTGATCCTTACTAGCTGGAAGTAAGGGAGATGGGGCATGAAGTTATTTCTTGGAGTTGGAGACATACCAAGTTTAGCTCAGTTCTGGGCATCTTTGAAATACCTATACAAACTTGTTCCTACATAGTAACTTGCAACTTTGAATGAGAATGTGCTTGCTTGCAGCAACGTGCTATATGTTCTGAATGCCCGAATAGGGAATCTGTGTCAAAACTTTGTTAGGAATTATGTGATCCTTACTAGCTGGAAGTAAGGGAGATGGAGCATGAAGTTACTTCTAGGAGTTGGACACATACCAAGTTTAGCTCAGTTCTGGGCATCTTTGAAATACCTATACAAACTTGTTCCTACATAGTAACTTGCATCTTTGAAAGAGAATGTGCTTGCTCACAGCAACGTGCTATATGTTCTGAATGCCCGAATTGGGAATCTGTGTCAAAACTTTGTTAGGAATTATGTGATCCTTACTAGCTGGAAGTAAGGGAGATGGGGCATGAAGTTATTTCTTGGAGGTGGACACATACCAAGTTTAGCTCAGTTCTGGGCATCTTTGAAATACCTATACAAACTTGTTCCTAAATAGTAACTTGCAACTTTGAATGAAAAAGTGTTTGCTTACAGCAACGTGCTATATGTTCTGAATGCCCGAATTGGGAATCTGTGTCAAAACTTTGTTAGGAATTATGTGATCCTTACTAGCTGGAAGTAAGGGAGATGGGGCATGAAGTTATTTCTAGGAGTTGGACACAAACCAAGTTTAGCTCAGTTCTGGGCATCTTTGAAATACCTATACAAACTTGTTCCTACATAGTAACTTGCAACTTTGAATGAGAATGTGCTTGCTTGCAGCAACGTGCTATATGTTCTGAATGCCCAAATAGGGAATCTGTGTCAAAACTTTGTTAGGAATTATGTGATCCTTACTAGCTGGAAGTAAGGGAGATGGAGCATGAAGTTACTTCTAGGAGTTGGACACATACCAAGTTTAGCTCAGTTCTGGGCATCTTTGAAATACCTATACAAACTTGTTCCTACATAGTAACTTGCATCTTTGAATGAGAATCTGCTTGCTTACAGCAACGTGCTATATGTTCTGAATGCCCGAATTGGGAATCTGTGTCAAAACTTTGTTAGGAATTATGTCATCCTTACTAGCTGGAAGTAAGGGAGATGGAGCATGAAGTTATTTCTAGGAGTTGGACACATACCAAGTTTAGCTCAGTTCTGGGCATCTTTGAAATACCTATACAAACTTGTTCCTACATAGTAACTTGCAACTTTGAATGAAAATGTGCTTGCTTACAGCAACGTGCTATATGTTCTGAATGCCCGAATTGGGAATCTGTGTCAAAACTTTGTTAGGAATTATGTGATCCTTACTAGCTGGAAGTAAGGGAGATGGGGCATGAAGTTATTTCTAGGAGTTGGACACATACCAAGTTTAGCTCAGTTCTGGGCATCTTTGAAATACCTATACAAACTTGTTCCTACCTAGTAACTTGCAACTTTGAATGAGAATGTGCTTGCTTACAGCAACGTGCTATATGTTCTGAATGCCCGAATTGGGAATCTGTGTCAAAACTTTGTTAGGAATTATGTGATCCTTACTAGCTGGAAGTAAGGGAGATGGGGCATGAAGTTATTTCTAGGAGTTGGACACATACCAAGTTTAGCTCAGTTCTGGGCATCTTTGAAATACCTATACAAACTTGTTCCTACATAGTAACTTGCAACTTTGAATGAAAATGTGCTTGCTTACAGCAACGTGCTATATGTTCTGAATGCCCGAATTTGGAATCTGTGTCAAAACTTTGTTAGGAATTATGTGATCCTTACTAGCTGGAAGTAAGGGAGATGGGGCATGAAGTTATTTCTAGGAGTTGGACACATACCAAGTTTAGCTCAGTTCTGGGCATCTTTGAAATACCTATACAAACTTGTTCCTACATAGTAACTTGCATCTTTAATGAGAATGTGCTTGCTTACAGCAACGTGCTATATGTTCTCAATGCCCGAATAGGGAATCTGTGTCAAAACTGTGTTAGGAATTATGTGATCCTTACTAGCTGGAAGTAAGGGAGATGGGGCATGAAGTTATTTCTAGGAGTTGGACACATACCAAGTTTAGCTCAGTTCTGGGCATCTTTGAAATACCTATACAAACTTGTTCCTACATAGTAACTTGCAACTTTGAATGAAAATGTGCTTGCTTACAGCAACGTGCTATATGTTCTGAATGCCCGAATTGGGAATCTGTGTCAAAACTTTGTTAGGAATTATGTGATCCTTACTAGCTGGAAGTAAGGGAGATGGGGCATGAAGTTATTTCTAGGAGTTGGACACATACCAAGTTTAGCTCAGTTCTGGGCATCTTTGAAATACCTATACAAACTTGTTCCTACATAGTAACTTGCAAATTTGAATGAGAATGTGCTTGCTTACAGCAACGTGCTATATGTTCTGAATGCCCGAATTGGGAATCTGTGTCAAAACTTTGTTAGGAATTATGTGATCCTTACTAGCTGGAAGTAAGGGAGATGGGGCATGAAGTTATTTCTAGGAGTTGGACACATACCAAGTTTAGCTCAGTTCTGGGCATCTTTGAAATACCTATACAAACTTGTTCCTACATAGTAACTTGCATCTTTGAATGAGAATCTGCTTGCTTACAGCAACGTGCTATATGTTCTGAATGCCCGAATTGGGAATCTGTGTCAAAACTTTGTTAGGAATTATGTGATCCTTACTAGCTGGAAGTAAGGGAGATGGGGCATGAAGTTATTTCTAGGAGTTGGACACATACCAAGTTTAGCTCAGTTCTGGGCATCTTTGAAATACCTATACAAACTTGTTCCTACATAGTAACTTGCATCTTTGAATGAGAATGTGCTTGCTTACAGCAACGTGCTATATGTTCTGAATGCCCGAATTGGGAATCTGTGTCAAAACTTTGTTAGGAATTATGTGATCCTTACTAGCTGGAAGTAAGGGAGATGGGGCATGAAGTTATTTCTTGGAGTTGGACACATACCAAGTTTAGCTCAGTTCTGGGCATCTTTGAAATACCTATACAAACTTGTTCCTAAATAGTAACTTGCAACTTTGAATGAAAAAGTGTTTGCTTACAGCAACGTGCTATATGTTCTGAATGCCCGAATTGGGAATCTGTGTCAAAACTTTGTTAGGAATTATGTGATCCTTACTAGCTGGAAGTAAGGGAGATGGGGCATGAAGTTATTTCTAGGAGTTGGACACAAACCAAGTTTAGCTCAGTTCTGGGCATCTTTGAAATACCTATACAAACTTGTTCCTACATAGTAACTTGCATCTTTGAATGAGAATGTGCTTGCTTACAGCAACGTGCTATATGTTCTGAATGCCCGAATTGGGAATCTGTGTCAAAACTTTGTTAGGAATTATGTGATCCTTACTAGCTGGAAGTAAGGGAGATGGGGCATGAAGTTATTTCTTGGAGTTGGAGACATACCAAGTTTAGCTCAGTTCTGGGCATCTTTGAAATACCTATACAAACTTGTTCCTACATAGTAACTTGCAACTTTGAATGAGAATGTGCTTGCTTGCAGCAACGTGCTATATGTTCTGAATGCCCAAATAGGGAATCTGTGTCAAAACTTTGTTAGGAATTATGTGATCCTTACTAGCTGGAAGTAAGGGAGAGGCAGCATGAAGTTACTTCTAGGAGTTGGACACATACCAAGTTTAGCTCAGTTCTGGGCATCTTTGAAATACCTATACAAACTTGTTCCTACATAGTAACTTGCATCTTTGAATGAGAATCTGCTTGCTTACAGCAACGTGCTATATGTTCTGAGCGCCCGAATTGGGAATCTGTGTCAAAACTTTGTTAGGAATTATGTCATCCTTACTAGCTGGAAGTAAGGGAGATGGAGCATGAAGTTATTTCTAGGAGTTGGACACATACCAAGTTTAGCTCAGTTCTGGGCATCTTTGAAATACCTATACAAACTTGTTCCTACATAGTAACTTGCAACTTTGAATGAAAATGTGCTTGCTTACAGCAACGTGCTATATGTTCTGAATGCCCGAATTGGGAATCTGTGTCAAAACTGTGTTAGGAATTATGTGATCCTTACTAGCTGGAAGTAAGGGAGATGGGGCATGAAGTTATTTCTAGGAGTTGGACACATACCAAGTTTAGCTCAGTTCTGGGCATCTTTGAAATACCTATACAAACTTGTTCCTACCTAGTAACTTGCAACTTTGAATGAGAATGTGCTTGCTTACAGCAACGTGCTATATGTTCTGAATGCCCGAATTGGGAATCTGTGTCAAAACTTTGTTAGGAATTATGTGATCCTTACTAGCTGGAAGTAAGGGAGATGGGGCATGAAGTTATTTCTAGGAGTTGGACACATACCAAGTTTAGCTCAGTTCTGGGCATCTTTGAAATACCTATACAAACTTGTTCCTACCTAGTAACTTGCATCTTTGAATGAGAATCTGCTTGCTTACAGCAACGTGCTATATGTTCTTAATGCCCGAATTGGGAATCTGTGTCAAAACTTTGTTAGGAATTATGTGATCCTTACTAGCTGGAAGTAAGGGAGATGGGGCATGAAGTTATTTCTAGGAGTTGGACACATACCAAGTTTAGCTCAGTTCTGGGCATCTTTGAAATACCTATACAAACTTGTTCCTACATAGTAACTTGCAACTTTGAATGAAAATGTGCTTGCTTACAGCAACGTGCTATATGTTCTGAATGCCCGAATTGGGAATCTGTGTCAAAACTTTGTTAGGAATTATGTGATCCTTACTAGCTGGAAGTAAGGGAGATGGGGCATGAAGTTATTTCTAGGAGTTGGACACATACCAAGTTTAGCTCAGTTCTGGGCATCTTTGAAATACCTATACAAACTTGTTCCTACCTAGTAACTTGCATCTTTAATGAGAATGTGCTTGCTTACAGCAACGTGCTATATGTTCTCAATGCCCGAATAGGGAATCTGTGTCAAAACTGTGTTAGGAATTATGTGATCCTTACTAGCTGGAAGTAAGGGAGATGGGGCATGAAGTTATTTCTAGGAGTTGGACACATACCAAGTTTAGCTCAGTTCTGGGCATCTTTGAAATACCTATACAAACTTGTTCCTACGTAGTAACTTGCAACTTTGAATGAAAATGTGCTTGCTTACAGCAACGTGCTATATGTTCTGAATGCCCGAATTGGGAATCTGTGTCAAAACTTTGTTAGGAATTATGTGATCCTTACTAGCTGGAAGTAAGGGAGATGGGGCATGAAGTTATTTCTAGGAGTTGGACACATACCAAGTTTAGCTCAGTTCTGGGCATCTTTGAAATACCTATACAAACTTGTTCCTACATAGTAACTTGCAACTTTGAATGAGAATGTGCTTGCTTACAGCAACGTGCTATATGTTCTGAATGCCCGAATTGGGAATCTGTGTCAAAACTTTGTTAGGAATTATGTGATCCTTACTAGCTGGAAGTAAGGGAGATGGGGCATGAAGTTATTTCTAGGAGTTGGACACATACCAAGTTTAGCTCAGTTCTGGGCATCTTTGAAATACCTATACAAACTTGTTCCTACATAGTAACTTGCATCTTTGAATGAGAATGTGCTTGCTTACAGCAACGTGCTATATGTTCTGAATGCCCGAATTGGCAATCTGTGTCAAAACTTTGTTAGGAATTATGTGATCCTTACTAGCTGGAAGTAAGGGAGATGGGGCATGAAGTTATTTCTAGGAGTTGGACACATACCAAGTTTAGCTCAGTTCTGGGCATCTTTGAAATACCTATACAAACTTGTTCCTACATAGTAACTTGCATCTTTGAAAGAGAATGTGCTTGCTTACAGCAACGTGCTATATGTTCTGAATGCCCGAATTGGGAATCTGTGTCAAAACTTTGTTAGGAATTATGTGATCCTTACTAGCTGGAAGTAAGGGAGATGGGGCATGAAGTTATTTCTTGGAGTTGGACACATACCAAGTTTAGCTCAGTTCTGGGCATCTTTGAAATACCTATAAAAACTTGTTCCTACATAGTAACTTGCAACTTTGAATGAGAATGTGCTTGCTTGCAGCAACGTGCTATATGTTCTGAATGCCCGAATAGGGAATCTGTGTCAAAACTTTGTTAGGAATTATGTGATCCTTACTAGCTGGAAGTAAGGGAGATGGGGCATGAAGTTATTTCTAGGAGTTGGACACATACCAAGTTTAGCTCAGTTCTGGGCATCTTTGAAATACCTATACAAACTTGTTCCTACCTAGTAACTTGCATCTTTGAATGAGAATCTGCTTGCTTACAGCAACGTGCTATATGTTCTGAATGCCCGAATAGGGAATCTGTGTCAAAACTTTGTTAGGAATTATGTGATCCTTACTAGCTGGAAGTAAGGGAGATGGGGCATGATGTTCTTTCTAGGAGTTGGACACATACCAAGTTTAGCTCAGTTCTGGGCATCTTTGAAATACCTATACAAACTTGTTCCTACATAGTAACTTGCATCTTTGAATGAGAATCTGCTTGCTTACAGCAACGTGCTATATGTTCTGAATGCCCGAATTGGGAATCTGTGTCAAAACTTTGTTAGGAATTATGTGATCCTTACTAGCTGGAAGTAAGGGAGATGGGGCATGAAGTTATTTCTAGGAGTTGGACACATACCAAGTTTAGCTCAGTTCTGGGCATCTTTGAAATACCTATACAAACTTGTTCCTACATAGTAACTTGCATCTTTGAATGAGAATGTGCTTGCTTACAGCAACGTGCTATATGTTCTGAATGCCCGAATTGGGAATCTGTGTCAAAACTTTGTTAGGAATTATGTGATCCTTACTAGCTGGAAGTAAGGGAGATGGGGCATGAAGTTATTTCTAGGAGTTGGACACATACCAAGTTTAGCTCAGTTCTGGGCATCTTTGAAATACCTACACAAACTTGTTCCTACATAGTAACTTGCATCTTTGAATGAGAATGTGCTTGCTTACAGCAACGTGCTATATATTCTGAATGCCCGAATTGGGAATCTGTGTCAAAACTTTGTTAGGAATTATGTGATCCTTACTAGGTGGATGTAAGGGAGATGGGGCATGAAGTTATTTCTAGGAGTTGGACACATACCAAGTTTAGCTCAGTTCTGGGCATCTTTGAAATACCTATACAAACTTGTTCCTACATAGTAACTTGCATCTTTGAATGAGAATGTGCTTGCTTACAGCAACGTGCTATATGTTCTGAATGCCCGAATAGGGAATCTGTGTCAAAACTTTGTTAGGAATTATGTGATCCTTACTAGCTGGAAGTAAGGGAGATGGGGCATGATGTTCTTTCTAGGAGTTGGACACATACCAAGTTTAGCTCAGTTCTGGGCATCTTTGAAATACCTATACAAACTTGTTCCTACATAGTAACTTGCATCTTTGAATGAGAATCTGCTTGCTTACAGCAACGTGCTATATGTTCTGAATGCCCGAATTGGGAATCTGTGTCAAAACTTTGTTAGGAATTATGTGATCCTTACTAGCTGGAAGTAAGGGAGATGGGGCATGAAGTTCTTTCTAGGAGTTGGACACATACCAAGTTTAGCTCAGTTCTGGGCATCTTTGAAATACCTATACAAACTTGTTCCTACATAGTAACTTGCATCTTTGAAAGAGAATGTGCTTGCTTACAGCAACGTGCTATATGTTCTGAATGCCCGAATTGGGAATCTGTGTCAAAACTTTGTTAGGAATTATGTGATCCTTACTAGCTGGAAGTAAGGGAGATGGGGCATGAAGTTATTTCTTGGAGTTGGACACATACCAAGTTTAGCTCAGTTCTGGGCATCTTTGAAATACCTATACAAACTTGTTCCTACATAGTAACTTGCATCTTTGAATGAGAATGTGCTTGCTTGCAGCAACGTGCTATATGTTCTGAAGGCCCGAATAGGGAATCTGTGTCAAAACTTTGTTAGGAATTATGTGATCCTTACTAGCTGGAAGTAAGGGAGATGGGGCATGAAGTTATTTCTAGGAGTTGGACACATACCAAGTTTAGCTCAGTTCTGGGCATCTTTGAAATACCTATACAAACTTGTTCCTACCTAGTAACTTGCATCTTTGAATGAGAATGTGCTTGCTTACAGCAACGTGCTATATGTTCTGAATGCCCGAATAGGGAATCTGTGTCAAAACTTTGTTAGGAATTATGTGATCCTTACTAGCTGGAAGTAAGGGAGATGGGGCATGATGTTCTTTCTAGGAGTTGGACACATACCAAGTTTAGCTCAGTTCTGGGCATCTTTGAAATACCTATACAAACTTGTTCCTACATAGTAACTTGCAACTTTGAATGAGAATGTGCTTGCTTGCAGCAACGTGCTATATGTTCTGAATGCCCGAATAGGGAATCTGTGTCAAAACTTTGTTAGGAATTATGTGATCCTTACTAGCTGGAAGTAAGGGAGATGGAGCATGAAGTTACTTCTAGGAGTTGGACACAAACCAAGTTTAGCTCAGTTCTGGGCATCTTTGAAATACCTATACAAACTTGTTCCTACATAGTAACTTGCATCTTTGAAAGAGAATGTGCTTGCTTACAGCAACGTGCTATATGTTCTGAATGCCCGAATTGGGAATCTGTGTCAAAACTTTGTTAGGAATTATGTGATCCTTACTAGCTGGAAGTAAGGGAGATGGGGCATGAAGTTATTTCTTGGAGTTGGACACATACCAAGTTTAGCTCAGTTCTGGGCATCTTTGAAATACCTATACAAACTTGTTCCTAAATAGTAACTTGCAACTTTGAATGAAAAAGTGTTTGCTTACAGCAACGTGCTATATGTTCTGAATGCCCGAATTGGGAATCTGTGTCAAAACTTTGTTAGGAATTATGTGATCCTTACAAGCTGGAAGTAAGGGAGATGGGGCATGAAGTTATTTCTAGGAGTTGGACACAAACCAAGTTTAGCTCAGTTCTGGGCATCTTTGAAATACCTATACAAACTTGTTCCTACATAGTAACTTGCATCTTTGAATGAGAATGTGCTTGCTTACAGCAACGTGCTATATGTTCTGAATGCCCGAATTGGGAATCTGTGTCAAAACTTTGTTAGGAATTATGTGATCCTTACTAGCTGGAAGTAAGGGAGATGGGGCATGAAGTTATTTCTTGGAGTTGGAGACATACCAAGTTTAGCTCAGTTCTGGGCATCTTTGAAATACCTATACAAACTTGTTCCTACATAGTAACTTGCAACTTTGAATGAGAATGTGCTTGCTTGCAGCAACGTGCTATATGTTCTGAATGCCCAAATAGGGAATCTGTGTCAAAACTTTGTTAGGAATTATGTGATCCTTACTAGCTGGAAGTAAGGGAGATGGAGCATGAAGTTACTTCTAGGAGTTGGACACATACCAAGTTTAGCTCAGTTCTGGGCATCTTTGAAATACCTATACAAACTTGTTCCTACATAGTAACTTGCATCTTTGAATGAGAATCTGCTTGCTTACAGCAACGTGCTATATGTTCTGAATGCCAGAATTGGGAATCTGTGTCAAAACTTTGTTAGGAATTATGTCATCCTTACTAGCTGGAAGTAAGGGAGATGGAGCATGAAGTTATTTCTAGGAGTTGGACACATACCAAGTTTAGCTCAGTTCTGGGCATCTTTGAAATACCTATACAAACTTGTTCCTACATAGTAACTTGCAACTTTGAATGAAAATGTGCTTGCTTACAGCAACGTGCTATATGTTCTGAATGCCCGAATTGGGAATCTGTGTCAAAACTTTGTTAGGAATTATGTGATCCTTACTAGCTGGAAGTAAGGGAGATGGGGCATGAAGTTATTTCTAGGAGTTGGACACATACCAAGTTTAGCTCAGTTCTGGGCATCTTTGAAATACCTATACAAACTTGTTCCTACCTAGTAACTTGCAACTTTGAATGAGAATGTGCTTGCTTACAGCAACGTGCTATATGTTCTGAATGCCCGAATTGGGAATCTGTGTCAAAACTTTGTTAGGAATTATGTGATCCTTACTAGCTGGAAGTAAGGGAGATGGGGCATGAAGTTATTTCTAGGAGTTGGACACATACCAAGTTTAGCTCAGTTCTGGGCATCTTTGAAATACCTATACAAACTTGTTCCTACCTAGTAACTTGCATCTTTGAATGAGAATCTGCTTGCTTACAGCAACGTGCTATATGTTCTGAATGCCCGAATTGGGAATCTGTGTCAAAACTTTGTTAGGAATTATGTGATCCTTACTAGCTGGAAGTAAGGGAGATGGGGCATGAAGTTATTTCTAGGAGTTGGACACATACCAAGTTTAGCTCAGTTCTGGGCATCTTTGAAATACCTATACAAACTTGTTCCTACATAGTAACTTGCAACTTTGAATGAAAATGTGCTTGCTTACAGCAACGTGCTATATGTTCTGAATGCCCGAATTGGGAATCTGTGTCAAAACTTTGTTAGGAATTATGTGATCCTTACTAGCTGGAAGTAAGGGAGATGGGGCATGAAGTTATTTCTAGGAGTTGGACACATACCAAGTTTAGCTCAGTTCTGGGCATCTTTGAAATACCTATACAAACTTGTTCCTACCTAGTAACTTGCATCTTTAATGAGAATGTGCTTGCTTACAGCAACGTGCTATATGTTCTCAATGCCCGAATAGGGAATCTGTGTCAAAACTGTGTTAGGAATTATGTGATCCTTACTAGCTGGAAGTAAGGGAGATGGGGCATGAAGTTATTTCTAGGAGTTGGACACATACCAAGTTTAGCTCAGTTCTGGGCATCTTTGAAATACCTATACAAACTTGTTCCTACATAGTAACTTGCAACTTTGAATGAAAATGTGCTTGCTTACAGCAACGTGCTATATGTTCTGAATGCCCGAATTGGGAATCTGTGTCAAAACTTTGTTAGGAATTATGTGATCCTTACTAGCTGGAAGTAAGGGAGATGGGGCATGAAGTTATTTCTAGGAGTTGGACACATACCAAGTTTAGCTCAGTTCTGGGCATCTTTGAAATACCTATACAAACTTGTTCCTACATAGTAACTTGCATCTTTGAATGAGAATGTGCTTGCTTACAGCAACGTGCTATATGTTCTGAATGCCCGAATTGGCAATCTGTGTCAAAACTTTGTTAGGAATTATGTGATCCTTATTAGCTGGAAGTAAGGGAGATGGGGCATGAAGTTATTTCTAGGAGTTGGACACATACCAAGTTTAGCTCAGTTCTGGGCATCTTTGAAATACCTATACAAACTTGTTCCTACATAGTAACTTGCATCTTTGAAAGAGAATGTGCTTGCTTACAGCAACGTGCTATATGTTCTGAATGCCCGAATTGGGAATCTGTGTCAAAACTTTGTTAGGAATTATGTGATCCTTACTAGCTGGAAGTAAGGGAGATGGGGCATGAAGTTATTTCTTGGAGTTGGACACATACCAAGTTTAGCTCAGTTCTGGGCATCTTTGAAATACCTATACAAACTTGTTCCTACATAGTAACTTGCAACTTTGAATGAGAATGTGCTTGCTTGCAGCAACGTGCTATATGTTCTGAATGCCCGAATAGGGAATCTGTGTCAAAACTTTGTTAGGAATTATGTGATCCTTACTAGCTGGAAGTAAGGGAGATGGGGCATGAAGTTATTTCTAGGAGTTGGACACATACCAAGTTTAGCTCAGTTCTGGGCATCTTTGAAATACCTATACAAACTTGTTCCTACCTAGTAACTTGCATCTTTGAATGAGAATGTGCTTGCTTACAGCAACGTGCTATATGTTCTGAATGCCCGAATAGGGAATCTGTGTCAAAACTTTGTTAGGAATTATGTGATCCTTACTAGCTGGAAGTAAGGGAGATGGGGCATGATGTTCTTTCTAGGAGTTGGACACATACCAAGTTTAGCTCAGTTCTGGGCATCTTTGAAATACCTATACAAACTTGTTCCTACCTAGTAACTTGCAACTTTGAATGAGAATGTGCTTGCTTACAGCAACGTGCTATATGTTCTGAATGCCCGAATTGGGAATCTGTGTCAAAACTTTGTTAGGAATTATGTGATCCTTACTAGCTGGAAGTAAGGGAGATGGGGCATGAAGTTATTTCTAGGAGTTGGACACATACCAAGTTGAGCTCAGTTCTGGGCATCTTTGAAATACCTATACAAACTTGTTCCTACATAGTAACTTGCAACTTTGAATTAAAATGTGCTTGCTTACAGCAACGTGCTATATGTTCTGAATGCCCGAATTGGGAATCTGTGTCAAAACTTTGTTAGGAATTATGTGATCCTTACTAGCTGGAAGTAAGGGAGATGGGGCATGAAGTTATTTCTAGGAGTTGGACACATACCAACTTTAGCTCAGTTCTGGGCATCTTTGAAATACCTATACAAACTTGTTCCTACATAGTAACTTGCAACTTTGAATGAAAATGTGCTTGCTTACAGCAACGTGCTATATGTTCTGAATGCCCGAATTGGGAATCTGTGTCAAAACTTTGTTAGGAATTATGTGATCCTTACTAGCTGGAAGTAAGGGAGATGGGGCATGAAGTTATTTCTAGGAGTTGGACACATACCAAGTTTAGCTCAGTTCTGGGCATCTTTGAAATACCTATACAAACTTGTTCCTACATAGTAACTTGCAACTTTGAATGAGAATGTGCTTGCTTACAGCAACGTGCTATATGTTCTGAATGCCCGAATTGGGAATCTGTGTCAAAACTTTGTTAGGAATTATGTGATCCTTACTAGCTGGAAGTAAGGGAGATGGGGCATGAAGTTATTTCTAGGAGTTGGACACATACCAAGTTTAGCTCAGTTCTGGGCATCTTTGAAATACCTATACAAACTTGTTCCTACATAGTAACTTGCATCTTTGAATGAGAATGTGCTTGCTTACAGCAACGTGCTATATGTTCTGAATGCCCGAATTGGCAATCTGTGTCAAAACTTTGTTAGGAATTATGTGATCCTTACTAGCTGGAAGTAAGGGAGATGGGGCATGAAGTTATTTCTAGGAGTTGGACACATACCAAGTTTAGCTCAGTTCTGGGCATCTTTGAAATACCTATACAAACTTGTTCCTACATAGTAACTTGCATCTTTGAAAGAGAATGTGCTTGCTTACAGCAACGTGCTATATGTACTGAATGCCCGAATTGGGAATCTGTGTCAAAACTTTGTTAGGAATTATGTGATCCTTACTAGCTGGAAGTAAGGGAGATGGGGCATGAAGTTATTTCTTGGAGTTGGACACATACCAAGTTTAGCTCAGTTCTGGGCATCTTTGAAATACCTATACAAACTTGTTCCTACATAGTAACTTGCAACTTTGAATGAGAATGTGCTTGCTTGCAGCAACGTGCTATATGTTCTGAATGCCCGAATAGGGAATCTGTGTCAAAACTTTGTTAGGAATTATGTGATCCTTACTAGCTGGAAGTAAGGGAGATGGGGCATGAAGTTATTTCTAGGAGTTGGACACATACCAAGTTTAGCTCAGTTCTGGGCATCTTTGAAATACCTATACAAACTTGTTCCTACCTAGTAACTTGCATCTTTGAATGAGAATCTGCTTGCTTACAGCAACGTGCTATATGTTCTGAATGCCCGAATAGGGAATCTGTGTCAAAACTTTGTTAGGAATTATGTGATCCTTACTAGCTGGAAGTAAGGGAGATGGGGCATGATGTTCTTTCTAGGAGTTGGACACATACCAAGTTTAGCTCAGTTCTGGGCATCTTTGAAATACCTATACAAACTTGTTCCTACATAGTAACTTGCATCTTTGAATGAGAATCTGCTTGCTTACAGCAACGTGCTATATGTTCTGAATGCCCGAAATGGGAATCTGTGTCAAAACTTTGTTAGGAATTATGTGATCCTTACTAGCTGGAAGTAAGGGAGATGGGGCATGAAGTTATTTCTAGGAGTTGGACACATACCAAGTTTAGCTCAGTTCTGGGCATCTTTGAAATACCTATACAAACTTGTTCCTACATAGTAACTTGCATCTTTGAAAGAGAATGTGCTTGCTTACAGCAACGTGCTATATGTTCTGAATGCCCGAATTGGGAATCTGTGTCAAAACTTTGTTAGGAATTATGTGATCCTTACTAGCTGGAAGTAAGGGAGATGGGGCATGAAGTTATTT
Source organism: Diceros bicornis minor (assembly GCF_020826845.1). NCBI lineage: Eukaryota > Metazoa > Chordata > Mammalia > Perissodactyla > Rhinocerotidae > Diceros > Diceros bicornis. Next base: position 2,544,265 of record NC_080779.1, read on the forward strand.
CTTGGAGTTGGAGACATACCAAGTTTAGCTCAGTTCTGGGCATCTTTGAAATACCTATACAAACTTGTTCCTACATAGTAACTTGCAACTTTGAATGAGAATGTGCTTGCTTGCAGCAACGTGCTATATGTTCTGAATGCCCAAATAGGGAATCTGTGTCAAAACTTTGTTAGGAATTATGTGATCCTTACTAGCTGGAAGTAAGGGAGATGGAGCATGAAGTTACTTCTAGGAGTTGGACACATACCAAGTTTAGCTCAGTTCTGGGCATCTTTGAAATACCTATACAAACTTGTTCCTACATAGTAACTTGCATCTTTGAATGAGAATCTGCTTGCTTACAGCAACGTGCTATATGTTCTGAATGCCCGAATTGGGAATCTGTGTCAAAACTTTGTTAGGAATTATGTCATCCTTACTAGCTGGAAGTAAGGGAGATGGAGCATGAAGTTATTTCTAGGAGTTGGACACATACCAAGTTTAGCTCAGTTCTGGGCATCTTTGAAATACCTATACAAACTTGTTCCTACATAGTAACTTGCAACTTTGAATGAAAATGTGCTTGCTTACAGCAACGTGCTATATGTTCTGAATGCCCGAATTGGGAATCTGTGTCAAAACTTTGTTAGGAATTATGTGATCCTTACTAGCTGGAAGTAAGGGAGATGGGGCATGAAGTTATTTCTAGGAGTTGGACACATACCAAGTTTAGCTCAGTTCTGGGCATCTTTGAAATACCTATACAAACTTGTTCCTACCTAGTAACTTGCAACTTTGAATGAGAATGTGCTTGCTTAGAGCAACGTGCTATATGTTCTGAATGCCCGAATTGGGAATCTGTGTCAAAACTTTGTTAGGAATTATGTGATCCTTACTAGCTGGAACTAAGGGAGATGGGGCATGAAGTTATTTCTAGGAGTTGGACACATACCAAGTTTAGCTCAGTTCTGGGCATCTTTGAAATACCTATACAAACTTGTTCCTACCTAGTAACTTGCATCTTTGAATGAGAATCTGCTTGCTTACAGCAACGTGCTATATGTTCTGAATGCCCGAATTGGGAATCTGTGTCAAAACTTTGTTAGGAATTATGTGATCCTTACTAGCTGGAAGTAAGGGAGATGGGGCATGAAGTTATTTCTAGGAGTTGGACACATACCAAGTTTAGCTCAGTTCTGGGCATCTTTGAAATACCTATACAAACTTGTTCCTACATAGTAACTTGCAACTTTGAATGAGAATGTGCTTGCTTACAGCAACGTGCTATATGTTCTGAATGCCCGAATTGGGAATCTGTGTCAAAACTTTGTTAGGAATTATGTGATCCTTACTAGCTGGAAGTAAGGGAGATGGGGCATGAAGTTATTTCTAGGAGTTGGACACATACCAAGTTTAGCTCAGTTCTGGGCATCTTTGAAATACCTATACAAACTTGTTCCTACCTAGTAACTTGCATCTTTAATGAGAATGTGCTTGCTTACAGCAACGTGCTATATGTTCTCAATGCCCGAATAGGGAATCTGTGTCAAAACTGTGTTAGGAATTATGTGATCCTTACTAGCTGGAAGTAAGGGAGATGGGGCATGAAGTTATTTCTAGGAGTTGGACACATACCAAGTTTAGCTCAGTTCTGGGCATCTTTGAAATACCTATACAAACTTGTTCCTACATAGTAACTTGCAACTTTGAATGAGAATGTGCTTGCTTACAGCAACGTGCTATATGTTCTGAATGCCCGAATTGGGAATCTGTGTCAAAACTTTGTTAGGAATTATGTGATCCTTACTAGCTGGAAGTAAGGGAGATGGGGCATGAAGTTATTTCTAGGAGTTGGACACATACCAAGTTTAGCTCAGTTCTGGGCATCTTTGAAATACCTATACAAACTTGTTCCTACCTAGTAACTTGCATCTTTGAATGAGAATGTGCTTGCTTACAGCAACGTGCTATATGTTCTGAATGCCCGAATTGGGAATCTGTGTCAAAACTTTGTTAGGAATTATGTGATCCTTACTAGCTGGAAGTAAGGGAGATGGGGCATGAAGTTATTTCTAGGAGTTGGACACATACCAAGTTTAGCTCAGTTCTGGGCATCTTTGAAATACCTATACAAACTTGTTCCTACATAGTAACTTGCATCTTTGAAAGAGAATGTGCTTGCTTACAGCAACGTGCTATATGTTCTGAATGCCCGAATTGGGAATCTGTGTCAAAACTTTGTTAGGAATTATGTGATCCTTACTAGCTGGAAGTAAGGGAGATGGGGCATGAAGTTATTTCTTGGAGTTGGACACATACCAAGTTTAGCTCAGTTCTGGGCATCTTTGAAATACCTATACAAACTTGTTCCTACATAGTAACTTGCAACTTTGAATGAGAATGTGCTTGCTTGCAGCAACGTGCTATATGTTCTGAATGCCCGAATAGGGAATCTGTGTCAAAACTTTGTTAGGAATTATGTGATCCTTACTAGCTGGAAGTAAGGGAGATGGGGCATGAAGTTATTTCTAGGAGTTGGACACATACCAAGTTTAGCTCAGTTCTGGGCATCTTTGAAATACCTATACAAACTTGTTCCTACCTAGTAACTTGCAACTTTGAATGAGAATCTGCTTGCTTACAGCAACGTGCTATATGTTCTGAATGCCCGAATTGGGAATCTGTGTCAAAACTTTGTTAGGAATTATGTGATCCTTACTAGCTGGAAGTAAGGGAGATGGGGCATGAAGTTATTTCTAGGAGTTGGACACATACCAAGTTTAGCTCAGTTCTGGGCATCTTTGAAATACCTATACAAACTTGTTCCTACCTAGTAACTTGCAACTTTGAATGAGAATGTGCTTGCTTACAGCAACGTGCTATATGTTCTGAATGCCCGAATTGGGAATCTGTGTCAAAACTTTGTTAGGAATTATGTGATCCTTACTAGCTGGAACTAAGGGAGATGGGGCATGAAGTTATTTCTAGGAGTTGGACACATACCAAGTTTAGCTCAGTTCTGGGCATCTTTGAAATACCTATACAAACTTGTTCCTACCTAGTAACTTGCATCTTTGAATGAGAATCTGCTTGCTTACAGCAACGTGCTATATGTTCTGAATGCCCGAATTGGGAATCTGTGTCAAAACTTTGTTAGGAATTATGTGATCCTTACTAGCTGGAAGTAAGGGAGATGGGGCATGAAGTTATTTCTAGGAGTTGGACACATACCAAGTTTAGCTCAGTTCTGGGCATCTTTGAAATACCTATACAAACTTGTTCCTACATAGTAACTTGCAACTTTGAATGAAAATGTGCTTGCTTACAGCAACGTGCTATATGTTCTGAATGCCCGAATTGGGAATCTGTGTCAAAACTTTGTTAGGAATTATGTGATCCTTACTAGCTGGAAGTAAGGGAGATGGGGCATGAAGTTATTTCTAGGAGTTGGACACATACCAAGTTTAGCTCAGTTCTGGGCATCTTTGAAATACCTATACAAACTTGTTCCTACCTAGTAACTTGCATCTTTAATGAGAATGTGCTTGCTTACAGCAACGTGCTATATGTTCTCAATGCCCGAATAGGGAATCTGTGTCAAAACTGTGTTAGGAATTATGTGATCCTTACTAGCTGGAAGTAAGGGAGATGGGGCATGAAGTTATTTCTAGGAGTTGGACACATACCAAGTTTAGCTCAGTTCTGGGCATCTTTGAAATACCTATACAAACTTGTTCCTACATAGTAACTTGCAACTTTGAATGAGAATGTGCTTGCTTACAGCAACGTGCTATATGTTCTGAATGCCCGAATTGGGAATCTGTGTCAAAACTTTGTTAGGAATTATGTGATCCTTACTAGCTGGAAGTAAGGGAGATGGGGCATGAAGTTATTTCTAGGAGTTGGACACATACCAAGTTTAGCTCAGTTCTGGGCATCTTTGAAATACCTATACAAACTTGTTCCTACATAGTAACTTGCATCTTTGAATGAGAATGTGCTTGCTTACAGCAACGTGCTATATGTTCTGAATGCCCGAATTGGGAATCTGTGTCAAAACTTTGTTAGGAATTATGTGATCCTTACTAGCTGGAAGTAAGGGAGATGGGGCATGAAGTTATTTCTAGGAGTTGGACACATACCAAGTTTAGCTCAGTTCTGGGCATCTTTGAAATACCTATACAAACTTGTTCCTACATAGTAACTTGCATCTTTGAATGAGAATGTGCTTTCTTACAGCAACGTGCTATATGTTCTGAATGCCCGAATTGGGAATCTGTGTCAAAACTTTGTTAGGAATTATGTGATCCTTACTAGGTGGAAGTAAGGGAGATGGGGCATGAAGTTATTTCTAGGAGTTGGACACATACCAAGTTTAGCTCAGTTCTGGGCATCTTTGAAATACCTATACAAACTTGTTCCTACATAGTAACTTGCATCTTTGAATGAGAATGTGCTTGCTTACAGCAACGTGCTATATGTTCTGAATGCCCGAATTGGGAATCTGTGTCAAAACTTTGTTAGGAATTATGTGATCCTTACTAGCTGGAAGTAAGGGAGATGGGGCATGAAGTTATTTCTAGGAGTTGGACACATACCAAGTTTAGCTCAGTTCTGGGCATCTTTGAAATACCTATACAAACTTGTTCCTACCTAGTAACTTGCATCTTTGAATGAGAATCTGCTTGCTTACAGCAACGTGCTATATGTTCTGAATGCCCGAATTGGGAATCTGTGTCAAAACTTTGTTAGGAATTATGTGATCCTTACTAGCTGGAAGTAAGGGAGATGGGGCATGAAGTTCTTTCTAGGAGTTGGACACATACCAAGTTTAGCTCAGTTCTGGGCATCTTTGAAATACCTATACAAACTTGTTCCTACATAGTAACTTGCATCTTTGAATGAAAATGTGCTTGCTTACAGCAACGTGCTGTATGTTCTGAATGCCCGAATTGGGAATCTGTGTCAAAACTTTGTTAGGAATTATGTGATCCTTACTAGGTGGAAGTAAGGGAGATGGGGCATGAAGTTATTTCTAGGAGTTGGACACATACCAAGTTTAGCTCAGTTCTGGGCATCTTTGAAATACCTATACAAACTTGTTCCTACATAGTAACTTGCATCTTTGAATGAGAATCTGCTTGCTTACAGCAACGTGCTATATGTTCTGAATGCCCGAATTGGGAATCTGTGTCAAAACTTTGTTAGGAATTATGTCATCCTTACTACCTGGAAGTAAGGGAGATGGAGCATGAAGTTATTTCTAGGAGTTGGACACATACCAAGTTTAGCTCAGTTCTGGGCATCTTTGAAATACCTATACAAACTTGTTCCTACATAGTAACTTGCAACATTGAATGAAAATGTGATGCTTACAGCAACGTGCTATATGTTCTGAATGCCCGAATTGGGAATATGTGTCAAAACTTTGTTAGGAATTATGTGATCCTTACTAGCTGGAAGTAAGGGAGATGGGGCATGAAGTTATTTCTAGGAGTTGGACACATACCAAGTTTAGCTCAGTTCTGGGCATCTTTGAAATACCTATACAAACTTGTTCCTACCTAGTAACTTGCAACTTTGAATGAGAATGTGCTTGCTTACAGCAACGTGCTATATGTTCTGAATGCCCGAATTGGGAATCTGTGTCAAAACTTTGTTAGGAATTATGTGATCCTTACTAGCTGGAAGTAAGGGAGATGGGGCATGAAGTTATTTCTAGGAGTTGGACACATACCAAGTTTAGCTCAGTTCTGGGCATCTTTGAAATACCTATACAAACTTGTTCCTACATAGTAACTTGCATCTTTGAATGAGAATCTGCTTGCTTACAGCAACGTGCTATATGTTCTGAATGCACGAATTGGCAATCTGTGTCAAAACTTTGTTAGGAATTATGTGATCCTTACTAGCTGGAAGTAAGGGAGATGGGGCATGAAGTTATTTCTAGGAGTTGGACACATACCAAGTTTAGCTCAGTTCTGGGCATCTTTGAAATACCTATACAAACTTGTTCCTACCTAGTAACTTGCATCTTTGAATGAGAATCTGCTTGCTTACAGCAACGTGCTATATGTTCTGAATGCCCGAATTGGGAATCTGTGTCAAAACTTTGTTAGGAATTATGTGATCCTTACTAGCTGGAAGTAAGGGAGATGGGGCATGAAGTTATTTCTAGGAGTTGGACACATACCAAGTTTAGCTCAATTCTGGGCATCTTTGAAATACCTATACAAACTTGTTCCTACCTAGTAACTTGCATCTTTGAATGAGAATGTGCTTGCTTACAGCAACGTGCTATATGTTCTGAATGCCCGAATAGGGAATCTGTGTCAAAACTTTGTTAGGAATTATGTGATCCTTACTAGCTGGAAGTAAGGGAGATGGGGCATGAAGTTATTTCTAGGAGTTGGACACATACCAAGTTTAGCTCAGTTCTGGGCATCTTTGAAATACCTATACAAACTTGTTCCTACCTAGTAACTTGCAACTTTGAATGAAAATGTGCTTGCTTACAGCAACGTGCTATATGTTCTGAATGCCCGAATTGGGAATCTGTGTCAAAACTTTGTTAGGAATTATGTGATCCTTACTAGCTGGAAGTAAGGGAGATGGGGCATGAAGTTCTTTCTAGGAGTTGGACACATACCAAGTTTAGCTCAGTTCTGGGCATCTTTGAAATACCTATACAAACTTGTTCCTACATAGTAACTTCATCTTTGAATGAGAATGTGCTTGCTTACAGCAACGTGCTATATGTTCTGAATGCCCGAATTGGCAATCTGTGTCAAAACTTTGTTAGGAATTATGTGATCCTTACTAGCTGGAAGTAAGGGAGATGGGGCATGAAGTTATTTCTAGGAGTTGGACACATACCAAGTTTAGCTCAGTTCTGGGCATCTTTGAAATACCTATACAAACTTGTTCCTACATAGTAACTTGCATCTTTGAAAGAGAACGTGCTTGCTTACAGCAACGTGCTATATGTTCTGAATGCCCGAATTGGGAATCTGTGTCAAAACTTTGTTAGGAATTATGTGATCCTTACTAGCTGGAAGTAAGGGAGATGGGGCATGAAGTTATTTCTTGGAGTTGGACACATACCAAGTTTAGCTCAGTTGTGGGCATCTTTGAAATACCTATACAAACTTGTTCCTACATAGTAACTTGCATCTTTGAATGAGAATGTGCTTGCTTGCAGCAACGTGCTATATGTTCTGAATGCCCGAATAGGGAATCTGTGTCAAAACTTTGTTAGGAATTATGTGATCCTTACTAGCTGGAAGTAAGGGAGATGGGGCATGAAGTTATTTCGAGGAGTTGGACACATACCAAGTTTAGCTCAATTCTGGGCATCTTTGAAATACCTATACAAACTTGTTCCTACCTAGTAACTTGCATCTTTGAATGAGAATGTGCTTGCTTACAGCAACGTGCTATATGTTCTGAATGCCCGAATAGGGAATCTGTGTCAAAACTTTGTTAGGAATTATGTGATCCTTACTAGCTGGAAGTAAGGGAGATGGGGCATGAAGTTATTTCTAGGAGTTGGACACATACCAAGTTTAGCTCAGTTCTGGGCATCTTTGAAATACCTATACAAACTTGTTCCTACCTAGTAACTTGCAACTTTGAATGAAAATGTGCTTGCTTACAGCAACGTGCTATATGTTCTGAATGCCCGAATTGGGAATCTGTGTCAAAACTTTGTTAGGAATTATGTGATCCTTACTAGCTGGAAGTAAGGGAGATGGGGCATGAAATTCTTTCTAGGAGTTGGACACATACCAAGTTTAGCTCAGTTCTGGGCATCTTTGAAATACCTATACAAACTTGTTCCTACATAGTAACTTCATCTTTGAATGAGAATGTGCTTGCTTACAGCAACGTGCTATATGTTCTGAATGCCCGAATTGGCAATCTGTGTCAAAACTTTGTTAGGAATTATGTGATCCTTACTAGCTGGAAGTAAGGGAGATGGGGCATGAAGTTATTTCTAGGAGTTGGACACATACCAAGTTTAGCTCAGTTCTGGGCATCTTTGAAATACCTATACAAACTTGTTCCTACATAGTAACTTGCATCTTTGAAAGAGAACGTGCTTGCTTACAGCAACGTGCTATATGTTCTGAATGCCCGAATTGGGAATCTGTGTCAAAACTTTGTTAGGAATTATGTGATCCTTACTAGCTGGAAGTAAGGGAGATGGGGCATGAAGTTATTTCTTGGAGTTGGACACATACCAAGTTTAGCTCAGTTCTGGGCATCTTTGAAATACCTATACAAACTTGTTCCTACATAGTAACTTGCAACTTTGAATGAGAATGTGCTTGCTTGCAGCAACGTGCTATATGTTCTGAATGCCCGAATAGGCAATCTGTGTCAAAACTTTGTTAGGAATTATGTGATCCTTACTAGCTGGAAGTAAGGGAGATGGGGCATGAAGTTATTTCTAGGAGTTGGACACATACCAAGTTTAGCTCAGTTCTGGGCATCTTTGAAATACCTATACAAACTTGTTCCTACCTAGTAACTTGCATCTTTGAATGAGAATGTGCTTGCTTACAGCAACCTGCTATATGTTCTGAATGCCCGAATAGGGAATCTGTGTCAAAATTTTGTTAGGAATTATGTGATCATTACAAGCTGGAAGAAAGGGAGATGGGGCATGAAGTTATTTCTAGGAGTTGGACACATACCAAGTTTAGCTCAGTTCTGGGCATCTTTGAAATACCTATACAAACTTGTTCCTACATAGTAACTTGCATCTTTGAATGAGAATCTGCTTGCTTACAGCAACGTGCTATATGTTCTGAATGCCCGAATTGGGAATCTGTGTCAAAACTTTTTAGGAATTATGTGATCCTTACTAGCTGGAAGTAAGGGAGATGGGGCATGAAGTTATTTCTAGGAGTTGGACACATACCAAGTTTAGCTCAGTTCTGGGCATCTTTGAAATACCTATACAAACTTGTTCCTACATAGTAACTTGCATCTTTGAATGAGAATGTGCTTGCTTACAGCAACGTGCTATATGTTCTGAATGCCCGAATTGGGAATCTGTGTCAAAACTTTGTTAGGAATTATGTGATCCTTACTAGCTGGAAGTAAGGGAGATGGGGCATGAAGTTATTTCTAGGAGTTGGACACATACCAAGTTTAGCTCAGTTCTGGGCATCTTTGAAATACCTATACAAACTTGTTCCTACATAGTAACTTGCAACTTTGAATGAGAATGTGCTTGCTTACAGCAACGTGCTATATGTTCTGAATGCCCGAATTGGGAATCTGTGTCAAAACTTTGTTAGGAATTATGTGATCCTTACTAGCTGGAAGTAAGGGAGATGGGGCATGAAGTTGTTTCTAGGAGTTGGACACATACCAATTTTAGCTCAGTTCTGGGCATCTTTGAAATACCTATACAAACTTGTTCCTACCTAGTAACTTGCATCTTTGAATGAGAATGTGCTTGCTTACAGCAACGTGCTATATGTTCTGAATGCCCGAATTGGGAATCTGTGTCAAAACTTTGTTAGGAATTATGTGATCCTTACTAGCTGGAAGTAAGGGAGATGGGGCATGAAGTTATTTCTAGGAGTTTGACACATACCAAGTTTAGCTCAGTTCTGGGCATCTTTGAAATACCTATACAAACTTGTTCCTACATAGTAACTTGCATCTTTGAATGAGAATGTGCTTGCTTACAGCAACGTGCTATATATTCTGAATGCCCGAATTGGGAATCTGTGTCAAAACTTTTTAGGAATTATGTGATCCTTACTAGCTGGAAGTAAGGGAGATGGGGCATGAAGTTATTTCTAGGAGTTGGACACATACCAAGTTTAGCTCAGTTCTGGGCATCTTTGAAATACCTATACAAACTTGTTCCTACCTAGTAACTTGCATCTTTGAATGAGAATCTGCTTGCTTACAGCAGCGTGCTATATGTTCTGAATGCCCGAATTTGGAATCTGTGTCAAAACTTTGTTAGGAATTATGTCATCCTTACTAGCTGGAAGTAAGGGAGATGGAGCATGAAGTTATTTCTAGGAGTTGGACACATACCAAGTTTAGCTCAGTTCTGGGCATCTTTGAAATACCTATACAAACTTGTTCCTACATAGTAACTTGCAACTTTGAATGAAAATGTGCTTGCTTACAGCAACGTGCTATATGTTCTTAATGCCCGAATAGGGAATCTGTGTCAAAACTTTGTTAGGAATTATGTGATCCTTACTAGCTGGAAGTAAGGGAGATGGGGCATGAAGTTCTTTCTAGGAGTTGGACACATACCAAGTTTAGCTCAGTTCTGGGCATCTTTGAAATACCTATACAAACTTGTTCCTACATAGTAACTTGCAACTTTGAATGAAAATGTGCTTGCTTAAAGCAACGTGCTATATGTTCTGAATGCCTGAATTGGGAATCTGTGTCAAAACTTTGTTAGGAATTATGTGATCCTTACTAGCTGGAAGTAAGGGAGATGGGGCATGAAGTTCTTTCTAGGAGTTGGACACATACCAAGTTTAGCTCAGTTCTGGGCATCTTTGAAATACCTATACAAACTTGTTCCTACATAGTAACTTGCATCTTTGAATGAGAATCTGCTTGCTTACAGCAACGTGCTATATGTTCTGAATGCCCGAATTGGGAATCTGTGTCAAAACTTTGTTAGGAATTATGTGATCCTTACTAGCTGGAAGTAAGGGAGATGGAGCATGAAGTTATTTCTAGGAGTTGGACACATACCAAGTTTAGCTCAGTTCTGGGCATCTTTGAAATACCTATACAATCTTGTTCCTACATAGTAACTTGCATCTTTGAATGAGAATGTGCTTGCTTACAGCAACGTGCTATATGTTCTGAATGCCCGACTAGGGAATCTGTGTCAAAACTTTGTTAGGAATTATGTGATCCTTACTAGCTGCAAGTAAGGGAGATGGGGCATAAAGTTATTTCTAGGAGTTGGACACATACCAAGTTTAGCTCAGTTCTGGGCATCTTTGAAATACCTATACAAACTTGTTCCTACATAGTAACTTGCATCTTTGAATGAGAATCTGCTTGCTTACAGCAACGTGCTATATGTTCTGAATGCCCGAATTGGGAATCTGTGTCAAAACTTTGTTAGGAATTATGTGATACTTACTAGCTGGAAGTAAGGGAGATGGGGCATGAAGTTATTTCTTGGAGTTGGACACATACCAAGTTTAGCTCAGTTCTGGGCATCTTTGAAATACCTATACAAACTTGTTCCTACATAGTAACTTGCAACTTTGAATGAGAATGTGCTTGCTTGCAGCTACGTGCTATATGTTCTGAATGCCCGAATAGGGAATCTGTGTCAAAACTTTGTTAGGAATTATGTGATCCTTACTAGCTGGAAGTAAGGGAGATGGAGCATGAAGTTATTTCTAGGAGTTGGACACATACCAAGTTTAGCTCAGTTCTGGGCATCTTTGAAATACCTATACAAACTGGTTCCTACATAGTAACTTGCATCTTTGAATGAGAATGTGCTTGCTTACAGCCACGTGCTATATGTTCTGAATGCCCGAATTGGGAATCTGTGTCAAAACTTTGTTAGGAATTATGTGATCCTTACTAGCTGGAAGTAAGGGAGATGGGGCATGAAGTTATTTCTAGGAGTTGGACACATATCAAGTTTAGCTCAGTTCTGGGCATCTTTGAAATACCTATACAAACTTGTTCCTACATAGTAACTTGCATCTTTGAATGAGAATCTGCTTGCTTACAGCAACGTGCTATATGTTCTGAATGCCCGAATTGGGAATCTGTGTCAAAACTTTGTTAGGAATTATGTGATCCTTACTAGCTGGAAGTAAGGGAGATGGGGCATGAAGTTATTTCTAGGAGTTGGACACATACCAAGTTTAGCTCAGTTCTGGGCATCTTTGAAATACCTATACAAACTTGTTCCTACATAGTAACTTGCAACTTTGAATGAAAATGTGCTTGCTTACAGCAACGTGCTATATGTTCTGAATGCCCGAATTGGGAATCTGTGTCAAAACTTTGTTAGGAATTATGTGATCCTTACTAGCTGGAAGTAAGGGAGATGGGGCATGAAGTTATTTCTAGGAGTTGGACACATACCAAGTTTAGCTCAGTTCTGGGCATCTTTGAAATACCTATACAAACTTGTTCCTACCTAGTAACTTGCAACTTTGAATGAGAATGTGCTTGCTTACAGCAACGTGCTATATGTTCTGAATGCCCGAATTGGGAATCTGTGTCAAAACTTTGTTAGGAATTATGTGATCCTTACTAGCTGGAAGTAAGGGAGATGGGGCATGAAGTTCTTTCTAGGAGTTGGACACATACCAAGTTTAGCTCAGTTCTGGGCATCTTTGAAATACCTATACAAACTTGTTCCTACATAGTAACTTGCATCTTTGAATGAGAATGTGCTTGCTTACAGCAACGTGCTATATGTTCTGAATGCCCGAATTGGGAATCTGTGTCAAAACTTTGTTAGGAATTATGTGATCCTTACCAGCTGGAAGTAAGGGAGATGGAGCATGAAGTTATTTCTAGGAGTTGGACACATACCAAGTTTAGCTCAGTTCTGGGCATCTTTGAAATACCTATACAAACTTGTTCCTACCTAGTAACTTGCATCTTTGAATGAGAATGTGCTTGCTTACAGCAACGTGCTATATGTTCTGAATGCCCGAATAGGGAATCTGTGTCAAAACTTTGTTAGGAATTATGTGATCCTTACTAGCTGGAAGTAAGGGAGATGGGGCATGAAGTTATTTCTAGGAGTTGGACACATACCAAGTTTAGCTCAGTTCTGGGCATCTTTGAAATACCTATACAAACTTGTTCCTACATAGTAACTTGCAACTTTGAATGAGAATGTGCTTGCTTGCAGCTACGTGCTATATGTTCTGAATGCCCGAATAGGGAATCTGTGTCGAAACTTTGTTAGGAATTATGTGATCCTTACTAGCTGGAAGTAAGGGAGATGGAGCATGAAGTTATTTCTAGGAGTTGGACACATACCAAGTTTAGCTCAGTTCTGGGCATCTTTGAAATACCTATACAAACTTGTTCCTACATAGTAACTTGCATCTTTGAATGAGAATGTGCTTGCTTACAGCAACGTGCTATATGTTCTGAATGCCCGAATAGGGAATCTGTGTCAAAACTTTGTTAGGAATTATGTGATCCTTACTAGCTGGAAGTAAGGGAGATGGGGCATGAAGTTATTTCTAGGAGTTGGACACATACCAAGTTTAGCTCAGTTCTGGGCATCTTTGAAATACCTATACAAACTTGTTCCTACATAGTAACTTGCAACTTTGAATGAGAATGTGCTTGCTTGCAGCAACGTGCTATATGTTCTGAATGCCCGAATTGGGAATCTGTGTCAAAACTTTGTTAGGAATTATGTGATCCTTACTAGCTGGAAGTAAGGGAGATGGAGCATGAAGTTATTTCTAGGAGTTGGACACATACCAAGTTTAGCTCAGTTCTGGGCATCTTTGAAATACCTATACAAACTTGTTCCTACATAGTAACTTGCATCTTTGAATGAGAATGTGCTTGCTTACAGCAACGTGCTATATGTTCTGAATGCCCGAATAGGGAATCTGTGTCAAAACTTTGTTAGGAATTATGTGATCCTTACTAGCTGGAAGTAAGGGAGATGGGGCATGAAGTTATTTCTAGGAGTTGGACACATACCAAGTTTAGCTCAGTTCTGGGCATCTTTGAAATACCTATACAAACTTGTTCCTACATAGTAACTTGCATCTTTGAATGAGAATGTGCTTGCTTACAGCAACGTGCTATATGTTCTGAATGCCCGAATTGGGAATCTGTGTCAAAACTTTGTTAGGAATTATGTGATCCTTACTAGCTGGAAGTAAGGGAGATGGGGCATGAAGTTATTTCTAGGAGTTGGACACATACCAAGTTTAGCTCAGTTCTGGGCATCTTTGAAATACCTATACAAACTTGTTCCTACCTAGTAACTTGCATCTTTGAATGAGAATGTGCTTGCTTACAGCAACGTGCTATATGTTCTGAATGCCCGAATTGGGAATCTGTGTCAAAACTTTGTTAGGAATTATGTGATCCTTACTAGCTGGAAGTAAGGGAGATGGGGCATGAAGTTATTTCTAGGAGTTGGACACATACCAAGTTTAGCTCAGTTCTGGGCATCTTTGAAATACCTATACAAACTTGTTCCTACCTAGTAACTTGCAGCTTTGAATGAGAATCTGCTTGCTTACAGCAACGTGCTATATGTTCTGAATGCCCGAATTGGGAATCTGTGTCAAAACTTTGTTAGGAATTATGTGATCCTTACTAGCTGGAAGTAAGGAAGATGGAGCATGAAGTTATTTCTAGGAGTTGGACACATACCAAGTTTAGCTCAGTTCTGGGCATCTTTGAAATACCTATACAAACTTGTTCCTACATAGTAACTTGCAACTTTGAATGAGAATCTGCTTGCTTACAGCAACGTGCTATATGTTCTGAATGCCCGAATTGGGAATCTGTGTCAAAACTTTGTTAGGAATTATGTGATCCTTACTAGTTGGAAGTAAGGGAGATGGGGCATGAAGTTATTTCTAGGAGTTGGACACATACCAAGTTTAGCTCAGTTCTGGGCATCTTTGAAATACCTATACAAACTTGTTCCTACATAGTAACTTGCATCTTTGAATGAGAATCTGCTTGCTTACAGCAACGTGCTATATGTTCTGAATGCCCGAATTGGGAATCTGTGTCAAAACTTTGTTAGGAATTATGTGATCCTTACTAGCTGGAAGTAAGGGAGATGGAGCATGAAGTTATTTCTAGGAGTTGGACACATACCAAGTTTAGCTCAGTTCTGGGCATCTTTGAAATACCTATACAAACTTGTTCCTACATAGTAACTTGCATCTTTGAATGAGAATGTGCTTGCTTACAGCAACGTGCTATATGTTCTGAATGCCCGAATAGGGAATCTGTGTCAAAACTTTGTTAGGAATTATGTGATCCTTACTAGCTGGAAGTAAGGGAGATGGGGCATGAAGTTATTTCTAGGAGTTGGACACATACCAAGTTTAGCTCAGTTCTGGGCATCTTTGAAATACCTATACAAACTTGTTCCTACATAGTAACTTGCATCTTTGAATGAGAATGTGCTTGCTTACAGCAACGTGCTATATGTTCTGAATGCCCGAATTGGGAATCTGTGTCAAAACTTTGTTAGGAATTATGTGATCCTTAATAGCTGGAAGTAAGGGAGATGGGGCATGAAGTTATTTCTAGGAGTTGGACACATACCAAATTTAGCTCAGTTCTGGGCATCTTTGAAATACCTATACAAACTTGTTCCTACATAGTAACTTGCAACTTTGAATGAGAATGTGCTTGCTTACAGCAACGTGCTATATGTTCTGAATGCCCGAATTGGGAATCTGTGTCAAAACTTTGTTAGGAATTATGTGATCCTTACTAGCTGGAAGTAAGGGAGATGGGGCATGAAGTTATTTCTAGGAGTTGGACACATACCAAGTTTAGCTCAGTTCTGGGCATCTTTGAAATACCTATACAAACATTTTCCTACATAGTAACTTGCATCTTTGAATGAGAATGTGCTTGCTTACAGCAACGTGCTATATGTTCTGAATGCCCGAATTGGGAATCTGTGTCAAATCTTTGTTAGGAATTATGTGATCCTTACTAGCTGGAAGTAAGGGAGATGGGGCATAAAGTTATTTCTAGGAGTTGGACACATACCAAGTTTAGCTCAGTTCTGGGCATCTTTGAAATACCTATACAAACTTGTTCCTACATAGTAACTTGCAACTTTGAATGAGAATGTGCTTGCTTGCAGCTACGTGCTATAAGTTCTGAATGCCCGAATAGGGAATCTGTGTAAAAACTTTCTTAGGAATTATGTGATCCTTACTAGCTGGAAGTAAGGGAGATGGAGCATGAAGTTATTTCTAGGAGTTGGACACATACCAAGTTTAGCTCAGTTCTGGGCATCTTTGAAATACCTATACAAACTTGTTCCTACATAGTAACTTGCATCTTTGAATGAGAATGTGCTTGCTTACAGCAACGTGCTATATGTTCTGAATGCCCGAATAGGGAATCTGTGTCAAAACTTTGTTAGGAATTATGTGATCCTTACTAGCTGGAAGTAAGGGAGATGGGGCATGAAGTTATTTCTAGGAGTTGGACACATACCAAGTTTAGCTCAGTTCTGGGCATCTTTGAATTACCTATACAAACTTGTTCCTACATAGTAACTTGCATCTTTGAATGAGAATGTGCTTGCTTACAGCAACGTGCTATATGTTCTGAATGCCCGAATTGGGAATCTGTGTCAAAACTTTGTTAGGAATTATGTGATCCTTACTAGCTGGAAGTAAGGGAGATGGGGCATGAAGTTATTTCTAGGAGTTGGACACATACCAAGTTTAGCTCAGTTCTGGGCATCTTTGAAATACCTATACAAACTTGTTCCTACATAGTAACTTGCAACTTTGAATGAGAATGTGCTTGCTTACAGCAACGTGCTATATGTTCTGAATGCCCGAATTGGGAATCTGTGTCAAAACTTTGTTAGGAATTATGTGATCCTTACTAGCTGGAAGTAAGGGAGATGGGGCATGAAGTTATTTCTAGGAGTTGGACACATACCAAGTTTAGCTCAGTTCTGGGCATCTTTGAAATACCTATACAAACTTGTTCCTACCTAGTAACTTGCATCTTTGAATGAGAATGTGCTTGCTTACAGCAACGTGCTATATGTTCTGAATGCCCGAATAGGAAATCTGTGTCAAAACTTTGTTAGGAATTATGTGATCCTTACTAGCTGGAAGTAAGGGAGATGGGGCATGAAGTTATTTCTTGGAGTTGGACACATACCAAGTTTAGCTCAGTTCTGGGCATCTTTGAAATACCTATACAAACTTGTTCCTACATAGTAACTTGCAACTTTGAATGAGAATGTGCTTGCTTGCAGCTACGTGCTATATGTTCTGAATGCCCGAATAGGGAATCTGTGTCAAAACTTTGTTAGGAATTATGTGATCCTTACTAGCTGGAAGTAAGGGAGATGGAGCATGAAGTTATTTCTAGGAGTTGGACACATACCAAGTTTAGCTCAGTTCTGGGCATCTTTGAAATACCTATACAAACTTGTTCCTACATAGTAACTTGCATCTTTGAATGAGAATGTGCTTGCTTACAGCAACGTGCTATATGTTCTGAATGCCCGAATAGGGAATCTGTGTCAAAACTTTGTTAGGAATTATGTGATCCTTACTAGCTGGAAGTAAGGGAGATGGGGCATGAAGTTATTTCTAGGAGTTGGACACATACCAAGTTTAGCTCAGTTCTGGGCATCTTTGAAATACCTATACAAACTTGTTCCTACATAGTAACTTGCATCTTTGAATGAGAATGTGCTTGCTTACAGCAACGTGCTATATGTTCTGAATGCCCGAATTGGGAATCTGTGTCAAAACTTTGTTAGGAATTATGTGATCCTTACTAGCTGGAAGTAAGGGAGATGGGGCATGAAGTTATTTCTAGGAGTTGGACACATACCAAGTTTAGCTCAGTTCTGGGCATCTTTGAAATACCTATACAAACTTGTTGCTACATAGTAACATGCAACTTTGAATGAGAATGTGCTTGCTTACAGCAACGTGCTATATGTTCTGAATGCCCGAATTGGGAATCTGTGTCAAAACTTTGTTAGGAATTATGTGACCCTTACTAGCTGGAAGTAAGGGAGATGGGGCATGAAGTTATTTCTAGGAGTTGGACACATACCAAGTTTAGCTCAGTTCTGGGCATCTTTGAAATACCTATACAAACTTGTTCCTACCTAGTAACTTACATCTTTGAATGAGAATGTGCTTGCTTACAGCAACGTGCTATATGTTCTGAATGCCCGAATTGGGAATCTGTGTCAAAACTTTGTTAGGAATTATGTGATCCTTACTAGCTGGAAGTAAGGGAGATGGGGCATGAAGTTATTTCCTGGAGTTGGACACATGCCAAGTTTAGCTCAGTTCTGGGCATCTTTGAAATACCTATACAAACTTGTTCCTACCTAGTAACTTGCAACTTTGAATGAGAATGTGCTTGCATACAGCAACGTGCTATATGTTCTGAATGCCCGAATTGGGAATCTGTGTCAAAACTTTGTTAGGAATTATGTGATCCTTACTAGCTGGAAGTAAGGGAGATGGGGCATGAAGTTATTTCTAGGAGTTGGACACATACCAAGTTTAGCTCAGTTCTGGGCATCTTTGAAATACCTATACAAACTTGTTCCTACCTAGTAACTTGCATCTTTGAATGAGAATGTGCTTGCTTACAGCAACGTGCTATATGTTCTGAATGCCCGAATTGGGAATCTGTGTCAAAACTTTGTTAGGAATTATGTGATCCTTACTAGCTGGAAGTAAGGGAGATGGGGCATGAAGTTATTTCTAGGAGTTGGACACATACCAAGTTTAGCTCAGTTCTGGGCATCTTTGAAATACCTATACAAACTTGTTCCTACATAGTAACTTGCATCTTTGAATGAGAATGTGCTTGCTTACAGCAACGTGCTATATGTTCTGAATGCCCGAATTGGGAATCTGTGTCAAAACTTTGTTAGGAATTATGTGATCCTTACTAGCTGGAAGTAAGGGAGATGGGGCATGAAGTTATTTCTAGGAGTTGGACACATACCAAGTTTAGCTCAGTTCTGGGCATCTTTGAAATACCTATACAAACTTGTTCCTACCTAGTAACTTGCATCTTTGAATGAGAATCTGCTTGCTTACAGCAACGTGCTATATGTTCTGAATGCCCGAATTGGGAATCTGTGTCAAAACTTTGTTAGGAATTATGTCATCCTTACTAGCTGGAAGTAAGGGAGATGGAGCATGAAGTTATTTCTAGGAGTTGGACACATACCAAGTTTAGCTCAGTTCTGGGCATCTTTGAAATACCTATACAAACTTGTTCCTACATAGTAACTTGCAACTTTGAATGAAAATGTGCTTGCTTACAGCAACGTGCTATATGTTCTGAATGCCCGAATTGGGAATCTGTGTCAAAACTTTCTTAGGAATTACGTGATCCTTACTAGCTGGAAGTAAGGGAGATGGGGCATGAAGTTATTTCTAGGAGTTGGACACATACCAAGTTTAGCTCAGTTCTGGGCATCTTTGAAATACCTATACAAACTTGTTCCTACATAGTAACTTGCATCTTTGAATGAGAATCTGCTTGCTTACAGCAACGTGCTATATGTTCTGAATGCCCGAATTGGGAATCTGTGTCAAAACTTTGTTAGGAATTATGTGATCCTTACAAGCTGGAAGTAAGGGAGATGGAGCATGAAGTTATTTCTAGGAGTTGGACACATACCAAGTTTAGCTCAGTTCTGGGCATCTTTGAAATACCTATACAAACTTGTTCCTACCTAGTAACTTGCATCTTTGAATGAGAATGTGCTTGCTTACAGCAACGGGCTATATGTTCTGAATGCCCGAATTGGCAATCTGTGTCAAAACTTTGTTAGGAATTATGTGATCCTTACTAGCTGGAAGTAAGGGAGATGGGGCATGAAGTTCTTTCTAGGAGTTGGACACATACCAAGTTTAGCTCAGTTCTGGGCATCTTTGAAATACCTATACAAACTTGTTCCTACATAGTAACTTGCATCTTTGAATGAGAATCTGCTTGCTTACAGCAACGTGCTATATGTTCTGAATGCCCGAATTGGGAATCTGTGTCAAAACTTTTTTAGGAATTATGTGATCCTTACTAGCTGGAAGTAAGGGAGATGGGGCATGAAGTTATTTCTAGGAGTTGGACACATACCAAGTTTAGCTCAGTTCTGGGCATCTTTGAAATACCTATACAAACTTGTTCCTACATAGTAACTTGCAACTTTGAAGGAGAATGTGCTTGCTTACAGCAACGTGCTATATGTTCTGAATGCCCGAATTGGGAATCTGTGTCAAAACTTTGTTAGGAATTATGTGATCCTTACTAGCTGGAAGTAAGGGAGATGGGGCATGAAGTTATTTCTAGGAGTTGGACACATACCAAGTTTAGCTCAGTTCTGGGCATCTTTGAAATACCTATACAAACTTGTTCCTACCTAGTAACTTACATCTTTGAATGAGAATGTGCTTGCTTACAGCAACGTGCTATATGTTCTGAATGCCCGAATTGGCAATCTGTGTCAAAACTTTGGTAGGAATTATGTGATCCTTACTAGCTGGAAGTAAGGGAGATGGGGCATGAAGTTATTTCTAGGAGTTGGACACATACCAAGTTTAGCTCAGTTCTGGGCATCTTTGAAATACCTATACAAACTTGTTCCTACATAGTAACTTGCATCTTTGAAAGAGAATGTGCTTGCTTACAGTAACGTGCTATATGTTCTGAATGCCCGAATTGGGAATCTGTGTCAAAACTTTGTTAGGAATTATGTGATCCTTACTAGCTGGAAGTAAGGGAGATGGGGCATGAAGTTATTTCCTGGAGTTGGACACATACCAAGTTTAGCTCAGTTCTGGGCATCTTTGAAATACCTATACCAACTTGTTCCTACATAGTAACTTGCAACTTTGAATGAGAATGTGCTTGCTTGCAGCAACGTGCTATATGTTCTGAATGCCCGAATAGGGAATCTGTGTCAAAACTTTGTTAGGAATTATGTGATCCTTACTAGCTGGAAGTAAGGGAGATGGGGCATGAAGTTATTTCTAGAAGTTGGACACATACCAAGTTTAGCTCAGTTCTGGGCATCTTTGAAATACCTATACAAACTTGTTCCTACCTAGTAACTTGCATCTTTGAATGAGAATGTGCTTGCTTACAGCAACGTGCTATATGTTCTGAATGCCCGAATAGGGAATCTGTGTCAAAACTTTGTTAGGAATTATGTGATCCTTACTAGCTGGAAGTAAGGGAGATGGGGCATGAAGTTATTTCTAGGAGTTGGACACATACCAAGTTTAGCTCAGTTCTGGGCATCTTTGAAATACCTATACAAACTTGTTCCTACATAGTAACTTGCATCTTTGAATGAGAATGTGCTTGCTTACAGCAACGTGCTATATGTTCTGAATGCCCGAATTGGGAATCTGTGTCAAAACTTTTTTAGGAATTATGTGATCCTTACTAGCTGGAAGTAAGGGAGATGGGGCATGAAGTTATTTCTAGGAGTTGGACACATACCAAGTTTAGCTCAGTTCTGGGCATCTTTGAAATACCTATACAAACTTGTTCCTACATAGTAACTTGCAACTTTGAATGAGAATGTGCTTGCTTACAGCAACGTGCTATATGTTCTGAATGCCCGAATTGGGAATCTGTGTCAAAACTTTGTTAGGAATTATGTGATCCTTACTAGCTGGAAGTAAGGGAGATGGGGCATGAAGTTATTTCTAGGAGTTGGACACATACCAAGTTTAGCTCAGTTCTGGGCATCTTTGAAATACCTATACAAACTTGTTCCTACATAGTAACTTGCATCTTTGAATGAGAATGTGCTTGCTTACAGCAACGTGCTATATGTTCTGAATGCCCGAATTGGGAATCTGTGTCAAAACTTTGTTAGGAATTATGTGATCCTTACTAGCTGGAAGTAAGGGAGATGGGGCATGAAGTTATTTCTAGGAGTTGGACACATACCAAGTTTAGCTCAGTTCTGGGCATCTTTGAAATACCTATACAAACTTGTTCCTACATAGTAACTTGCATCTTTGAATGAGAATGTGCTTGCTTACAGCAACGTGCTATATGTTCTGAATGCCCGAATTGGGAATCTGTGTCAAAACTTTGTTAGGAATTATGTGATCCTTACTAGCTGGAAGTAAGGGAGATGGGGCATGAAGTTATTTCTAGGAGTTGGACACATACCAAGTTTAGCTCAGTTCTGGGCATCTTTGAAATACCTATACAAACTTGGTCCTACATAGTAACTTGCAACTTTGAATGAGAATCTGCTTGCTTACAGCAACGTGCTATATGTTCTGAATGCCCGAATTGGCAATCTGTGTCAAAACTTTGTTAGGAATTATGTGATCCTTACTAGCTGGAAGTAAGGGAGATGGGGCATGAAGTTCTTTCTAGGAGTTGGACACATACCAAGTTTAGCTCAGTTCTGGGCATCTTTGAAATACCTATACAAACTTGTTCCTACATAGTAACTTGCAACTTTGAATGAAAATGTGCTTGCTTACAGCAACGTGCTATATGTTCTGAATGCCCGAATTGGGAATCTGTGTCAAAACTTTGTTAGGAATTATGTGATCCTTACTAGCTGGAAGTAAGGGAGATGGGGCATGAAGTTATTTCTAGGAGTTGGACACATACCAAGTTTAGCTCAGTTCTGGGCATCTTTGAAATACCTATACAAACTTGTTCCTACATAGTAACTTGCATCTTTGAATGTGAATGTGCTTGCTTACAGCAACGTGCTATATGTTCTGAATGCCCGAATTGGGAATCTGTGTCAAAACTTTGTTAGGAATTATGTGATCCTTACTAGCTGGAAGTAAGGGAGATGGGGCATGAAGTTATTTCTTGGAGTTGGAGACATACCAAGTTTAGCTCAGTTCTGGGCATCTTTGAAATACCTATACAAACTTGTTCCTACATAGTAACTTGCAACTTTGAATGAGAATGTGCTTGCTTTCAGCAACGTGCTATATGTTCTGAATGCCCGAATAGGGAATCTGTGTCAAAACTTTGTTAGGAATTATGTGATCCTTACTAGCTGGAAGTAAGGGAGATGGGGCATGAAGTTATTTCTAGGAGTTGGACACATACCAAGTTTAGCTCAGTTCTGGGCATCTTTGAAATACCTGTACAAACTTGTTCCTACCTAGTAACTTGCATCTTTGAATGAGAATGTGCTTGCTTACAGCAACGTGCTATATGTTCTGAATGCCCGAATAGGGAATCTGTGTCAAAACTGTGTTAGGAATTATGTGATCCTTACTAGCTGGAAGTAAGGGAGATGGGGCATGAAGTTATTTCTAGGAGTTGGACACATACCATGTTTAGCTCAGTTCTGGGCATCTTTGAAATACCTATACAAACTTGTTCCTACCTAGTAACTTGCATCTTTGAATGAGAATCTGCTTGCTTACAGCAAGGTGCTATATGTTCTGAATGCCCGAATTGGGAATCTGTGTCAAAACTTTGTTAGGAATTATGTGATCCTTACTAGCTGGAAGTAAGGGAGATGGGGCATGAAGTTATTTCTAGGAGTTGGACACATACCAAGTTTAGCTCAGTTCTGGGCATCTTTGAAATACCTGTACAAACTTGTTCCTACCTAGTAACTTGCATCTTTGAATGAGAATGTGCTTGCTTACAGCAACGTGCTATATGATCTGAATGCCCGAATTGGGAATCTGTGTCAAAACTTTGTTAGGAATTATGTGATCCTTACTAGCTGGAAGTAAGGGAGATGGGGCATGAAGTTATTTCTAGGAGTTGGACACATACAAAGTGTAGCTCAGTTCTGGGCATCTTTGAAATACCTATACAAACTTGTTCCTACATAGTAACTTGCAACTTTGAATGAAAATGTGCTTGCTTACAGCAACGTGCTATATGTTCTGAATGCCCGAATTGGGAATCTGTGTCAAAACTTTGTTAGGAATTATGTGATCCTTACTAGCAGGAAGTAAGGGAGATGGGGCATGAAGTTATTTCTTGGAGTTGGAGACATACCAAGTTTAGCTCAGTTCTGGGCATCTTTGAAATACCTATACAACCTTGTTCCTACATGGTAACTTGCAACTTTGAATGAGAATGTGCTTGCTTGCAGCAACGTGCTATATGTTCTGAATGCCCGAATAGGGAATCTGTGTCAAAACTTTGTTAGGAATTATGTGATCCTTACAAGCTGGAAGTAAGGGAGATGGGGCATGAAGTTATTTCTAGGAGTTGGACACATACCAAGTTTAGCTCAGTTCTGGGCATCTTTGAAATACCTATACAAACTTGTTCCTACATAGTAACTTGCATCTTTGAATGAGAATGTGCTTGCTTACAGCAACGTGCTATATGTTCTGAATGCCCGAATTGGCAATCTGTGTCAAAACTTTGTTTGGAATTATGTGATCCTTACTAGCTGGAAGTAAGGGAGATGGGGCATGAAGTTATTTCTAGGAGTTGGACACATACCAAGTTTAGCTCAGTTCTGGGCATCTTTGAAATACCTATACAAACTTGTTGCTACATAGTAACTTGCAACTTTGAATGAGAATGTGCTTGCTTACAGCAACGTGCTATATGTTCTGAATGCCCGAATTGGGAATCTGTGTCAAAACTTTGTTAGGAATTATGTGATCCTTACTAGCTGGAAGTAAGGGAGATGGGGCATGAAGTTATTTCTAGGAGTTGGACACATACCAAGTTTAGCTCAGTTCTGGACATCTTTGAAATACCTATACAAACTTGTTCCTACATAGTAACTTGCATCTTTGAATGAGAATGTGCTTGCTTACAGCAACGTGCTATATGTTCTGAATGCCCGAATTGGCAATCTGTGTCAAAACTTTGTTAGGAATTATGTGATCCTTACTAGCTGGAAGTAAGGGAGATGGGGCATGAAGTTATTTCAAGGAGTTGGACACATACCAAGTTTAGCTCAGTTCTGGGCATCTTTGAAATACCTATACAAACTTGTTCCTACATAGTAACTTGCAACTTTGAATGAGAATGTGCCTGCTTACAGCAACGTGCTATATGTTCTGAATGCCCGAATTGGCAATCTGTGTCAAAACTTTGTTAGGAATTATGTGATCCTTACTAGCTGGAAGTAAGGGAGATGGGGCATGAAGTTATTTCTAGGAGTTGGACACATACCAAGTTTAGCTCAGTTCTGGGCATCCTTGAAATACCTATACAAACTTGTTCCTACCTAGTAACTTGCATCTTTGAATGAGAATGTGCCTGCTTACAGCAACGTGCTATATGTTCTGAATGCCCGAATAGGGAATCTGTGTCAAAACTTTGTTAGGAATTATGCGATCCTTACTAGCTGGAAGTAAGGGAGATGGGGCATGAAGTTATTTCTAGGAGTTGGACACATACCAAGTTTAGCTCAGTTCTGGGCATCTTTGAAATACCTATACAAACTTGTTCCTACATAGTAACTTGCATCTTTGAATGAGAATCTGCTTGCTTACAGCAACGTGCTATATGTTCTGAATGCCCGAATTGGGAATCTGTGTCAAAACTTTGTTAGGAATTATGTGATCCTTACTAGCTGGAAGTAAGGGAGATGGGGCATGAAGTTATTTCTAGGAGTTGGACACATACCAAATTTAGCTCAGTTCTGGGCATCTTTGAAATACCTATACAAACTTGTTCCTACATAGTAACTTGCAACTTTGAATGAGAATGTGCTTGCTTACAGCAACGTGCTATATGTTCTGAATGCCCGAATTGGGAATCTGTGTCAAAACTTTGTTAGGAATTATGTGATCCTTACTAGCTGGAAGTAAGGGAGATGGGGCATGAAGTTATTTCTAGGAGTTGGACACATACCAAGTTTAGCTCAGTTCTGGGCATCTTTGAAATACCTATACAAACTTGTTCCTACATAGTAACTTGCAACTTTGAATGAGAATGTGCTTGCTTGCAGCAACGTGCTACATGTTCTGAATGCCCGAATAGTGAGTCTGTGTCAAAACTTTGTTAGGAATTATGCGATCCTTACTAGCTGGAAGTAAGGGAGATGGGGCATGAAGTTATTTCTTGGAGTTGGACACATACCAAGTTTAGCTCAGTTCTGGGCATCTTTGAAATACCTATACAAACTTGTTCCTACATAGTAACTTGCAACTTTGAATGAAAATGTGCTTGCTTACAGCAACGTGCTATATGTTCTGAATGCCCGAATTGGGAATCTGTGTCAAAACTTTGTTAGGAATTATGTGATCCTTACTAGTTGGAAGTAAGGGAGATGGGGCATGAAGTTATTTCTAGGAGTTGGACACATACCAAGTTTAGCTCAGTTCTGGGCATCTTTGAAATACCTATACAAACTTGTTCCTACATAGTAACTTGCATCTTTGAATGAGAATCTGCTTGCTTACAGCAACGTGCTATATGTTCTGAATGCCCGAATTGGGAATCTGTGTCAAAACTTTGTTAGGAATTATGTGATCCTTACTAGCTGGAAGTAAGGGAGATGGAGCATGAAGTTATTTCTAGGAGTTGGACACATACCAAGTTTAGCTCAGTTCTGGGCATCTTTGAAATACCTATACAAACTTGTTCCTACATAGTAACTTGCATCTTTGAATGAGAATGTGCTTGCTTACAGCAACGTGCTATATGTTCTGAATGCCCGAATAGGAAATCTGTGTCAAAACTTTGTTAGGAATTATGTGATCCTTACTAGCTGGAAGTAAGGGAGATGGGGCATGAAGTTATTTCTAGGAGTTGGACACATACCAAGTTTAGCTCAGTTCTGGGCATCTTTGAAATACCTATACAAACTTGTTCCTACATAGTAACTTGCATCTTTGAATGAGAATGTGCTTGCTTACAGCAACGTGCTATATGTTCTGAATGCCCGAATTGGGAATCTGTGTCAAAACTTTGTTAGGAATTATGTGATCCTTAATAGCTGGAAGTAAGGGAGATGGGGCATGAAGTTATTTCTAGGAGTTGGACACATACCAAATTTAGCTCAGTTCTGGGCATCTTTGAAATACCTATACAAACTTGTTCCTACATAGTAACTTGCAACTTTGAATGAGAATGTGCTTGCTTACAGCAACGTGCTATATGTTCTGAATGCCCGAATTGGGAATCTGTGTCAAAACTTTGTTAGGAATTATGTGATCCTTACTAGCTGGAAGTAAGGGAGATGGGGCATGAAGTTATTTCTAGGAGTTGGACACATACCAAGTTTAGCTCAGTTCTGGGCATCTTTGAAATACCTATACAAACTTTTTCCTACATAGTAACTTGCATCTTTGAATGAGAATGTGCTTGCTTACAGCAACGTGCTATATGTTCTGAATGCCCGAATTGGGAATCTGTGTCAAAACTTTGTTAGGAATTATGTGATCCTTACTAGCTGGAAGTAAGGGAGATGGGGCATAAAGTTATTTCTAGGAGTTGGACACATACCAAGTTTAGCTCAGTTCTGGGCATCTTTGAAATACCTATACAAACTTGTTCCTACATAGTAACTTGCATCTTTGAATGAGAATCTGCTTGCTTACAGCAACGTGCTATATGTTCTGAATGCCCGAATTGGGAATCTGTGTCAAAACTTTGTTAGGAATTATGTGATCCTTACTAGCTGGAAGTAAGGGAGATGGGGCATGAAGTTATTTCTTGGAGTTGGACACATACCAAGTTTAGCTCACTTCTGGGCATCTTTGAAATACCTATACAAACTTGTTCCTACATAGTAACTTGCAACTTTGAATGAGAATGTGCTTGCTTGCAGCTACGTGCTATAAGTTCTGAATGCCCGAATAGGGAATCTGTGTCAAAACTTTCTTAGGAATTATGTGATCCTTACTAGCTGGAAGTAAGGGAGATGGAGCATGAAGTTATTTCTAGGAGTTGGACACATACCAAGTTTAGCTCAGTTCTGGGCATCTTTGAAATACCTATACAAACTTGTTCCTACATAGTAACTTGCATCTTTGAATGAGAATGTGCTTGCTTACAGCAACGTGCTATATGTTCTGAATGCCCGAATAGGGAATCTGTGTCAAAACTTTGTTAGGAATTATGTGATCCTTACTAGCTGGAAGTAAGGGAGATGGGGCATGAAGTTATTTCTAGGAGTTGGACACATACCAAGTTTAGCTCAGTTCTGGGCATCTTTGAATTACCTATACAAACTTGTTCCTACCTAGTAACTTGCATCTTTGAATGAGAATGTGCTTGCTTACAGCAACGTGCTATATGTTCTGAATGCCCGAATTGGGAATCTGTGTCAAAACTTTGTTAGGAATTATGTGATCCTTACTAGCTGGAAGTAAGGGAGATGGGGCATGAAGTTATTTCTAGGAGTTGGACACATACCAAGTTTAGCTCAGTTCTGGGCATCTTTGAAATACCTATACAAACTTGTTCCTACATAGTAACTTGCAACTTTGAATGAAAATGTGCTTGCTTACAGCAACGTGCTATATGTTCTGAATGCCCGAATTGGGAATCTGTGTCAAAACTTTGTTAGGAATTATGTGATCCTTACTAGCTGGAAGTAAGGGAGATGGGGCATGAAGTTATTTCTAGGAGTTGGACACATACCAAGTTTAGCTCAGTTCTGGGCATCTTTGAAATACCTATACAAACTTGTTCCTACCTAGTAACTTGCATCTTTGAATGAGAATGTGCTTGCTTACAGCAACGTGCTATATGTTCTGAATGCCCGAATAGGAAATCTGTGTCAAAACTTTGTTAGGAATTATGTGATCCTTACTAGCTGGAAGTAAGGGAGATGGGGCATGAAGTTATTTCTTGGAGTTGGACACATACCAAGTTTAGCTCAGTTCTGGGCATCTTTGAAATACCTATACAAACTTGTTCCTACATAGTAACTTGCAACTTTGAATGAGAATGTGCTTGCTTGCAGCTACGTGCTATATGTTCTGAATGCCCGAATAGGGAATCTGTGTCAAAACTTTGTTAGGAATTATGTGATCCTTACTAGCTGGAAGTAAGGGAGATGGAGCATGAAGTTATTTCTAGGAGTTGGACACATACCAAGTTTAGCTCAGTTCTGGGCATCTTTGAAATACCTATACAAACTTGTTCCTACCTAGTAACTTGCATCTTTGAATGAGAATGTGCTTGCTTACAGCAACGGGCTATATGTTCTGAATGCCCGAATTGGCAATCTGTGTCAAAACTTTGTTAGGAATTATGTGATCCTTACTAGCTGGAAGTAAGGGAGATGGGGCATGAAGTTATTTCTAGGAGTTGGACACATACCAAGTTTAGCTCAGTTCTGGGCATCTTTGAAATACCTATACAAACTTGTTCCTACATAGTAACTTGCATCTTTGAATGAGAATGTGCTTGCTTACAGCAACGTGCTATATGTTCTGAATGCCCGAATTGGGAATCTGTGTCAAAACTTTGTTAGGAATTATGTGATCCTTACTAGCTGGAAGTAAGGGAGATGGGGCATGAAGTTATTTCTAGGAGTTGGACACATACCAAGTTTAGCTCAGTTCTGGGCATCTTTGAAATACCTATACAAACTTGTTGCTACATAGTAACATGCAACTTTGAATGAGAATGTGCTTGCTTACAGCAACGTGCTATATGTTCTGAATGCCCGAATTGGGAATCTGTGTCAAAACTTTGTTAGGAATTATGTGACCCTTACTAGCTGGAAGTAAGGGAGATGGGGCATGAAGTTATTTCTAGGAGTTGGACACATACCAAGTTTAGCTCAGTTCTGGGCATCTTTGAAATACCTATACAAACTTGTTCCTACCTAGTAACTTACATCTTTGAATGAGAATGTGCTTGCTTACAGCAACGTGCTATATGTTCTGAATGCCCGAATTGGGAATCTGTGTCAAAACTTTGTTAGGAATTATGTGATCCTTACTAGCTGGAAGTAAGGGAGATGGGGCATGAAGTTATTTCCTGGAGTTGGACACATACCAAGTTTAGCTCAGTTCTGGGCATCTTTGAAATACCTATACAAACTTGTTCCTACCTAGTAACTTGCAACTTTGAATGAGAATGTGCTTGCTTACAGCAACGTGCTATATGTTCTGAATGCCCGAATTGGGAATCTGTGTCAAAACTATGTTAGGAATTATGTGATCCTTACTAGCTGGAAGTAAGGGAGATGGGGCATGAAGTTATTTCTAGGAGTTGGACACATACCAAGTTTAGCTCAGTTCTGGGCATCTTTGAAATACCTATACAAACTTGTTCCTACCTAGTAACTTGCAACTTTGAATGAGAATGAGCTTGCTTACAGCAACGTGCTATATGTTCTGAATGCCCGAATTGGGAATCTGTGTCAAAACTTTGTTAGGAATTATGTGATCCTTACTAGCTGGAAGTAAGGGAGATGGGGCATGAAGTTATTTCTAGGAGTTGGACACATACCAAGTTTAGCTCAGTTCTGGGCATCTTTGAAATACCTATACAAACTTGTTCCTACATAGTAACTTGCATCTTTGAATGAGAATGTGCTTGCTTACAGCAACGTGCTATATGTTCTGAATGCCCGAATTGGGAATCTGTGTCAAAACTTTGTTAGGAATTATGTGATCCTTACTAGCTGGAAGTAAGGGAGATGGGGCATGAAGTTATTTCTAGGAGTTGGACACATACCAAGTTTAGCTCAGTTCTGGGCATCTTTGAAATACCTATACAAACTTGTTCCTACATAGTAACTTGCATCTTTGAATGAGAATGTGCTTGCTTACAGCAACGTGCTATATGTTCTGAATGCCCGAATTGGGAATCTGTGTCAAAACTTTGTTAGGAATTATGTGATCCTTACTAGCTGGAAGTAAGGGAGATGGGGCATGAAGTTATTTCTAGGAGTTGGACACATACCAAGTTTAGCTCAGTTCTGGGCATCTTTGAAATACCTATACAAACTTGTTCCTACCTAGTAACTTGCATCTTTGAATGAGAATCTGCTTGCTTACAGCAACGTGCTATATGTTCTGAATGCCCGAATTGGGAATCTGTGTCAAAACTTTGTTAGGAATTATGTGATCCTTACTAGCTGGAAGTAAGGGAGATGGAGCATGAAGTTATTTCTAGGAGTTGGACACATACCAAGTTTAGCTCAGTTCTGGGCATCTTTGAAATACCTATACAAACTTGTTCCTACATAGTAACTTGCAACTTTGAATGAAAATGTGCTTGCTTACAGCAACGTGCTATATGTTCTGAATGCCCGAATTGGGAATCTGTGTCAAAACTTTCTTAGGAATTATGTGATCCTTACTAGCTGGAAGTAAGGGAGATGGGGCATGAAGTTATTTCTAGGAGTTGGACACATACCAAGTTTAGCTCAGTTCTGGGCATCTTTGAAATACCTATACAAACTTGTTCCTACATAGTAACTTGCATCTTTGAATGAGAATCTGCTTGCTTACAGCAACGTGCTATATGTTCTGAATGCCCGAATTGGGAATCTGTGTCAAAACTTTTTTAGGAATTATGTGATCCTTACAAGCTGGAAGTAAGGGAGATGGAGCATGAAGTTATTTCTAGGAGTTGGACACATACCAAGTTTAGCTCAGTTCTGGGCATCTTTGAAATACCTATACAAACTTGTTCCTACCTAGTAACTTGCATCTTTGAATGAGAATGTGCTTGCTTACAGCAACGGGCTATATGTTCTGAATGCCCGAATTGGCAATCTGTGTCAAAACTTTGTTAGGAATTATGTGATCCTTACTAGCTGGAAGTAAGGGAGATGGGGCATGAAGTTATTTCTAGGAGTTGGACACATACCAAGTTTAGCTCAGTTCTGGGCATCTTTGAAATACCTATACAAACTTGTTCCTACATAGTAACTTGCATCTTTGAATGAGAATCTGCTTGCTTACAGCAACGTGCTATATGTTCTGAATGCCCGAATTGGGAATCTGTGTCAAAACTTTGTTAGGAATTATGTGATCCTTACTAGCTGGAAGTAAGGGAGATGGGGCATGAAGTTATTTCTTGGAGTTGGACACATACCAAGTTTAGCTCAGTTCTGGGCATCTTTGAAATACCTATACAAACTTGTTCCTACATAGTAACTTGCAACTTTGAATGAGAATGTGCTTGCTTGCAGCTACGTGCTATATGTTCTGAATGCCCGAATTGGGAATCTGTGTCAAAACTTTGTTAGGAATTATGTGATCCTTACTAGCTGGAAGTAAGGGAGATGGGGCATGAAGTTATTTCTAGGAGTTGGACACATACCAAGTTTAGCTCAGTTCTGGGCATCTTTGAAATACCTATACAAACTTGTTCCTACATATTAACTTGCATCTTTGAATGAGAATGTGCTTGCTTACAGCAACGTGCTATATGTTCTGAATGCCCGAATTGGGAATCTGTGTCAAATCTTTGTTAGGAATTATGTGATCCTTACTAGCTGGAAGTAAGGGAGATGGGGCATGAAGTTATTTCTAGGAGTTGGACACATACCAAGTTTAGCTCAGTTCTGGGCATCTTTGAAATACCTATACAAACTTGTTCCTACATAGTAACTTGCATCTTTGAATGAGAATGTGCTTGCTTACAGCAACGTGCTATATGTTCTGAATGCCCGAATTGGGAATCTGTGTCAAAACTTTGTTAGGAATTATGTGATCCTTACTAGCTGGAAGTAAGGGAGATGGGGCATGAAGTTATTTCTAGGAGTTGGACACATACCAAGTTTAGCTCAGTTCTGGGCATCTTTGAAATACCTATACAAACTTGGTCCTACATAGTAACTTGCAACTTTGAATGAGAATCTGCTTGCTTACAGCAACGTGCTATATGTTCTGAATGCCCGAATTGGCAATCTGTGTCAAAACTTTGTTAGGAATTATGTGATCCTTACTAGCTGGAAGTAAGGGAGATGGGGCATGAAGTTCTTTCTAGGAGTTGGACACATACCAAGTTTAGCTCAGTTCTGGGCATCTTTGAAATACCTATACAAACTTGTTCCTACATAGTAACTTGCAACTTTGAATGAAAATGTGCTTGCTTACAGCAACGTGCTATATGTTCTGAATGCCCGAATTGGGAATCTGTGTCAAAACTTTGTTAGGAATTATGTGATCCTTACTAGCTGGAAGTAAGGGAGATGGGGCATGAAGTTATTTCTAGGAGTTGGACACATACCAAGTTTAGCTCAGTTCTGGGCATCTTTGAAATACCTATACAAACTTGTTCCTACATAGTAACTTGCATCTTTGAATGTGAATGTGCTTGCTTACAGCAACGTGCTATATGTTCTGAATGCCCGAATTGGGAATGTGTGTCAAAACTTTGTTAGGAATTATGTGATCCTTACTAGCTGGAAGTAAGGGAGATGGGGCATGAAGTTATTTCTTGGAGTTGGAGACATACCAAGTTTAGCTCAGTTCTGGGCATCTTTGAAATACCTATACAAACTTGTTCCTACATAGTAACTTGCAACTTTGAATGAGAATGTGCTTGCTTTCAGCAACGTGCTATATGTTCTGAATGCCCGAATAGGGAATCTGTGTCAAAACTTTGTTAGGAATTATGTGATCCTTACTAGCTGGAAGTAAGGGAGATGGGGCATGAAGTTATTTCTAGGAGTTGGACACATACCAAGTTTAGCTCAGTTCTGGGCATCTTTGAAATACCTGTACAAACTTGTTCCTACCTAGTAACTTGCATCTTTGAATGAGAATGTGCTTGCTTACAGCAACGTGCTATATGTTCTGAATGCCCGAATAGGGAATCTGTGTCAAAACTGTGTTAGGAATTATGTGATCCTTACTAGCTGGAAGTAAGGGAGATGGGGCATGAAGTTATTTCTAGGAGTTGGACACATACCATGTTTAGCTCAGTTCTGGGCATCTTTGAAATACCTATACAAACTTGTTCCTACCTAGTAACTTGCATCTTTGAATGAGAATCTGCTTGGTTACAGCAAGGTGCTATATGTTCTGAATGCCCGAATTGGGAATCTGTGTCAAAACTTTGTTAGGAATTATGTGATCCTTACTAGCTGGAAGTAAGGGAGATGGGGCATGAAGTTCTTTCTAGGAGTTGGACACATACCAAGTTTAGCTCAGTTCTGGGCATCTTTGAAATACATGTACAAACTTGTTCCTACCTAGTAACTTGCATCTTTGAATGAGAATGTGCTTGCTTACAGCAACGTGCTATATGATCTGAATGCCCGAATTGGGAATCTGTGTCAAAACTTTGTTAGGAATTATGTGATCCTTACTAGCTGGAAGTAAGGGAGATGGGGCATGAAGTTATTTCTAGGAGTTGGACACATACCAAGTGTAGCTCAGTTCTGGGCATCTTTGAAATACCTATACAAACTTGTTCCTACATAGTAACTTGCAACTTTGAATGAAAATGTGCTTGCTTACAGCAACGTGCTATATGTTCTGAATGCCCGAATTGGGAATCTGTGTCAAAACTTTGTTAGGAATTATGTGATCCTTACTAGCAGGAAGTAAGGGAGATGGGGCATGAAGTTATTTCTTGGAGTTGGAGACATACCAAGTTTAGCTCAGTTCTGGGCATCTTTGAAATACCTATACAAACTTGTTCCTACATGGTAACTTGCAACTTTGAATGAGAATGTGCTTGCTTGCAGCAACGTGCTATATGTTCTGAATGCCCGAATAGGGAATCTGTGTCAAAACTTTGTTAGGAATTATGTGATCCTTACAAGCTGGAAGTAAGGGAGATGGGGCATGAAGTTATTTCTAGGAGTTGGACACATACCAAGTTTAGCTCAGTTCTGGGCATCTTTGAAATACCTATACAAACTTGTTCCTACATAGTAACTTGCATCTTTGAATGAGAATGTGCTTGCTTACAGCAACGTGCTATATGTTCTGAATGCCCGAATTGGCAATCTGTGTCAAAACTTTGTTTGGAATTATGTGATCCTTACTAGCTGGAAGTAAGGGAGATGGGGCATGAAGTTATTTCTAGGAGTTGGACACATACCAAGTTTAGCTCAGTTCTGGGCATCTTTGAAATACCTATACAAACTTGTTCCTACATAGTAACTTGCATCTTTGAATGAGAATGTGCTTGCTTACAGCAACGTGCTATATGTTCTGAATGCCCGAATTGGGAATCTGTGTCAAAACTTTGTTAGGAATTATGTGATCCTTACTAGCTGGAAGTAAGGGAGATGGGGCATGAAGTTATTTCTAGGAGTTGGACACATACCAAGTTTAGCTCAGTTCTGGACATCTTTGAAATACCTATACAAACTTGTTCCTACATAGTAACTTGCATCTTTGAATGAGAATGTGCTTGCTTACAGCAACGTGCTATATGTTCTGAATGCCCAAATTGGCAATCTGTGTCAAAACTTTGTTAGGAATTATGTGATCCTTACTAGCTGGAAGTAAGGGAGATGGGGCATGAAGTTATTTCAAGGAGTTGGACACATACCAAGTTTAGCTCAGTTCTGGGCATCTTTGAAATACCTATACAAACTTGTTCCTACATAGTAACTTGCAACTTTGAATGAGAATGTGCCTGCTTACAGCAACGTGCTATATGTTCTGAATGCCCGAATTGGGAATCTGTGTCAAAACTTTGTTAGGAATTATGTGATCCTTACTAGCTGGAAGTAAGGGAGATGGGGCATGAAGTTATTTCTAGGAGTTGGACACATACCAAGTTTAGCTCAGTTCTGGGCATCCTTGAAATACCTATACAAACTTGTTCCTACCTAGTAACTTGCATCTTTGAATGAGAATGCGCCTGCTTACAGCAACGTGCTATATGTTCTGAATGCCCGAATAGGGAATCTGTGTCAAAACTTTGTTAGGAATTATGCGATCCTTACTAGCTCGAAGTAAGGGAGATGGGGCATGAAGTTATTTCTAGGAGTTGGACACATACCAAGTTTAGCTCAGTTCTGGGCATCTTTGAAATACCTATACAAACTTGTTCCTACATAGTAACTTGCATCTTTGAATGAGAATCTGCTTGCTTACAGCAACGTGCTATATGTTCTGAATGCCCGAATTGGGAATCTGTGTCAAAACTTTGTTAGGAATTATGTGATCCTTACTAGCTGGAAGTAAGGGAGATGGGGCATGAAGTTATTTCTAGGAGTTGGACACATACCAAATTTAGCTCAGTTCTGGGCATCTTTGAAATACCTATACAAACTTGTTCCTACATAGTAACTTGCAACTTTGAATGAGAATGTGCTTGCTTACAGCAACGTGCTATATGTTCTGAATGCCCGAATTGGGAATCTGTGTCAAAACTTTGTTAGGAATTATGTGATCCTTACTAGCTGGAAGTAAGGGAGATGGGGCATGAAGTTATTTCTTGGAGTTGGACACATACCAAGTTCAGCTCACTTCTGGGCATCTTTGAAATACCTATACAAACTTGTTCCTACATAGTAACTTGCAACTTTGAATGAGAATGTGCTTGCTTGCAGCTACGTGCTATATGTTCTGAATGCCCGAATAGGGAATCTGTGTCAAAACTTTGTTAGGAATTATGTGATCCTTACTAGCTGGAAGTAAGGGAGATGGAGCATGAAGTTATTTCTAGGAGTTGGACACATACCAAGTTTAGCTCAGTTCTGGGCATCTTTGAAATACCTATACAAACTTGTTCCTACATAGTAACTTGCATCTTTGAATGAGAATGTGCTTGCTTACAGCAACGTGCTATATGTTCTGAATGCCCGATTTGGGAATCTGTGTCAAAACTTTGTTAGGAATTATGTGATCCTTACTAGCTGGAAGTAAGGGAGATGGGGCATGAAGTTATTTCTAGGAGTTGGACACATACCAAGTTTAGCTCAGTTCTGGGCATCTTTGAAATACCTATACAAACTTGTTCCTACATAGTAACTTGCAACTTTGAATGAGAATGTGCTTGCTTGCAGCAACGTGCTATATGTTCTGAATGCCCGAATAGTGAGTCTGTGTCAAAACTTTGTTAGGAATTATGCGATCCTTACTAGCTGGAAGTAAGGGAGATGGGGCATGAAGTTATTTCTTGGAGTTGGACACATACCAAGTTTAGCTCAGTTCTGGGCATCTTTGAAATACCTATACAAACTTGTTCCTACATAGTAACTTGCAACTTTGAATGAGAATGTGCTTGCTTACAGCAACGTGCTATATGTTCTGAATGCCCGAATTGGGAATCTGTGTCAAAATTTTGTTAGGAATTATGTGATCCTTACTAGCTGGAAGTAAGGGAGATGGGGCATGAAGTTATTTCTAGGAGTTGGACACATACCAAGTTTAGCTCAGTTCTGGGCATCTTTGAATTACCTATACAAACTTGTTCCTACATAGTAACTTGCATCTTTGAATGAGAATGTGCTTGCTTACAGCAACGTGCTATATGTTCTGAATGCCCGAATTGGGAATCTGTGTCAAAACTTTGTTAGGAATTATGTGATCCTTACTAGCTGGAAGTAAGGGAGATGGGGCATGAAGTTATTTCTAGGAGTTGGACACATACCAAGTTTAGCTCAGTTCTGGGCATCTTTGAAATACCTATACAAACTTGTTCCTACCTAGTAACTTGCATCTTTGAATGAGAATGTGCTTGCTTACAGCAACGTGCTATATGTTCTGAATGCCCGAATTGGGAATCTGTGTCAAAACTTTGTTAGGAATTATGTGATCCTTACTAGCTGGAAGTAAGGGAGATGGGGCATGAAGTTATTTCTACGAGTTGGACACATACCAAGTTTAGCTCAGTTCTGGGCATCTTTGAAATACCTATACAAACTTGTTCCTACCTAGTAACTTGCATCTTTGAATGAGAATCTGCTTGCTTACAGCAACGTGCTATATATTCTGAATGCCCGAATTGGGAATCTGTTTCAAAACTTTGTTAGGAATTATGTGATCCTTACTAGCTGGAAGTAAGGGAGATGGGGCATGAAGTTCTTTCTAGGAGTTGGACACATACCAAGTTTAGCTCAGTTCTGGGCATCTTTGAAATACCTATACAAACTTGTTCCTACATAGTAACTTGCAACTTTGAATGAAAATGTGCTTGCTTACAGCAACGTGCTATATGTTCTGAATGCCCGATTTGGGAATCTGTTTCAAAACTTTGTTAGGAATTATGTGATCCTTACTAGCTGGAAGTAAGCGAGATGGGGCATGAAGTTATTTCTTGGAGTTGGAGACATACCAAGTTTAGCTCAGTTCTGGGCATCTTTGAAATACCTATACAAACTTGTTCCTACATAGTAACTTGCAACTTTGAATGAGAATGTGCTTGCTTGCAGCAACGTGCTATATGTTATGAATGCCCGATTTGGGAATCTGTGTCAAAACTTTGTTAGGAATTATGTATTCCTTACAAGCTGGAAGTAAGGGAGATGGGGCATGAAGTTATTTCTAGGAGTTGGACACATACCAAGTTTAGCTCATTTCTGGGCATCTTTGAAATACCTATACAAACTTGTTCCTACATAGTAACTTGCAACTTTGAATGAGAATGTGCTTGCTTGCAGCAACGTGCTATATGTTCTGAATGCCCGATTTGGGAATCTGTGTCAAGCTTTGTTAGGAATTATGTGATCCTTACAAGCTGGAAGTAAGGGAGATGGGGCATGAAGTTATTTCTAGGAGTTGGACACATACCAAGTTTAGCTCAGTTCTGGGCATCTTTGAAATACCTATACAAACTTGTTCCTACATAGTAACTTGCAACTTTGAATGAGAATGTGCTTGCTTGCAGCAACGTGCTATATGTTCTGAATGCCCGATTTGGGAATCTGTGTCAGAACTTTGTTAGGAATTATGTGATCCTTACTAGCTGGAAGTAAGGGAGATGGGGCATAAAGTTATTTCTAGGAGTTGGACACATACCAAGCTTAGCTCAGTTCTGGGCATCTTTGAAATACCTATACAAACTTGTTCCTACATAGTAACTTGCATCTTTGAATGAGAATCTGCTTGCTTACAGCAACGTGCTATATGTTCTGAATGCCCGAATTGGGAATCTGTGTCAAAACTTTGTTAGGAATTATGTGATCCTTACTAGCTGGAAGTAAGGGAGATGGGGCATGAAGTTATTTCTTGGAGTTGGGCACATACCAAGTTTAGCTCAGTTCTGGGCATCTTTGAAATACCTATACAAACTTGTTCCTACATAGTAACTTGCAACTTTGAATGAGAATGTGCTTGCTTGCAGCTACGTGCTATATGATCTGAATGCCCGAATAGGGAATCTGTGTCAAAACTTTGTTAGGAATTATGTGATCCTTACTAGCTGGAAGTAAGGGAGATGGAGCATGAAGTTATTTCTAGGAGTTGGACACATACCAAGTTTAGCTCAGTTCTGGGCATCTTTGAAATACCTATACAAACTTGTTCCTACATAGTAACTTGCATCTTTGAATGAGAATGTGCTTGCTTACAGCAACGTGCTATATGTTCTGAATGCCCGAATAGGGAATCTGTGTCAAAACTTTGTTAGGAATTATGTGATCCTTACTAGCTGGAAGTAAGGGAGATGGGGCATGAAGTTATTTCTAGGAGTTGGACACATACCAAGTTTAGCTCAGTTCTGGGCATCTTTGAAATACCTATACAAACTTGTTCCTACATAGTAACTTGCAACTTTGAATGAGAATCTGCTTGCTTACAGCAACGTGCTATATGTTCTGAATGCCCGAATTGGGAATCTGTGTCAAAACTTTGTTAGGAATTATGTGATCCTTACTAGCTGGAAGTAAGGGAGATGGGGCATGAAGTTATTTCTAGGAGTTGGACACATACCAAGTTTAGCTCAGTTCTGGGCATCTTTGAAATACCTATACAAACTTGTTCCTACATAGTAACTTGCAACATTGAATGAGAATGTTCTTGCTTGCAGCAACGTGCTATATGTTCTGAATGCCCGAATAGTGAGTCTGTGTCAAAACTTTGTTAGGAATTATGCGATCCTTACTAGCTGGAAGTAAGGGAGATGGGGCATGAAGTTATTTCTTGGAGTTGGACACATACCAAGTTTAGCTCAGTTCTGGGCATCTTTGAAATACCTATACAAACTTGTTCCTACATAGTAACTTGCAACTTTGAATGAGAATGTGCTTGCTTGCAGCAACGTGCTATATGTTCTGAATGCCCGAATAGTGAGTCTGTGTCAAAACTTTGTTAGGAATTATGCGATCCTTACTAGCTGGAAGTAAGGGAGATGGGGCATGAAGTTATTTCTTGGAGTTGGACACATACCAAGTTTAGCTCAGTTCTGGGCATCTTTGAAATACCTATACAAACTTGTTCCTACATAGTAACTTGCAACTTTGAATGAGAATGTGCTTGCTTACAGCAACGTGCTATATGTTCTGAATGCCCGAATTGGGAATCTGTGTCAAAATTTTGTTAGGAATTATGTGATCCTTGCTAGCTGGAAGTAAGGGAGATGGGGCATGAAGTTATTTCTAGGAGTTGGACACATACCAAGTTTAGCTCAGTTCTGGGCATCTTTGAAATACCTATACAAACTTGTTCCTACATAGTAACTTGCATCTTTGAATGAGAATGTGCTTGCTTACAGCAACGTGCTATATGTTCTGAATGCCCGAATTGGGAATCTGTGTCAAAACTTTGTTAGGAATTATGTGATGCTTACTAGCTGGAAGTAAGGGAGATGGGGCATGAAGTTATTTCTAGGAGTTGGACACATACCAAGTTTAGCTCAGTTCTGGGCATCTTTGAAATACCTATACAAACTTGTTCCTACCTAGTAACTTGCATCTTTGAATGAGAATGTGCTTGCTTACAGCAACGTGCTATATGTTCTGAATGCCCGAATTGGGAATCTGTGTCAAAACTTTGTTAGGAATTATGTGATCCTTACTAGCTGGAAGTAAGGGAGATGGGGCATGAAGTTATTTCTAGGAGTTGGACACATACAAGTTTAGCTCAGTTCTGGGCATCTTTGAAATACCTATACAAACTTGTTCCTACCTAGTAACTTGCATCTTTGAATGAGAATCTGCTTGCTTACAGCAACGTGCTATATGTTCTGAATGCCCGAATTGGGAATCTGTTTCAAAACTTTATTAGGAATTATGTGATCCTTACTAGCTGGAAGTAAGGGAGATGGGGCATGAAGTTATTTCTAGGAGTTGGACACATACCAAGTTTAGCTCAGTTCTGGGCATCTTTGAAATACCTATACAAACTTGTTCCTACATAGTAACTTGCAACTTTGAATGAGAATGTGCTTGCTTGCAGCAACGTGCTATATGTTCTGAATGCCCGATTTGGGAATCTGTGTCAAAACTTTGTTAGGAATTATGTGATCCTTACAAGCTGGAAGTAAGGGAGATGGGGCATGAAGTTATTTCTAGGAGTTGGACACATACCAAGTTTAGCTCAGTTCTGGGCATCTTTGAAATACCTATACAAACTTGTTCCTACATAGTAACTTGCATCTTTGAATGAGAATGTGCTTGCTTACAGCAACGTGCTATATGTTCTGAATGCCCGAATTGGCAATCTGTGTCAAAACTTTGTTAGGAATTATGTGATCCTTACTAGCTGGAAGTAAGGGAGATGGGGCATGAAGTTATTTCTAGGAGTTGGACACATACCAAGTTTAGCTCAGTTCTGGGCATCTTTGAAATACCTATACAAACTTGTTCCTACATAGTAACTTGCATCTTTGAATGAGAATGTGCTTGCTTACAGCAACGTGCTATATGTTCTGAATGCCCGAATTGGGAATCTGTGTCAAAACTTTGTTAGGAATTATGTGATTCTTACTAGCTGGAAGTAAGGGAGATGGGGCATGAAGTTATTTCTAGGAGTTGGACACATACCAAGTTTAGCTCAGTTCTGGGCATCTTTGAAATACCTATACAAACTTGTTCCTACATAGTAACTTGCATCTTTGAATGAGAATGTGCTTGCTTACAGCAACGTGCTATATGTTCTGAATGCCCGATTTGGGAATCTGTGTCAAAACTTTGTTAGGAATTATGTGATCCTTACTAGCTGGAAGTAAGGGAGATGGAGCATGAAGTTATTTCTAGGAGTTGGACACATACCAAGTTTAGCTCAGTTCTGGGCATCTTTGAAATACCTATACAAACTTGTTCCTACATAGTAACTTGCATCTTTGAATGAGAATGTGCTTGCTTACAGCAACGTGCTATATGTTCTGAATGCCCGAATTGGGAATCTGTGTCAAAACTTTGTTAGGAATTATGTGATCCTTACTAGCTGGAAGTAAGGGAGATGGGGCATGAAGTTATTTCTAGGAGTTGGACACATACCAAGTTTAGCTCAGTTCTGGGCATCTTTGAAATACCTATACAAACTTGTTGCTACATAGTAACTTGCAACTTTGAATGAGAATGTGCTTGCTTACAGCAACGTGCTATATGTTCTGAATGCCCGATTTGGGAATCTGTGTCAAAACTTTGTTAGGAATTATGTGATCCTTACTAGCTGGAAGTAAGGGAGATGGGGCATGAAGTTATTTCTAGGAGTTGGACACATACCAAGATTAGCTCAGTTCTGGGCATCTTTGAAATACCTATACAAACTTGTTCCTAAATAGTAACTTGCAACTTTGAATGAGAATGTGCTTTCCTACAGCAACGTGCTATATGTTCTGAATGCCCGAATTGGGTATCTGTGTCAAAACTTTGTTAGGAATTATGTGATCCTTACTAGCTGGAAGTAAGGGAGATGGGGCATGAAGTTATTTCTTGGAGTTGGACACATACCAAGTTTAGCTCAGTTCTGGGCATCTTTGAAATACCTATACAAACTTGTTCCTACATAGTAACTTGCAACTTTGAATGAGAATGTGCTTGCTTGCAGCAACGTGCTATATGTTCTGAATGCCCGAATTGGGAATCTGTGTCAAAACTTTGTTAGGAATTATGTGATCCTTACTAGCTGGAAGTAAGGGAGATGGGGCATGAAGTTATTTCTAGGAGTTGGACACATACCAAGTTTAGCTCAGTTCTGGGCATCTTTGAAATACCTATACAAACTTGTTCCTACATAGTAACTTGCATCTTTGAATGAGAATGTGCTTGCTTACAACAACGTGCTATATGTTCTGAATGCCCGAATAGGGAATCTGTGTCAAAACTTTGTTAGGAATTATGTGATCCTTACTAGCTGGAAGTAAGGGAGATGGGGCATGAAGTTATTTCTAGGAGTTGGACACATACCAAGTTTAGCTCAGTTCTGGGCATCTTTGAAATACCTATACA
Organism: Diceros bicornis minor; assembly: GCF_020826845.1. Taxonomy (NCBI): domain Eukaryota; kingdom Metazoa; phylum Chordata; class Mammalia; order Perissodactyla; family Rhinocerotidae; genus Diceros; species Diceros bicornis. The sequence continues at coordinate 2,587,181 of NC_080779.1, forward strand.
AACTTGTTGCTACATAGTAACTTGCAACTTTGAATGAGAATGTGCTTGCTTACAGCAACGTGCTATATGTTCTGAATGCCCGAATTGGGAATCTGTGTCAAAACTTTGTTAGGAATTATGTGATCCTTACTAGCTGGAAGTAAGGGAGATGGGGCATGAAGTTATTTCTTGGAGTTGGAGACATACCAAGTTTAGCTCAGTTCTGTGCATCTTTGAAATACCTATACAAACTTGTTCCTACATAGTAACTTGCAACTTTGAATGAGAATGTGCTTGCTTGCAGCAACGTTCTATATGTTCTGAATGCCCGATTTGGGAATCTGTGTCAAAACTTTGTTAGGAATTATGTGATCCTTACTAGCTGGAAGTAAGGGAGATGGAGCATGAAGTTATTTCTAGGAGTTGGACACATACCAAGTTTAGCTCAGTTCTGGGCATCTTTGAAATACCTATACAAACTTGTTCCTACATAGTAACTTGCATCTTTGAATGAGAATGTGCTTGCTTACAGCAACGTGCTATATGATCTGAATGCCCGAATTGGGAATCTGTGTCAAAACTTTGTTAGGAATTATGTGATCCTTACTAGCTGGAAGCAAGGGAGATGGGGCATGAAGTTATTTCTAGGAGTTGGACACATACCATGTTTAGCTCAGTTCTGGGCATCTTTGAAATACCTATACAAACTTGTTCCTACATAGTAACTTGCATCTTTGAATGAGAATGTGCTTGCTTACAGCAACGTGCTATATGTTCTGAATGCCCGAATTGGGAATCTGTGTCAAAACTTTGTTAGGAATTATGTGATCCTTACTAGCTGGAAGTAAGGGAGATGGGGCATGAAGTTATTTCTAGGAGTTGGACACATACCAAGTTTAGCTCAGTTCTGGGCATCTTTGAAATACCTATACAAACTTGTTGCTACATAGTAACTTGCAACTTTGAATGAGAATGTGCTTGCTTACAGCAACGTGCTATATGTTCTGAATGCCCGAATTGGGAATCTGTGTCAAAACTTTGTTAGGAATTATGTGATCCTTACTAGCTGGAAGTAAGGGAGATGGGGCATGAAGTTATTTCTAGGAGTTGGACACATACCAAGTTTAGCTCAGTTCTGGGCATCTTTGAAATACCTATACAAACTTGTTCCTACATAGTAACTTGCATCTTTGAATGAGAATGTGCTTGCTTACAGCAACGTGCTATATGTTCTGAATGCCCGAATTGGCAATCTGTGTCAAAACTTTGTTAGGAATTATGTGATCCTTACTAGCTGGAAGTAAGGGAGATGGGGCATGAAGTTATTTCTAGGATTTGGACACATACCAAGTTTAGCTCAGTTCTGGGCATCTTTGAAATACCTATACAAACTTGTTCCTACATAGTAACTTGCATCTTTGAATGAGAATGTGCTTGCTTACAGCAACGTGCTATATGTTCTGAATGCCCGAATTGGGAATCTGTGTCAAAACTTTGTTAGGAATTATGTGATTCTTACTAGCTGGAAGTAAGGGAGATGGGGCATGAAGTTATTTCTAGGAGTTGGACACATACCAAGTTTAGCTCAGTTCTGGGCATCTTTGAAATACCTATACAAACTTGTTCCTACATAGTAACTTGCATCTTTGAATGAGAATGTGCTTGCTTACAGCAACGTGCTATATGTTCTGAATGCCCGATTTGGGAATCTGTGTCAAAACTTTGTTAGGAATTATGTGATCCTTACTAGCTGGAAGTAAGGGAGATGGGGCATGAAGTTATTTCTAGGAGTTGGACACATACCAAGTTTAGCTCAGTTCTGGGCATCTTTGAAATACCTATACAAACTTGTTCCTACATAGTAACTTGCATCTTTGAATGAGAATGTGCTTGCTTACAGCAACGTGCTATATGTTCTGAATGCCCGAATTGGGAATCTGTGTCAAAACTTTGTTAGGAATTATGTGATCCTTACTAGCTGGAAGTAAGGGAGATGGGGCATGAAGTTATTTCTAGGAGTTGGACACATACCAAGTTTAGCTCAGTTCTGGGCATCTTTGAAATACCTGTACAAACTTGTTGCTACATAGTAACTTGCAACTTTGAATGAGAATGTGCTTGCTTACAGCAACGTGCTATATGTTCTGAATGCCCGAATTGGGAATCTGTGTCAAAACTTTGTTAGGAATTATGTGATCCTTACTAGCTGGAAGTAAGGGAGATGGGGCATGAAGATATTTCTAGGAGTTGGAGACATACCAAGTTTAGCTCAGTTCTGGGCATCTTTGAAATACCTATACAAACTTGTTCCTAAATAGTAACTCGCAACTTTGAATGAGAATGTGCTTGCTTACAGCAACGTGCTATATGTTCTGAATGCCCGATTTGGGAATCTGTGTCAAAACTTTGTTAGGAATTATGTGATCCTTACTAGCTGGAAGTAAGGGAGATGGGGCATGAAGTTATTTCTAGGAGTTGGACACATACCAAGATTAGCTCAGTTCTGGGCATCTTTGAAATACCTATACAAACTTGTTCCTAAATAGTAACTTGCAACTTTGAATGAGAATGTGCTTTCCTACAGCAACGTGCTATATGTTCTGAATGCCCGAATTGGGTATCTGTGTCAAAACTTTGTTAGGAATTATGTGATCCTTACTAGCTGGAAGTAAGGGAGATGGGGCATGAAGTTATTTCTTGGAGTTGGACACATACCAAGTTTAGCTCAGTTCTGGGCATCTTTGAAATACCTATACAAACTTGTTCCTACATAGTAACTTGCAACTTTGAATGAGAATGTGCTTGCTTGCAGCAACGTGCTATATGTTCTGAATGCCCGATTTGGGAATCTGTGTCAAAACTTTGTTAGGAATTATGTGATCCTTACAAGCTGGAAGTAAGGGAGATGGAGCATGATGTTATTTCTAGGAGTTGGACACATACCAAGTTTAGCTCTGTCTGGGCATCTTTGAAATACCTATACAAACTTGTTCCTACATAGTAACTTGCATCTTTGAATGAGAATGTGCTTGCTTACAGCAACGTGCTATATGTTCTGAATGCCCGAATTGGGAATCTGTGTCAAAACTTTGTTAGGAATTATGTGATCCTTACTAGCTGGAAGTAAGGGAGATGGGGCATGAAGTTATTTCTAGGAGTTGGACACATACCAAGTTTAGCTCAGTTCTGGGCATCTTTGAAATACCTATACAAACTTGTTCCTACATAGTAACTTGCATCTTTGAATGAGAATGTGCTTGCTTACAACAACGTGCTATATGTTCTGAATGCCCGAATAGGGAATCTGTGTCAAAACTTTGTTAGGAATTATGTGATCCTTACTAGCTGGAAGTAAGGGAGATGGGGCATGAAGTTATTTCTAGGAGTTGGACACATACCAAGTTTAGCTCAGTTCTGGGCATCTTTGAAATACCTATACAAACTTGTTGCTACATAGTAACTTGCAACTTTGAATGAGAATGTGCTTGCTTACAGCAACGTGCTATATGTTCTGAATGCCCGAATTGGGAATCTGTGTCAAAACTTTGTTAGGAATTATGTGATCCTTACTAGCTGGAAGTAAGGGAGATGGGGCATGAATTTATTTCTTGGAGTTGGAGACATACCAAGTTTAGCTCAGTTCTGTGCATCTTTGAAATACCTATACAAACTTGTTCCTACATAGTAACTTGCAACTTTGAATGAGAATGTGCTTGCTTGCAGCAACGTTCTATATGTTCTGAATGCCCGATTTGGGAATCTGTGTCAAAACTTTGTTAGGAATTATGTGATCCTTACTAGCTGGAAGTAAGGGAGATGGGGCATGAAGTTATTTCTAGGAGTTGGACACATACCAAGTTTAGCTCAGTTCTGGGCATCTTTGAAATACCTGTACAAACTTGTTGCTACATAGTAACTTGCAACTTTGAATGAGAATGTGCTTGCTTACAGCAACGTGCTATATGTTCTGAATGCCCGAATTGGGAATCTGTGTCAAAACTTTGTTAGGAATTATGTGATCCTTACTAGCTGGAAGTAAGGGAGATGGGGCATGAAGTTATTTCTAGGAGTTGGAGACATACCAAGTTTAGCTCAGTTCTGGGCATCTTTGAAATACCTATACAAACTTGTTCCTAAATAGTAACTCGCAACTTTGAATGAGAATGTGCTTGCTTACAGCAACGTGCTATATGTTCTGAATGCCCGATTTGGGAATCTGTGTCAAAACTTTGTTAGGAATTATGTGATCCTTACTAGCTGGAAGTAAGGGAGATGGGGCATGAAGTTATTTCTAGGAGTTGGACACATACCAAGATTAGCTCAGTTCTGGGCATCTTTGAAATACCTATACAAACTTGTTCCTAAATAGTAACTTGCAACTTTGAATGAGAATGTGCTTTCCTACAGCAACGTGCTATATGTTCTGAATGCCCGAATTGGGTATCTGTGTCAAAACTTTGTTAGGAATTATGTGATCCTTACTAGCTGGAAGTAAGGGAGATGGGGCATGAAGTTATTTCTTGGAGTTGGACACATACCAAGTTTAGCTCAGTTCTGGGCATCTTTGAAATACCTATACAAACTTGTTCCTACATAGTAACTTGCAACTTTGAATGAGAATGTGCTTGCTTGCAGCAACGTGCTATATGTTCTGAATGCCCGATTTGGGAATCTGTGTCAAAACTTTGTTAGGAATTATGTGATCCTTACAAGCTGGAAGTAAGGGAGATGGAGCATGATGTTATTTCTAGGAGTTGGACACATACCAAGTTTAGCTCTGTCTGGGCATCTTTGAAATACCTATACAAACTTGTTCCTACATAGTAACTTGCATCTTTGAATGAGAATGTGCTTGCTTACAGCAACGTGCTATATGTTCTGAATGCCCGAATTGGGAATCTGTGTCAAAACTTTGTTAGGAATTATGTGATCCTTACTAGCTGGAAGTAAGGGAGATGGGGCATGAAGTTATTTCTAGGAGTTGGACACATACCAAGTTTAGCTCAGTTCTGGGCATCTTTGAAATACCTATACAAACTTGTTCCTACATAGTAACTTGCATCTTTGAATGAGAATGTGCTTGCTTACAACAACGTGCTATATGTTCTGAATGCCCGAATAGGGAATCTGTGTCAAAACTTTGTTAGGAATTATGTGATCCTTACTAGCTGGAAGTAAGGGAGATGGGGCATGAAGTTATTTCTAGGAGTTGGACACATACCAAGTTTAGCTCAGTTCTGGGCATCTTTGAAATACCTATACAAACTTGTTCCTACATAGTAACTTGCAACTTTGAATGAGAATGTGCTTGCTTACAGCAACGTGCTATATGTTCTGAATGCCCGAATTGGGAATCTGTGTCAAAACTTTGTTAGGAATTATGTGATCCTTACTAGCTGGAAGTAAGGGAGATGGGGCATGAAGTTATTTCTAGGAGTTGGACACATACCAAGTTTAGCTCAGTTCTGGGCATCTTTGAAATACCTATACAAACTTGTTCCTACATAGTAACTTGCAACTTTGAATGAGAATGTGCTTGCTTACAGCAACGTGCTATATGTTCTGAATGCCCGATTTGGGAATCTGTGTCAAAACGTTGTTAGGAATTATGTGATCCTTACTAGCTGGAAGTAAGGGAGATGGGGCATGAAGTTATTTCTAGGAGTTGGACACATACCAAGTTTAGCTCAGTTCTGGGCATCTTTGAAATACCTATACAAACTTGTTCCTACATAGTAACTTGCATCTTTGAATGAGAATCTGCTTGCTTACAGCAACGTGCTATATGTTCTGAATGCCCGAATTGGGAATCTGTGTCAAAACTTTGTTAGGAATTATGTGATCCTTACTAGCTGGAGGTAAGGGAGATGGGGCATGAAGTTATTTCTAGGAGTTGGACACATACCAAGTTTAGCTCAGTTCTGGGCATCTTTGAAATACCTATAGAAACTTGTTCCTACATAGTAACTTGCATCTTTGAATGAGAATGTGCTTGCTTACAGCAACGTGCTATATGTTCTGAATGCCCGAATTGGGAATCTGTGTCAAAACTTTGTTAGGAATTATGTGATCCTTACTAGCTGGAAGTAAGGGAGATGGGGCATGAAGTTATTTCTTGGAGTTGGACACATACCAAGTTTAGCTCAGTTCTGGGCATCTTTGAAATACCTATACAAACTTGTTCCTACATAGTAACTTGCATCTTTGAATGAGAATGTGCTTGCTTACAGCAACGTGCTATATGTTCTGAATGCCCGAATTGGCAATCTGTGTCAAAACTTTGTTAGGAATTATGTGATCCTTACTAGCTGGAAGTAAGGGAGATGGGGCATGAAGTTATTTCTAGGAGTTGGACACATACCAAGTTTAGCTCAGTTCTGGGCATCTTTGAAATACCTATACAAACTTGTTCCTACATAGTAACTTGCAACTTTGAATGAGAATGTGCTTCCTTACAGCAACGTGCTATAGGTTTTCAATGCCCGAATTGGGAATCTGTGTCAAAACTTTGTTAGGAATTATGTGATCCTTACTAGCTGGAAGTAAGGGAGATGGGGCATGAAGTTATTTCTAGGAGTTGGACACATACCAAGTTTAGCTCAGTTCTGGGCATCTTTGAAATACCTATACAAACTTGTTCCTACATAGTAACTTGCAACTTTGAATGAGAATGTGCTTGCTTACAGCAACGTGCTATATGTTCTGAATGCCCGAATTGGGAATCTGTGTCAAAACTTTGTTAGGAATTATGTGATCCTTACTAGCTGGAAGTAAGGGAGATGGGGCATGAAGTTATTTCTTGGAGTTGGACACATACCAAGTTTAGCTCAGTTCTGGGCATCTTTGAAATACCTATACAAACTTGTTCCTACATAGTAACTTGCATCTTTGAATGAGAATCTGCTTGCTTACAGCAACGTGCTATATGTTCTGAATGCCCGAATTGGGAATCTGTGTCAAAACTTTGTTAGGAATTATGTGATCCTTACTAGCTGGAAGTAAGGGAGATGGGGCATGAAGTTATTTCTAGGAGTTGGACACATACCAAGTTTAGCTCAGTTCTGGGCATCTTTGAAATACCTATACAAACTTGTTCCTACATAGTAACTTGCAACTTTGAATGAGAATGTGCTTGCTTACAGCAACGTGCTATAGGTTCTGAATGCCCGAATTGGGAATCTGTGTCAAAACTTTGTTAGGAATTATGTGATCCTTACTAGCTGGAAGTAAGGGAGATGGGGCATGAAGTTATTTCTTGGAGTTGGACACATACCAAGTTTAGCTCAGTTCTGGGCATCTTTGAAATACCTATACAAACTTGTTCCTACATAGTAACTTGCATCTTTGAATGAGAATGTGCTTGCTTGCAGCAACGTGCTATATGTTCTGAATGCCCGAATTGGGAATCTGTGTCAAAACATTGTTAGGAATTATGTGATCCTTACTAGCTGGAAGTAAGGGAGATGGGGCATGAAGTTATTTCTTGGAGTTGGAGACATACCAAGTTTAGCTCAGTTCTGGGCATCTTTGAAATACCTATACAAACTTGTTCCTACATAGTAACTTGCAACTTTGAATGAGAATGTGCTTGCTTGCAGCAACGTGCTATATGTTCTGAATGCCCGAATTGGGAATCTGTGTCAAAACATTGTTAGGAATTATGTGATCCTTACTAGCTGGAAGTAAGGGAGATGGGGCATGAAGTTATTTCTAGGAGTTGGACACATACCAAGTTTAGCTCAGTTCTGGGCATCTTTGAAATACCTATACAAACTTGTTCCTACCTAGTAACTTGCATCTTTGAATGAGAATGTGCTTGCTTACAGCAACGTGCTATATGTTCTGAATGCCCGAATTGGCAATCGGTGTCAAAACTTTGTTAGGAATTATGTGATTCTTACTAGCTGGAAGTAAGGGAGACGGGGCATGAAGTTATTTCTAGGAGTTGGACACATACCAAGTTTAGCTCAGTTCTGGGCATCTTTGAAATACCTATACAAACTTGTTCCTACATAGTAACTTGCATCTTTGAATGAGAATGTGCTTGCTTACAGCAACGTGCTATATGTTCTGAATGCCCGATTTGGGAATCTGTGTCAAAACTTTGTTAGGAATTATGTGATCCTTACTAGCTGGAAGTAAGGGAGATGGAGCATGAAGTTATTTCTAGGAGTTGGACACATACCAAGTTTAGCTCAGTTCTGGGCATCTTTGAAATACCCATACAAACTTGTTCCTACATAGTAACTTGCATCTTTGAATGAGAATGTGCTTGCTTACAGCAACGTGCTATATGTTCTGAATGCCCGAATTGGGAATCTGTGTCAAAACTTTGTTAGGAATTATGTGATCCTTACTAGCTGGAAGTAAGGGAGATGGGGCATGAAGTTATTTCTAGGAGTTGGACACATACCAAGTTTAGCTCAGTTCTGGGCATCTTTGAAATACCTATATAAACTTGTTCCTACATAGTAACTTGCATCTTTGAATGAGAATGTGCTTGCTTACAGCAACGTGCTATATGTTCTGAATGCCCGAATTGGGAATCTGTGTCAAAACTTTGTTAGGAATTATGTGATCCTTACTAGCTGGAAGAAAGGGAGATGGGGCATGAAGTTATTTCTAGGAGTTGGACACATACCAAGTTTAGCTCAGTTCTGGGCATCTTTGAAATACCTATACAAACTTGTTCCTACATAGTAACTTGCAACTTTGAATGAGAATGTGCTTGCTTACAGCAACGTGCTATATGTTCTGAATGCCCGAATTGGGAATCTGTGTCAAAACTTTGTTAGGAATTATGTGATCCTTACTAGCTGGAAGTAAGGGAGATGGGGCATGAAGTTATTTCTAGGAGTTGGACACATACCAAGTTTAGCTCAGTTCTGGGCATCTTTGAAATACCTATACAAACTTGTTGCTACATAGTAACTTGCAACTTTGAATGAGAATGTGCTTGCTTACAGCAACGTGCTATATGTTCTGAATGCCCGAATTGGGAATCTGTGTCAAAACTTTGTTAGGAATTATGTGATCCTTACTAGCTGGAAGTAAGGGAGATGGGGCATGAAGTTATTTCTAGGAGTTGGACACATACCAAGTTTAGCTCAGTTCTGGGCATCTTTGAAATACCTATACAAACTTGTTCCTAAATAGTAACTCGCAACTTTGAATGAGAATGTGCTTGCTTACAGCAACGTGCTATATGTTCTGAATGCCCGATTTGGGAATCTGTGTCAAAACTTTGTTAGGAATTATGTGATCCTTACTAGCTGGAAGTAAGGGAGATGGGGCATGAAGTTATTTCTAGGAGTTGGACACATACCAAGATTAGCTCAGTTCTGGGCATCTTTGAAATACCTATACAAACTTGTTCCTAAATAGTAACTTGCAACTTTGAATGAGAATGTGCTTTCCTACAGCAACGTGCTATATGTTCTGAATGCCCGAATTGGGTATCTGTGTCAAAACTTTGTTAGGAATTATGTGATCCTTACTAGCTGGAAGTAAGGGAGATGGGGCATGAAGTTATTTCTTGGAGTTGGACACATACCAAGTTTAGCTCAGTTCTGGGCATCTTTGAAATACCTATACAAACTTGTTCCTACATAGTAACTTGCAACTTTGAATGAGAATGTGCTTGCTTGCAGCAACGTGCTATATGTTCTGAATGCCCGATTTGGGAATCTGTGTCAAAACATTGTTAGGAATTATGTGATCCTTACAAGCTGGAAGTAAGGGAGATGGAGCATGATGTTATTTCTAGGAGTTGGACACATACCAAGTTTAGCTCAGTTCTGGGCATCTTTGAAATACCTATACAAACTTGTTCCTACATAGTAACTTGCATCTTTGAATGAGAATGTGCTTGCTTACAGCAACGTGCTATATGTTCTGAATGCCCGAATTGGGAATCTGTGTCAAAACTTTGTTAGGAATTATGTGATCCTTACTAGCTGGAAGTAAGGGAGATGGGGCATGAAGTTATTTCTAGGAGTTGGACACATACCAAGTTTAGCTCAGTTCTGGGCATCTTTGAAATACCTATACAAACTTGTTCCTACATAGTAACTTGCATCTTTGAATGAGAATGTGCTTGCTTACAACAACGTGCTATATGTTCTGAATGCCCGAATTGGGAATCTGTGTCAAAACTTTGTTAGGAATTATGTGATCCTTACTAGCTGGAAGTAAGGGAGATGGGGCATGAAGTTATTTCTAGGAGTTGGACACATACCAAGTTTAGCTCAGTTCGGGGCATCTTTGAAATACCTATACAAACTTGTTGCTACATAGTAACTTGCAACTTTGAATGAGAATGTGCTTGCTTACAGCAACGTGCTATATGTTCTGAATGCCCGAATTGGGAATCTGTGTCAAAACTTTGTTAGGAATTATGTGATCCTTACTAGCTGGAAGTAAGGGAGATGGGGCATGAAGTTATTTCTAGGAGTTGGACACATACCAAATTTAGCTCAGTTCTGGGCATCTTTGAAACACCTATACAAACTTGTTCCTACATAGTAACTTGCAACTTTGAATGAGAATGTGCTTGCTTACAGCAACGTGCTATATGTTCTGAATGCCCGAATTGGGAATCTGTGTCAAAACTTTGTTAGGAATTATGTGATCCTTACTAGCTGGAAGTAAGGGAGATGGGGCATGAAGTTATTTCTTGGAGTTGGAGACATACCAAGTTTAGCTCAGTTCTGTGCATCTTTGAAATACCTATACAAACTTGTTCCTACATAGTAACTTGCAACTTTGAATGAGAATGTGCTTGCTTGCAGCAACGTTCTATATGTTCTGAATGCCCGATTTGGGAATCTGTGTCAAAACTTTGTTAGGAATTATGTGATCCTTACTAGCTGGAAGTAAGGGAGATGGAGCATGAAGTTATTTCTAGGAGTTGGACATACCAAGTTTAGCTCAGTTCTGGGCATCTTTGAAATACCTATACAAACTTGTTCCTACATAGTAACTTGCATCTTTGAATGAGAATGTGCTTGCTTACAGCAACGTGCTATATGTTCTGAATGCCCGAATTGGGAATCTGTGTCAAAACTTTGTTAGGAATTATGTGATCCTTACTAGCTGGAAGCAAGGGAGATGGGGCATGAAGTTATTTCTAGGAGTTGGACACATACCATGTTTAGCTCAGTTCTGGGCATCTTTGAAATACCTATACAAACTTGTTGCTACATAGTAACTTGCAACTTTGAATGAGAATGTGCTTGCTTACAGCAACGTGCTATATGTTCTGAATGCCCGAATTGGGAATCTGTGTCAAAACTTTGTTAGGAATTATGTGATCCTTACTAGCTGGAAGTAAGGGAGATGGGGCATGAAGTTATTTCTAGGAGTTGGACACATACCAAGTTTAGCTCAGTTCTGGGCATCTTTGAAATACCTATACAAACTTGTTCCTAAATAGTAACTTGCAACTTTGAATGAGAATGTGCTTGCTTACAGCAACGTGCTATATGTTCTGAATGCCCGATTTGGGAATCTGTGTCAAAACTTTGTTAGGAATTATGTGATCCTTACTAGCTGGAAGTAAGGGAGATGGGGCATGAAGTTATTTCTAGGAGTTGGACACATACCAAGTTTAGCTCAGTTCTGGGCATCTTTGAAATACCTATACAAACTTGTTCCTACATAGTAACTTGCAACTTTGAATGAGAATGTGCTTGCTTACAGCAACGTGCTATATGTTCTGAATGCCCGAATTGGGAATCTGTGTCAAAACTTTGTTAGGAATTATGTGATCCTTACTAGCTGGAAGTAAGGGAGATGGGGCATGAAGTTATTTCTAGGAGTTGGACACATACCAAGTTTAGCTCAGTTCTGGGCATCTTTGAAATACCTATACAAACTTGTTCCTACATAGTAACTTGCATCTTTGAATGAGAATCTGCTTGCTTACAGCAACGTGCTATATGTTCTGAATGCCCGAATTGGGAATCTGTGTCAAAACTTTGTTAGGAATTATGTGATCCTTACTAGCTGGAGGTAAGGGAGATGGGGCATGAAGTTATTTCTAGGAGTTGGACACATACCAAGTTTAGCTCAGTTCTGGGCATCTTTGAAATACCTATACAAACTTGTTCCTACATAGTAACTTGCATCTTTGAATGAGAATGTGCTTGCTTACAGCAACGTGCTATATGTTCTGAATGCCCGAATTGGGAATCTGTGTCAAAACTTTGTTAGGAATTATGTGATCCTTACTAGCTGGAAGTAAGGGAGATGGGGCATGAAGTTATTTCTTGGAGTTGGACACATACCAAGTTTAGCTCAGTTCTGGGCATCTTTGAAATACCTATACAAACTTGTTCCTACATAGTAACTTGCATCTTTGAATGAGAATGTGCTTGCTTACAGCAACGTGCTATATGTTCTGAATGCCCGAATTGGCAATCTGTGTCAAAACTTTGGTAGGAATTATGTGATCCTTACTAGCTGGAAGTAAGGGAGATGGGGCATGAAGTTATTTCTAGGAGTTGGACACATACCAAGTTTAGCTCAGTTCTGGGCATCTTTGAAATACCTATACAAACTTGTTCCTACATAGTAACTTGCAACTTTGAATGAGAATGTGCTTCCTTACAGCAACGTGCTATAGGTTCTGAATGTCCGAATTGGGAATCTGTGTCAAAACTTTGTTAGGAATTATGTGATCCTTACTAGCTGGAAGTAAGGGAGATGGGGCATGAAGTTATTTCTAGGAGTTGGACACATACCAAGTTTAGCTCAGTTCTGGGCATCTTTGAAATACCTATACAAACTTGTTCCTACATAGTAACTTGCAACTTTGAATGAGAATGTGCTTGCTTACAGCAACGTGCTATATGTTCTGAATGCCCGAATTGGGAATCTGTGTCAAAACTTTGTTAGGAATTATGTGATCCTTACTAGCTGGCAGTAATGGAGATGGGGCATGAAGTTATTTCTTGGAGTTGGACACATACCAAGTTTAGCTCAGTTCTGGGCATCTTTGAAATACCTATACAAACTTGTTCCTACATAGTAACTTGCATCTTTGAATGAGAATCTGCTTGCTTACAGCAACGTGCTATATGTTCTGAATGCCCGAATTGGGAATCTGTGTCAAAACTTTGTTAGGAATTATGTGATCCTTACTAGCTGGAAGTAAGGGAGATGGGGCATGAAGTTATTTCTAGGAGTTGGACACATACCAAGTTTAGCTCAGTTCTGGGCATCTTTGAAATACCTATACAAACTTGTTCCTACATAGTAACTTGCAACTTTGAATGAGAATGTGCTTGCTTACAGCAACGTGCTATAGGTTCTGAATGCCCGAATTGGGAATCTGTGTCAAAACTTTGTTAGGAATTATGTGATCCTTACTAGCTGGAAGTAAGGGAGATGGGGCATGAAGTTATTTCTAGGAGTTGGACACATACCAAGTTTAGCTCAGTTCTGGGCATCTTTGAAATACCTATACAAACTTGTTCCTACATAGTAACTTGCATCTTTGAATGAGAATGTGCTTGCTTACAGCAACGTGCTATATGTTCTGAATGCCCGAATTGGGAATCTGTGTCAAAACTTTGTTAGGAATTATGTGATCCTTACTAGCTGGAAGTAAGGGAGATGGGGCATGAAGTTATTTCTTGGAGTTGGAGACATACCAAGTTTAGCTCAGTTCTGGGCATCTTTGAAATACCTATACAAACTTGTTCCTACATAGTAACTTGCAACTTTGAATGAGAATGTGCTTGCTTGCAGCAACGTGCTATATGTTCTGAATGCCCGAATTGGGAATCTGTGTCAAAACTTTGTTAGGAATTATGTGATCCTTACTAGCTGGAAGTAAGGGAGATGGGGCATGAAGTTATTTCTAGGAGTTGGACACATACCAAGTTTAGCTCAGTTCTGGGCATCTTTGAAATACCTATACAAACTTGTTCCTACATAGTAACTTGCATCTTTGAATGAGAATGTGCTTGCTTACAGCAACGTGCTATATGTTCTGAATGCCCGAATTGGCAATCGGTGTCAAAACTTTGTTAGGAATTATGTGATCCTTACTAGCTGGAAGTAAGGGAGATGGGGCATGAAGTTATTTCTTGGAGTTGGACACATACCAAGTTTAGCTCAGTTCTGGGCATCTTTGAAATACCTATACAAACTTGTTCCTACATAGTAACTTGCATCTTTGAATGAGAATGTGCTTGCTGACAGCAACGTGCTATATGTTCTGAATGCCCGAATTGGGAATCTGTGTCAAAACTTTGTTAGGAATTATGTGATCCTTACTAGCTGGAAGTAAGGGAGATGGGGCATGAAGTTATTTCTAGGAGTTGGACACATACCAAGTTTAGCTCAGTTCTGGGCATCTTTGAAATACCTATACAAACTTGTTCCTACATAGAAATTTGCATCTTTGAATGAGAATGTGCTTGCTTGCAGCAACGTGCTATATATTCTGAATGCCCGAATTGGCAATCTGTGTCAAAACTTTGTTAGGAATTATGTGATCCTTACTAGCTGGAAGTAAGGGAGATGGGGCATGAAGTTATTTCTAGGAGTTGGACACATACCAAGTTTAGCTCAGTTCTGGGCATCTTTGAAATACCTATACAAACTTGTTCCTACATAGTAACTTGCATCTTTGAATGAGAATGTGCTTGCTTACAGCAACGTGCTATAGGTTCTGAATGCCCGAATTGGGAATCTGTGTCAAAACTTTGTTAGGAATTATGTGATCCTTACTAGCTGGAAGTAAGGGAGATGGGGCATGAAGTTCTTTCTAGGAGTTGGACACATACCAAGTTTAGCTCAGTTCTGGGCATCTTTGAAATACCTATACAAACTTGTACCTACATAGTAACATGCATCTTTGAATGAGAATGTGCTTGCTTACAGCAACGTGCTATAGGTTCTGAATGCCCGAATTGGGAATCTGTGTCAAAACTTTGTTAGGAATTATGTGATCCTTACTAGCTGGAAGTAAGGGAGATGGGGCATGAAGTTATTTCTAGGAGTTGGACACATACCAAGTTTAGCTCAGTTCTGGGCATCTTTGAAATACCTATACAAACTTGTTCCTACATAGTAATTTGCATCTTTGAATGAGAATGTGCTTGCTTGCAGCAACGTGCTATAGGTTCTGAATGCCCGAATTGGGAATCTGTGTCAAAACTTTGTTAGGAATTATGTGATCCTTACTAGCTGGAAGTAAGGGAGATGGGGCATGAAGTTATTTCTAGGAGTTGGACACATACCAAGTTTAGCTCAGTTCTGGGCATCTTTGAAATACCTATACAAACTTGTTCCTACATAGTAACTTGCAACTTTGAATGAGAATGTGCTTGCTTACAGCAACGTGCTATAGGTTCTGAATGCCCGAATTGGGAATCTGTGTCAAAACTTTGTTAGGAATTATGTGATCCTTACTAGCTGGAAGTAAGGGAGATGGGGCATGAGGTTATTTCTAGGAGTTGGACACATACCAAGTTTAGCTCAGTTCTGGGCATCTTTGAAATACCTATACAAACTTGTTCCTACATAGTAACTTGCATCTTTGAATGAGAATGTGCTTGCTTACAGCAACGTGCTATATGTTCTGAATGCCCGAATTGGGAATCTGTGTCAAAACTTTGTTAGGAATTATGTGATCCTTACTAGCTGGAAGTAAGGGAGATGGGGAATGAAGTTATTTCTTGGAGTTGGAGACATACCAAGTTTAGCTCAGTTCTGGGCATCTTTGAAATACCTATACAAACTTGTTCCTACATAGTAACTTGCAACTTTGAATGAGAATGTGCTTGCTTGCAGCAACGTGCTATATGTTCTGAATGCCCGAATTGGGAATCTGTGTCAAAACTTTGTTAGGAATTATGTGATCCTTACTAGCTGGAAGTAAGGGAGATGGGGCATGAAGTTATTTCTAGGAGTTGGACACATACCAAGTTTAGCTCAGTTCTGGGCATCTTTGAAATACCTATACTAACTTGTTCCTACATAGTAACTTGCATCTTTGAATGAGAATGTGCTTGCTTACAGCAACGTGCTATATGTTCTGAATGCCCGAATTGGCAATCTGTGTCAAAACTTTGTTAGGAATTATGTGATCCTTACTAGCTGGAAGTAAGGGAGATGGGGCATGAAGTTATTTCTTGGAGTTGGACACATACCAAGTTTAGCTCAGTTCTGGGCATCTTTGAAATACCTATACAAACTTGTTCCTACATAGTAACTTGCATCTTTGAATGAGAATGTGCTTGCTTACAGCAACGTGCTATATGTTCTGAATGCCCGAATTGGGAATCTGTGTCAAAACTTTGTTAGGAATTATGTGATCCTTACTAGCTGGAAGTAAGGGAGATGGGGCAAGAAGTTATTTCTAGGAGTTGGACACATACCAAGTTTAGCTCAGTTCTGGGCATCTTTGAAATACCTATACAAACTTGTTCCTACATAGCAACTTGCAACTTTGAATGAGAATGTGCTTGCTTGCAGCAACGTGCTATATGTTCTGAATGCCCGAATTGGGAATCTGTGTCAAAACTTTGTTAGGAATTATGTGATCCTTACTAGTTGGAAGTAAGGGAGATGGGGCATGAAGTTATTTCTAGGAGTTGGACACATACCAAGTTTAGCTCAGTTCTGGACATCTTTGAAATACCTATACAAACTTGTTCCTACATAGTAATTTGCATCTTTGAATGAGAATGTGCTTGCTTGCAGCAACGTGCTATATGTTCTGAATGCCCGAATTGGCAATCTGTGTCAAAACTTTGTTAGGAATTATGTGATCCTTACTAGCTGGAAGTAAGGGAGATGGGGCATGAAGTTATTTCTAGGAGTTGGACACATACCAAGTTTAGCTCAGTTCTGGGCATCTTTGAAATACCTATACAAACTTGTTCCTACATAGTAACTTGCATCTTTGAATGAGAATGTGCTTGCTTACAGCAACGTGCTATAGGTTCTGAATGCCCGAATTGGGAATCTGTGTCAAAACTTTGTTAGGAATTATGTGATCCTTACTAGCTGGAAGTAAGGGAGATGGGGCATGAAGTTATTTCTAGGAGTTGGACACATACCAAGTTTAGCTCAGTTCTGGGCATCTTTGAAATACCTATACAAACTTGTTCCTACATAGTAACTTGCATCTTTGAATGAGAATGTGCTTGCTTGCAGCAACGTGCTATAGGTTCTGAATGCCCGAATTGGGAATCTGTGTCAAAACTTTGTTAGGAATTATGTGATCCTTACTAGCTGGAAGTAAGGGAGATGGGGCATGAAGTTCTTTCTAGGAGTTGGACACATACCAAGTTTAGCTCAGTTCTGGGCATCTTTGAAATACCTATACAAACTTGTACCTACATAGTAACTTGCATCTTTGAATGAGAATGTGCTTGCTTACAGCAACGTGCTATAGGTTCTGAATGCCCGAATTGGGAATCTGTGTCAAAACTTTGTTAGGAATTATGTGATCCTTACTAGCTGGAAGTAAGGGAGATGGGGCATGAAGTTATTTCTAGGAGTTGGACACATACCAAGTTTAGCTCAGTTCTGGGCATCTTTGAAATACCTATACAAACTTGTTCCTACATAGTAATTTGCATCTTTGAATGAGAATGTGCTTGCTTGCAGCAACGTGCTATAGGTTCTGAATGCCCGAATTGGGAATCTGTGTCAAAACTTTGTTAGGAATTATGTGATCCTTACTAGCTGGAAGTAAGGGAGATGGGGCATGAAGTTATTTCTAGGAGTTGGACACATACCAAGTTTAGCTCAGTTCTGGGCATCTTTGAAATACCTATACAAACTTTTTCCTACATAGTAACTTGCATCTTTGAATGAGAATCTGCTTGCTTACAGCAACGTGCTATATGTTCTGAATGCCCGAATTGGGAATCTGTGTCAAAACTTTGTTAGGTATTATGTGATCCTTACTAGCTGGAAGTAAGGGAGATGGGGCATGAAGTTATTTCTAGGAGTTGGACACATACCAAGTTTAGCTCAGTTCTGGGCATCTTTGAAATACCTATACAAACTTGTTCCTACATAGTAACTTGCAACTTTGAATGAGAATGTGCTTGCTTACAGCAACGTGCTATAGGTTCTGAATGCCCGAATTGGGAATCTGTGTCAAAACTTTGTTAGGAATTATGTGATCCTTACTAGCTGGAAGTAAGGGAGATGGGGCATGAGGTTATTTCTAGGAGTTGGACACATACCAAGTTTAGCTCAGTTCTGGGCATCTTTGAAATACCTATACAAACTTGTTCCTACATAGTAACTTGCATCTTTGAATGAGAATGTGCTTGCTTACAGCAACGTGCTATATGTTCTGAATGCCCGAATTGGGAATCTGTGTCAAAACTTTGTTAGGAATTATGTGATCCTTACTAGCTGGAAGTAAGGGAGATGGGGAATGAAGTTATTTCTTGGAGTTGGACACATACCAAGTTTAGCTCAGTTCTGGGCATCTTTGAAATACCTATACAAACTTGTACCTACATAGTAACTTGCATCTTTGAATGAGAATGTGCTTGCTTACAGCAACGTGCTATATGTTCTGAATGCCCGAATTGGGAATCTGTGTCAAAACTTTGTTAGGAATTATGTGATCCTTACTAGCTGGAAGTAAGGGAGATGGGGCAAGAAGTTATTTCTAGGAGTTGGACACATACCAAGTTTAGCTCAGTTCTGGGCATCTTTGAAATACCTATACAAACTTGTTCCTACATAGCAACTTGCAACTTTGAATGAGAATGTGCTTGCTTGCAGCAACGTGCTATATGTTCTGAATGCCCGAATTGGGAATCTGTGTCAAAACTTTGTTAGGAATTATGTGATCCTTACTAGTTGGAAGTAAGGGAGATGGGGCATGAAGTTATTTCTAGGAGTTGGACACATACCAAGTTTAGCTCAGTTCTGGACATCTTTGAAATACCTATACAAACTTGTTCCTACATAGTAATTTGCATCTTTGAATGAGAATGTGCTTGCTTGCAGCAACGTGCTATATGTTCTGAATGCCCGAATTGGCAATCTGTGTCAAAACTTTGTTAGGAATTATGTGATCCTTACTAGCTGGAAGTAAGGGAGATGGGGCATGAAGTTATTTCTAGGAGTTGGACACATACCAAGTTTAGCTCAGTTCTGGGCATCTTTGAAATACCTATACAAACTTGTTCCTACATAGTAACTTGCATCTTTGAATGAGAATGTGCTTGCTTACAGCAACGTGCTATAGGTTCTGAATGCCCGAATTGGGAATCTGTGTCAAAACTTTGTTAGGAATTATGTGATCCTTACTAGCTGGAAGTAAGGGAGATGGGGCATGAAGTTATTTCTAGGAGTTGGACACATACCAAGTTTAGCTCAGTTCTGGGCATCTTTGAAATACCTATACAAACTTGTTCCTACATAGTAACTTGCATCTTTGAATGAGAATGTGCTTGCTTGCAGCAACGTGCTATAGGTTCTGAATGCCCGAATTGGGAATCTGTGTCAAAACTTTGTTAGGAATTATGTGATCCTTACTAGCTGGAAGTAAGGGAGATGGGGCATGAAGTTCTTTCTAGGAGTTGGACACATACCAAGTTTAGCTCAGTTCTGGGCATCTTTGAAATACCTATACAAACTTGTACCTACATAGTAACTTGCATCTTTGAATGAGAATGTGCTTGCTTACAGCAACGTGCTATAGGTTCTGAATGCCCGAATTGGGAATCTGTGTCAAAACTTTGTTAGGAATTATGTGATCCTTACTAGCTGGAAGTAAGGGAGATGGGGCATGAAGTTATTTCTAGGAGTTGGACACATACCAAGTTTAGCTCAGTTCTGGGCATCTTTGAAATACCTATACAAACTTGTTCCTACATAGTAATTTGCATCTTTGAATGAGAATGTGCTTGCTTGCAGCAACGTGCTATAGGTTCTGAATGCCCGAATTGGGAATCTGTGTCAAAACTTTGTTAGGAATTATGTGATCCTTACTAGCTGGAAGTAAGGGAGATGGGGCATGAAGTTATTTCTAGGAGTTGGACACATACCAAGTTTAGCTCAGTTCTGGGCATCTTTGAAATACCTATACAAACTTTTTCCTACATAGTAACTTGCATCTTTGAATGAGAATCTGCTTGCTTACAGCAACGTGCTATATGTTCTGAATGCCCGAATTGGGAATCTGTGTCAAAACTTTGTTAGGTATTATGTGATCCTTACTAGCTGGAAGTAAGGGAGATGGGGCATGAAGTTATTTCTAGGAGTTGGACACATACCAAGTTTAGCTCAGTTCTGGGCATCTTTGAAATACCTATACAAACTTGTTCCTACATAGTAACTTGCAACTTTGAATGAGAATGTGCTTGCTTACAGCAACGTGCTATAGGTTCTGAATGCCCGAATTGGGAATCTGTGTCAAAACTTTGTTAGGAATTATGTGATCCTTACTAGCTGGAAGTAAGGGAGATGGGGCATGAGGTTATTTCTAGGAGTTGGACACATACCAAGTTTAGCTCAGTTCTGGGCATCTTTGAAATACCTATACAAACTTGTTCCTACATAGTAACTTGCATCTTTGAATGAGAATGTGCTTGCTTACAGCAACGTGCTATATGTTCTGAATGCCCGAATTGGGAATCTGTGTCAAAACTTTGTTAGGAATTATGTGATCCTTACTAGCTGGAAGTAAGGGAGATGGGGAATGAAGTTATTTCTTGGAGTTGGACACATACCAAGTTTAGCTCAGTTCTGGGCATCTTTGAAATACCTATACAAACTTGTACCTACATAGTAACTTGCATCTTTGAATGAGAATGTGCTTGCTTACAGCAACGTGCTATAGGTTCTGAATGCCCGAATTGGGAATCTGTGTCAAAACTTTGTTAGGAATTATGTGATCCTTACTAGCTGGAAGTAAGGGAGATGGGGCATGAAGTTATTTCTAGGAGTTGGACACATACCAAGTTTAGCTCAGTTCTGGGCATCTTTGAAATACCTATACAAACTTGTTCCTACATAGTAACTTGCATCTTTGAATGAGAATGTGCTTGCTTGCAGCAACGTGCTATAGGTTCTGAATGCCCCAATTGGGAATCTGTGTCAAAACTTTGTTAGGAATTATGTGATCCTTACTAGCTGGAAGTAAGGGAGATGGGGCATGAAGTTATTTCTAGGAGTTGGACACATACCAAGTTTAGCTCAGTTCTGGGCATCTTTGAAATACCTATACAAACTTGTTCCTACATAGTAACTTGCATCTTTGAATGAGAATGTGCTTGCTTGCAGCAACGTGCTATATGTTCTGAATGCCCGAATTGGCAATCTGTGTCAAAACTTTGTTAGGAATTATGTGATCCTTACTAGCTGGAAGTAAGGGAGATGGGGCATGAAGTTATTTCTAGGAGTTGGACACATACCAAGTTTAGCTCAGTTCTGGGCATCTTTGAAATACCTATACAAACTTGTTCCTACATAGTAACTTGCATCTTTGAATGAGAATGTGCTTGCTTACAGCAACGTGCTATATGTTCTGAATGCCCGAATTGGGAATCTGTGTCAAAACTTTGTTAGGAATTATGTGATCCTTACTAGCTGGAAGTAAGGGAGATGGGGCAGGAAGTTATTTCTAGGAGTTGGACACATACCAAGTTTAGCTCAGTTCTGGGCATCTTTGAAATACCTATACAAACTTGTTCCTACATAGTAACTTGCATCTTTGAATGAGAATGTGCTTGCTTACAGCAACGTGCTATAGGTTCTGAATGCCCGAATTGGCAATCTGTGTCAAAACTTTGTTAGGAATTATGTGATCCTTACTAGCTGGAAGTAAGGGAGATGGGGCATGAAGTTATTTCTAGGAGTTGGACACATACCAAGTTTAGCTCAGTTCTGGGCATCTTTGAAATACCTATACAAACTTGTTCCTACATAGTAACTTGCATCTTTGAATGAGAATGTGCTTGCTTACAGCAACGTGCTATAGGTTCTGAATGCCCGAATTGGGAATCTGTGTCAAAACTTTGTTAGGAATTATGTGATCCTTACTAGCTGGAAGTAAGGGAGATGGGGCATGAAGTTATTTCTAGGAGTTGGACACATACCAAGTTTAGCTCAGTTCTGGGCATCTTTGAAATACCTATACAAACTTGTTCCTACATAGTAACTTGCATCTTTGAACGAGAATGTGCTTGCTTACAGCAACGTGCTATAGGTTCTGAATGCCCGAAGTGGGAATCTGTGTCAAAACTTTGTTAGGAATTATGTGATCCTTACTAGCTGGAAGTAAGGGAGATGGGGCATGAAGTTATTTCTAGGAGTTGGACACATACCAAGTTTAGCTCAGTTCTGGGCATCTTTGAAATACCTATACAAACTTGTTCCTACATAGTAACTTGCATCTTTGAACGAGAATGTGCTTGCTTACAGCAACGTGCTATAGGTTCTGAATGCCCGAAGTGGGAATCTGTGTCAAAACTTTGTTAGGAATTATGTGATCCTTACTAGCTGGAAGTAAGGGAGATGGGGCATGAAGTTATTTCTAGGAGTTGGACACATACCAAGTTTAGCTCAGTTCTGGGCATCTTTGAAATACCTATACAAACTTGTTCCTACATAGTAACTTGCAACTTTGAATGAGAATGTGCTTGCTTACAGCAACGTGCTATAGGTTCTGAATGCCCGAAGTGGGAATCTGTGTCAATACTTTGTTAGGAATTATGTGATCCTTACTAGCTTGAAGTAAGGGAGATGGGGCATGAAGTTATTTCTAGGAGTTGGACACATACCAAGTTTAGCTCAGTTCTGGGCATCTTTGAAATACCTATAAAAACTTGTTCCTACATAGTAACTTGCATCTTTGAATGAGAATGTGCTTGCTTACAGCAACGTGCTATAGGTTCTGAATGCCCGAAGTGGGAATCTGTGTCAAAACTTTGTTAGGAATTATGTGATCCTTACTAGCTGGAAGAAAGGGAGATGGGGCATGAAGTTATTTCTAGGAGTTGGACACATACCAAGTTTAGCTCAGTTCTGGGCATCTTTGAAATACCTATACAAACTTGTTCCTACATAGTAACTTGCATCTTTGAATGAGAATGTGCTTGCTTACAGCAACGTGCTATATGTTCTGAATGCCCGAATTGGGAATCTGTGTCAAAACTTTGTTAGGAATTATGTGATCCTTACTAGCTGGAAGTAAGGGAGATGGGGCATGAAGTTATTTCTAGGAGTTGGACACATACCAAGTTTAGCTCAGTTCTGGGCATCTTTGAAATACCTATACAAACTTGTTCCTACATAGTAATTTGCATCTTTGAATGAGAATGTGCTTGCTTGCAGCAACGTGCTATATGTTCTGAATGCCCGAATTGGGAATCTGTGTCAAAACTTTGTTAGGAATTATGTGATCCTTACTAGCTGGAAGTAAGGGAGATGGGGCATGAAGTTCTTTCTAGGAGTTGGACACATACCAAGTTTAGCTCAGTTCTGGGCATCTTTGAAATACCTATACAAACTTGTTCCTACATAGTAACTTGCATCTTTGAATGAGAATGTGCTTGCTTACAGCAACGTGCTATATGTTCTGAATGCCCGAATTGGGAATCTGTGTCAAAACTTTGTTAGGAATTATGTGATCCTTACTAGCTGGAAGTAAGGGAGATGGGGCATGAAGTTATTTCTAGGAGTTGGACACATACCAAGTTTAGCTCAGTTCTGGGCATCTTTGAAATACCTATACAAACTTGTTCCTACATAGTAACTTGCAACTTTGAATGAGAATGTGCTTGCTTACAGCAACGTGCTATAGGTTCTGAATGCCCGAATTGGGAATCTGTGTCAAAACTTTGTTAGGAATTATGTGATCCTTACTAGCTGGAAGTAAGGGAGATGGGGCATGAAGTTATTTCTAGGAGTTGGACACATACCAAGTTTAGCTCAGTTCTGGGCATCTTTGAAATACCTATACAAACTTGTTGCTACATAGTAACTTACAACTTTGAATGAGAATGTGCTTGCTTACAGCAACGTGCTATATGTTCTGAATGCCCGAATTGGGAATCTGTGTCAAAACTTTGTTAGGAATTATGTGATCCTTACTAGCTGGAAGTAAGGGAGATGGGGCATGAAGTTATTTCTAGGAGTTGGACACATACCAAGTTTAGCTCAGTTCTGGGCATCTTTGAAATACCTATACAAACTTGTTCCTACATAGTAACTTGCATCTTTGAATGAGAATGTGCTTGCTTACAGCAACGTGCTATAGGTTCTGAATGCCCGAATTGGGAATCTGTGTCAAAACTTTGTTAGGAATTATGTGATCCTTACTAGCTGGAAGTAAGGGAGATGGGGCATGAAGTTATTTCTAGGAGTTGGACACATACCAAGTTTAGCTCAGTTCTGGGCATCTTTGAAATACCTATACAAACTTGTTCCTACATAGTAACTTGCAACTTTGAATGAGAATCTGCTTGCTTGCAGCAACGTGCTATATGTTCTGAATGCCCGAATTGGGAATCTGTGTCAAAACTTTGTTAGGAATTATGTGATCCTTACTAGTTGGAAGTAAGGGAGATGGGGCATGAAGTTATTTCTAGGAGTTGGACACATACCAAGTTTAGCTCCGTTCTGGACATCTTTGAAATACCTATACAAACTTGTTCCTACATAGTAATTTGCATCTTTGAATGAGAATGTGCTTGCTTGCAGCAACGTGCTATATGTTCTGAATGCCCGAATTGGCAATCTGTGTCAAAACTTTGTTAGGAATTATGTGATCCTTACTAGCTGGAAGTAAGGGAGATGGGGCATGAAGTTATTTCTAGGAGTTGGACACATACCAAGTTTAGCTCAGTTCTGGGCATCTTTGAAATACCTATACAAACTTGTTCCTACATAGTAACTTGCATCTTTGAATGAGAATGTGCTTGCTTACAGCAACGTGCTATAGGTTCTGAATGCCCGAATTGGGAATCTGTGTCAAAACTTTGTTAGGAATTATGTGATCCTTACTAGCTGGAAGTAAGGGAGATGGGGCATGAAGTTATTTCTAGGAGTTGGACACATACCAAGTTTAGCTCAGTTCTGGGCATCTTTGAAATACCTATACAAACTTGTTCCTACATAGTAACTTGCATCTTTGAATGAGAATGTGCTTGCTTGCAGCAACGTGCTATAGGTTCTGAATGCCCGAATTGGGAATCTGTGTCAAAACTTTGTTAGGAATTATGTGATCCTTACTAGCTGGAAGTAAGGGAGATGGGGCATGAAGTTCTTTCTAGGAGTTGGACACATACCAAGTTTAGCTCAGTTCTGGGCATCTTTGAAATACCTATACAAACTTGTACCTACATAGTAACTTGCATCTTTGAATGAGAATGTGCTTGCTTACAGCAACGTGCTATAGGTTCTGAATGCCCGAATTGGGAATCTGTGTCAAAACTTTGTTAGGAATTATGTGATCCTAACTAGCTGGAAGTAAGGGAGATGGGGCATGAAGTTCTTTCTAGGAGTTGGACACATACCAAGTTTAGCTCAGTTCTGGGCATCTTTGAAATACCTATACAAACTTGTTCCTACATAGTAATTTGCATCTTTGAATGAGAATGTGCTTGCTTGCAGCAACGTGCTATATGTTCTGAATGCCCGAATTGGGAATCTGTGTCAAAACTTTGTTAGGAATTATGTGATCCTTACTAGCTGGAAGTAAGGGAGATGGGGCATGAAGTTATTTCTAGGAGTTGGACACATACCAAGTTTAGCTCAGTTCTGGGCATCTTTGAAATACCTATACAAACTTTTTCCTACATAGTAACTTGCATCTTTGAATGAGAATCTGCTTGCTTACAGCAACGTGCTATATGTTCTGAATGCCCGAATTGGGAATCTGTGTCAAAACTTTGTTAGGAATTATGTGATCCTTACTAGCTGGAACTAAGGGAGATGGGGCATGAAGTTATTTCTAGGAGTTGGACACATACCAAGTTTAGCTCAGTTCTGGGCATCTTTGAAATACCTATACAAACTTGTTCCTACATAGTAACTTGCAACTTTGAATGAGAATGTGCTTGCTTACAGCAACGTGCTATAGGTTCTGAATGCCCGAATTGGGAATCTGTGTCAAAACTTTGTTAGGAATTATGTGATCCTTACTAGCTGGAAGTAAGGGAGATGGGGCATGAGGTTATTTCTAGGAGTTGGACACATACCAAGTTTAGCTCAGTTCTGGGCATCTTTGAAATACCTATACAAACTTGTTCCTACATAGTAACTTGCATCTTTGAATGAGAATGTGCTTGCTTACAGCAACGTGCTATATGTTCTGAATGCCCGAATTGGGAATCTGTGTCAAAACTTTGTTAGGAATTATGTGATCCTTACTAGCTGGAAGTAAGGGAGATGGGGAATGAAGTTATTTCTTGGAGTTGGACACATACCAAGTTTAGCTCAGTTCTGGGCATCTTTGAAATACCTATACAAACTTGTACCTACATAGTAACTTGCATCTTTGAATGAGAATGTGCTTGCTTACAGCAACGTGCTATAGGTTCTGAATGCCCGAATTGGGAATCTGTGTCAAAACTTTGTTAGGAATTATGTGATCCTTACTAGCTGGAAGTAAGGGAGATGGGGCATGAAGTTATTTCTAGGAGTTGGACACATACCAAGTTTAGCTCAGTTCTGGGCATCTTTGAAATACCTATACAAACTTGTTCCTACATAGTAACTTGCATCTTTGAATGAGAATGTGCTTGCTTGCAGCAACGTGCTATAGGTTCTGAATGCCCCAATTGGGAATCTGTGTCAAAACTTTGTTAGGAATTATGTGATCCTTACTAGCTGGAAGTAAGGGAGATGGGGCATGAAGTTATTTCTAGGAGTTGGACACATACCAAGTTTAGCTCAGTTCTGGGCATCTTTGAAATACCTATACAAACTTGTTCCTACATAGTAACTTGCATCTTTGAATGAGAATGTGCTTGCTTGCAGCAACGTGCTATATGTTCTGAATGCCCGAATTGGCAATCTGTGTCAAAACTTTGTTAGGAATTATGTGATCCTTACTAGCTGGAAGTAAGGGAGATGGGGCATGAAGTTATTTCTAGGAGTTGGACACATACCAAGTTTAGCTCAGTTCTGGGCATCTTTGAAATACCTATACAAACTTGTTCCTACATAGTAACTTGCATCTTTGAATGAGAATGTGCTTGCTTACAGCAACGTGCTATATGTTCTGAATGCCCGAATTGGGAATCTGTGTCAAAACTTTGTTAGGAATTATGTGATCCTTACTAGCTGGAAGTAAGGGAGATGGGGCATGAAGTTATTTCTAGGAGTTGGACACATACCAAGTTTAGCTCAGTTCTGGGCATCTTTGAAATACCTATACAAACTTGTTCCTACATAGTAACTTGCATCTTTGAATGAGAATGTGCTTGCTTACAGCAACGTGCTATAGGTTCTGAATGCCCGAATTGGCAATCTGTGTCAAAACTTTGTTAGGAATTATGTGATCCTTACTAGCTGGAAGTAAGGGAGATGTGGCATGAAGTTATTTCTAGGAGTTGGACACATACCAAGTTTAGCTCAGTTCTGGGCATCTTTGAAATACCTATACAAACTTGTTCCTACATAGTAACTTGCATCTTTGAATGAGAATGTGCTTGCTTACAGCAACGTGCTATAGGTTCTGAATGCCCGAATTGGGAATCTGTGTCAAAACTTTGTTAGGAATTATGTGATCCTTACTAGCTGGAAGTAAGGGAGATGGGGCATGAAGTTATTTCTAGGAGTTGGACACATACCAAGTTTAGCTCAGTTCTGGGCATCTTTGAAATACCTATACAAACTTGTTCCTACATAGTAACTTGCATCTTTGAACGAGAATGTGCTTGCTTACAGCAACGTGCTATAGGTTCTGAATGCCCGAATTGGGAATCTGTGTCAAAACTTTGTTAGGAATTATGTGATCCTTACTAGCTGGAAGTAAGGGAGATGGGGCATGAAGTTATTTCTAGGAGTTGGACACATACCAAGTTTAGCTCAGTTCTGGGCATCTTTGAAATACCTATACAAACTTGTTCCTACATAGTAACTTGCAACTTTGAATGAGAATGTGCTTGCTTACAGCAACGTGCTATATGTTCTGAATGCCCGAATTGGGAATCTGTGTCAAAACTTTTTTAGGAATTATGTGATCCTTACTAGCTGGAAGTAAGGGAGATGGGGCATGAAGTTATTTCTAGGAGTTGGACACATACCAAGTTTAGCTCAGTTCTGGGCATCTTTGAAATACCTATACAAACTTGTTCCTACATAGTAACTTGCATCTTTGAATGAGAATGTGCTTGCTTGCAGCAACGTGCTATATGTTCTGAATGCCCGATTTGGGAATCTGTGTCAAAACTTTGTTAGGAAATATGTGATCCTTACTAGCTGGAAGTAAGGGAGATGGAGCATGAAGTTATTTCTAGGAGTTCGACACATACCAAGTTTAGCTCAGTTCTGGGCATCTTTGAAATACCTATACAAACTTGTTCCTACATAGTAACTTGCATCATTGAATGAGAATGTGCTTGCTTACAGCAACGTGCTATATGTTCTGAATGCCCGAATTGGCAATCTGTGTCAAAACTTTGTTAGGAATTATGTGATCCTTACTAGCTGGAAGTAAGGGAGATGGGGCATGAAGTTATTTCTAGGAGTTGGACACATACCAAGTTTAGCTCAGTTCTGGGCATCATTGAAATACCTATACAAACTTGTTCCTACATAGTAACTTGCATCTTTGAATGAGAATGTGCTTGCTTACAGCAACGTGCTATATGTTCTGAATGCCCGAATTGGCAATCTGTGTCAAAACTTTGTTAGGAATTATGTGATCCTTACTAGCTGGAAGTAAGGTAGATGGGGCATGAAGTTATTTCTAGGAGTTGGACACATACCAAGTTTAGCTCAGTTCTGGGCATCTTTGAAATACCTATACAAACTTGTTCCTACATAGTAACTTGCAACTTTGAATGAGAATGTGCTTGCTTACAGCAACGTGCTATATGTTCTGAATGCCCGAATTGGGAATCTGTGTCAAAACTTTGTTAGGAATTATGTGATCCTTACTAGCTGGAAGTAAGGGAGATGGGGCATGAAGTTATTTCTTGGAGTTGGACGCATACCAAGTTTAGCTCAGTTCTGGGCATCTTTGAAATACCTATACAAACTTGTTCCTACATAGTAACTTGCATCTTTGAATGAGAATGTGCTTGCTTACAGCAACGTGCTATATGTTCTGAATGCCCGAATTGGCAATCTGTGTCAAAACTTTGTTAGGAATTATGTGATCCTTACTAGCTGGAAGTAAGGGAGATGGGGCATGAAGTTATTTCTAGGAGTTGGACACATACCAAGTTTAGCTCAGTTCTGGGCATCTTTGAAATACCTATACAAACTTGTTCCTACATAGTAACTTGCAACTTTGAATGAGAATGTGCTTGCTTACAGCAACGTGCTATATGTTCTGAATGCCCGAATTGGGAATCTGTGTCAAAACTGTTAGGAATTATGTGATCCTTACTAGCTGGAAGTAAGGGAGATGGGGCATCAAGTTATTTCTTGGAGTTGGACACATACCAAGTTTAGCTCAGTTCTGGGCATCTTTGAAATACCTATACAAACTTGTTCCTACATAGTAACTTGCAACTTTGAATGAGAATGTGCTTGCTTACAGCAACGTGCTATATGTTCTGAATGCCCGAATTGAGAATCTGTGTCAAAACTTTGTTAGGAATTATGTGATCCTTACTAGCTGGAAGTAAGGGAGATGGGGCATGAAGTTATTTCTTGGAGTTGGACACAGACCAAGTTTAGCTCAGTTCTGGGCATCTTTGAAATACCTATACAAACTTGTTCCTACATAGTAACTTGCAACTTTGAATGAGAATGTGCTTGCTTACAGCAACGTGCTATATGTTCTGAATGCCCGAATTGGGAATCTGTGTCAAAACTTTGTTAGGAATTATGTGATCCTTACTAGCTGGAAGTAAGGGACATGGGGCATGAAGTTATTTCTTGGAGTTGGAGACATACCAAGTTTGGCTCCGTTCTGGGCATCTTTGAAATACCTATACAAACTTGTTCCTACATAGTAACTTGCAACTTTGAATGACAATGTGCTTGCTTGCAGCAACGTGCTATATGTTCTGAATGCCCTATTTGGGAATCTGTGTCAAAACTTTGTTAGGAATTATTTGATCCTTACAACCTGGAAGTAAGGGAGATGGAGCATGAAGTTATTTCTAGGAGTTGGACACATACCAAGTTTAGCTCAGTTCTGGGCATCTTTGAAATACCTATACAAACTTGTTCCTACATAGTAACTTGCATCTTTGAATGAGAATGTGCTTGCTTACTGCAACGTGCTATATGTTCTGAATGCCCGTATTGGGAATCTGTGTCAAAACTTTGTTAGGAATTATGTGATCCTTACTAGCTGGAAGTAAGGGAGATGGGGCATGAAGTTATTTCTAGGAGTTGGACACATACCAAGTTTAGCTCAGTTCTGGGCATCTTTGAAATACCTATACAAACTTGTTCCTACATAGTAACTTGCAACTTTGAATGAGAATGTGCTTGCTTACAGCAACGTGCTATATGTTCTGAATGCCCGAATTGGGAATCTGTGTCAAAACTTTGTTAGGAATTATGTGATCCTTACTAGCTGGAAGTAAGGGAGATGGGGCATGAAGTTATTTCTAGGAGTTGGACACATACCAAGTTTAGCTCAGTTCTGGGCATCTTTGAAATACCTATACAAACTTGTTCCTACATAGTAACTTGCATCTTTGAATGAGAATGTGCTTGCTTGCAGCAACGTGCTATATGTTCTGAATGCCCGATTTGGGAATCTGTGTCAAAACTTTGTTAGGAAATATGTGATCCTTACTAGCTGGAAGTAAGGGAGATGGAGCATGAAGTTATTTCTAGGAGTTCGACACATACCAAGTTTAGCTCAGTTCTGGGCATCTTTGAAATACCTATACAAACTTGTTCCTACATAGTAACTTGCATCATTGAATGAGAATGTGCTTGCTTACAGCAACGTGCTATATGTTCTGAATGCCCGAATTGGGAATCTGTGTCAAAACTTTGTTAGGAATTATGTGATCCTTACTAGCTGGAAGTAAGGGAGATGGGGCATGAAGTTATTTCTAGGAGTTGGACACATACCAAGTTTAGCTCAGTTCTGGGCATCATTGAAATACCTATACAAACTTGTTCCTACATAGTAACTTGCATCTTTGAATGAGAATGTGCTTGCTTACAGCAACGTGCTATATGTTCTGAATGCCCGAATTGGCAATCTGTGTCAAAACTTTTTTAGGAATTATGTGATCCTTACTAGCTGGAAGTAAGGGAGATGGGGCATGAAGTTATTTCTAGGAGTTGGACACATACCAAGTTTAGCTCAGTTCTGGGCATCTTTGAAATACCTATACAAACTTGTTCCTACATAGTAACTTGCAACTTTGAATGAGAATGTGCTTGCTTACAGCAACGTGCTATATGTTCTGAATGCCCGAATTGGGAATCTGTGTCAAAACTTTGTTAGGAATTATGTGATCCTTACTAGCTGGAAGTAAGGGAGATGGGGCATGAAGTTATTTCTTGGAGTTGGACGCATACCAAGTTTAGCTCAGTTCTGGGCATCTTTGAAATACCTATACAAACTTGTTCCTACATAGTAACTTGCATCTTTGAATGAGAATGTGCTTGCTTACAGCAACGTGCTATATGTTCTGAATGCCCGAATTGGCAATCTGTGTCAAAACTTTGTTAGGAATTATGTGATCCTTACTAGCTGGAAGTAAGGGAGATGGGGCATGAAGTTATTTCTAGGAGTTGGACACATACCAAGTTTAGCTCAGTTCTGGGCATCTTTGAAATACCTATACAAACTTGTTCCTACATAGTAACTTGCATCTTTGAATGAGAATGTGCTTGCTTACAGCAACGTGCTATATGTTCTGAATGCCCGAATTGGGAATCTGTGTCAAAACTTTGTTAGGAATTATGTGATCCTTACTAGCTGGAAGTAAGGGAGATGGGGCATGAAGTTATTTCTAGGAGTTGGACACATACCAAGTTTAGCTCAGTTCTGGGCATCTTTGAAATACCTATACAAACTTGGTCCTACATAGTAACTTGCAACTTTGAATGAGAATGTGCTTGCTTACAGCAACGTGCTATATGTTCTGAATGCCCGAATTGGGAATCTGTGTCAAAACTTTGTTAGGAATTATGTGATCCTTACTAGCTGGAAGTAAGGGAGATGGGGCATGAAGTTATTTCTAGGAGTTGGACACATACCAAGTTTAGCTCAGTTCTGGGCATCTTTGAAATACCTATACAAACTTGTTCCTACATAGTAACTTGCAACTTTGAATGAGAATGTGCTTGCTTGCAGCAACGTGCTATATGTTCTGAATGCCCGATTCCGGAATCTGTGTCAAAACTTTGTTAGGAATTATGTGATCCTTACTAGCTGGAAGTAAGAGAGATGGAGCATGAAGTTATTTCTAGGAGTTCGACATATACCAAGTTTAGCTCAGTTCTGGGCATCTTTGAAATACCTATACAAACTTGTTCCTACCTAGTAACTTGCATCTTTGAATGAGAATGTGCTTGCTTACAGCAACGTGCTATATGTTCTGAATGCCCGAATTGGCAATCTGTGTCAAAACTTTGTTAGGAATTATGTGATCCTTACTAGCTGGAAGTAAGGGAGATGGGGCATGAAGTTATTTCTAGGAGTTGGACACATACCAAGTTTAGCTCACTTCTGGGCATCTTTGAAATACCTATACAAACTTGTTCCTACATAGTAACTTGCATCTTTGAATGAGAATGTGCTTGCTTACAGCAACGTGCTATATGTTCTGAATGCCCGAATTGGGAATCTGTGTCAAAACTTTGTTAGGAATTATGTGATCCTTACTAGCTGGAAGTAAGGGAGATGGGGCATGAAGTTATTTCTAGGAGTTGGACACATACCAAGTTTAGCTCAGTTCTGGGCATCTTTGAAATACCTATACAAACTTGTTCCTACATAGTAACTTGCATCTTTGAATGAGAATGTGCTTGCTTACAGCAACGTGCTATAGGTTCTGAATGCCCGAAGTGGGAATCTGTGTCAAAACTTTGTTAGGAATTATGTGATCCTTACTAGCTGGAAGTAAGGGAGATGGGGCATGAAGTTATTTCTAGGAGTTGGACACATACCAAGTTTAGCTCAGTTCTGGGCATCTTTGAAATACCTATACAAACTTGTTCCTACATAGTAACTTGCATCTTTGAATGAGAATGTGCTTGCTTACAGCAACGTGCTATAGGTTCTGAATGCCCGAAGTGGGAATCTGTGTCAATACTTTGTTAGGAATTATGTGATCCTTACTAGCTGGAAGTAAGGGAGATGGGGCATGAAGTTATTTCTAGGAGTTGGACACATACCAAGTTTAGCTCAGTTCTGGGCATCTTTGAAATACCTATACAAACTTGTTCCTACATAGTAACTTGCATCTTTGAATGAGAATGTGCTTGCTTACAGCAACGTGCTATAGGTTCTGAATGCCCGAAGTTGGAATCTGTGTCAAAACTTTGTTAGGAATTATGTGATCCTTACTAGCTGGAAGAAAGGGAGATGGGGCATGAAGTTATTTCTAGGAGTTGGACACATACCAAGTTTAGCTCAGTTCTGGGCATCTTTGAAATACCTATACAAACTTGTTCCTACATAGTAACTTGCATCTTTGAATGAGAATGTGCTTGCTTACAGCAACGTGCTATATGTTCTGAATGCCCGAATTGGGAATCTGTGTCAAAACTTTGTTAGGAATTATGTGATCCTTACTAGCTGGAAGTAAGGGAGATGGGGCATGAAGTTATTTCTAGGAGTTGGACACATACCAAGTTTAGCTCAGTTCTGGGCATCTTTGAAATACCTATACAAACTTGTTCCTACATAGTAATTTGCATCTTTGAATGAGAATGTGCTTGCTTGCAGCAACGTGCTATATGTTCTGAATGCCCGAATTGGGAATCTGTGTCAAAACTTTGTTAGGAATTATGTGATCCTTACTAGCTGGAAGTAAGGGAGATGGGGCATGAAGTTCTTTCTAGGAGTTGGACACATACCAAGTTTAGCTCAGTTCTGGGCATCTTTGAAATACCTATACAAACTTGTTCCTACATAGTAACTTGCATCTTTGAATGAGAATGTGCTTGCTTACAGCAACGTGCTATAGGTTCTGAATGCCCGAATTGGGAATCTGTGTCAAAACTTTGTTAGGAATTATGTGATCCTTACTAGCTGGAAGTAAGGGAGATGGGGCATGAAGTTATTTCTAGGAGTTGGACACATACCAAGTTTAGCTCAGTTCTGGGCATCTTTGAAATACCTATACAAACTTTTTCCTACATAGTAACTTGCAACTTTGAATGAGAATGTGCTTGCTTACAGCAACGTGCTATAGGTTCTGAATGCCCGAATTGGGAATCTGTGTCAAAACTTTGTTAGGAATTATGTGATCCTTACTAGCTGGAAGTAAGGGAGATGGGGCATGAAGTTATTTCTAGGAGTTGGACACATACCAAGTTTAGCTCAGTTCTGGGCATCTTTGAAATACCTATACAAACTTGTTGCTACATAGTAACTTGCAACTTTGAATGAGAATGTGCTTGCTTACAGCAACGTGCTATATGTTCTGAATGCCCGAATTGGGAATCTGTGTCAAAACTTTGTTAGGAATTATGTGATCCTTACTAGCTGGAAGTAAGGGAGATGGGGCATGAAGTTATTTCTAGGAGTTGGACACATACCAAGTTTAGCTCAGTTCTGGGCATCTTTGAAATACCTATACAAACTTGTTCCTACATAGTAACTTGCATCTTTGAATGAGAATGTGCTTGCTTACAGCAACGTGCTATAGGTTCTGAATGCCCGAATTGGGAATCTGTGTCAAAACTTTGTTAGGAATTATGTGATCCTTACTAGCTGGAAGTAAGGGACATGGGGCATGAAGTTATTTCTTGGAGTTGGAGACATACCAAGTTTGGCTCCGTTCTGGGCATCTTTGAAATACCTATACAAACTTGTTCCTACATAGTAACTTGCAACTTTGAATGACAATGTGCTTGCTTGCAGCAACGTGCTATATGTTCTGAATGCCCTATTTGGGAATCTGTGTCAAAACTTTGTTAGGAATTATGTGATCCTTACAACCTGGAAGTAAGGGAGATGGAGCATGAAGTTATTTCTAGGAGTTGGACACATACCAAGTTTAGCTCAGTTCTGGGCATCTTTGAAATACCTATACAAACTTGTTCCTACATAGTAACTTGCATCTTTGAATGAGAATGTGCTTGCTTACAGCAACGTGCTATATGTTCTGAATGCCCGAATTGGGAATCTGTGTCAAAACTTTGTTAGGAATTATGTGATCCTTACTAGCTGGAAGTAAGGGAGATGGGGCATGAAGTTATTTCTAGGAGTTGGACACATACCAAGTTTAGCTCAGTTCTGGGCATCTTTGAAATACCTATACAAACTTGTTCCTACATAGTAACTTGCAACTTTGAATGAGAATGTGCTTGCTTACAGCAACGTGCTATATGTTCTGAATGCCCGAATTGGGAATCTGTGTCAAAACTTTTTTAGGAATTATGTGATCCTTACTAGCTGGAAGTAAGGGAGATGGGGCATGAAGTTATTTCTAGGAGTTGGACACATACCAAGTTTAGCTCAGTTCTGGGCATCTTTGAAATACCTATACAAACTTGTTCCTACATAGTAACTTGCATCTTTGAATGAGAATGTGCTTGCTTGCAGCAACGTGCTATATGTTCTGAATGCCCGATTTGGGAATCTGTGTCAAAACTTTGTTAGGAAATATGTGATCCTTACTAGCTGGAAGTAAGGGAGATGGAGCATGAAGTTATTTCTAGGAGTTCGACACATACCAAGTTTAGCTCAGTTCTGGGCATCTTTGAAATACCTATACAAACTTGTTCCTACATAGTAACTTGCATCATTGAATGAGAATGTGCTTGCTTACAGCAACGTGCTATATGTTCTGAATGCCCGAATTGGCAATCTGTGTCAAAACTTTGTTAGGAATTATGTGATCCTTACTAGCTGGAAGTAAGGGAGATGGGGCATGAAGTTATTTCTAGGAGTTGGACACATACCAAGTTTAGCTCAGTTCTGGGCATCATTGAAATACCTATACAAACTTGTTCCTACATAGTAACTTGCATCTTTGAATGAGAATGTGCTTGCTTACAGCAACGTGCTATATGTTCTGAATGCCCGAATTGGCAATCTGTGTCAAAACTTTGTTAGGAATTATGTGATCCTTACTAGCTGGAAGTAAGGTAGATGGGGCATGAAGTTATTTCTAGGAGTTGGACACATACCAAGTTTAGCTCAGTTCTGGGCATCTTTGAAATACCTATACAAACTTGTTCCTACATAGTAACTTGCAACTTTGAATGAGAATGTGCTTGCTTACAGCAACGTGCTATATGTTCTGAATGCCCGAATTGGGAATCTGTGTCAAAACTTTGTTAGGAATTATGTGATCCTTACTAGCTGGAAGTAAGGGAGATGGGGCATGAAGTTATTTCTTGGAGTTGGACGCATACCAAGTTTAGCTCAGTTCTGGGCATCTTTGAAATACCTATACAAACTTGTTCCTACATAGTAACTTGCATCTTTGAATGAGAATGTGCTTGCTTACAGCAACGTGCTATATGTTCTGAATGCCCGAATTGGCAATCTGTGTCAAAACTTTGTTAGGAATTATGTGATCCTTACTAGCTGGAAGTAAGGGAGATGGGGCATGAAGTTATTTCTAGGAGTTGGACACATACCAAGTTTAGCTCAGTTCTGGGCATCTTTGAAATACCTATACAAACTTGTTCCTACATAGTAACTTGCAACTTTGAATGAGAATGTGCTTGCTTACAGCAACGTGCTATATGTTCTGAATGCCCGAATTGGGAATCTGTGTCAAAACTGTTAGGAATTATGTGATCCTTACTAGCTGGAAGTAAGGGAGATGGGGCATCAAGTTATTTCTTGGAGTTGAACACATACCAAGTTTAGCTCAGTTCTGGGCATCTTTGAAATACCTATACAAACTTGTTCCTACATAGTAACTTGCAACTTTGAATGAGAATGTGCTTGCTTACAGCAACGTGCTATATGTTCTGAATGCCCGAATTGAGAATCTGTGTCAAAACTTTGTTAGGAATTATGTGATCCTTACTAGCTGGAAGTAAGGGAGATGGGGCATGAAGTTATTTCTTGGAGTTGGACACATACCAAGTTTAGCTCAGTTCTGGGCATCTTTGAAATACCTATACAAACTTGTTCCTACATAGTAACTTGCAACTTTTAATGAGAATGTGCTTGCTTACAGCAACGTGCTATATGTTCTGAATGCCCGAATTGGGAATCTGTGTCAAAACTTTGTTAGGAATTATGTGATCCTTACTAGCTGGAAGTAAGGGACATGGGGCATGAAGTTATTTCTTGGAGTTGGAGACATACCAAGTTTGGCTCCGTTCTGGGCATCTTTGAAATACCTATACAAACTTGTTCCTACATAGTAACTTGCAACTTTGAATGACAATGTGCTTGCTTGCAGCAACGTGCTATATGTTCTGAATGCCCTATTTGGGAATCTGTGTCAAAACTTTGTTAGGAATTATTTGATCCTTACAACCTGGAAGTAAGGGAGATGGAGCATGAAGTTATTTCTAGGAGTTGGACACATACCAAGTTTAGCTCAGTTCTGGGCATCTTTGAAATACCTATACAAACTTGTTCCTACATAGTAACTTGCATCTTTGAATGAGAATGTGCTTGCTTACAGCAACGTGCTATATGTTCTGAATGCCCGAATTGGGAATCTGTGTCAAAACATTGTTAGGAATTATGTGATCCTTACTAGCTGGAAGTAAGGGAGATGGGGCATGAAGTTATTTCTAGGAGTTGGACACATACCAAGTTTAGCTCAGTTCTGGGCATCTTTGAAATACCTATACAAACTTGTTCCTACATAGTAACTTGCAACTTTGAATGAGAATGTGCTTGCTTACAGCAACGTGCTATATGTTCTGAATGCCCGAATTGGGAATCTGTGTCAAAACTTTGTTAGGAATTATGTGATCCTTACTAGCTGGAAGTAAGGGAGATGGGGCATGAAGTTATTTCTAGGAGTTGGACACATACCAAGTTTAGCTCAGTTCTGGGCATCTTTGAAATACCTATACAAACTTGTTCCTACATAGTAACTTGCATCTTTGAATGAGAATGTGCTTGCTTGCAGCAACGTGCTATATGTTCTGAATGCCCGATTTGGGAATCTGTGTCAAAACTTTGTTAGGAAATATGTGATCCTTACTAGCTGGAAGTAAGGGAGATGGAGCATGAAGTTATTTCTAGGAGTTCGACACATACCAAGTTTAGCTCAGTTCTGGGCATCTTTGAAATACCTATACAAACTTGTTCCTACATAGTAACTTGCATCATTGAATGAGAATGTGCTTGCTTACAGCAACGTGCTATATGTTCTGAATGCCCGAATTGGGAATCTGTGTCAAAACTTTGTTAGGAATTATGTGATCCTTACTAGCTGGAAGTAAGGGAGATGGGGCATGAAGTTATTTCTAGGAGTTGGACACATACCAAGTTTAGCTCAGTTCTGGGCATCATTGAAATACCTATACAAACTTGTTCCTACATAGTAACTTGCATCTTTGAATGAGAATGTGCTTGCTTACAGCAACGTGCTATATGTTCTGAATGCCCGAATTGGCAATCTGTGTCAAAACTTTGTTAGGAATTATGTGATCCTTACTAGCTGGAAGTAAGGTAGATGGGGCATGAAGTTATTTCTAGGAGTTGGACACATACCAAGTTTAGCTCAGTTCTGGGCATCTTTGAAATACCTATACAAACTTGTTCCTACATAGTAACTTGCAACTTTGAATGAGAATGTGCTTGCTTACAGCAACGTGCTATATGTTCTGAATGCCCGAATTGGGAATCTGTGTCAAAACTTTGTTAGGAATTATGTGATCCTTACTAGCTGGAAGTAAGGGAGATGGGGCATGAAGTTATTTCTTGGAGTTGGACGCATACCAAGTTTAGCTCAGTTCTGGGCATCTTTGAAATACCTATACAAACTTGTTCCTACATAGTAACTTGCATCTTTGAATGAGAATGTGCTTGCTTACAGCAACGTGCTATATGTTCTGAATGCCCGAATTGGCAATCTGTGTCAAAACTTTGTTAGGAATTATGTGATCCTTACTAGCTGGAAGTAAGGGAGATGGGGCATGAAGTTATTTCTAGGAGTTGGACACATACCAAGTTTAGCTCAGTTCTGGGCATCTTTGAAATACCTATACAAACTTGTTCCTACATAGTAACTTGCATCTTTGAATGAGAATGTGCTTGCTTACAGCAACGTGCTATATGTTCTGAATGCCCGAATTGGGAATCTGTGTCAAAACTTTGTTAGGAATTATGTGATCCTTACTAGCTGGAAGTAAGGGAGATGGGGCATGAAGTTATTTCTAGGAGTTGGACACATACCAAGTTTAGCTCAGTTCTGGGCATCTTTGAAATACCTATACAAACTTGGTCCTACATAGTAACTTGCAACTTTGAATGAGAATGTGCTTGCTTACAGCAACGTGCTATATGTTCTGAATGCCCGAATTGGGAATCTGTGTCAAAACTTTGTTAGGAATTATGTGATCCTTACTAGCTGGAAGTAAGGGAGATGGGGCATGAAGTTATTTCTAGGAGTTGGACACATACCAAGTTTAGCTCAGTTCTGGGCATCTTTGAAATACCTATACAAACTTGTTCCTACATAGTAACTTGCAACTTTGAATGAGAATGTGCTTGCTTGCAGCAACGTGCTATATGTTCTGAATGCCCGATTCCGGAATCTGTGTCAAAACTTTGTTAGGAATTATGTGATCCTTACTAGCTGGAAGTAAGAGAGATGGAGCATGAAGTTATTTCTAGGAGTTCGACACATACCAAGTTTAGCTCAGTTCTGGGCATCTTTGAAATACCTATACAAACTTGTTCCTACCTAGTAACTTGCATCTTTGAATGAGAATGTGCTTGCTTACAGCAACGTGCTATATGTTCTGAATGCCCGAATTGGCAATCTGTGTCAAAACTTTGTTAGGAATTATGTGATCCTTACTAGCTGGAAGTAAGGGAGATGGGGCATGAAGTTATTTCTAGGAGTTGGACACATACCAAGTTTAGCTCACTTCTGGGCATCTTTGAAATACCTATACAAACTTGTTCCTACATAGTAACTTGCATCTTTGAATGAGAATGTGCTTGCTTACAGCAACGTGCTATATGTTCTGAATGCCCGAATTGGGAATCTGTGTCAAAACTTTGTTAGGAATTATGTGATCCTTACTAGCTGGAAGTAAGGGAGATGGGGCATGAAGTTATTTCTAGGAGTTGGACACATACCAAGTTTAGCTCAGTTCTGGGCATCTTTGAAATACCTATACAAACTTGTTCCTACATAGTAACTTGCATCTTTGAATGAGAATGTGCTTGCTTACAGCAACGTGCTATAGGTTCTGAATGCCCGAAGTGGGAATCTGTGTCAAAACTTTGTTAGGAATTATGTGATCCTTACTAGCTGGAAGTAAGGGAGATGGGGCATGAAGTTATTTCTAGGAGTTGGACACATACCAAGTTTAGCTCAGTTCTGGGCATCTTTGAAATACCTATACAAACTTGTTCCTACATAGTAACTTGCATCTTTGAATGAGAATGTGCTTGCTTACAGCAACGTGCTATAGGTTCTGAATGCCCGAAGTGGGAATCTGTGTCAATACTTTGTTAGGAATTATGTGATCCTTACTAGCTGGAAGTAAGGGAGATGGGGCATGAAGTTATTTCTAGGAGTTGGACACATACCAAGTTTAGCTCAGTTCTGGGCATCTTTGAAATACCTATACAAACTTGTTCCTACATAGTAACTTGCATCTTTGAATGAGAATGTGCTTGCTTACAGCAACGTGCTATAGGTTCTGAATGCCCGAAGTTGGAATCTGTGTCAAAACTTTGTTAGGAATTATGTGATCCTTACTAGCTGGAAGAAAGGGAGATGGGGCATGAAGTTATTTCTAGGAGTTGGACACATACCAAGTTTAGCTCAGTTCTGGGCATCTTTGAAATACCTATACAAACTTGTTCCTACATAGTAACTTGCATCTTTGAATGAGAATGTGCTTGCTTACAGCAACGTGCTATATGTTCTGAATGCCCGAATTGGGAATCTGTGTCAAAACTTTGTTAGGAATTATGTGATCCTTACTAGCTGGAAGTAAGGGAGATGGGGCATGAAGTTATTTCTAGGAGTTGGACACATACCAAGTTTAGCTCAGTTCTGGGCATCTTTGAAATACCTATACAAACTTGTTCCTACATAGTAATTTGCATCTTTGAATGAGAATGTGCTTGCTTGCAGCAACGTGCTATATGTTCTGAATGCCCGAATTGGGAATCTGTGTCAAAACTTTGTTAGGAATTATGTGATCCTTACTAGCTGGAAGTAAGGGAGATGGGGCATGAAGTTCTTTCTAGGAGTTGGACACATACCAAGTTTAGCTCAGTTCTGGGCATCTTTGAAATACCTATACAAACTTGTTCCTACATAGTAACTTGCATCTTTGAATGAGAATGTGCTTGCTTACAGCAACGTGCTATAGGTTCTGAATGCCCGAATTGGGAATCTGTGTCAAAACTTTGTTAGGAATTATGTGATCCTTACTAGCTGGAAGTAAGGGAGATGGGGCATGAAGTTATTTCTAGGAGTTGGACACATACCAAGTTTAGCTCAGTTCTGGGCATCTTTGAAATACCTATACAAACTTTTTCCTACATAGTAACTTGCAACTTTGAATGAGAATGTGCTTGCTTACAGCAACGTGCTATAGGTTCTGAATGCCCGAATTGGGAATCTGTGTCAAAACTTTGTTAGGAATTATGTGATCCTTACTAGCTGGAAGTAAGGGAGATGGGGCATGAAGTTATTTCTAGGAGTTGGACACATACCAAGTTTAGCTCAGTTCTGGGCATCTTTGAAATACCTATACAAACTTGTTGCTACATAGTAACTTGCAACTTTGAATGAGAATGTGCTTGCTTACAGCAACGTGCTATATGTTCTGAATGCCCGAATTGGGAATCTGTGTCAAAACTTTGTTAGGAATTATGTGATCCTTACTAGCTGGAAGTAAGGGAGATGGGGCATGAAG
Organism: Diceros bicornis minor; assembly: GCF_020826845.1. Taxonomy (NCBI): domain Eukaryota; kingdom Metazoa; phylum Chordata; class Mammalia; order Perissodactyla; family Rhinocerotidae; genus Diceros; species Diceros bicornis. Next base: position 2,629,514 of record NC_080779.1, read on the forward strand.
TTATTTCTAGGAGTTGGACACATACCAAGTTTAGCTCAGTTCTGGGCATCTTTGAAATACCTATACAAACTTGTTCCTACATAGTAACTTGCATCTTTGAATGAGAATGTGCTTGCTTACAGCAACGTGCTATAGGTTCTGAATGCCCGAATTGGGAATCTGTGTCAAAACTTTGTTAGGAATTATGTGATCCTTACTAGCTGGAAGTAAGGGAGATGGGGCATGAAGTTATTTCTAGGAGTTGGACACATACCAAGTTTAGCTCAGTTCTGGGCATCTTTGAAATACCTATACAAACTTGTTCCTACATAGTAACTTGCAACTTTGAATGAGAATCTGCTTGCTTACAGCAACGTGCTATATGTTCTGAATGCCCGAATTGGGAATCTGTGTCAAAACTTTGTTAGGAATTATGTGATCCTTACTAGCTGGAAGTAAGGGAGATGGGGCATGAAGTTATTTCTAGGAGTTGGACACATACCAAGTTTAGCTCAGTTCTGGGCATCTTTGAAATACCTATACAAACTTGTTCCTACATAGTAACTTGCAACTTTGAATGAGAATGTGCTTGCCTACAGCAACGTGCTATATGTTCTGAATGTCCGAATTGGGAATCTGTGTCAAAACTTTGTTAGGAATTATGTGATCCTTACTAGCTGGAAGTAAGGGAGATGGGGCATGAAGTTATTTCTAGGAGTTGGACACATACCAAGTTTAGCTCAGTTCTGGGCATCTTTGAAATACCTATACAAACTTTTTCCTACATAGTAACTTGCAACTTTGAATGAGAATGTGCTTGCTTACAGCAACGTGCTATAGGTTCTGAATGCCCGAATTGGGAATCTGTATCAAAACTTTGTTAGGAATTATGTGATCCTTACTAGCTGGAAGTAAGGGAGATGGGGCATGAAGTTATTTCTAGGAGTTGGACACATACCAAGTTTAGCTCAGTTCTGGGCATCTTTGAAATACCTATACAAACTTGTTCCTACATAGTAACTTGCATCTTTGAATGAGAATGTGCTTGCTTACAGCAACGTGCTATATGTTCTGAATGCCCGAATTGGGAATCTGTGTCAAAACTTTGTTAGGAATTATGTGATCCTTACTAGCTGGAAGTAAGGGAGATGGGGCATGAAGTTATTTCTAGGAGTTGGACACATACCAAGTTTAGCTCAGTTCTGGGCATCTTTGAAATACCTATACAAACTTGTTCCTACATAGTAATTTGCATCTTTGAATGAGAATGTGCTTGCTTGCAGCAACGTGCTATATGTTCTGAATGCCCGAATTGGGAATCTGTGTCAAAACTTTGTTAGGAATTATGTGATCCTTACTAGCTGGAAGTAAGGGAGATGGGGCATGAAGTTCTTTCTAGGAGTTGGACACATACCAAGTTTAGCTCAGTTCTGGGCATCTTTGAAATACCTATACAAACTTGTTCCTACATAGTAACTTGCATCTTTGAATGAGAATGTGCTTGCTTACAGCAACGTGCTATAGGTTCTGAATGCCCGAATTGGGAATCTGTGTCAAAACTTTGTTAGGAATTATGTGATCCTTACTAGCTGGAAGTAAGGGAGATGGGGCATGAAGTTATTTCTAGGAGTTGGACACATACCAAGTTTAGCTCAGTTCTGGGCATCTTTGAAATACCTATACAAACTTTTTCCTACATAGTAACTTGCAACTTTGAATGAGAATGTGCTTGCTTACAGCAACGTGCTATAGGTTCTGAATGCCCGAATTGGGAATCTGTGTCAAAACTTTGTTAGGAATTATGTGATCCTTACTAGCTGGAAGTAAGGGAGATGGGGCATGAAGTTATTTCTAGGAGTTGGACACATACCAAGTTTAGCTCAGTTCTGGGCATCTTTGAAATACCTATACAAACTTGTTGCTACATAGTAACTTGCAACTTTGAATGAGAATGTGCTTGCTTACAGCAACGTGCTATATGTTCTGAATGCCCGAATTGGGAATCTGTGTCAAAACTTTGTTAGGAATTATGTGATCCTTACTAGCTGGAAGTAAGGGAGATGGGGCATGAAGTTATTTCTAGGAGTTGGACACATACCAAGTTTAGCTCAGTTCTGGGCATCTTTGAAATACCTATACAAACTTGTTCCTACATAGTAACTTGCATCTTTGAATGAGAATGTGCTTGCTTACAGCAACGTGCTATAGGTTCTGAATGCCCGAATTGGGAATCTGTGTCAAAACTTTGTTAGGAATTATGTGATCCTTACTAGCTGGAAGTAAGGGAGATGGGGCATGAAGTTATTTCTAGGAGTTGGACACATACCAAGTTTAGCTCAGTTCTGGGCATCTTTGAAATACCTATACAAACTTGTTCCTACATAGTAACTTGCAACTTTGAATGAGAATCTGCTTGCTTACAGCAACGTGCTATATGTTCTGAATGCCCGAATTGGGAATCTGTGTCAAAACTTTGTTAGGAATTATGTGATCCTTACTAGCTGGAAGTAAGGGAGATGGGGCATGAAGTTATTTCTAGGAGTTGGACACATACCAAGTTTAGCTCAGTTCTGGGCATCTTTGAAATACCTATACAAACTTGTTCCTACATAGTAACTTGCAACTTTGAATGAGAATGTGCTTGCCTACAGCAACGTGCTATATGTTCTGAATGTCCGAATTGGGAATCTGTGTCAAAACTTTGTTAGGAATTATGTGATCCTTACTAGCTGGAAGTAAGGGAGATGGGGCATGAAGTTATTTCTAGGAGTTGGACACATACCAAGTTTAGCTCAGTTCTGGGCATCTTTGAAATACCTATACAAACTTTTTCCTACATAGTAACTTGCAACTTTGAATGAGAATGTGCTTGCTTACAGCAACGTGCTATAGGTTCTGAATGCCCGAATTGGGAATCTGTATCAAAACTTTGTTAGGAATTATGTGATCCTTACTAGCTGGAAGTAAGGGAGATGGGGCATGAAGTTATTTCTAGGAGTTGGACACATACCAAGTTTAGCTCAGTTCTGGGCATCTTTGAAATACCTATACAAACTTGTTGCTACATAGTAACTTGCAACTTTGAATGAGAATGTGCTTGCTTACAGCAACGTGCTATAGGTTCTGAATGCCCGAATTGGGAATCTGTGTCAAAACTTTGTTAGGAATTATGTGATCCTTACTAGCTGGAAGTAAGGGAGATGGGGCATGAAGTTATTTCTAGGAGTTGGACACATACCAAGTTTAGCTCAGTTCTGGGCATCTTTGAAATACCTATACAAACTTGTTCCTACATAGTAACTTGCAACTTTGAATGAGAATCTGCTTGCTTACAGCAACGTGCTATATGTTCTGAATGCCCGAATTGGGAATCTGTGTCAAAACTTTGTTAGGAATTATGTGATCCTTACTAGCTGGAAGTAAGGGAGATGGGGCATGAAGTTATTTCTAGGAGTTGGACACATACCAAGTTTAGCTCAGTTCTGGGCATCTTTGAAATACCTATACAAACTTGGTCCTACATAGTAACTTGCAACTTTGAATGAGAATGTGCTTGCTTACAGCAACGTGCTATATGTTCTGAATGCCCGAATTGGGAATCTGTGTCAAAACTTTGTTAGGAATTATGTGATCCTTACTAGCTGGAAGTAAGGGAGATGGGGCATGAAGTTATTTCTAGGAGTTGGACACATACCAAGTTTAGCTCAGTTCTGGGCATCTTTGAAATACCTATACAAACTTGTTCCTACATAGTAACTTGCAACTTTGAATGAGAATGTGCTTGCTTGCAGCAACGTGCTATATGTTCTGAATGCCCGATTCCGGAATCTGTGTCAAAACTTTGTTAGGAATTATGTGATCCTTACTAGCTGGAAGTAAGAGAGATGGAGCATGAAGTTATTTCTAGGAGTTCGACACATACCAAGTTTAGCTCAGTTCTGGGCATCTTTGAAATACCTATACAAACTTGTTCCTACCTAGTAACTTGCATCTTTGAATGAGAATGTGCTTGCTTACAGCAACGTGCTATATGTTCTGAATGCCCGAATTGGCAATCTGTGTCAAAACTTTGTTAGGAATTATGTGATCCTTACTAGCTGGAAGTAAGGGAGATGGGGCATGAAGTTATTTCTAGGAGTTGGACACATACCAAGTTTAGCTCACTTCTGGGCATCTTTGAAATACCTATACAAACTTGTTCCTACATAGTAACTTGCATCTTTGAATGAGAATGTGCTTGCTTACAGCAACGTGCTATATGTTCTGAATGCCCGAATTGGGAATCTGTGTCAAAACTTTGTTAGGAATTATGTGATCCTTACTAGCTGGAAGTAAGGGAGATGGGGCATGAAGTTATTTCTAGGAGTTGGACACATACCAAGTTTAGCTCAGTTCTGGGCATCTTTGAAATACCTATACAAACTTGTTCCTACATAGTAACTTGCATCTTTGAATGAGAATGTGCTTGCTTACAGCAACGTGCTATAGGTTCTGAATGCCCGAAGTGGGAATCTGTGTCAAAACTTTGTTAGGAATTATGTGATCCTTACTAGCTGGAAGTAAGGGAGATGGGGCATGAAGTTATTTCTAGGAGTTGGACACATACCAAGTTTAGCTCAGTTCTGGGCATCTTTGAAATACCTATACAAACTTGTTCCTACATAGTAACTTGCATCTTTGAATGAGAATGTGCTTGCTTACAGCAACGTGCTATAGGTTCTGAATGCCCGAAGTGGGAATCTGTGTCAATACTTTGTTAGGAATTATGTGATCCTTACTAGCTGGAAGTAAGGGAGATGGGGCATGAAGTTATTTCTAGGAGTTGGACACATACCAAGTTTAGCTCAGTTCTGGGCATCTTTGAAATACCTATACAAACTTGTTCCTTCATAGTAACTTGCATCTTTGAATGAGAATGTGCTTGCTTACAGCAACGTGCTATAGGTTCTGAATGCCCGAAGTTGGAATCTGTGTCAAAACTTTGTTAGGAATTATGTGATCCTTACTAGCTGGAAGAAAGGGAGATGGGGCATGAAGTTATTTCTAGGAGTTGGACACATACCAAGTTTAGCTCAGTTCTGGGCATCTTTGAAATACCTATACAAACTTGTTCCTACATAGTAACTTGCATCTTTGAATGAGAATGTGCTTGCTTACAGCAACGTGCTATATGTTCTGAATGCCCGAATTGGGAATCTGTGTCAAAACTTTGTTAGGAATTATGTGATCCTTACTAGCTGGAAGTAAGGGAGATGGGGCATGAAGTTATTTCTAGGAGTTGGACACATACCAAGTTTAGCTCAGTTCTGGGCATCTTTGAAATACCTATACAAACTTGTTCCTACATAGTAATTTGCATCTTTGAATGAGAATGTGCTTGCTTGCAGCAACGTGCTATATGTTCTGAATGCCCGAATTGGGAATCTGTGTCAAAACTTTGTTAGGAATTATGTGATCCTTACTAGCTGGAAGTAAGGGAGATGGGGCATGAAGTTCTTTCTAGGAGTTGGACACATACCAAGTTTAGCTCAGTTCTGGGCATCTTTGAAATACCTATACAAACTTGTTCCTACATAGTAACTTGCATCTTTGAATGAGAATGTGCTTGCTTACAGCAACGTGCTATAGGTTCTGAATGCCCGAATTGGGAATCTGTGTCAAAACTTTGTTAGGAATTATGTGATCCTTACTAGCTGGAAGTAAGGGAGATGGGGCATGAAGTTATTTCTAGGAGTTGGACACATACCAAGTTTAGCTCAGTTCTGGGCATCTTTGAAATACCTATACAAACTTTTTCCTACATAGTAACTTGCAACTTTGAATGAGAATGTGCTTGCTTACAGCAACGTGCTATAGGTTCTGAATGCCCGAATTGGGAATCTGTGTCAAAACTTTGTTAGGAATTATGTGATCCTTACTAGCTGGAAGTAAGGGAGATGGGGCATGAAGTTATTTCTAGGAGTTGGACACATACCAAGTTTAGCTCAGTTCTGGGCATCTTTGAAATACCTATACAAACTTGTTGCTACATAGTAACTTGCAACTTTGAATGAGAATGTGCTTGCTTACAGCAACGTGCTATATGTTCTGAATGCCCGAATTGGGAATCTGTGTCAAAACTTTGTTAGGAATTATGTGATCCTTACTAGCTGGAAGTAAGGGAGATGGGGCATGAAGTTATTTCTAGGAGTTGGACACATACCAAGTTTAGCTCAGTTCTGGGCATCTTTGAAATACCTATACAAACTTGTTCCTACATAGTAACTTGCATCTTTGAATGAGAATGTGCTTGCTTACAGCAACGTGCTATAGGTTCTGAATGCCCGAATTGGGAATCTGTGTCAAAACTTTGTTAGGAATTATGTGATCCTTACTAGCTGGAAGTAAGGGAGATGGGGCATGAAGTTATTTCTAGGAGTTGGACACATACCAAGTTTAGCTCAGTTCTGGGCATCTTTGAAATACCTATACAAACTTGTTCCTACATAGTAACTTGCAACTTTGAATGAGAATCTGCTTGCTTACAGCAACGTGCTATATGTTCTGAATGCCCGAATTGGGAATCTGTGTCAAAACTTTGTTAGGAATTATGTGATCCTTACTAGCTGGAAGTAAGGGAGATGGGGCATGAAGTTATTTCTAGGAGTTGGACACATACCAAGTTTAGCTCAGTTCTGGGCATCTTTGAAATACCTATACAAACTTGTTCCTACATAGTAACTTGCAACTTTGAATGAGAATGTGCTTGCCTACAGCAACGTGCTATATGTTCTGAATGTCCGAATTGGGAATCTGTGTCAAAACTTTGTTAGGAATTATGTGATCCTTACTAGCTGGAAGTAAGGGAGATGGGGCATGAAGTTATTTCTAGGAGTTGGACACATACCAAGTTTAGCTCAGTTCTGGGCATCTTTGAAATACCTATACAAACTTTTTCCTACATAGTAACTTGCAACTTTGAATGAGAATGTGCTTGCTTACAGCAACGTGCTATAGGTTCTGAATGCCCGAATTGGGAATCTGTGTCAAAACTTTGTTAGGAATTATGTGATCCTTACTAGCTGGAAGTAAGGGAGATGGGGCATGAAGTTATTTCTAGGAGTTGGACACATACCAAGTTTAGCTCAGTTCTGGGCATCTTTGAAATACCTATACAAACTTGTTGCTACATAGTAACTTGCAACTTTGAATGAGAATGTGCTTGCTTACAGCAACGTGCTATAGGTTCTGAATGCCCGAATTGGGAATCTGTGTCAAAACTTTGTTAGGAATTATGTGATCCTTACTAGCTGGAAGTAAGGGAGATGGGGCATGAAGTTATTTCTTGGAGTTGGACACATACAACGTTTAGCTCAGTTCTGGGCATCTTTGAAATACCTATACAAACTTGTTCCTACATAGTAACTTGCAACTTTGAATGAGAATCTGCTTGCTTACAGCAACGTGCTATATGTTCTGAATGCCCGAATTGGGAATCTGTGTCAAAACTTTGTTAGGAATTATGTGATCCTTACTAGCTGGAAGTAAGGGAGATGGGGCATGAAGTTATTTCTAGGAGTTGGACACATACCAAGTTTAGCTCAGTTCTGGGCATCTTTGAAATACCTATACAAACTTGTTCCTACATAGTAACTTGCAACTTTGAATGAGAATGTGCTTGCCTACAGCAACGTGCTATATGTTCTGAATGTCCGAATTGGGAATCTGTGTCAAAACTTTGTTAGGAATTATGTGATCCTTACTAGCTGGAAGTAAGGGAGATGGGGCATGAAGTTATTTCTAGGAGTTGTACACATACCAAGTTTAGCTCAGTTCTGGGCATCTTTGAAATACCTATACAAACTTGTTCCTACATAGTAACTTGCAACTTTGAATGAGAATGTGCTTGCCTACAGCAACGTGCTATATGTTCTGAATGCCCGATTTGGGAATCTGTGTCAAAACTTTGTTAGGAATTATGTGATCCTTACTAGCTGGAAGTAAGGGAGATGGAGCATGAAGTTATTTCTAGGAGTTCGACACATACCAAGTTTAGCTCAGTTCTGGGCATCTTTGAAATACCTATACAAACTTGTTCCTACATAGTAACTTGCAACTTTGAATGGGAGTCTGCTTGCTTACAGCAACGTGCTATATGTTCTGAATGCCCGAATTGGGAATCTGTGTCAAAACTTTGTTAGGAATTATGTGATCCTTACTAGCTGGAAGTAAGGGAGATGGGGCATGAAGTTATTTCTAGGAGTTGGACACATACCAAGTTTAGCTCAGTTCTGGGCATCTTTGAAATACCTATACAAACTTGTTCCTACATAGTAACTTGCATCTTTGAATGAGAATGTGCTTGCTTACAGCAACGTGCTATAGGTTCTGAATGCCCGAATTGGGAATCTGTGTCAAAACTTTGTTAGGAATTATGTGATCCTTACTAGCTGGAAGTAAGGGAGATGGGGCATGAAGTTATTTCTAGGAGTTGGACACATACCAAGTTTAGCTCAGTTCTGGGCATCTTTGAAATACCTATACAAACTTTTTCCTACATAGTAACTTGCAACTTTGAATGAGAATGTGCTTGCTTACAGCAACGTGCTATATGTTCTGAATGCCCGAATTGGGAATCTGTGTCAAAACTTTGTTAGGAATTATGTGATCCTTACTAGCTGGAAGTAAGGGAGATGGGGCATGAAGTTATTTCTAGGAGTTGGACACATACCAAGTTTAGCTCAGTTCTGGGCATCTTTGAAATACCTATACAAACTTGTTCCTACATAGTAACTTGCATCTTTGAATGAGAATGTGCTTGCTTACAGCAACGTGCTATATGTTCTGAATGCCCGAATTGGGAATCTGTGTCAAAACTTTGTTAGGAATTATGTGATCCTTACTAGGTGGAAGTAAGGGAGATGGGGCATGAAGTTATTTCTAGGAGTTGGACACATACCAAGTTTAGCTCAGTTCTGGGCATCTTTGAAATACCTATACAAACTTGTTCCTACATAGTAACTTGCATCTTTGAATGAGAATGTGCTTGCTTACAGCAACGTGCTATAGGTTCTGAATGCCCGAATTGGGAATCTGTGTCAAAACTTTGTTAGGAATTATGTGATCCTTACTAGCTGGAAGTAAGGGAGATGGGGCATGAAGTTATTTCTAGGAGTTGGACACATACCAAGTTTAGCTCAGTTCTGGGCATCTTTGAAATACCTATACAAACTTGTTCCTACATAGTAACTTGCAACTTTGAATGAGAATGTGCTTGCTTACAGCAACGTGCTATATGTTCTGAATGCCCGAATTGGGAATCTGTGTCAAAACTTTGTTAGGAATTATGTGATCCTTACTAGCTGGAAGTAAGGGAGATGGGGCATGAAGTTATTTCTAGGAGTTGGACACATACCAAGTTTAGCTCAGTTCTGGGCATCTTTGAAATACCTATACAAACTTGTTCCTACATAGTAACTTGCAAATTTGAATGAGAATCTGCTTGATTACAGCAACGTGCTATATGTTCTGAATGCCCGAATTGGGAATCTGTGTCAAAACTTTTTTAGGAATTATGTGATCCTTACTAGCTGGAAGTAAGGGAGATGGGGCATGAAGTTATTTCTAGGAGTTGGACACATACCAAGTTTAGCTCAGTTCTGGGCATCTTTGAAATACCTATACAAACTTGTTGCTACATAGTAACTTGCAACTTTGAATGAGAATGTGCTTGCTTACAGCAACGTGCTATAGGTTCTGAATGCCCGAATTGGGAATCTGTGTCAAAACTTTGTTAGGAATTATGTGATCCTTACTAGCTGGAAGTAAGGGAGATGGGGCATGAAGTTATTTCTAGGAGTTGGACACATGCCAAGTTTAGCTCAGTTCTGGGCATCTTTGAAATACCTATACAAACTTGTTCCTACATAGTAACTTGCAACTTTGAATGAGAATGTGCTTGCTTACAGCAACGTGCTATATGTTCTGAATGCCCGAATTGGGAATCTGTGTCAAAACTTTGTTAGGAATTATGTGATCCTTACTAGCTGGAAGTAAGGGAGATGGGGCATGAAGTTATTTCTAGGAGTTGGACACATACCAAGTTTAGCTCAGTTCTGGGCATCTTTGAAATACCTATACAAACTTGTTCCTACATAGTAACTTGCAACTTTGAATGAGAATCTGCTTGCTTACAGCAACGTGCTATATGTTCTGAATGCCCGAATTGGGAATCTGTGTCAAAACTTTTTTAGGAATTATGTGATCCTTACTAGCTGGAAGTAAGGGAGATGGGGCATGAAGTTATTTCTAGGAGTTGGACACATACCAAGTTTAGCTCAGTTCTGGGCATCTTTGAAATACCTATACAAACTTGTTGCTACATAGTAACTTGCAACTTTGAATGAGAATGTGCTTGCTTACAGCAACGTGCTATATGTTCTGAATGCCCGAATTGGGAATCTGTGTCAAAACTTTGTTAGGAATTATGTGATCCTTACTAGCTGGAAGTAAGGGAGATGGGGCATGAAGTTATTTCTAGGAGTTGGACACATACCAAGTTTAGCTCAGTTCTGGGCATCTTTGAAATACCTATACAAACTTGTTCCTACATAGTAACTTGCAACTTTGAATGAGAATGTGCTTGCTTACAGCAACGTGCTATATGTTCTGAATGCCCGATTTGGGAATCTGTGTCAAAACTTTGTTAGGAATTATGTGATCCTTACTAGCTGGAAATAACGGAGATGGGGCATGAAGTTATTTCTAGGAGTTGGACACATACCAAGTTTAGCTCAGTTCTGGGCATCTTTGAAATACCTATACAAACTTGTTCCTACATAGTAACTTGCATCTTTGAATGAGAATGTGCTTGCTTACAGCAACGTGCTATATGTTCTGAATGCCCGATTTGGGAATCTGTGTCAAAACTTTGTTAGGAATTATGTGATCCTTACTAGCTGGAAGTAACGGAGATGGGGCATGAAGTTATTTCTAGGAGTTGGACACATACCAAGTTTAGCTCAGTTCTGGGCATCTTTGAAATACCTATACAAACTTGTTCCTACATAGTAACTTGCATCTTTGAATGAGAATGTGCTTGCTTACAGCAACGTGCTATATGTTCTGAATGCCCGAATTGGGAATCTGTGTCAAAACTTTGTTAGGAATTATGTGATCCTTACTAGCTGGAAGTAAGGGAGATGGGGCATGAAGTTATTTCAAGGAGTTGTACACATACCAAGTTTAGCTCAGTTCTGGGCATCTTTGAAATACCTATACAAACTTGTTCCTACATAGTAACTTGCATCTTTGAATGAGAATGTGCTTGCTTACAGCAACGTGCTATATGTTCTGAATGCCCGAATTTGCAATCTGTGTCAAAACTTTGTTAGGAATTATGTGATCCTTACTAGCTGGAAGTAAGGGAGATGGGGCATGAAGTTATTTCTAGGAGTTGGACACATACCAAGTTTAGCTCAGTTCTGGGCATCTTTGAAATACCTATACAAACTTGTTCCTACATAGTAACTTGCATCTTTGAATGAGAATCTGCTTGCTTACAGCAACGTGCTATATGTTCTGAATGCCCGAATTGGGAATCTGTGTCAAAACTTTGTTAGGAATTATGTGATCCTTACTAGCTGGAAGTAAGGGAGATGGGGCATGAAGTTATTTCTAGGAGTTGGACACATACCAAGTTTAGCTCAGTTCTGGGCATCTTTGAAATACCTATACAAAATTGTTCCTACATAGTAACTTGCATCTTTGAATGAGAATGTGCTTGCTTACAGCAACGTGCTATATGTTCTGAATGCCCGAATTGGGAATCTGTGTCAAAACTGTTAGGAATTATGTGATCCTTACTAGCTGGAAGTAAGGGAGATGGGGCATGAAGTTATTTCTAGGAGTTGGACACATACCAAGTTTAGCTCAGTTCTGGGCATCTTTGAAATACCTATACAAACTTGTTCCTACATAGTAACTTGCAACTTTGAATGAGAATGTGCTTGCTTACAGCAACGTGCTATATGTTCTGAATGCCCGAATTGGGAATCTGTGTCAAAACTGTTAGGAATTATGTGATCCTTACTAGCTGGAAGTAAGGGAGATGGGGCATCAAGTTATTTCTTGGAGTTGGACACATACCAAGTTTAGCTCAGTTCTGGGCATCTTTGAAATACCTATACAAACTTGTTCCTACATAGTAACTTGCAACTTTGAATGAGAATGTGCTTGCTTACAGCAACGTGCTATATGTTCTGAATGCCCGAATTGAGAATCAGTGTCAAAACTTTGTTAGGAATTATGTGATCCTTACTAGCTGGAAGTAAGGGAGATGGGGCATGAAGTTATTTCTTGGAGTTGGACACATACCAAGTTTAGCTCAGTTCTGGGCATCTTTGAAATACCTATACAAACTTGTTCCTACATAGTAACTTGCAACTTTGAATGAGAATGTGCTTGCTTACAGCAACGTGCTATATGTTCTGAATGCCCGAATTGGGAATCTGTGTCAAAACTTTGTTAGGAATTATGTGATCCTTACTAGCTGGAAGTAAGGGACATGGGGCATGAAGTTATTTCTTGGAGTTGGAGACATACCAAGTTTGGCTCCGTTCTGGGCATCTTTGAAATACCTATACAAACTTGTTCCTACATAGTAACTTGCAACTTTGAATGACAATGTGCTTGCTTGCAGCAACGTGCTATATGTTCTGAATGCCCTATTTGGGAATTTGTGTCAAAACTTTGTTAGGAATTATGTGATCCTTACAACCTGGAAGTAAGGGAGATGGAGCATGAAGTTATTTCTAGGAGTTGGACACATACCAAGTTTAGCTCAGTTCTGGGCATCTTTGAAATACCTATACAAACTTGTTCCTACATAGTAACTTGCATCTTTGAATGAGAATGTGCTTGCTTACAGCAACGTGCTATATGTTCTGAATGCCCGAATTGGGAATCTGTGTCAAAACTTTGTTAGGAATTATGTGATCCTTACTAGCTGGAAGTAAGGGAGATGGGGCATGAAGTTATTTCTTGGAGTTGGACACATACCAAGTTTAGCTCAGTTCTGGGCATCTTTGAAATACCTATACAAACTTGTTCCTACATAGTAACTTGCAACTTTGAATGAGAATGTGCTTGCTTACAGCAACGTGCTATATGTTCTGAATGCCCGAATTGGGAATCTGTGTCAAAACTTTGTTAGGAATTATGTGATCCTTACTAGCTGGAAGTAAGGGAGATGGGGCATGAAGTTATTTCTAGGAGTTGGACACATACCAAGTTTAGCTCAGTTCTGGGCATCTTTGAAATACCTATACAAACTTGTTCCTACATAGTAACTTGCATCTTTGAATGAGAATGTGCTTGCTTGCAGCAACGTGCTATATGTTCTGAATGCCCGATTTGGGAATCTGTTTCAAAACTTTGTTAGGAAATATGTGATCCTTACTAGCTGGAAGTAAGGGAGATGGAGCATGAAGTTATTTCTAGGAGTTCGACACATACCAAGTTTAGCTCAGTTCTGGGCATCTTTGAAATACCTATACAAACTTGTTCCTACATAGTAACTTGCATCATTGAATGAGAATGTGCTTGCTTACAGCAACGTGCTATATGTTCTGAATGCCCGAATTGGGAATCTGTGTCAAAACTTTGTTAGGAATTATGTGATCCTTACTAGCTGGAAGTAAGGGAGATGGGGCATGAAGTTATTTCTAGGAGTTGGACACATACCAAGTTTAGCTCAGTTCTGGGCATCATTGAAATACCTATACAAACTTGTTCCTACATAGTAACTTGCATCTTTGAATGAGAATGTGCTTGCTTACAGCAACGTGCTATATGTTCTGAATGCCCGAATTGGCAATCTGTGTCAAAACTTTGTTAGGAATTATGTGATCCTTACTAGCTGGAAGTAAGGTAGATGGGGCATGAAGTTATTTCTAGGAGTTGGACACATACCAAGTTTAGCTCAGTTCTGGGCATCTTTGAAATACCTATACAAACTTGTTCCTACATAGTAACTTGCAACTTTGAATGAGAATGTGCTTGCTTACAGCAACGTGCTATATGTTCTGAATGCCCGAATTGGGAATCTGTGTCAAAACTTTGTTAGGAATTATGTGATCCTTACTAGCTGGAAGTAAGGGAGATGGGGCATGAAGTTATTTCTTGGAGTTGGACGCATACCAAGTTTAGCTCAGTTCTGGGCATCTTTGAAATACCTATACAAACTTGTTCCTACATAGTAACTTGCATCTTTGAATGAGAATGTGCTTGCTTACAGCAACGTGCTATATGTTCTGAATGCCCGAATTGGCAATCTGTGTCAAAACTTTGTTAGGAATTATGTGATCCTTACTAGCTGGAAGTAAGGGAGATGGGGCATGAAGTTATTTCTAGGAGTTGGACACATACCAAGTTTAGCTCAGTTCTGGGCATCTTTGAAATACCTATACAAACTTGTTCCTACATAGTAACTTGCATCTTTGAATGAGAATGTGCTTGCTTACAGCAACGTGCTATATGTTCTGAATGCCCGAATTGGGAATCTGTGTCAAAACTTTGTTAGGAATTATGTGATCCTTACTAGCTGGAAGTAAGGGAGATGGGGCATGAAGTTATTTCTAGGAGTTGGACACATACCAAGTTTAGCTCAGTTCTGGGCATCTTTGAAATACCTATACAAACTTGGTCCTACATAGTAACTTGCAACTTTGAATGAGAATGTGCTTGCTTACAGCAACGTGCTATATGTTCTGAATGCCCGAATTGGGAATCTGTGTCAAAACTTTGTTAGGAATTATGTGATCCTTACTAGCTGGAAGTAAGGGAGATGGGGCATGAAGTTATTTCTAGGAGTTGGACACATACCAAGTTTAGCTCAGTTCTGGGCATCTTTGAAATACCTATACAAACTTGTTCCTACATAGTAACTTGCAACTTTGAATGAGAATGTGCTTGCTTGCAGCAACGTGCTATATGTTCTGAATGCCCGATTCCGGAATCTGTGTCAAAACTTTGTTAGGAATTATGTGATCCTTACTAGCTGGAAGTAAGAGAGATGGAGCATGAAGTTATTTCTAGGAGTTCGACACATACCAAGTTTAGCTCAGTTCTGGGCATCTTTGAAATACCTATACAAACTTGTTCCTACCTAGTAACTTGCATCTTTGAATGAGAATGTGCTTGCTTACAGCAACGTGCTATATGTTCTGAATGCCCGAATTGGCAATCTGTGTCAAAACTTTGTTAGGAATTATGTGATCCTTACTAGCTGGAAGTAAGGGAGATGGGGCATGAAGTTATTTCTAGGAGTTGGACACATACCAAGTTTAGCTCACTTCTGGGCATCTTTGAAATACCTATACAAACTTGTTCCTACATAGTAACTTGCATCTTTGAATGAGAATGTGCTTGCTTACAGCAACGTGCTATATGTTCTGAATGCCCGAATTGGGAATCTGTGTCAAAACTTTGTTAGGAATTATGTGATCCTTACTAGCTGGAAGTAAGGGAGATGGGGCATGAAGTTATTTCTAGGAGTTGGACACATACCAAGTTTAGCTCAGTTCTGGGCATCTTTGAAATACCTATACAAACTTGTTCCTACATAGTAACTTGCATCTTTGAATGAGAATGTGCTTGCTTACAGCAACGTGCTATAGGTTCTGAATGCCCGAAGTGGGAATCTGTGTCAAAACTTTGTTAGGAATTATGTGATCCTTACTAGCTGGAAGTAAGGGAGATGGGGCATGAAGTTATTTCTAGGAGTTGGACACATACCAAGTTTAGCTCAGTTCTGGGCATCTTTGAAATACCTATACAAACTTGTTCCTACATAGTAACTTGCATCTTTGAATGAGAATGTGCTTGCTTACAGCAACGTGCTATAGGTTCTGAATGCCCGAAGTGGGAATCTGTGTCAATACTTTGTTAGGAATTATGTGATCCTTACTAGCTGGAAGTAAGGGAGATGGGGCATGAAGTTATTTCTAGGAGTTGGACACATACCAAGTTTAGCTCAGTTCTGGGCATCTTTGAAATACCTATACAAACTTGTTCCTACATAGTAACTTGCATCTTTGAATGAGAATGTGCTTGCTTACAGCAACGTGCTATAGGTTCTGAATGCCCGAAGTGGGAATCTGTGTCAAAACTTTGTTAGGAATTATGTGATCCTTACTAGCTGGAAGAAAGGGAGATGGGGCATGAAGTTATTTCTAGGAGTTGGACACATACCAAGTTTAGCTCAGTTCTGGGCATCTTTGAAATACCTATACAAACTTGTTCCTACATAGTAACTTGCATCTTTGAATGAGAATGTGCTTGCTTACAGCAACGTGCTATATGTTCTGAATGCCCGAATTGGGAATCTGTGTCAAAACTTTGTTAGGAATTATGTGATCCTTACTAGCTGGAAGTAAGGGAGATGGGGCATGAAGTTATTTCTAGGAGTTGGACACATACCAAGTTTAGCTCAGTTCTGGGCATCTTTGAAATACCTATACAAACTTGTTCCTACATAGTAATTTGCATCTTTGAATGAGAATGTGCTTGCTTGCAGCAACGTGCTATATGTTCTGAATGCCCGAATTGGGAATCTGTGTCAAAACTTTGTTAGGAATTATGTGATCCTTACTAGCTGGAAGTAAGGGAGATGGGGCATGAAGTTCTTTCTAGGAGTTGGACACATACCAAGTTTAGCTCAGTTCTGGGCATCTTTGAAATACCTATACAAACTTGTTCCTACATAGTAACTTGCATCTTTGAATGAGAATGTGCTTGCTTACAGCAACGTGCTATAGGTTCTGAATGCCCGAATTGGGAATCTGTGTCAAAACTTTGTTAGGAATTATGTGATCCTTACTAGCTGGAAGTAAGGGAGATGGGGCATGAAGTTATTTCTAGGAGTTGGACACATACCAAGTTTAGCTCAGTTCTGGGCATCTTTGAAATACCTATACAAACTTGTTGCTACATAGTAACTTGCAACTTTGAATGAGAATGTGCTTGCTTACAGCAACGTGCTATAGGTTCTGAATGCCCGAATTGGGAATCTGTGTCAAAACTTTGTTAGGAATTATGTGATCCTTACTAGCTGGAAGTAAGGGAGATGGGGCATGAAGTTATTTCTAGGAGTTGGACACATACCAAGTTTAGCTCAGTTCTGGGCATCTTTGAAATACCTATACAAACTTGTTGCTACATAGTAACTTGCAACTTTGAATGAGAATGTGCTTGCTTACAGCAACGTGCTATATGTTCTGAATGCCCGAATTGGGAATCTGTGTCAAAACTTTGTTAGGAATTATGTGATCCTTACTAGCTGGAAGTAAGGGAGATGGGGCATGAAGTTATTTCTAGGAGTTGGACACATACCAAGTTTAGCTCAGTTCTGGGCATCTTTGAAATACCTATACAAACTTGTTCCTACATAGTAACTTGCATCTTTGAATGAGAATGTGCTTGCTTACAGCAACGTGCTATAGGTTCTGAATGCCCGAATTGGGAATCTGTGTCAAAACTGTTAGGAATTATGTGATCCTTACTAGCTGGAAGTAAGGGAGATGGGGCATCAAGTTATTTCTAGGAGTTGGACACATACCAAGTTTAGCTCAGTTCTGGGCATCTTTGAAATACCTATACAAACATGTTCCTACATAGTAACTTGCAACTTTGAATGAGAATCTGCTTGCTTACAGCAACGTGCTATATGTTCTGAATGCCCGAATTGGGAATCTGTGTCAAAACTTTGTTAGGAATTATGTGATCCTTACTAGCTGGAAGTAAGGGAGATGGGGCATGAAGTTATTTCTAGGAGTTGGACACATACCAAGTTTAGCTCAGTTCTGGGCATCTTTGAAATACCTATACAAACTTGTTCCTACATAGTAACTTGCAACTTTGAATGAGAATGTGCTTGCCTACAGCAACGTGCTATATGTTCTGAATGTCCGAATTGGGAATCTGTGTCAAAACTTTGTTAGGAATTATGTGATCCTTACTAGCTGGAAGTAAGGGAGATGGGGCATGAAGTTATTTCTAGGAGTTGTACACATACCAAGTTTAGCTCAGTTCTGGGCATCTTTGAAATACCTATACAAACTTGTTCCTACATAGTAACTTGCAACTTTGAATGAGAATGTGCTTGCCTACAGCAACGTGCTATATGTTCTGAATGCCCGATTTGGGAATCTGTGTCAAAACTTTGTTAGGAATTATGTGATCCTTACTAGCTGGAAGTAAGGGAGATGGAGCATGAAGTTATTTCTAGGAGTTCGACACATACCAAGTTTAGCTCAGTTCTGGGCATCTTTGAAATACCTATACAAACTTGTTCCTACATAGTAACTTGCAACTTTGAATGGGAGTCTGCTTGCTTACAGCAACGTGCTATATGTTCTGAATGCCCGAATTGGGAATCTGTGTCAAAACTTTGTTAGGAATTATGTGATTCTTACTAGATGGAAGTAAGGGAGATGGGGCATGAAGTTATTTCTAGGAGTTGGACACATACCAAGTTTAGCTCAGTTCTGGGCATCTTTGAAATACCTATACAAACTTGTTCCTACATAGTAACTTGCATCTTTGAATGAGAATGTGCTTGCTTACAGCAACGTGCTATAGGTTCTGAATGCCCGAATTGGGAATCTGTGTCAAAACTTTGTTAGGAATTATGTGATCCTTACTAGCTGGAAGTAAGGGAGATGGGGCATGAAGTTATTTCTAGGAGTTGGACACATACCAAGTTTAGCTCAGTTCTGGGCATCTTTGAAATACCTATACAAACTTTTTCCTACATAGTAACTTGCAACTTTGAATGAGAATGTGCTTGCTTACAGCAACGTGCTATATGTTCTGAATGCCCGAATTGGGAATCTGTGTCAAAACTTTGTTAGGAATTATGTGATCCTTACTAGCTGGAAGTAAGGGAGATGGGGCATGAAGTTATTTCTAGGAGTTGGACACATACCAAGTTTAGCTCAGTTCTGGGCATCTTTGAAATACCTATACAAACTTGTTCCTACATAGTAACTTGCATCTTTGAATGAGAATGTGCTTGCTTACAGCAACGTGCTATATGTTCTGAATGCCCGAATTGGGAATCTGTGTCAAAACTTTGTTAGGAATTATGTGATCCTTACTAGGTGGAAGTAAGGGAGATGGGGCATGAAGTTATTTCTAGGAGTTGGACACATACCAAGTTTAGCTCAGTTCTGGGCATCTTTGAAATACCTATACAAACTTGTTCCTACATAGTAACTTGCATCTTTGAATGAGAATGTGCTTGCTTACAGCAACGTGCTATAGGTTCTGAATGCCCGAATTGGGAATCTGTGTCAAAACTTTGTTAGGAATTATGTGATCCTTACTAGCTGGAAGTAAGGGAGATGGGGCATGAAGTTATTTCTAGGAGTTGGACACATACCAAGTTTAGCTCAGTTCTGGGCATCTTTGAAATACCTATACAAACTTGTTCCTACATAGTAACTTGCAACTTTGAATGAGAATGTGCTTGCTTACAGCAACGTGCTATATGTTCTGAATGCCCGAATTGGGAATCTGTGTCAAAACTTTGTTAGGAATTATGTGATCCTTACTAGCTGGAAGTAAGGGAGATGGGGCATGAAGTTATTTCTAGGAGTTGGACACATACCAAGTTTAGCTCAGTTCTGGGCATCTTTGAAATACCTATACAAACTTGTTCCTACATAGTAACTTGCAAATTTGAATGAGAATCTGCTTGATTACAGCAACGTGCTATATGTTCTGAATGCCCGAATTGGGAATCTGTGTCAAAACTTTTTTAGGAATTATGTGATCCTTACTAGCTGGAAGTAAGGGAGATGGGGCATGAAGTTATTTCTAGGAGTTGGACACATACCAAGTTTAGCTCAGTTCTGGGCATCTTTGAAATACCTATACAAACTTGTTGCTACATAGTAACTTGCAACTTTGAATGAGAATGTGCTTGCTTACAGCAACGTGCTATAGGTTCTGAATGCCCGAATTGGGAATCTGTGTCAAAACTTTGTTAGGAATTATGTGATCCTTACTAGCTGGAAGTAAGGGAGATGGGGCATGAAGTTATTTCTAGGAGTTGGACACATGCCAAGTTTAGCTCAGTTCTGGGCATCTTTGAAATACCTATACAAACTTGTTCCTACATAGTAACTTGCAACTTTGAATGAGAATGTGCTTGCTTACAGCAACGTGCTATATGTTCTGAATGCCCGAATTGGGAATCTGTGTCAAAACTTTGTTAGGAATTATGTGATCCTTACTAGCTGGAAGTAAGGGAGATGGGGCATGAAGTTATTTCTAGGAGTTGGACACATACCAAGTTTAGCTCAGTTCTGGGCATCTTTGAAATACCTATACAAACTTGTTCCTACATAGTAACTTGCAACTTTGAATGAGAATCTGCTTGCTTACAGCAACGTGCTATATGTTCTGAATGCCCGAATTGGGAATCTGTGTCAAAACTTTTTTAGGAATTATGTGATCCTTACTAGCTGGAAGTAAGGGAGATGGGGCATGAAGTTATTTCTAGGAGTTGGACACATACCAAGTTTAGCTCAGTTCTGGGCATCTTTGAAATACCTATACAAACTTGTTGCTACATAGTAACTTGCAACTTTGAATGAGAATGTGCTTGCTTACAGCAACGTGCTATATGTTCTGAATGCCCGAATTGGGAATCTGTGTCAAAACTTTGTTAGGAATTATGTGATCCTTACTAGCTGGAAGTAAGGGAGATGGGGCATGAAGTTATTTCTAGGAGTTGGACACATACCAAGTTTAGCTCAGTTCTGGGCATCTTTGAAATACCTATACAAACTTGTTCCTACATAGTAACTTGCAACTTTGAATGAGAATGTGCTTGCTTACAGCAACGTGCTATATGTTCTGAATGCCCGATTTGGGAATCTGTGTCAAAACTTTGTTAGGAATTATGTGATCCTTACTAGCTGGAAGTAACGGAGATGGGGCATGAAGTTATTTCTAGGAGTTGGACACATACCAAGTTTAGCTCAGTTCTGGGCATCTTTGAAATACCTATACAAACTTGTTCCTACATAGTAACTTGCATCTTTGAATGAGAATGTGCTTGCTTACAGCAACGTGCTATATGTTCTGAATGCCCGATTTGGGAATCTGTGTCAAAACTTTGTTAGGAATTATGTGATCCTTACTAGCTGGAAGTAACGGAGATGGGGCATGAAGTTATTTCTAGGAGTTGGACACATACCAAGTTTAGCTCAGTTCTGGGCATCTTTGAAATACCTATACAAACTTGTTCCTACATAGTAACTTGCATCTTTGAATGAGAATGTGCTTGCTTACAGCAACGTGCTATATGTTCTGAATGCCCGAATTGGGAATCTGTGTCAAAACTTTGTTAGGAATTATGTGATCCTTACTAGCTGGAAGTAAGGGAGATGGGGCATGAAGTTATTTCAAGGAGTTGGACACATACCAAGTTTAGCTCAGTTCTGGGCATCTTTGAAATACCTATACAAACTTGTTCCTACATAGTAACTTGCATCTTTGAATGAGAATGTGCTTGCTTACAGCAACGTGCTATATGTTCTGAATGCCCGAATTTGCAATCTGTGTCAAAACTTTGTTAGGAATTATGTGATCCTTACTAGCTGGAAGTAAGGGAGATGGGGCATGAAGTTATTTCTAGGAGTTGGACACATACCAAGTTTAGCTCAGTTCTGGGCATCTTTGAAATACCTATACAAACTTGTTCCTACATAGTAACTTGCATCTTTGAATGAGAATCTGCTTGCTTACAGCAACGTGCTATATGTTCTGAATGCCCGAATTGGGAATCTGTGTCAAAACTTTGTTAGGAATTATGTGATCCTTACTAGCTGGAAGTAAGGGAGATGGGGCATGAAGTTATTTCTAGGAGTTGGACACATACCAAGTTTAGCTCAGTTCTGGGCATCTTTGAAATACCTATACAAAATTTTTCCTACATAGTAACTTGCATCTTTGAATGAGAATCTGCTTGCTTACAGCAACGTGCTATATGTTCTGAATGCCCGAATTGGGAATCTGTGTCAAAACTGTTAGGAATTATGTGATCCTTACTAGCTGGAAGTAAGGGAGATGGGGCATGAAGTTATTTCTAGGAGTTGGACACATACCAAGTTTAGCTCAGTTCTGGGCATCTTTGAAATACCTATACAAACTTGTTCCTACATAGTAACTTGCAACTTTGAATGAGAATGTGCTTGCTTACAGCAACGTGCTATATGTTCTGAATGCCCGAATTGGGAATCTGTGTCAAAACTGTTAGGAATTATGTGATCCTTACTAGCTGGAAGTAAGGGAGATGGGGCATCAAGTTATTTCTTGGAGTTGGACACATACCAAGTTTAGCTCAGTTCTGGGCATCTTTGAAATACCTATACAAACTTGTTCCTACATAGTAACTTGCAACTTTGAATGAGAATGTGCTTGCTTACAGCAACGTGCTATATGTTCTGAATGCCCGAATTGAGAATCTGTGTCAAAACTTTGTTAGGAATTATGTGATCCTTACTAGCTGGAAGTAAGGGAGATGGGGCATGAAGTTATTTCTAGGAGTTGGACACATACCAAGTTTAGCTCAGTTCTGGGCATCTTTGAAATACCTATACAAACTTGTTCCTACATAGTAACTTGCAACTTTGAATGAGAATGTGCTTGCTTACAGCAACGTGCTATATGTTCTGAATGCCCGAATTGGGAATCTGTGTCAAAACTTTGTTAGGAATTATGTGATCCTTACTAGCTGGAAGTAAGGGACATGGGGCATGAAGTTATTTCTTGGAGTTGGAGACATACCAAGTTTGGCTCCGTTCTGGGCATCTTTGAAATACCTATACAAACTTGTTCCTACATAGTAACTTGCAACTTTGAATGACAATGTGCTTGCTTGCAGCAACGTGCTATATGTTCTGAATGCCCTATTTGGGAATCTGTGTCAAAACTTTGTTAGGAATTATGTGATCCTTACAACCTGGAAGTAAGGGAGATGGAGCATGAAGTTATTTCTAGGAGTAGGACACATACCAAGTTTAGCTCAGTTCTGGGCATCTTTGAAATACCTATACAAACTTGTTCCTACATAGTAACTTGCATCTTTGAATGAGAATGTGCTTGCTTACAGCAACGTGCTATATGTTCTGAATGCCCGAATTGGGAATCTGTGTCAAAACTTTGTTAGGAATTATGTGATCCTTACTAGCTGGAAGTAAGGGAGATGGGGCATGAAGTTATTTCTAGGAGTTGGACACATACCAAGTTTAGCTCAGTTCTGGGCATCTTTGAAATACCTATACAAACTTGTTCCTACATAGTAACTTGCAACTTTGAATGAGAATGTGCTTGCTTACAGCAACGTGCTATATGTTCTGAATGCCCGAATTGGGAATCTGTGTCAAAACTTTGTTAGGAATTATGTGATCCTTACTAGCTGGAAGTAAGGGAGATGGGGCATGAAGTTATTTCTAGGAGTTGGACACATACCAAGTTTAGCTCAGTTCTGGGCATCTTTGAAATACCTATACAAACTTGTTCCTACATAGTAACTTGCATCTTTGAATGAGAATGTGCTTGCTTGCAGCAACGTGCTATATGTTCTGAATGCCCGATTTGGGAATCTGTGTCAAAACTTTGTTAGGAAATATGTGATCCTTACTAGCTGGAAGTAAGGGAGATGGAGCATGAAGTTATTTCTAGGAGTTCGACACATACCAAGTTTAGCTCAGTTCTGGGCATCTTTGAAATACCTATACAAACTTGTTCCTACATAGTAACTTGCATCATTGAATGAGAATGTGCTTGCTTACAGCAACGTGCTATATGTTCTGAATGCCCGAATTGGCAATCTGTGTCAAAACTTTGTTAGGAATTATGTGATCCTTACTAGCTGGAAGTAAGGGAGATGGGGCATGAAGTTATTTCTAGGAGTTGGACACATACCAAGTTTAGCTCAGTTCTGGGCATCATTGAAATACCTATACAAACTTGTTCCTACATAGTAACTTGCATCTTTGAATGAGAATGTGCTTGCTTACAGCAACGTGCTATATGTTCTGAATGCCCGAATTGGCAATCTGTGTCAAAACTTTGTTAGGAATTATGTGATCCTTACTAGCTGGAAGTAAGGTAGATGGGGCATGAAGTTATTTCTAGGAGTTGGACACATACCAAGTTTAGCTCAGTTCTGGGCATCTTTGAAATACCTATACAAACTTGTTCCTACATAGTAACTTGCAACTTTGAATGAGAATGTGCTTGCTTACAGCAACGTGCTATATGTTCTGAATGCCCGAATTGGGAATCTGTGTCAAAACTTTGTTAGGAATTATGTGATCCTTACTAGCTGGAAGTAAGGGAGATGGGGCATGAAGTTATTTCTTGGAGTTGGACGCATACCAAGTTTAGCTCAGTTCTGGGCATCTTTGAAATACCTATACAAACTTGTTCCTACATAGTAACTTGCATCTTTGAATGAGAATGTGCTTGCTTACAGCAACGTGCTATATGTTCTGAATGCCCGAATTGGCAATCTGTGTCAAAACTTTGTTAGGAATTATGTGATCCTTACTAGCTGGAAGTAAGGGAGATGGGGCATGAAGTTATTTCTAGGAGTTGGACACATACCAAGTTTAGCTCAGTTCTGGGCATCTTTGAAATACCTATACAAACTTGTTCCTACATAGTAACTTGCAACTTTGAATCAGAATGTGCTTGCTTACAGCAACGTGCTATATGTTCTGAATGCCCGAATTGGGAATCTGTGTCAAAACTGTTAGGAATTATGTGATCCTTACTAGCTGGAAGTAAGGGAGATGGGGCATCAAGTTATTTCTTGGAGTTGGACACATACCAAGTTTAGCTCAGTTCTGGGCATCTTTGAAATACCTATACAAACTTGTTCCTACATAGTAACTTGCAACTTTGAATGAGAATGTGCTTGCTTACAGCAACGTGCTATATGTTCTGAATGCCCGAATTGAGAATCTGTGTCAAAACTTTGTTAGGAATTATGTGATCCTTACTAGCTGGAAGTAAGGGAGATGGGGCATGAAGTTATTTCTTGGAGTTGGACACATACCAAGTTTAGCTCAGTTCTGGGCATCTTTGAAATACCTATACAAACTTGTTCCTACATAGTAACTTGCAACTTTGAATGAGAATGTGCTTGCTTACAGCAACGTGCTATATGTTCTGAATGCCCGAATTGGGAATCTGTGTCAAAACTTTGTTAGGAATTATGTGATCCTTACTAGCTGGAAGTAAGGGACATGGGGCATGAAGTTATTTCTTGGAGTTGGAGACATACCAAGTTTGGCTCCGTTCTGGGCATCTTTGAAATACCTATACAAACTTGTTCCTACATAGTAACTTGCAACTTTGAATGACAATGTGCTTGCTTGCAGCAACGTGCTATATGTTCTGAATGCCCTATTTGGGAATCTGTGTCAAAACTTTGTTAGGAATTATGTGATCCTTACAACCTGGAAGTAAGGGAGATGGAGCATGAAGTTATTTCTAGGAGTTGGACACATACCAAGTTTAGCTCAGTTCTGGGCATCTTTGAAATACCTATACAAACTTGTTCCTACATAGTAACTTGCATCTTTGAATGAGAATGTGCTTGCTTACAGCAACGTGCTATATGTTCTGAATGCCCGAATTGGGAATCTGTGTCAAAACTTTGTTAGGAATTATGTGATCCTTACTAGCTGGAAGTAAGGGAGATGGGGCATGAAGTTATTTCTAGGAGTTGGACACATACCAAGTTTAGCTCAGTTCTGGGCATCTTTGAAATACCTATACAAACTTGTTCCTACATAGTAACTTGCAACTTTGAATGAGAATGTGCTTGCTTACAGCAACGTGCTATATGTTCTGAATGCCCGAATTGGGAATCTGTGTCAAAACTTTGTTAGGAATTATGTGATCCTTACTAGCTGGAAGTAAGGGAGATGGGGCATGAAGTTATTTCTAGGAGTTGGACACATACCAAGTTTAGCTCAGTTCTGGGCATCTTTGAAATACCTATACAAACTTGTTCCTACATAGTAACTTGCATCTTTGAATGAGAATGTGCTTGCTTGCAGCAACGTGCTATATGTTCTGAATGCCCGATTTGGGAATCTGTGTCAAAACTTTGTTAGGAAATATGTGATCCTTACTAGCTGGAAGTAAGGGAGATGGAGCATGAAGTTATTTCTAAGAGTTCGACACATACCAAGTTTAGCTCAGTTCTGGGCATCTTTGAAATACCTATACAAACTTGTTCCTACATAGTAACTTGCATCATTGAATGAGAATGTGCTTGCTTACAGCAACGTGCTATATGTTCTGAATGCCCGAATTGGCAATCTGTGTCAAAACTTTGTTAGGAATTATGTGATCCTTACTAGCTGGAAGTAAGGGAGATGGGGCATGAAGTTATTTCTAGGAGTTGGACACATACCAAGTTTAACTCAGTTCTGGGCATCATTGAAATACCTATACAAACTTGTTCCTACATAGTAACTTGCATCTTTGAATGAGAATGTGCTTGCTTACAGCAACGTGCTATATGTTCTGAATGCCCGAATTGGCAATCTGTGTCAAAACTTTGTTAGGAATTATGTGATCCTTACTAGCTGGAAGTAAGGTAGATGGGGCATGAAGTTATTTCTAGGAGTTGGACACATACCAAGTTTAGCTCAGTTCTGGGCATCTTTGAAATACCTATACAAACTTGTTCCTACATAGTAACTTGCAACTTTGAATGAGAATGTGCTTGCTTACAGCAACGTGCTATATGTTCTGAATGCCCGAATTGGGAATCTGTGTCAAAACTTTGTTAGGAATTATGTGATCCTTACTAGCTGGAAGTAAGGGAGATGGGGCATGAAGTTATTTCTTGGAGTTGGACGCATACCAAGTTTAGCTCAGTTCTGGGCATCTTTGAAATACCTATACAAACTTGTTCCTACATAGTAACTTGCATCTTTGAATGAGAATGTGCTTGCTTACAGCAACGTGCTATATGTTCTGAATGCCCGAATTGGCAATCTGTGTCAAAACTTTGTTAGGAATTATGTGATCCTTACTAGCTGGAAGTAAGGGAGATGGGGCATGAAGTTATTTCTAGGAGTTGGACACATACCAAGTTTAGCTCAGTTCTGGGCATCTTTGAAATACCTATACAAACTTGTTCCTACATAGTAACTTGCATCTTTGAATGAGAATGTGCTTGCTTACAGCAACGTGCTATATGTTCTGAATGCCCGAATTGGGAATCTGTGTCAAAACTTTGTTAGGAATTATGTGATCCTTACTAGCTGGAAGTAAGGGAGATGGGGCATGAAGTTATTTCTAGGAGTTGGACACATACCAAGTTTAGCTCAGTTCTGGGCATCTTTGAAATACCTATACAAACTTGGTCCTACATAGTAACTTGCAACTTTGAATGAGAATGTGCTTGCTTACAGCAACGTGCTATATGTTCTGAATGCCCGAATTGGGAATCTGTGTCAAAACTTTGTTAGGAATTATGTGATCCTTACTAGCTGGAAGTAAGGGAGATGGGGCATGAAGTTATTTCTAGGAGTTGGACACATACCAAGTTTAGCTCAGTTCTGGGCATCTTTGAAATACCTATACAAACTTGTTCCTACATAGTAACTTGCAACTTTGAATGAGAATGTGCTTGCTTGCAGCAACGTGCTATATGTTCTGAATGCCCGATTCCGGAATCTGTGTCAAAACTTTGTTAGGAATTATGTGATCCTTACTAGCTGGAAGTAAGAGAGATGGAGCATGAAGTTATTTCTAGGAGTTCGACACATACCAAGTTTAGCTCAGTTCTGGGCATCTTTGAAATACCTATACAAACTTGTTCCTACCTAGTAACTTGCATCTTTGAATGAGAATGTGCTTGCTTACAGCAACGTGCTATATGTTCTGAATGCCCGAATTGGCAATCTGTGTCAAAACTTTGTTAGGAATTATGTGATCCTTACTAGCTGGAAGTAAGGGAGATGGGGCATGAAGTTATTTCTAGGAGTTGGACACATACCAAGTTTAGCTCACTTCTGGGCATCTTTGAAATACCTATACAAACTTGTTCTTACATAGTAACTTGCATCTTTGAATGAGAATGTGCTTGCTTACAGCAACGTGCTATATGTTCTGAATGCCCGAATTGGGAATCTGTGTCAAAACTTTGTTAGGAATTATGTGATCCTTACTAGCTGGAAGTAAGGGAGATGGGGCATGAAGTTATTTCTAGGAGTTGGACACATACCAAGTTTAGCTCAGTTCTGGGCATCTTTGAAATACCTATACAAACTTGTTCCTACATAGTAACTTGCATCTTTGAATGAGAATGTGCTTGCTTACAGCAACGTGCTATATGTTCTGAATGCCCGAATTGGCAATCTGTGTCAAAACTTTGTTAGGAATTATGTGATCCTTACTAGCTGGAAGTAAGGTAGATGGGGCATGAAGTTATTTCTAGGAGTTGGACACATACCAAGTTTAGCTCAGTTCTGGGCATCTTTGAAATACCTATGCAAACTTGTTCCTACATAGTAACTTGCAACTTTGAATGAGAATGTGCTTGCTTACAGCAACGTTCTATATGTTCTGAATGCCCGAATTGGGAATCTGTGTCAAAACTTTGTTAGGAATTATGTGATCCTTACTAGCTGGAAGTAAGGGAGATGGGGCATGAAGTTATTTCTTGGAGTTGGACGCATACCAAGTTTAGCTCAGTTCTGGGCATCTTTGAAATACCTATACAAACTTGTTCCTACATAGTAACTTGCATCTTTGAATGAGAATGTGCTTGCTTACAGCAACGTGCTATATGTTCTGAATGCCCGAATTGGCAATCTGTGTCAAAACTTTGTTAGGAATTATGTGATCCTTACTAGCTGGAAGTAAGGGAGATGGGGCATGAAGTTATTTCTAGGAGTTGGACACATACCAAGTTTAGCTCAGTTCTGGGCATCTTTGAAATACCTATACAAACTTGTTCCTACATAGTAACTTGCATCTTTGAATGAGAATGTGCTTGCTTACAGCAACGTGCTATATGTTCTGAATGCCCGAATTGGGAATCTGTGTCAAAACTTTGTTAGGAATTATGTGATCCTTACTAGCTGGAAGTAAGGGAGATGGGGCATGAAGTTATTTCTAGGAGTTGGACACATACCAAGTTTAGCTCAGTTCTGGGCATCTTTGAAATACCTATACAAACTTGGTCCTACATAGTAACTTGCAACTTTGAATGAGAATGTGCTTGCTTACAGCAACGTGCTATATGTTCTGAATGCCCGAATTGGGAATCTGTGTCAAAACTTTGTTAGGAATTATGTGATCCTTACTAGCTGGAAGTAAGGGAGATGGGGCATAAAGTTATTTCTAGGAGTTGGACACATACCAAGTTTAGCTCAGTTCTGGGCATCTTTGAAATACCTATACAAACTTGTTCCTACATAGTAACTTGCAACTTTGAATGAGAATGTGCTTGCTTGCAGCAACGTGCTATATGTTCTGAATGCCCGAATTGGGAATCTGTGTCAAAACTTTGTTAGGAATTATGTGATCCTTACTAGCTGGAAGTAAGGGAGATGGAGCATGAAGATATTTCTAGGAGTTGGACACATACCAAGTTTAGCTCAGTTCTGGGCATCTTTGAAATACCTATACAAACTTGTTCCTACATAGTAACTTGCAACTTTGAAGGAGAATGTGCTTGCTTACAGCAACGTGCTATATGTTCTGAATGCCCGAATTGGCAATCTGTTTCAAAACTTTGTTAGGAATTATGTGATCCTTACTAGCTGGAAGTAAGGGAAATGGGGCATGAAGTTATTTCTAGGCGTTGGACACATACCAAGTTTAGCTCAGTTCCTGGCATCTTTGAAATACCTATACAAACTTGTTCCTACATAGTAACTTGCATCTTTGAATGAGAATGTGCTTGCTTACAGCAACGTGCTATATGTTCTGAATGCCCGAATTGGGAATCTGTGTCAAATCTTTGTTAGGAATCATGTGATCCTTACTAGCTGGAAGTAAGGGAGATGGGGCATGAAGTTATTTCTAGGAGTTGGACACATACCAAGTTTAGCTCAGTTCTGGGCATCTTTGAAATACCTATACAAACTTGTTCCTACATAGTAACTTGCATCTTTGAATGATAATGTGCTTGCTTACAGCAACGTGCTATACGTTCTGAATGCCCGAATTGGCAATCTGTGTCAAAACTTTGTTAGGATTTATGTGATCCTTACTAGCTGGATGTAAGGGAGATGGGGCATGAAGTTATTTCTAGGAGTTGGACACATACCAAGTTTAGCTCAGTTCTGGGCATCTTTGAAATACCTATACAAACTTGTTCCTACATAGTAACTTGCATCTTTGAATGAGAATCTGCTTGCTTACAGCAACGTGCTATATGTTCTGAATACCCGAATTGGGAATCTGTGTCAAATCTTTGTTAGGAATCATGTGATCCTTACTAGCAGGAAGTAAGGGAGATGGGGCATGAAGTTATTTCTAGGAGTTGGACACATACCAAGTTTAGCTCAGTTCTGGGCATCTTTGAAATACCTATACAAACTTGTTCCTACATAGTAACTTGCAACTTTGAATGAGAATGTGCTTGCTTGCAGCAACGTGCTATATGTTCTGAATGCCCGAATTGGCAATCTGTGTCAAAACTTTGTTAGGAATTATGTGATCCTTACTAGCTGTAAGTAAGGGTGATGGAGCATGAAGTTATTTCTAGGAGTTGGACACATACCAAGTTTAGCTCAGTTCTGGGCATCTTTGAAATACCTATACAAACTTGTTCCTACCTAGTAACTTGCATCTTTGAATGAGAATGTGCTTGCTTACAGCAACGTGCTAAATGTTCTGAATGCCCGAATAGGGAATCTGTGTCAAAACTTTGTTAGGAATTATGTGATCCTTACTAGCTGGAAGTAAGGGAGATGGGGCATGAAGTTATTTCTTGGAGTTGGACACATACCAAGTTTAGCTCAGTTCTGGGCATCTTTGAAATACCTATACAAACTTGTTCCTACCTAGTAACTTGCATCTTTGAATGAGAATCTGCTTGCTTACAGCAACGTGCTATATGTTCTGAATGCCCGAATTGGGAATCTGTGTCAAAACTTTGTTAGGAATTATGTGATCCTTACTAGCTGGAAGTAAGGGAGATGGGGCATGAAGTTATTTCTAGGAGTTGGACACATACCAAGTTTAGCTCAATTCTGGGCATCTTTGAAATACCTATACAAACTTGTTCCTACATAGTAACTTGCAACTTTGAATGAGAATGTGCTTGCTTACAGCAACGTGCTATATGTTCTGAATGCCCGAATTGGGAATCTGTGTCAAAACTTTGTTAGGAATTATGTGATCCTTACTAGCTGGAAGTAAGGGAGATGGGGCATGAAGTTATTTCTAGGAGTTGGACACATACCAAGTTTAGCTCAGTTCTGGGCATCTTTGAAATACCTATACAAACTTGTTCCTACATAGTAACTTGCAACTTTGAATGAGAATGTGCTTGCTTACAGCAACGTGCTATATGTTCTGAATGCCCGAATTGGGAATCTGTGTCAAAACATTGTTAGGAATTATGTGATCCTTACTAGCTGGAAGTAAGGGAGATGGGGCATGAAGTTATTTCTAGGAGTTGGACACATACCAAGTTTAGCTCAGTTCTGGGCATCTTTGAAATACCTATACAAACTTGTTCCTACATAGTAACTTGCAACTTTGAATGAGAATGTGCTTGCTTGCAGCAACGTGCTATATGTTCTGAATGCCCGAATTGGGAATCTGTGTCAAAACTTTGTTAGGAATTATGTGATCCTTACTAGCTGGAAGTAAGGCGGATGGAGCATGAAGATATTTCCATGAGTTGGACACATACCAAGTTTAGCTCAGTTCTGGGCATCTTTGAAATACCTATACAAACTTGTTCCTACATAGTAACTTGCAACTTTGAAGGAGAATGTGCTTGCTTACAGCAACGTGCTATATGTTCTGAATGCCCGAATTGGCAATCTGTTTCAAAACTTTGTTAGGAATTATGTGATCCTTACTAGCTGGAAGTAAGGGAGATGGGGCATGAAGTTATTTCTAGGAGTTGGACACATACCAAGTTTAGCTCAGTTCCTGGCATCTTTGAAATACCTATACAAACTTGTTCCTACATAGTAACTTGCATCTTTGAATGAGAATGTGCTTGCTTACAGCAACGTGCTATATGTTCTGAATGCCCGAATTGGGAATCTGTGTCAAATCTTTGTTAGGAATCATGTGATCCTTACTAGCTGGAAGTAAGGGAGATGGGGCATGAAGTTATTTCTAGGAGTTGGACACATACAAAGTTTAGCTCAGTTCTGGGCATCTTTGAAATACCTATACAAACTTGTTCCTACATAGTAACTTGCATCTTTGAATGATAATGTGCTTGCTTACAGCAACGTGCTATACGTTCTGAATGCCCGAATTGGCAATCTGTGTCAAAACTTTGTTAGGATTTATGTGATCCTTACTAGCTGGATGTAAGGGAGATGGGGCATGAAGTTATTTCTAGGAGTTGGACACATACCAAGTTTAGCTCAGTTCTGGGCATCTTTGAAATACCTATACAAACTTGTTCCTACATAGCAACTTGCATCTTTGAATGAGAATCTGCTTGCTTACAGCAACGTGCTATATGTTCTGAATACCCGAATTGGGAATCTGTGTCAAATCTTTGTTAGGAATCATGTGATCCTTACTAGCAGGAAGTAAGGGAGATGGGGCATGAAGTTATTTCTAGGAGTTGGACACATACCAAGTTTAGCTCAGTTCTGGGCATCTTTGAAATACCTATACAAACTTGTTCCTACATAGTATCTTGCATCTTTGAATGAGAATCTGCTTGCTTACAGTAACGTGCTATATGTTCTGAATGCCCGAATTGGGAATCTGTGGCAAATCTTTGTTAGGAATCATGTGATCCTTACTAGCTGGAAGTAAGGGAGATGGGGCATGAAGTTATTTCTAGGAGTTGGACACATACCAAGTTTAGCTCAGTTCTGGGCATCTTTGAAATACCTATACAAACTTGTTCCTACATAGTAACTTGCAACTTTGAAGGAGAATGTGCTTGCTTACAGCAACGTGCTATATGTTCTGAATGCCCGAATTGGGAATCTGTGTCAAAACTTTGTTAGGAATTATGTGATCCTTACTAGCTGGAAGTAAGGGAGATGGGGCATGAAGTTCTTTCTAGGAGTTGGACACATACCAAGTTTAGCTCAGTTCCTGGCATCTTTGAAATACCTATACAAACTTGTTCCTACATAGTAACTTACATCTTTGAATGAGAATCTGCTTGCTTACAGCAACGTGCTATATGTTCTGAATGCCCGAATTGGGAATCTGTGTCAAAACTTTGTTAGGAATTATGTGATCCTTACTAGCTGGAAGTAAGGGAGATGGGGCATGAAGTTATTTCTAGGAGTTGGACACATACCAAGTTTAGCTCAGTTCTGGGCATCTTTGAAATACCTATACAAACTTGTTCCTACATAGTAACTTGCATCTTTGAATGAGAATCTGCTTGCTTACACTAACGTGCTATATGTTCTGAATGCCCGAATTGGCAATCTGTGTCAAAACTTTGTTAGGAATTATGTGATCCTTACTAGCTGGAAGTAAGGGAGATGGGGCATGAAGTTATTTCTAGGAGTTGGACACATACCAAGTTTAGCTCAGTTCTGGGCATCTTTGAAATACCTATACAAACTTGTTCCTACATAGTAACTTGCATCTTTGAATGAGAATGTGCTTGCTTACAGCAACGTGCTATATGTTCTGAATGCCCGAATTGGGAATCTGTGTCAAAACTTTGTTAGGAATTATGTGATGCTTACTAGCTGGAAGTAAGGGAGATGGGGCATGAAGTTATTTCTAGGAGTTGGACACATACCAAGTTTAGCTCAGTTCTGGGCATCTTTGAAATACCTATACAAACTTGTTCCTACATAGTAACTTGCAACTTTGAATGAGAATGTGCTTGCTTACAGCAACGTGCTATATGTTCTGAATGCCCGAATTGGGAATCTGTGTCAAAACTTTGTTAGGAATTATGTGATCCTTACTAGCTGGAAGTAAGGGAGATGGGGCATGAAGTTATTTCTAGGAGTTGGACACATACCAAGTTTAGCTCAGTTCTGGGCATCTTTGAAATACCTATACAAACTTGTTCCTACATAGTAACTTGCAACTTTGAAGGAGAATATGCTTGCTTACAGCAAAGTGCTATATGTTCTGAATGCCCGAATTGGGAATCTGTGTCAAAACTTTGTTAGGAATTATGTGATCCTTACTGGCTGGAAGTAAGGGAGATGGGGCATGAAGTTATTTCTAGGAGTTGGACACATACCAAGTTTAGCTCAGTTCTGGGCATCTTTGAAATACCTATACAAACTTGTTCCTACATAGTAACTTGCAACTTTGAATGAGAATGTGCTTGCTTACAGCAACGTGCTATATGTTCTGAATGCCCGAATTGGGAATCTGTGTCAAAACTTTGTTAGGAATTATGTGATCCTTACTAGCTGGAAGTAAGGGAGATGGGGCATGAAGTTATTTCTAGGAGTTGGACACATACCAAGTTTAGCTCAGTTCTGGGCATCTTTGAAATACCTATACAAACTTGTTCCTACATAGTAACTTGCATCTTTGAATGAGAATGTGCTTGCTTACAGCAACGTGCTATATGTTCTGAATGCCCGAATTGGGAATCTGTGTCAAAACTTTGTTAGGAATTATGTGATCCTTACTAGCTGGAAGTAAGGGAGATGGGGCATGAAGTTATTTCTAGGAGTTGGACACATACCAAGTTTAGCTCAGTTCTGGGCATCTTTGAAATACCTATACAAACTTGTTCCTACATAGTAACTTGCAACTTTGAATGAGAATGTGCTTGCTTGCAGCAACGTGCTATATGTTCTGAATGCCCGAATTGGGAATCTGTGTCAAAACTTTGTTAGGAATTATGTGATCCTTACTAGCTGGAAGTAAGGGAGATGGAGCATGAAGTTATTTATTGGAGTTGGACACAAAGCAAGTTTAGCTCAGTTCTGGGCATCTTTGAAATACCTATACAAACTTGTTCCTACCTAGTAACTTGCATCTTTGAATGAGAATGTGCTTGCTTACAGCAACGTGCTATATGTTCTGAATGCCCGAATTGGCAATCTGTGTCAAAACTTTGTTAGGAATTATGTGATCCTTACTAGCTGGAAGTAAGGGAGATGGGGCATGAAGTTATTTCTAGGAGTTGGACACATACCAAGTTTAGCTCAGTTCTGGGCATCTTTGAAATACCTATACAAACTTGTTCCTACATAGTAACTTGCATCTTTGAATGAGAATCTGCTTGCTTACAGTAACGTGCTATATGTTCTGAATGCCCGAATTGGGAATCTGTGTCAAAACTTTGTTAGGAATTATGTGATCTTTACTAGCTGGAAGTAAGGGAGATGGGGCATGAAGTTATTTCTAGGAGTTGGACACATACCAAGTTTAGCTCAGTTCTGGGCATCTTTGAAATACCTATACAAACTTGTTCCTACATAGTAACTTGCAACATTGAATGAAAATGTGCGTGCTTACAGCAACGTGCTATATGTTCTGAATGCCCGAATTGGGAATCTGTGTCAAAACTTTGTTAGGAATTATGTGATCCTTACTAGCTGGAAGTAAGGGAGATGGGGCATGAAGTTATTTCTAGGAGTTGGACACATACCAAGTTTAGCTCAGTTCTGGGCATCTTTGAAATACCTATACAAACTTGTTCCTACATAGTAACTTGCATCTTTGAATGAGAATCTGCTTGCCTACAGCAACGTGCTATATGTTCTGAATGCCCGAATTGGGAATCTGTGTCAAAACTTTGTTAGGAATTATGTGATCCTTACTAGCTGGAAGTAAGGGAGATGGGGCATGAAGTTATTTCTAGGAGTTGGACACATACCAAGTTTAGCTCAGTTCTGGGCATCTTTGAAATACCTATACAAACTTGTTCCTACATAGTAACTTGCATCTTTGAATGAGAATCTGCTTGCCTACAGCAACGTGCTATATGTTCTGAATGTCCGAATTGGGAATCTGTGTCAAAACTTTGTTAGGAATTATGTGATCCTTACTAGCTGGAAGTAAGGGAGATGGGGCATGAAGTTATTTCTAGGAGTTGGACACATACCAAGTTTAGCTCAGTTCTGGGCATCTTTGAAATACCTATACAAACTTGTTCCTACATAGTAACTTGCAACTTTGAATGAGAATGTGCTTGCTTACAGCAACGTGCTATATGTTCTGAATGCCCGATTTGGGAATCTGTGTCAAAACTTTGTTAGGAATTATGTGATCCTTACTAGCTGGAAGTAAGGGAGATGGGGCATGAAGTTATTTCTAGGAGTTGGACACATACCAAGTTTAGCTCAGTTCTGGGCATCTTTGAAATACCTATACAAACTTGTTCCTAATAGTAACTTGCAACTTTGAATGAGAATGTGCTTGCCTACAGCAACGTGCTATATGTTCTGAATGCCCGAATTGGGAATCTGTGTCAAAATTTTGTTAGGAATTATGTGATCCTTACTAGCTGGAAGTAAGGGAGATGGGGCATGAAGTTATTTCTAGGAGTTGTACACATACCAAGTTTAGCTCAGTTCTGGGCATCTTTGAAATACCTATACAAACTTGTTCCTACATAGTAACTTGCAACTTTGAATGAGAATGTGCTTCCCTACAGCAACGTGCTATATGTTCTGAATGCCCCAATTGAGAATCTGTGTCAAAACTTTGTTAGGAATTATGTGATCCTTACTAGCTGGAAGTAAGGGAGATGGGGCATGAAGTTATTTCTAGGAGTTGGACACATACCAAGTTTAGCTCAGTTCTGGGCATCTTTGAAATACCTATACAAACTTGTTCCTACATAGTAACTTGCAACTTTGAATGAGAATGTGCTTGCTTACAGCAACGTGCTATATGTTCTGAATGCCCGAATTGGGAATCTGTGTCAAAACTTTGTTAGGAATTATGTGATCCTTACTAGCTGGAATTAAGGGAGATGGGGCATGAAGTTATTTCTTGGAGTTGGAGACATACCAAGTTTAGCTCAGTTCTGGGCATCTTTGAAATACCTATACAAACTTGTTCCTACATTGTAACTTGCATCTTTGAATGAGAATGTGCTTGCTTGCAGCAACGTGCTATATGTTCTGAATGCCCGAATTGGGAATCTGTGTCAAAACTTTGTTAGGAATTATGTGATCCTTACTAGCTGGAAGTAAGGGAGATGGGGCATGAAGTTATTTCTAGGAGTTGGACACATACCAAGTTTAGCTCAGTTCTGGGCATCTTTGAAATACCTATACAAACTTGTTCCTACATAGTAACTTGCATCTTTGAATGAGAATGTGCTTGCTTACAGCAACGTGCTATATGTTCTGAATGCCCGAATTGGCAATCTGTGTCAAAACTTTGTTAGGAATTATGTGATCCTTACTAGCTGGAAGTAAGGGAGATGGGGCATGAAGTTATTTCTAGGAGTTGGACACATACCAAGTTTAGCTCAGTTCTGGGCATCTTTGAAATACCTATACAAACTTGTTCCTACATAGTAACTTGCAACTTTGAATGAGAATGTGCTTGCTTGCAGCAACGTGCTATATGTTCTGAATGCCCGAATTGGGAATCTGTGTCAAAACTTTGTTAGGAATTATGTGATCCTTACTAGCTGGAAGTAAGGGAGATGGAGCATGAAGTTATTTATTGGAGTTGGACACAAAGCAAGTTTAGCTCAGTTCTGGGCATCTTTGAAATACCTATACAAACTTGTTCCTACCTAGTAACTTGCATCTTTGAATGAGAATGTGCTTGCTTACAGCAACGTGCTATATGTTCTGAATGCCCGAATTGGCAATCTGTGTCAAAACTTTGTTAGGAATTATGTGATCCTTACTAGCTGGAAGTAAGGGAGATGGGGCATGAAGTTATTTCTAGGAGTTGGACACATACCAAGTTTAGCTCAGTTCTGGGCATCTTTGAAATACCTATACAAACTTGTTCCTACATAGTAACTTGCATCTTTGAATGAGAATCTGCTTGCTTACAGTAACGTGCTATATGTTCTGAATGCCCGAATTGGGAATCTGTGTCAAAACTTTGTTAGGAATTATGTGATCCTTACTAGCTGGAAGTAAGGGAGATGGGGCATGAAGTTATTTCTAGGAGTTGGACACATACCAAGTTTAGCTCAGTTCTGGGCATCTTTGAAATACCTATACAAACTTGTTCCTACATAGTAACTTGCAACTTTGAATGAAAATGTGCGTGCTTACAGCAACGTGCTATATGTTCTGAATGCCCGAATTGGGAATCTGTGTCAAAACTTTGTTAGGAATTATGTGATCCTTACTAGCTGGAAGTAAGGGAGATGGGGCATGAAGTTATTTCTAGGAGTTGGACACATACCAAGTTTAGCTCAGTTCTGGGCATCTTTGAAATACCTATACAAACTTGTTCCTACATAGTAACTTGCAACTTTGAATGAAAATGTGCGTGCTTACAGCAACGTGCTATATGTTCTGAATGCCCGAATTGGGAATCTGTGTCAAAACTTTGTTAGGAATTATGTGATCCTTACTAGCTGGAAGTAAGGGAGATGGGGCATGAAGTTATTTCTAGGAGTTGGACACATACCAAGTTTAGCTCAGTTCTGGGCATCTTTGAAATACCTATACAAACTTGTTCCTACATAGTAACTTGCATCTTTGAATGAGAATCTGCTTGCCTACAGCAACGTGCTATATGTTCTGAATGTCCGAATTGGGAATCTGTGTCAAAACTTTGTTAGGAATTATGTGATCCTTACTAGCTGGAAGTAAGGGAGATGGGGCATGAAGTTATTTCTAGGAGTTGGACACATACCAAGTTTAGCTCAGTTCTGGGCATCTTTGAAATACCTATACAAACTTGTTCCTACATAGTAACTTGCAACTTTGAATGAGAATGTGCTTGCTTACAGCAACGTGCTATATGTTCTGAATGCCCGAATTGGGAATCTGTGTCAAAACTTTGTTAGGAATTATGTGATCCTTACTAGCTGGAAGTAAGGGAGATGGGGCATGAAGTTATTTCTAGGAGTTGGACACATACCAAGTTTAGCTCAGTTCTGGGCATCTTTGAAATACCTATACAAACTTGTTCCTAATAGTAACTTGCAACTTTGAATGAGAATGTGCTTGCCTACAGCAACGTGCTATATGTTCTGAATGCCCGAATTGGGAATCTGTGTCAAAATTTTGTTAGGAATTATGTGATCCTTACTAGCTGGAAGTAAGGGAGATGGGGCATGAAGTTATTTCTAGGAGTTGTACACATACCAAGTTTAGCTCAGTTCTGGGCATCTTTGAAATACCTATACAAACTTGTTCCTACATAGTAACTTGCAACTTTGAATGAGAATGTGCTTGCCTACAGCAACGTGCTATATGTTCTGAATGCCCGAATTGAGAATCTGTGTCAAAACTTTGTTAGGAATTATGTGATCCTTACTAGCTGGAAGTAAGGGAGATGGGGCATGAAGTTATTTCTAGGAGTTGGACACATACTAAGTTTAGCTCAGTTCTGGGCATCTTTGAAATACCTATACAAACTTGTTCCTACATAGTAACTTGCAACTTTGAATGAGAATGTGCTTGCTTACAGCAACGTGCTATATGTTCTGAATGCCCGAATTGGGAATCTGTGTCAAAACTTTGTTAGGAATTATGTGATCCTTACTAGCTGGAATTAAGGGAGATGGGGCATGAAGTTATTTCTTGGAGTTGGAGACATACCAAGTTTAGCTCAGTTCTGGGCATCTTTGAAATACCTATACAAACTTGTTCCTACATTGTAACTTGCATCTTTGAATGAGAATGTGCTTGCTTGCAGCAACGTGCTATATGTTCTGAATGCCCGAATTGGGAATCTGTGTCAAAACTTTGTTAGGAATTATGTGATCCTTACTAGCTGGAAGTAAGGGAGATGGGGCATGAAGTTATTTCTAGGAGTTGGACACATACCAAGTTTAGCTCAG
Source organism: Diceros bicornis minor (assembly GCF_020826845.1). Classification (NCBI taxonomy): domain Eukaryota; kingdom Metazoa; phylum Chordata; class Mammalia; order Perissodactyla; family Rhinocerotidae; genus Diceros; species Diceros bicornis. Next base: position 2,669,667 of record NC_080779.1, read on the forward strand.
TTCTGGGCATCTTTGAAATACCTATACAAACTTGTTCCTACATAGTAACTTGCATCTTTGAATGAGAATGTGCTTGCTTACAGCAACGTGCTATATGTTCTGAATGCCCGAATTGGGAATCTGTGTCAAAACTTTGTTAGGAATTATGTGATCCTTACTAGCTGGAAGTAAGGGAGATGGGGCATGAAGTTATTTCTAGGAGTTGGACACATACCAAGTTTAGCTCAGTTCTGGGCATCTTTGAAATACCTATACAAACTTGTTCCTACATAGTAACTTGCATCTTTGAATGAGAATGTGCTTGCTTACAGCAACGTGCTATATGTTCTGAATGCCCGAATTGGGAATCTGTGTCAAAACTTTGTTAGGAATTATGTGATGCTTACTAGCTGGAAGTAAGGGAGATGGGGCATGAAGTTATTTCTAGGAGTTGGACACATACCAAGTTTAGCTCAGTTCTGGGCATCTTTGAAATACCTATACAAACTTGTTCCTACATAGTAACTTGCAACTTTGAATGAGAATGTGCTTGCTTACAGCAACGTGCTATATGTTCTGAATGCCCGAATTGGGAATCTGTGTCAAAACTTAGTTAGGAATTATGTGATCCTTACTAGCTGGAAGTAAGGGAGATGGGGCATGAAGTTATTTCTAGGAGTTGGACACATACCAAGTTTAGCTCAGTTCTGGGCATCTTTGAAATACCTATACAAACTTGTTCCTACATAGTAACTTGCAACTTTGAATGAAAATGTGCGTGCTTACAGCAACGTGCTATATGTTCTGAATGCCCGAATTGGGAATCTGTGTCAAAACTTTGTTAGGAATTATGTGATCCTTACTAGCTGGAAGTAAGGGAGATGGGGCATGAAGTTATTTCTAGGAGTTGGACACATACCAAGTTTAGCTCAGTTCTGGGCATCTTTGAAATACCTATACAAACTTGTTCCTACATAGTAACTTGCAACTTTCAATGAAAATGTGCGTGCTTACAGCAACGTGCTATATGTTCTGAATGCCCGAATTGGGAATCTGTGTCAAAACTTTGTTAGGAATTATGTGATCCTTACTAGCTGGAAGTAAGGGAGATGGGGCATGAAGTTATTTCTAGGAGTTGGACACATACCAAGTTTAGCTCAGTTCTGGGCATCTTTGAAATACCTATACAAACTTGTTCCTACATAGTAACTTGCATCTTTGAATGAGAATCTGCTTGCCTACAGCAACGTGCTATATGTTCTGAATGTTCGAATTGGGAATCTGTGTCAAAACTTTGTTAGGAATTATGTGATCCTTACTAGCTGGAAGTAAGGGAGATGGGGCATGAAGTTATTTCTAGGAGTTGGACACATACCAAGTTTAGCTCAGTTCTGGGCATCTTTGAAATACCTATACAAACTTGTTCCTACATAGTAACTTGCAACTTTGAATGAGAATGTGCTTGCTTACAGCAACGTGCTATATGTTCTGAATGCCCGAATTGGGAATCTGTGTCAAAACTTTGTTAGGAATTATGTGATCCTTACTAGCTGGAAGTAAGGGAGATGGGGCATGAAGTTATTTCTAGGAGTTGGACACATACCAAGTTTAGCTCAGTTCTGGGCATCTTTGAAATACCTATACAAACTTGTTCCTAATAGTAACTTGCAACTTTGAATGAGAATGTGCTTGCCTACAGCAACGTGCTATATGTTCTGAATGCCCGAATTGGGAATCTGTGTCAAAATTTTGTTAGGAATTATGTGATCCTTACTAGCTGGAAGTAAGGGAGATGGGGCATGAAGTTATTTCTAGGAGTTGGACACATACCAAGTTTAGCTCAGTTCTGGGCATCTTTGAAATACCTATACAAACTTGTTCCTACATAGTAACTTGCAACTTTGAATGAGAATGTGCTTGCTTACAGCAACGTGCTATATGTTCTGAATGCCCGAATTGGGAATCTGTGTCAAAACTTTGTTAGGAATTATGTGATCCTTACTAGCTGGAAGTAAGGGAGATGGGGCATGAAGTTATTTCTAGGAGTTGGACACATACCAAGTTTAGCTCAGTTCTGGGCATCTTTGAAATACCTATACAAACTTGTTCCTAATAGTAACTTGCAACTTTGAATGAGAATGTGCTTGCCTACAGCAACGTGCTATATGTTCTGAATGCTCGAATTGGGAATCTGTGTCAAAATTTTGTTAGGAATTATGTGATCTTTACTAGCTGGAAGTAAGGGAGATGGGGCATGAAGTTATTTCTAGGAGTTGTACACATACCAAGTTTAGCTCAGTTCTGGGCATCTTTGAAATACCTATACAAACTTGTTCCTACATAGTAACTTGCAACTTTGAATGAGAATGTGCTTGCCTACAGCAACGTGCTATATGTTCTGAATGCCCGAATTGAGAATCTGTGTCAAAACTTTGTTAGGAATTATGTGATCCTTACTAGCTGGAAGTAAGGGAGATGGGGCATGAAGTTATTTCTAGGAGTTGGACACATACCAAGTTTAGCTCAGTTCTGGGCATCTTTGAAATACCTATACAAACTTGTTCCTACATAGTAACTTGCAACTTTGAATGAGAATGTGCTTGCTTACAGCAACGTGCTATATGTTCTGAATGCCCGAATTGGGAATCTGTGTCAAAACTTTGTTAGGAATTATGTGATCCTTACTAGCTGGAATTAAGGGAGATGGGGCATGAAGTTATTTCTTGGAGTTGGAGACATACCAAGTTTAGCTCAGTTCTGGGCATCTTTGAAATACCTATACAAACTTGTTCCTACATAGTAACTTGCAACTTTCAATGAAAATGTGCGTGCTTACAGCAACGTGCTATATGTTCTGAATGCCCGAATTGGGAATCTGTGTCAAAACTTTGTTAGGAATTATGTGATCCTTACTAGCTGGAAGTAAGGGAGATGGGGCATGAAGTTATTTCTAGGAGTTGGACACATACCAAGTTTAGCTCAGTTCTGGGCATCTTTGAAATACCTATACAAACTTGTTCCTACATAGTAACTTGCATCTTTGAATGAGAATCTGCTTGCCTACAGCAACGTGCTATATGTTCTGAATGTCCGAATTGGGAATCTGTGTCAAAACTTTGTTAGGAATTATGTGATCCTTACTAGCTGGAAGTAAGGGAGATGGGGCATGAAGTTATTTCTAGGAGTTGGACACATACCAAGTTTAGCTCAGTTCTGGGCATCTTTGAAATACCTATACAAACTTGTTCCTACATAGTAACTTGCAACTTTGAATGAGAATGTGCTTGCTTACAGCAACGTGCTATATGTTCTGAATGCCCGAATTGGGAATCTGTGTCAAAACTTAGTTAGGAATTATGTGATCCTTACTAGCTGGAAGTAAGGGAGATGGGGCATGAAGTTATTTCTAGGAGTTGGACACATACCAAGTTTAGCTCAGTTCTGGGCATCTTTGAAATACCTATACAAACTTGTTCCTAATAGTAACTTGCAACTTTGAATGAGAATGTGCTTGCCTACAGCAACGTGCTATATGTTCTGAATGCCCGAATTGGGAATCTGTGTCAAAATTTTGTTAGGAATTATGTGATCCTTACTAGCTGGAAGTAAGGGAGATGGGGCATGAAGTTATTTCTAGGAGTTGGACACATACCAAGTTTAGCTCAGTTCTGGGCATCTTTGAAATACCTATACAAACTTGTTCCTACATAGTAACTTGCAACTTTGAATGAGAATGTGCTTGCTTACAGCAACGTGCTATATGTTCTGAATGCCCGAATTGGGAATCTGTGTCAAAACTTTGTTAGGAATTATGTGATCCTTACTAGCTGGAAGTAAGGGAGATGGGGCATGAAGTTATTTCTAGGAGTTGGACACATACCAAGTTTAGCTCAGTTCTGGGCATCTTTGAAATACCTATACAAACTTGTTCCTAATAGTAACTTGCAACTTTGAATGAGAATGTGCTTGCCTACAGCAACGTGCTATATGTTCTGAATGCTCGAATTGGGAATCTGTGTCAAAATTTTGTTAGGAATTATGTGATCTTTACTAGCTGGAAGTAAGGGAGATGGGGCATGAAGTTATTTCTAGGAGTTGTACACATACCAAGTTTAGCTCAGTTCTGGGCATCTTTGAAATACCTATACAAACTTGTTCCTACATAGTAACTTGCAACTTTGAATGAGAATGTGCTTGCCTACAGCAACGTGCTATATGTTCTGAATGCCCGAATTGGGAATCTGTGTCAAAACTTTGTTAGGAATTATGTGATCCTTACTAGCTGGAATTAAGGGAGATGGGGCATGAAGTTATTTCTTGGAGTTGGAGACATACCAAGTTTAGCTCAGTTCTGGGCATCTTTGAAATACCTATACAAACTTGTTCCTACATTGTAACTTGCATCTTTGAATGAGAATGTGCTTGCTTGCAGCAACGTGCTATATGTTCTGAATGCCCGAATTGGGAATCTGTGTCAAAACTTTGTTAGGAATTATGTGATCCTTACTAGCTGGAAGTAAGGGAGATGGGGCATGAAGTTATTTCTAGGAGTTGGACACATACCAAGTTTAGCTCAGTTCCTGGCATCTTTGAAATACCTATACAAACTTGTTCCTACATAGTAACTTGCATCTTTGAATGAGAATGTGCTTGCTTACAGCAACGTGCTATATGTTCTGAATGCCCGAATTGGGAATCTGTGTCAAAACTTTGTTAGGAATTATGTGATCCTTACTAGCTGGAAGTAAGGGAGATGGGGCATGAAGTTATTTCTAGGAGTTGGACACATACCAAGTTTAGCTCAGTTCTGGGCATCTTTGAAATACCTATACAAACTTGTTCCTACATAGTAACTTGCATCTTTGAATGAGAATGTGCTTGCTTACAGCAACGTGCTATACGTTCTGAATGCACGAATTGGGAATCTGTGTCAAAACTTTGTTAGGAATTATGTGATCCTTACTAGCTGGAAGTAAGGGAGATGGGGCATGAAGTTATTTCTAGGAGTTGGACACATACCAAGTTTAGCTCAGTTCTGGGCATCTTTGAAATACCTATACAAACTTGTTCCTACATAGTAACTTGCAACTTTGAATGAGAATGTGCTTGCTTACAGCAACGTGCTATATGTTCTGAATGCCCGAATTGGGAATCTGTGTCAAAACTTTGTTAGGAATTATGTGATCCTTACTAGCTGGAAGTAAGGGAGATGGGGCATGAAGTTATTTCTAGGAGTTGGACACATACCAAGTTTAGCTCAGTTCTGGGCATCTTTGAAATACCTATACAAACTTGTTCCTACATAGTAACTTGCATCTTTGAATGAGAATCTGCTTGCTTACACTAACGTGCTATATGTTCTGAATGCCCGAATTGGCAATCTGTGTCAAAACTTTGTTAGGAATTATGTGATCCTTACTAGCTGGAAGTAAGGGAGATGGGGCATGAAGTTATTTCTAGGAGTTGGACACATACCAAGTTTAGCTCAGTTCTGGGCATCTTTGAAATACCTATACAAACTTGTTCCTACATAGTAACTTGCAACTTTGAATGAAAATGTGCGTGCTTACAGCAACGTGCTATATGTTCTGAATGCCCGAATTGGGAATCTGTGTCAAAACTTTGTTAGGAATTATGTGATCCTTACTAGCTGGAAGTAAGGGAGATGGGGCATGAAGTTATTTCTAGGAGTTGGACACATACCAAGTTTAGCTCAGTTCTGGGCATCTTTGAAATACCTATACAAACTTGTTCCTACATAGTAACTTGCATCTTTGAATGAGAATGTGCTTGCTTACAGCAACGTGCTATATGTTCTGAATGCCCGAATTGGGAATCTGTGTCAAAACTTTGTTAGGAATTATGTGATGCTTACTAGCTGGAAGTAAGGGAGATGGGGCATGAAGTTATTTCTAGGAGTTGGACACATACCAAGTTTAGCTCAGTTCCTGGCATCTTTGAAATACCTATACAAACTTGTTCCTACATAGTAACTTGCAACTTTGAATGAGAATGTGCTTGCTTACAGCAACGTGCTATATGTTCTGAATGCCCGAATTGGGAATCTGTGTCAAAACTTAGTTAGGAATTATGTGATCCTTACTAGCTGGAAGTAAGGGAGATGGGGCATGAAGTTATTTCTAGGAGTTGGACATATACCAAGTTTAGCTCAGTTCTGGGCATCTTTGAAATACCTATACAAACTTGTTCCTACATAGTAACTTGCAACTTTGAATGAGAATGTGCTTGCTTGCAGCAACGTGCTATATGTTCTGAATGCCCGAATTTGAATCTGTGTCAAAACTTTGTTAGGAATTATGTGATCCTTACTGGCTGGAAGTAAGGGAGATGGGGCATGAAGTTATTTCTAGGAGTTGGACACATACCAAGTTTAGCTCAGTTCTGGGCATCTTTGAAATACCTATACAAACTTGTTCCTACATAGTAACTTGCAACTTTGAATGAGAATGTGCTTGCTTACAGCAACGTGCTATATGTTCTGAATGCCCGAATTGGGAATCTGTGTCAAAACTTTGTTAGGAATTATGTGATCCTTACTAGCTGGAAGTAAGGGAGATGGGGCATGAAGTTATTTCTAGGAGTTGGACACATACCAAGTTTAGCTCAGTTCTGGGCATCTTTGAAATACCTATACAAACTTGTTCCTACATAGTAACTTGCAACTTTGAATGAGAATGTGCTTGCTTACAGCAACGTGCTATATGTTCTGAATGCCCGAATTGGGAATCTGTGTCAAAACTTTGTTAGGAATTATGTGATCCTTACTAGCTGGAAGTAAGGGAGATGGGGCATGAAGTTATTTCTAGGAGTTGGACACATACCAAGTTTAGCTCAGTTCTGGGCATCTTTGAAATACCTATACAAACTTGTTCCTACCTAGTAACTTGCAACTTTGAATGAGAATGTGCTTGCTTGCAGCAACGTGCTATATGTTCTGAATGCCCGAATTGGGAATCTGTGTCAAAACTTTGTTAGGAATTATGTGATCCTTACTAGCTGGAAGTAAGGGAGATGGAGCATGATGTTATTTATTGGAGTTGGACACATACCAAGTTTAGCTCAGTTCTGGGCATCTTTGAAATACCTATACAAACTTGTTCCTACCTAGTAACTTGCATCTTTGAATGAGAATGTGCTTGCTTACAGCAACGTGCTATATGTTCTGAATGCCCGAATTGGCAATCTGTGTCAAAACTTTGTTAGGAATTATGTGATCCTTACTAGCTGGAAGTAAGGGAGATGGGGCATGAAGTTATTTCTAGGAGTTGGACACATACCAAGTTTAGCTCAGTTCTGGGCATCTTTGAAATACCTATACAAACTTGTTCCTACATAGTAACTTGCATCTTTGAATGAGAATCTGCTTGCTTACAGTAACGTGCTATATGTTCTGAATGCCCGAATTGGGAATCTGTGTCAAAACTTTGTTAGGAATTATGTGATCCTTACTAGCTGGAAGTAAGGGAGATGGGGCATGAAGTTATTTCTAGGAGTTGGACACATACCAAGTTTAGCTCAGTTCTGGGCATCTTTGAAATACCTATACAAACTTGTTCCTACATAGTAACTTGCAACTTTGAATGAAAATGTGCGTGCTTACAGCAACGTGCTATATGTTCTGAATGCCCGAATTGGGAATCTGTGTCAAAACTTTGTTAGGAATTATGTGATCCTTACTAGCTGGAAGTAAGGGAGATGGGGCATGAAGTTATTTCTAGGAGTTGGACACATACCAAGTTTAGCTCAGTTCTGGGCATCTTTGAAATACCTATACAAACTTGTTCCTACATAGTAACTTGCAACTTTGAATGAAAATGTGCGTGCTTACAGCAACGTGCTATATGTTCTGAATGCCCGAATTGGCAATCTGTGTCAAAACTTTGTTAGGAATTATGTGATCCTTACTAGCTGGAAGTAAGGGAGATGGGGCATGAAGTTATTTCTAGGAGTTGGACACATACCAAGTTTAGCTCAGTTCTGGGCATCTTTGAAATACCTATACAAACTTGTTCCTACATAGTAACTTGCATCTTTGAATGAGAATCTGCTTGCCTACAGCAACGTGCTATATGTTCTGAATGTCCGAATTGGGAATCTGTGTCAAAACTTTGTTAGGAATTATGTGATCCTTACTAGCTGGAAGTAAGGGAGATGGGGCATGAAGTTATTTCTAGGAGTTGGACACATACCAAGTTTAGCTCAGTTCTGGGCATCTTTGAAATACCTATACAAACTTGTTCCTACATAGTAACTTGCAACTTTGAATGAGAATGTGCTTGCTTGCAGCAACGTGCTATATGTTCTGAATGCCCGAATTGGGAATCTGTGTCAAAACTTTGTTAGGAATTATGTGATCCTTACTAGCTGGAAGTAAGGGAGATGGAGCATGAAGTTATTTATTGGAGTTAGACACAAAGCAAGTTTAGCTCAGTTCTGGGCATCTTTGAAATACCTATACAAACTTGTTCCTACCTAGTAACTTGCATCTTTGAATGAGAATGTGCTTGCTTACAGCAACGTGCTATATGTTCTGAATGCCCGAATTGGCAATCTGTGTCAAAACTTTGTTAGGAATTATGTGATCCTTACTAGCTGGAAGTAAGGGAGATGGGGCATGAAGTTATTTCTAGGAGTTGGACACATACCAAGTTTAGCTCAGTTCTGGGCATCTTTGAAATACCTATACAAACTTGTTCCTACATAGTAACTTGCAACTTTGAATGAGAATGTGCTTGCTTGCAGCAACGTGCTATATGTTCTGAATGCCCGAATTGGCAATCTGTGTCAAAACTTTGTTAGGAATTATGTGATCCTTACTAGCTGGAAGTAAGGGAGATGGGGCATGAAGTTATTTCTAGGAGTTGGACACATACCAAGTTTAGCTCAGTTCTGGGCATCTTTGAAATACCTATACAAACTTGTTCCTACCTAGTAACTTGCATCTTTGAATGAGAATGTGCTTGCTTACAGCAACGTGCTATATGTTCTGAATGCCCGAATTGGCAATCTGTGTCAAAACTTTGTTAGGAATTATGTGATCCTTACTAGCTGGAAGTAAGGGAGATGGGGCATGAAGTTATTTCTAGGAGTTGGACACATACCAAGTTTAGCTCAGTTCTGGGCATCTTTGAAATACCTATACAAACTTGTTCCTACATAGTAACTTGCATCTTTGAATGAGAATGTGCTTGCTTGCAGCAACGTGCTATATGTTCTGAATGCCCGAATTGGGAATCTGTGTCAAAACTTTGTTAGGAATTATGTGATCCTTACTAGCTGGAAGTAAGGGAGATGGAGCATGAAGTTATTTATTGGAGTTGGACACAAAGCAAGTTTAGCTCAGTTCTGGGCATCTTTGAAATACCTATACAAACTTGTTCCTACCTAGTAACTTGCATCTTTGAATGAGAATGTGCTTGCTTACAGCAACGTGCTATATGTTCTGAATGCCCGAATTGGCAATCTGTGTCAAAACTTTGTTAGGAATTATGTGATCCTTACTAGCTGGAAGTAAGGGAGATGGGGCATGAAGTTATTTCTAGGAGTTGGACACATACCAAGTTTAGCTCAGTTCTGGGCATCTTTGAAATACCTATACAAACTTGTTCCTACATAGTAACTTGCATCTTTGAATGAGAATCTGCTTGCTTACAGTAACGTGCTATATGTTCTGAATGCCCGAATTGGGAATCTGTGTCAAAACTTTGTTAGGAATTATGTGATCCTTACAAGCTGGAAGTAAGGGAGATGGGGCATGAAGTTATTTCTAGGAGTTGGACACATACCAAGTTTAGCTCAGTTCTGGGCATCTTTGAAATACCTATACAACCTTGTTCCTACATAGTAACTTGCAACATTGAATGAAAATGTGCGTGCTTACAGCAACGTGCTATATGTTCTGAATGCCCGAATTGGGAATCTGTGTCAAAACTTTGTTAGGAATTATGTGATCCTTACTAGCTGGAAGTAAGGGAGATGGGGCATGAAGTTATTTCTAGGAGTTGGACACATACCAAGTTTAGCTCAGTTCTGGGCATCTTTGAAATACCTATACAAACTTGTTCCTACATAGTAACTTGCAACTTTGAATGAAAATGTGCGTGCTTACAGCAACGTGCTATATGTTCTGAATGCCCGAATTGGGAATCTGTGTCAAAACTTTGTTAGGAATTATGTGATCCTTACTAGCTGGAAGTAAGGGAGATGGGGCATGAAGTTATTTCTAGGAGTTGGACACATACCAAGTTTAGCTCAGTTCTGGGCATCTTTGAAATACCTATACAAACTTGTTCCTACATAGTAACTTGCATCTTTGAATGAGAATCTGCTTGCCTACAGCAACGTGCTATATGTTCTGAATGTCCGAATTGGGAATCTGTGTCAAAACTTTGTTAGGAATTATGTGATCCTTACTAGCTGGAAGTAAGGGAGATGGGGCATGAAGTTATTTCTAGGAGTTGGACACATACCAAGTTTAGCTCAGTTCTGGGCATCTTTGAAATACCTATACAAACTTGTTCCTACATAGTAACTTGCAACTTTGAATGAGAATGTGCTTGCTTACAGCAACGTGCTATATGTTCTGAATGCCCGAATTGGGAATCTGTGTCAAAACTTTGTTAGGAATTATGTGATCCTTACTAGCTGGAAGTAAGGGAGATGGGGCATGAAGTTATTTCTAGGAGTTGGACACATACCAAGTTTAGCTCAGTTCTGGGCATCTTTGAAATACCTATACAAACTTGTTCCTAATAGTAACTTGCAACTTTGAATGAGAATGTGCTTGCCTACAGCAACGTGCTATATGTTCTGAATGCCCGAATTGGGAATCTGTGTCAAAATTTTGTTAGGAATTATGTGATCCTTACTAGCTGGAAGTAAGGGAGATGGGGCATGAAGTTATTTCTAGGAGTTGTACACATACCAAGTTTAGCTCAGTTCTGGGCATCTTTGAAATACCTATACAAACTTGTTCCTACATAGTAACTTGCAACTTTGAATGAGAATGTGCTTGCCTACAGCAACGTGCTATATGTTCTGAATGCCCGAATTGAGAATCTGTGTCAAAACTTTGTTAGGAATTATGTGATCCTTACTAGCTGGAAGTAAGGGAGATGGGGCATGAAGTTATTTCTAGGAGTTGTACACATACCAAGTTTAGCTCAGTTCTGGGCATCTTTGAAATACCTATACAAACTTGTTCCTACATAGTAACTTGCAACTTTGAATGAGAATGTGCTTGCCTACAGCAACGTGCTATATGTTCTGAATGCCCGAATTGAGAATCTGTGTCAAAACTTTGTTAGGAATTATGTGATCCTTACTAGCTGGAAGTAAGGGAGATGGGGCATGAAGTTATTTCTAGGAGTTGGACACATACCAAGTTTAGCTCAGTTCTGGGCATCTTTGAAATACCTATACAAACTTGTTCCTACATAGTAACTTGCAACTTTGAATGAGAATGTGCTTGCTTACAGCAACGTGCTATATGTTCTGAATGCCCGAATTGGGAATCTGTGTCAAAACTTTGTTAGGAATTATGTGATCCTTACTAGCTGGAATTAAGGGAGATGGGGCATGAAGTTTTTCTTGGAGTTGGAGACATACCAAGTTTAGCTCAGTTCTGGGCATCTTTGAAATACCTATACAAACTTGTTCCTACATTGTAACTTGCATCTTTGAATGAGAATGTGCTTGCTTGCAGCAACGTGCTATATGTTCTGAATGCCCGAATTGGGAATCTGTGTCAAAACTTTGTTAGGAATTATGTGATCCTTACTAGCTGGAAGTAAGGGAGATGGGGCATGAAGTTATTTCTAGGAGTTGGACACATACCAAGTTTAGCTCAGTTCTGGGCATCTTTGAAATACCTATACAAACTTGTTCCTACATAGTAACTTGCATCTTTGAATGAGAATGTGCTTGCTTACAGCAACGTGCTATATGTTCTGAATGCCCGAATTGGGAATCTGTGTCAAAACTTTGTTAGGAATTATGTGATCCTTACTAGCTGGAAGTAAGGGAGATGGGGCATGAAGTTATTTCTAGGAGTTGGACACATACCAAGTTTAGCTCAGTTCTGGGCATCTTTGAAATACCTATACAAACTTGTTCCTACATAGTAACTTGCATCTTTGAATGAGAATGTGCTTGCTTACAGCAACGTGCTATATGTTCTGAATGCCCGAATTGGGAATCTGTGTCAAAACTTTGTTAGGAATTATGTGATGCTTACTAGCTGGAAGTAAGGGAGATGGGGCATGAAGTTATTTCTAGGAGTTGGACACATACCAAGTTTAGCTCAGTTCTGGGCATCTTTGAAATACCTATACAAACTTGTTCCTACATAGTAACTTGCAACTTTGAATGAGAATGTGCTTTCTTACAGCAACGTGCTATATGTTCTGAATGCCCCAATTGGGAATCTGTGTCAAAACTTAGTTAGGAATTATGTGATCCTTACTAGCTGGAAGTAAGGGAGATGGGGCATGAAGTTATTTCTAGGAGTTGGACACATACCAAGTTTAGCTCAGTTCTGGGCATCTTTGAAATACCTATACAAACTTGTTCCTACATAGTAACTTGCAACTTTGAATGAAAATGTGCGTGCTTACAGCAACGTGCTATATGTTCTGAATGCCCGAATTGGGAATCTGTGTCAAAACTTTGTTAGGAATTATGTGATCCTTACTAGCTGGAAGTAAGGGAGATGGGGCATGAAGTTATTTCTAGGAGTTGGACACATACCAAGTTTAGCTCAGTTCTGGGCATCTTTGAAATACCTATACAAACTTGTTCCTACATAGTAACTTGCAACTTTCAATGAAAATGTGCGTGCTTACAGCAACGTGCTATATGTTCTGAATGCCCGAATTGGGAATCTGTGTCAAAACTTTGTTAGGAATTATGTGATCCTTACTAGCTGGAAGTAAGGGAGATGGGGCATGAAGTTATTTCTAGGAGTTGGACACATACCAAGTTTAGCTCAGTTCTGGGCATCTTTGAAATACCTATACAAACTTGTTCCTACATAGTAACTTGCATCTTTGAATGAGAATCTGCTTGCCTACAGCAACGTGCTATATGTTCTGAATGTCCGAATTGGGAATCTGTGTCAAAACTTTGTTAGGAATTATGTGATCCTTACTAGCTGGAAGTAAGGGAGATGGGGCATGAAGTTATTTCTAGGAGTTGGACACATACCAAGTTTAGCTCAGTTCTGGGCATCTTTGAAATACCTATACAAACTTGTTCCTACATAGTAACTTGCAACTTTGAATGAGAATGTGCTTGCTTACAGCAACGTGCTATATGTTCTGAATGCCCGAATTGGGAATCTGTGTCAAAACTTTGTTAGGAATTATGTGATCCTTACTAGCTGGAAGTAAGGGAGATGGGGCATGAAGTTATTTCTAGGAGTTGGACACATACCAAGTTTAGCTCAGTTCTGGGCATCTTTGAAATACCTATACAAACTTGTTCCTAATAGTAACTTGCAACTTTGAATGAGAATGTGCTTGCCTACAGCAACGTGCTATATGTTCTGAATGCCCGAATTGGGAATCTGTGTCAAAATTTTGTTAGGAATTATGTGATCCTTACTAGCTGGAAGTAAGGGAGATGGGGCATGAAGTTATTTCTAGGAGTTGTACACATACCAAGTTTAGCTCAGTTCTGGGCATCTTTGAAATACCTATACAAACTTGTTCCTACATAGTAACTTGCAACTTTGAATGAGAATGTGCTTGCCTACAGCAACGTGCTATATGTTCTGAATGCCCGAATTGAGAATCTGTGTCAAAACTTTTTTAGGAATTATGTGATCCTTACTAGCTGGAAGTAAGGGAGATGGGGCATGAAGTTATTTCTAGGAGTTGGACACATACCAAGTTTAGCTCAGTTCTGGGCATCTTTGAAATACCTATACAAACTTGTTCCTACATAGTAACTTGCAACTTTGAATGAGAATGTGCTTGCTTACAGCAACGTGCTATATGTTCTGAATGCCCGAATTGGGAATCTGTGTCAAAACTTTGTTAGGAATTATGTGATCCTTACTAGCTGGAATTAAGGGAGATGGGGCATGAAGTTATTTCTTGGAGTTGGAGACATACCAAGTTTAGCTCAGTTCTGGGCATCTTTGAAATACCTATACAAACTTGTTCCTACATTGTAACTTGCATCTTTGAATGAGAATGTGATTGCTTGCAGCAACGTGCTATATGTTCTGAATGCCCGAATTGGGAATCTGTGTCAAAACTTTGTTAGGAATTATGTGATCCTTACTAGCTGGAAGTAAGGGAGATGGGGCATGAAGTTATTTCTAGGAGTTGGACACATACCAAGTTTAGCTCAGTTCCTGGCATCTTTGAAATACCTATACAACCTTGTTCCTACATAGTAACTTGCATCTTTGAATGAGAATGTGCTTGCTTACAGCAACGTGCTATATGTTCTGAATGCCCGAATTGGGAATCTGTGTCAAAACTTTGTTAGGAATTATGTGATCCTTACTAGCTGGAAGTAAGGGAGATGGGGCATGAAGTTATTTCTAGGAGTTGGACACATACCAAGTTTAGCTCAGTTCTGGGCATCTTTGAAATACCTATACAAACTTGTTCCTACATAGTAACTTGCATCTTTGAATGAGAATGTGCTTGCTTACAGCAACGTGCTATACGTTCTGAATGCACGAATTGGGAATCTGTGTCAAAACTTTGTTAGGAATTATGTGATCCTTACTAGCTGGAAGTAAGGGAGATGGGGCATGAAGTTATTTCTTGGAGTTGGACACATACCAAGTTTAGCTCAGTTCTGGGCATCTTTGAAATACCTATACAAACTTGTTCCTACATTGTAACTTGCATCTTTGAATGAGAATGTGCTTGCTTGCAGCAACGTGCTATATGTTCTGAATGCCCGAATTGGGAATCTGTGTCAAAACTTTGTTAGGAATTATGTGATCCTTACTAGCTGGAAGTAAGGGAGATGGGGCATGAAGTTATTTCTAGGAGTTGGACACATACCAAGTTTAGCTCAGTTCCTGGCATCTTTGAAATACCTATACAACCTTGTTCCTACATAGTAACTTGCATCTTTGAATGAGAATGTGCTTGCTTACAGCAACGTGCTATATGTTCTGAATGCCCGAATTGGGAATCTGTGTCAAAACTTTGTTAGGAATTATGTGATCCTTACTAGCTGGAAGTAAGGGAGATGGGGCATGAAGTTATTTCTAGGAGTTGGACACATACCAAGTTTAGCTCAGTTCTGGGCATCTTTGAAATACCTATACAAACTTGTTCCTACATAGTAACTTGCATCTTTGAATGAGAATGTGCTTGCTTACAGCAACGTGCTATACGTTCTGAATGCACGAATTGGGAATCTGTGTCAAAACTTTGTTAGGAATTATGTGATCCTTACTAGCTGGAAGTAAGGGAGATGGGGCATGAAGTTATTTCTAGGAGTTGGACACATACCAAGTTTAGCTCAGTTCTGGGCATCTTTGAAATACCTATACAAACTTGTTCCTACATAGTAACTTGCAACTTTGAATGAGAATGTGCTTGCTGACAGCAACGTGCTATATGTTCTGAATGCCCGAATTGGGAATCTGTGTCAAAACTTTGTTAGGAATTATGTGATCCTTACTAGCTGGAAGTAAGGGAGATGGGGCATGAAGTTATTTCTAGGAGTTGGACACATACCAAGTTTAGCTCAGTTCTGGGCATCTTTGAAATACCTATACAAACTTGTTCCTACATAGTAACTTGCATCTTTGAATGAGAATCTGCTTGCTTACACTAACGTGCTATATGTTCTGAATGCCCGAATTGGCAATCTGTGTCAAAACTTTGTTAGGAATTATGTGATCCTTACTAGCTGGAAGTAAGGGAGATGGGGCATGAAGTTATTTCTAGGAGTTGGACACATACAAGTTTAGCTCAGTTCTGGGCATCTTTGAAATACCTATACAAACTTGTTCCTACATAGTAACTTGCATCTTTGAATGAGAATGTGCTTGCTTACAGCAACGTGCTATATGTTCTGAATGCCCGAATTGGGAATCTGTGTCAAAACTTTGTTAGGAATTATGTGATGCTTACTAGCTGGAAGTAAGGGAGATGGGGCATGAAGTTATTTCTAGGAGTTGGACACATACCAAGTTTAGCTCAGTTCCTGGCATCTTTGAAATACCTATACAAACTTGTTCCTACATAGTAACTTGCAACTTTGAATGAGAAGGTGCTTGCTTACAGCAACGTGCTATATGTTCTGAATGCCCGAATTGGGAATCTGTGTCAAAACTTAGTTAGGAATTATGTGATCCTTACTAGCTGGAAGTAAGGGAGATGGGGCATGAAGTTATTTCTAGGAGTTGGACATATACCAAGTTTAGCTCAGTTCTGGGCATCTTTGAAATACCTATACAAACTTGTTCCTACATAGTAACTTGCAACTTTGAATGAGAATGTGCTTGCTTGCAGCAACGTGCTATATGTTCTGAATGCCCGAATTGGGAATCTGTGTCAAAACTTTGTTAGGAATTATGTGATCCTTACTGGCTGGAAGTAAGGGAGATGGGGCATGAAGTTATTTCTAGGAGTTGGACACATACCAAGTTTAGCTCAGTTCTGGGCATCTTTGAAATACCTATACAAACTTGTTCCTACATAGTAACTTGCAACTTTGAATGAGAATGTGCTTGCTTACAGCAACGTGCTATATGTTCTGAATGCCCGAATTGGGAATCTGTGTCAAAACTTTGTTAGGAATTATGTGATCCTTACTAGCTGGAAGTAAGGGAGATGGGGCATGAAGTTATTTCTAGGAGTTGGACACATACCAAGTTTAGCTCAGTTCTGGGCATCTTTGAAATACCTATACAAACTTGTTCCTACATAGTAACTTGCAACTTTGAATGAGAATGTGCTTGCTTACAGCAACGTGCTATATGTTCTGAATGCCCGAATTGGGAATCTGTGTCAAAACTTTGTTAGGAATTATGTGATCCTTACTAGCTGGAAGTAAGGGAGATGGGGCATGAAGTTATTTCTAGGAGTTGGACACATACCAAGTTTAGCTCAGTTCTGGGCATCTTTGAAATACCTATACAAACTTGTTCCTACATAGTAACTTGCAACTTTGAATGAGAATGTGCTTGCTTGCAGCAACGTGCTATATGTTCTGAATGCCCGAATTGGGAATCTGTGTCAAAACTTTGTTAGGAATTATGTGATCCTTACTAGCTGGAAGTAAGGGAGATGGAGCATGAAGTTATTTATTGGAGTTGGACACATACCAAGTTTAGCTCAGTTCTGGGCATCTTTGAAATACCTATACAAACTTGTTCCTACCTAGTAACTTGCATCTTTGAATGAGAATGTGCTTGCTTACAGCAACGTGCTATATGTTCTGAATGCCCGAATTGGCAATCTGTGTCAAAACTTTGTTAGGAATTATGTGATCCTTACTAGCTGGAAGTAAGGGAGATGGGGCATGAAGTTATTTCTAGGAGTTGGACACATACCAAGTTTAGCTCAGTTCTGGGCATCTTTGAAATACCTATACAAACTTGTTCCTACATAGTAACTTGCATCTTTGAATGAGAATCTGCTTGCTTACAGTAACGTGCTATATGTTCTGAATGCCCGAATTGGGAATCTGTGTCAAAACTTTGTTAGGAATTATGTGATCCTTACTAGCTGGAAGTAAGGGAGATGGGGCATGAAGTTATTTCTAGGAGTTGGACACATACCAAGTTTAGCTCAGTTCTGGGCATCTTTGAAATACCTATACAAACTTGTTCCTACATAGTAACTTGCAACTTTGAATGAAAATGTGCGTGCTTACAGCAACGTGCTATATGTTCTGAATGCCCGAATTGGGAATCTGTGTCAAAACTTTGTTAGGAATTATGTGATCCTTACTAGCTGGAAGTAAGGGAGATGGGGCATGAAGTTATTTCTAGGAGTTGGACACATACCAAGTTTAGCTCAGTTCTGGGCATCTTTGAAATACCTATACAAACTTGTTCCTACATAGTAACTTGCAACTTTGAATGAAAATGTGCGTGCTTACAGCAACGTGCTATATGTTCTGAATGCCCGAATTGGGAATCTGTGTCAAAACTTTGTTAGGAATTATGTGATCCTTACTAGCTGGAAGTAAGGGAGATGGGGCATGAAGTTATTTCTAGGAGTTGGACACATACCAAGTTTAGCTCAGTTCTGGGCATCTTTGAAATACCTATACAAACTTGTTCCTACATAGTAACTTGCATCTTTGAATGAGAATCTGCTTGCCTACAGCAACGTGCTATATGTTCTGAATGTCCGAATTGGGAATCTGTGTCAAAACTTTGTTAGGAATTATGTGATCCTTACTAGCTGGAAGTAAGGGAGATGGGGCATGAAGTTATTTCTAGGAGTTGGACACATACCAAGTTTAGCTCAGTTCTGGGCATCTTTGAAATACCTATACAAACTTGTTCCTAATAGTAACTTGCAACTTTGAATGAGAATGTGCTTGCCTACAGCAACGTGCTATATGTTCTGAATGCCCGAATTGGGAATCTGTGTCAAAATTTTGTTAGGAATTATGTGATCCTTACTAGCTGGAAGTAAGGGAGATGGGGCATGAAGTTATTTCTAGGAGTTGTACACATACCAAGTTTAGCTCAGTTCTGGGCATCTTTGAAATACCTATACAAACTTGTTCCTACATAGTAACTTGCAACTTTGAATGAGAATGTGCTTGCCTACAGCAACGTGCTATATGTTCTGAATGCCCGAATTGAGAATCTGTGTCAAAACTTTGTTAGGAATTATGTGATCCTTACTAGCTGGAAGTAAGGGAGATGGGGCATGAAGTTATTTCTAGGAGTTGGACACATACCAAGTTTAGCTCAGTTCTGGGCATCTTTGAAATACCTATACAAACTTGTTCCTACATAGTAACTTGCAACTTTGAATGAGAATGTGCTTGCTTACAGCAACGTGCTATATGTTCTGAATGCCCGAATTGGGAATCTGTGTCAAAACTTTGTTAGGAATTATGTGATCCTTACTAGCTGGAATTAAGGGAGATGGGGCATGAAGTTATTTCTTGGAGTTGGAGACATACCAAGTTTAGCTCAGTTCTGGGCATCTTTGAAATACCTATACAAACTTGTTCCTACATTGTAACTTGCATCTTTGAATGAGAATGTGCTTGCTTGCAGCAACGTGCTATATGTTCTGAATGCCCGAATTGGGAATCTGTGTCAAAACTTTGTTAGGAATTATGTGATCCTTACTAGCTGGAAGTAAGGGAGATGGGGCATGAAGTTATTTCTAGGAGTTGGACACATACCAAGTTTAGCTCAGTTCTGGGCATCTTTGAAATACCTATACAAACTTGTTCCTACATAGTAACTTGCATCTTTGAATGAGAATGTGCTTGCTTACAGCAACGTGCTATATGTTCTGAATGCCCGAATTGGGAATCTGTGTCAAAACTTTGTTAGGAATTATGTGATCCTTACTAGCTGGAAGTAAGGGAGATGGGGCATGAAGTTATTTCTAGGAGTTGGACACATACCAAGTTTAGCTCAGTTCTGGGCATCTTTGAAATACCTATACAAACTTGTTCCTACATAGTAACTTGCATCTTTGAATGAGAATCTGCTTGCTTACACTAACGTGCTATATGTTCTGAATGCCCGAATTGGCAATCTGTGTCAAAACTTTGTTAGGAATTATGTGATCCTTACTAGCTGGAAGTAAGGGAGATGGGGCATGAAGTTATTTCTAGGAGTTGGACACATACCAAGTTTAGCTCAGTTCTGGGCATCTTTGAAATACCTATACAAACTTGTTCCTACATAGTAACTTCCATCTTTGAATGAGAATGTGCTTGCTTGCAGCAACGTGCTATATGTTCTGAATGCCCGAATTGGGAATCTGTGTCAAAACTTTGTTAGGAATTATGTGATGCTTACTAGCTGGAAGTAAGGGAGATGGGGCATGAAGTTATTTCTAGGAGTTGGACACATACCAAGTTTAGCTCAGTTCCTGGCATCTTTGAAATACCTATACAAACTTGTTCCTACATAGTAACTTGCAACTTTGAATGAGATTGTGCGTGCTTACAGCAACGTGCTATATGTTCTGAATGCCCGAATTGGGAATCTGTGTCAAAACTTAGTTAGGAATTATGTGATCCTTACTAGCTGGAAGTAAGGGAGATGGGGCATGAAGTTATTTCTAGGAGTTGGACACATACCAAGTTTAGCTCAGTTCTGGGCATCTTTGAAATACCTATACAAACTTGTTCCTACATAGTAACTTGCAACTTTGAATGAGAATGTGCTTGCTTGCAGCAACGTGCTATATGTTCTGAATGCCCGAATTGGGAATCTGTGTCAAAACTTTGTTAGGAATTATGTGATCCTTACTGGCTGGAAGTAAGGGAGATGGGGCATGAAGTTATTTCTAGGAGTTGGACACATACCAAGTTTAGCTCAGTTCTGGGCATCTTTGAAATACCTATACAAACTTGTTCCTACATAGTAACTTGCAACTTTGAATGAGAATGTGCTTGCTTACAGCAACGTGCTATATGTTCTGAATGCCCGAATTGGGAATCTGTGTCAAAACTTTGTTAGGAATTATGTGATCCTTACTAGCTGGAAGTAAGGGAGATGGGGCATGAAGTTATTTCTAGGAGTTGGACACATACCAAGTTTAGCTCAGTTCTGGGCATCTTTGAAATACCTATACAAACTTGTTCCTACATAGTAACTTGCAACTTTGAATGAGAATGTGCTTGCTTACAGCAACGTGCTATATGTTCTGAATGCCCGAATTGGGAATCTGTGTCAAAACTTTGTTAGGAATTATGTGATCCTTACTAGCTGGAAGTAAGGGAGATGGGGCATGAAGTTATTTCTAGGAGTTGGACACATACCAAGTTTAGCTCAGTTCTGGGCATCTTTGAAATACCTATACAAACTTGTTCCTACATAGTAACTTGCAACTTTGAATGAGAATGTGCTTGCTTGCAGCAACGTGCTATATGTTCTGAATGCCCGAATTGGGAATCTGTGTCAAAACTTTGTTAGGAATTATGTGATCCTTAGTAGCTGGAAGTAAGGGAGATGGAGCATGAAGTTATTTATTGGAGTTGGACACATACCAAGTTTAGCTCAGTTCTGGGCATCTTTGAAATACCTATACAAACTTGTTCCTACCTAGTAACTTGCATCTTTGAATGAGAATGTCCTTGCTTACAGCAACATGCTATATGTTCTGAATGCCCGAATTGGCAATCTGTGTCAAAACTTTGTTAGGAATTATGTGATCCTTACTAGCTGGAAGTAAGGGAGATGGGGCATGAAGTTATTTCTAGGAGTTGGACACATACCAAGTTTAGCTCAGTTCTGGGCATCTTTGAAATACCTATACAAACTTGTTCCTACATAGTAACTTGCATCTTTGAATGAGAATCTGCTTGCTTACAGTAACGTGCTATATGTTCTGAATGCCCAAATTGGGAATTTGTGTCAAAACTTTGTTAGGAATTATGTGATCCTTACTAGCTGGAAGTAAGGGAGATGGGGCATGAAGTTATTTCTAGGAGTTGGACACATACCAAGTTTAGCTCAGTTCTGGGCATCTTTGAAATACCTATACAAACTTGTTCCTACATAGTAACTTGCAACTTTGAATGAAAATGTGCGTGCTTACAGCAACGTGCTATATGTTCTGAATGCCCGAATTGGGAATCTGTGTCAAAACTTTGTTAGGAATTATGTGATCCTTACTAGCTGGAAGTAAGGGAGATGGGGCATGAAGTTATTTCTAGGAGTTGGACACATACCAAGTTTAGCTCAGTTCTGGGCATCTTTGAAATACCTATACAAACTTGTTCCTACATAGTAACTTGCAACTTTGAATGAAAATGTGCGTGCTTACAGCAACGTGCTATATGTTATGAATGCCCGAATTGGGAATCTGTGTCAAAACTTTGTTAGGAATTATGTGATCCTTACTAGCTGGAAGTAAGGGAGATGGGGCATGAAGTTATTTCTAGGAGTTGGACACATACCAAGTTTAGCTCAGTTCTGGGCATCTTTGAAATACCTATACAAACTTGTTCCTACATAGTAACTTGCATCTTTGAATGAGAATCTGCTTGCCTACAGCAACGTGCTATATGTTCTGAATGTCCGAATTGGGAATCTGTGTCAAAACTTTGTTAGGAATTATGTGATCCTTACTAGCTGGAAGTAAGGGAGATGGGGCATGAAGTTATTTCTAGGAGTTGGACACATACCAAGTTTAGCTCAGTTCTGGGCATCTTTGAAATACCTATACAAACTTGTTCCTACATAGTAACTTGCAACTTTGAATGAGAATGTGCTTGCTTGCAGCAACGTGCTATATGTTCTGAATGCCCGAATTGGGAATCTGTGTCAAAACTTTGTTAGGAATTATGTGATCCTTACTGGCTGGAAGTAAGGGAGATGGGGCATGAAGTTATTTCTAGGAGTTGGACACATACCAAGTTTAGCTCAGTTCTGGGCATCTTTGAAATACCTATACAAACTTGTTCCTACATAGTAACTTGCAACTTTGAATGAGAATGTGCTTGCTTACAGCAACGTGCTATATGTTCTGAATGCCCGAATTGGGAATCTGTGTCAAAACTTTGTTAGGAATTATGTGATCCTTACTAGCTGGAAGTAAGGGAGATGGGGCATGAAGTTATTTCTAGGAGTTGGACACATACCAAGTTTAGCTCAGTTCTGGGCATCTTTGAAATACCTATACAAACTTGTTCCTACATAGTAACTTGCAACTTTGAATGAGAATGTGCTTGCTTACAGCAACGTGCTATATGTTCTGAATGCCCGAATTGGGAATCTGTGTCAAAACTTTGTTAGGAATTATGTGATCCTTACTAGCTGGAAGTAAGGGAGATGGGGCATGAAGTTATTTCTAGGAGTTGGACACATACCAAGTTTAGCTCAGTTCTGGGCATCTTTGAAATACCTATACAAACTTGTTCCTACATAGTAACTTGCAACTTTGAATGAGAATGTGCTTGCTTGCAGCAACGTGCTATATGTTCTGAATGCCCGAATTGGGAATCTGTGTCAAAACTTTGTTAGGAATTATGTGATCCTTAGTAGCTGGAAGTAAGGGAGATGGAGCATGAAGTTATTTATTGGAGTTGGACACATACCAAGTTTAGCTCAGTTCTGGGCATCTTTGAAATACCTATACAAACTTGTTCCTACCTAGTAACTTGCATCTTTGAATGAGAATGTGCTTGCTTACAGCAACGTGCTATATGTTCTGAATGCCCGAATTGGCAATCTGTGTCAAAACTTTGTTAGGAATTATGTGATCCTTACTAGCTGGAAGTAAGGGAGATGGGGCATGAAGTTATTTCTAGGAGTTGGACACATACCAAGTTTAGCTCAGTTCTGGGCATCTTTGAAATACCTATACAAACTTGTTCCTACATAGTAACTTGCATCTTTGAATGAGAATCTGCTTGCTTACAGTAACGTGCTATATGTTCTGAATGCCCAAATTGGGAATTTGTGTCAAAACTTTGTTAGGAATTATGTGATCCTTACTAGCTGGAAGTAAGGGAGATGGGGCATGAAGTTATTTCTAGGAGTTGGACACATACCAAGTTTAGCTCAGTTCTGGGCATCTTTGAAATACCTATACAAACTTGTTCCTACATAGTAACTTGCAACTTTGAATGAAAATGTGCGTGCTTACAGCAACGTGCTATATGTTCTGAATGCCCGAATTGGGAATCTGTGTCAAAACTTTGTTAGGAATTATGTGATCCTTACTAGCTGGAAGTAAGGGAGATGGGGCATGAAGTTATTTCTAGGAGTTGGACACATACCAAGTTTAGCTCAGTTCTGGGCATCTTTGAAATACCTATACAAACTTGTTCCTACATAGTAACTTGCAACTTTGAATGAAAATGTGCGTGCTTACAGCAACGTGCTATATGTTCTGAATGCCCGAATTGGGAATCTGTGTCAAAACTTTGTTAGGAATTATGTGATCCTTACTAGCTGGAAGTAAGGGAGATGGGGCATGAAGTTACTTCTAGGAGTTGGACACATACCAAGTTTAGCTCAGTTCTGGGCATCTTTGAAATACCTATACAAACTTGTTCCTACATAGTAACTTGCATCTTTGAATGAGAATCTGCTTGCCTACAGCAACGTGCTATATGTTCTGAATGTCCGAATTGGGAATCTGTGTCAAAACTTTGTTAGGTATTATGTGATCCTTACTAGCTGGAAGTAAGGGAGATGGGGCATGAAGTTATTTCTAGGAGTTGGACACATACCAAGTTTAGCTCAGTTCTGGGCATCTTTGAAATACCTATACAAACTTGTTCCTACATAGTAACTTGCAACTTTGAATGAGAATGTGCTTGCTTACAGCAACGTGCTATATGTTCTGAATGCCCGAATTGGGAATCTGTGTCAAAACTTAGTTAGGAATTATGTGATCCTTACTAGCTGGAAGTAAGGGAGATGGGGCATGAAGTTATTTCTAGGAGTTGGACACATACCAAGTTTAGCTCAGTTCTGGGCATCTTTGAAATACCTATACAAACTTGTTCCTAATAGTAACTTGCAACTTTGAATGAGAATGTGCTTGCCTACAGCAACGTGCTATATGTTCTGAATGCCCGAATTGGGAATCTGTGTCAAAATTTTGTTAGGAATTATGTGATCCTTACTAGCTGGAAGTAAGGGAGATGGGGCATGAAGTTATTTCTAGGAGTTGTACACATACCAAGTTTAGCTCAGTTCTGGGCATCTTTGAAATACCTATACAAACTTGTTCCTACATAGTAACTTGCAACTTTGAATGAGAATGTGCTTGCCTACAGCAACGTGCTATATGTTCTGAATGCCCGAATTGAGAATCTGTGTCAAAACTTTGTTAGGAATTATGTGATCCTTACTAGCTGGAAGTAAGGGAGATGGGGCATGAAGTTATTTCTAGGAGTTGGACACATACCAAGTTTAGCTCAGTTCTGGGCATCTTTGAAATACCTATACAAACTTGTTCCTACATAGTAACTTGCAACTTTGAATGAGAATGTGCTTGCTTACAGCAACGTGCTATATGTTCTGAATGCCCGAATTGGGAATCTGTGTCAAAACTTTGTTAGGAATTATGTGATCCTTACTAGCTGGAATTAAGGGAGATGGGGCATGAAGTTATTTCTTGGAGTTGGAGACATACCAAGTTTAGCTCAGTTCTGGGCATCTTTGAAATACCTATACAAACTTGTTCCTACATTGTAACTTGCATCTTTGAATGAGAATGTGCTTGCTTGCAGCAACGTGCTATATGTTCTGAATGCCTGAATTGGGAATCTGTGTCAAAACTTTGTTAGGAATTATGTGATCCTTACTAGCTGGAAGTAAGGGAGATGGGGCATGAAGTTATTTCTAGGAGTTGGACACATACCAAGTTTAGCTCAGTTCTGGGCATCTTTGAAATACCTATACAAACTTGTTCCTACATAGTAACTTGCATCTTTGAATGAGAATGTGCTTGCTTACAGCAACGTGCTATATGTTCTGAATGTCCGAATTGGGAATCTGTGTCAAAACTTTGTTAGGAATTATGTGATCCTTACTAGCTGGAAGTAAGGGAGATGGGGCATGAAGTTATTTCTAGGAGTTGGACACATACCAAGTTTAGCTCAGTTCTGGGCATCTTTGAAATACCTATACAAACTTGTTCCTACATAGTAACTTGCATCTTTGAATGAGAATCTGCTTGCTTACACTAACGTGCTATATGTTCTGAATGCCCGAATTGGCAATCTGTGTCAAAACTTTGTTAGGAATTATGTGATCCTTACTAGCTGGAAGTAAGGGAGATGGGGCATGAAGTTATTTCTAGGAGTTGGACACATACCAAGTTTAGCTCAGTTCTGGGCATCTTTGAAATACCTATACAAACTTGTTCCTACATAGTAACTTGCATCTTTGAATGAGAATGTGCTTGCTTACAGCAACGTGCTATATGTTCTGAATGCCCGAATTGGGAATCTGTGTCAAAACTTTGTTAGGAATTATGTGATGCTTACTAGCTGGAAGTAAGGGAGATGGGGCATGAAGTTATTTCTAGGAGTTGGACACATACCAAGTGTAGCTCAGTTCCTGGCATCTTTGAAATACCTATACAAACTTGTTCCTACATAGTAACTTGCAACTTTGAATGAGAATGTGCTTGCTTACAGCAACGTGCTATATGTTCTGAATGCCCGAATTGGGAATCTGTGTCAAAACTTAGTTAGGAATTATGTGATCCTTACTAGCTGGAAGTAAGGGAGATGGGGCATGAAGTTATTTCTAGGAGTTGGACACATACCAAATTTAGCTCAGTTCTGGGCATCTTTGAAATACCTATACAAACTTGTTCCTACATAGTAACTTGCAACTTTGAATGAGAATGTGCTTGCTTGCAGCAACGTGCTATATGTTCTGAATGTCCGAATTGGGAATCTGTGTCAAAACTTTGTTAGGAATTATGTGATCCTTACTGGCTGGAAGTAAGGGAGATGGGGCATGAAGTTATTTCTAGGAGTTGGACACATACCAAGTTTAGCTCAGTTCTGGGCATCTTTGAAATACCTATACAAACTTGTTCCTACATAGTAACTTGCAACTTTGAATGAGAATGTGCTTGCTTACAGCAACGTGCTATATGTTCTGAATGCCCGAATTGGGAATCTGTGTCAAAACTTTGTTAGGAATTATGTGATCCTTACTAGCTGGAAGTAAGGGAGATGGGGCATGAAGTTATTTCTAGGAGTTGGACACATACCAAGTTTAGCTCAGTTCTGGGCATTTTGAAATACCTATACAAACTTGTTCCTACATAGTAACTTGCAACTTTGAATGAGAATGTGCTTGCTTACAGCAACGTGCTATATGTTCTGAATGCCCGAATTGGGAATCTGTGTCAAAACTTTGTTAGGAATTATGTGATCCTTACTAGCTGGAAGTAAGGGAGATGGGGCATGAAGTTATTTCTAGGAGTTGGACACATACCAAGTTTAGCTCAGTTCTGGGCATCTTTGAAATACCTATACAAACTTGTTCCTACATAGTAACTTGCAACTTTGAATGAGAATGTGCTTGCTTGCAGCAACGTGCTATATGTTCTGAATGCCCGAATTGGGAATCTGTGTCAAAACTTTGTTAGGAATTATGTGATCCTTAGTAGCTGGAAGTAAGGGAGAGGAGCATGAAGTTATTTATTGGAGTTGGACACATACCAAGTTTAGCTCAGTTCTGGGCATCTTTGAAATACCTATACAAACTTGTTCCTACCTAGTAACTTGCATCTTTGAATGAGAATGTGCTTGCTTACAGCAACGTGCTATATGTTCTGAATGCCCGAATTGGCAATCTGTGTCAAAACTTTGTTAGGAATTATGTGATCCTTACTAGCTGGAAGTAAGGGAGATGGGGCATGAAGTTATTTCTAGGAGTTGGACACATACCAAGTTTAGCTCAGTTCTGGGCATCTTTGAAATACCTATACAAACTTGTTCCTACATAGTAACTTGCATCTTTGAATGAGAATCTGCTTGCTTACAGTAACGTGCTATATGTTCTGAATGCCCGAATTGGGAATCTGTGTCAAAACTTTGTTAGGAATTATGTGATCCTTACTAGCTGGAAGTAAGAGAGATGGGGCATGAAGTTATTTCTAGGAGTTGGACACATACCAAGTTTAGCTCAGTTCTGGGCATCTTTGAAATACCTATACAAACTTGTTCCTACATAGTAACTTGCAACTTTGAATGAAAATGTGCGTGCTTACAGCAACGTGCTATATGTTCTGAATGCCCGAATTGGGAATCTGTGTCAAAACTTTGTTAGGAATTATGTGATCCTTACTAGCTGTAAGTAAGGGAGATGGGGCATGAAGTTATTTCTAGGAGTTGGACACATACCAAGTTTAGCTCAGTTCTGGGCATCTTTGAAATACCTATACAAACTTGTTCCTACATAGTAACTTGCAACTTTGAATGAAAATGTGCGTGCTTACAGCAACGTGCTATATGTTCTGAATGCCCGAATTGGGAATCTGTGTCAAAACTTTGTTAGGAATTATGTGATCCTTACTAGCTGGAAGTAAGGGAGATGGGGCATGAAGTTATTTCTAGGAGTTGGACACATACCAAGTTTAGCTCAGTTCTGGGCATCTTTGAAATACCTATACAAACTTGTTCCTACATAGTAACTTGCATCTTTGAATGAGAATCTGCTTGCCTACAGCAACGTGCTATATGTTCTGAATGTCCGAATTGGGAATCTGTGTCAAAACTTTGTTAGGAATTATGTGATCCTTACTAGCTGGAAGTAAGGGAGATGGGGCATGAAGTTATTTCTAGGAGTTGGACACATACCAAGTTTAGCTCAGTTCTGGGCATCTTTGAAATACCTATACAAACTTGTTCCTACATAGTAACTTGCAACTTTGAATGAGAATGTGCTTGCTTACAGCAACGTGCTATATGTTCTGAATGCCCGAATTGGGAATCTGTGTCAAAACTTTGTTAGGAATTATGTGATCCTTACTAGCTGGAAGTAAGGGAGATGGGGCATGAAGTTATTTCTAGGAGTTGGACACATACCAAGTTTAGCTCAGTTCTGGGCATCTTTGAAATACCTATACAAACTTGTTCCTAATAGTAACTTGCAACTTTGAATGAGAATGTGCTTGCCTACAGCAACGTGCTATATGTTCTGAATGCCCGAATTGGGAATCTGTGTCAAAATTTTGTTAGGAATTATGTGATCCTTACTAGCTGGAAGTAAGGGAGATGGGGCATGAAGTTATTTCTAGGAGTTGTACACATACCAAGTTTAGCTCAGTTCTGGGCATCTTTGAAATACCTATACAAACTTGTTCCTACATAGTAACTTGCAACTTTGAATGAGAATGTGCTTGCCTACAGCAACGTGCTATATGTTCTGAATGCCCGAATTGAGAATCTGTGTCAAAACTTTGTTAGGAATTATGTGATCCTTACTAGCTGGAAGTAAGGGAGATTGGGCATGAAGTTATTTCTAGGAGTTGGACACATACCAAGTTTAGCTCAGTTCTGGGCATCTTTGAAATACCTATACAAACTTGTTCCTACATAGTAACTTGCAACTTTGAATGAGAATGTGCTTGCTTACAGCAACGTGCTATATGTTCTGAATGCCCGAATTGGGAATCTGTGTCAAAACTTTGTTAGGAATTATGTGATCCTTACTAGCTGGAATTAAGGGAGATGGGGCATGAAGTTATTTCTTGGAGTTGGAGACATACCAAGTTTAGCTCAGTTCTGGGCATCTTTGAAATACCTATACAAACTTGTTCCTACATTGTAACTTGCATCTTTGAATGAGAATGTGCTTGCTTGCAGCAACGTGCTATATGTTCTGAATGCCCGAATTGGGAATCTGTGTCAAAACTTTGTTAGGAATTATGTGATCCTTACTAGCTGGAAGTAAGGGAGATGGGGCATGAAGTTATTTCTAGGAGTTGGACACATACCAAGTTTAGCTCAGTTCTGGGCATCTTTGAAATACCTATACAAACTTGTTCCTACATAGTAACTTGCATCTTTGAATGAGAATGTGCTTGCTTACAGCAACGTGCTATATGTTCTGAATGCCCGAATTGGGAATCTGTGTCAAAACTTTGTTAGGAATTATGTGATCCTTACTAGCTGGAAGTAAGGGAGATGGGGCATGAAGTTATTTCTAGGAGTTGGACACATACCAAGTTTAGCTCAGTTCTGGGCATCTTTGAAATACCTATACAAACTTGTTCCTACATAGTAACTTGCATCTTTGAATGAGAATGTGCTTGCTTACAGCAACGTGCTATATGTTCTGAATGCACGAATTGGGAATCTGTGTCAAAACTTTGTTAGGAATTATGTGATCCTTACTAGCTGGAAGTAAGGGAGATGGGGCATGAAGTTATTTCTAGGAGTTGGACACATACCAAGTTTAGCTCAGTTCTGGGCATCTTTGAAATACCTATACAAACTTGTTCCTACATAGTAACTTGCAACTTTGAATGAGAATGTGCTTGCTGACAGCAACGTGCTATATGTTCTGAATGCCCGAATTGGGAATCTGTGTCAAAACTTTGTTAGGAATTATGTGATCCTTACTAGCTGGAAGTAAGGGAGATGGGGCATGAAGTTATTTCTTGGAGTTGGAGACATACCAAGTTTGGCTCAGTTCTGGGCATCTTTGAAATACCTATACAAACTTGTTCCTACATAGTAACTTGCAACATTGAATGAGAATGTGCTTGCTTGCAGGAACGTGCTATATGTTCTGAATGCCCGATTTGGGAATCTGTGTCAAAACTTTCTTAGGAATTATGTGATCCTTACTAGCTGGAAGTAAGGGAGATGGAACATGAAGTTATTTCTAGGAGTTGGACACATACCAAGTTTAGCTCAGTTCTGGGCATCTTTGAAATACCTATACAAACTTGTTCCTACATAGTAACTTGCATCTTTGAATGAGAATGTGCTTGCTTACAGCAACGTGCTATATGTTCTGAATGCCCGAATTGGCAATCTGTGTCAAAACTTTGTTAGGAATTATGTGATCCTTACTAGCTGGAAGTAAGGGAGATGGGGCATGAAGTTATTTCTAGGAGTTGGACACATACCAAGTTTAGCTCAGTTCTGGGCATCTTTGAAATACCTATACAAACTTGTTCCTACATAGTAACTTGCATCTTTGAATGAGAATCTGCTTGCTTACACTAACGTGCTATATGTTCTGAATGCCCGAATTGGCAATCTGTGTCAAAACTTTGTTAGGAATTATGTGATCCTTACTAGCTGGAAGTAAGGGAGATGGGGCATGAAGTTATTTCTAGGAGTTGGACACATACCAAGTTTAGCTCAGTTCTGGGCATCTTTGAAATACCTATACAAACTTGTTCCTACATAGTAACTTGCATCTTTGAATGAGAATGTGCTTGCTTACAGCAACGTGCTATATGTTCTGAATGCCCGAATTGGGAATCTGTGTCAAAACTTTGTTAGGAATTATGTGATCCTTACTAGCTGGAAGTAAGGGAGATGGGGCATGAAGTTATTTCTAGGAGTTGGACACATACCAAGTTTAGCTCAGTTCTGGGCATCTTTGAAATACCTATACAAACTTGTTCCTACATAGTAACTTGCAACTTTGAATGAGAATGTGCTTTCTTACAGCAACGTGCTATATGTTCTGAATGCCCGAATTGGGAATCTGTGTCAAAACTTAGTTAGGAATTATGTGATCCTTACTAGCTGGAAGTAAGGGAGATGGGGCATGAAGTTATTTCTAGGAGTTGGACACATACCAAGTTTAGCTCAGTTCTGGGCATCTTTGAAATACCTATACAAACTTGTTCCTACATAGTAACTTGCAACTTTGAATGAGAATGTGCTTGCTTGCAGCAACGTGCTATATGTTCTGAATGCCCGATTTGGGAATCTGTGTCTAAACTTTGTTAGGAATTATGTGATCCTTACTAGCTGGAAGTAAGGGAGATGGGGCATGAAGTTATTTCTAGGAGTTGGACACATACCAAGTTTAGCTCAGTTCTGGGCATCTTTGAAATACCTATACAAACTTGTTCCTACCTAGTAACTTGCATCTTTGAATGAGAATGTGCTTGCTTACAGCAACGTGCTATATGTTCTGAATGCCCGAATTGGCAATCTGTGTCAAAACTTTGTTAGGAATTATGTGATCCTTACTAGCTGGAAGTAAGGGAGATGGGGCATGAAGTTATTTCTAGGAGTTGGACACATACCAAGTTTAGCTCAGTTCTGGGCATCTTTGAAATACCTATACAAACTTGTTCCTACATAGTAACTTGCATCTTTGAATGAGAATCTGCTTGCTTACAGTAACGTGCTATATGTTCTGAATGCCCGAATTGGGAATCTGTGTCAAAACTTTGTTAGGAATTATGTGATCCTTACTAGCTGGAAGTAAGGGAGATGGGGCATGAAGTTATTTCTAGGAGTTGGACACATACCAAGTTTAGCTCAGTTCTGGGCATCTTTGAAATACCTATACAAACTTGTTCCTACATAGTAACTTGCAACTTTGAATGAAAATGTGCGTGCTTACAGCAACGTGCTATATGTTCTGAATGCCCGAATTGGGAATCTGTGTCAAAACTTTGTTAGGAATTATGTGATCCTTACTAGCTGGAAGTAAGGGAGATGGGGCATGAAGTTATTTCTAGGAGTTGGACACATACCAAGTTTAGCTCAGTTCTGGGCATCTTTGAAATACCTATACAAACTTGTTCCTACATAGTAACTTGCAACTTTCAATGAAAATGTGCGTGCTTACAGCAACGTGCTATATGTTCTGAATGCCCGAATTGGGAATCTGTGTCAAAACTTTGTTAGGAATTATGTGATCCTTACTAGCTGGAAGTAAGGGAGATGGGGCATGAAGTTATTTCTAGGAGTTGGACACATACCAAGTTTAGCTCAGTTCTGGGCATCTTTGAAATACCTATACAAACTTGTTCCTACATAGTAACTTGCATCTTTGAATGAGAATCTGCTTGCCTACAGCAACGTGCTATATGTTCTGAATGTCCGAATTGGGAATCTGTGTCAAAACTTTGTTAGGAATTATGTGATCCTTACTAGCTGGAAGTAAGGGAGATGGGGCATGAAGTTATTTCTAGGAGTTGGACACATACCAAGTTTAGCTCAGTTCTGGGCATCTTTGAAATACCTATACAAACTTGTTCCTACATAGTAACTTGCAACTTTGAATGAGAATGTGCTTGCTTACAGCAACGTGCTATATGTTCTGAATGCCCGAATTGGGAATCTGTGTCAAAACTTTGTTAGGAATTATGTGATCCTTACTAGCTGGAAGTAAGGGAGATGGGGCATGAAGTTATTTCTAGGAGTTGGACACATACCAAGTTTAGCTCAGTTCTGGGCATCTTTGAAATACCTATACAAACTTGTTCCTACATAGTAACTTGCAACTTTGAATGAGAATGTGCTTGCCTACAGCAACGTTCTATATGTTCTGAATGCCCGAATTGACAATCTGTGTCAAAACTTTGTTAGGAATTATGTGATCCTTACTAGCTGGAAGTAAGGGAGATGGGGCATGAAGTTATTTCTAGGAGTTGGACACATACCAAGTTTAGCTCAGTTCTGGGCATCTTTGAAATACCTATACAAACTTGTTCCTACATAGTAACTTGCAACTTTGAATGAGAATGTGCTTGCTTACAGCAACGTGCTATATGTTCTGAATGCCCGAATTGGGAATCTGTGTCATAACTTTGTTAGGAATTATGTGATCCTTACTAGCTGGAATTAAGGGAGATGGGGCATGAAGTTATTTCTTGGAGTTGGAGACATACCAAGTTTAGCTCAGTTCTGGGCATCTTTGAAATACCTATACAAACTTGTTCCTACATTGTAACTTGCATCTTTGAATGAGAATGTGCTTGCTTGCAGCAACGTGCTATATGTTCTGAATGCCCGAATTGGGAATCTGTGTCAAAACTTTGTTAGGAATAATGTGATCCTTACTAGCTGGAAGTAAGGGAGATGGGGCATGAAGTTATTTCTAGGAGTTGGACACATACCAAGTTTAGCTCAGTTCCTGGCATCTTTGAAATACCTATACAAACTTGTTCCTACATAGTAACTTGCATCTTTGAATGAGAATGTGCTTGCTTACAGCAACGTGCTATATGTTCTGAATGCCCGAATTGGGAATCTGTGTCAAAACTTTGTTAGGAATTATGTGATCCTTACTAGCTGGAAGTAAGGGAGATGGGGCATGAAGTTATTTCTAGGAGTTGGACACATACCAAGTTTAGCTCAGTTCTGGGCATCTTTGAAATACCTATACAAACTTGTTCCTACATAGTAACTTGCATCTTTGAATGAGAATGTGCTTACTTACAGCAACGTGCTATATGTTCTGAATGCACGAATTGGGAATCTGTGTCAAAACTTTGTTAGGAATTATGTGATCCTTACTAGCTGGAAGTAAGGGAGATGGGGCATGAAGTTATTTCTACGAGTTGGACACATACCAAGTTTAGCTCAGTTCTGGGCATCTTTGAAATACCTATACAAACTTGTTCCTACATAGTAACTTGCAACTTTGAATGAGAATGTGCTTGCTGACAGCAACGTGCTATATGTTCTGAATGCCCGAATTGGGAATCTGTGTCAAAACTTTGTTAGGAATTATGTGATCCTTACTAGCTGGAAGTAAGGGAGATGGGGCATGAAGTTATTTCTAGGAGTTGGACACATACCAAGTTTAGCTCAGTTCTGGGCATCTTTGAAATACCTATACAAACTTGTTCCTACATAGTAACTTGCATCTTTGAATGAGAATCTGCTTGCTTACACTAACGTGCTATATGTTCTGAATGCCCGAATTGGCAATCTGTGTCAAAACTTTGTTAGGAATTATGTGATCCTTACTAGCTGGAAGTAAGGGAGATGGGGCATGAAGTTATTTCTAGGAGTTGGACACATACCAAGTTTAGCTCAGTTCTGGGCATCTTTGAAATACCTATACAAACTTGTTCCTACATAGTAACTTGCAACTTTGAATGAGAATGTGCTTGCTTGCAGCAACGTGCTATATGTTCTGAATGCCCGATTTGGGAATCTGTGTCTAAACTTTTTTAGGAATTATGTGATCCTTACTAGCTGGAAGTAAGGGAGATGGGGCATGAAGTTATTTCTAGGAGTTGGACACATACCAAGTTTAGCTCAGTTCTGGGCATCTTTGAAATACCTATACAAACTTGTTCCTACATAGTAACTTGCATCTTTGAATGAGAATGTGCTTGATTACAGCAACGTGCTATATGTTCTGAATGCCCGAATTGGGATTCTGTGTCAAAACTTTGTTAGGAATTATGTGATCCTTACTAGCTGGAAGTAAGGGAGATGGGGCATGAAGTTATTTCTAGGAGTTGGACACATACCAAGTTTAGCTCAGTTCTGGGCATCTTTGAAATACCTATGCAAACTGGTTCCTACATAGTACCTTGCAAATTTGAATGAGAATGTGCTTGCTTACAGCAACGTGCTATATGTTCTGAATGCCCGAATTGGGAATCTGTGTCAAAACTTTGTTAGGAATTATGTGATCCTTACTAGCTGGAAGTAAGGGAGAAGGGGCATGAAGTTATTTCTAGGAGTTGGACACATACCAAGTTTAGCTCAGTTCTGGGCATCTTTGAAATACCTATACAAACTTGTTCCTACATAGTAACTTGCAACTTTGAATAAGAATGTGCTTGCTTACAGCAACGTGCTATATGCTCTGAATGCCCGAATTGGGAATCTGTGTCAAAACTTTGTTAGGAATTATGTGATCCTTACTAGCTGGAAGTAAGGGAGATGGGGCATGAAGTTATTTCTAGGAGTTGGACACATACCAAGTTTAGCTCAGTTCTGGGCATCTTTGAAATACCTATACAAACTTGTTCCTACATAGTAACTTGCATCTTTGAATGAGAATGTGCTTGCTTACAGCAACGTGCTATATGTTCTGAATGCCCGAATTGGGAATCTGTGTCAAAACTTTGTTAGGAATTATGTGATCCTTACTAGCTGGAAGTAAGGGAGATGGGGCATGAAGTTATTTCTTGGAGTTGGAGACATACCAAGTTTAGCTCAGTTCTGGGCATCTTTGAAATACCTATACAAACTTGTTCCTACATAGTAACTTGCAACTTTGAATGAGAATGTGCTTGCTTGCAGCAACGTGCTATATGTTCTGAATGCCCGAATAGGGAATCTGTGTCAAAACTTTGTGAGGAATTATGTGATCCTTACTATCTGTAAGTAAGGGTGATGGAGCATGAGGTTATTTCTAGGAGTTGGACACATACCAAGTTTAGCTCAGTTCTGGGCATCTTTGAAATACCTATACAAACTTGTTCCTACCTAGTAACTTGCATCTTTGAATGAGAATGTGCTTGCTTACAGCAACGTGCTATATGATCTGAATGCCCGAATTGGCAATCTGTGTCAAAACTTTGTTAGGAATTATGTGATCCTTACTAGCTGGAAGTAAGGGAGATGGGGCATGAGGTTATTTCTAGGAGTTGGACACATACCAAGTTTAGCTCAGTTCTGGGCATCTTTGAAATACCTATGCAAACTTGTTCCTACATAGTAACTTGCATCTTTGAATGAGAATCTGCTTGCTTACAGCAACGTGCTATATGTTCTGAATGCCCGAATTGGGAATCTGTGTCAAAACTTTGTTAGGAATTATGTGATCCTTACTAGCTGGAAGTAAGGGAGATGGGGCATGAAGTTATTTCTAGGAGTTGGACACATACCAAGTTTAGCTCAGTTCTGGGCATCTTTGAAATACCTATACAAACTTGTTCCTACATAGTAACTTGCAACTTTGAATGAGAATGTGCTTGCTTACAGCAACGTGCTATATGTTCTGAATGCCCGAATTGGGAATCTGTGTCAAATCTTTGTTAGGAATTATGTGATCCTTACTAGATGGAAGTAAGGGAGATGGGGCATGAAGTTATTTCTTGGAGTTGGACACATACCAAGTTTAGCTCAGTTCTGGGCATCTTTGAAATACCTATACAAACTTGTTCCTACATAGTAACTTGCAACTTTGAATGAGAATGTGCTTGCTTGCAGCAACGTGCTATATATTCTGAATGCCCGATTTGGGAATCTGTGTCAAATCTTTGTTAGGAATTATGTGATCCTTACTAGCTGGAAGTAAGGGAGATGGGGCATGAAGTTATTTCTAGGAGTTGGACACATACCAAGTTTAGCTCAGTTCTGGGCATCTTTGAAATACCTATACAAACTTGTTCCTACATAGTAACTTGCAACTTTGAAGGAGAATGTGCTTGCTTACAGCAAATTGCTATATGTTCTGAATGCCCGAATTGGGAATCTGTGTCAAAACTTTGTTAGGAATTATGTGATCCTTACTGGCTGGAAGTAAGGGAGATGGGGCATGAAGTTATTTCTAGGAGTTGGACACATACCAAGTTTAGCTCAGTTCTGGGCATCTTTGAAATACCTATACAAACTTGTTCCTACATAGTAACTTGCAACTTTGAATGAGAATGTGCTTGCTTACAGCAACGTGCTATATGTTCTGAATGCCCGAATTGGGAATCTGTGTCAAAACTTTGTTAGGAATTATGTGATCCTTACTAGCTGGAAGTAAGGGAGATGGGGCATGAAGTTATTTCTAGGAGTTGGACACATACCAAGTTTAGCTCAGTTCTGGGCATCTTTGAAATACCTATACAAACTTGTTCCTACATAGTAACTTGCAACTTTGAATGAGAATGTGCTTGCTTGCAGCAACGTGCTATATGTTCTGAATGCCCGAATTGGGAATCTGTGTCAAAACTTTGTTAGGAATTATGTGATCCTTACTAGCTGGAAGTAAGGGAGATGGGGCATGAAGTTATTTCTAGGAGTTGGACACATACCAAGTTTAGCTCAGTTCTGGGCATCTTTGAAATACCTATGCAAACTTGCTCCTACATAGTAACTTGCAACTTTGAATGAGAATGTGCTTGCTTACAGCAACGTGCTATATGTTCTGAATGCCCGAATTGGGAATCTGTGTCAAAACTTTGTTAGGAATTATGTGATCCTTACTAGCTGGAAGTAAGGGAGATGGGGCATGAAGTTATTTCTAGGAGTTGGACACATACCAAGTTTAGCTCAGTTCTGGGCATCTTTGAAATACCTATACAAACTTGTTCCTACATAGTAACTTGCAACTTTGAATGAGAATGTGCTTGCTTGCAGCAACGTGCTATATGTTCTGAATGCCCGATTTGGGAATCTGTGTCTAAACTTTTTTAGGAATTATGTGATCCTTACTAGCTGGAAGTAAGGGAGATGGGGCATGAAGTTATTTCTAGGAGTTGGACACATACCAAGTTTAGCTCAGTTCTGGGCATCTTTGAAATACCTATACAAACTTGTTCCTACATAGTAACTTGCATCTTTGAATGAGAATGTGCTTGATTACAGCAACGTGCTATATGTTCTGAATGCCCGAATTGGGATTCTGTGTCAAAACTTTGTTAGGAATTATGTGATCCTTACTAGCTGGAAGTAAGGGAGATGGGGCATGAAGTTATTTCTAGGAGTTGGACACATACCAAGTTTAGCTCAGTTCTGGGCATCTTTGAAATACCTATGCAAACTGGTTCCTACATAGTACCTTGCAAATTTGAATGAGAATGTGCTTGCTTACAGCAACGTGCTATATGTTCTGAATGCCCGAATTGGGAATCTGTGTCAAAACTTTGTTAGGAATTATGTGATCCTTACTAGCTGGAAGTAAGGGAGAAGGGGCATGAAGTTATTTCTAGGAGTTGGACACATACCAAGTTTAGCTCAGTTCTGGGCATCTTTGAAATACCTATACAAACTTGTTCCTACATAGTAACTTGCAACTTTGAATAAGAATGTGCTTGCTTACAGCAACGTGCTATATGCTCTGAATGCCCGAATTGGGAATCTGTGTCAAAACTTTGTTAGGAATTATGTGATCCTTACTAGCTGGAAGTAAGGGAGATGGGGCATGAAGTTATTTCTAGGAGTTGGACACATACCAAGTTTAGCTCAGTTCTGGGCATCTTTGAAATACCTATACAAACTTGTTCCTACATAGTAACTTGCATCTTTGAATGAGAATGTGCTTGCTTACAGCAACGTGCTATATGTTCTGAATGCCCGAATTGGGAATCTGTGTCAAAACTTTGTTAGGAATTATGTGATCCTTACTAGCTGGAAGTAAGGGAGATGGGGCATGAAGTTATTTCTTGGAGTTGGAGACATACCAAGTTTAGCTCAGTTCTGGGCATCTTTGAAATACCTATACAAACTTGTTCCTACATAGTAACTTGCAACTTTGAATGAGAATGTGCTTGCTTGCAGCAACGTGCTATATGTTCTGAATGCCCGAATAGGGAATCTGTGTCAAAACTTTGTGAGGAATTATGTGATCCTTACTATCTGTAAGTAAGGGTGATGGAGCATGAGGTTATTTCTAGGAGTTGGACACATACCAAGTTTAGCTCAGTTCTGGGCATCTTTGAAATACCTATACAAACTTGTTCCTACCTAGTAACTTGCATCTTTGAATGAGAATGTGCTTGCTTACAGCAACGTGCTATATGATCTGAATGCCCGAATTGGCAATCTGTGTCAAAACTTTGTTAGGAATTATGTGATCCTTACTAGCTGGAAGTAAGGGAGATGGGGCATGAGGTTATTTCTAGGAGTTGGACACATACCAAGTTTAGCTCAGTTCTGGGCATCTTTGAAATACCTATGCAAACTTGTTCCTACATAGTAACTTGCATCTTTGAATGAGAATCTGCTTGCTTACAGCAACGTGCTATATGTTCTGAATGCCCGAATTGGGAATCTGTGTCAAAACTTTGTTAGGAATTATGTGATCCTTACTAGCTGGAAGTAAGGGAGATGGGGCATGAAGTTATTTCTAGGAGTTGGACACATACCAAGTTTAGCTCAGTTCTGGGCATCTTTGAAATACCTATACAAACTTGTTCCTACATAGTAACTTGCAACTTTGAATGAGAATGTGCTTGCTTACAGCAACGTGCTATATGTTCTGAATGCCCGAATTGGGAATCTGTGTCAAATCTTTGTTAGGAATTATGTGATCCTTACTAGATGGAAGTAAGGGAGATGGGGCATGAAGTTATTTCTTGGAGTTGGACACATACCAAGTTTAGCTCAGTTCTGGGCATCTTTGAAATACCTATACAAACTTGTTCCTACATAGTAACTTGCAACTTTGAATGAGAATGTGCTTGCTTGCAGCAACGTGCTATATATTCTGAATGCCCGATTTGGGAATCTGTGTCAAATCTTTGTTAGGAATTATGTGATCCTTACTAGCTGGAAGTAAGGGAGATGGGGCATGAAGTTATTTCTAGGAGTTGGACACATACCAAGTTTAGCTCAGTTCTGGGCATCTTTGAAATACCTATACAAACTTGTTCCTACATAGTAACTTGCAACTTTGAAGGAGAATGTGCTTGCTTACAGCAAATTGCTATATGTTCTGAATGCCCGAATTGGGAATCTGTGTCAAAACTTTGTTAGGAATTATGTGATCCTTACTGGCTGGAAGTAAGGGAGATGGGGCATGAAGTTATTTCTAGGAGTTGGACACATACCAAGTTTAGCTCAGTTCTGGGCATCTTTGAAATACCTATACAAACTTGTTCCTACATAGTAACTTGCAACTTTGAATGAGAATGTGCTTGCTTACAGCAACGTGCTATATGTTCTGAATGCCCGAATTGGGAATCTGTGTCAAAACTTTGTTAGGAATTATGTGATCCTTACTAGCTGGAAGTAAGGGAGATGGGGCATGAAGTTATTTCTAGGAGTTGGACACATACCAAGTTTAGCTCAGTTCTGGGCATCTTTGAAATACCTATACAAACTTGTTCCTACATAGTAACTTGCAACTTTGAATGAGAATGTGCTTGCTTGCAGCAACGTGCTATATGTTCTGAATGCCCGAATTGGGAATCTGTGTCAAAACTTTGTTAGGAATTATGTGATCCTTACTAGCTGGAAGTAAGGGAGATGGGGCATGAAGTTATTTCTAGGAGTTGGACACATACCAAGTTTAGCTCAGTTCTGGGCATCTTTGAAATACCTATGCAAACTTGCTCCTACATAGTAACTTGCAACTTTGAATGAGAATGTGCTTGCTTACAGCAACGTGCTATATGTTCTGAATGCCCGAATTGGGAATCTGTGTCAAAACTTTGTTAGGAATTATGTGATCCTTACTAGCTGGAAGTAAGGGAGATGGGGCATGAAGTTATTTCTAGGAGTTGGACACATACCAAGTTTAGCTCAGTTCTGGGCATCTTTGAAATACCTATACAAACTTGTTCCTACATAGTAACTTGCAACTTTGAATGAGAATGTGCTTGCTTACAGCAACGTGCTATATGCTCTGAATGCCCGAATTGGGAATCTGTGTCAAAACTTTGTTAGGAATTATGTGATCCTTACTAGCTGGAAGTAAGGGAGATGGGGCATGAAGTTATTTCTTGGAGTTGGACGCATACCAAGTTTAGCTCAGTTCTGGGCATCTTTGAAATACCTATACAAACTTGCTCCTACATAGTAACTTGCAACTTTGAATGAGAATGTGCTTGCTTACAGCAACGTTCTATATGTTCTGAATGCGCGAATTGGGAATCTGTGTCAAAACTTTGTTAGGAATTATGTGATCCTTACTAGCTGGAAGTAAGGGAGATGGGGCATGAAGTTATTTCTAGGAGTTGGACACATACCAAGTTTAGCTCAGTTCTGGGCATCTTTGAAATACCTATACAAACTTGTTTCTACATAGTAACTTGCATCTTTGAATGAGAATGTGCTTGCTTACAGCAACGTGCTATATGTTCTGAATGCCCGAATTGGGAATCTGTGTCAAAACTTTGTTAGGAATTATGTGATCCTTACTAGCTGGAAGTAAGGGAGATGGGGCATGAAGTTATTTCTTGGAGTTGGAGACATACCAAGTTTAGCTCAATTCTGGGCATCTTTGAAATACCTATACAAACTTGTTCCTACATAGTAACTTGCAACTTTTAATGAGAATGTGCTTGCTTGCAGCAACGTGCTATATGTTCTGAATGCCCGAATAGGGAATCTGTGTCAAAACTTTGTTAGGAATTATGTGATCCTTACTATCTGTAAGTAAGAGTGATGGAGCATGAAGTTATTTCTAGGAGTTGGACACATACCAAGTTTAGCTCAGTTCTGGGCATCTTTGAAATACCTATACAAACTTGTTCCTACCTAGTAACTTGCATCTTTGAATGAGAATGTGCTTGCTTACAGCAACGTGCTATATGTTCTGAATGCCCGAATTGGGAATCTGTGTCAAATCTTTGTTAGGAATTATGTGATCCTTACTAGCTGGAAGTAAGGGAGATGGGGCATGAAGTTATTTCTAGGAGTTGGACACATACCAAGTTTAGCTCAGTTCTGGGCATCTTTGAAATACCTATACAAACTTGTTCCTACATAGTAACTTGCAACTTTGAATGAGAATGTGCTTGCTTACAGCAACGTGCTATATGTTCTGAATGCCCGAATTGGGAATCTGTGTCAAAACTTTGTTAGGAATTATGTGATCCTTACTAGCTGGAAGTAAGGGAGATGGGGCATGAAGTTATTTCTAGGAGTTGGACACATACCAAGTTTAGCTCAGTTCTGGGCATCTTTGAAATACCTATACAAACTTGTTCCTACATAGTAACTTGCAACTTTGAATGAGAATGTGCTTGCTTACAGCAACGTGCTATATGCTCTGAATGCCCGAATTGGGAATCTGTGTCAAAACTTTGTTAGGAATTATGTGATCCTTACTAGCTGGAAGTAAGGGAGATGGGGCATGATGTTATTTCTAGGAGTTGGACGCATACCAAGTTTAGCTCAGTTCTGGGCATCTTTGAAATACCTATACAAACTTGTTCCTACATAGTAACTTGCATCTTTGAATGAGAATGTGCTTGCTTACAGCAACGTTCTATATGTTCTGAATGCCCGAATTGGCAATCTGTGTCAAAACTTTGTTAGGAATTATGTGATCCTTACTAGCTGGAAGTAAGGGAGATGGGGCATGAAGTTATTTCTAGGAGTAGGACACATACCAAGTTTAGCTCAGTTCTGGGCATCTTTGAAATACCTATACAAACTTGTTTCTACATAGTAACTTGCATCTTTGAATGAGAATGTGCTTGCTTACAGCAAAGTGCTATATGTTCTGAATGCGCGAATTGGGAATCTGTGTCAAAACTTTGTTAGGAATTATGTGATCCTTACTAGCTGGAAGTAAGGGAGATGGGGCATGAAGTTATTTCTAGGAGTTGGACACATACCAAGTTTAGCTCAGTTCTGGGCATCTTTGAAATACCTATACAAACTTGTTTCTACATAGTAACTTGCATCTTTGAATGAGAATGTGCTTGCTTACAGCAACGTGCTATATGTTCTGAATGCCCGAATTGGGAATCTGTGTCAAAACTTTGTTAGGAATTATGTGATCCTTACTAGCTGGAAGTAAGGGAGATGGGGCATGAAGTTATTTCTTGGAGTTGGAGACATACCAAGTTTAGCTCAATTCTGGGCATCTTTGAAATACCTATACAAACTTGTTCCTACATAGTAACTTGCAACTTTGAATGAGAATGTGCTTGCTTGCAGCAACGTGCTATATGTTCTGAATGCCCGAATAGGGAATCTGTGTCAAAACTTTGTTAGGAATTATGTGATCCTTACTATCTGTAAGTAAGAGTGATGGAGCATGAAGTTATTTCTAGGAGTTGGACACATACCAAGTTTAGCTCAGTTCTGGGCATCTTTGAAATACCTATACAAACTTGTTCCTACCTAGTAACTTGCATCTTTGAATGAGAATGTGCTTGCTTACAGCAACGTGCTATATGTTCTGAATGCCCGAATTGGCAATCTGTGTCAAAACTTTGTTAGGAATTATGTGATCCTTACTAGCTGGAAGTAAGGGAGATGGGGCATGAAGTTATTTCTAGGAGTTGGACACATATCAAGTTTAGCTCAGTTCTGGGCATCTTTGAAATACCTATACAAACTTGTTCCTACATAGTAACTTGCATCTTTGAATGAGAACTGCTTGCTTACAGCAACGTGCTATATGTTCTGAATGCCCGAATTGGGAATCTGTGTCAAAACTGTGTTAGGAATTATGTGATCCTTACTAGCTGGAAGTAAGGGAGATGGGGCATGAAGTTATTTCTAGGAGTTGGACACATACCAAGTTTAGCTCAGTTCTGGGCATCTTTGAAATACCTATACAAACTTGTTCCTACATAGTAACTTGCAACTTTGAATGAGAATGTGCTTGCTTACAGCAACGTGCTATATGTTCTGAATGCCCGAATTGGGAATCTGTGTCAAATCTTTGTTAGGAATTATGTGATCCTTACTAGATGGAAGTAAGGGAGATGGGGCATGAAGTTATTTCTTGGAGTTGGACAC
This sequence comes from Diceros bicornis minor, assembly GCF_020826845.1. Taxonomy (NCBI): domain Eukaryota; kingdom Metazoa; phylum Chordata; class Mammalia; order Perissodactyla; family Rhinocerotidae; genus Diceros; species Diceros bicornis. The sequence goes on from NC_080779.1 coordinate 2,713,866, forward strand.
ATACCAAGTTTAGCTCAGTTCTGGGCATCATTGAAATACCTATACAAACTTGTTCCTACATAGTAACTTGCAACTTTGAATGAGAATGTGCTTGCTTGCAGCAACGTGCTATATATTCTGAATGCCCGATTTGGGAATCTGTGTCAAATCTTTGTTAGGAATCATGTGATCCTTACTAGCTGGAAGTAAGGGAGATGGGGCATGAAGTTATTTCTAGGAGTTGGACACATACCAAGTTTAGCTCAGTTCTGGGCATCTTTGAAATACCTATACAAACTTGTTCCTACATAGTAACTTGCAACTTTGAAGGAGAATGTGCTTGCTTACAGCAAAGTGCTATATGTTCTGAATGCCCGAATTGGGAATCTGTGTCAAAACTTTGTTAGGAATTATGTGATCCTTACTGGCTGGAAGTAAGGGAGATGGCGCATGAAGTTATTTCTAGGAGTTGGACACATACCAAGTTTAGCTCAGTTCTGGGCATCTTTGAAATACCTATACAAACTTGTTCCTACATAGTAACTTGCAACTTTGAATGAGAATGTGCTTGCTTACAGCAACGTGCTATATGTTCTGAATGCCCGAATTGGGAATCTGTGTCAAAACTTTGTTAGGAATTATGTGATCCTTACTAGCTGGAAGTAAGGGAGATGGGGCATGAAGTTATTTCTAGGAGTTGGACACATACCAAGTTTAGCTCAGTTCTGGGCATCTTTGAAATACCTATACAAACTTGTTCCTACATAGTAACTTGCAACTTTGAATGAGAATGTGCTTGCTTGCAGCAACGTGCTATATGTTCTGAATGCCCGAATTGGGAATCTGTGTCAAAACTTTGTTAGGAATTATGTGATCCTTAGTAGCTGGAAGTAAGGGAGATGGAGCATGAAGTTATTTATTGGAGTTGGACACATACCAAGTTTAGCTCAGTTCTGGGCATCTTTGAAATACCTATACAAACTTGTTCCTACCTAGTAACTTGCATCTTTGAATGAGAATGTCCTTGCTTACAGCAACATGCTATATGTTCTGAATGCCCGAATTGGCAATCTGTGTCAAAACTTTGTTAGGAATTATGTGATCCTTACTAGCTGGAAGTAAGGGAGATGGGGCATGAAGTTATTTCTAGGAGTTGGACACATACCAAGTTTAGCTCAGTTCTGGGCATCTTTGAAATACCTATACAAACTTGTTCCTACATAGTAACTTGCATCTTTGAATGAGAATCTGCTTGCTTACAGTAACGTGCTATATGTTCTGAATGCCCAAATTGGGAATTTGTGTCAAAACTTTGTTAGGAATTATGTGATCCTTACTAGCTGGAAGTAAGGGAGATGGGGCATGAAGTTATTTCTAGGAGTTGGACACATACCAAGTTTAGCTCAGTTCTGGGCATCTTTGAAATACCTATACAAACTTGTTCCTACATAGTAACTTGCAACTTTGAATGAAAATGTGCGTGCTTACAGCAACGTGCTATATGTTCTGAATGCCCGAATTGGGAATCTGTGTCAAAACTTTGTTAGGAATTATGTGATCCTTACTAGCTGGAAGTAAGGGAGATGGGGCATGAAGTTATTTCTAGGAGTTGGACACATACCAAGTTTAGCTCAGTTCTGGGCATCTTTGAAATACCTATACAAACTTGTTCCTACATAGTAACTTGCATCTTTGAATGAGAATCTGCTTGCCTACAGCAACGTGCTATATGTTCTGAATGTCCGAATTGGGAATCTGTGTCAAAACTTTGTTAGGAATTATGTGATCCTTACTAGCTGGAAGTAAGGGAGATGGGGCATGAAGTTATTTCTAGGAGTTGGACACATACCAAGTTTAGCTCAGTTCTGGGCATCTTTGAAATACCTATACAAACTTGTTCCTACATAGTAACTTGCAACTTTGAATGAGAATGTGCTTGCTTGCAGCAACGTGCTATATGTTCTGAATGCCCGAATTGGGAATCTGTGTCAAAACTTTGTTAGGAATTATGTGATCCTTACTGGCTGGAAGTAAGGGAGATGGGGCATGAAGTTATTTCTAGGAGTTGGACACATACCAAGTTTAGCTCAGTTCTGGGCATCTTTGAAATACCTATACAAACTTGTTCCTACATAGTAACTTGCAACTTTGAATGAGAATGTGCTTGCTTACAGCAACGTGCTATATGTTCTGAATGCCCGAATTGGGAATCTGTGTCAAAACTTTGTTAGGAATTATGTGATCCTTACTAGCTGGAAGTAAGGGAGATGGGGCATGAAGTTATTTCTAGGAGTTGGACACATACCAAGTTTAGCTCAGTTCTGGGCATCTTTGAAATACCTATACAAACTTGTTCCTACATAGTAACTTGCAACTTTGAATGAGAATGTGCTTGCTTACAGCAACGTGCTATATGTTCTGAATGCCCGAATTGGGAATCTGTGTCAAAACTTTGTTAGGAATTATGTGATCCTTACTAGCTGGAAGTAAGGGAGATGGGGCATGAAGTTATTTCTAGGAGTTGGACACATACCAAGTTTAGCTCAGTTCTGGGCATCTTTGAAATACCTATACAAACTTGTTCCTACATAGTAACTTGCAACTTTGAATGAGAATGTGCTTGCTTGCAGCAACGTGCTATATGTTCTGAATGCCCGAATTGGGAATCTGTGTCAAAACTTTGTTAGGAATTATGTGATCCTTAGTAGCTGGAAGTAAGGGAGATGGAGCATGAAGTTATTTATTGGAGTTGGACACATACCAAGTTTAGCTCAGTTCTGGGCATCTTTGAAATACCTATACAAACTTGTTCCTACCTAGTAACTTGCATCTTTGAATGAGAATGTGCTTGCTTACAGCAACGTGCTATATGTTCTGAATGCCCGAATTGGCAATCTGTGTCAAAACTTTGTTAGGAATTATGTGATCCTTACTAGCTGGAAGTAAGGGAGATGGGGCATGAAGTTATTTCTAGGAGTTGGACACATACCAAGTTTAGCTCAGTTCTGGGCATCTTTGAAATACCTATACAAACTTGTTCCTACATAGTAACTTGCATCTTTGAATGAGAATCTGCTTGCTTACAGTAACGTGCTATATGTTCTGAATGCCCAAATTGGGAATTTGTGTCAAAACTTTGTTAGGAATTATGTGATCCTTACTAGCTGGAAGTAAGGGAGATGGGGCATGAAGTTATTTCTAGGAGTTGGACACATACCAAGTTTAGCTCAGTTCTGGGCATCTTTGAAATACCTATACAAACTTGTTCCTACATAGTAACTTGCAACTTTGAATGAAAATGTGCGTGCTTACAGCAACGTGCTATATGTTCTGAATGCCCGAATTGGGAATCTGTGTCAAAACTTTGTTAGGAATTATGTGATCCTTACTAGCTGGAAGTAAGGGAGATGGGGCATGAAGTTATTTCTAGGAGTTGGACACATACCAAGTTTAGCTCAGTTCTGGGCATCTTTGAAATACCTATACAAACTTGTTCCTACATAGTAACTTGCAACTTTGAATGAAAATGTGCGTGCTTACAGCAACGTGCTATATGTTCTGAATGCCCGAATTGGGAATCTGTGTCAAAACTTTGTTAGGAATTATGTGATCCTTACTAGCTGGAAGTAAGGGAGATGGGGCATGAAGTTACTTCTAGGAGTTGGACACATACCAAGTTTAGCTCAGTTCTGGGCATCTTTGAAATACCTATACAAACTTGTTCCTACATAGTAACTTGCATCTTTGAATGAGAATCTGCTTGCCTACAGCAACGTGCTATATGTTCTGAATGTCCGAATTGGGAATCTGTGTCAAAACTTTGTTAGGTATTATGTGATCCTTACTAGCTGGAAGTAAGGGAGATGGGGCATGAAGTTATTTCTAGGAGTTGGACACATACCAAGTTTAGCTCAGTTCTGGGCATCTTTGAAATACCTATACAAACTTGTTCCTACATAGTAACTTGCAACTTTGAATGAGAATGTGCTTGCTTACAGCAACGTGCTATATGTTCTGAATGCCCGAATTGGGAATCTGTGTCAAAACTTAGTTAGGAATTATGTGATCCTTACTAGCTGGAAGTAAGGGAGATGGGGCATGAAGTTATTTCTAGGAGTTGGACACATACCAAGTTTAGCTCAGTTCTGGGCATCTTTGAAATACCTATACAAACTTGTTCCTAATAGTAACTTGCAACTTTGAATGAGAATGTGCTTGCCTACAGCAACGTGCTATATGTTCTGAATGCCCGAATTGGGAATCTGTGTCAAAATTTTGTTAGGAATTATGTGATCCTTACTAGCTGGAAGTAAGGGAGATGGGGCATGAAGTTATTTCTAGGAGTTGTACACATACCAAGTTTAGCTCAGTTCTGGGCATCTTTGAAATACCTATACAAACTTGTTCCTACATAGTAACTTGCAACTTTGAATGAGAATGTGCTTGCCTACAGCAACGTGCTATATGTTCTGAATGCCCGAATTGAGAATCTGTGTCAAAACTTTGTTAGGAATTATGTGATCCTTACTAGCTGGAAGTAAGGGAGATGGGGCATGAAGTTATTTCTAGGAGTTGGACACATACCAAGTTTAGCTCAGTTCTGGGCATCTTTGAAATACCTATACAAACTTGTTCCTACATAGTAACTTGCAACTTTGAATGAGAATGTGCTTGCTTACAGCAACGTGCTATATGTTCTGAATGCCCGAATTGGGAATCTGTGTCAAAACTTTGTTAGGAATTATGTGATCCTTACTAGCTGGAATTAAGGGAGATGGGGCATGAAGTTATTTCTTGGAGTTGGAGACATACCAAGTTTAGCTCAGTTCTGGGCATCTTTGAAATACCTATACAAACTTGTTCCTACATTGTAACTTGCATCTTTGAATGAGAATGTGCTTGCTTGCAGCAACGTGCTATATGTTCTGAATGCCCGAATTGGGAATCTGTGTCAAAACTTTGTTAGGAATTATGTGATCCTTACTAGCTGGAAGTAAGGGAGATGGGGCATGAAGTTATTTCTAGGAGTTGGACACATACCAAGTTTAGCTCAGTTCTGGGCATCTTTGAAATACCTATACAAACTTGTTCCTACATAGTAACTTGCATCTTTGAATGAGAATGTGCTTGCTTACAGCAACGTGCTATATGTTCTGAATGTCCGAATTGGGAATCTGTGTCAAAACTTTGTTAGGAATTATGTGATCCTTACTAGCTGGAAGTAAGGGAGATGGGGCATGAAGTTATTTCTAGGAGTTGGACACATACCAAGTTTAGCTCAGTTCTGGGCATCTTTGAAATACCTATACAAACTTGTTCCTACATAGTAACTTGCATCTTTGAATGAGAATCTGCTTGCTTACACTAACGTGCTATATGTTCTGAATGCCCGAATTGGGAATCTGTGTCAAAACTTTGTTAGGAATTATGTGATGCTTACTAGCTGGAAGTAAGGGAGATGGGGCATGAAGTTATTTCTAGGAGTAGGACACATACCAAGTGTAGCTCAGTTCCTGGCATCTTTGAAATACCTATACAAACTTGTTCCTACATAGTAACTTGCAACTTTGAATGAGAATGTGCTTGCTTACAGCAACGTGCTATATGTTCTGAATGCCCGAATTGGGAATCTGTGTCAAAACTTAGTTAGGAATTATGTGATCCTTACTAGCTGGAAGTAAGGGAGATGGGGCATGAAGTTATTTCTAGGAGTTGGACACATACCAAATTTAGCTCAGTTCTGGGCATCTTTGAAATACCTATACAAACTTGTTCCTACATAGTAACTTGCAACTTTGAATGAGAATGTGCTTGCTTGCAGCAACGTGCTATATGTTCTGAATGTCCGAATTGGGAATCTGTGTCAAAACTTTGTTAGGAATTATGTGATCCTTACTGGCTGGAAGTAAGGGAGATGGGGCATGAAGTTATTTCTAGGAGTTGGACACATACCAAGTTTAGCTCAGTTCTGGGCATCTTTGAAATACCTATACAAACTTGTTCCTACATAGTAACTTGCAACTTTGAATGAGAATGTGCTTGCTTACAGCAACGTGCTATATGTTCTGAATGCCCGAATTGGGAATCTGTGTCAAAACTTTGTTAGGAATTATGTGATCCTTACTAGCTGGAAGTAAGGGAGATGGGGCATGAAGTTATTTCTAGGAGTTGGACACATACCAAGTTTAGCTCAGTTCTGGGCATCTTTGAAATACCTATACAAACTTGTTCCTACATAGTAACTTGCAACTTTGAATGAGAATGTGCTTGCTTACAGCAACGTGCTATATGTTCTGAATGCCCGAATTGGGAATCTGTGTCAAAACTTTGTTAGGAATTATGTGATCCTTACTAGCTGGAAGTAAGGGAGATGGGGCATGAAGTTATTTCTAGGAGTTGGACACATACCAAGTTTAGCTCAGTTCTGGGCATCTTTGAAATACCTATACAAACTTGTTCCTACATAGTAACTTGCAACTTTGAATGAGAATGTGCTTGCTTGCAGCAACGTGCTATATGTTCTGAATGCCCGAATTGGGAATCTGTGTCAAAACTTTGTTAGGAATTATGTGATCCTTAGTAGCTGGAAGTAAGGGAGAGGAGCATGAAGTTATTTATTGGAGTTGGACACATACCAAGTTTAGCTCAGTTCTGGGCATCTTTGAAATACCTATACAAACTTGTTCCTACCTAGTAACTTGCATCTTTGAATGAGAATGTGCTTGCTTACAGCAACGTGCTATATGTTCTGAATGCCCGAATTGGCAATCTGTGTCAAAACTTTGTTAGGAATTATGTGATCCTTACTAGCTGGAAGTAAGGGAGATGGGGCATGAAGTTATTTCTAGGAGTTGGACACATACCAAGTTTAGCTCAGTTCTGGGCATCTTTGAAATACCTATACAAACTTGTTCCTACATAGTAACTTGCATCTTTGAATGAGAATCTGCTTGCTTACAGTAACGTGCTATATGTTCTGAATGCCCGAATTGGGAATCTGTGTCAAAACTTTGTTAGGAATTATGTGATCCTTACTAGCTGGAAGTAAGAGAGATGGGGCATGAAGTTATTTCTAGGAGTTGGACACATACCAAGTTTAGCTCAGTTCTGGGCATCTTTGAAATACCTATACAAACTTGTTCCTACATAGTAACTTGCAACTTTGAATGAAAATGTGCGTGCTTACAGCAACGTGCTATATGTTCTGAATGCCCGAATTGGGAATCTGTGTCAAAACTTTGTTAGGAATTATGTGATCCTTACTAGCTGTAAGTAAGGGAGATGGGGCATGAAGTTATTTCTAGGAGTTGGACACATACCAAGTTTAGCTCAGTTCTGGGCATCTTTGAAATACCTATACAAACTTGTTCCTACATAGTAACTTGCAACTTTGAATGAAAATGTGCGTGCTTACAGCAACGTGCTATATGTTCTGAATGCCCGAATTGGGAATCTGTGTCAAAACTTTGTTAGGAATTATGTGATCCTTACTAGCTGGAAGTAAGGGAGATGGGGCATGAAGTTATTTCTAGGAGTTGGACACATACCAAGTTTAGCTCAGTTCTGGGCATCTTTGAAATACCTATACAAACTTGTTCCTACATAGTCTCTTGCATCTTTGAATGAGAATCTGCTTGCCTACAGCAACGTGCTATATGTTCTGAATGTCCGAATTGGGAATCTGTGTCAAAACTTTGTTAGGAATTATGTGATCCTTACTAGCTGGAAGTAAGGGAGATGGGGCATGAAGTTATTTCTAGGAGTTGGACACATACCAAGTTTAGCTCAGTTCTGGGCATCTTTGAAATACCTATACAAACTTGTTCCTACATAGTAACTTGCAACTTTGAATGAGAATGTGCTTGCTTACAGCAACGTGCTATATGTTCTGAATGCCCGAATTGGGAATCTGTGTCAAAACTTTGTTAGGAATTATGTGATCCTTACTAGCTGGAAGTAAGGGAGATGGGGCATGAAGTTATTTCTAGGAGTTGGACACATACCAAGTTTAGCTCAGTTCTGGGCATCTTTGAAATACCTATACAAACTTGTTCCTAATAGTAACTTGCAACTTTGAATGAGAATGTGCTTGCCTACAGCAACGTGCTATATGTTCTGAATGCCCGAATTGGGAATCTGTGTCAAAATTTTGTTAGGAATTATGTGATCCTTACTAGCTGGAAGTAAGGGAGATGGGGCATGAAGTTATTTCTAGGAGTTGGACACATACCAAGTTTAGCTCAGTTCTGGGCATCTTTGAAATACCTATACAAACTTGTTCCTACATAGTAACTTGCAACTTTGAATGAGAATCTGCTTGCCTACAGCAACGTGCTATATGTTCTGAATGCCCGAATTGAGAATCTGTGTCAAAACTTTGTTAGGAATTATGTGATCCTTACTAGCTGGAAGTAAGGGAGATTGGGCATGAAGTTATTTCTAGGAGTTGGACACATACCAAGTTTAGCTCAGTTCTGGGCATCTTTGAAATACCTATACAAACTTGTTCCTACATAGTAACTTGCAACTTTGAATGAGAATGTGCTTGCTTACAGCAACGTGCTATATGTTCTGAATGCCCGAATTGGGAATCTGTGTCAAAACTTTGTTAGGAATTATGTGATCCTTACTAGCTGGAATTAAGGGAGATGGGGCATGAAGTTATTTCTTGGAGTTGGAGACATACCAAGTTTAGCTCAGTTCTGGGCATCTTTGAAATACCTATACAAACTTGTTCCTACATTGTAACTTGCATCTTTGAATGAGAATGTGCTTGCTTGCAGCAACGTGCTATATGTTCTGAATGCCCGAATTGGGAATCTGTGTCAAAACTTTGTTAGGAATTATGTGATCCTTACTAGCTGGAAGTAAGGGAGATGGGGCATGAAGTTATTTCTAGGAGTTGGACACATACCAAGTTTAGCTCAGTTCTGGGCATCTTTGAAATACCTATACAAACTTGTTCCTACATAGTAACTTGCATCTTTGAATGAGAATGTGCTTGCTTACAGCAACGTGCTATATGTTCTGAATGCCCGAATTGGGAATCTGTGTCAAAACTTTGTTAGGAATTATGTGATCCTTACTAGCTGGAAGTAAGGGAGATGGGGCATGAAGTTATTTCTAGGAGTTGGACACATACCAAGTTTAGCTCAGTTCTGGGCATCTTTGAAATACCTATACAAACTTGTTCCTACATAGTAACTTGCATCTTTGAATGAGAATGTGCTTGCTTACAGCAACGTGCTATATGTTCTGAATGCACGAATTGGGAATCTGTGTCAAAACTTTGTTAGGAATTATGTGATCCTTACTAGCTGGAAGTAAGGGAGATGGGGCATGAAGTTATTTCTAGGAGTTGGACACATACCAAGTTTAGCTCAGTTCTGGGCATCTTTGAAATACCTATACAAACTTGTTCCTACATAGTAACTTGCAACTTTGAATGAGAATGTGCTTGCTGACAGCAACGTGCTATATGTTCTGAATGCCCGAATTGGGAATCTGTGTCAAAACTTTGTTAGGAATTATGTGATCCTTACTAGCTGGAAGTAAGGGAGATGGGGCATGAAGTTATTTCTTGGAGTTGGAGACATACCAAGTTTGGCTCAGTTCTGGGCATCTTTGAAATACCTATACAAACTTGTTCCTACATAGTAACTTGCAACATTGAATGAGAATGTGCTTGCTTGCAGGAACGTGCTATATGTTCTGAATGCCCGATTTGGGAATCTGTGTCAAAACTTTCTTAGGAATTATGTGATCCTTACTAGCTGGAAGTAAGGGAGATGGAACATGAAGTTATTTCTAGGAGTTGGACACATACCAAGTTTAGCTCAGTTCTGGGCATCTTTGAAATACCTATACAAACTTGTTCCTACATAGTAACTTGCATCTTTGAATGAGAATGTGCTTGCTTACAGCAACGTGCTATATGTTCTGAATGCCCGAATTGGCAATCTGTGTCAAAACTTTGTTAGGAATTATGTGATCCTTACTAGCTGGAAGTAAGGGAGATGGGGCATGAAGTTATTTCTAGGAGTTGGACACATACCAAGTTTAGCTCAGTTCTGGGCATCTTTGAAATACCTATACAAACTTGTTCCTACATAGTAACTTGCATCTTTGAATGAGAATCTGCTTGCTTACACTAACGTGCTATATGTTCTGAATGCCCGAATTGGCAATCTGTGTCAAAACTTTGTTAGGAATTATGTGATCCTTACTAGCTGGAAGTAAGGGAGATGGGGCATGAAGTTATTTCTAGGAGTTGGACACATACCAAGTTTAGCTCAGTTCTGGGCATCTTTGAAATACCTATACAAACTTGTTCCTACATAGTAACTTGCAACTTTGAATGAGAATGTGCTTGCTTACAGCAACGTGCTATATGTTCTGAATGCCCGAATTGGGAATCTGTGTCAAAACTTTGTTAGGAATTATGTGATCCTTACTAGCTGGAAGTAAGGGAGATGGGGCATGAAGTTATTTCTAGGAGTTGGACACATACCAAGTTTAGCTCAGTTCTGGGCATCTTTGAAATACCTATACAAACTTGTTCCTAATAGTAACTTGCAACTTTGAATGAGAATGTGCTTGCCTACAGCAACGTGCTATATGTTCTGAATGCCCGAATTGGGAATCTGTGTCAAAATTTTGTTAGGAATTATGTGATCCTTACTAGCTGGAAGTAAGGGAGATGGGGCATGAAGTTATTTCTAGGAGTTGGACACATACCAAGTTTAGCTCAGTTCTGGGCATCTTTGAAATACCTATACAAACTTGTTCCTACATAGTAACTTGCAACTTTGAATGAGAATCTGCTTGCCTACAGCAACGTGCTATATGTTCTGAATGCCCGAATTGAGAATCTGTGTCAAAACTTTGTTAGGAATTATGTGATCCTTACTAGCTGGAAGTAAGGGAGATTGGGCATGAAGTTATTTCTAGGAGTTGGACACATACCAAGTTTAGCTCAGTTCTGGGCATCTTTGAAATACCTATACAAACTTGTTCCTACATAGTAACTTGCAACTTTGAATGAGAATGTGCTTGCTTACAGCAACGTGCTATATGTTCTGAATGCCCGAATTGGGAATCTGTGTCAAAACTTTGTTAGGAATTATGTGATCCTTACTAGCTGGAATTAAGGGAGATGGGGCATGAAGTTATTTCTTGGAGTTGGAGACATACCAAGTTTAGCTCAGTTCTGGGCATCTTTGAAATACCTATACAAACTTGTTCCTACATTGTAACTTGCATCTTTGAATGAGAATGTGCTTGCTTGCAGCAACGTGCTATATGTTCTGAATGCCCGAATTGGGAATCTGTGTCAAAACTTTGTTAGGAATTATGTGATCCTTACTAGCTGGAAGTAAGGGAGATGGGGCATGAAGTTATTTCTAGGAGTTGGACACATACCAAGTTTAGCTCAGTTCTGGGCATCTTTGAAATACCTATACAAACTTGTTCCTACATAGTAACTTGCATCTTTGAATGAGAATGTGCTTGCTTACAGCAACGTGCTATATGTTCTGAATGCCCGAATTGGGAATCTGTGTCAAAACTTTGTTAGGAATTATGTGATCCTTACTAGCTGGAAGTAAGGGAGATGGGGCATGAAGTTATTTCTAGGAGTTGGACACATACCAAGTTTAGCTCAGTTCTGGGCATCTTTGAAATACCTATACAAACTTGTTCCTACATAGTAACTTGCATCTTTGAATGAGAATGTGCTTGCTTACAGCAACGTGCTATATGTTCTGAATGCACGAATTGGGAATCTGTGTCAAAACTTTGTTAGGAATTATGTGATCCTTACTAGCTGGAAGTAAGGGAGATGGGGCATGAAGTTATTTCTAGGAGTTGGACACATACCAAGTTTAGCTCAGTTCTGGGCATCTTTGAAATACCTATACAAACTTGTTCCTACATAGTAACTTGCAACTTTGAATGAGAATGTGCTTGCTGACAGCAACGTGCTATATGTTCTGAATGCCCGAATTGGGAATCTGTGTCAAAACTTTGTTAGGAATTATGTGATCCTTACTAGCTGGAAGTAAGGGAGATGGGGCATGAAGTTATTTCTTGGAGTTGGAGACATACCAAGTTTGGCTCAGTTCTGGGCATCTTTGAAATACCTATACAAACTTGTTCCTACATAGTAACTTGCAACATTGAATGAGAATGTGCTTGCTTGCAGGAACGTGCTATATGTTCTGAATGCCCGATTTGGGAATCTGTGTCAAAACTTTCTTAGGAATTATGTGATCCTTACTAGCTGGAAGTAAGGGAGATGGAACATGAAGTTATTTCTAGGAGTTGGACACATACCAAGTTTAGCTCAGTTCTGGGCATCTTTGAAATACCTATACAAACTTGTTCCTACATAGTAACTTGCATCTTTGAATGAGAATGTGCTTGCTTACAGCAACGTGCTATATGTTCTGAATGCCCGAATTGGCAATCTGTGTCAAAACTTTGTTAGGAATTATGTGATCCTTACTAGCTGGAAGTAAGGGAGATGGGGCATGAAGTTATTTCTAGGAGTTGGACACATACCAAGTTTAGCTCAGTTCTGGGCATCTTTGAAATACCTATACAAACTTGTTCCTACATAGTAACTTGCATCTTTGAATGAGAATCTGCTTGCTTACACTAACGTGCTATATGTTCTGAATGCCCGAATTGGCAATCTGTGTCAAAACTTTGTTAGGAATTATGTGATCCTTACTAGCTGGAAGTAAGGGAGATGGGGCATGAAGTTATTTCTAGGAGTTGGACACATACCAAGTTTAGCTCAGTTCTGGGCATCTTTGAAATACCTATACAAACTTGTTCCTACATAGTAACTTGCATCTTTGAATGAGAATGTGCTTGCTTACAGCAACGTGCTATATGTTCTGAATGCCCGAATTGGGAATCTGTGTCAAAACTTTGTTAGGAATTATGTGATCCTTACTAGCTGGAAGTAAGGGAGATGGGGCATGAAGTTATTTCTAGGAGTTGGACACATACCAAGTTTAGCTCAGTTCTGGGCATCTTTGAAATACCTATACAAACTTGTTCCTACATAGTAACTTGCAACTTTGAATGAGAATGTGCTTTCTTACAGCAACGTGCTATATGTTCTGAATGCCCGAATTGGGAATCTGTGTCAAAACTTAGTTAGGAATTATGTGATCCTTACTAGCTGGAAGTAAGGGAGATGGGGCATGAAGTTATTTCTAGGAGTTGGACACATACCAAGTTTAGCTCAGTTCTGGGCATCTTTGAAATACCTATACAAACTTGTTCCTACATAGTAACTTGCAACTTTGAATGAGAATGTGCTTGCTTGCAGCAACGTGCTATATGTTCTGAATGCCCGATTTGGGAATCTGTGTCTAAACTTTGTTAGGAATTATGTGATCCTTACTAGCTGGAAGTAAGGGAGATGGGGCATGAAGTTATTTCTAGGAGTTGGACACATACCAAGTTTAGCTCAGTTCTGGGCATCTTTGAAATACCTATACAAACTTGTTCCTACCTAGTAACTTGCATCTTTGAATGAGAATGTGCTTGCTTACAGCAACGTGCTATATGTTCTGAATGCCCGAATTGGCAATCTGTGTCAAAACTTTGTTAGGAATTATGTGATCCTTACTAGCTGGAAGTAAGGGAGATGGGGCATGAAGTTATTTCTAGGAGTTGGACACATACCAAGTTTAGCTCAGTTCTGGGCATCTTTGAAATACCTATACAAACTTGTTCCTACATAGTAACTTGCATCTTTGAATGAGAATCTGCTTGCTTACAGTAACGTGCTATATGTTCTGAATGCCCGAATTGGGAATCTGTGTCAAAACTTTGTTAGGAATTATGTGATCCTTACTAGCTGGAAGTAAGGGAGATGGGGCATGAAGTTATTCCTAGGAGTTGGACACATACCAAGTTTAGCTCAGTTCTGGGCATCTTTGAAATACCTATACAAACTTGTTCCTACATAGTAACTTGCAACTTTGAATGAAAATGTGCGTGCTTACAGCAACGTGCTATATGTTCTGAATGCCCGAATTGGGAATCTGTGTCAAAACTTTGTTAGGAATTATGTGATCCTTACTAGCTGGAAGTAAGGGAGATGGGGCATGAAGTTATTTCTAGGAGTTGGACACATACCAAGTTTAGCTCAGTTCTGGGCATCTTTGAAATACCTATACAAACTTGTTCCTACATAGTAACTTGCAACTTTCAATGAAAATGTGCGTGCTTACAGCAACGTGCTATATGTTCTGAATGCCCGAATTGGGAATCTGTGTCAAAACTTTGTTAGGAATTATGTGATCCTTACTAGCTGGAAGTAAGGGAGATGGGGCATGAAGTTATTTCTAGGAGTTGGACACATACCAAGTTTAGCTCAGTTCTGGGCATCTTTGAAATACCTATACAAACTTGTTCCTACATAGTAACTTGCATCTTTGAATGAGAATCTGCTTGCCTACAGCAACGTGCTATATGTTCTGAATGTCCGAATTGGGAATCTGTGTCAAAACTTTGTTAGGAATTATGTGATCCTTACTAGCTGGAAGTAAGGGAGATGGGGCATGAAGTTATTTCTAGGAGTTGGACACATACCAAGTTTAGCTCAGTTCTGGGCATCTTTGAAATACCTATACAAACTTGTTCCTACATAGTAACTTGCAACTTTGAATGAGAATGTGCTTGCTTACAGCAACGTGCTATATGTTCTGAATGCCCGAATTGGGAATCTGTGTCAAAACTTTGTTAGGAATTATGTGATCCTTACTAGCTGGAAGTAAGGGAGATGGGGCATGAAGTTATTTCTAGGAGTTGGACACATACCAAGTTTAGCTCAGTTCTGGGCATCTTTGAAATACCTATACAAACTTGTTCCTACATAGTAACTTGCAACTTTGAATGAGAATGTGCTTGCCTACAGCAACGTTCTATATGTTCTGAATGCCCGAATTGACAATCTGTGTCAAAACTTTGTTAGGAATTATGTGATCCTTACTAGCTGGAAGTAAGGGAGATGGGGCATGAAGTTATTTCTAGGAGTTGGACACATACCAAGTTTAGCTCAGTTCTGGGCATCTTTGAAATACCTATACAAACTTGTTCCTACATAGTAACTTGCAACTTTGAATGAGAATGTGCTTGCTTACAGCAACGTGCTATATGTTCTGAATGCCCGAATTGGGAATCTGTGTCATAACTTTGTTAGGAATTATGTGATCCTTACTAGCTGGAATTAAGGGAGATGGGGCATGAA
This sequence comes from Diceros bicornis minor, assembly GCF_020826845.1. NCBI lineage: Eukaryota > Metazoa > Chordata > Mammalia > Perissodactyla > Rhinocerotidae > Diceros > Diceros bicornis. The sequence continues at coordinate 2,729,116 of NC_080779.1, forward strand.
GTTATTTCTTGGAGTTGGAGACATACCAAGTTTAGCTCAGTTCTGGGCATCTTTGAAATACCTATACAAACTTGTTCCTACATTGTAACTTGCATCTTTGAATGAGAATGTGCTTGCTTGCAGCAACGTGCTATATGTTCTGAATGCCCGAATTGGGAATCTGTGTCAAAACTTTGTTAGGAATAATGTGATCCTTACTAGCTGGAAGTAAGGGAGATGGGGCATGAAGTTATTTCTAGGAGTTGGACACATACCAAGTTTAGCTCAGTTCCTGGCATCTTTGAAATACCTATACAAACTTGTTCCTACATAGTAACTTGCATCTTTGAATGAGAATGTGCTTGCTTACAGCAACGTGCTATATGTTCTGAATGCCCGAATTGGGAATCTGTGTCAAAACTTTGTTAGGAATTATGTGATCCTTACTAGCTGGAAGTAAGGGAGATGGGGCATGAAGTTATTTCTAGGAGTTGGACACATACCAAGTTTAGCTCAGTTCTGGGCATCTTTGAAATACCTATACAAACTTGTTCCTACATAGTAACTTGCATCTTTGAATGAGAATGTGCTTACTTACAGCAACGTGCTATATGTTCTGAATGCACGAATTGGGAATCTGTGTCAAAACTTTGTTAGGAATTATGTGATCCTTACTAGCTGGAAGTAAGGGAGATGGGGCATGAAGTTATTTCTACGAGTTGGACACATACCAAGTTTAGCTCAGTTCTGGGCATCTTTGAAATACCTATACAAACTTGTTCCTACATAGTAACTTGCAACTTTGAATGAGAATGTGCTTGCTGACAGCAACGTGCTATATGTTCTGAATGCCCGAATTGGGAATCTGTGTCAAAACTTTGTTAGGAATTATGTGATCCTTACTAGCTGGAAGTAAGGGAGATGGGGCATGAAGTTATTTCTAGGAGTTGGACACATACCAAGTTTAGCTCAGTTCTGGGCATCTTTGAAATACCTATACAAACTTGTTCCTACATAGTAACTTGCATCTTTGAATGAGAATCTGCTTGCTTACACTAACGTGCTATATGTTCTGAATGCCCGAATTGGCAATCTGTGTCAAAACTTTGTTAGGAATTATGTGATCCTTACTAGCTGGAAGTAAGGGAGATGGGGCATGAAGTTATTTCTAGGAGTTGGACACATACCAAGTTTAGCTCAGTTCTGGGCATCTTTGAAATACCTATACAAACTTGTTCCTACATAGTAACTTGCAACTTTGAATGAGAATGTGCTTGCTTGCAGCAACGTGCTATATGTTCTGAATGCCCGATTTGGGAATCTGTGTCTAAACTTTTTTAGGAATTATGTGATCCTTACTAGCTGGAAGTAAGGGAGATGGGGCATGAAGTTATTTCTAGGAGTTGGACACATACCAAGTTTAGCTCAGTTCTGGGCATCTTTGAAATACCTATACAAACTTGTTCCTACATAGTAACTTGCATCTTTGAATGAGAATGTGCTTGATTACAGCAACGTGCTATATGTTCTGAATGCCCGAATTGGGATTCTGTGTCAAAACTTTGTTAGGAATTATGTGATCCTTACTAGCTGGAAGTAAGGGAGATGGGGCATGAAGTTATTTCTAGGAGTTGGACACATACCAAGTTTAGCTCAGTTCTGGGCATCTTTGAAATACCTATGCAAACTGGTTCCTACATAGTACCTTGCAAATTTGAATGAGAATGTGCTTGCTTACAGCAACGTGCTATATGTTCTGAATGCCCGAATTGGGAATCTGTGTCAAAACTTTGTTAGGAATTATGTGATCCTTACTAGCTGGAAGTAAGGGAGAAGGGGCATGAAGTTATTTCTAGGAGTTGGACACATACCAAGTTTAGCTCAGTTCTGGGCATCTTTGAAATACCTATACAAACTTGTTCCTACATAGTAACTTGCAACTTTGAATAAGAATGTGCTTGCTTACAGCAACGTGCTATATGCTCTGAATGCCCGAATTGGGAATCTGTGTCAAAACTTTGTTAGGAATTATGTGATCCTTACTAGCTGGAAGTAAGGGAGATGGGGCATGAAGTTATTTCTAGGAGTTGGACACATACCAAGTTTAGCTCAGTTCTGGGCATCTTTGAAATACCTATACAAACTTGTTCCTACATAGTAACTTGCATCTTTGAATGAGAATGTGCTTGCTTACAGCAACGTGCTATATGTTCTGAATGCCTGAATTGGGAATCTGTGTCAAAACTTTGTTAGGAATTATGTGATCCTTACTAGCTGGAAGTAAGGGAGATGGGGCATGAAGTTATTTCTTGGAGTTGGAGACATACCAAGTTTAGCTCAGTTCTGGGCATCTTTGAAATACCTATACAAACTTGTTCCTACATAGTAACTTGCAACTTTGAATGAGAATGTGCTTGCTTGCAGCAACGTGCTATATGTTCTGAATGCCCGAATAGGGAATCTGTGTCAAAACTTTGTGAGGAATTATGTGATCCTTACTATCTGTAAGTAAGGGTGATGGAGCATGAGGTTATTTCTAGGAGTTGGACACATACCAAGTTTAGCTCAGTTCTGGGCATCTTTGAAATACCTATACAAACTTGTTCCTACCTAGTAACTTGCATCTTTGAATGAGAATGTGCTTGCTTACAGCAACGTGCTATATGTTCTGAATGCCCGAATTGGCAATCTGTGTCAAAACTTTGTTAGGAATTATGTGATCCTTACTAGCTGGAAGTAAGGGAGATGGGGCATGAGGTTATTTCTAGGAGTTGGACACATACCAAGTTTAGCTCAGTTCTGGGCATCTTTGAAATACCTATGCAAACTTGTTCCTACATAGTAACTTGCATCTTTGAATGAGAATCTGCTTGCTTACAGCAACGTGCTATATGTTCTGAATGCCCGAATTGGGAATCTGTGTCAAAACTTTGTTAGGAATTATGTGATCCTTACTAGCTGGAAGTAAGGGAGATGGGGCATGAAGTTATTTCTAGGAGTTGGACACATACCAAGTTTAGCTCAGTTCTGGGCATCTTTGAAATACCTATACAAACTTGTTCCTACATAGTAACTTGCAACTTTGAATGAGAATGTGCTTGCTTACAGCAACGTGCTATATGTTCTGAATGCCCGAATTGGGAATCTGTGTCAAATCTTTGTTAGGAATTATGTGATCCTTACTAGATGGAAGTAAGGGAGATGGGGCATGAAGTTATTTCTTGGAGTTGGACACATACCAAGTTTAGCTCAGTTCTGGGCATCTTTGAAATACCTATACAAACTTGTTCCTACATAGTAACTTGCAACTTTGAATGAGAATGTGCTTGCTTGCAGCAACGTGCTATATATTCTGAATGCCCGATTTGGGAATCTGTGTCAAATCTTTGTTAGGAATTATGTGATCCTTACTAGCTGGAAGTAAGGGAGATGGGGCATGAAGTTATTTCTAGGAGTTGGACACATACCAAGTTTAGCTCAGTTCTGGGCATCTTTGAAATACCTATACAAACTTGTTCCTACATAGTAACTTGCAACTTTGAAGGAGAATGTGCTTGCTTACAGCAAATTGCTATATGTTCTGAATGCCCGAATTGGGAATCTGTGTCAAAACTTTGTTAGGAATTATGTGATCCTTACTGGCTGGAAGTAAGGGAGATGGGGCATGAAGTTATTTCTAGGAGTTGGACACATACCAAGTTTAGCTCAGTTCTGGGCATCTTTGAAATACCTATACAAACTTGTTCCTACATAGTAACTTGCAACTTTGAATGAGAATGTGCTTGCTTACAGCAACGTGCTATATGTTCTGAATGCCCGAATTGGGAATCTGTGTCAAAACTTTGTTAGGAATTATGTGATCCTTACTAGCTGGAAGTAAGGGAGATGGGGCATGAAGTTATTTCTAGGAGTTGGACACATACCAAGTTTAGCTCAGTTCTGGGCATCTTTGAAATACCTATACAAACTTGTTCCTACATAGTAACTTGCAACTTTGAATGAGAATGTGCTTGCTTGCAGCAACGTGCTATATGTTCTGAATGCCCGAATTGGGAATCTGTGTCAAAACTTTGTTAGGAATTATGTGATCCTTACTAGCTGGAAGTAAGGGAGATGGGGCATGAAGTTATTTCTAGGAGTTGGACACATACCAAGTTTAGCTCAGTTCTGGGCATCTTTGAAATACCTATGCAAACTTGTTCCTACATAGTAACTTGCAACTTTGAATGAGAATGTGCTTGCTTACAGCAACGTGCTATATGTTCTGAATGCCCGAATTGGGAATCTGTGTCAAAACTTTGTTAGGAATTATGTGATCCTTACTAGCTGGAAGTAAGGGAGATGGGGCATGAAGTTATTTCTAGGAGTTGGACACATACCAAGTTTAGCTCAGTTCTGGGCATCTTTGAAATACCTATACAAACTTGTTCCTACATAGTAACTTGCAACTTTGAATGAGAATGTGCTTGCTTACAGCAACGTGCTATATGCTCTGAATGCCCGAATTGGGAATCTGTGTCAAAACTTTGTTAGGAATTATGTGATCCTTACTAGCTGGAAGTAAGGGAGATGGGGCATGAAGTTATTTCTTGGAGTTGGACGCATACCAAGTTTAGCTCAGTTCTGGGCATCTTTGAAATACCTATACAAACTTGCTCCTACATAGTAACTTGCAACTTTGAATGAGAATGTGCTTGCTTACAGCAACGTTCTATATGTTCTGAATGCGCGAATTGGGAATCTGTGTCAAAACTTTGTTAGGAATTATGTGATCCTTACTAGCTGGAAGTAAGGGAGATGGGGCATGAAGTTATTTCTAGGAGTTGGACACATACCAAGTTTAGCTCAGTTCTGGGCATCTTTGAAATACCTATACAAACTTGTTTCTACATAGTAACTTGCATCTTTGAATGAGAATGTGCTTGCTTACAGCAACGTGCTATATGTTCTGAATGCCCGAATTGGGAATCTGTGTCAAAACTTTGTTAGGAATTATGTGATCCTTACTAGCTGGAAGTAAGGGAGATGGGGCATGAAGTTATTTCTTGGAGTTGGAGACATACCAAGTTTAGCTCAATTCTGGGCATCTTTGAAATACCTATACAAACTTGTTCCTACATAGTAACTTGCAACTTTTAATGAGAATGTGCTTGCTTGCAGCAACGTGCTATATGTTCTGAATGCCCGAATAGGGAATCTGTGTCAAAACTTTGTTAGGAATTATGTGATCCTTACTATCTGTAAGTAAGAGTGATGGAGCATGAAGTTATTTCTAGGAGTTGGACACATACCAAGTTTAGCTCAGTTCTGGGCATCTTTGAAATACCTATACAAACTTGTTCCTACCTAGTAACTTGCATCTTTGAATGAGAATGTGCTTGCTTACAGCAACGTGCTATATGTTCTGAATGCCCGAATTGGGAATCTGTGTCAAATCTTTGTTAGGAATTATGTGATCCTTACTAGCTGGAAGTAAGGGAGATGGGGCATGAAGTTATTTCTAGGAGTTGGACACATACCAAGTTTAGCTCAGTTCTGGGCATCTTTGAAATACCTATACAAACTTGTTCCTACATAGTAACTTGCAACTTTGAATGAGAATGTGCTTGCTTACAGCAACGTGCTATATGTTCTGAATGCCCGAATTGGGAATCTGTGTCAAAACTTTGTTAGGAATTATGTGATCCTTACTAGCTGGAAGTAAGGGAGATGGGGCATGAAGTTATTTCTAGGAGTTGGACACATACCAAGTTTAGCTCAGTTCTGGGCATCTTTGAAATACCTATACAAACTTGTTCCTACATAGTAACTTGCAACTTTGAATGAGAATGTGCTTGCTTACAGCAACGTGCTATATGCTCTGAATGCCCGAATTGGGAATCTGTGTCAAAACTTTGTTAGGAATTATGTGATCCTTACTAGCTGGAAGTAAGGGAGATGGGGCATGATGTTATTTCTAGGAGTTGGACGCATACCAAGTTTAGCTCAGTTCTGGGCATCTTTGAAATACCTATACAAACTTGTTCCTACATAGTAACTTGCATCTTTGAATGAGAATGTGCTTGCTTACAGCAACGTTCTATATGTTCTGAATGCCCGAATTGGCAATCTGTGTCAAAACTTTGTTAGGAATTATGTGATCCTTACTAGCTGGAAGTAAGGGAGATGGGGCATGAAGTTATTTCTAGGAGTTGGACACATACCAAGTTTAGCTCAGTTCTGGGCATCTTTGAAATACCTATACAAACTTGTTTCTACATAGTAACTTGCATCTTTGAATGAGAATGTGCTTGCTTACAGCAAAGTGCTATATGTTCTGAATGCGCGAATTGGGAATCTGTGTCAAAACTTTGTTAGGAATTATGTGATCCTTACTAGCTGGAAGTAAGGGAGATGGGGCATGAAGTTATTTCTAGGAGTTGGACACATACCAAGTTTAGCTCAGTTCTGGGCATCTTTGAAATACCTATACAAACTTGTTTCTACATAGTAACTTGCATCTTTGAATGAGAATGTGCTTGCTTACAGCAACGTGCTATATGTTCTGAATGCCCGAATTGGGAATCTGTGTCAAAACTTTGTTAGGAATTATGTGATCCTTACTAGCTGGAAGTAAGGGAGATGGGGCATGAAGTTATTTCTTGGAGTTGGAGACATACCAAGTTTAGCTCAATTCTGGGCATCTTTGAAATACCTATACAAACTTGTTCCTACATAGTAACTTGCAACTTTGAATGAGAATGTGCTTGCTTGCAGCAACGTGCTATATGTTCTGAATGCCCGAATAGGGAATCTGTGTCAAAACTTTGTTAGGAATTATGTGATCCTTACTATCTGTAAGTAAGAGTGATGGAGCATGAAGTTATTTCTAGGAGTTGGACACATACCAAGTTTAGCTCAGTTCTGGGCATCTTTGAAATACCTATACAAACTTGTTCCTACCTAGTAACTTGCATCTTTGAATGAGAATGTGCTTGCTTACAGCAACGTGCTATATGTTCTGAATGCCCGAATTGGCAATCTGTGTCAAAACTTTGTTAGGAATTATGTGATCCTTACTAGCTGGAAGTAAGGGAGATGGGGCATGAAGTTATTTCTAGGAGTTGGACACATATCAAGTTTAGCTCAGTTCTGGGCATCTTTGAAATACCTATACAAACTTGTTCCTACATAGTAACTTGCATCTTTGAATGAGAACTGCTTGCTTACAGCAACGTGCTATATGTTCTGAATGCCCGAATTGGGAATCTGTGTCAAAACTGTGTTAGGAATTATGTGATCCTTACTAGCTGGAAGTAAGGGAGATGGGGCATGAAGTTATTTCTAGGAGTTGGACACATACCAAGTTTAGCTCAGTTCTGGGCATCTTTGAAATACCTATACAAACTTGTTCCTACATAGTAACTTGCAACTTTGAATGAGAATGTGCTTGCTTACAGCAACGTGCTATATGTTCTGAATGCCCGAATTGGGAATCTGTGTCAAATCTTTGTTAGGAATTATGTGATCCTTACTAGATGGAAGTAAGGGAGATGGGGCATGAAGTTATTTCTTGGAGTTGGACACATACCAAGTTTAGCTCAGTTCTGGGCATCATTGAAATACCTATACAAACTTGTTCCTACATAGTAACTTGCAACTTTGAATGAGAATGTGCTTGCTTGCAGCAACGTGCTATATATTCTGAATGCCCGATTTGGGAATCTGTGTCAAATCTTTGTTAGGAATCATGTGATCCTTACTAGCTGGAAGTAAGGGAGATGGGGCATGAAGTTATTTCTAGGAGTTGGACACATACCAAGTTTAGCTCAGTTCTGGGCATCTTTGAAATACCTATACAAACTTGTTCCTACATAGTAACTTGCAACTTTGAAGGAGAATGTGCTTGCTTACAGCAAAGTGCTATATGTTCTGAATGCCCGAATTGGGAATCTGTGTCAAAACTTTGTTAGGAATTATGTGATCCTTACTGGCTGGAAGTAAGGGAGATGGCGCATGAAGTTATTTCTAGGAGTTGGACACATACCAAGTTTAGCTCAGTTCTGGGCATCTTTGAAATACCTATACAAACTTGTTCCTACATAGTAACTTGCAACTTTGAATGAGAATGTGCTTGCTTACAGCAACGTGCTATATGTTCTGAATGCCCGAATTGGGAATCTGTGTCAAAACTTTGTTAGGAATTATGTGATCCTTACTAGCTGGAAGTAAGGGAGATGGGGCATGAAGTTATTTCTAGGAGTTGGACACATACCAAGTTTAGCTCAGTTCTGGGCATCTTTGAAATACCTATACAAACTTGTTCCTACATAGTAACTTGCAACTTTGAATGAGAATGTGCTTGCTTGCAGCAACGTGCTATATGTTCTGAATGCCCGAATTGGGAATCTGTGTCAAAACTTTGTTAGGAATTATGTGATCCTTACTAGCTGGAAGTAAGGGAGATGGGGCATGAAGTTATTTCTAGGAGTTGGACACATACCAAGTTTAGCTCAGTTCTGGGCATCTTTGAAATACCTATACAAACTTGTTCCTACATAGTAACTTGCATCTTTGAATGAGAATGTGCTTGCTTGCAGCAACGTGCTATATGTTCTGAATGCCCGAATTGGGAATCTGTGTCAAAACTTTGTTAGGAATTATGTGATCCTTACTAGCTGGAAGTAAGGGAGATGGAGCATGAAGTTATTTATAGGAGTTGGACACATACCAAGTTTAGCTCAGTTCTGGGCATCTTTGAAATACCTATACAAACTTGTTCCTACCTAGTAACTTGCATCTTTGAATGAGAATGTGCTTGCTTACAGCAACGTGCTATATGTTCTGAATGCCCGAATTGGCAATCTGTGTCAAAACTTTGTTAGGAATTATGTGATCCTTACTAGCTGGAAGTAAGGGAGATGGGGCATGAAGTTATTTCTAGGAGTTGGACACATACCAAGTTTAGCTCAGTTCTGGGCATCTTTGAAATACCTATACAAACTTGTTCCTACATAGTAACTTGCATCTTTGAATGAGAATCTGCTTGCTTACAGCAACGTGCTATATGTTCTGAATGCCCGAATTGGGAATCTGTGTCAAAACTTTGTTAGGAATTATGTGATCCTTACTAGCTGGAAGTAAGGGAGATGGGGCATGAAGTTTTTTCTAGGAGTTGGACACATACCAAGTTTAGCTCAGTTCTGGGCATCTTTGAAATACCTATACAAACTTGTTCCTACATAGTAACTTGCAACTTTGAATGAGAATGTGCGTGCTTACAGCAACGTGCTATATGTTCTGAATGCCCGAATTGGAAATCTGTGTCAAAACTTTGTTAGGAATTATGTGATCCTTACTAGCTGGAAGTAAGGGAGATGGGGCATGAAGTTATTTCTAGGAGTTGGACACATACCAAGTTTAGCTCAGTTCTGGGCATCTTTGAAATACCTATACAAACTTGTTCCTACATAGTAACTTGCATCTTTGAATGAGAATCTGCTTGCCTACAGCAACGTGCTATATGTTCTGAATGTCCGAATTGGGAATCTGTGTCAAAACTTTGTTAGGAATTATGTGATCCTTACTAGCTGGAAGTAATTGAGATGGGGCATGAAGTTATTTCTAGGAGTTGGACACATACCAAGTTTAGCTCAGTTCTGGGCATCTTTGAAATACCTATACAAACTTGTTCCTACATAGTAACTTGCAACTTTGAATGAGAATGTGCTTGCTTACAGCAACGTGCTATATGTTCTGAATGCCCGAATTGGGAATCTGTGTCAAAACTTTGTTAGGAATTATGTGATCCTTACTAGCTGGAAGTAAGGGAGATGGGGCATGAAGTTATTTCTAGGAGTTGGACACATACCAAGTTTAGCTCAGTTCTGGGCATCTTTGAAATACCTATACAAACTTGTTCCTAATAGTAACTTGCAACTTTGAATGAGAATGTGCTTGCCTACAGCAACGTGCTATATGTTCTGAATGCCCGAATTGGGAATCTGTGTCAAAATTTTGTTAGGAATTATGTGATCCTTACTAGCTGGAAGTAAGGGAGATGGGGCATGAAGTTATTTCTAGGAGTTGTACACATACCAAGTTTAGCTCAGTTCTGGGCATCTTTGAAATACCTATACAAACTTGTTCCTACATAGTAACTTGCAATTTTGAATGAGAATGTGCTTGCCTACAGCAACGTGCTATATGTTCTGAATGCCCGAATTGAGAATCTGTGTCAAAACTTTGTTAGGAATTATGTGATCCTTACTAGCTGGAAGTAAGGGAGATGGGGCATGAAGTTATTTCTAGGAGTTGGACACATACCAAGTTTAGCTCAGTTCTGGGCATCTTTGAAATACCTATACAAACTTGTTCCTACATAGTAACTTGCATCTTAGAATGAGAATCTGCTTGCTTACACTAACGTGCTATATGTTCTGAATGCCCGAATTGGCAATCTGTGTCAAAACTTTGTTAGGAATTATGTGATCCTTACTAGCTGGAAGTAAGGGAGATGGGGCATGAAGTTATTTCTAGGAGTTGGACACATACCAAGTTTAGCTCAGTTCTGGGCATCTTTGAAATACCTATACAAACTTGTTCCTACATAGTAACTTGCAACTTTGAATGAGAATGTGCTTGCTTACAGCAACGTGCTATATGTTCTGAATGCCCGAATTGGCAATCTGTGTCAAAACTTTGTTAGGAATCATGTGATCCTTACTAGCTGGAAGTAAGGGAGATGGGGCATGAAGTTATTTCTAGGAGATGGACACATACCAAGTTTAGCTCAGTTCTGGGCATCTTTGAAATACCTATACAAACTTGTTCCTACATAGTAACTTGCAACTTTGAATGAAAATGTGCTTGCTTACAGCAACGTGCTATATGTTCTGAATGCCCGAATTGGGAATCTGTGTCAAAACTTTGTTAGAAATCATGTGATCCTTACTAGCTGGAAGTAAGGGAGATGGGGCATGAAGTTATTTCTAGGAGTTGGACACATACCAAGTTTAGCTCAGTTCTGGGCATCTTTGAAATACCTATACAAACTTGTTCCTACATAGTAACTTGCAACTTTGAATGAGAATGTGCTTGCTTACAGCAACGTGCTCTATGTTCTGAATGCCCGAAATGGGAATCTGTGTCAAAACTTTGTTAGGAATCATGTGATCCTTACTAGCTGGAAGTAAGGGAGATGGGGCATGAAGTTATTTCTTGGAGTTGGACACATACCAAGTTTAGCTCAGTTCTGGGCATCTTTGAAATACCTATACAAACTTGTTTCTACATAGTAACTTGCAACTTTGAATGAGAATGTGCTAGCTTGCAGCAACGTGCTATATGTTCTGAATGCCCGATTTGGGAATCTGTGTCAAAACTTTGTTAGGAATTATGTGATCCTTACTAGCTGGAAGTAAGGGAGATGGGGCATGAAGTTATTTCTAGTAGTTGGACACATACCAAGTTTAGCTCAGTTCTGGGCATCTTTGAAATACCTATACAAACTTGTTCCTACATAGTAACTTGCAACTTTGAATGAGAATGTGCTTGCTTGCAGCAACGTGCTATATGTTCTGAATGCCCGAATTGGCAATCTGTGTCAAAACTTTGTTAGGAATTATGTGATCCTTACTAGCTGGAAGTAAGGGAGATGGGGCATGAAGTTATTTCTAGGAGTTGGACACATACCAAGTTTAGCTCAGTTCTGGGCATCTTTGAAATACCTATACAAACTTGTTCCTACATTGTAACTTGCAACTTTGAATGAGAATGTGCTTGCTTACAGCAACGTGCTATATGTTCTGAATGCCCGAATTGGGAATCTGTGTCAAAACTTTGTTAGGAATTATGTGATCCTTACTAGCTGGAAGTAAGGGAGATGGGGCATGAAGTTATTTCTTGGAGTTGGACGCATACCAAGATTAACTCAGTTCTGGGCATCTTTGAAATACCTATACAAACTTGTTCCTACATAGTAACTTGCATCTATGAATGAGAATGTGCTTGCTTACAGCAACGTGCTATATGTTCTGAATGCCCGAATTGGGAATCTGTGTCAAAACTTTGTTAGGAATTATGTGATCCTTACTAGCTGGAAGTAAGGGAGATGGGGCATGAAGTTATTTCTTGGAGTTGGAGACATACCAAGTTTAGCTCAGTTCTGGGCATCTTTGAAATACCTATACAAACTTGTTCCTACATAGTAACTTGCAACTTTGAATGAGAATGTGCTTGCTTGCAGCAACGTGCTATATGTTCTGAATGCCCGAATAGGGAATCTGTGTCAAAACTTTGTTAGGAATTATGTGATCCTTACTATCTGTAAGTAAGTGTGATGGAGCATGAAGTTATTTCTAGGAGTTGGACACATACCAAGTTTAGCTCAGTTCTGGGCATCTTTGAAATACCTATACAAACTTGTTCCTACCTAGTAACTTGCATCTTTGAATGAGAATCTGCTTGCTTGCAGCAACGTGCTATATGTTCTGAATGCCCGAATTGGGAATCTGTGTCAAAACTTTGTTAGGAATTATGTGATCCTTACTAGCTGGAAGTAAGGGAGATGGGGCATGAAGTTATTTCTTGGAGTTGGAGACATACCAAGTTTAGCTCAGTTCTGGGCATCTTTGAAATACCTATACAAACTTGTTCCTACATAGTAACTTGCATCTTTGAATGAGAATGTGCTTGCTTACAGCAACGTGCTATATGTTCTGAATGCCCGAATTGGGAATCTGTGTCAAAACTTTGTTAGGATTTATGTGATCCTTACTAGCTGGAAGTAAGGGAGATGGGGCATGAAGTTATTTCTTGGAGTTGGAGACATACCAAGTTTAGCTCAGTTCTGGGCATCTTTGAAATACCTATACAAACTTGTTCCTACATAGTAACTTGCAACTTTGAATGAGAATGTGCTTGCTTGCAGCAACGTGCTATATGTTCTGAATGCCCGAATAGGGAATCTGTGTCAAAACTTTGTTAGGAATTATGTGATCCTTACTATCTGTAAGTAAGGGTGATGGAGCAAGAAGTTATTTCTAGGTGTTGGACACATACCAAGTTTAGCTCAGTTCTGGGCATCTTTGAAATACCTATACAAACTTGTTCCTACCTAGTAACTTGCATCTTTGAATGAGAATCTGCTTGCTTACAGCAACGTGCTATATGTTCTGAATGCCCGAATTGGGAATCTGTGTCAAAACTTTGTTAGGAATTATGTGATCCTTACTAGCTGGAAGTAAGGGAGATGGGGCATGAAGTTATTTCTAGGAGTTGGACACATACCTAGTTTAGCTCAGTTCTGGGCATCTTTGAAATACCTATACAAACTTGTTCCTACATAGTAACTTGCAACTTTGAATGAGAATGTGCTTGCTTGCAGCAACGTGCTATATGTTCTGAATGCCCGAATTGGCAATCTGTGTCAAAACTTTGTTAGGAATTATGTGATCCTTACTAGCTGGAAGTAAGGGAGATGGGGCATGAAGTTATTTCTTGGAGTTGGACACATACCAAGTTTAGCTCAGTTCTGGGCATCTTTGAAATAACTATACAAACTTGTTCCTACATAGTAACTTGCATCATTAATGAGAATCTGCTTGCTTACAGTAACGTGCTATATGTTCTGAATGCCCGATTTGGGAATCTGTGTCAAAACTTTGTTAGGAATTATGTGATCCTTACTAGCTGGAAGTAAGGGAGATGGGGCATGAAGTTATTTCTAGGAGTTGGACACATACCAAGTTTAGCTCAGTTCTGGGCATCTTTGAAATACCTATACAAACTTGTTCCTACATAGTAACTTGCATCTTTGAATGAGAATGTGCTTGCTTACAGCAACGTGCTATATGTTCTGAATGCCCGAATTGGCAATCTGTGTCAAAACTTTGTTAGGAATTATGTGATCTTTACTAGCTGGAAGTAAGGGAGATGGGGCATGAAGTTATTTCTAGGAGTTGGACACATACCAAGTTTAGCTCAGTTCCTGGCATCTTTGAAATACCTATACAAACTTGTTCCCACATAGTAACTTGCATCTTTGAATGAGAATCTGCTTGCTTACAGCAACGTGCTATATGTTCTGAATGCCCGAATTGGGAATCTGTGTCAAATCTTTGTTAGGAATTATGTGATCCTTACTAGCTGGAAGTAAGGGAGATGGAGCATGAAGTTATTTCTAGGAGTTGGACACATACCAAGTTTAGCTCAGTTCTGGGCATCTTTGAAATACCTATACAAACTTGTTCCTACATAGTAACTTGCATCTTTGAATGAGAATGTGCTTGCTTACAGCAACGTGCTATATGTTCTGAATGCCCGAATTGGGAATCTGTGTCAAAACTTTGTTAGGAATTATGTGATCCTTACTAGCTGGAAGTCAGGGAGATGGGGCATGAAGTTATTTCTAGGAGTTGGACACATACCAAGTTTAGCTCAGTTCTGGGCATCTTTGAAATACCTATACAAACTTGTTCCTACATAGTAACTTGCATCTTTGAATGAGAATCTGCTTGCCTACAGCAACGTGCTATATGTTCTGAATGTCCGAATTGGGAATCTGTGTCAAAACTTTGTTAGGAATTATGTGATCCTTACTAGCTGGAAGTAATTGAGATGGGGCATGAAGTTATTTCTAGGAGTTGGACACATACCAAGTTTAGCTCAGTTCTGGGCATCTTTGAAATACCTATACAAACTTGTTCCTACATAGTAACTTGCAACTTTGAATGAGAATGTGCTTGCTTACAGCAACGTGCTATATGTTCTGAATGCCCGAATTGGGAATCTGTGTCAAAACTTTGTTAGGAATTATGTGATCCTTACTAGCTGGAAGTAAGGGAGATGGGGCATGAAGTTATTTCTAGGAGTTGGACACATACCAAGTTTAGCTCAGTTCTGGGCATCTTTGAAATACCTATACAAACTTGTTCCTAATAGTAACTTGCAACTTTGAATGAGAATGTGCTTGCCTACAGCAACGTGCTATATGTTCTGAATGCCCGAATTGGGAATCTGTGTCAAAATTTTGTTAGGAATTATGTGATCCTTACTAGCTGGAAGTAAGGGAGATGGGGCATGAAGTTATTTCTAGGAGTTGTACACATACCAAGTTTAGCTCAGTTCTGGGCATCTTTGAAATACCTATACAAACTTGTTCCTACATAGTAACTTGCAATTTTGAATGAGAATGTGCTTGCCTACAGCAACGTGCTATATGTTCTGAATGCCCGAATTGAGAATCTGTGTCAAAACTTTGTTAGGAATTATGTGATCCTTACTAGCTGGAAGTAAGGGAGATGGGGCATGAAGTTATTTCTAGGAGTTGGACACATACCAAGTTTAGCTCAGTTCTGGGCATCTTTGAAATACCTATACAAACTTGTTCCTACATAGTAACTTGCATCTTTGAATGAGAATCTGCTTGCTTACACTAACGTGCTATATGTTCTGAATGCCCGAATTGGCAATCTGTGTCAAAACTTTGTTAGGAATTATGTGATCCTTACTAGCTGGAAGTAAGGGAGATGGGGCATGAAGTTATTTCTAGGAGTTGGACACATACCAAGTTTAGCTCAGTTCTGGGCATCTTTGAAATACCTATACAAACTTGTTCCTACATAGTAACTTGCAACTTTGAATGAGAATGTGCTTGCTTACAGCAACGTGCTATATGTTCTGAATGCCCGAATTGGCAATCTGTGTCAAAACTTTGTTAGGAATCATGTGATCCTTACTAGCTGGAAGTAAGGGAGATGGGGCATGAAGTTATTTCTAGGAGATGGACACATACCAAGTTTAGCTCAGTTCTGGGCATCTTTGAAATACCTATACAAACTTGTTCCTACATAGTAACTTGCAACTTTGAATGAAAATGTGCTTGCTTACAGCAACGTGCTATATGTTCTGAATGCCCGAATTGGGAATCTGTGTCAAAACTTTGTTAGAAATCATGTGATCCTTACTAGCTGGAAGTAAGGGAGATGGGGCATGAAGTTATTTCTAGGAGTTGGACACATACCAAGTTTAGCTCAGTTCTGGGCATCTTTGAAATACCTATACAAACTTGTTCCTACATAGTAACTTGCAACTTTGAATGAGAATGTGCTTGCTTACAGCAACGTGCTCTATGTTCTGAATGCCCGAAATGGGAATCTGTGTCAAAACTTTGTTAGGAATCATGTGATCCTTACTAGCTGGAAGTAAGGGAGATGGGGCATGAAGTTATTTCTTGGAGTTGGACACATACCAAGTTTAGCTCAGTTCTGGGCATCTTTGAAATACCTATACAAACTTGTTTCTACATAGTAACTTGCAACTTTGAATGAGAATGTGCTAGCTTGCAGCAACGTGCTATATGTTCTGAATGCCCGATTTGGGAATCTGTGTCAAAACTTTGTTAGGAATTATGTGATCCTTACTAGCTGGAAGTAAGGGAGATGGGGCATGAAGTTATTTCTAGTAGTTGGACACATACCAAGTTTAGCTCAGTTCTGGGCATCTTTGAAATACCTATACAAACTTGTTCCTACATAGTAACTTGCAACTTTGAATGAGAATGTGCTTGCTTGCAGCAACGTGCTATATGTTCTGAATGCCCGAATTGGCAATCTGTGTCAAAACTTTGTTAGGAATTATGTGATCCTTACTAGCTGGAAGTAAGGGAGATGGGGCATGAAGTTATTTCTAGGAGTTGGACACATACCAAGTTTAGCTCAGTTCTGGGCATCTTTGAAATACCTATACAAACTTGTTCCTACATTGTAACTTGCAACTTTGAATGAGAATGTGCTTGCTTACAGCAACGTGCTATATGTTCTGAATGCCCGAATTGGGAATCTGTGTCAAAACTTTGTTAGGAATTATGTGATCCTTACTAGCTGGAAGTAAGGGAGATGGGGCATGAAGTTATTTCTTGGAGTTGGACGCATACCAAGATTAACTCAGTTCTGGGCATCTTTGAAATACCTATACAAACTTGTTCCTACATAGTAACTTGCATCTATGAATGAGAATGTGCTTGCTTACAGCAACGTGCTATATGTTCTGAATGCCCGAATTGGGAATCTGTGTCAAAACTTTGTTAGGAATTATGTGATCCTTACTAGCTGGAAGTAAGGGAGATGGGGCATGAAGTTATTTCTTGGAGTTGGAGACATACCAAGTTTAGCTCAGTTCTGGGCATCTTTGAAATACCTATACAAACTTGTTCCTACATAGTAACTTGCAACTTTGAATGAGAATGTGCTTGCTTGCAGCAACGTGCTATATGTTCTGAATGCCCGAATAGGGAATCTGTGTCAAAACTTTGTTAGGAATTATGTGATCCTTACTATCTGTAAGTAAGTGTGATGGAGCATGAAGTTATTTCTAGGAGTTGGACACATACCAAGTTTAGCTCAGTTCTGGGCATCTTTGAAATACCTATACAAACTTGTTCCTACCTAGTAACTTGCATCTTTGAATGAGAATCTGCTTGCTTGCAGCAACGTGCTATATGTTCTGAATGCCCGAATTGGGAATCTGTGTCAAAACTTTGTTAGGAATTATGTGATCCTTACTAGCTGGAAGTAAGGGAGATGGGGCATGAAGTTATTTCTAGGAGTTGGACACATACCAAGTTTAGCTCAGTTCTGGGCATCTTTGAAATACCTATACAAACTTGTTCCTACATAGTAACTTGCATCTTTGAATGAGAATGTGCTTGCTTACAGCAACGTGCTATATGTTCTGAATGCCCGAATTGGGAATCTGTGTCAAAACTTTGTTAGGATTTATGTGATCCTTACTAGCTGGAAGTAAGGGAGATGGGGCATGAAGTTATTTCTTGGAGTTGGAGACATACCAAGTTTAGCTCAGTTCTGGGCATCTTTGAAATACCTATACAAACTTGTTCCTACATAGTAACTTGCAACTTTGAATGAGAATGTGCTTGCTTGCAGCAACGTGCTATATGTTCTGAATGCCCGAATAGGGAATCTGTGTCAAAACTTTGTTAGGAATTATGTGATCCTTACTATCTGTAAGTAAGGGTGATGGAGCAAGAAGTTATTTCTAGGTGTTGGACACATACCAAGTTTAGCTCAGTTCTGGGCATCTTTGAAATACCTATACAAACTTGTTCCTACCTAGTAACTTGCATCTTTGAATGAGAATCTGCTTGCTTACAGCAACGTGCTATATGTTCTGAATGCCCGAATTGGGAATCTGTGTCAAAACTTTGTTAGGAATTATGTGATCCTTACTAGCTGGAAGTAAGGGAGATGGGGCATGAAGTTATTTCTAGGAGTTGGACACATACCTAGTTTAGCTCAGTTCTGGGCATCTTTGAAATACCTATACAAACTTGTTCCTACATAGTAACTTGCAACTTTGATTGAGAATGTGCTTGCTTGCAGCAACGTGCTATATGTTCTGAATGCCCGAATTGGCAATCTGTGTCAAAACTTTGTTAGGAATTATGTGATCCTTACTAGCTGGAAGTAAGGGAGATGGGGCATGAAGTTATTTCTTGGAGTTGGACACATACCAAGTTTAGCTCAGTTCTGGGCATCTTTGAAATAACTATACAAACTTGTTCCTACATAGTAACTTGCATCATTAATGAGAATCTGCTTGCTTACAGTAACGTGCTATATGTTCTGAATGCCCGATTTGGGAATCTGTGTCAAAACTTTGTTAGGAATTATGTGATCCTTACTAGCTGGAAGTAAGGGAGATGGGGCATGAAGTTATTTCTAGGAGTTGGACACATACCAAGTTTAGCTCAGTTCTGGGCATCTTTGAAATACCTATACAAACTTGTTCCTACATAGTAACTTGCATCTTTGAATGAGAATGTGCTTGCTTACAGCAACGTGCTATATGTTCTGAATGCCCGAATTGGCAATCTGTGTCAAAACTTTGTTAGGAATTATGTGATCTTTACTAGCTGGAAGTAAGGGAGATGGGGCATGAAGTTATTTCTAGGAGTTGGACACATACCAAGTTTAGCTCAGTTCCTGGCATCTTTGAAATACCTATACAAACTTGTTCCCACATAGTAACTTGCATCTTTGAATGAGAATCTGCTTGCTTACAGCAACGTGCTATATGTTCTGAATGCCCGAATTGGGAATCTGTGTCAAATCTTTGTTAGGAATTATGTGATCCTTACTAGCTGGAAGTAAGGGAGATGGAGCATGAAGTTATTTCTAGGAGTTGGACACATACCAAGTTTAGCTCAGTTCTGGGCATCTTTGAAATACCTATACAAACTTGTTCCTACATAGTAACTTGCATCTTTGAATGAGAATGTGCTTGCTTACAGCAACGTGCTATATGTTCTGAATGCCCGAATTGGGAATCTGTGTCAAAACTTTGTTAGGAATTATGTGATCCTTACTAGCTGGAAGTCAGGGAGATGGGGCATGAAGTTATTTCTAGGAGTTGGACACATACCAAGTTTAGCTCAGTTCTGGGCATCTTTGAAATACCTATACAAACTTGTTCCTACATAGTAACTTGCATGTTTGAATGAGAATCTGCTTGCTTACAGCAACGTGCTATATGTTCTGAATGCCCGAATTGCGAATCTGTGTCAAATCTTTGTTAGGAATTATGTGCTCCTTACTAGCAGGAAGTAAGGGAGATGGGGCATGAAGTTATTTCTAGGAGTTGGACACATACCAAGTTTAGCTCAGTTCTGGGCATCTTTGAAATACCTATACAAACTTGTTCCTACATAGTAACTTGCAACTTTGAATGAGAATGTGCTTGCTTACAGCAACGTGCTATATGTTCTGAATGCCCGATTTGGGAATCTGTGTCAAAACTTTGTTAGGAATTATGTGATCCTTACTAGCTGGAAGTAAGGGAGATGGGGCATGAAGTTATTTCTAGGAGTTGGACACATACCAAGTTTAGCTCAGTTCTGGGCATCTTTGAAATACCTATACAAACTTGTTCCTACATAGTAACTTGCATCATTAATGAGAATCTGCTTGCTTACAGCAACGTGCTATATGTTCTGAATGCCCGAATTGGGAATCTGTGTCAAATCTTTGTTAGGAATTATGTGATCCTTACTAGCTGGAATTAAGGGAGATGGGGCATGAAGTTATTTCTAGGAGTTGGACACACACCAAGTTTAGCTCAGTTCTGGGCATCTTTGAAATACCTATACAAACTTGTTCCTACATAGTAACTTGCAACTTTGAATGAAAATGTGCTTGCTTACAGCAACGTGCTATATGTTCTGAATGCCCGAATTGGGAATCTGTGTCAAAACTTTGTTAGGAATCATGTGATCCTTACTAGCTGGAAGTAAGGGAGATGGGGCATGAAGTTATTTCTAGGAGTTGGACACATACCAAGTTGAGCTCAGTTCTGGGCATCTTTGAAATACCTATACAAACTTGTTCCTACATAGTAACTTGCAACTTTGAATGAGAATGCGCTTGCTTACAGCAACGTGCTATATGTTCTGAATGCCCGAATTGGGAGTCTGTGTCAAAACTTTGTTAGGAATCATGTGATCCTTACTAGCTGGAAGTAAGGGAGATGGGGCATGAAGTTATTTCTAGGAGTTGGACACATACCAAGTTTAGCTCAGTTCTGGGCATCTTTGAAATACCTATACAAACTTGTTCCTACATAGTAACTTGCAACTTTGAATGAGAATGTGCTTGCTTACAGCAACGTGCTATATGTTCTGAATGCCCGAATTGGCAATCTGTGTCAAAACTTTGTTAGGAATTATGTGATCCTTACTAGCTGGAAGTAAGGGAGATGGGGCATGAAGTTATTTCTAGGAGTTGGACACATACCAAGTTTAGCTCAGTTCTGAGCATCTTTGAAATACCTATACAAACTTGTTCCTACATAGTAACTTGCAACTTTGAATGAGAATGTGCTTGCTTGCAGCAACGTGCTATATGTTCTGAATGCCCGAATAGGGAATCTGTGTCAAAACTTTGTTAGGAATTATGTGATCCTTACTATCTGTAAGTAAGGGTGATGGAGCATGAAGTTATTTCTAGGAGTTGGACACATACCAAGTTTAGCTCAGTTCTGGGCATCTTTGAAATACCTATACAAACTTGTTCCTACCTAGTAACTTGCATCTTTGAATGAGAATGTGCTTGCTTACAGCAACGTGCTATATGTTCTGAATGCCCGAATTGGCAATCTGTGTCAAAACTTTGTTAGGAATTATGTGATCCTTACTAGCTGGAAGTCAGGGAGATGGGGCATGAAGTTATTTCTAGGAGTTGGACACATACCAAGTTTAGCTCAGTTCTGGGCATCTTTGAAATACCTATACAAACTTGTTCCTACCTAGTAACTTGCATCTTTGAATGAGAATCTGCTTGCTTACAGCAACGTGCTATATGTTCTGAATGCCCGAATTGGGAATCTGTGTCAAAACTTTGTTAGGAATTATGTGATCCTTACTAGCTGGAAGTAAGGGAGATGGGGCATGAAGTTATTTCTAGGAGTTGGACACATACCAAGTTTAGCTCAGTTCTGGGCATCTTTGAAATACCTATACAAACTTGTTCCTACATAGTAACTTGCATCTTTGAATGAGAATGTGCTTGCTTACAGCAACGTGCTATATGTTCTGAATGCCCGAATTGGGAATCTGTGTCAAAACTTTGGTAGGAATTATGTGATCCTTACTAGCTGGAAGTAAGGGAGATGGGGCATGAAGTTATTTCTAGGAGTTGGACACATACCAAGTTTAGCTCAGTTCTGGGCATCTTTGAAATACCTATACAAACTTGTTCCTACATAGTAACTTGCAAATTTGAATGAGAATGTGCTTGCTTGCAGCAACGTGCTATATGTTCTGAATGCCCGAATAGGGAATCTGTGTCAAAACTTTGTTAGGAATTATGTGATCCTTACTATCTGTAAGTAAGGGTGATGGAGCATGAAGTTATTTCTAGGAGTTGGACACATACCGAGTTTAGCTCAGTTCTGGGCATCTTTGAAATACCTATAGAAACTTGTTCCTACCTAGTAACTTGCATTTTTGAATGAGAATGTGCTTGCTTACAGCAACGTGCTATATGTTCTGAATGCCCGAATAGGGAATCTGTGTCAAAACTTTGTTAGGAATTATGTGATCCTTACTAGCTGGAAGTAAGGGAGATGGGGCTTGAAGTTATTTCTAGGAGTTGGACACATACCAAGTTTAGCTCAGTTCTGGGCATCTTTCAAATACCTATACAAACTTGTTCCTACCTAGTAACTTGCATCTTTGAATGAGAATCTGCTTGCTTACAGCAACGTGCTATATGTTCTGAATGCCCGAATTGGGAATCTGTGTCAAAACTTTGTTAGGAATTATGTGATCCTTACTAGCTGGAAGTAAGGGAGATGGGGCATGAAGTTATTTCTAGGAGTTGGACACATACCAAGTTTAGCTCAGTTCTGGGCATCTTTGAAATACCTATACAAACTTGTTCCTACATAGTAACTTGCATCTTTGAATGAGAATGTGCTTGCTTACAGCAACGTGCTATAGGTTCTGAATGCCCGAATTGGGAATCTGTGTCAAAACTTTGTTAGGAATTATGTGATCCTTACTAGCTGGAAGTAAGGGAGATGGGGCATGAAGTTATTTCTAGGAGTTGGACACATACCAAGTTTAGCTCAGTTCTGGGCATCTTTGAAATACCTATACAAACTTGTTCCTACATAGTAACTTGCAACTTTGAATGAGAATGTGCTTGCTTACAGCAACGTGCTATATGTTCTGAATGCCCGATTTGGGAATCTGTGTCAAAACTTTGTTAGGAATTATGTGATCCTTACTAGCTGGAAGTAAGGGAGATGGGGCATGAAGTTATTTCTAGGAGTTGGACACATACCAAGTTTAGCTCAGTTCTGGGCATCTTTGAAATACCTATACAAACTTGTTCCTACATAGTAACTTGCATCATTAATGAGAATCTGCTTGCTTACAGCAACGTGCTATATGTTCTGAATGCCCGAATTGGGAATCTGTGTCAAAACTTTGTTAGGAATTATGTGATCCTTACTAGCTGGAATTAAGGGAGATGGGGCATGAAGTTATTTCTAGGAGTTGGACACACACCAAGTTTAGCTCAGTTCTGGGCATCTTTGAAATACCTATACAAACTTGTTCCTACATAGTAACTTGCAACTTTGAATGAAAATGTGCTTGCTTACAGCAACGTGCTATATGTTCTGAATGCCCGAATTGGGAATCTGTGTCAAAACTTTGTTAGGAATCATGTGATCCTTACTAGCTGGAAGTAAGGGAGATGGGGCATGAAGTTATTTCTAGGAGTTGGACACATACCAAGTTGAGCTCAGTTCTGGGCATCTTTGAAATACCTATACAAACTTGTTCCTACATAGTAACTTGCAACTTTGAATGAGAATGCGCTTGCTTACAGCAACGTGCTATATGTTCTGAATGCCCGAATTGGGAGTCTGTGTCAAAACTTTGTTAGGAATCATGTGATCCTTACTAGCTGGAAGTAAGGGAGATGGGGCATGAAGTTATTTCTAGGAGTTGGACACATACCAAGTTTAGCTCAGTTCTGGGCATCTTTGAAATACCTATACAAACTTGTTCCTACATAGTAACTTGCAACTTTGAATGAGAATGTGCTTGCTTACAGCAACGTGCTATATGTTCTGAATGCCCGAATTGGCAATCTGTGTCAAAACTTTGTTAGGAATTATGTGATCCTTACTAGCTGGAAGTAAGGGAGATGGGGCATGAAGTTATTTCTAGGAGTTGGACACATACCAAGTTTAGCTCAGTTCTGAGCATCTTTGAAATACCTATACAAACTTGTTCCTACATAGTAACTTGCAACTTTGAATGAGAATGTGCTTGCTTGCAGCAACGTGCTATATGTTCTGAATGCCCGAATAGGGAATCTGTGTCAAAACTTTGTTAGGAATTATGTGATCCTTACTATCTGTAAGTAAGGGTGATGGAGCATGAAGTTATTTCTAGGAGTTGGACACATACCAAGTTTAGCTCAGTTCTGGGCATCTTTGAAATACCTATACAAACTTGTTCCTACCTAGTAACTTGCATCTTTGAATGAGAATGTGCTTGCTTACAGCAACGTGCTATATGTTCTGAATGCCCGAATTGGCAATCTGTGTCAAAACTTTGTTAGGAATTATGTGATCCTTACTAGCTGGAAGTCAGGGAGATGGGGCATGAAGTTATTTCTAGGAGTTGGACACATACCAAGTTTAGCTCAGTTCTGGGCATCTTTGAAATACCTATACAAACTTGTTCCTACCTAGTAACTTGCATCTTTGAATGAGAATCTGCTTGCTTACAGCAACGTGCTATATGTTCTGAATGCCCGAATTGGGAATCTGTGTCAAAACTTTGTTAGGAATTATGTGATCCTTACTAGCTGGAAGTAAGGGAGATGGGGCATGAAGTTATTTCTAGGAGTTGGACACATACCAAGTTTAGCTCAGTTCTGGGCATCTTTGAAATACCTATACAAACTTGTTCCTACATAGTAACTTGCATCTTTGAATGAGAATGTGCTTGCTTACAGCAACGTGCTATATGTTCTGAATGCCCGAATTGGGAATCTGTGTCAAAACTTTGGTAGGAATTATGTGATCCTTACTAGCTGGAAGTAAGGGAGATGGGGCATGAAGTTATTTCTAGGAGTTGGACACATACCAAGTTTAGCTCAGTTCTGGGCATCTTTGAAATACCTATACAAACTTGTTCCTACATAGTAACTTGCAAATTTGAATGAGAATGTGCTTGCTTGCAGCAACGTGCTATATGTTCTGAATGCCCGAATAGGGAATCTGTGTCAAAACTTTGTTAGGAATTATGTGATCCTTACTATCTGTAAGTAAGGGTGATGGAGCATGAAGTTATTTCTAGGAGTTGGACACATACCGAGTTTAGCTCAGTTCTGGGCATCTTTGAAATACCTATAGAAACTTGTTCCTACCTAGTAACTTGCATTTTTGAATGAGAATGTGCTTGCTTACAGCAACGTGCTATATGTTCTGAATGCCCGAATAGGGAATCTGTGTCAAAACTTTGTTAGGAATTATGTGATCCTTACTAGCTGGAAGTAAGGGAGATGGGGCTTGAAGTTATTTCTAGGAGTTGGACACATACCAAGTTTAGCTCAGTTCTGGGCATCTTTCAAATACCTATACAAACTTGTTCCTACCTAGTAACTTGCATCTTTGAATGAGAATCTGCTTGCTTACAGCAACGTGCTATATGTTCTGAATGCCCGAATTGGGAATCTGTGTCAAAACTTTGTTAGGAATTATGTGATCCTTACTAGCTGGAAGTAAGGGAGATGGGGCATGAAGTTATTTCTAGGAGTTGGACACATACCAAGTTTAGCTCAGTTCTGGGCATCTTTGAAATACCTATACAAACTTGTTCCTACATAGTAACTTGCATCTTTGAATGAGAATGTGCTTGCTTACAGCAACGTGCTATAGGTTCTGAATGCCCGAATTGGGAATCTGTGTCAAAACTTTGTTAGGAATTATGTGATCCTTACTAGCTGGAAGTAAGGGAGATGGGGCATGAAGTTATTTCTAGGAGTTGGACACATACCAAGTTTAGCTCAGTTCTGGGCATCTTTGAAATACCTATACAAACTTGTTCCTACATAGTAACTTGCAACTTTGAATGAGAATGTGCTTGCTTACAGCAACGTGCTATATGTTCTGAATGCCCGAATTGGGAATCTGTGTCAAAACTTTGTTAGGAATTATGTGATCCTTACTAGCTGGAAGTAAGGGAGATGGGGCATGAAGTTATTTCTAGGAGTTGGACACATACCAAGTTTAGCTCAGTTCTGGGCATCTTTGAAATACCTATACAAACTTGTTCCTACATAGTAACTTGCAACTTTGAATGAGAATGTGCTTGCTTACAGCAACGTGCTATATGTTCTGAATGCCCGAATTGGGAATCTGTGTCAAAACTTTGTTAGGAATTATGTGATCCTTACTAGCTAGAAGTAAGGGAGATGGGGCATGAAGTTATTTCTTGGAGTTGGACACATACCAAGTTTAGCTCAGTTCTGGGCATCTTTGAAATACCTATACAAACTTGTTCCTACATAGTAACTTGCAACTTTGAATGAGAATGTGCTTGCTTGCAGCAACGTGCTATATGTTCTGAATGCCCGATTTGGGAATCTGTGTCAAAACTTTGTTAGGAATTATGTGATCCTTACTAGCTGGAAGTAAGGGAGATGGGGCATGAAGTTATTTCTAGGAGTTGGACACATACCAAGTTTAGCTCAGTTCTGAGCATCTTTGAAATACCTATACAAACTTGTTCCTACATAGTAACCTGCATCTTTGAATGAGAATGTGCTTGCTTACAGCAACGTGCTATATGTTCTGAATGCCCGAATTGGCAATCTGTGTCAAAACTTTGTTAGGAATTATGTGATCCTTACTAGCTGGAAGTAAGGGAGATGGGGCATGAAGTTATTTCTAGGATTTGGACACATACCAAGTTTAGCTCAGTTCCTGGCATCTTTGAAATACCTATACAAACTTGTTCCTACATAGTAACTTGCATCTTTGAATGAGAATGTGCTTGCTTACAGCAACGTGCTATATGTTCTGAATGCCCGAATTGGGAATCTGTGTCAAATCTTTGTTAGGAATTATGTGATCCTTACTAGCTGGAAGTAAGGGAGATGGAGCATGAAGTTATTTCTAGGAGTTGGACACATACCAAGTTTAGCTCAGTTCTGGGCATCTTTGAAATACCTATACAAACTTGTTCCTACATAGTAACTTGCATCTTTGAATGAGAATCTGCTTGCTTACAGCAACGTGCTATATGTTCTGAATGCCCGAATTGGGAATCTGTGTCAAATCTTTGTTAGGAATTATGTGATCCTTACTAGCTGGAAGTAAGGGAGATGGAGCATGAAGTTATTTCTAGGAGTTGGACACATACCAAGTTTAGCTCAGTTCTGGGCATCTTTGAAATACCTATACAAACTTGTTCCTACATAGTAACTTGCATCTTTGAATGAGAATGTGCTTGCTTACAGCAACGTGCTATATGTTCTGAATGCCCGAATTGGGAATCTGTGTCAAAACTTTGTTAGGAATTATGTGATCCTTACAAGCTGGAAGTAAGGGAGATGGGGCATGAAGTTATTTCTAGGAGTTGGACACATACCAAGTTTAGCTCAGTTCTGGGCATCTTTGAAATACCTATACAAACTTGTTCCTACCTAGTAACTTGCATCTTTGAATGAGAATCTGCTTGCTTACAGCAACGTGCTATATGTTCTGAATGCCCGAATTGGGAATCTGTGTCAAAACTTTGTTAGGAATTATGTGATCCTTACTAGCTGGAAGTAAGGGAGATGGGGCATGAAGTTATTTCTAGGAGTTGGACACATACCAAGTTTAGCTCAGTTCTGGGCATCTTTGAAATACCTATACAAACTTGTTCCTACATAGTAACTTGCATCTTTGAATGAGAATCTGCTTGCTTACAGCAACGTGCTATATGTTCTGAATGCCCGAATTGGGAATCTGTGTCAAAACTTTGTTAGGAATTATGTGATCCTTACTAGCTGGAAGTAAGGGAGATGGGGCATGAAGTTATTTCTAGGAGTTGGACACATACCAAGTTTAGCTCAGTTCTGGGCATCTTTGAAATACCTATACAAACTTGTTCCTACATAGTAACTTGCAACTTTGAATGAAAATGTGCTTGCTTACAGCAACGTGCTATATGTTCTGAATGCCCGAATTGGGAATCTGTGTCAAAACTTTGTTAGGAATTATGTGATCCTTACTAGCTGGAAGTAAGGGAGATGGGGCATGAAGTTATTTCTAGGAGTTGGACACATACCAAGTTTAGCTCAGTTCTGGGCATCTTTGAAATACCTATACAAACTTGTTCCTACATAGTAACTTGCAACTTTGAATGAGAATGTGCTTGCTTACAGCAACGTGCTATATGTTCTGAATGCCCGAATTGGGAATCTGTGTCAAAACTTTGTTAGGAATTATGTGATCCTTACTAGCTGGAAGTAAGGGAGATGGAGCATGAAGTTATTTCTAGGAGTTGGACACATACCAAGTTTAGCTCAGTTCTGGGCATCTTTGAAATACCTATACAAACTTGTTCCTACATAGTAACTTGCAACTTTGAATGAGAATGTGCTTGCTTACAGCAACGTGCTATATGTTCTGAATGCCCGAATTGGGAATCTGTGTCAAAACTTTGTTAGGAATTATGTGATCCTTACTAGCTGGAAGTAAGGGAGATGGGGCATGAAGTTATTTCTTGGAGTTGGACACATACCAAGTTTAGCTCAGTTCTGGGCATCTTTGAAATACCTATACAAACTTGTTTCTACATAGTAACTTGCAACTTTGAATGAGAATGTGCTTGCTTGCAGCAACGTGCTATATGTTCTGAATGCCCGATTTGGGAATCTGTGTCAAAACTTTGTTAGGAATTATGTGATCCTTACTAGCTGGAAGTAAGGGAGGTGGAGCATGAAGTTATTTCTAGGAGTTGGACACATACCAAGTTTAGCTCAGTTCTGGGCATCTTTGAAATACCTATACAAACTTGTTCCTACATAGTAACTTGCAACTTTGAATGAGAATGTGCTTGCTTGCAGCAACGTGCTATATGTTCTGAATGCCCGAATAGGGAATCTGTGTCAAAACTTTGTTAGGAATTATGTGATCCTTACTATCTGTAAGTAAGGGTGATGGAGCATGAAGTTATTTCTAGGAGTTGGACACATACCAAGTTTAGCTCAGTTCTGGGCATCTTTGAAATACCTATACAAACTTGTTCCTACATAGTAACTTGCAACTTTGAATGAAAATGTGCTTGCTTACAGCAACGTGCTATATGTTCTGAATGCCCGAATTGGGAATCTGTGTCAAAACTTTGTTAGGAATTATGTGATCCTTACTAGCTGGAAGTAAGGGAGATGGGGCATGAAGTTATTTCTAGGAGTTGGACACATACCAAGTTTAGCTCAGTTCTGGGCATCTTTGAAATACCTATACAAACTTGTTCCTACATAGTAACTTGCAACTTTGAATGAGAATGTGCTTGCTTACAGCAACGTGCTATATGTTCTGAATGCCCGAATTGGGAATCTGTGTCAAAACTTTGTTAGGAATTATGTGATCCTTACTAGCTGGAAGTAAGGGAGATGGAGCATGAAGTTATTTCTGGGAGTTGGACACATACCAAGTTTAGCTCAGTTCTGGGCATCTTTGAAATACCTATACAAACTTGTTCCTACATAGTAACTTGCAACTTTGAATGAGAATGTGCTTGCTTACAGCAACGTGCTATATGTTCTGAATGCCCGAATTGGGAATCTGTGTCAAAACTTTGTTAGGAATTATGTGATCCTTACTAGCTGGAAGTAAGGGAGATGGGGCATGAAGTTATTTCTTGGAGTTGGACACATACCAAGTTTAGCTCAGTTCTGGGCATCTTTGAAATACCTATACAAACTTGTTTCTACATAGTAACTTGCAACTTTGAATGAGAATGTGCTTGCTTGCAGCAACGTGCTATATGTTCTGAATGCCCGATTTGGGAATCTGTGTCAAAACTTTGTTAGGAATTATGTGATCCTTACTAGCTGGAAGTAAGGGAGGTGGAGCATGAAGTTATTTCTAGGAGTTGGACACATACCAAGTTTAGCTCAGTTCTGGGCATCTTTGAAATACCTATACAAACTTGTTCCTACATAGTAACTTGCAACTTTGAATGAGAATGTGCTTGCTTGCAGCAACGTGCTATATGTTCTGAATGCCCGAATAGGGAATCTGTGTCAAAACTTTGTTAGGAATTATGTGATCCTTACTATCTGTAAGTAAGGGTGATGGAGCATGAAGTTATTTCTAGGAGTTGGACACATACCAAGTTTAGCTCAGTTCTGGGCATCTTTGAAATACCTATACAAACTTGTTCCTACCTAGTAACTTGCATCTTTGAATGAGAATGTGCTTGCTTACAGCAACGTGCTATATGTTCTGAATGCCCGAATTGGGAATCTGTGTCAAAACTTTGTTAGGAATTATGTGATCCTTACTAGCTGGAAGTAAGGGAGATGGGGCATGAAGTTATTTCTAGGAGTTGGACACATACCAAGTTTAGCTCAGTTCTGGGCATCTTTGAAATACCTATACAAACTTGTTCCTACCTAGTAACTTGCATCTTTGAATGAGAATCTGCTTGCTTACAGCAACGTGCTATATGTTCTGAATGCCCGAATTGGGAATCTGTGTCAAAACTTTGTTAGGAATTATGTGATCCTTATTAGCTGGAAGTAAGGGAGATGGGGCATGACGTTATTTCTAGGAGTTGGACACATACCAAGTTTAGCTCAGTTCTGGGCATCTTTGAAATACCTATACAAACTTGTTCCTACATAGTAACTTGCAACTTTGAATGAGAATGTGCTTGCTTACAGCAACGTGCTATATGTTCTGAATGCCCGAATTGGGAATCTGTGTCAAATCTTTGTTAGGAATCATGTGATCCTTACTAGCTGGAAGTAAGGGAGATGGGGCATGAAGTTATCTCTAGGAGTTGGACACATACCAAGTTAACTCAGTTCTGGGCATCTTTGAAATACCTATACCAACTTGTTCCTACATAGTAACTTGCATCTTTGAATGAGAATGTGCTTGCTTACAGCAACGTGCTATATGTTGTGAATGCCCGAATTGGGAATCTGTGTCAAAACTTTGTTAGGAATTATGTGATCCTTACTAGCTGGAAGTAAGGGAGATGGGGCATGAAGTTATTTCTAGGAGTTGGACACATACCAAGTTTAGCTCAGTTCTGGGCATCTTTGAAATACCTATACAAACTTGTTCCTACATAGTAACTTGCAACTTTGAATGAGAATGTGCTTGCTTACAGCAACGTGCTATATGTTCTGAATGCCCGAAATGGGAATCTGTGTCAAAACTTTGTTAGGAATTATGTGATCCTTACTAGCTGGAAGTAAGGGAGATGGGGCATGAAGTTATTTCTTGGAGTTGGACACATACCAAGTTTAGCTCAGTTCTGGGCATCTTTGAAATACCTATACAAACTTGTTTCTACATAGTAACTTGCAACTTTGAATGAGAATGTGCTTGCTTGCAGCAACGTGCTATATGTTCTGAATGCCCGATTTGGGAATCTGTGTCAAAACTTTGTTAGGAATTATGTGATCCTTACTAGCTGGAAGTAAGGGAGATGGGGCATGAAGTTATTTCTAGGAGTTGGACACATACCAAGTTTAGCTCAGTTCTGGGCATCTTTGAAATACCTATACAAACTTGTTCCTACATAGTAACTTGCATCTTTGAATGAGAATGTGCTTGCTTACAGCAACGTGCTATATGTTCTGAATGCCCGAATTGGCAATCTGTGTCAAAACTTTGTTAGGAATTATGTGATCCTTACTAGCTGGAAGTAAGGGAGATGGGGCATGAAGTTATTTCTAGGAGTTGGACACATACCAAGTTTAGCTCAGTTCCTGGCATCTTTGATATACCTATACAAACTTGTTCCTACATAGTAACTTGCATCTTTGAATGAGAATGTGCTTGCTTACAGCAACGTGCTATATGTTCTGAATGCCCGAATTGGGAATCTGTGTCAAATCTTTGTTAGGAATTATGTGATCCTTACTAGCTGGAAGTAAGGGAGATGGAGCATGAAGTTATTTCTAGGAGTTGGACACATACCAAGTTTAGCTCAGTTCTGGGCATCTGTGAAATACCTATACAAACTTGTTCCTACATAGTAACTTGCATCTTTGAATGAGAATCTGCTTGCTTACAGCAACGTGCTATATGTTCTGAATGCCCGACTTGGGAATCTGTGTCAAATCTTTGTTAGGAATTATGTGATCCTTACTAGCTGGAAGTAAGGGAGATGGAGCATGAAGTTATTTCTAGGAGTTGGACACATACCAAGTTTAGCTCAGTTCTGGGCATCTTTGAAATACCTATACAAACTTGTTCCTACATAGTAACTTGCATCTTTGAATGAGAATGTGCTTGCTTACAGCAACGTGCTATATCTTCTGAATGCCCGAATTGGGAATCTGTGTCAAAACTTTGTTAGGAATTATGTGATCCTTACTAGCTGGAAGTAAGGGAGATGGGGCATGATGTTATTTCTAGGAGTTGGACACATACCAAGTTTAGCTCAGTTCTGGGCATCTTTGAAACACCTATACAAACCTGTTCCTACATAGTAACTTGCAACTTTGAAGGAGAATGTGCTTGCTTGCAGCAACGTGCTATATGTTCTGAATGCCCGAATAGGGAATCTGTGTCAAAACTTTGTTAGGAATTATGTGATCCTTACTATCTGTAAGTAAGGGTGATGGAGCATGAAGTTATTTCTAGGAGTTGGACACATACCAAGTTTAGCTCAGTTCTGGGCATCTTTGAAATACCTATACAAACTTGTTCCTACCTAGTAACTTGCATCTTTGAATGAGAATGTGCTTGCTTACAGCAACGTGCTATATGTTCTGAATGCCCGAATAGGGAATCTGTGTCAAAACTTTGTTAGGAATTATGTGATCCTTACTAGCTGGAAGTAAGGGAGATGGGGCATGAAGTTATTTCTAGGAGTTGGACACATACCAAGTTTAGCTCAGTTCTGGGCATCTTTGAAATACCTATACAAACTTGTTCCTACCTAGTAACTTGCATCTTTGAATGAGAATCTGCTTGCTTACAGCAACGTGCTATATGTTCTGAATGCCCGAATTGGGAATCTGTGTCAAAACTTTGTTAGGAATTATGTGATCCTTATTAGCTGAAAGTAAGGGAGATGGGGCATGACGTTATTTCTAGGAGTTGGACACATACCAAGTTTAGCTCAGTTCTGGGCATCTTTGAAATACCTATACAAACTTGTTCCTACATAGTAACTTGCAACTTTGAATGAGAATGTGCTTGCTTACAGCAACATGCTATATGTTCTGAATGCCCGAATTGGGAATCTGTGTCAAATCTTTGTTAGGAATCATGTGATCCTTACTAGCTGGAAGTATGGGAGATGGGGCATGAAGTTATTTCTAGGAGTTGGACACATACCAAGTTTAGCTCAGTTCTGGGCATCTTTGAAATACCTATACAAACTTGTTCCTACATAGTAACTTGCAACTTTGAAGGAGAATGTGCTTGCTTACAGCAACGTGCTATATGTTCTGAATGCCGGAATTGGGAATCTGTGTCAAAACTTTGTTAGGAATCATGTGATCCTTACTAGCTGGAAATAAGGGAGATGGGGCATGAAGTTATTTCTAGGAGTTGGACACATACCAAGTTTAGCTCAGTTCTGGGCATCTTTGAAATACCTATACAAACTTGTTCCTACATAGTAACTTGCAACTTTGAAGGAGAATGTGCTTGCTTACAGCAACGTGCTATATGTTCTGAATGCCCGAATTGGCAATCTGTGTCAAAACTTTGTAAGGAATCATGTGATCCTTACTAGCTGGAAGTAAGGGAGATGGGGCATGAAGTTATTTCTAGGAGTTGGACACATACCAAGTTTAGCTCAGTTCTGGGCATCTTTGAAATACCTATACAAATTGTTCCTACATAGTAACTTGCAACTTTGAATGAAAATGTGCTTGCTTACAGCAACGTGCAATATGTTCTGAATGCCCGAATTGGGAATCTGTGTCAAAACTTGGTTAGGAATTATGTGATCCTTACTAGCTGGAAGTAAGGGAGATGGAGCATGAAGTTATTTCTAGGAGTTGGACACATACCAAGTTTAGCTCAGTTCTGGGCATCTTTGAAATACCTATACAAACTTGTTCCTACATAGTAACTTGCATCTTTGAATGAGAATGTGCTTGCTTACAGCAACGTGCTATATGTTCTGAATGCCCGAATTGGCAATCTGTGTCAAAACTTTGTTAGGAATTATGTGATCCTTACTAGCTGGAAGTAAGCGAGATGGGGCATGAAGTTATTTCTAGGAGTTGGACACATACCAAGTTTAGCTCAGTTCCTGGCATCTTTGAAATACCTATACAAACTTATTCCTACATAGTAACTTGCATCTTTGAATGAGAATGTGCTTGCTTACAGCAACGTGCTATATGTTCTGAATGCCCGAATTGGGAATCTGTGTCAAATCTTTGTTAGGAATTATGTGATCCTTACTAGCTGGAAGTAAGGGAGATGGGGCATGAAGTTATTTCTAGGAGTTGGACACATACCAAGTTTAGCTCAGTTCTGGGCATCTTTGAAATACCTATACAAACTTGTTTCTACATAGTAACTTGCAACTTTGAATGAGAATGTGCTTGCTTGCAGCAACGTGCTATATGTTCTGAATGCCCGATTTGGGAATCTGTGTCAAAACTTTGTTAGGAATTATGTGATCCTTACTAGCTGGAAGTAAGGGAGATGGGGCATGAAGTTATTTCTAGGAGTTGGACACATACCAAGTTTAGCTCAGTTCTGGGCATCTTTGAAATACCTATACAAACTTGTTCCTACATAGTAACTTGCATCTTTGAATGAGAATGTGCTTGCTTACAGCAACGTGCTATATGTTCTGAATGCCCGAATTGGCAATCTGTGTCAAAACTTTGTTAGGAATTATGTGATCCTTACTAGCTGGAAGTAAGGGAGATGGGGCATGAAGTTATTTCTAGGAGTTGGACACATACCAAGTTTAGCTCAGTTCCTGGCATCTTTGAAATACCTATACAAACTTGTTCCTACATAGTAACTTGCATCTTTGAATGAGAATGTGCTTGCTTACAGCAACGTGCTATATGTTCTGAATGCCCGAATTGGGAATCTGTGTCAAATCTTTGTTAGGAATTATGTGATCCTTACTAGCTGGAAGTAAGGGAGATGGAGCATGAAGTTATTTCTAGGAGTTGGACACATACCAAGTTTAGCTCAGTTCTGGGCATCTTTGAAATACCTATACAAACTTGTTCCTACATAGTAACTTGCATCTTTGAATGAGAATGTGCTTGCTTACAGCAACGTGCTATATCTTCTGAATGCCCGAATTGGGAATCTGTGTCAAAACTTTGTTAAGAATTATGTGATCCTTACTAGCTGGAAGTAAGGGAGATGGGGCATGATGTTATTTCTAGGAGTTGGACACATACCAAGTTTAGCTCAGTTCTGGGCATCTTTGAAATACCTATACAAACCTGTTCCTACATAGTAACTTGCAACTTTGAAGGAGAATGTGCTTGCTTGCAGCAACGTGCTATATGTTCTGAATGCCCGAATAGGGAATCTGTGTCAAAACTTTGTTAGGAATTATGTGATCCTTACTATCTGTAAGTAAGGGTGATGGAGCATGAAGTTATTTCTAGGAGTTGGACACATACCAAGTTTAGCTCAGTTCTGGGCATCTTTGAAATACCTATACAAACTTGTTCCTACCTAGTAACTTGCATCTTTGAATGAGAATGTGCTTGCTTACAGCAACGTGCTATATGTTCTGAATGCCCGAATAGGGAATCTGTGTCAAAACTTTGTTAGGAATTATGTGATCCTTACTAGCTGGAAGTAAGGGAGATGGGGCATGAAGTTATTTCTAGGAGTTGGACACATACCAAGTTTAGCTCAGTTCTGGGCATCTTTGAAATACCTATACAAACTTGTTCCTACCTAGTAACTTGCATCTTTGAATGAGAATCTGCTTGCTTACAGCAACGTGCTATATGTTCTGAATGCCCGAATTGGGAATCTGTGTCAAAACTTTGTTAGGAATTATGTGATCCTTATTAGCTGAAAGTAAGGGAGATGGGGCATGACGTTATTTCTAGGAGTTGGACACATACCAAGTTTAGCTCAGTTCTGGGCATCTTTGAAATACCTATACAAACTTGTTCCTACATAGTAACTTGCAACTTTGAATGAGAATGTGCTTGCTTACAGCAACGTGCTATATGTTCTGAATGCCCGAATTGGGAATTGTGTCAAATCTTTGTTAGGAATCATGTGATCCTTACTAGCTGGAAGTATGGGAGATGG
The DNA here is from genome assembly GCF_020826845.1 of Diceros bicornis minor. Classification (NCBI taxonomy): domain Eukaryota; kingdom Metazoa; phylum Chordata; class Mammalia; order Perissodactyla; family Rhinocerotidae; genus Diceros; species Diceros bicornis. Next base: position 2,765,122 of record NC_080779.1, read on the forward strand.
GGCATGAAGTTATTTCTAGGAGTTGGACACATACCAAGTTTAGCTCAGTTCTGGGCATCTTTGAAATACCTATACAAACTTGTTCCTACATAGTAACTTGCAACTTTGAAGGAGAATGTGCTTGCTTACAGCAACGTGCTATATGTTCTGAATGCCCGAATTGGGAATCTGTGTCAAAACTTTGTTAGGAATCATGTGATCCTTACTAGCTGGAAATAAGGGAGATGGGGCATGAAGTTATTTCTAGGAGTTGGACACATACCAAGTTTAGCTCAGTTCTGGGCATCTTTGAAATACCTATACAAACTTGTTCCTACATAGTAACTTGCAACTTTGAAGGAGAATGTGCTTGCTTACAGCAACGTGCTATATGTTCTGAATGCCCGAATTGGCAATCTGTGTCAAAACTTTGTAAGGAATCATGTGATCCTTACTAGCTGGAAGTAAGGGAGATGGGGCATGAAGTTATTTCTAGGAGTTGGACACATACCAAGTTTAGCTCAGTTCTGGGCATCTTTGAAATACCTATACAAATTGTTCCTACATAGTAACTTGCAACTTTGAATGAAAATGTGCTTGCTTACAGCAACGTGCAATATGTTCTGAATGCCCGAATTGGGAATCTGTGTCAAAACTTTGTTAGGAATTATGTGATCCTTACTAGCTGGAAGTAAGGGAGATGGAGCATGAAGTTATTTCTAGGAGTTGGACACATACCAAGTTTAGCTCAGTTCTGGGCATCTTTGAAATACCTATACAAACTTGTTCCTACATAGTAACTTGCATCTTTGAATGAGAATGTGCTTGCTTACAGCAACGTGCTATATGTTCTGAATGCCCGAATTGGCAATCTGTGTCAAAACTTTGTTAGGAATTATGTGATCCTTACTAGCTGGAAGTAAGCGAGATGGGGCATGAAGTTATTTCTAGGAGTTGGACACATACCAAGTTTAGCTCAGTTCCTGGCATCTTTGAAATACCTATACAAACTTGTTCCTACATAGTAACTTGCATCTTTGAATGAGAATGTGCTTGCTTACAGCAACGTGCTATATGTTCTGAATGCCCGAATTGGGAATCTGTGTCAAATCTTTGTTAGGAATTATGTGATCCTTACTAGCTGGAAGTAAGGGAGATGGGGCATGAAGTTATTTCTAGGAGTTGGACACATACCAAGTTTAGCTCAGTTCTGGGCATCTTTGAAATACCTATACAAACTTGTTCCTACATAGTAACTTGCATCTTTGAATGAGAATGTGCTTGCTTACAGCAACGTGCTATATGTTCTGAATGCCCGAATTGGCAATCTGTGTCAAAACTTTGTTAGGAATTATGTGATCCTTACTAGCTGGAAGTAAGGGAGATGGGGCTTGAAGTTATTTCTAGGAGTTGGACACATACCAAGTTTAGCTCAGTTCTGGGCATCTTTGAAATACCTATACAAACTTGTTCCTACATAGTAACTTGCATCTTTGAATGAGAATCTGCTTGCTTACAGCAACGTGCTATATGTTCTGAATGCCCGAATTGCGAATCTGTGTCATATCTTTGTTAGGAATTATGTGATCCTTACTAGCTGGAAGTAAGGGAGATGGGGCATGAAGTTATTTCTAGGAGTTGGACACATACCAAGTTTAGCTCAGTTCTGGGCATCTTTGAAATACCTATACAAACTTGTTCCTACATAGTAACTTGCAACTTTGAATGAGAATGTGCTTGCTTACAGCAACGTGCTATATGTTCTGAATGCCCGAATTGGCAATCTGTGTCAAAACTTTGTTAGGAATCATGTGATCCTTACTAGCTGGAAGTAAGGGAGATGGGGCATGAAGTTATTTCTAGGAGTTGGACACATACCAAGTTTAGCTCAGTTCTGGGCATCTTTGAAATACCTATACAAACTTGTTCCTACATAGTAACTTGCAACTTTGAATGAAAATGTGCTTGCTTACAGCAACGTGCTATATGTTCTGAATGCCCGAATTGGGAATCTGTGTCAAAACTTTGTTAGGAATCATGTGATCCTTACTAGCTGGAAGTAAGGGAGATGGGGCATGAAGTTATTTCTAGGAGTTGGACACATACCAAGTTTAGCTCAGTTCTGGGCATCTTTGAAATACCTATACAAACTTGTTCCTACATAGTAACTTGCAACTTTGAATGAGAATGTGCTTGCTTACAGCAACGTGCTATATGTTCTGAATGCCCGAAATGGGAATCTGTGTCAAAACTTTGTTAGGAATTATGTGATCCTTACTAGCTGGAAGTAAGGGAGATGGGGCATGAAGTTATTTCTTGGAGTTGGACACATACCAAGTTTAGCTCAGTTCTGGGCATCTTTGAAATACCTATACAAACTTGTTTCTACATAGTAACTTGCAACTTTTAATGAGAATGTGCTTGCTTGCAGCAACGTGCTATATGTTCTGAATGCCCGATTTGGGAATCTGTGTCAAAACTTTGTTAGGAATTATGTGATCCTTACTAGCTGGAAGTAAGGGAGATGGGGCATGAAGTTATTTCTAGGAGTTGGACACATACCAAGTTTAGCTCAGTTCTGGGCATCTTTGAAATACCTATACAAACTTGTTCCTACATAGTAACTTGCATCTTTGAATGAGAATGTGCTTGCTTACAGCAACGTGCTATATGTTCTGAATGCCCGAATTGGCAATCTGTGTCAAAACTTTGTTAGGAATTATGTGATCCTTACTAGCTGGAAGTAAGGGAGATGGGGCATGAAGTTATTTCTGGGAGTTGGACACATACCAAGTTTAGCTCAGTTCCTGGCATCTTTGAAATACCTATACAAACTTGTTCCTACATAGTAACTTGCATCTTTGAATGAGAATCTGCTTGCTTACAGCAACGTGCTATATGTTCTGAATGCCCGAATTGGGAATCTGTGTCAAATCTTTGTTAGGAATTATGTGATCCTTACTAGCTGGAAGTAAGGGAGATGGAGCATGAAGTTATTTCTAGGAGTTGGACACATACCAAGTTTAGCTCAGTTCTGGGCATCTTTGAAATACCTATACAAACTTGTTCCTACATAGTAACTTGCATCTTTGAATGAGAATGTGCTTGCTTACAGCAACGTGCTATATGTTCTGAATGCCCGAATTGGCAATCTGTGTCAAAACTTTCTTAGGAATTATGTGATCCTTACTAGCTGGAAGTAAGGGAGATGGGGCATGAAGTTATTTCTAGGAGTCGGACACATACCAAGTTTAGCTCAGTTCTGGGCATCTTTGAAATACCTATACAAACTTGTTCCTACATAGTAATTTGCAACTTTGAATGAGAATCTGCTTGCTTACAGCAACGTGCTATATGTTCTGAATGCCCGATTTGGGAATCTGTGTCAAAACTTTGTTAGGAATTATGTGATCCTTACTAGCAGGAAGTAAGGGAGATGGGGCATGAAGTTATTTCTAGGAGTTGGACACATACCAAGTTTAGCTCAGTTCTGGGCATCTTTGAAATACCTATACAAACTTGTTCCTACATAGTAACTTGCAACTTTGAATGAGAATGTGCTTGCTTACAGCAACGTGCTATATGTTCTGAATGCCCGAATTGGGAATCTGTGTCAAAACTTTGTTAGGAATTATGTGATCCTTACTAGCTGGAAGTAAGGGAGATGGGGCATGAAGTTATTTCTAGGAGTTGGACACATACCAAGTTTAGCTCAGTTCTGGGCATCTTTGAAATACCTATACAAACTTGTTCCTACATAGTAACTTGCATCATTAATGAGAATCTGCTTGCTTACAGCAACGTGCTATATGTTCTGAATGCCCGAATTGGGAATCTGTGTCAAAACTTTGTTAGGAATTATGTGATCCTTACTAGCAGGAAGTAAGGGAGATGGGGCATGAAGTTATTTCTAGGAGTTGGACACATACCAAGTTTAGCTCAGTTCTGGGCATCTTTGAAATACCTATACAAACTTGTTCCTACATAGTAACTTGCAACTTTGAATGAGAATGTGCTTGCTTACAGCAACGTGCTATATGTTCTGAATGCCCGAATTGGGAATCTGTGTCAAAATTTTGTTAGGAATTATGTGATCCTTACTAGCTGGAAGTAAGGGAGATGGGGCATGAAGTTATTTCTAGGAGTTGGACACATACCAAGTTTAGCTCAGTTCTGGGCATCTTTGAAATACCTATACAAACTTGTTCCTACATAGTAACTTGCATCATTAATGAGAATCTGCTTGCTTACAGCAACGTGCTATATGTTCTGAATGCCCGAATTGGGAATCTGTGTCAAAACTTTGTTAGGAATTATGTGATCCTTACTAGCTGGAAGTAAGGGAGATGGGGCATGAAGTTATTTCTAGGAGTTGGACACACACCAAGTTTAGCTCAGTTCTGGGCATCTTTGAAATACCTATACAAACTTGTTCCTACATAGTAACTTGCAACTTTGAATGAAAATGTGCTTGCTTACAGCAACGTGCTATATGTTCTGAATGCCCGAATTGGGAATCTGTGTCAAATCTTTGTTAGGAATCATGTGATCCTTACTAGCTGGAAGTAAGGGAGATGGGGCATGAAGTTATTTCTAGGAGTTGGACACATACCAAGTTTAGCTCAGTTCTGGGCATCTTTGAAATACTATACAAACTTGTTCCTACATAGTAACTTGCAACTTTGAAGAAGAATGTGCTCGCTTACAGCAACGTGCTATATGTTCTGAATGCCCGAATTGGGAATCTGTGTCAAAACTTTGTTAGGAATCATGTGATCCTTACTAGCTGGAAGTAAGGGAGATGGGGCATGAAGTTATTTCTAGAAGTTGGACACATACCAAGTTTAGCTCAGTTCTGGGCATCTTTGAAATACCTATACAAACTTGTTCCTACATAGTAACTTGCAACTTTGAATGAGAATGTGCTTGCTTACAGCAACGTGCTATATGTTCTGAATGACCGAATTGGCAATCTGTGTCAAAACTTTGTTAGGAATTATGTGATCCTTACTAGCTGGAAGTAAGGGAGATGGGGCATGAAGTTATTTCTAGGAGTTGGACACATACCAAGTTTAGCTCAGTTCTGGGCATCTTTGAAATACCTATACAAACTTGTTCCTACATAGTAACTTGCATCTTTGAATGAGAATCTGCTTGCTTACAGCAACGTGCTATATGTTCTGAATGCCCGAATTGGGAATCTGTGTCAAAACTTTGTTAGGAATTATGTGATCCTTACTAGCTGGAAGTAAGGGAGATGGAGCATGAAGTTATTTCTAGGAGTTGGACACATACCAAGTTTAGCTCAGTTCTGGGCATCTTTGAAATACCTATACAAACTTGTTCCTACATAGTAACTTGCATCTTTGAATGAGAATGTGCTTGCTTACAGCAACGTGCTATATGTTCTGAATGGCCGAATTTGCAATCTGTGTCAAAACTTTGTTAGGAATTATGTGATCCTTACTAGCTGGAATTAAAGGAGATGGGGCATGAAGTTATTTCTAGGAGTTGGACACATACCAAGTTTAGCTCAGTTCTGGGCATCTTTGTAATACCTATACAAACTTGTTCCTACATAGTAACTTGCATCATTAATGAGAATCTGCTTGCTTACAGCAACGTGCTATATGTTCTGAATGCCCGAATTGGGAATCTGTGTCAAAACTTTGTTAGGAATTAAGTGATCCTTACTAGCTGGAAGTAAGGGAGATGGGGCATTAAGTTATTTCTAGGAGTTGGACGCATACCAAGTTTAGCTCAGTTCTGGGCATCTTTGAAATACCTATACAAACTTGTTCCTACATAGTAACTTGCAACTTTGAATGAAAATGTGCTTGCTTACAGCAACGTGCTATATGTTCTGAATGCCCGAATTGGGAATCTGTGTCAAATCTTTGTTAGGAATCATGTGATCCTTACTAGCTGGAAGTAAGGGAGATGGGGCATGAAGTTATTTCTAGGAGTTGGACACATACCAAGTTAAGCTCAGTTCTGGGCATCTTTGAAATACCTATACAAACTTGTTCCTACATAGTAACTTGCTTCTTTGAATGAAAATGTGCTTGCTTACAGCAACGTGCTATATGTTCTGAATGCCCGAATTGGGAATCTGTGTCAAAACTTTGTTAGGAATCATGTGATCCTTACTAGCTGGAAGTAAGGGAGATGGGGCATGAAGTTATGTCTTGCAGTTGGAGACATACCAAGTTTAGCTCAGTTCTGGGCATCTTTGAAATACCTATACAAACTTGTTCCTACATAGTAAATTGCAACTTTGAATGAGAATGTGCTTGCTTGCAGCAACGTGCTATATGTTCTGATTGCCCGAATAGGGAATCTGTGTCAAAACTATGTTAGGAATTATGTGATCCTTACTATCTGTAAGAAAGGGTGATGGAGCATGAAGTTATTTCTAGGAGTTGGACACATACCAAGTTTAGCTCAGTTCTGGGCATCTTTGAAATCCCTATACCAACTTGTTCCTACCTAGTAACTTGCATCTTTGAATGAGAATGTGCTTGCTTGCAGCAACGTGCTATATGTTCTGAATGCCCGAATAGGGAATCTGTGTCAAAACTTTGTTAGGAATTATGTGATCCTTACTAGCTGGAAGTAAGGGAGATGGGGCATGAAGTTATTTCTAGGAGTTGGACACATACCAAGTTTAGCTCAGTTCTGGGCATCTTTGAAATACCTATACAAACTTGTTCCTACCTAGTAACTTGCATCTTTGAATGAGAATCTGCTTGCTTACAGCAACGTGCTATATGTTCTGAATGCCCGAATTGGGAATCTGTGTCAAAACTTTGTTAGGAATTATGTGATCCTTACTAGCTGGAAGTAAGGGAGATGGGGCATGAAGTTATTTCTAGGAGTTGGACACATACCAAGTTTAGCTCAGTTCTGGGCATCTTTGAAATACCTATACAAACTTGTTCCTACATAGTAACTTGCAACTTTGAATGAAAATGTGCTTGCTTACAGCAACGTGCTATATGTTCTGAATGCCCGAATTGGGAATATGTGTCAAATCTTTGTTAGGAATTATGTGATCCTTACTAGCAGGAAGTAAGGGAGATGGGGCATGAAGTTATTTCTAGGAGTTGGACACATACCAAGTTTAGCTCAGTTCTGGGCATCTTTGAAATACCTATACAAACTTGTTCCTACATAGTAACTTGCAACTTTGAATGAGAATGTGCTTGCTTACAGCAACGTGCTATATGTTCTGAATGCCCGAATTGGGAATCTGTGTCAAAACTTTGTTAGGAATTATGTGATCCTTACTAGCTGGAAGTAAGGGAGATGGGGCATGAAGTTATTTCTAGGAGTTGGACACATACCAATTTTAGCTCAGTTCTGGGCATCTTTGAAATACCTATACAAACTTGTTCCTACATAGTAACTTGCAACTTTGAATGAGAATGTGCTTGCTTACAGCAACGTGCTATATGTTCTGAATGCCCGAATTGGGAATCTGTGTCAAAAATTTGTTAGGAATTATGTGATCCTTACTAGCTGGAAGTAAGGGAGATGGGGCATGAAGTTATGTCTTGGAGTTGGACACATACCAAGTTTAGCTCAGTTCTGGGCATCTTTGAAATACCTATACAAACTTGTTCCTACATAGTAACTTGCAACTTTGAATGAGAATGTGCTTGCTTGCAGCAACGTGCTATATATTCTGAATGCCCGATTTGGGAATCTGTGTCAAAACTTTGTTAGGAATTATGTGATCCTTACTAGCTGGAAGTAAGGGAGATGGAGCATGAAGTTATTTCTAGGAGTTGGACACAAACCAAGTTTAGCTCAGTTCTGGGCATCTTGGAAATACCTATACAAACTTGTTCCTACATAGTAACTTGCATCATTAATGAGAATGTGCTTGCTTACAGCACCGTGCTATATGTTCTGAATGCCCGAATTGGGAATCTGTGTCAAAACTTTGTTAGGAATTATGTGATCCTTACTAGCTGGAAGTAAGGGAGATGGGGCATGACGTTATTTCTAGGAGTTGGACACATACCAAGTTTAGCTCAGTTCTGGGCATCTTTGAAATACCTATACAAACTTGTTCCTACATAGTAACTTGCAACTTTGAATGAGAATGTGATTGCTTACAGCAACGTGCTATATGTTCTGAATGCCCGAATTGGGAATCTGTGTCAAATCTTTGTTAGGAATCATGTGATCCTTACTAGCTGGAAGTAAGGGAGATGGGGCATGAAGTTATTTCTAGGAGTTGGACACATACCAAGTTTAGCTCAGTTCTAGGCATCTTTGAAATACCTATACAAACTTGTTCCTACATAGTAACTTGCAACTTTGAATGAGATTGTGCTTGCTTACAGCAACGTGCTATATGTTCTGAATGCCCGAATTGGGAATCTGTGTCAAAACTTTGTTAGGAATCATGTGATCCTTACTAGCTGGAAGTAAGGGAGATGGGGCATGAAGTTATTTCTAGGAGTTGGACACATACCAAGTTTAGCTCAGTTCTGGGCATCTTTGAAATACCTATACAAACTTGTTCCTACATAGTAACTTGCAACTTTGAATGAAAATGTGCTTGCTTACAGCAACGTGCTATATGATCTGAATGACCGAATTGGGAATCTGTGTCAAAACTTTGTTGGGAATCATGTGATCCTTACTAGCTGGAAGTAAGGGAGATGGGGCATGAAGTTATTTCTAGGAGTTGGACACATACCAAGTTTAGCTCAGTTCTGGGCATCTTTGAAATACCAAAAAAACTTGTTCCTACATAGTAACTTGCATATTTGAATGAGAATGTGCTTGCTTACAGCAACGTGCTATATGTTCTGAATGCCCGAATTGGCAATCTGTGTCAAAACTTTGTTAGGAATTATGTGATCCTTACTAGCTGGAAGTAAGGGAGATGGAGCCTGAAGTTATTTCTAGGAGTTGGACACATACCAAGTTTAGCTCAGTTCTGGGCATCTTTGAAATACCTATACAAACTTGTTCCTACATAGTAACTTGCATCTTTGAATGAGAATCTGCTTGCTTACAGCAACGTGCTATATGTTCTGAATGCCCGAATTGCGAATCTGTGTCAAATCTTTGTTAGGAATAATGTGATCCTTACTAGCAGGAAGTAAGGGAGATGGGGCATGAAGTTATTTCTAGGAGTTGGACACATACCAAGTTTAGCTCAGTTCTGGGCATCTTTGAAATACCTATACAAACTTGTTCCTACATAGTAACTTGCAACTTTGAATGAGAATGTGCTTGCTTACAGCAACGTGCTATATGTTCTGAATGCCCGAATTGGGAATCTGTGTCAAAACTTTGTTAGGAATTATGTGATCCTTACTAGCTGGAAGTAAGGGAGATGGGGCATGAAGTTATTTCTAGGAGTTGGACACATACCAAGTTTAGCTCAGTTCTGGGCATCTTTGAAATACCTATACAAACTTGTTCCTACATAGTAACTTGCATCATTAATGAGAATCTGCTTGCTTACAGCAACGTGCTATATGTTCTGAATGCCCGAATTGGGAATCTGTGTCAAAACTTTGTTAGGAATTATGTGATCCTTACTAGCTGGAAGTAAGGGAGATGGGGCATGAAGTTATTTCTAGGAGTTGGACACACACCAAGTTTAGCTCAGTTCTGGGCATCTTTGAAATACCTATACAAACTTGTTCCTACATAGTAACTTGCAACTTTGAATGAAAATGTGCTTGCTTACAGCAACGTGCTATATGTTCTGAATGCCCGAATTGGGAATCTGTGTCAAAACTTTGTTAGGAATCATGTGATCCTTACTAGCTGGAAGTAAGGGAGATGGGGCATGAAGTTATTTCTAGGAGTTGGACACATACCAAGTTTAGCTCAGTTCTGGGCATCTTTGAAATACCTATACAAACTTGTTCCTACATAGTAACTTGCAACTTTGAAGGAGAATGTGCTTGCTTACAGCAACGTGCTATATGTTCTGAATGCCCGAATTGGGAATCTGTGTCAAAACTTTGTTACGAATCATGTGATCCTTACTAGCTGGAAGTAAGGGAGATGCGGCATGAAGTTATTTCTAGGAGTTGGACACATACCAAGTTTAGCTCAGTTCTGGGCATCTTTGAAATACCTATACAAACTTGTTCCTACATAGTAACTTGCAACTTTGAATGAGAATGTGCTTGCTTACAGCAACGTGCTATATGTTCTGAATGCCCGAATTGGCAATCTGTGTCAAAACTTTGTTAGGAATTATGTTATCCTTACTAGCTGGAAGTAAGGGAGATGGGGCATGAAGTTATTTCTAGGAGTTGGACACATACCAAGTTTAGCTCAGTTCTGGGCATCTTTGAAATACCTATACAAACTTGTTCCTACATAGTAACTTGCATCTTTGAATGAGAATCTGCTTCCTTACAGCAACGTGCTATTTGTTCTGAATGCCCGAATTGGGAATCTGTGTCAAATCTTTGTTAGGAATTATGTGATCCTTACTAGCTGGAAGTAAGGGAGATGGAGCATGAAGTTATTTCTAGGAGTTGGACACATACCAAGTTTAGCTCAGTTCTGGGCATCTTTGAAATACCCATACAAACTTGTTCCTACATAGTAACTTGCATCTTTGAATGAGAATGTGCTTGCTTACAGCAACGTGCTATATGTTCTGAATTCCCGAATTTGCAATCTGTGTCAAAACTTTGTTAGGAATTATGTGATCCTTACTAGCTGGAAGTAAGGGAGATGGGGCATGAAGTTATTTCTAGGAGTTGGACACATACCAAGTTTAGCTCAGTTCTGGGCATCTTTGAAATACCTATACAAACTTGTTCCTACATAGTAACTTGCATCATTAATGAGAATCTGCTTCCTTACAGCAACGTGCTATATGTTCTGAATGCCCGAATTGGGAATCTGTGTCAAAACTTTGTTAGGAATTATGTGATCCTTACTAGCTGGAAGTAAGGGAGATGGGGCATGAAGTTATTTCTAGGATTTGGACACATACCAAGTTTAGCTCAGTTCTGGGCATCTTTGAAATACCTATACAAACTTGTTCCTACATAGTAACTTGCAACTTTGAATGAGAATGTGCTTGCTTACAGCAACGTGCTATATGTTCTGAATGCCCGAATTGGCAATCTGTGTCAAAACTTTGTTAGGAATCATGTGATCCTTACTAGCTGGAAGTAAGGGAGATGGGGCATGAAGTTATTTCTAGGAGTTGGACACATACCAAGTTTAGCTCAGTTCTGGGCATCTTTGAAATACCTATACAAACTTGTTCCTACATAGTAACTTGCAACTTTGAATGAAAATGTGCTTGCTTACAGCAACGTGCTATATGATCTGAATGCCCGAATTGGGAATCTGTGTCAAAACTTTGTTAGGAATCATGTGATCCTTACTAGCTGGAAGTAAGGGAGATGGGGCATGAAGTTATTTCTAGGAGTTGGACACATACCAAGTTTAGCTCAGTTCTGGGCATCTTTGAAATACCTATACAAACTTGTTCCTACATAGTAACTTGCAACTTTGAATGAGAATGTGCTTGCTTACAGCAACGTGCTATATGTTCTGAATGCCCGAATTGGCAATCTGTGTCAAAACTTTGTTAGGAATCATGTGATCCTTACTAGCTGGAAGTAAGGGAGATGGGGCATGAAGTTATTTCTAGGAGTTGGACACATACCAAGTTTAGCTCAGTTCTGGGCATCTTTGAAATACCTATACAAACTTGTTCCTACATAGTAACTTGCAACTTTGAATGAAAATGTGCTTGCTTACAGCAACGTGCTATATGTTCTGAATGCCCGAATTGGGAATCTGTGTCAAAACTTTGTTAGGAATCATGTGATCCTTACTAGCTGGAAGTAAGGGAGATGGGGCATGAAGTTATTCTAGGAGTTGGACACATACCAAGTTTAGCTCAGTTCTGGGCATCTTTGAAATACCTATACAAACTTGTTCCTACATAGTAACTTGCAACTTTGAATGAGAATGTGCTTGCTTACAGCAACGTGCTATATGTTCTGAATGCCCGAAATGGGAATCTGTGTCAAAACTTTGTTAGGAATTATGTGATCCTTACTAGCTGGAAGTAAGGGAGATGGGGCATGAAGTTATTTCTTGGAGTTGGACCCATACCAAGTTTAGCTCAGTTCTGGGCATCTTTGAAATACCTATACAAACTTGTTTCTACATAGTAACTTGCAACTTTTAATGAGAATGTGCTTGCTTGCAGCAACGTGCTATATGTTCTGAATGCCCGATTTGGGAATCTGTGTCAAAACTTTGTTAGGAATTATGTGATCCTTACTAGCTGGAAGTAAGGGAGATGGGGCATGAAGTTATTTCTTGGAGTTGGACACATACCAAGTTTAGCTCAGTTCTGGGCATCTTTGAAATACCTATACAAACTTGTTCCTACATAGTAACTTGCAACTTTGAATGAGAATGTGCTTGCTTGCAGCAACGTGCTATATATTCTGAATGCCCGATTTGGGAATCTGTGTCAAAACTTTGTTAGGAATTATGTGATCCTTACTAGCTGGAAGTAAGGGAGATGGAGCATGAAGTTATTTCTAGGAGTTGGACACAAACCAAGTTTAGCTCAGTTCTGGGCATCTTTGAAATACCTATACAAACTTGTTCCTACATAGTAACTTGCATCATTAATGAGAATGTGCTTGCTTACAGCAACGTGCTATATGTTCTGAATGCCCGAATTGGGAATCTGTGTCAAAACTTTGTTAGGAATTATGTGATCCTTACTAGCTGGAAGTAAGGGAGATGGGGCATGACGTTATTTCTAGGAGTTGGACACATACCAAGTTTAGCTCAGTTCTGGGCATCTTTGAAATACCTATACAAACTTGTTCCTACATAGTAACTTGCAACTTTGGATGAGAATGTGATTGCTTACAGCAACGTGCTATATGTTCTGAATGCCCGAATTGGGAATCTGTGTCAAATCTTTGTTAGGAATCATGTGATCCTTACTAGCTGGAAGTAAGGGAGATGGGGCATGAAGTTATTTCTAGGAGTTGGACACATACCAAGTTTAGCTCAGTTCTAGGCATCTTTGAAATACCTATACAAACTTGTTCCTACATAGTACCTTGCAACTTTGAATGAGATTGTGCTTGCTTACAGCAACGTGCTATATGTTCTGAATGCCCGAATTGGGAATCTGTGTCAAAACTTTGTTAGGAATCATGTGATCCTTACTAGCTGGAAGTAAGGGAGATGGGGCATGAAGTTATTTCTAGGAGTTGGACACATACCAAGTTTAGCTCAGTTCTGGGCATCTTTGAAATACCTATACAAACTTGTTCCTACATAGTAACTTGCAACTTTGAATGAAAATGTGCTTGCTTACAGCAACGTGCTATATGATCTGAATGCCCGAATTGGGAATCTGTGTCAAAACTTTGTTAGGAATCATGTGATCCTTACTAGCTGGAAGTAAGGGAGATGGGGCATGAAGTTATTTCTAGGAGTTGGACACATACCAAGTTTAGCTCAGTTCTGGGCATCTTTGAAATACCTATACAAACTTGTTCCTACATAGTAACTTGCAACTTTGAATGAGAATGTGCTTGCTTACAGCAACGTGCTATATGTTCTGAATGCCCGAATTGGCAATCTGTGTCAAAACTTTGTTAGGAATCATGTGATCCTTACTAGCTGGAAGTAAGGGAGATGGGGCATGAAGTTATTTCTAGGAGTTGGACACATACCAAGTTTAGCTCAGTTCTGGGCATCTTTGAAATACCTATACAAACTTGTTCCTACATAGTAACTTGCATCATTAATGAGAATCTGCTTGCTTACAGCAACGTGCTATATGTTCTGAATGCCCGAATTGGCAATCTGTGTCAAAACTTTGTTAGGAATTATGTGATCCTTACTAGCTGGAAGTAAGGGAAATGGGGCATTAAGTTATTTCTAGGAGTTGGACGCATACCAAGTTTAGCTCAGTTCTGGGCATCTTTGAAATACCTATACAAACTTGTTCCTACATAGTAACTTGCAACTTTGAATGAAAATGTGCTTGCTTTCAGCAACGTGCTATATGTTCTGAATGCCCGAATTGGGAATCTGTGTCAAATCTTTGTTAGGAATCATGTGATCCTTACTAGCTGGAAGTAAGGGAGATGGGGCATGAAGTTATTTCTAGGAGTTGGACACATACCAAGTTTAGCTCAGTTCTGGGCATCTTTGAAATACCTATACAAACTTGTTCCTACATAGTAACTTGCAACTTTGAAGGAGAATGTGCTTGCTTACAGCAACGTGCTATATGTTCTGAATGCCCGAATTGGGAATCTGTGTCAAAACTTTGTTAGGAATTATGTGATCCTTACTAGCTGGAAGTAAGGGAGATGGGGCATGAAGTTATTTCTAGGAGTTGGACACATACCAAGTTTAGCTCAGTTCTGGGCATCTTTGAAATACCTATACAAACTTGTTCCTACATAGTAACTTGCAACTTTGAAGGAGAATGTGCTTGCTTACAGCAACGTGCTATATGTTCTGAATGCCCGAATTGGGAATCTGTGTCAAAACTTTGTTAGGAATTATGTGATCCTTACTAGCTGGAAGTAAGGGAGATGGGGCATGAAGTTATTTCTAGGAGTTGGACACATACCAAGTTTAGCTCAGTTCTGGGCATCTTTGAAATACCTATACAAACTTGTTCCTACATAGTAACTTGCAACTTTGAATGAAAATGTGCTTGCTTACAGCAACGTGCTATATGTTCTGAATGCCCGAATTGGGAATCTGTGTCAAAACTTTGTTAGGAATTATGTGATCCTTACTAGCTGGAAGTAAGGGAGATGGGGCATGAAGTTATTTCTAGGAGTTGGACACATACCAAGTTTAGCTCAGTTCTGGGCATCTTTGAAATACCTATACAAACTTGTTCCTACATAGTAACTTGCATCTTTGAATGAGAATGTGCTTGCTTACAGCAACGTGCTATAAGTTCTGAATGCCCGAATTGGCAATCTGTGTCAAAACTTTGTTAGGAATTATGTGATCCTTACTAGCTGGAAGTAAGGGAGATGGGGCATGAAGTTATTTCTAGGAGTTGGACACATACCAAGTTTAGCTCAGTTCTGGGCATCTTTGAAATAGCTATACAAACTTGTTCCTACATAATAACTTGCAACTTTGAATGAGAATCTGCTTGCTTACAGCAACGTGCTATATGTTCTGAATGCCCGAATTGGGAATCTGTGTCAAAACTTTGTTAGGAATTATGTGATCCTTACTAGCTGGAAGTAAGGGAGATGGGGCATGAAGTTATTTCTAGGAGTTGGACACATACCAAGTTTAGCTCAGTTCTGGGCATCTTTGAAATACCTATACAAACTTGTTCCTACATAGTAACTTTCAACTTTGAATGAGAATGTGCTTGCTTACAGCAACGTGCTATATGTTCTGAATGCCCGAATTGGGAATCTGTGTCAAAATTTGTTAGGAATTATGTGATCCTTACTAGCTGGAAGTAAGGGAGATGGGGCATGAAGTTATTTCTTGGAGTTGGAGACATACCAACTTTAGCTCAGTTCTGGGCATCTTTGAAATACCTATACAAACTTGTCTCTACATAGTAACTTGCAACTTTGAATGAGAATGTGCTTGCTTGCAGCAACGTGCTATATGTTCTGAATGCCCGATTTGGGAATCTGTGTCAAAACTTTGTTAGGAATTATGTGATCCTTACTAGCTGGAAGTAAGGGAGATGGGGCATGAAGTTATTTCTTGGAGTTGGACACATACCAAGTTTAGCTCAGTTCTGGGCATCTTTGAAATACCTATACAAACTTGTTCCTACATAGTAACTTGCAACTTTGAATGAGAATGTGCTTGCTTGCAGCAACGTGCTATATATTCTGAATGCCCGATTTGGGAATCTGTGTCAAAACTTTGTTAGGAATTATGTGATCCTTACTAGCTGGAAGTAAGGGAGATGGAGCATGAAGTTATTTCTAGGAGTTGGACACAAACCAAGTTTAGCTCAGTTCTGGGCATCTTTGAAATACCTATACAAACTTGTTCCTACATAGTAACTTGCATCATTAATGAGAATGTGCTTGCTTACAGCAACGTGCTATATGTTCTGAATGCCCGAATTGGGAATCTGTGTCAAAACTTTGTTAGGAATTATGTGATCCTTACTAACTGGAAGTAAGGGAGATGGGGCATGACGTTATTTCTAGGAGTTGGACACATACCAAGTTTAGCTCAGTTCTGGGCATCTTTGAAATACCTATACAAACTTGTTCCTACATAGTAACTTGCAACTTTGAATGAGAATGTGATTGCTTACAGCAACGTGCTATATGTTCTGAATGCCCGAATTGGGAATCTGTGTCAAATCTTTGTTAGGAATCATGTGATCCTTACTAGCTGGAAGTAAGGGAGATGGGGCATGAAGTTATTTCTAGGAGTGGGACACATACCAAGTTTAGCTCAGTTCTAGGCATCTTTGAAATACCTATACAAACTTGTTCCTACATAGTAACTTGCAACTTTGAATGAGATTGTGCTTGCTTACAGCAACGTGCTATATGTTCTGAATGCCCGAATTGGGAATCTGTGTCAAAACTTTGTTAGGAATCATGTGATCCTTACTAGCTGGAAGTAAGGGAGATGGGGCATGAAGTTATTTCTAGGAGTTGGACACATACCAAGTTTAGCTCAGTTCTGGGCATCTTTGAAATACCTATACAAACTTGTTCCTACATAGTAACTTGCAACTTTGAATGAAAATGTGCTTGCTTACAGCAACGTGCTATATGATCTGAATGCCCGAATTGGGAATCTGTGTCAAAACTTTGTTAGGAATCATGTGATCCTTACTAGCTGGAAGTAAGGGAGATGGGGCATGAAGTTATTTCTAGGAGTTGGACACATACCAAGTTTAGCTCAGTTCTGGGCATCTTTGAAATACCTATACAGACTTGTTCCTACATAGTAACTTGCAACTTTGAATGAGAATGTGCTTGCTTACAGCAACGTGCTATATGTTCTGAATGCCCGAATTGGCAATCTGTGTCAAAACTTTGTTAGGAATCATGTGATCCTTACTAGCTGGAAGTAAGGGAGATGGGGCATGAAGTTATTTCTAGGAGTTGGACACATACCAAGTTTAGCTCAGTTCTGGGCATCTTTGAAATACCTATACAAACTTGTTCCTACATAGTAACTTGCAACTTTGAATGAAAATGTGCTTGCTTACAGCAACGTGCTATATGTTCTGAATGCCCGAATTGGGAATCTGTGTCAAAACTTTGTTAGGAATCATGTGATCCTTACTAGCTGGAAGTAAGGGAGATGGGGCATGAAGTTATTTCTAGGAGTTGGACACATACCAAGTTTAGCTCAGTTCTGGGCATCTTTGAAATACCTATACAAACTTGTTCCTACATAGTAACTTGCAACTTTGAATGAGAATGTGCTTGCTTACAGCAACGTGCTATATGTTCTGAATGCCCGAAATGGGAATCTGTGTCAAAACTTTGTTAGGAATTATGTGATCCTTACTAGCTGGAAGTAAGGGAGATGGGGCATGAAGTTATTTCTTGGAGTTGGACACATACCAAGTTTAGCTCAGTTCTGGGCATCTTTGAAATACCTATACAAACTTGTTTCTACATAGTAACTTGCAACTTTTAATGAGAATGTGCTTGCTTGCAGCAACGTGCTATATGTTCTGAATGCCCGATTTGGGAATCTGTGTCAAAACTTTGTTAGGAATTATGTGATCCTTACTAGCTGGAAGTAAGGGAGATGGGGCATGAAGTTATTTCTTGGAGTTGGACACATACCAAGTTTAGCTCAGTTCTGGGCATCTTTGAAATACCTATACAAACTTGTTCCTACATAGTAACTTGCAACTTTGAATGAGAATGTGCTTGCTTGCAGCAACGTGCTATATGTTCTGAATGCCCGATTTGGGAATCTGTGTCAAAACTTTGTTAGGAATTATGTGATCCTTACTAGCTGGAAGTAAGGGAGATGGAGCATGAAGTTATTTCTAGGAGTTGGACACAAACCAAGTTTAGCTCAGTTCTGGGCATCTTTGAAATACCTATACAAACTTGTTCCTACATAGTAACTTGCATCATTAATGAGAATGTGCTTGCTTACAGCAACGTGCTATATGTTCTGAATGCCCGAATTGGGAATCTGTGTCAAAACTTTGTTAGGAATTATGTGATCCTTACTAGCTGGAAGTAAGGGAGATGGGGCATGACGTTATTTCTAGGAGTTGGACACATACCAAGTTTAGCTCAGTTCTGGGCATCTTTGAAATACCTATACAAACTTGTTCCTACATAGTAACTTGCAACTTTGAATGAGAATGTGATTGCTTACAGCAACGTGCTATATGTTCTGAATGCCCGAATTGGGAATCTGTGTCAAATCTTTGTTAGGAATCATGTGATCCTTACTAGCTGGAAGTAAGGGAGATGGGGCATGAAGTTATTTCTAGGAGTTGGACACATACCAAGTTTAGCTCAGTTCTAGGCATCTTTGAAATACCTATACAAACTTGTTCCTACATAGTAACTTGCAACTTTGAATGAGATTGTGCTTGCTTACAGCAACGTGCTATATGTTCTGAATGCCCGAATTGGGAATCTGTGTCAAAACTTTGTTAGGAATCATGTGATCCTTACTAGCTGGAAGTAAGGGAGATGGGGCATGAAGTTATTTCTAGGAGTTGAACACATACCAAGTTTAGCTCAGTTCTGGGCATCTTTGAAATACCTATACAAACTTGTTCCTACATAGTAACTTGCAACTTTGAATGAAAATGTGCTTGCTTACAGCAACGTGCTATATGATCTGAATGCCCGAATTGGGAATCTGTGTCAAAACTTTGTTAGGAATCATGTGATCCTTACTAGCTGGAAGTAAGGGAGATGGGGCATGAAGTTATTTCTAGGAGTTGGACACATACCAAGTTTAGCTCAGTTCTGGGCATCTTTGAAATACCTATACAAACTTGTTCCTACATAGTAACTTGCAACTTTGAATGAGAATGTGCTTGCTTACAGCAACGTGCTATATGTTCTGAATGCCCGAATTGGCAATCTGTGTCAAAACTTTGTTAGGAATCATGTGATCCTTACTAGCTGGAAGTAAGGGAGATGGGGCATGAAGTTATTTCTAGGAGTTGGACACATACCAAGTTTAGCTCAGTTCTGGGCATCTTTGAAATACCTATACAAACTTGTTCCTACATAGTAACTTGCATCATTAATGAGAATCTGCTTGCTTACAGCAACGTGCTATATGTTCTGAATGCCCGAATTGGCAATCTGTGTCAAAACTTTGTTAGGAATTATGTGATCCTTACTAGCTGGAAGTAAGGGAGATGGGGCATTAAGTTATTTCTAGGAGTTGGACGCATACCAAGTTTAGCTCAGTTCTGGGCATCTTTGAAATACCTATACAAACTTGTTCCTACATAGTAACTTGCAACTTTGAATGAAAATGTGCTTGCTTTCAGCAACGTGCTATATGTTCTGAATGCCCGAATTGGGAATCTGTGTCAAATCTTTGTTAGGAATCATGTGATCCTTACTAGCTGGAAGTAAGGGAGATGGGGCATGAAGTTATTTCTAGGAGTTGGACACATACCAAGTTTAGCTCAGTTCTGGGCATCTTTGAAATACCTATACAAACTTGTTCCTACATAGTAACTTGCAACTTTGAAGGAGAATGTGCTTGCTTACAGCAAAGTGCTATATGTTCTGAATGCCCGAATTGGGAATCTGTGTCAAAACTTTGTTAGGAATTATGTGATCCTTACTAGCTGGAAGTAAGGGAGATGGGGCATGAAGTTATTTCTAGGAGTTGGACACATACCAAGTTTAGCTCAGTTCTGGGCATCTTTGAAATACCTATACAAACTTGTTCCTACATAGTAACTTGCAACTTTGAAGGAGAATGTGCTTGCTTACAGCAACGTGCTATATGTTCTGAATGCCCGAATTGGGAATCTGTGTCAAAACTTTGTTAGGAATTATGTGATCCTTACTAGCTGGAAGTAAGGGAGATGGGGCATGAAGTTATTTCTAGGAGTTGGACACATACCAAGTTTAGCTCAGTTCTGGGCATCTTTGAAATACCTATACAAACTTGTTCCTACATAGTAACTTGCAACTTTGAATGAAAATGTGCTTGCTTACAGCAACGTGCTATATGTTCTGAATGCCCGAATTGGGAATCTGTGTCAAAACTTTGTTAGGAATTATGTGATCCTTACTAGCTGGAAGTAAGGGAGATGGGGCATGAAGTTATTTCTAGGAGTTGGACACATACCAAGTTTAGCTCAGTTCTGGGCATCTTTGAAATACCTATACAAACTTGTTCCTACATAGTAACTTGCATCTTTGAATGAGAATGTGCTTGCTTACAGCAACGTGCTATATGTTCTGAATGCCCGAATTGGCAATCTGTGTCAAAACTTTGTTAGGAATTATGTGATCCTTACTAGCTGGAAGTAAGGGAGATGGGGCATGAAGTTATTTCTAGGAGTTGGACACATACCAAGTTTAGCTCAGTTCTGGGCATCTTTGAAATACCTATACAAACTTGTTCCTACATAGTAACTTGCAACTTTGAATGAGAATCTGCTTGCTTACAGCAACGTGCTATATGTTCTGAATGCCCGAATTGGGAATCTGTGTCAAAACTTTGTTAGGAATTATGTGATCCTTACTAGCTGGAAGTAAGGGAGATGGGGCATGAAGTTATTTCTAGGAGTTGGACACATACCAAGTTTAGCTCAGTTCTGGGCATCTTTGAAATACCTATACAAACTTGTTCCTACATAGTAACTTTCAACTTTGAATGAGAATGTGCTTGCTTACAGCAACGTGCTATATGTTCTGAATGCCCGAATTGGGAATCTGTGTCAAAACTTTGTTAGGAATTATGTGATCCTTACTAGCTGGAAGTAAGGGAGATGGGGCATGAAGTTATTTCTTGGAGTTGGAGACATACCAACTTTAGCTCAGTTCTGGGCATCTTTGAAATACCTATACAAACTTGTCTCTACATAGTAACTTGCAACTTTGAATGAGAATGTGCTTGCTTGCAGCAACGTGCTATATGTTCTGAATGCCCGCTTTGGGAATCTTGTCAAAACTTTGTTAGTAATTATGTGATCCTTACTAGCTGGAAGTAAGGGAGATGGAGCATGAAGTTATTTCTAGGAGTTCGACACATACCAAGTTTAGCTCAGTTCTGGGCATCTTTGAAATACCTATACAAACTTGTTCCTACATAGTAACTTGCATCTTTGAATGAGAATGTGCTTGCTTACAGCAACGTGCTATATGTTCTGAATGCCCGAATTGGCAATCTGTGTCAAATCTTTGTTAGGAATTATGTGATCCTTACTAGCTGGAAGTAAGGGAGATGGGGCATGAAGTTATTTCTAGGAGTTGGACACATACCAAGTTTAGCTCAGTTCTGGGCATCTTTGAAATACCTATACAAACTTGTTGCTACATAGTAACTTGCAACTTTGAATGAGATTGTGCTTGCTTACAGCAACGTGCTATATGTTATGAATGCCCGAATTGGGAATCTGTGTCAAAACTTTGTTAGGAATTATGTGATCCTTACTAGCTGGAAGTAAGGGAGATGGGGCATGAAGTTATTTCTAGGAGTTGGACACATACCAAGTTTAGCTCAGTTCTGGGCATCTTTGAAATACCTATACAAACTTGTTCCTACATAGTAACTTGCAAGTTTGAATGAGAATGTGCTTGCTTACAGCAACGTGCTATATGTTCTGAATGCCCGATTTGGGAATCTGTGTCAAAACTTTGTTAGGAATTATGTGATCCTTACTAGCTGGAAGTAAGGGAGATGGGGCATGAAGTTATTTCTAGGAGTTGGACACATACCAAGTTTAGCTCAGTTCTGGGCATCTTTGAAATACCTATACAAACTTGTTCCTACATAGTAACTTGCAACTTTGAATGAGAATGTGCTTGCTTACAGCAACGTGCTATATGTTCTGAATGCCCGAATTGGGAATCTGTGTCAAAACTTTGTTAGGAATTATGTGATCCTTACTAGCTGGAAGTAAGGGAGATGGGGCATGAAGTTATTTCTAGGAGTTGGACACATACCAAGTTTAGCTCAGTTCTGGGCATCTTTGAAATACCTATACAAACTTGTTCCTACATAGTAACTTGCAACTTTGAATGAGAATGTGCTTGCTTACAGCAACGTGCTATATGTTCTGAATGCCCGAATTGGGAATCTGTGTCAAAACTTTGTTAGGAATTATGTGATCCTTACTAGCTGGAAGTAAGGAAGATGGGGCATGAAGTTATTTCTAGGAGTTGGACACATACCAATTTAGCTCAGTTCTGGCCATCTTTGAAATACCTATACAAACTTGTTCCTACATAGTAACTTGCATCATTAATGAGAATCTGCTTGCTTACAGCAACGTGCTATATGTTCTGAACGCCCGAATTGGGAATCTGTGTCAAAACTTTGTTAGGAATTATGTGATCCTTATTAGCTGGAAGTAAGGGAGATGGGGCATGAAGTTATTTCTAGGAGTTGGACACACACCAAGTTTAGCTCAGTTCTGGGCATCTTTGAAATACCTATACAAACTTGTTCCTACATAGTAACTTGCAACTTTGAATGAAAATGTGCTTGCTTACAGCAACGTGCTATATGTTCTGAATGCCCGAATTGGGAATCTGTGTCAAATCTTTGTTAGGAATCATGTGATCCTTACTAGCTGGAAGTAAGGGAGATGGGGCATGAAGTTATTTCTAGGAGTTGGACACATACCAAGTTTAGCTCAGTTCTGGACATCTTTGAAATACCTATACAAACTTGTTCCCACATAGTAACTTGCAACTTTGAAGGAGAATGTGCTTGCTTACAGCAACGTGCTATATGTTCTGAATGCCCGAATTGGGAATCTGTGTCAAAACATTGTTGGAATCATGTGATCCTTACTAGCTGGAAGTAAGGGAGATGGGGCATGAAGTTATTTCTAGGAGTTGGACACATACCAAGTTTAGCTCAGTTCTGGGCATCTTTGAAATACCTATACAAACTTGTTCCTACATAGTAACTTGCAACTTTGAATGAGAATGTGCTTGCTTACAGCACCGTGCTATATGTTCTGAATGCCCGAATTGGCAATCTGTGTCAAAACTTTGTTAGGAATTATGTGATCCTTACTAGCTGGAAGTAAGGGAGATGGGGCATGAAGTTATTTCTAGGAGTTGGACACATACCAAGTTTAGCTCAGTTCTGGGCATCTTTGAAATACCTATACAAACTTGTTCCTACATAGTAACTTGCATCTTTGAATGAGAATCTGCTTGCTTACAGCAACGTGCTATATGTTCTGAATGCCCGAATTGGCAATCTGTGTCAAAACTTTGTTAGGAATTATGTGATCCTTACTAGCTGGAAGTAAGGGAGATGGGGCATGAAGTTATTTCTAGGAGTTGGACACATACCAAGTTTAGCTCAGTTCTGAGCATCTTTGAAATACCTATACAAACTTGTTCCTACATAGTAACTTGCATCATTAATGAGATTCTGCTTGCTTACAGCAACGTGCTATATGTTCTGAATGCCTGAATTGGGAATCTGTGTCAAAACTTTGTTAGGAATCATGTGATCCTTACTAGCTGGAAGTAAGGGAGATGGGGCATGAAGTTATTTCTAGGAGTTGGACACATACCAAGTTTAGCTCAGTTCTGGGCATCTTTGAAATACCTATACAAACTTGTTCCTACATAGTAACTTGCAACTTTGAAGGAGAATGTGCTTGCTTACAGCAAAGTGCTATATGTTCTGAATGCCCGAATTGGGAATCTGTGTCAAAACTTTGTTAGGAATTATGTGATCCTTACTAGCTGGAAGTAAGGGAGATGGGGCATGAAGTTATTTCTAGGAGTTGGACACATACCAAGTTTAGCTCAGTTCTGGGCATCTTTGAAATACCTATACAAACTTGTTCCTACATAGTAACTTGCAACTTTGAAGGAGAATGTGCTTGCTTACAGCAACGTGCTATATGTTCTCAATGCCCGAATTGGGAATCTGTGTCAAAACTTTGTTAGGAATTATGTGATCCTTACTAGCTGGAAGTAAGGGAGATGGGGCATGAAGTTATTTCTAGGAGCTGGACACATACCAAGTTTAGCTCAGTTCTGGGCATCTTTGAAATACCTATACAAACTTGTTCCTACATAGTAACTTGCAACTTTGAATGAAAATGTGCTTGCTTACAGCAACGTGCTATATGTTCTGAATGCCCGAATTGGGAATCTGTGTCAAAACTTTGTTAGGAATTATGTGATCCTTACTAGCTGGAAGTAAGGGAGATGGGGCATGAAGTTATTTCTAGGAGTTGGACACATACCAAGTTTAGCTCAGTTCTGGGCATCTTTGAAATACCTATACAAACTTGTTCCTACATAGTAACTTGCATCTTTGAATGAGAATGTGCTTGCTTACAGCAACGTGCTATATGTTCTGAATGCCCGAATTGGCAATCTGTGTCAAAACTTTGTTAGGAATTATGTGATCCTTACTAGCTGGAAGTAAGGGAGATGGGGCATGAAGTTATTTCTAGGAGTTGGACACATACCAAGTTTAGCTCAGTTCTGGGCATCTTTGAAATACCTATACAAACTTGTTCCTACATAGTAACTTGCAACTTTGAGTGAGAATCTGCTTGCTTACAGCAACGTGCTATATGTTCTGAATGCCCGAATTGGGAATCTGTGTCTAAACTTTGTTAGGAATTATGTGATCCTTACTAGCTGGAAGTAAGGGAGATGGGGCATGAAGTTATTTCTAGGAGTTGGACACATACCAAGTTTAGCTCAGTTCTGGGCATCTTTGAAATACCTATACAAACTTGTTCCTACATAGTAACTTTCAACTTTGAATGAGAATGTGCTTGCTTACAGCAACGTGCTATATGTTCTGAATGCCCGAATTGGGAATCTGTGTCAAAACTTTGTTAGGAATTATGTGATCCTTACTAGCTGGAAGTAAGGGAGATGGGGCATGAAGTTATTTCTTGGAGTTGGAGACATACCAACTTTAGCTCAGTTCTGGGCATCTTTGAAATACCTATACAAACTTGTCTCTACATAGTAACTTGCAACTTTGAATGAGAATGTGCTTGCTTGCAGCAACGTGCTATATGTTCTGAATGCCCGCTTTGGGAATCTTGTCAAAACTTTGTTAGTAATTATGTGATCCTTACTAGCTGGAAGTAAGGGAGATGGAGCATGAAGTTATTTCTAGGAGTTCGACACATACCAAGTTTAGCTCAGTTCTGGGCATCTTTGAAATACCTATACAAACTTGTTCCTACATAGTAACTTGCATCTTTGAATGAGAATGTGCTTGCTTACAGCAACGTGCTATATGTTCTGAATGCCCGAATTGGCAATCTGTGTCAAATCTTTGTTAGGAATTATGTGATCCTTACTAGCTGGAAGTAAGGGAGATGGGGCATGAAGTTATTTCTAGGAGTTGGACACATACCAAGTTTAGCTCAGTTCTGGGCATCTTTGAAATACCTATACAAACTTGTTGCTACATAGTAACTTGCAACTTTGAATGAGATTGTGCTTGCTTACAGCAACGTGCTATATGTTGTGAATGCCCGAATTGGGAATCTGTGTCAAAACTTTGTTAGGAATTATGTGATCCTTACTAGCTGGAAGTAAGGGAGATGGGGCATGAAGTTATTTCTAGGAGTTGGACACATACCAAGTTTAGCTCAGTTCTGGGCATCTTTGAAATACCTATACAAACTTGTTCCTACATAGTAACTTGCAAGTTTGAATGAGAATGTGCTTGCTTACAGCAACGTGCTATATGTTCTGAATGCCCGATTTGGGAATCTGTGTCAAAACTTTGTTAGGAATTATGTGATCCTTACTAGCTGGAAGTAAGGGAGATGGGGCATGAAGTTATTTCTAGGAGTTGGACACATACCAAGTTTAGCTCAGTTCTGGGCATCTTTGAAATACCTATACAAACTTGTTCCTACATAGTAACTTGCAACTTTGACTGAGAATGTGCTTGCTTACAGCAACGTGCTATATGTTCTGAATGCCCGAATTGGGAATCTGTGTCAAAACTTTGTTAGGAATTATGTGATCCTTACTAGCTGGAAGTAAGGGAGATGGGGCATGAAGTTATTTCTAGGAGTTGGACACATACCAAGTTTAGCTCAGTTCTGGGCATCTTTGAAATACCTATACAAACTTGTTCCTACATAGTAACTTGCAACTTTGAATGAGAATGTGCTTGCTTACAGCAACGTGCTATATGTTCTGAATGCCCGAATTGGGAATCTGTGTCAAAACTTTGTTAGGAATTATGTGATCCTTACTAGCTGGAAGTAAGGGAGATGGGGCATGAAGTTATTTCTAGGAGTTGGACACATACCAATTTAGCTCAGTTCTGGCCATCTTTGAAATACCTATACAAACTTGTTCCTACATAGTAACTTGCATCATTAATGAGAATCTGCTTGCTTACAGCAACGTGCTATATGTTCTGAACGCCCGAATTGGGAATCTGTGTCAAAACTTTGTTAGGAATTATGTGATCCTTATTAGCTGGAAGTAAGGGAGATGGGGCATGAAGTTATTTCTAGGAGTTGGACACACACCAAGTTTAGCTCAGTTCTGGGCATCTTTGAAATACCTATACAAACTTGTTCCTACATAGTAACTTGCAACTT
Organism: Diceros bicornis minor; assembly: GCF_020826845.1. Classification (NCBI taxonomy): domain Eukaryota; kingdom Metazoa; phylum Chordata; class Mammalia; order Perissodactyla; family Rhinocerotidae; genus Diceros; species Diceros bicornis. The sequence continues at coordinate 2,791,880 of NC_080779.1, forward strand.
TGAATGAGAATGTGCTTGCTTACAGCAACGTGCTATATGTTCTGAATGCCCGAATTGGGAATCTGTGTCAAATCTTTGTTAGGAATCATGTGATCCTTACTAGCTGGAAGTAAGGGAGATGGGGCATGAAGTTATTTCTAGGAGTTGGACACATACCAAGTTTAGCTCAGTTCTGGACATCTTTGAAATACCTATACAAACTTGTTCCTACATAGTAACTTGCAACTTTGAAGGAGAATGTGCTTGCTTACAGCAACGTGCTATATGTTCTGAATGCCCGAATTGGGAATCTGTGTCAAAACATTGTTGGAATCATGTGATCCTTACTAGCTGGAAGTAAGGGAGATGGGGCATGAAGTTATTTCTAGGAGTTGGACACATACCAAGTTTAGCTCAGTTCTGGGCATCTTTGAAATACCTATACAAACTTGTTCCTACATAGTAACTTGCAACTTTGAATGAGAATGTGCTTGCTTACAGCACCGTGCTATATGTTCTGAATGCCCGAATTGGCAATCTGTGTCAAAACTTTGTTAGGAATTATGTGATCCTTACTAGCTGGAAGTAAGGGAGATGGGGCATGAAGTTATTTCTAGGAGTTGGACACATACCAAGTTTAGCTCAGTTCTGGGCATCTTTGAAATACCTATACAAACTTGTTCCTACATAGTAACTTGCATCTTTGAATGAGAATCTGCTTGCTTACAGCAACGTGCTATATGTTCTGAATGCCCGAATTGGCAATCTGTGTCAAAACTTTGTTAGGAATTATGTGATCCTTACTAGCTGGAAGTAAGGGAGATGGGGCATGAAGTTATTTCTAGGAGTTGGACACATACCAAGTTTAGCTCAGTTCTGAGCATCTTTGAAATACCTATACAAACTTGTTCCTACATAGTAACTTGCATCATTAATGAGATTCTGCTTGCTTACAGCAACGTGCTATATGTTCTGAATGCCTGAATTGGGAATCTGTGTCAAAACTTTGTTAGGAATTATGTGATCCTTACTAGCTGGAAGTAAGGGAGATGGGGCATGAAGTTATTTCTTGGAGTTGGAGACATACCAACTTTAGCTCAGTTCTGGGCATCTTTGAAATACCTATACAAACTTGTCTCTACATAGTAACTTGCAACTTTGAATGAGAATGTGCTTGCTTGCAGCAACGTGCTATATGTTCTGAATGCCCGATTTGGGAATCTGTGTCAAAACTTTGTTAGGAATTATGTGATCCTTACTAGCTGGAAGTAAGGGAGATGGGGCATGAAGTTATTTCTTGGAGTTGGACACATACCAAGTTTAGCTCAGTTCTGGGCATCTTTGAAATACCTATACAAACTTGTTCCTACATAGTAACTTGCAACTTTGAATGAGAATGTGCTTGCTTGCAGCAACGTGCTATATATTCTGAATGCCCGATTTGGGAATCTGTGTCAAAACTTTGTTAGGAATTATGTGATCCTTACTAGCTGGAAGTAAGGGAGATGGAGCATGAAGTTATTTCTAGGAGTTGGACACAAACCAAGTTTAGCTCAGTTCTGGGCATCTTTGAAATACCTATACAAACTTGTTCCTACATAGTAACTTGCATCATTAATGAGAATGTGCTTGCTTACAGCAACGTGCTATATGTTCTGAATGCCCGAATTGGGAATCTGTGTCAAAACTTTGTTAGGAATTATGTGATCCTTACTAGCTGGAAGTAAGGGAGATGGGGCATGACGTTATTTCTAGGAGTTGGACACATACCAAGTTTAGCTCAGTTCTGGGCATCTTTGAAATACCTATACAAACTTGTTCCTACATAGTAACTTGCAACTTTGAATGAGAATGTGATTGCTTACAGCAACGTGCTATATGTTCTGAATGCCCGAATTGGGAATCTGTGTCAAATCTTTGTTAGGAATCATGTGATCCTTACTAGCTGGAAGTAAGGGAGATGGGGCATGAAGTTATTTCTAGGAGTTGGACTCATACCAAGTTTAGCTCAGTTCTAGGCATCTTTGAAATACCTATACAAACTTGTTCCTACATAGTAACTTGCAACTTTGAATGAGATTGTGCTTGCTTACAGCAACGTGCTATATGTTCTGAATGCCCGAATTGGGAATCTGTGTCAAAACTTTGTTAGGAATCATGTGATCCTTACTAGCTGGAAGTAAGGGAGATGGGGCATGAATTTATTTCTAGGAGTTGGACACATACCAAGTTTAGCTCAGTTCTGGGCATCTTTGAAATACCTATACAAACTTGTTCCTACATAGTAACTTGCAACTTTGAATGAAAATGTGCTTGCTTACAGCAACGTGCTATATGATCTGAATGCCCGAATTGGGAATCTGTGTCAAAACTTTGTTAGGAATCATGTGATCCTTACTAGCTGGAAGTAAGGGAGATGGGGCATGAAGTTATTTCTAGGAGTTGGACACATACCAAGTTTAGCTCAGTTCTGGGCATCTTTGAAATACCTATACAAACTTGTTCCTACATAGTAACTTGCAACTTTGAATGAGAATGTGCTTGCTTACAGCAACGTGCTATATGTTCTGAATGCCCGAATTGGCAATCTGTGTCAAAACTTTGTTAGGAATCATGTGATCCTTACTAGCTGGAAGTAAGGGAGATGGGGCATGAAGTTATTTCTAGGAGTGGGACACATACCAAGTTTAGCTCAGTTCTGGGCATCTTTGAAATACCTATACAAACTTGTTCCTACATAGTAACTTGCAACTTTGAATGAAAATGTGCTTGCTTACAGCAACGTGCTATATGTTCTGAATGCCCGAATTGGGAATCTGTGTCAAAACTTTGTTAGGAATCATATGATCCTTACTAGCTGGAAGTAAGGGAGATGGGGCATGAAGTTATTTCTAGGAGTTGGACACATACCAAGTTTAGCTCAGTTCTGGGCATCTTTGAAATACCTATACAAACTTGTTCCTACATAGTAACTTGCAACTTTGAATGAGAATGTGCTTGCTTACAGCAACGTGCTATATGTTCTGAATGCCCGAAATGGGAATCTGTGTCAAAACTTTGTTAGGAATTATGTGATCCTTACTAGCTGGAAGTAAGGGAGATGGGGCATGAAGTCATTTCTTGGAGTTGGACACATACCAAGTTTAGCTCAGTTCTGGGCATCTTTGAAATACCTATACAAACTTGTTTCTACATAGTAACTTGCAACTTTTAATGAGAATGTGCTTGCTTGCAGCAACGTGCTATATGTTCTGAATGCCCGATTTGGGAATCTGTGTCAAAACTTTGTTAGGAATTATGTGATCCTTACTAGCTGGAAGTAAGGGAGATGGGGCATGAAGTTATTTCTTGGAGTTGGACACATACCAAGTTTAGCTCAGTTCTGGGCATCTTTGAAATACCTATACAAACTTGTTCCTACATAGTAACTTGCAACTTTGAATGAGAATGTGCTTGCTTGCAGCAACGTGCTATATATTCTGAATGCCCGATTTGGGAATCTGTGTCAAAACTTTGTTAGGAATTATGTGATCCTTACTAGCTGGAAGTAAGGGAGATGGAGCATGAAGTTATTTCTAGGAGTTGGACACAAACCAAGTTTAGCTCAGTTCTGGGCATCTTTGAAATACCTATACAAACTTGTTCCTACATAGTAACTTGCATCATTAATGAGAATGTGCTTGCTTACAGCAACGTGCTATATGTTCTGAATGCCCGAATTGGGAATCTGTGTCAAAACTTTGTTAGGAATTATGTGATCCTTACTAGCTGGAAGTAAGGGAGATGGGGCATGACGTTATTTCTAGGAGTTGGACACATACCAAGTTTAGCTCAGTTCTGGGCATCTTTGAAATACCTATACAAACTTGTTCCTACATAGTAACTTGCAACTTTGAATGAGAATGTGATTGCTTACAGCAACGTGCTATATGTTCTGAATGCCCGAATTGGGAATCTGTGTCAAATCTTTGTTAGGAATAATGTGATCCTTACTAGCTGGAAGTAAGGGAGATGGGGCATGAAGTTATTTCTAGGAGTTGGACACATACCAAGTTTAGCTCAGTTCTAGGCATCTTTGAAATACCTATACAAACTTGTTCCTACATAGTAACTTGCAACTTTGAATGAGAATGTGCTTGCTTACAGCAACGTGCTATATGTTCTGAATGCCCGAATTGGGAATCTGTGTCAAAACTTTGTTAGGAATCATGTGATCCTTACTAGCTGGAAGTAAGGGAGATGGGGCATGAAGTTATTTCTAGGAGTTGAACACATACCAAGTTTAGCTCAGTTCTGGGCATCTTTGAAATACCTATACAAACTTGTTCCTACATAGTAACTTGCAACTTTGAATGAAAATGTGCTTGCTTACAGCAACGTGCTATATGATCTGAATGCCCGAATTGGGAATCTGTGTCAAAACTTTGTTAGGAATCATGTGATCCTTACTAGCTGGAAGTAAGGGAGATGGGGCATGAAGTTATTTCTAGGAGTTGGACACATACCAAGTTTAGCTCAGTTCTGGGCATCTTTGAAATACCTATACAAACTTGTTCCTACATAGTAACTTGCAACTTTGAATGAGAATGTGCTTGCTTACAGCAACGTGCTATATGTTCTGAATGCCCGAATTGGCAATCTGTGTCAAAACTTTGTTAGGAATCATGTGATCCTTACTAGCTGGAAGTAAGGGAGATGGGGCATGAAGTTATTTCTAGGAGTTGGACACATACCAAGTTTAGCTCAGTTCTGGGCATCTTTGAAATACCTATACAAACTTGTTCCTACATAGTAACTTGCATCATTAATGAGAATCTGCTTGCTTACAGCAACGTGCTATATGTTCTGAATGCCCGAATTGGCAATCTGTGTCAAAACTTTGTTAGGAATTATGTGATCCTTACTAGCTGGAAGTAAGGGAGATGGGGCATTAAGTTATTTCTAGGAGTTGGACGCATACCAAGTTTAGCTCAGTTCTGGGCATCTTTGAAATACCTATACAAACTTGTTCCTACATAGTAACTTGCAACTTTGAATGAAAATGTGCTTGCTTTCAGCAACGTGCTATATGTTCTGAATGCCCGAATTGGGAATCTGTGTCAAATCTTTGTTAGGAATCATGTGATCCTTACTAGCTGGAAGTAAGGGAGATGGGGCATGAAGTTATTTCTAGGAGTTGGACACATACCAAGTTTAGCTCAGTTCTGGGCATCTTTGAAATACCTATACAAACTTGTTCCTACATAGTAACTTGCAACTTTGAAGGAGAATGTGCTTGCTTACAGCAAAGTGCTATATGTTCTGAATGCCCGAATTGGGAATCTGTGTCAAAACTTTGTTAGGAATTATGTGATCCTTACTAGCTGGAAGTAAGGGAGATGGGGCATGAAGTTATTTCTAGGAGTTGGACACATACCAAGTTTAGCTCAGTTCTGGGCATCTTTGAAATACCTATACAAACTTGTTCCTACATAGTAACTTGCAACTTTGAAGGAGAATGTGCTTGCTTACAGCAACGTGCTATATGTTCTCAATGCCCGAATTGGGAATCTGTGTCAAAACTTTGTTAGGAATTATGTGATCCTTACTAGCTGGAAGTAAGGGAGATGGGGCATGAAGTTATTTCTAGGAGTTGGACACATACCAAGTTTAGCTCAGTTCTGGGCATCTTTGAAATACCTATACAAACTTGTTCCTACATAGTAACTTGCAACTTTGAATGAAAATGTGCTTGCTTACAGCAACGTGCTATATGTTCTGAATGCCCGAATTGGGAATCTGTGTCAAAACTTTGTTAGGAATTATGTGATCCTTACTAGCTGGAAGTAAGGGAGATGGGGCATGAAGTTATTTCTAGGAGTTGGACACATACCAAGTTTAGCTCAGTTCTGGGCATCTTTGAAATACCTATACAAACTTGTTCCTACATAGTAACTTGCATCTTTGAATGAGAATGTGCTTGCTTACAGCAACGTGCTATATGTTCTGAATGCCCGAATTGGCAATCTGTGTCAAAACTTTGTTAGGAATTATGTGATCCTTACTAGCTGGAAGTAAGGGAGATGGGGCATGAAGTTATTTCTAGGAGTTGGACACATACCAAGTTTAGCTCAGTTCTGGGCATCTTTGAAATACCTATACAAACTTGTTCCTACATAGTATCTTGCAACTTTGAATGAGAATCTGCTTGCTTACAGCAACGTGCTATATGTTCTGAATGCCCGAATTGGGAATCTGTGTCAAAACTTTGTTAGGAATTATGTGATCCTTACTAGCTGGAAGTAAGGGAGATGGGGCATGAAGTTATTTCTAGGAGTTGGACACATACCAAGTTTAGCTCAGTTCTGGGCATCTTTGAAATACCTATACAAACTTGTTCCTACATAGTAACTTTCAACTTTGAATGAGAATGTGCTTGCTTACAGCAACGTGCTATATGTTCTGAATGCCCGAATTGGGAATCTGTGTCAAAACTTTGTTAGGAATTATGTGATCCTTACTAGCTGGAAGTAAGGGAGATGGGGCATGAAGTTATTTCTTGGAGTTGGAGACATACCAACTTTAGCTCAGTTCTGGGCATCTTTGAAATACCTATACAAACTTGTCTCTACATAGTAACTTGCAACTTTGAATGAGAATGTGCTTGCTTGCAGCAACGTGCTATATGTTCTGAATGCCCGCTTTGGGAATCTTGTCAAAACTTTGTTAGTAATTATGTGATCCTTACTAGCTGGAAGTAAGGGAGATGGAGCATGAAGTTATTTCTAGGAGTTCGACACATACCAAGTTTAGCTCAGTTCTGGGCATCTTTGAAATACCTATACAAACTTGTTCCTACATAGTAACTTGCATCTTTGAATGAGAATGTGCTTGCTTACAGCAACGTGCTATATGTTCTGAATGCCCGAATTGGCAATCTGTGTCAAATCTTTGTTAGGAATTATGTGATCCTTACTAGCTGGAAGTAAGGGAGATGGGGCATGAAGTTATTTCTAGGAGTTGGACACATACCAAGTTTAGCTCAGTTCTGGGCATCTTTGAAATACCTATACAAACTTGTTGCTACATAGTAACTTGCAACTTTGAATGAGATTGTGCTTGCTTACAGCAACGTGCTATATGTTGTGAATGCCCGAATTGGGAATCTGTGTCAAAACTTTGTTAGGAATTATGTGATCCTTACTAGCTGGAAGTAAGGGAGATGGGGCATGAAGTTATTTCTAGGAGTTGGACACATACCAAGTTTAGCTCAGTTCTGGGCATCTTTGAAATACCTATACAAACTTGTTCCTACATAGTAACTTGCAAGTTTGAATGAGAATGTGCTTGCTTACAGCAACGTGCTATATGTTCTGAATGCCCGATTTGGGAATCTGTGTCAAAACTTTGTTAGGAATTATGTGATCCTTACTAGCTGGAAGTAAGGGAGATGGGGCATGAAGTTATTTCTAGGAGTTGGACACATACCAAGTTTAGCTCAGTTCTGGGCATCTTTGAAATACCTATACAAACTTGTTCCTACATAGTAACTTGCAACTTTGAATGAGAATGTGCTTGCTTACAGCAACGTGCTATATGTTCTGAATGCCCGAATTGGGAATCTGTGTCAAAACTTTGTTAGGAATTATGTGATCCTTACTAGCTGGAAGTAAGGGAGATGGGGCATGAAGTTATTTCTAGGAGTTGGACACATACCAAGTTTAGCTCAGTTCTGGGCATCTTTGAAATACCTATACAAACTTGTTCCTACATAGTAACTTGCAACTTTGAATGAGAATGTGCTTGCTTACAGCAACGTGATATATGTTCTGAATGCCCGAATTGGGAATCTGTGTCAAAACTTTGTTAGGAATTATGTGATCCTTACTAGCTGGAAGTAAGGGAGATGGGGCATGAAGTTATTTCTAGGAGTTGGACACATACCAATTTAGCTCAGTTCTGGCCATCTTTGAAATACCTATACAAACTTGTTCCTACATAGTAACTTGCATCATTAATGAGAATCTGCTTGCTTACAGCAACGTGCTATATGTTCTGAACGCCCGAATTGGGAATCTGTGTCAAAACTTTGTTAGGAATTATGTGATCCTTATTAGCTGGAAGTAAGGGAGATGGGGCATGAAGTTATTTCTAGGAGTTGGACACACACCAAGTTTAGCTCAGTTCTGGGCATCTTTGAAATACCTATACAAACTTGTTCCTACATAGTAACTTGCAACTTTGAATGAAAATGTGCTTGCTTACAGCAACGTGCTATATGTTCTGAATGCCCGAATTGGGAATCTGTGTCAAATCTTTGTTAGGAATCATGTGATCCTTACTAGCTGGAAGTAAGGGAGATGGGGCATGAAGTTATTTCTAGGAGTTGGACACATACCAAGTTTAGCTCAGTTCTGGACATCTTTGAAATACCTATACAAACTTGTTCCTACATAGTAACTTGCAACTTTGAAGGAGAATGTGCTTGCTTACAGCAACGTGCTATATGTTCTGAATGCCCGAATTGGGAATCTGTGTCAAAACATTGTTGGAATCATGTGATCCTTACTAGCTGGAAGTAAGGGAGATGGGGCATGAAGTTATTTCTAGGAGTTGGACACATACCAAGTTTAGCTCAGTTCTGGGCATCTTTGAAATACCTATACAAACTTGTTCCTACATAGTAACTTGCAACTTTGAATGAGAATGTGCTTGCTTACAGCACCGTGCTATATGTTCTGAATGCCCGAATTGGCAATCTGTGTCAAAACTTTGTTAGGAATTATGTGATCCTTACTAGCTGGAAGTAAGGGAGATGGGGCATGAAGTTATTTCTAGGAGTTGGACACATACCAAGTTTAGCTCAGTTCTGGGCATCTTTGAAATACCTATACAAACTTGTTCCTACATAGTAACTTGCATCTTTGAATGAGAATCTGCTTGCTTACAGCAACGTGCTATATGTTCTGAATGCCCGAATTGGCAATCTGTGTCAAAACTTTGTTAGGAATTATGTGATCCTTACTAGCTGGAAGTAAGGGAGATGGGGCATGAAGTTATTTCTAGGAGTTGGACACATACCAAGTTTAGCTCAGTTCTGAGCATCTTTGAAATACCTATACAAACTTGTTCCTACATAGTAACTTGCATCATTAATGAGATTCTGCTTGCTTACAGCAACGTGCTATATGTTCTGAATGCCTGAATTGGGAATCTGTGTCAAAACTTTGTTAGGAATCATGTGATCCTTACTAGCTGGAAGTAAGGGAGATGGGGCATGAAGTTATTTCTAGGAGTTGGACACATACCAAGTTTAGCTCAGTTCTGGGCATCTTTGAAATACCTATACAAACTTGTTCCTACATAGTAACTTGCAACTTTGAAGGAGAATGTGCTTGCTTACAGCAAAGTGCTATATGTTCTGAATGCCCGAATTGGGAATCTGTGTCAAAACTTTGTTAGGAATTATGTGATCCTTACTAGCTGGAAGTAAGGGAGATGGGGCATGAAGTTATTTCTAGGAGTTGGACACATACCAAGTTTAGCTCAGTTCTGGGCATCTTTGAAATACCTATACAAACTTGTTCCTACATAGTAACTTGCAACTTTGAAGGAGAATGTGCTTGCTTACAGCAACGTGCTATATGTTCTCAATGCCCGAATTGGGAATCTGTGTCAAAACTTTGTTAGGAATTATGTGATCCTTACTAGCTGGAAGTAAGGGAGATGGGGCATGAAGTTATTTCTAGGAGTTGGACACATACCAAGTTTAGCTCAGTTCTGGGCATCTTTGAAATACCTATACAAACTTGTTCCTACATAGTAACTTGCAACTTTGAATGAAAATGTGCTTGCTTACAGCAACGTGCTATATGTTCTGAATGCCCGAATTGGGAATCTGTGTCAAAACTTTGTTAGGAATTATGTGATCCTTACTAGCTGGAAGTAAGGGAGATGGGGCATGAAGTTATTTCTAGGAGTTGGACACATACCAAGTTTAGCTCAGTTCTGGGCATCTTTGAAATACCTATACAAACTTGTTCCTACATAGTAACTTGCATCTTTGAATGAGAATGTGCTTGCTTACAGCAACGTGCTATATGTTCTGAATGCCCGAATTGGCAATCTGTGTCAAAACTTTGTTAGGAATTATGTGATCCTTACTAGCTGGAAGTAAGGGAGATGGGGCATGAAGTTATTTCTAGGAGTTGGACACATACCAAGTTTAGCTCAGTTCTGGGCATCTTTGAAATACCTATACAAACTTGTTCCTACATAGTAACTTGCAACTTTGAATGAGAATCTGCTTGCTTACAGCAACGTGCTATATGTTCTGAATGCCCGAATTGGGAATCTGTGTCTAAACTTTGTTAGGAATTATGTGATCCTTACTAGCTGGAAGTAAGGGAGATGGGGCATGAAGTTATTTCTAGGAGTTGGACACATACCAAGTTTAGCTCAGTTCTGGGCATCTTTGAAATACCTATACAAACTTGTTCCTACATAGTAACTTTCAACTTTGAATGAGAATGTGCTTGCTTACAGCAACGTGCTATATGTTCTGAATGCCCGAATTGGGAATCTGTGTCAAAACTTTGTTAGGAATTATGTGATCCTTACTAGCTGGAAGTAAGGGAGATGGGGCATGAAGTTATTTCTTGGAGTTGGAGACATACCAACTTTAGCTCAGTTCTGGGCATCTTTGAAATACCTATACAAACTTGTCTCTACATAGTAACTTGCAACTTTGAATGAGAATGTGCTTGCTTGCAGCAACGTGCTATATGTTCTGAATGCCCGCTTTGGGAATCTTGTCAAAACTTTGTTAGTAATTATGTGATCCTTACTAGCTGGAAGTAAGGGAGATGGAGCATGAAGTTATTTCTAGGAGTTCGACACATACCAAGTTTAGCTCAGTTCTGGGCATCTTTGAAATACCTATACAAACTTGTTCCTACATAGTAACTTGCATCTTTGAATGAGAATGTGCTTGCTTACAGCAACGTGCTATATGTTCTGAATGCCCGAATTGGCAATCTGTGTCAAATCTTTGTTAGGAATTATGTGATCCTTACTAGCTGGAAGTAAGGGAGATGGGGCATGAAGTTATTTCTAGGAGTTGGACACATACCAAGTTTAGCTCAGTTCTGGGCATCTTTGAAATACCTATACAAACTTGTTGCTACATAGTAACTTGCAACTTTGAATGAGATTGTGCTTGCTTACAGCAACGTGCTATATGTTGTGAATGCCCGAATTGGGAATCTGTGTCAAAACTTTGTTAGGAATTATGTGATCCTTACTAGCTGGAAGTAAGGGAGATGGGGCATGAAGTTATTTCTAGGAGTTGGACACATACCAAGTTTAGCTCAGTTCTGGGCATCTTTGAAATACCTATACAAACTTGTTCCTACATAGTAACTTGCAAGTTTGAATGAGAATGTGCTTGCTTACAGCAACGTGCTATATGTTCTGAATGCCCGATTTGGGAATCTGTGTCAAAACTTTGTTAGGAATTATGTGATCCTTACTAGCTGGAAGTAAGGGAGATGGGGCATGAAGTTATTTCTAGGAGTTGGACACATACCAAGTTTAGCTCAGTTCTGGGCATCTTTGAAATACCTATACAAACTTGTTCCTACATAGTAACTTGCAACTTTGAATGAGAATGTGCTTGCTTACAGCAACGTGCTATATGTTCTGAATGCCCGAATTGGGAATCTGTGTCAAAACTTTGTTAGGAAATATGTGATCCTTACTAGCTGGAAGTAAGGGAGATGGGGCATGAAGTTATTTCTAGGAGTTGGACACATACCAAGTTTAGCTCAGTTCTGGGCATCTTTGAAATACCTATACAAACTTGTTCCTACATAGTAACTTGCAACTTTGAATGAGAATGTGCTTGCTTACAGCAACGTGCTATATGTTCTGAATGCCCGAATTGGGAATCTGTGTCAAAACTTTGTTAGGAATTATGTGATCCTTACTAGCTGGAAGTAAGGGAGATGGGGCATGAAGTTATTTCTAGGAGTTGGACACATACCAATTTAGCTCAGTTCTGGCCATCTTTGAAATACCTATACAAACTTGTTCCTACATAGTAACTTGCATCATTAATGAGAATCTGCTTGCTTACAGCAACGTGCTATATGTTCTGAACGCCCGAATTGGGAATCTGTGTCAAAACTTTGTTAGGAATTATGTGATCCTTATTAGCTGGAAGTAAGGGAGATGGGGCATGAAGTTATTTCTAGGAGTTGGACACACACCAAGTTTAGCTCAGTTCTGGGCATCTTTGAAATACCTATACAAACTTGTTCCTACATAGTAACTTGCAACTTTGAATGAAAATGTGCTTGCTTACAGCAACGTGCTATATGTTCTGAATGCCCGAATTGGGAATCTGTGTCAAATCTTTGTTAGGAATCATGTGATCCTTACTAGCTGGAAGTAAGGGAGATGGGGCATGAAGTTATTTCTAGGAGTTGGACACATACCAAGTTTAGCTCAGTTCTGGACATCTTTGAAATACCTATACAAACTTGTTCCTACATAGTAACTTGCAACTTTGAAGGAGAATGTGCTTGCTTACAGCAACGTGCTATATGTTCTGAATGCCCGAATTGGGAATCTGTGTCAAAACATTGTTGGAATCATGTGATCCTTACTAGCTGGAAGTAAGGGAGATGGGGCATGAAGTTATTTCTAGGAGTTGGACACATACCAAGTTTAGCTCAGTTCTGGGCATCTTTGAAATACCTATACAAACTTGTTCCTACATAGTAACTTGCAACTTTGAATGAGAATGTGCTTGCTTACAGCACCGTGCTATATGTTCTGAATGCCCGAATTGGCAATCTGTGTCAAAACTTTGTTAGGAATTATGTGATCCTTACTAGCTGGAAGTAAGGGAGATGGAGCATGAAGTTATTTCTAGGAGTTGGACACATACCAAGTTTAGCTCAGTTCTGGGCATCTTTGAAATACCTATACAAACTTGTTCCTACATAGTAACTTGCATCTTTGAATGAGAATCTGCTTGCTTACAGCAACGTGCTATATGTTCTGAATGCCCGAATTGGCAATCTGTGTCAAAACTTTGTTAGGAATTATGTGATCCTTACTAGCTGGAAGTAAGGGAGATGGGGCATGAAGTTATTTCTAGGAGTTGGACACATACCAAGTTTAGCTCAGTTCTGAGCATCTTTGAAATACCTATACAAACTTGTTCCTACATAGTAACTTGCATCATTAATGAGATTCTGCTTGCTTACAGCAACGTGCTATATGTTCTGAATGCCTGAATTGGTAATCTGTGTCAAAACTTTGTTAGGAATTATGTGATCCTTACTAGCTGGAAGTAAGGGAGATGGGGCATGAAGTTATTTCTAGGAGTTGGACACATACCAAGTTTAGCTCAGTTCTGGGCATCTTTGAAATACCTATACAAACTTGTTCCTACATAGTAACTTGCATCTTTGAATGAGAATGTGCTTGCTTACAGCAACGTGCTATATGTTCTGAATGCCCGAATTGGGATTCTGTGTCAAAACTTTGTTAGGAATTATGTGATCCTTACTAGCTGGAAGTAAGGGAGATGGGGCATGAAGTTATTTCTAGGAGTTGGACACATACCAAGTTTAGCTCAGTTCTGGGCATCTTTGAAATACCTATAGAAACTTGTTCCTACATAGTAACTTGCAACTTTGAATGAGAATCTGCTTGCTTACAGCAACGTGCTATATGTTCTGAATGCCCGAATTGGGAATCTGTGTCAAAACTTTGTTAGGAATTATGTGATCCTTACTAGCTGGAAGTAAGGGAGATGGGGCATGAAGTTATTTCTAGGAGTTGGACACATACCAAGTTTAGCTCAGTTCTGGGCATCTTTGAAATACCTATACAAACTTGTTCCTACATAGTAACTTGCAACTTTGAATGAGAATGTGCTTGCTTAAGCAACGTGCTATATGTTCTGAATGCCCGAATTGGGAATCTGTGTCAAAACTTTGTTAGGAATTATGTGATCCTTACTAGCTGGAAGTAAGGGAGATGGGGCATGAAGTTATTTCTTGGAGTTGGAGACATACCAACTTTAGCTCAGTTCTGGGCATCTTTGAAATACCTATACAAACTTGTCTCTACATAGTAACTTGCATCTTTGAATGAGAATGTGCTTGCTTGCAGCAACGTGCTATATGTTCTGAATGCCCGATTTGGGAATCTTGTCAAAACTTTGTTAAGAATTATGTGATCCTTACTAGCTGAAAGTAAGGGAGATGGAGCATGAAGTTATTTCTAGGAGTTCGACACATACCAAGTTTAGCTCAGTTCTGGGCATCTTTGAAATACCTATACAAACTTGTTCCTACATAGTAACTTGCATCTTTGAATGAGAATGTGCTTGCTTACAGCAACGTGCTATATGTTCTGAATGCCCGAATTGGCAATCTGTGTCAAATCTTTGTTAGGAATTATGTGATCCTTACTAGCTGGAAGTAAGGGAGATGGGGCATGAAGTTATTTCTAGGAGTTGGACACATACCAAGTTTAGCTCAGTTCTGGGCATCTTTGAAAAACCTATACAAACTTGTTGCTACATAGTAACTTACAACTTTGAATGAGATTGTGCTTGCTTACAGCAACGTGCTATATGTTCTGAATGCCCGAATTGGGAATCTGTGTCAAAACTTTGTTAGGAATTATGTGATCCTTACTAGCTGGAAGTAAGGGAGATGGGGCATGAAGTTATTTCTAGGAGTTGGACACATACCAAGTTTAGCTCAGTTCTGGGCATCTTTGAAATACCTATACAAACTTGTTCCTACATAGTAACTTGCAACTTTGAATGAGAATGTGCTTGCTTACAGCAACGTGCTATATGTTCTGAATGCCCGATTTGGGAATCTGTGTCAAAACTTTGTTAGGAATTATGTGATCCTTACTAGCTGGAAGTAAGGGAGTTGGGGCTTGAAGTTATTTCTAGGAGTTGGACACATACCAAGTTTAGCTCAGTTCTGGGCATCTTTGAAATACCTATACAAACTTGTTCCTACATAGTAACTTGCATCTTTGAATGAGAATCTGCTTGCTTACAGCAACGTGCTATATGTTCTGAATGCCCGAATTGGGAATCTGTGTCAAAACTTTGTTAGGAATTATGTGATCCTTACTAGCTGGAAGTAAGGGAGATGGGGCATGAAGTTATTTCTAGGAGTTGGACACATACCAAGTTTAGCTCAGTTCTGGGCATCTTTGAAATACCTATACAAACTTGTTCCTACATAGTAACTTGCAACTTTGAATGAGAATGTGCTTGCTTACAGCAACGTGCTATATGTTCTGAATGCCCGAATTGGGAATCTGTGTCAAAACTTTGTTAGGAATTATGTGATCCTTACTAGCTGGAAGTAAGGGAGATGGGGCATGAAGTTATTTCTTGGAGTTGGAGACACACCAACTTTAGCTCAGTTCTGGGCATCTTTGAAATACCTATACAAACTTGTTCCTACATAGCAACTTGCAACTTTGAATGAAAATGTGCTTGCTTACAGCAACGTGCTATATGTTCTGAATGCCCGAATTGGGAATCTGTGTCTAAACTTTGTTAGGAATTATGTGAAGCTTACTAGCTGGAAGTAAGGGAGATGGGGCATGAAGTTATTTCTAGGAGTTGGACACATACCAAGTTTAGCTCAGTTCTGGGCATCTTTGAAATACCTATACAAACTTGTCTCTACATAGTAACTTGCAACTTTGAATGAGAATCTGCTTGCTTACAGCAACGTGCTATATGTTCTGAATGCCCGATTTGGGAATCTGTGTCAAAACTTTGTTAGGAATTATGTGATCCTTACTAGCTGGAAGTAAGGGAGATGGAGCATGAAGTTATTTCTAGGAGTTCGACACATACCAAGTTTAGCTCAGTTCTGGGCATCTTTGAAATACCTATACAAACTTGTTCCTACATAGTAACTTGCATCTTTGAATGAGAATGTGCTTGCTTACAGCAACGTGCTATATGTTCTGAATGCCCGAATTGGCAATCTGTGTCAAATCTTTGTTAGGAATTATGTGATCCTTACTAGCTGGAAGTAAGGGAGATGGGGCATGAAGTTATTTCTAGGAGTTGGACACATACCAAGTTTAGCTCAGTTCTGGGCATCTTTGAAATACCTATACAAACTTGTTCCTACATAGCAACTTGCAACTTTGAATGAAAATGTGCTTGCTTACAGCAACGTGCTATATGTTCTGAATGCCCGAATTGGGAATCTGTGTCTAAACTTTGTTAGGAATTATGTGATCCTTACTAGCTGGAAGTAAGGGAGATGGGGCATGAAGTTATTTCTAGGAGTTGGACACATACCAAGTTTAGCTCAGTTCTGGGCATCTTTGAAATACCTATACAAACTTGTTCCTACATAGTAACTTGCAACTTTGAATGAGAATCTGCTTGCTTACAGCAACGTGCTATATGTTCTGAATGCCCGAATTGGGAATCTGTGTCAAAACTTTGTTAGGAATTATGTGATCCTTACTAGCTGGAAGTAAGGGAGATGGGGCATGAAGTTCTTTCTAGGAGTTGGACACATACCAAGTTTAGCTCAGTTCTGGGCATCTTTGAAATACCTATACAAACTTGTTCCTACATAGTAACTTGCAACTTTGAATGAGAATGTGCTTGCTTACAGCAACGTGCTATATGTTCTGAATGCCCGAATTGGGAATCTGTGTCAAAACTTTGTTAGGAATTATGTGATCCTTACTAGCTGGAAGTAAGGGAGATGGGGCATGAAGTTATTTCTAGGAGTTGGACACATACCAAGTTTAGCTCAGTTCTGGGCATCTTTGAAATACCTATACAAACTTGTTCCTACATAGTAACTTGCAACTTTGAATGAGAATGTGCTTGCTTGCAGCAACGTGCTATATATTCTGAATGCCCGATTTGGGAATCTGTGTCAAAACTTTGTTAGGAATTATGTGATCCTTACTAGCTGGAAGTAAGGGAGATGGAGCATGAAGTTATTTCTAGGAGTTGGACACAAACCAAGTTTAGCTCAGTTCTGGGCATCTTTGAAATACCTATACAAACTTGTTCCTACATAGTAACTTGCATCATTAATGAGAATCTGCTTGCTTACAGCAACGTGCTATATGTTCTGAATGCCCGAAATGGGAATCTGTGTCAAAACTTTGTTAGGAATTATGTGATCCTTACTAGCTGGAAGTAAGGGAGATGGGGCATGACGTTATTCCTAGGAGTTGGACACATACCAAGTTTAGCTCAGTTCTGGGCATCTTTGAAATACCTATACAAACTTGTTCCTACATAGTAACTTGCAACTTTGAATGAGAATGTGCTTGCTTACAGCAACGTGCTATATGTTCTGAATGCCCGAATTGGGAATCTGTGTCAAATCTTTGTTAGAAATCATGTGATCCTTACTAGCTGGAAGTAAGGGAGATGGGGCATGAAGTTATTTCTAGGAGTTGGACACATACCAAGTTTAGCTCAGTTCTGGGCATCTTTGAAATACCTATACAAACTTGTTCCTACATAGTAACTTGCAACTTTGAATGAGAATGTGCTTGCTTACAGCAACGTGCTATATGTTCTGAATGCCCGAATTGGCAATCTGTGTCAAAACTTTTGTTAGGAATCATGTGATCCTTACTAGCTGGAAGTAAGGGAGATGGGGCATGAAGTTATTTCTAGGAGTTGGACACATACCAAGTTTAGCTCAGTTCTGGGCATCTTTGAAATACCTATACAAACTTGTTCCTACATAGTAACTTGCAACTTTGAATGAAAATGTGCTTGCTTACAGCAACGTGCTATATGTTCTGAATGCCCGAATTGGGAATCTATGTGAAAACTTTGTTAGGAATCATGTGATCCTTACTAGCTGGAAGTAAGGGAGATGGGGCATGAAGTTATTTCTAGGAGTTGGACACATACCAAGTTTAGCTCAGTTCTGGGCATCTTTGAAATACCTATACAAACTTGTTCCTACATAGTAACTTGCAACTTTGAATGAGAATGTGCTTGCTTACAGCAACGTGCTATATGTTCTGAATGCCCGAAATGGGAATCTGTGTCAAAACTTTGTTAGGAATTATGTGATCCTTATTAGCTGGAAGTAAGGGAGATGGGGCATGAAGTTATTTCTTGGAGTTGGACACATACCAAGTTTAGCTCAGTTCTGGGCATCTTTGAAATACCTATACAAACTTGTTCCTACATAGTAACTTGCAACTTTGAATGAGAATGTGCTTGCTTACAGCAACGTGCTATATGTTCTGAATGCCCGAATTGGGAATCTGTGTCAAAACTTTGTTAGGAATTATGTGATCCTTACTAGCTGGAAGTAAGGGAGATGGGGCATGTAGTTATTTCTAGGAGTTGGACACATACCAAGTTTAGCTCAGTTCTGGGCATCTTTGAAATACCTATACAAACTTGTTCCTACATAGTAACTTGCAACTTTGAATGAGAATGTGCTTGCTTGCAGCAACGTGCTATATATTCTGAATGCCCGATTTGGGAATCTGTGTCAAAACTTTGTTAGGAATTACGTGATCCTTACTAGCTGGAAGTAAGGGAGATGGGGCATGAAGTTATTTCTAGGAGTTGGACACAAACCAAGTTTAGCTCAGTTCTGGGCATCTTTGAAATACCTATACAAACTTGTTCCTACATAATAACTTGCATCATTAATGAGAATCTGCTTGCTTACAGCAACGTGCTATATGTTCTGAATGCCCGAAATGGGAATCTGTGTCAAATCTTTGTTAGGAATTATGTGATCCTTACTAGCTGCAAGTAAGGGAGATGGGGCATGACGTTATTCCTAGGAGTTGGACACATACCAAGTTTAGCTCAGTTCTGGGCATCTTTGAAATACCTATACAAACTTGTTCCTACATAGTAACTTGCAACTTTGAATGAGAATGTGCTTGCTTACAGCAACGTGCTATATGTTCTGAATGCCCGAATTGGGAATCTGTGTCAAATCTTTGTTAGGAATCATGTGATCCTTACTAGCTGGAAGTAAGGGAGATGGGGCATGAAGTTATTTCTAGGAGTTGGACACATACCAAGTTTAGCTCAGTTCTGGGCATCTTTGAAATACCTATACAAACTTGTTCCTACATAGTAACTTGCAACTTTGAATGAGAATGTGCTTGCTTACAGCAACGTGCTATATGTTCTGAATGCCCGAATTGGCAATCTGTGTCAAAACTTTGTTAGGAATCATGTGATCCTTACTAGCTGGAAGTAAGGGAGATGGGGCATGAAGTTATTTCTAGGAGTTGGACACATACCAAGTTTAGCTCAGTTCCTGGCATCTTTGAAATACCTATACAAACTTGTTCCTACATAGTAACTTGCATCTTTGAATGAGAATGTGCTTGCTTACAGCAACGTGCTATATGTTCTGAATGCCCGAATTGGGAATCTGTGTCAAATCTTTGTTAGGAATTATGTGATCCTTACTAGCTGGAAGTAAGGGAGATGGAGCATGAAGTTATTTCTATGAGTTGGAAACATACCAAGTTTAGCTCAGTTCTGGGTATCTTTGAAATACCTATACAAACTTGTTCCTACATAGTAACTTGCATCTTTGAATGAGAATGTGCTTGCTTACAGCAACGTGCTATATGTTCTGAATGCCCGAATTTCCAATCTGTGTCAAAACTTTGTTAGGAATTATGTGATCCTTACTAGTTGGAAGGAAGGGAGATGGGGCATGAAGTTATTTCTAGGAGTTGGACACATACCAAGTTTAGCTCAGTTCTGGGCATCTTTGAAATACCTATACAAACTTGTTCCTACATAGTAACTTGCATCTTTGAATGAGAATCTGCTTGCTTACAGCAACGTGCTATATGTTCTGAATGCCCGAATTGCGAATCTGTGTCAAATCTTTGTTAGGAATTATGTGATCCTTACTAGCAGGAAGTAAGGGAGATGGGGCATGAAGTTATTTCTAGGAGTTGGACACATACCAAGTTTAGCTCAGTTCTGGGCATCTTTGAAATACCTATACAAACTTGTTCCTACATAGTAACTTGCAACTTTGAATGAGAATGTGCTTGCTTACAGCAACGTGCTATATGTTCTTAATGCCCGAATTGGGAATCTGTGTCAAAACTTTGTTAGGAATTATGTGATCCTTACTAGCTGGAAGTAAGGGAGATGGGGCATGAAGTTATTTCTAGGAGTTGGACACATACCAAGTTTAGCTCAGTTCTGGGCATCTTTGAAATACCTATACAAACTTGTTCCTACATTGTAACTTGCATCATTAATGAGAATCTGCTTGCTTACAGCAACGTGCTATATGTTCTGAATGCCCGAATTGGGAATCTGTGTCAAAACTTTGTTAGGAATTATGTGATCCTTACTAGCTGGAAGTAAGGGAGATGGGGCATGAAGTTATTTCTAGGAGTTGGACACACACCAAGTTTAGCTCAGTTCTGGGCATCTTTGAAATACCTATACAAACTTGTTCCTACATAGTAACTTGCAACTTTGAATGAAAATGTGCTTGCTTACAGCAACGTGCTATATGTTCTGAATGCCCGAAATGGGAATCTGTGTCAAAACTTTGTTAGGAATTATGTGATCCTTACTAGCTGGAAGTAAGGGAGATGGGGCATGACGTTATTCCTAGGAGTTGGACACATACCAAGTTTAGCTCAGTTCTGGGCATCTTTGAAATACCTATACAAACTTGTTCCTACATAGTAACTTGCAACTTTGAATGAGAATGTGCTTGCTTACAGCAACGTGCTATATGTTCTGAATGCCCGAATTGGGAATCTGTGTCAAATCTTTGTTAGAAATCATGTGATCCTTACTAGCTGGAAGTAAGGGAGATGGGGCATGAAGTTATTTCTAGGAGTTGGACACATACCAAGTTTAGCTCAGTTCTGGGCATCTTTGAAATACCTATACAAACTTGTTCCTACATAGTAACTTGCAACTTTGAATGAGAATGTGCTTGCTTACAGCAACGTGCTATATGTTCTGAATGCCCGAATTGGGAATCTGTGTCAAAACTTTGTTAGGAATTATGTGATCCTTACTAGCTGGAAGTAAGGGAGATGGGGCATGAAGTTATTTCTAGGAGTTGGACACATACCAAGTTTAGCTCAGTTCTGGGCATCTTTGAAATACCTATACAAACTTGTTCCTACATAGTAACTTGCAACTTTGAATGAGAATGTAATTGCTTGCAGCAACGTGCTATATATTCTGAATGCCCGATTTGGGAATCTGTGTCAAAACTTTGTTAGGAATTATGTGATCCTTACTAGCTGGAAGTAAGGGAGATGGAGCATGAAGTTATTTCTAGGAGTTGGACACAAACCAAGTTTAGCTCAGTTCTGGGCATCTTTGAAATACCTATACAAACTTGTTCCTACATAGTAACTTGCAACTTTGAATGAGAATGTGCTTGCTTACAGCACCGTGCTATATGTTCTGAATGCCCGAATTGGCAATCTGTGTCAAATCTTTGTTAGAAATCATGTGATCCTTACTAGCTGGAAGTAAGGGAGATGGGGCATGAAGTTATTTCTAGGAGTTGGACACATACCAAGTTTAGCTCAGTTCTGGGCATCTTTGAAATACCTATACAAACTTGTTCCTACATAGTAACTTGCAACTTTGAATGAGAATGTGCTTGCTTACAGCACCGTGCTATATGTTCTGAATGCCCGAATTGGCAATCTGTGTCAAATCTTTGTTAGAAATCATGTGATCCTTACTAGCTGGAAGTAAGGGAGATGGGGCATGAAGTTATTTCTAGGAGTTGGACACATACCAAGTTTAGCTCAGTTCTGGGCATCTTTGAAATACCTATACAAACTTGTTCCTACATAGTAACTTGCAACTTTGAATGAGAATGTGCTTGCTTACAGCACCGTGCTATATGTTCTGAATGCCCGAATTGGCAATCTGTGTCAAAACTTTGTTAGGAATTATGTGATCCTTACTAGCTGGAAGTAAGGGAGATGGGGCATGAAGTTATTTCTAGGAGTTGGACACATACCAAGTTTAGCTCAGTTCTGGGCATCTTTGAAATACCTATACAAACTTGTTCCTACATAGTAACTTGCATCTTTGAATGAGAATCTGCTTGCTTACAGCAACGTGCTATATGTTCTGAATGCCCGAATTGGCAATCTGTGTCAAAACTTTGTTAGGAATTATGTGATCCTTACTAGCTGGAAGTAAGGGAGATGGGGCATGAAGTTATTTCTAGGAGTTGGACACATACCAAGTTTAGCTCAGTTCTGAGCATCTTTGAAATACCTATACAAACTTGTTCCTACATAGTAACTTGCATCATTAATGAGATTCTGCTTGCTTACAGCAACGTGCTATATGTTCTGAATGCCTGAATTGGTAATCTGTGTCAAAACTTTGTTAGGAATTATGTGATCCTTACTAGCTGGAAGTAAGGGAGATGGGGCATGAAGTTATTTCTAGGAGTTGGACACATACCAAGTTTAGCTCAGTTCTGGGCATCTTTGAAATACCTATACAAACTTGTTCCTACATAGTAACTTGCATCTTTGAATGAGAATGTGCTTGCTTACAGCAACGTGCTATATGTTCTGAATGCCCGAATTGGGATTCTGTGTCAAAACTTTGTTAGGAATTATGTGATCCTTACTAGCTGGAAGTAAGGGAGATGGGGCATGAAGTTATTTCTAGGAGTTGGACACATACCAAGTTTAGCTCAGTTCTGGGCATCTTTGAAATACCTATACAAACTTGTTCCTACATAGTAACTTGCAACTTTGAATGAGAATCTGCTTGCTTACAGCAACGTGCTATATGTTCTGAATGCCCGAATTGGGAATCTGTGTCAAAACTTTGTTAGGAATTATGTGATCCTTACTAGCTGGAAGTAAGGGAGATGGGGCATGAAGTTATTTCTAGGAGTTGGACACATACCAAGTTTAGCTCAGTTCTGGGCATCTTTGAAATACCTATACAAACTTGTTCCTACATAGTAACTTGCAACTTTGAATGAGAATGTGCTTGCTTAAGCAACGTGCTATATGTTCTGAATGCCCGAATTGGGAATCTGTGTCAAAACTTTGTTAGGAATTATGTGATCCTTACTAGCTGGAAGTAAGGGAGATGGGGCATGAAGTTATTTCTTGGAGTTGGAGACATACCAACTTTAGCTCAGTTCTGGGCATCTTTGAAATACCTATACAAACTTGTCTCTACATAGTAACTTGCATCTTTGAATGAGAATGTGCTTGCTTGCAGCAACGTGCTATATGTTCTGAATGCCCGATTTGGGAATCTTGTCAAAACTTTGTTAAGAATTATGTGATCCTTACTAGCTGAAAGTAAGGGAGATGGAGCATGAAGTTATTTCTAGGAGTTCGACACATACCAAGTTTAGCTCAGTTCTGGGCATCTTTGAAATACCTATACAAACTTGTTCCTACATAGTAACTTGCATCTTTGAATGAGAATGTGCTTGCTTACAGCAACGTGCTATATGTTCTGAATGCCCGAATTGGCAATCTGTGTCAAATCTTTGTTAGGAATTATGTGATCCTTACTAGCTGGAAGTAAGGGAGATGGGGCATGAAGTTATTTCTAGGAGTTGGACACATACCAAGTTTAGCTCAGTTCTGGGCATCTTTGAAAAACCTATACAAACTTGTTGCTACATAGTAACTTACAACTTTGAATGAGATTGTGCTTGCTTACAGCAACGTGCTATATGTTCTGAATGCCCGAATTGGGAATCTGTGTCAAAACTTTGTTAGGAATTATGTGATCCTTACTAGCTGGAAGTAAGGGAGATGGGGCATGAAGTTATTTCTAGGAGTTGGACACATACCAAGTTTAGCTCAGTTCTGGGCATCTTTGAAATACCTATACAAACTTGTTCCTACATAGTAACTTGCAACTTTGAATGAGAATGTGCTTGCTTACAGCAACGTGCTATATGTTCTGAATGCCCGATTTGGGAATCTGTGTCAAAACTTTGTTAGGAATTATGTGATCCTTACTAGCTGGAAGTAAGGGAGTTGGGGCTTGAAGTTATTTCTAGGAGTTGGACACATACCAAGTTTAGCTCAGTTCTGGGCATCTTTGAAATACCTATACAAACTTGTTCCTACATAGTAACTTGCATCTTTGAATGAGAATCTGCTTGCTTACAGCAACGTGCTATATGTTCTGAATGCCCGAATTGGGAATCTGTGTCAAAACTTTGTTAGGAATTATGTGATCCTTACTAGCTGGAAGTAAGGGAGATGGGGCATGAAGTTATTTCTAGGAGTTGGACACATACCAAGTTTAGCTCAGTTCTGGGCATCTTTGAAATACCTATACAAACTTGTTCCTACATAGTAACTTGCAACTTTGAATGAGAATGTGCTTGCTTACAGCAACGTGCTATATGTTCTGAATGCCCGAATTGGGAATCTGTGTCAAAACTTTGTTAGGAATTATGTGATCCTTACTAGCTGGAAGTAAGGGAGATGGGGCATGAAGTTATTTCTTGGAGTTGGAGACACACCAACTTTAGCTCAGTTCTGGGCATCTTTGAAATACCTATACAAACTTGTCTCTACATAGTAACTTGCAACTTTGAATGAGAATGTGCTTGCTTACAGCAACGTGCTATATGTTCTGAATGCCCGATTTGGGAATCTGTGTCAAAACTTTGTTAGGAATTATGTGATCCTTACTAGCTGGAAGTAAGGGAGATGGAGCATGAAGTTATTTCTAGGAGTTCGACACATACCAAGTTTAGCTCAGTTCTGGGCATCTTTGAAATACCTATACAAACTTGTTCCTACATAGTAACTTGCATCTTTGAATGAGAATGTGCTTGCTTACAGCAACGTGCTATATGTTCTGAATTCCCGAATTGGCAATCTGTGTCAAATCTTTGTTAGGAATTATGTGATCCTTACTAGCTGGAAGTAAGGGAGATGGGGCATGAAGTTATTTCTAGGAGTTGGACACATACCAAGTTTAGCTCAGTTCTGGGCATCTTTGAAATACCTATACAAACTTGTTCCTACATAGCAACTTGCAACTTTGAATGAAAATGTGCTTGCTTACAGCAACGTGCTATATGTTCTGAATGCCCGAATTGGGAATCTGTGTCTAAACTTTGTTAGGAATTATGTGAAGCTTACTAGCTGGAAGTAAGGGAGATGGGGCATGAAGTTATTTCTAGGAGTTGGACACATACCAAGTTTAGCTCAGTTCTGGGCATCTTTGAAATACCTATACAAACTTGTCTCTACATAGTAACTTGCAACTTTGAATGAGAATCTGCTTGCTTACAGCAACGTGCTATATGTTCTGAATGCCCGATTTGGGAATCTGTGTCAAAACTTTGTTAGGAATTATGTGATCCTTACTAGCTGGAAGTAAGGGAGATGGAGCATGAAGTTATTTCTAGGAGTTCGACACATACCAAGTTTAGCTCAGTTCTGGGCATCTTTGAAATACCTATACAAACTTGTTCCTACATAGTAACTTGCATCTTTGAATGAGAATGTGCTTGCTTACAGCAACGTGCTATATGTTCTGAATGCCCGAATTGGCAATCTGTGTCAAATCTTTGTTAGGAATTATGTGATCCTTACTAGCTGGAAGTAAGGGAGATGGGGCATGAAGTTATTTCTAGGAGTTGGACACATACCAAGTTTAGCTCAGTTCTGGGCATCTTTGAAATACCTATACAAACTTGTTCCTACATAGCAACTTGCAACTTTGAATGAAAATGTGCTTGCTTACAGCAACGTGCTATATGTTCTGAATGCCCGAATTGGGAATCTGTGTCTAAACTTTGTTAGGAATTATGTGATCCTTACTAGCTGGAAGTAAGGGAGATGGGGCATGAAGTTATTTCTAGGAGTTGGACACATACCAAGTTTAGCTCAGTTCTGGGCATCTTTGAAATACCTATACAAACTTGTTCCTACATAGTAACTTGCAACTTTGAATGAGAATCTGCTTGCTTACAGCAACGTGCTATATGTTCTGAATGCCCGAATTGGGAATCTGTGTCAAAACTTTGTTAGGAATTATGTGATCCTTACTAGCTGGAAGTAAGGGAGATGGGGCATGAAGTTCTTTCTAGGAGTTGGACACATACCAAGTTTAGCTCAGTTCTGGGCATCTTTGAAATACCTATACAAACTTGTTCCTACATAGTAACTTGCAACTTTGAATGAGAATGTGCTTGCTTACAGCAACGTGCTATATGTTCTGAATGCCCGAATTGGGAATCTGTGTCAAAACTTTGTTAGGAATTATGTGATCCTTACTAGCTGGAAGTAAGGGAGATGGGGCATGAAGTTATTTCTAGGAGTTGGACACATACCAAGTTTAGCTCAGTTCTGGGCATCTTTGAAATACCTATACAAACTTGTTCCTACATAGTAACTTGCAACTTTGAATGAGAATGTGCTTGCTTGCAGCAACGTGCTATATATTCTGAATGCCCGATTTGGGAATCTGTGTCAAAACTTTGTTAGGAATTATGTGATCCTTACTAGCTGGAAGTAAGGGAGATGGAGCATGAAGTTATTTCTAGGAGTTGGACACAAACCAAGTTTAGCTCAGTTCTGGGCATCTTTGAAATACCTATACAAACTTGTTCCTACATAGTAACTTGCATCATTAATGAGAATCTGCTTGCTTACAGCAACGTGCTATATGTTCTGAATGCCCGAAATGGGAATCTGTGTCAAAACTTTGTTAGGAATTATGTGATCCTTACTAGCTGGAAGTAAGGGAGATGGGGCATGACGTTATTCCTAGGAGTTGGACACATACCAAGTTTAGCTCAGTTCTGGGCATCTTTGAAATACCTATACAAACTTGTTCCTACATAGTAACTTGCAACTTTGAATGAGAATGTGCTTGCTTACAGCAACGTGCTATATGTTCTGAATGCCCGAATTGGGAATCTGTGTCAAATCTTTGTTAGAAATCATGTGATCCTTACTAGCTGGAAGTAAGGGAGATGGGGCATGAAGTTATTTCTAGGAGTTGGACACATACCAAGTTTAGCTCAGTTCTGGGCATCTTTGAAATACCTATACAAACTTGTTCCTACATAGTAACTTGCAACTTTGAATGAGAATGTGCTTGCTTACAGCACCGTGCTATATGTTCTGAATGCCCGAATTGGCAATCTGTGTCAAAACTTTGTTAGGAATTATGTGATCCTTACTAGCTGGAAGTAAGGGAGATGGGGCATGAAGTTATTTCTAGGAGTTGGACACATACCAAGTTTAGCTCAGTTCTGGGCATCTTTGAAATACCTATACAAACTTGTTCCTACATAGTAACTTGCATCTTTGAATGAGAATCTGCTTGCTTACAGCAACGTGCTATATGTTCTGAATGCCCGAATTGGCAATCTGTGTCAAAACTTTGTTAGGAATTATGTGATCCTTACTAGCTGGAAGTAAGGGAGATGGGGCATGAAGTTATTTCTAGGAGTTGGACACATACCAAGTTTAGCTCAGTTCTGAGCATCTTTGAAATACCTATACAAACTTGTTCCTACATAGTAACTTGCATCATTAATGAGATTCTGCTTGCTTACAGCAACGTGCTATATGTTCTGAATGCCTGAATTGGTAATCTGTGTCAAAACTTTGTTAGGAATTATGTGATCCTTACTAGCTGGAAGTAAGGGAGATGGGGCATGAAGTTATTTCTAGGAGTTGGACACATACCAAGTTTAGCTCAGTTCTGGGCATCTTTGAAATACCTATACAAACTTGTTCCTACATAGTAACTTGCATCTTTGAATGAGAATGTGCTTGCTTACAGCAACGTGCTATATGTTCTGAATGCCCGAATTGGGATTCTGTGTCAAAACTTTGTTAGGAATTATGTGATCCTTACTAGCTGGAAGTAAGGGAGATGGGGCATGAAGTTATTTCTAGGAGTTGGACACATACCAAGTTTAGCTCAGTTCTGGGCATCTTTGAAATACCTATACAAACTTGTTCCTACATAGTAACTTGCAACTTTGAATGAGAATCTGCTTGCTTACAGCAACGTGCTATATGTTCTGAATGCCCGAATTGGGAATCTGTGTCAAAACTTTGTTAGGAATTATGTGATCCTTACTAGCTGGAAGTAAGGGAGATGGGGCATGAAGTTATTTCTAGGAGTTGGACACATACCAAGTTTAGCTCAGTTCTGGGCATCTTTGAAATACCTATACAAACTTGTTCCTACATAGTAACTTGCAACTTTGAATGAGAATGTGCTTGCTTAAGCAACGTGCTATATGTTCTGAATGCCCGAATTGGGAATCTGTGTCAAAACTTTGTTAGGAATTATGTGATCCTTACTAGCTGGAAGTAAGGGAGATGGGGCATGAAGTTATTTCTTGGAGTTGGAGACATACCAACTTTAGCTCAGTTCTGGGCATCTTTGAAATACCTATACAAACTTGTCTCTACATAGTAACTTGCATCTTTGAATGAGAATGTGCTTGCTTGCAGCAACGTGCTATATGTTCTGAATGCCCGATTTGGGAATCTTGTCAAAACTTTGTTAAGAATTATGTGATCCTTACTAGCTGAAAGTAAGGGAGATGGAGCATGAAGTTATTTCTAGGAGTTCGACACATACCAAGTTTAGCTCAGTTCTGGGCATCTTTGAAATACCTATACAAACTTGTTCCTACATAGTAACTTGCATCTTTGAATGAGAATGTGCTTGCTTACAGCAACGTGCTATATGTTCTGAATGCCCGAATTGGCAATCTGTGTCAAATCTTTGTTAGGAATTATGTGATCCTTACTAGCTGGAAGTAAGGGAGATGGGGCATGAAGTTATTTCTAGGAGTTGGACACATACCAAGTTTAGCTCAGTTCTGGGCATCTTTGAAAAACCTATACAAACTTGTTGCTACATAGTAACTTACAACTTTGAATGAGATTGTGCTTGCTTACAGCAACGTGCTATATGTTCTGAATGCCCGAATTGGGAATCTGTGTCAAAACTTTGTTAGGAATTATGTGATCCTTACTAGCTGGAAGTAAGGGAGATGGGGCATGAAGTTATTTCTAGGAGTTGGACACATACCAAGTTTAGCTCAGTTCTGGGCATCTTTGAAATACCTATACAAACTTGTTCCTACATAGTAACTTGCAACTTTGAATGAGAATGTGCTTGCTTACAGCAACGTGCTATATGTTCTGAATGCCTGATTTGGGAATCTGTGTCAAAACTTTGTTAGGAATTATGTGATCCTTACTAGCTGGAAGTAAGGGAGTTGGGGCTTGAAGTTATTTCTAGGAGTTGGACACATACCAAGTTTAGCTCAGTTCTGGGCATCTTTGAAATACCTATACAAACTTGTTCCTACATAGTAACTTGCATCTTTGAATGAGAATCTGCTTGCTTACAGCAACGTGCTATATGTTCTGAATGCCCGAATTGGGAATCTGTGTCAAAACTTTGTTAGGAATTATGTGATCCTTACTAGCTGGAAGTAAGGGAGATGGGGCATGAAGTTATTTCTAGGAGTTGGACACATACCAAGTTTAGCTCAGTTCTGGGCATCTTTGAAATACCTATACAAACTTGTTCCTACATAGTAACTTGCAACTTTGAATGAGAATGTGCTTGCTTACAGCAACGTGCTATATGTTCTGAATGCCCGAATTGGGAATCTGTGTCAAAACTTTGTTAGGAATTATGTGATCCTTACTAGCTGGAAGTAAGGGAGATGGGGCATGAAGTTATTTCTTGGAGTTGGAGACACACCAACTTTAGCTCAGTTCTGGGCATCTTTGAAATACCTATACAAACTTGTCTCTACATAGTAACTTGCAACTTTGAATGAGAATGTGCTTGCTTACAGCAACGTGCTATATGTTCTGAATGCCCGATTTGGGAATCTGTGTCAAAACTTTGTTAGGAATTATGTGATCCTTACTAGCTGGAAGTAAGGGAGATGGAGCATGAAGTTATTTCTAGGAGTTCGACACATACCAAGTTTAGCTCAGTTCTGGGCATCTTTGAAATACCTATACAAACTTGTTCCTACATAGTAACTTGCATCTTTGAATGAGAATGTGCTTGCTTACAGCAACGTGCTATATGTTCTGAATTCCCGAATTGGCAATCTGTGTCAAATCTTTGTTAGGAATTATGTGATCCTTACTAGCTGGAAGTAAGGGAGATGGGGCATGAAGTTATTTCTAGGAGTTGGACACATACCAAGTTTAGCTCAGTTCTGGGCATCTTTGAAATACCTATACAAACTTGTTCCTACATAGCAACTTGCAACTTTGAATGAAAATGTGCTTGCTTACAGCAACGTGCTATATGTTCTGAATGCCCGAATTGGGAATCTGTGTCTAAACTTTGTTAGGAATTATGTGAAGCTTACTAGCTGGAAGTAAGGGAGATGGGGCATGAAGTTATTTCTAGGAGTTGGACACATACCAAGTTTAGCTCAGTTCTGGGCATCTTTGAAATACCTATACAAACTTGTTCCTACATAGTAACTTGCAACTTTGAATGAGAATCTGCTTGCTTACAGCAACGTGCTATATGTTCTGAATGCCCGAATTGGGAATCTGTGTCAAAACTTTGTTAGGAATTATGTGATCCTTACTAGCTGGAAGTAAGGGAGATGGGGCATGAAGTTCTTTCTAGGAGTTGGACACATACCAAGTTTAGCTCAGTTCTGGGCATCTTTGAAATACCTATACAAACTTGTTCCTACATAGTAACTTGCAACTTTGAATGAGAATGTGCTTGCTTACAGCAACGTGCTATATGTTCTGAATGCCCGAATTGGGAATCTGTGTCAAAACTTTGTTAGGAATTATGTGATCCTTACTAGCTGGAAGTAAGGGAGATGGGGCATGAAGTTATTTCTAGGAGTTGGACACATACCAAGTTTAGCTCAGTTCTGGGCATCTTTGAAATACCTATACAAACTTGTTCCTACATAGTAACTTGCAACTTTGAATGAGAATGTGCTTGCTTGCAGCAACGTGCTATATATTCTGAATGCCCGATTTGGGAATCTGTGTCAAAACTTTGTTAGGAATTATGTGATCCTTACTAGCTGGAAGTAAGGGAGATGGAGCATGAAGTTATTTCTAGGAGTTGGACACAAACCAAGTTTAGCTCAGTTCTGGGCATCTTTGAAATACCTATACAAACTTGTTCCTACATAGTAACTTGCATCATTAATGAGAATCTGCTTGCTTACAGCAACGTGCTATATGTTCTGAATGCCCGAAATGGGAATCTGTGTCAAAACTTTGTTAGGAATTATGTGATCCTTACTAGCTGGAAGTAAGGGAGATGGGGCATGACGTTATTCCTAGGAGTTGGACACATACCAAGTTTAGCTCAGTTCTGGGCATCTTTGAAATACCTATACAAACTTGTTCCTACATAGTAACTTGCAACTTTGAATGAGAATGTGCTTGCTTACAGCAACGTGCTATATGTTCTGAATGCCCGAATTGGGAATCTGTGTCAAATCTTTGTTAGAAATCATGTGATCCTTACTAGCTGGAAGTAAGGGAGATGGGGCATGAAGTTATTTCTAGGAGTTGGACACATACCAAGTTTAGCTCAGTTCTGGGCATCTTTGAAATACCTATACAAACTTGTTCCTACATAGTAACTTGCAACTTTGAATGAGAATGTGCTTGCTTACAGCACCGTGCTATATGTTCTGAATGCCCGAATTGGCAATCTGTGTCAAAACTTTGTTAGGAATTATGTGATCCTTACTAGCTGGAAGTAAGGGAGATGGGGCATGAAGTTATTTCTAGGAGTTGGACACATACCAAGTTTAGCTCAGTTCTGGGCATCTTTGAAATACCTATACAAACTTGTTCCTACATAGTAACTTGCATCTTTGAATGAGAATCTGCTTGCTTACAGCAACGTGCTATATGTTCTGAATGCCCGAATTGGCAATCTGTGTCAAAACTTTGTTAGGAATTATGTGATCCTTACTAGCTGGAAGTAAGGGAGATGGGGCATGAAGTTATTTCTAGGAGTTGGACACATACCAAGTTTAGCTCAGTTCTGGGCATCTTTGAAATACCTATACAAACTTGTTCCTACATAGTAACTTGCATCATTAATGAGATTCTGCTTGCTTACAGCAACGTGCTATATGTTCTGAATGCCTGAATTGGTAATCTGTGTCAAAACTTTGTTAGGAATTATGTGATCCTTACTAGCTGGAAGTAAGGGAGATGGGGCATGAAGTTATTTCTAGGAGTTGGACACATACCAAGTTTAGCTCAGTTCTGGGCATCTTTGAAATACCTATACAAACTTGTTCCTACATAGTAACTTGCATCTTTGAATGAGAATGTGCTTGCTTACAGCAACGTGCTATATGTTCTGAATGCCCGAATTGGGATTCTGTGTCAAAACTTTGTTAGGAATTATGTGATCCTTACTAGCTGGAAGTAAGGGAGATGGGGCATGAAGTTATTTCTAGGAGTTGGACACATACCAAGTTTAGCTCAGTTCTGGGCATCTTTGAAATACCTATACAAACTTGTTCCTACATAGTAACTTGCAACTTTGAATGAGAATCTGCTTGCTTACAGCAACGTGCTATATGTTCTGAATGCCCGAATTGGGAATCTGTGTCAAAACTTTGTTAGGAATTATGTGATCCTTACTAGCTGGAAGTAAGGGAGATGGGGCATGAAGTTATTTCTAGGAGTTGGACACATACCAAGTTTAGCTCAGTTCTGGGCATCTTTGAAATACCTATACAAACTTGTTCCTACATAGTAACTTGCAACTTTGAATGAGAATGTGCTTGCTTAAGCAACGTGCTATATGTTCTGAATGCCCGAATTGGGAATCTGTGTCAAAACTTTGTTAGGAATTATGTGATCCTTACTAGCTGGAAGTAAGGGAGATGGGGCATGAAGTTATTTCTTGGAGTTGGAGACATACCAACTTTAGCTCAGTTCTGGGCATCTTTGAAATACCTATACAAACTTGTCTCTACATAGTAACTTGCATCTTTGAATGAGAATGTGCTTGCTTGCAGCAACGTGCTATATGTTCTGAATGCCCGATTTGGGAATCTTGTCAAAACTTTGTTAAGAATTATGTGATCCTTACTAGCTGAAAGTAAGGGAGATGGAGCATGAAGTTATTTCTAGGAGTTCGACACATACCAAGTTTAGCTCAGTTCTGGGCATCTTTGAAATACCTATACAAACTTGTTCCTACATAGTAACTTGCATCTTTGAATGAGAATGTGCTTGCTTACAGCAACGTGCTATATGTTCTGAATGCCCGAATTGGCAATCTGTGTCAAATCTTTGTTAGGAATTATGTGATCCTTACTAGCTGGAAGTAAGGGAGATGGGGCATGAAGTTATTTCTAGGAGTTGGACACATACCAAGTTTAGCTCAGTTCTGGGCATCTTTGAAAAACCTATACAAACTTGTTGCTACATAGTAACTTACAACTTTGAATGAGATTGTGCTTGCTTACAGCAACGTGCTATATGTTCTGAATGCCCGAATTGGGAATCTGTGTCAAAACTTTGTTAGGAATTATGTGATCCTTACTAGCTGGAAGTAAGGGAGATGGGGCATGAAGTTATTTCTAGGAGTTGGACACATACCAAGTTTAGCTCAGTTCTGGGCATCTTTGAAATACCTATACAAACTTGTTCCTACATAGTAACTTGCAACTTTGAATGAGAATGTGCTTGCTTACAGCAACGTGCTATATGTTCTGAATGCCCGATTTGGGAATCTGTGTCAAAACTTTGTTAGGAATTATGTGATCCTTACTAGCTGGAAGTAAGGGAGTTGGGGCTTGAAGTTATTTCTAGGAGTTGGACACATACCAAGTTTAGCTCAGTTCTGGGCATCTTTGAAATACCTATACAAACTTGTTCCTACATAGTAACTTGCATCTTTGAATGAGAATCTGCTTGCTTACAGCAACGTGCTATATGTTCTGAATGCCCGAATTGGGAATCTGTGTCAAAACTTTGTTAGGAATTATGTGATCCTTACTAGCTGGAAGTAAGGGAGATGGGGCATGAAGTTATTTCTAGGAGTTGGACACATACCAAGTTTAGCTCAGTTCTGGGCATCTTTGAAATACCTATACAAACTTGTTCCTACATAGTAACTTGCAACTTTGAATGAGAATGTGCTTGCTTACAGCAACGTGCTATATGTTCTGAATGCCCGAATTGGGAATCTGTGTCAAAACTTTGTTAGGAATTATGTGATCCTTACTAGCTGGAAGTAAGGGAGATGGGGCATGAAGTTATTTCTTGGAGTTGGAGACACACCAACTTTAGCTCAGTTCTGGGCATCTTTGAAATACCTATACAAACTTGTCTCTACATAGTAACTTGCAACTTTGAATGAGAATGTGCTTGCTTACAGCAACGTGCTATATGTTCTGAATGCCCGATTTGGGAATCTGTGTCAAAACTTTGTTAGGAATTATGTGATCCTTACTAGCTGGAAGTAAGGGAGATGGAGCATGAAGTTATTTCTAGGAGTTCGACACATACCAAGTTTAGCTCAGTTCTGGGCATCTTTGAAATACCTATACAAACTTGTTCCTACATAGTAACTTGCATCTTTGAATGAGAATGTGCTTGCTTACAGCAACGTGCTATATGTTCTGAATTCCCGAATTGGCAATCTGTGTCAAATCTTTGTTAGGAATTATGTGATCCTTACTAGCTGGAAGTAAGGGAGATGGGGCATGAAGTTATTTCTAGGAGTTGGACACATACCAAGTTTAGCTCAGTTCTGGGCATCTTTGAAATACCTATACAAACTTGTTCCTACATAGCAACTTGCAACTTTGAATGAAAATGTGCTTGCTTACAGCAACGTGCTATATGTTCTGAATGCCCGAATTGGGAATCTGTGTCTAAACTTTGTTAGGAATTATGTGAAGCTTACTAGCTGGAAGTAAGGGAGATGGGGCATGAAGTTATTTCTAGGAGTTGGACACATACCAAGTTTAGCTCAGTTCTGGGCATCTTTGAAATACCTATACAAACTTGTCTCTACATAGTAACTTGCAACTTTGAATGAGAATCTGCTTGCTTACAGCAACGTGCTATATGTTCTGAATGCCCGATTTGGGAATCTGTGTCAAAACTTTGTTAGGAATTATGTGATCCTTACTAGCTGGAAGTAAGGGAGATGGAGCATGAAGTTATTTCTAGGAGTTCGACACATACCAAGTTTAGCTCAGTTCTGGGCATCTTTGAAATACCTATACAAACTTGTTCCTACATAGTAACTTGCATCTTTGAATGAGAATGTGCTTGCTTACAGCAACGTGCTATATGTTCTGAATGCCCGAATTGGCAATCTGTGTCAAATCTTTGTTAGGAATTATGTGATCCTTACTAGCTGGAAGTAAGGGAGATGGGGCATGAAGTTATTTCTAGGAGTTGGACACATACCAAGTTTAGCTCAGTTCTGGGCATCTTTGAAATACCTATACAAACTTGTTCCTACATAGCAACTTGCAACTTTGAATGAAAATGTGCTTGCTTACAGCAACGTGCTATATGTTCTGAATGCCCGAATTGGGAATCTGTGTCTAAACTTTGTTAGGAATTATGTGATCCTTACTAGCTGGAAGTAAGGGAGATGGGGCATGAAGTTATTTCTAGGAGTTGGACACATACCAAGTTTAGCTCAGTTCTGGGCATCTTTGAAATACCTATACAAACTTGTTCCTACATAGTAACTTGCAACTTTGAATGAGAATCTGCTTGCTTACAGCAACGTGCTATATGTTCTGAATGCCCGAATTGGGAATCTGTGTCAAAACTTTGTTAGGAATTATGTGATCCTTACTAGCTGGAAGTAAGGGAGATGGGGCATGAAGTTCTTTCTAGGAGTTGGACACATACCAAGTTTAGCTCAGTTCTGGGCATCTTTGAAATACCTATACAAACTTGTTCCTACATAGTAACTTGCAACTTTGAATGAGAATGTGCTTGCTTACAGCAACGTGCTATATGTTCTGAATGCCCGAATTGGGAATCTGTGTCAAAACTTTGTTAGGAATTATGTGATCCTTACTAGCTGGAAATAAGGGAGATGGGGCATGAAGTTATTTCTAGGAGTTGGACACATACCAAGTTTAGCTCAGTTCTGGGCATCTTTGAAATACCTATACAAACTTGTTCCTACATAGTAACTTGCAACTTTGAATGAGAATGTGCTTGCTTGCAGCAACGTGCTATATATTCTGAATGCCCGATTTGGGAATCTGTGTCAAAACTTTGTTAGGAATTATGTGATCCTTACTAGCTGGAAGTAAGGGAGATGGAGCATGAAGTTATTTCTAGGAGTTGGACACAAACCAAGTTTAGCTCAGTTCTGGGCATCTTTGAAATACCTATACAAACTTGTTCCTACATAGTAACTTGCATCATTAATGAGAATCTGCTTGCTTACAGCAACGTGCTATATGTTCTGAATGCCCGAAATGGGAATCTGTGTCAAAACTTTGTTAGGAATTATGTGATCCTTACTAGCTGGAAGTAAGGGAGATGGGGCATGACGTTATTCCTAGGAGTTGGACACATACCAAGTTTAGCTCAGTTCTGGGCATCTTTGAAATACCTATACAAACTTGTTCCTACATAGTAACTTGCAACTTTGAATGAGAATGTGCTTGCTTACAGCAACGTGCTATATGTTCTGAATGCCCGAATTGGGAATCTGTGTCAAATCTTTGTTAGAAATCATGTGATCCTTACTAGCTGGAAGTAAGGGAGATGGGGCATGAAGTTATTTCTAGGAGTTGGACACATACCAAGTTTAGCTCAGTTCTGGGCATCTTTGAAATACCTATACAAACTTGTTCCTACATAGTAACTTGCAACTTTGAA
Organism: Diceros bicornis minor; assembly: GCF_020826845.1. NCBI lineage: Eukaryota > Metazoa > Chordata > Mammalia > Perissodactyla > Rhinocerotidae > Diceros > Diceros bicornis. Next base: position 2,828,789 of record NC_080779.1, read on the forward strand.
TGAGAATGTGCTTGCTTACAGCACCGTGCTATATGTTCTGAATGCCCGAATTGGCAATCTGTGTCAAAACTTTGTTAGGAATTATGTGATCCTTACTAGCTGGAAGTAAGGGAGATGGGGCATGAAGTTATTTCTAGGAGTTGGACACATACCAAGTTTAGCTCAGTTCTGGGCATCTTTGAAATACCTATACAAACTTGTTCCTACATAGTAACTTGCATCTTTGAATGAGAATCTGCTTGCTTACAGCAACGTGCTATATGTTCTGAATGCCCGAATTGGCAATCTGTGTCAAAACTTTGTTAGGAATTATGTGATCCTTACTAGCTGGAAGTAAGGGAGATGGGGCATGAAGTTATTTCTAGGAGTTGGACACATACCAAGTTTAGCTCAGTTCTGAGCATCTTTGAAATACCTATACAAACTTGTTCCTACATAGTAACTTGCATCATTAATGAGATTCTGCTTGCTTACAGCAACGTGCTATATGTTCTGAATGCCTGAATTGGTAATCTGTGTCAAAACTTTGTTAGGAATTATGTGATCCTTACTAGCTGGAAGTAAGGGAGATGGGGCATGAAGTTATTTCTAGGAGTTGGACACATACCAAGTTTAGCTCAGTTCTGGGCATCTTTGAAATACCTATACAAACTTGTTCCTACATAGTAACTTGCATCTTTGAATGAGAATGTGCTTGCTTACAGCAACGTGCTATATGTTCTGAATGCCCGAATTGGGATTCTGTGTCAAAACTTTGTTAGGAATTATGTGATCCTTACTAGCTGGAAGTAAGGGAGATGGGGCATGAAGTTATTTCTAGGAGTTGGACACATACCAAGTTTAGCTCAGTTCTGGGCATCTTTGAAATACCTATACAAACTTGTTCCTACATAGTAACTTGCAACTTTGAATGAGAATCTGCTTGCTTACAGCAACGTGCTATATGTTCTGAATGCCCGAATTGGGAATCTGTGTCAAAACTTTGTTAGGAATTATGTGATCCTTACTAGCTGGAAGTAAGGGAGATGGGGCATGAAGTTCTTTCTAGGAGTTGGACACATACCAAGTTTAGCTCAGTTCTGGGCATCTTTGAAATACCTATACAAACTTGTTCCTACATAGTAACTTGCAACTTTGAATGAGAATGTGCTTGCTTACAGCAACGTGCTATATGTTCTGAATGCCCGAATTGGGAATCTGTGTCAAAACTTTGTTAGGAATTATGTGATCCTTACTAGCTGGAAGTAAGGGAGATGGGGCATGAAGTTATTTCTAGGAGTTGGACACATACCAAGTTTAGCTCAGTTCTGGGCATCTTTGAAATACCTATACAAACTTGTTCCTACATAGTAACTTGCAACTTTGAATGAGAATGTGCTTGCTTGCAGCAACGTGCTATATATTCTGAATGCCCGATTTGGGAATCTCTGTCAAAACTTTGTTAGGAATTATGTGATCCTTACTAGCTGGAAGTAAGGGAGATGGAGCATGAAGTTATTTCTAGGAGTTGGACACAAACCAAGTTTAGCTCAGTTCTGGGCATCTTTGAAATACCTATACAAACTTGTTCCTACATAGTAACTTGCATCATTAATGAGAATCTGCTTGCTTACAGCAACGTGCTATATGTTCTGAATGCCCGAAATGGGAATCTGTGTCAAAACTTTGTTAGGAATTATGTGATCCTTACTAGCTGGAAGTAAGGGAGATGGGGCATGACGTTATTCCTAGGAGTTGGACACATACCAAGTTTAGCTCAGTTCTGGGCATCTTTGAAATACCTATACAAACTTGTTCCTACATAGTAACTTGCAACTTTGAATGAGAATGTGCTTGCTTACAGCAACGTGCTATATGTTCTGAATGCCCGAATTGGGAATCTGTGTCAAATCTTTGTTAGAAATCATGTGATCCTTACTAGCTGGAAGTAAGGGAGATGGGGCATGAAGTTATTTCTAGGAGTTGGACACATACCAAGTTTAGCTCAGTTCTGGGCATCTTTGAAATACCTATACAAACTTGTTCCTACATAGTAACTTGCAACTTTGAATGAGAATGTGCTTGCTTACAGCACCGTGCTATATGTTCTGAATGCCCGAATTGGCAATCTGTGTCAAAACTTTGTTAGGAATTATGTGATCCTTACTAGCTGGAAGTAAGGGAGATGGGGCATGAAGTTATTTCTAGGAGTTGGACACATACCAAGTTTAGCTCAGTTCTGGGCATCTTTGAAATACCTATACAAACTTGTTCCTACATAGTAACTTGCATCTTTGAATGAGAATCTGCTTGCTTACAGCAACGTGCTATATGTTCTGAATGCCCGAATTGGCAATCTGTGTCAAAACTTTGTTAGGAATTATGTGATCCTTACTAGCTGGAAGTAAGGGAGATGGGGCATGAAGTTATTTCTAGGAGTTGGACACATACCAAGTTTAGCTCAGTTCTGAGCATCTTTGAAATACCTATACAAACTTGTTCCTACATAGTAACTTGCATCATTAATGAGATTCTGCTTGCTTACAGCAACGTGCTATATGTTCTGAATGCCTGAATTGGTAATCTGTGTCAAAACTTTGTTAGGAATTATGTGATCCTTACTAGCTGGAAGTAAGGGAGATGGGGCATGAAGTTATTTCTAGGAGTTGGACACATACCAAGTTTAGCTCAGTTCTGGGCATCTTTGAAATACCTATACAAACTTGTTCCTACATAGTAACTTGCATCTTTGAATGAGAATGTGCTTGCTTACAGCAACGTGCTATATGTTCTGAATGCCCGAATTGGGATTCTGTGTCAAAACTTTGTTAGGAATTATGTGATCCTTACTAGCTGGAAGTAAGGGAGATGGGGCATGAAGTTATTTCTAGGAGTTGGACACATACCAAGTTTAGCTCAGTTCTGGGCATCTTTGAAATACCTATACAAACTTGTTCCTACATAGTAACTTGCAACTTTGAATGAGAATCTGCTTGCTTACAGCAACGTGCTATATGTTCTGAATGCCCGAATTGGGAATCTGTGTCAAAACTTTGTTAGGAATTATGTGATCCTTACTAGCTGGAAGTAAGGGAGATGGGGCATGAAGTTATTTCTAGGAGTTGGACACATACCAAGTTTAGCTCAGTTCTGGGCATCTTTGAAATACCTATACAAACTTGTTCCTACATAGTAACTTGCAACTTTGAATGAGAATGTGCTTGCTTAAGCAACGTGCTATATGTTCTGAATGCCCGAATTGGGAATCTGTGTCAAAACTTTGTTAGGAATTATGTGATCCTTACTAGCTGGAAGTAAGGGAGATGGGGCATGAAGTTATTTCTTGGAGTTGGAGACATACCAACTTTAGCTCAGTTCTGGGCATCTTTGAAATACCTATACAAACTTGTCTCTACATAGTAACTTGCATCTTTGAATGAGAATGTGCTTGCTTGCAGCAACGTGCTATATGTTCTGAATGCCCGATTTGGGAATCTTGTCAAAACTTTGTTAAGAATTATGTGATCCTTACTAGCTGAAAGTAAGGGAGATGGAGCATGAAGTTATTTCTAGGAGTTCGACACATACCAAGTTTAGCTCAGTTCTGGGCATCTTTGAAATACCTATACAAACTTGTTCCTACATAGTAACTTGCATCTTTGAATGAGAATGTGCTTGCTTACAGCAACGTGCTATATGTTCTGAATGCCCGAATTGGCAATCTGTGTCAAATCTTTGTTAGGAATTATGTGATCCTTACTAGCTGGAAGTAAGGGAGATGGGGCATGAAGTTATTTCTAGGAGTTGGACACATACCAAGTTTAGCTCAGTTCTGGGCATCTTTGAAAAACCTATACAAACTTGTTGCTACATAGTAACTTACAACTTTGAATGAGATTGTGCTTGCTTACAGCAACGTGCTATATGTTCTGAATGCCCGAATTGGGAATCTGTGTCAAAACTTTGTTAGGAATTATGTGATCCTTACTAGCTGGAAGTAAGGGAGATGGGGCATGAAGTTATTTCTAGGAGTTGGACACATACCAAGTTTAGCTCAGTTCTGGGCATCTTTGAAATACCTATACAAACTTGTTCCTACATAGTAACTTGCAACTTTGAATGAGAATGTGCTTGCTTACAGCAACGTGCTATATGTTCTGAATGCCCGATTTGGGAATCTGTGTCAAAACTTTGTTAGGAATTATGTGATCCTTACTAGCTGGAAGTAAGGGAGATGGGGCATGAAGTTATTTCTAGGAGTTGGACACATACCAAGTTTAGCTCAGTTCTGGGCATCTTTGAAATACCTATACAAACTTGTTCCTACATAGTAACTTGCAACTTTGAATGAGAATGTGCTTGCTTACAGCAACGTGCTATATGTTCTGAATGCCCGAATTGGGAATCTGTGTCAAAACTTTGTTAGGAATTATGTGATCCTTACTAGCTGGAAGTAAGGGAGATGGGGCATGAAGTTATTTCTTGGAGTTGGAGACACACCAACTTTAGCTCAGTTCTGGGCATCTTTGAAATACCTATACAAACTTGTCTCTACATAGTAACTTGCAACTTTGAATGAGAATGTGCTTGCTTACAGCAACGTGCTATATGTTCTGAATGCCCGATTTGGGAATCTGTGTCAAAACTTTGTTAGGAATTATGTGATCCTTACTAGCTGGAAGTAAGGGAGATGGAGCATGAAGTTATTTCTAGGAGTTCGACACATACCAAGTTTAGCTCAGTTCTGGGCATCTTTGAAATACCTATACAAACTTGTTCCTACATAGTAACTTGCATCTTTGAATGAGAATGTGCTTGCTTACAGCAACGTGCTATATGTTCTGAATTCCCGAATTGGCAATCTGTGTCAAATCTTTGTTAGGAATTATGTGATCCTTACTAGCTGGAAGTAAGGGAGATGGGGCATGAAGTTATTTCTAGGAGTTGGACACATACCAAGTTTAGCTCAGTTCTGGGCATCTTTGAAATACCTATACAAACTTGTTCCTACATAGCAACTTGCAACTTTGAATGAAAATGTGCTTGCTTACAGCAACGTGCTATATGTTCTGAATGCCCGAATTGGGAATCTGTGTCTAAACTTTGTTAGGAATTATGTGAAGCTTACTAGCTGGAAGTAAGGGAGATGGGGCATGAAGTTATTTCTAGGAGTTGGACACATACCAGGTTTAGCTCAGTTCTGGGCATCTTTGAAATACCTATACAAACTTGTCTCTACATAGTAACTTGCAACTTTGAATGAGAATCTGCTTGCTTACAGCAACGTGCTATATGTTCTGAATGCCCGATTTGGGAATCTGTGTCAAAACTTTGTTAGGAATTATGTGATCCTTACTAGCTGGAAGTAAGGGAGATGGAGCATGAAGTTATTTCTAGGAGTTCGACACATACCAAGTTTAGCTCAGTTCTGGGCATCTTTGAAATACCTATACAAACTTGTTCCTACATAGTAACTTGCATCTTTGAATGAGAATGTGCTTGCTTACAGCAACGTGCTATATGTTCTGAATGCCCGAATTGGCAATCTGTGTCAAATCTTTGTTAGGAATTATGTGATCCTTACTAGCTGGAAGTAAGGGAGATGGGGCATGAAGTTATTTCTAGGAGTTGGACACATACCAAGTTTAGCTCCGTTCTGGGCATCTTTGAAATACCTATACAAACTTGTTCCTACATAGCAACTTGCAACTTTGAATGAAAATGTGCTTGCTTACAGCAACGTGCTATATGTTCTGAATGCCCGAATTGGGAATCTGTGTCTAAACTTTGTTAGGAATTATGTGATCCTTACTAGCTGGAAGTAAGGGAGATGGGGCATGAAGTTATTTCTAGGAGTTGGACACATACCAAGTTTAGCTCAGTTCTGGGCATCTTTGAAATACCTATACAAACTTGTTCCTACATAGTAACTTGCAACTTTGAATGAGAATCTGCTTGCTTACAGCAACGTGCTATATGTTCTGAATGCCCGAATTGGCAATCTGTGTCAAAACTTTGTTAGGAATCATGTGATCCTTACTAGCTGGAAGTAAGGGAGATGGGGCATGAAGTTATTTCTAGGAGTTGGACACATACCAAGTTTAGCTCAGTTCTGGGCATCTTTGAAATACCTATACAAACTTGTTCCTACATAGTAACTTGCAACTTTGAATGAAAATGTGCTTGCTTACAGCAACGTGCTATATGTTCTGAATGCCCGAATTGGGAATCTATGTGAAAACTTTGTTAGGAATCATGTGATCCTTACTAGCTGGAAGTAAGGGAGATGGGGCATGAAGTTATTTCTAGGAGTTGGACACATACCAAGTTTAGCTCAGTTCTGGGCATCTTTGAAATACCTATACAAACTTGTTCCTACATAGTAACTTGCAACTTTGAATGAGAATGTGCTTGCTTACAGCAACGTGCTATATGTTCTGAATGCCCGAAATGGGAATCTGTGTCAAAACTTTGTTAGGAATTATGTGATCCTTATTAGCTGGAAGTATGGGAGATGGGGCATGAAGTTATTTCTTGGAGTTGGACACATACCAAGTTTAGCTCAGTTCTGGGCATCTTTGAAATACCTATACAAACTTGTTCCTACATAGTAACTTGCAACTTTGAATGAGAATGTGCTTGCTTACAGCAACGTGCTATATGTTCTGAATGCCCGAATTGGGAATCTGTGTCAAAACTTTGTTAGGAATTATGTGATCCTTACTAGCTGGAAGTAAGGGAGATGGGGCATGTAGTTATTTCTAGGAGTTGGACACATACCAAGTTTAGCTCAGTTCTGGGCATCTTTGAAATACCTATACAAACTTGTTCCTACATAGTAGCTTGCAACTTTGAATGAGAATGTGCTTGCTTGCAGCAACGTGCTATATATTCTGAATGCCCGATTTGGGAATCTGTGTCAAAACTTTGTTAGGAATTACGTGATCCTTACTAGCTGGAAGTAAGGGAGATGGAGCATGAAGTTATTTCTAGGAGTTGGACACAAACCAAGTTTAGCTCAGTTCTGGGCATCTTTGAAATACCTATACAAACTTGTTCCTACATAATAACTTGCATCATTAATGAGAATCTGCTTGCTTACAGCAACGTGCTATATGTTCTGAATGCCCGAAATGGGAATCTGTGTCAAATCTTTGTTAGGAATTATGTGATCCTTACTAGCTGGAAGTAAGGGAGATGGGGCATGACGTTATTCCTAGGAGTTGGACACATACCAAGTTTAGCTCAGTTCTGGGCATCTTTGAAATACCTATACAAACTTGTTCCTACATAGTAACTTGCAACTTTGAATGAGAATGTGCTTGCTTACAGCAACGTGCTATATGTTCTGAATGCCCGAATTGGGAATCTGTGTCAAATCTTTGTTAGGAATCATGTGATCCTTACTAGCTGGAAGTAAGGGAGATGGGGCATGAAGTTATTTCTAGGAGTTGGACACATACCAAGTTTAGCTCAGTTCTGGGCATCTTTGAAATACCTATACAAACTTGTTCCTACATAGTAACTTGCAACTTTGAATGAGAATGTGCTTGCTTACAGCAACGTGCTATATGTTCTGAATGCCCGAATTGGCAATCTGTGTCAAAACTTTGTTAGGAATCATGTGATCCTTACTAGCTGGAAGTAAGGGAGATGGGGCATGAAGTTATTTCTAGGAGTTGGACACATACCAAGTTTAGCTCAGTTCCTGGCATCTTTGAAATACCTATACCAACTTGTTCCTACATAGTAACTTGCATCTTTGAATGAGAATGTGCTTGCTTACAGCAACGTGCTATATGTTCTGAATGCCCGAATTGGGAATCTGTGTCAAATCTTTGTTAGGAATTATGTGATCCTTACTAGCTGGAAGTAAGGGAGATGGAGCATGAAGTTATTTCTATGAGTTGGAAACATACCAAGTTTAGCTCAGTTCTGGGTATCTCTGAAATACCTATACAAACTTGTTCCTACATAGTAACTTGCATCTTTGAATGAGAATGTGCTTGCTTACAGCAACGTGCTATATGTTCTGAATGCCCGAATTTCCAATCTTTGTCAAAACTTTGTTAGGAATTATGTGATCCTTACTAGTTGGAAGTAAGGGAGATGGGGCATGAAGTTATTTCTAGGAGTTGGACACATACCAAGTTTAGCTCAGTTCTGGGCATCTTTGAAATACCTATACAAACTTGTTCCTACATAGTAACTTGCATCTTTGAATGAGAATCTGCTTGCTTACAGCAACGTGCTATATGTTCTGAATGCCCGAATTGCGAATCTGTGTCAAATCTTTGTTAGGAATTATGTGATCCTTACTAGCAGGAAGTAAGGGAGATGGGGCATGAAGTTATTTCTAGGAGTTGGACACATACCAAGTTTAGCTCAGTTCTGGGCATCTTTGAAATACCTATACAAACTTGTTCCTACATAGTAACTTGCAACTTTGAATGAGAATGTGCTTGCTTACAGCAACGTGCTATATGTTCTTAATGCCCGAATTGGGAATCTGTGTCAAAACTTTGTTAGGAATTATGTGATCCTTACTAGCTGGAAGTAAGGGAGATGGGGCATGAAGTTATTTCTAGGAGTTGGACACATACCAAGTTTAGCTCAGTTCTGGGCATCTTTGAAATACCTATACAAACTTGTTCCTACATTGTAACTTGCATCATTAATGAGAATCTGCTTGCTTACAGCAACGTGCTATATGTTCTGAATGCCCGAATTGGGAATCTGTGTCAAAACTTTGTTAGGAATTATGTGATCCTTATTAGCTGGAAGTAAGGGAGATGGGGAATGAAGTTATTTCTAGGAGTTGGACACACACCAAGTTTAGCTCAGTTCTGGGCATCTTTGAAATACCTATACAAACTTGTTCCTACATAGTAACTTGCAACTTTGAATGAAAATGTGCTTGCTTACAGCAACGTGCTATATGTTCTGAATGCCCGAATTGGGAATCTGTGTCAAAACTTTGTTAGGAATTATGTGATCCTTACTAGCTGGAAGTAAGGGAGATGGGGCATGAAGTTATTTCTAGGAGTGGGACACATACCAAGTTTAGCTCAGTTCTGGGCATCTTTGAAATACCTATACAAACTTGTTCCTACATAGTAACTTGCAACTTTGAAGGAGAATGTGCTTGCTTACAGCAACGTGCTATATGTTCTGAATGCCCGAATTGGGAATCTGTGTCAAAACTTTGTTAGGAATTATGTGATCCTTACTAGCTGGAAGTAAGGGAGATGGGGCATGAAGTTATTTCTAGGAGTTGGACACACACCAAGTTTAGCTCAGTTCTGGGCATCTTTGAAATACCTATACAAACTTGTTCCTACATAGTAACTTGCAACTTTGAATGAAAATATGCTTGCTTACAGCAACGTGCTATATGTTCTGAATGCCCGAATTGGGAATCTGTGTCAAAACTTTGTCAGGAATTATGTGATCCTTACTAGCTGGAAGTAAGGGAGATGGGGCATGAAGTTATTTCTAGGAGTTGAACACATACCAAGTTTAGCTCAGTTCTGGGCATCTTTGAAATACCTATACAAACTTGTTCCTACATAGTAACTTGCATCTTTGAATGAGAATGTGCTGCTTACAGCAACGTGCTATATGTTCTGAATTCCCGAATTGGGAATCTGTGTCAAAACTTTGTTAGGAATTATGTGATCCTTACTAGCTGGAAGTAAGGGAGATGGGGCATGAAGTTATTTCTAGGAGTTGGACAGACACCAAGTTTAGCTCAGTTCTGGGCATCTTTGAAATACCTATACAAACTTGTTCCTACATAGTAACTTGCAACTTTGAATGAAAATGTGCTTGCTTACAGCAACGTGCTATATGTTCTGAATGCCCGAATTGGGAATCTGTGTCAAAACTTTGTTAGGAATTATGTGATCCTTACTAGCTGGACGTAAGGGAGATGGGGCATGAAGTTATTTCTAGGAGTTGGACACATACCAAGTTTAGCTCAGTTCTGGGCATCTTTGAAATACCTATACAAACTTGTTCCTACATAGTAACTTGCATCTTTGAATGAGAATGTGCTTGCTTACAGCAACGTGCTATATGTTCTGAATGCCCGAATTGGCAATCTGTGTCAAAACTTTGTTAGGAATTATGTGATCCTTACTAGCTGGAAGTAAGGGAGATGGGGCATGAAGTTATTTCTAGGAGTTGGACACATACCAAGTTTAGCTCAGTTCTGGGCATCTTTGAAATACCTATACAAACTTGTTCCTACATAGTAACTTGCAACTTTGAATGAGAATCTGCTTGCTTACAGCAACGTGCTATATGTTCTGAATGCCCGAATTGGGAATCTGTGTCAAAACTTTATTAGGAATTATGTGATCCTTACTAGCTGGAAGTAAGGGAGATGGGGCATGAAGTTATTTCTAGGAGTTGGACACATACCAAGTTTAGCTCAGTCCTGGGCATCTTTGAAATACCTATACAAACTTGTTCCTACATAGTAACTTGCAACTTTGAATGAGAATGTGCTTGCTTACAGCAACGTGCCATATGTTCTGAATGCCCGAATTGGGAATCTGTGTCAAAACTTTGTTAGGAATTATATGATCCTTACTAGCTGGAAGTAAGCGAGACGGGGCATGAAGTTATTTCTTGGAGTTGGAGACATACCAACTTTAGCTCAGTTCTGGGCATCTTTGAAATACCTATACAAACTTGTCTCTACATAGTAACTTGCAACTTTGAATGAGAATGTGCTTGCTTGCAGCAACGTGCTATATGTTCTGAATGCCCGATTTGGGAATCTTGTCAAAACTTTGTTAGGAATTATGTGATCCTTACTAACTGGAAGTAAGGGAGATGGAGCATGAAGTTATTTCTAGGAGTTCGACACATACCAAGTTTAGCTCAGTTCTGGGCATCTTTGAAATACCTATACAAACTTGTTCCTACATAGTAACTTGCATCTTTGAATGAGAATGTGCTTGCTTACAGCAACGTGCTATATGTTCTGAATGCGCGAATTGGCAATCTGTGTCAAATCTTTGTTAGGAATTATGTGATCCTTACTAGCTGGAAGTAAGGGAGATGGGGCATGAAGTTATTTCTAGGAGTTGGACACATACCAAGTTTAGCTCAGTTCTGGGCATCTTTGAAGTACCTATACAAACTTGTCTCTACATAGTAACTTGCAACTTTGAATGAGAATGTGCTTGCTTGCAGCAACGTGCTATATGTTCTGAATGCCCGATTTGGGAATCTTGTCAAAACTTTGTTAGGAATTATGTGATCCTTACTAGCTGGAAGTAAGGGAGATGGAGCATGAAGTTATTTCTATGAGTTCGACACATATCAAGTTTAGCTCAGTTCTGGGCATCTTTGAAATACCTATACAAACTTGTTCCTACATAGTAACTTGCATCTTAGAATGAGAATCTGCTTGCTTACAGCAACGTGCTATATGTTCTGAATGCCCGAATTGGGAATCTGTGTCAAAACTTTGTTAGGAATTATGTGATCCTTACTAGCTGGAAGTAAGGGAGATGGGGCATGAAGTTATTTCTAGGAGTTGGACACATACCAAGTTTAGCTCCAGTTCTGGGCATCTTTGAAATACCTATACAAACTTGTTCCTACCTAGTAACTTGCATCTTTGAATGAGAATGTGCTTGCTTACAGCAACGTGCTATATGTTCTGAATGCCCGAATTGGGAATCTGTGTCAAAACTTTGTTAGGAATTATGTGATCCTTACTAGCTGGAAGTAAGGGAGATGGGGCATGAAGTTCTTTCTAGGAGTTGGACACATACCAAGTTTAGCTCAGTTCTGGGCATCTTTGAAATACCTATACAAACTTGTTCCTACATAGTAACTTGCAACTTTGACTGAAAATGTGCTTGCTTACAGCAACGTGCTATATGTTCTGAATGCCCGAATTGGCAATCTGTGTCAAAACTTTGTTAGGAATTATGTGATCCTTACTAGCTGGAAGTAAGGGAGATGGGGCATGAAGTTATTTCTAGGAGTTGGACACATACCAAGTTTAGCTCAGTTCTGGGCATCTTTGAAATACCTATACAAACTTGTTCCTACATAGTAACTTGCAACTTTGAATGAGAATGTGCTTGCTTACAGCAACGTGCTATATGTTCTGAATGCCCGAATTGGGAATCTGTGTCAAAACTTTGTTAGGAATCATGTGATCCTTACTAGCTGGAAGTAAGGGAGATGGGGCATGAAGTTATTTCTAGGAGTTAGACACATACCAAGTTTAGCTCAGTTCTGGGCATCTTTGAAATACCTATACAAACTTGTTCCTACATAGTAACTTGCAATTTTGAAGGAGAATGTGCTTGCTTACAGCAACGTGCTATATGTTCTGAATGCCCGAATTGGGAATCTGTGTCAAAACTTTGTTAGGAATCATGTGATCCTTACTAGCTGGAAGTAAGGGAGATGGGGCATGAAGTTATTTCTAGGAGTTGGACACATACCAAGTTTAGCTCAGTTCTGGGCATCTTTGAAATACCTATACAAACTTGTTCCTACATAGTAACTTGCATCTTTGAATGAGAATGTGCTTGCTTACAGCAACGTGCTATATGTTCTGAATGCCCGAATTGGCAATCTGTGTCAAAACTTTGTTAGGAATCATGTGATGCTTACTAGCTGGAAGTAAGGGAGATGGGGCATGATGTTATTTCTAGGAGTTGGACACATACCAAGTTTAGCTCAGTTCTGGGCATCTTTGAAATACCTATACAAACTTGTTCCTACATAGTAACTTCCATCTTTGAATGAGAATCTGCTTGCTTACAGCAACGTGCTATATGTTCTGAATGCACGAATTGGGAATCTGTGTCAAATCTTTGTTAGAAATTATGTGATCCTTACTAGCTGGAAGTAAGGGAGACGGAGCATGAAGTTATTTCTAGGAGTTGGACACATACCAAGTTTAGCTCAGTTCTGGGCATCTTTGAAATACCTATACAAACTTGTTCCTACATAGTAACTTGCATCTTTGAATGAGAATGTGCTTGCTTACAGCAACGTGCTATATCTTCTGAATGCCCGAATTGGCAATCTGTGTCAAAACTTTGTTAGGAATTATGTGATCCTTACTAGCTGGAAGTAAGGGAGATGGGGCATGAAGTTATTTCTAGGAGTTGGACACATACCAAGTTTAGCTCAGTTCTGGGCATCTTTGAAATACCTATACAAACTTGTTCCTACATAGTAACTTGCATCATTAATGAGAATCTGCTTGCTTACAGCAACGTGCTATATGTTCTGAATGCCCGAATTGGCAATCTGTGTCAAAACTTTGTTAGGAATTATGTGATCCTTACTAGCTGGAAGTAAGGGAGATGGGGCATGAAGTTATTTCTAGGAGTTGGACACATACCATGTTTAGCTCAGTTCTGGGCATCTTTGAAATACCTATACAAACTTGTTCCTACATAGTAACTTGCAACTTTGAATGAAAATGTGCTTGCTTACAGCAACGTGCTATATGTTCTGAATGCCCGAATTGGGAATCTGTGTCAAATCTTTGTTAGGAATCATGTGATCCTTACTAGCTGGAAGTAAGGGAGATGGGGCATGAAGTTATTTCTAGGAGTTGGACACATACCAAGTTTTGCTCAGTTCTGGGCATCTTTGAAATACCTATACAAACTTGTTCCTACATAGTAACTTGCAACTTTGAAGGAGAATGTGCTTGCTTACAGCAAAGTGCTATATGTTCTGAATGCCCGAATTGGGAATCTGTGTCAAAACTTTGTTAGGAATTATGTGATCCTTACTAGCTGGAAGTAAGGGAGATGGGGCATGAAGTTATTTCTAGGAGTTGGACACATACCAAGTTTAGCTCAGTTCTGGGCATCTTTGAAATACCTATACAAACTTGTTCCTACATAGTAACTTGCAACTTTGAAGGAGAATGTGCTTGCTTACAGCAACGTGCTATATGTTCTGAATGCCCGAATTGGGAATCTGTGTCAAAACTTTGTTAGGAATTATGTGATCCTTACTAGCTGGAAGTAAGGGAGATGGGGCATGAAGTTATTTCTAGGAGTTGGACACATACCAAGTTTAGCTCAGTTCTGGGCATCTTTGAAATACCTATACAAACTTGTTCCTACATAGTAACTTGCAACTTTGAATGAGAATCTGCTTGCTTACAGCAACGTGCTATATGTTCTGAATGCCCGAATTGGCAATCTGTGTCAAAACTTTGTTAGGAATTATGTGATCCTTACTAGCTGGAAGTAAGGGAGATGGGGCATGAAGTTATTTCTAGGAGTTGGACACATACCAAGTTTAGCTCAGTTCTGGGCATCTTTGAAATACCTATAAAAACTTGTTGCTACATAGTAACTTGCGACTTTGAATGAGAATGTGCGTGCTTACAGCAACGTGCTATATGTTCTGAATGCCCGAATTGGGAATCTGTGTCAAAACTTTGTTAGGAATTATGTGATCCTTACTAGCTGGAAGTAAGGGAGATGGGGCATGAAGTTATTTCTAGGAGTTGGACACATACCAAGTTTAGCTCAGTTCTGGGCATCTTTGAAATACCTATACAAACTTGTTCCTACATAGTAACTTGCAACTTTGAATGAGAATGTGCTTGCTTACAGCAACGTGCTATATGTTCTGCATGCCCGAATTGGCAATCTGTGTCAAAACTTTGTTAGGAATCATGTGATCCTTACTAGCTGGAAGTAAGGGAGATGGGGCATGAAGTTATTTCTAGGAGTTGGACACATACCAAGTTTAGCTCAGTTCTGGGCATCTTTGAAATACCTATACAAACTTGTTCCTACATAGTAACTTGCAACTTTGAATGAGAATGTGCTTGCTTACAGCAACGTGCTATATGTTCTGAATGCCCGAATTGGGAATCTGTGTCAAAACTTTGTTAGGAATCATGTGATCCTTACTAGCTGGAAGTAAGGGAGATGGGGCATGAAGTTATTTCTAGGAGTTGGACACATACCAAGTTTAGCTCAGTTCTGGGCATCTTTGAAATACCTATACAAACTTGTTCCTACATAGTAACTTGCAACTTTGAATGAGAATGTGCTTGCTTACAGCAACGTGCTATATGTTCTGAATGCCCGAATTGGGAATCTGTGTCAAAACTTTGTTAGGAATCATGTGATCCTTACTAGCTGGAAGTAAGGGAGATGGGGCATGAAGTTATTTCTAGGAGTTAGACACATACCAAGTTTAGCTCAGTTCTGGGCATCTTTGAAATACCTATACAAACTTGTTCCTACATAGTAACTTGCATCTTTGAATGAGAATGTGCTTGCTTACAGCAACGTGCTATATGTTCTGAATGCCCGAATTGGCAATCTGTGTCAAAACTTTGTTAGGAATCATGTGATCCTTACTAGTTGGAAGTAAGGGAGATGGGGCATTAGGTTATTTCTAGGAGTTGGACACATACCAAGTTTAGCTCAGTTCTGGGCATCTTTGAAATACCTATACAAACTTGTTCCTACATAGTAACTTGCATCTTTGAATGAGAATCTGCTTGCTTACAGCAACGTGCTATATGTTCTGAATACCCGAATTGGGAATCTGTGTCAAATCTTTGTTAGGAATTATGTGATCCTTACTAGCAGGAAGTAAGGGAGATGGGGCATGAAGTTATTTCTAGGAGTTGGACACATACCAAGTTTAGCTCAGTTCTGGGCATCTTTGAAATACCTATACAAACTTGTTCCTACATAGTAACTTGCAACTTTGAAGGAGAATGTGCTTGCTTACAGCAACGTGCTATATGTTCTGAATGCCCGAATTGGGAATCTGTGTCAAAACTTTGTTAGGATTTATGTGATCCTTACCAGCTGGAAGTAAGGGAGATGGGGCATGAAGTTATTTCTAGGAGTTGGACACATACCAAGTTTAGCTCAGTTCTGGGCATCTTTGAAATACCTATACAAACTTGTTCCTACATAGTAACTTGCAACTTTGAATGAGAATCTGCTTGCTTACAGCAACGTGCTATATGTTCTGAATGCCCGAATTGGCAATCTGTGTCAAAACTTTGTTAGGAATTATGTGATCCTTACTAGCTGGAAGTAAGGGAGATGGGGCATGAAGTTATTTCTAGGAGTTGGACACATACCAAGTTTAGCTCAGTTCTGGGCATCTTTGAAATACCTATAAAAACTTGTTGCTACATAGTAACTTGCGACTTTGAATGAGAATGTGCGTGCTTACAGCAACGTGCTATATGTTCTGAATGCCCGAATTGGGAATCTGTGTCAAAACTTTGTTAGGAATCATGTGATCCTTACTAGCTGGAAGTAAGGGAGATGGGGCATGAAGTTATTTCTAGGAGTTGGACACATACCAAGTTTAGCTCAGTTCTGGGCATCTTTGAAATACCTATACAAACTTGTTCCTACATAGTAACTTGCAACTTTGAATGAGAATGTGCTTGCTTACAGCAACGTGCTATATGTTCTGCATGCCCGAATTGGCAATCTGTGTCAAAACTTTGTTAGGAATCATGTGATCCTTACTAGCTGGAAGTAAGGGAGATGGGGCATGAAGTTATTTCTAGGAGTTGGACACATACCAAGTTTAGCTCAGTTCTGGGCATCTTTGAAATACCTATACAAACTTGTTCCTACATAGTAACTTGCAACTTTGAATGAGAATGTGCTTGCTTACAGCAACGTGCTATATGTTCTGAATGCCCGAATTGGGAATCTGTGTCAAAACTTTGTTAGGAATCATGTGATCCTTACTAGCTGGAAGTAAGGGAGATGGGGCATGAAGTTATTTCTAGGAGTTGGACACATACCAAGTTTAGCTCAGTTCTGGGCATCTTTGAAATACCTATACAAACTTGTTCCTACATAGTAACTTGCAACTTTGAATGAGAATGTGCGTGCTTACAGCAACGTGCTATATGTTCTGAATGCCCGAATTGGCAATCTGTGTCAAAACTTTGTTAGGAATCATGTGATCCTTACTAGCTGGAAGTAAGGGAGATGGGGCATGAAGTTATTTCTAGGAGTTGGACACATACCAAGTTTAGCTCAGTTCTGGGCATCTTTGAAATACCTATACAAACTTGTTCCTACATAGTAACTTGCAACTTTGAATGAGAATGTGCTTGCTTACAGCAACGTGCTATATGTTCTGAATGCCCGAATTGGGAATCTGTGTCAAAACTTTGTTAGGAATCATGTGATCCTTACTAGCTGGAAGTAAGGGAGATGGGGCATGAAGTTATTTCTAGGAGTTAGACACATACCAAGTTTAGCTCAGTTCTGGGCATCTTTGAAATACCTATACAAACTTGTTCCTACATAGTAACTTGCAATTTTGAAGGAGAATGTGCTTGCTTACAGCAACGTGCTATATGTTCTGAATGCCCGAATTGGGAATCTGTGTCAAAACTTTGTTAGGAATCATGTGATCCTTACTAGCTGGAAGTAAGGGAGATGGGGCGTGAAGTTATTTCTAGGAGTTGGACACATACCAAGTTTAGCTCAGTTCTGGGCATCTTTGAAATACCTATACAAACTTGTTCCTACATAGTAACTTGCATCTTTGAATGAGAATGTGCTTGCTTACAGCAACGTGCTATATGTTCTGAATGCCCGAATTGGCAATCTGTGTCAAAACTTTGTTAGGAATCATGTGATCCTTACTAGCTGGAAGTAAGGGAGATGGGGCATGAAGTTATTTCTAGGAGTTGGACACATACCAAGTTTAGCTCAGTTCTGGGCATCTTTGAAATACCTATACAAACTTGTTCCTACATAGTAACTTGCAACTTTGAATGAGAATGTGCGTGCTTACAGCAACGTGCTATATGTTCTGAATGCCCGAATTGGCAATCTGTGTCAAAACTTTGTTAGGAATCATGTGATCCTTACTAGCTGGAAGTAAGGGAGATGGGGCATGAAGTTATTTCTAGGAGTTGGACACATACCAAGTTTAGCTCAGTTCTGGGCATCTTTGAAATACCTATACAAACTTGTTCCTACATAGTAACTTGCAACTTTGAATGAGAATGTGCTTGCTTACAGCAACGTGCTATATGTTCTGAATGCCCGAATTGGGAATCTGTGTCAAAACTTTGT
Organism: Diceros bicornis minor; assembly: GCF_020826845.1. NCBI lineage: Eukaryota > Metazoa > Chordata > Mammalia > Perissodactyla > Rhinocerotidae > Diceros > Diceros bicornis. The sequence continues at coordinate 2,846,866 of NC_080779.1, forward strand.
TAGGAATCATGTGATCCTTACTAGCTGGAAGTAAGGGAGATGGGGCATGAAGTTATTTCTAGGAGTTAGACACATACCAAGTTTAGCTCAGTTCTGGGCATCTTTGAAATACCTATACAAACTTGTTCCTACATAGTAACTTGCAATTTTGAAGGAGAATGTGCTTGCTTACAGCAACGTGCTATATGTTCTGAATGCCCGAATTGGGAATCTGTGTCAAAACTTTGTTAGGAATCATGTGATCCTTACTAGCTGGAAGTAAGGGAGATGGGGCGTGAAGTTATTTCTAGGAGTTGGACACATACCAAGTTTAGCTCAGTTCTGGGCATCTTTGAAATACCTATACAAACTTGTTCCTACATAGTAACTTGCATCTTTGAATGAGAATGTGCTTGCTTACAGCAACGTGCTATATGTTCTGAATGCCCGAATTGGCAATCTGTGTCAAAACTTTGTTAGGAATCATGTGATGCTTACTAGCTGGAAGTAAGGGAGATGGGGCATGATGTTATTTCTAGGAGTTGGACACATACCAAGTTTAGCTCAGTTCTGGGCATCTTTGAAATACCTATACAAACTTGTTCCTACATAGTAACTTCCATCTTTGAATGAGAATCTGCTTGCTTACAGCAACGTGCTATATGTTCTGAATGCACGAATTGGGAATCTGTGTCAAATCTTTGTTAGAAATTATGTGATCCTTACTAGCTGGAAGTAAGGGAGACGGAGCATGAAGTTATTTCTAGGAGTTGGACACATACCAAGTTTAGCTCAGTTCTGGGCATCTTTGAAATACCTATACAAACTTGTTCCTACATAGTAACTTGCATCTTTGAATGAGAATGTGCTTGCTTACAGCAACGTGCTATATCTTCTGAATGCCCGAATTGGCAATCTGTGTCAAAACTTTGTTAGGAATTATGTGATCCTTACTAGCTGGAAGTAAGGGAGATGGGGCATGAAGTTATTTCTAGGAGTTGGACACATACCAAGTTTAGCTCAGTTCTGGGCATCTTTGAAATACCTATACAAACTTGTTCCTACATAGTAACTTGCATCATTAATGAGAATGTGCTTGCTTACAGCAACGTGCTATATGTTCTGAATGCCCGAATTGGCAATCTGTGTCAAAACTTTGTTAGGAATTATGTGATCCTTACTAGCTGGAAGTAAGGGAGATGGGGCATGAAGTTATTTCTAGGAGTTGGACACATACCATGTTTAGCTCAGTTCTGGGCATCTTTGAAATACCTATACAAACTTGTTCCTACATAGTAACTTGCAACTTTGAATGAAAATGTGCTTGCTTACAGCAACGTGCTATATGTTCTGAATGCCCGAATTGGGAATCTGTGTCAAATCTTTGTTAGGAATCATGTGATCCTTACTAGCTGGAAGTAAGGGAGATGGGGCATGAAGTTATTTCTAGGAGTTGGACACATACCAAGTTTTGCTCAGTTCTGGGCATCTTTGAAATACCTATACAAACTTGTTCCTACATAGTAACTTGCAACTTTGAAGGAGAATGTGCTTGCTTACAGCAAAGTGCTATATGTTCTGAATGCCCGAATTGGGAATCTGTGTCAAAACTTTGTTAGGAATTATGTGATCCTTACTAGCTGGAAGTAAGGGAGATGGGGCATGAAGTTATTTCTAGGAGTTGGACACATACCAAGTTTAGCTCAGTTCTGGGCATCTTTGAAATACCTATACAAACTTGTTCCTACATAGTAACTTGCAACTTTGAAGGAGAATGTGCTTGCTTACAGCAACGTGCTATATGTTCTGAATGCCCGAATTGGGAATCTGTGTCAAAACTTTGTTAGGAATTATGTGATCCTTACTAGCTGGAAGTAAGGGAGATGGGGCATGAAGTTATTTCTAGGAGTTGGACACATACCAAGTTTAGCTCAGTTCTGGGCATCTTTGAAATACCTATACAAACTTGTTCCTACATAGTAACTTGCAACTTTGAATGAGAATCTGCTTGCTTACAGCAACGTGCTATATGTTCTGAATGCCCGAATTGGCAATCTGTGTCAAAACTTTGTTAGGAATTATGTGATCCTTACTAGCTGGAAGTAAGGGAGATGGGGCATGAAGTTATTTCTAGGAGTTGGACACATACCAAGTTTAGCTCAGTTCTGGGCATCTTTGAAATACCTATAAAAACTTGTTGCTACATAGTAACTTGCGACTTTGAATGAGAATGTGCGTGCTTACAGCAACGTGCTATATGTTCTGAATGCCCGAATTGGGAATCTGTGTCAAAACTTTGTTAGGAATTATGTGATCCTTACTAGCTGGAAGTAAGGGAGATGGGGCATGAAGTTATTTCTAGGAGTTGGACACATACCAAGTTTAGCTCAGTTCTGGGCATCTTTGAAATACCTATACAAACTTGTTCCTACATAGTAACTTGCAACTTTGAATGAGAATGTGCTTGCTTACAGCAACGTGCTATATGTTCTGCATGCCCGAATTGGCAATCTGTGTCAAAACTTTGTTAGGAATCATGTGATCCTTACTAGCTGGAAGTAAGGGAGATGGGGCATGAAGTTATTTCTAGGAGTTGGACACATACCAAGTTTAGCTCAGTTCTGGGCATCTTTGAAATACCTATACAAACTTGTTCCTACATAGTAACTTGCAACTTTGAATGAGAATGTGCTTGCTTACAGCAACGTGCTATATGTTCTGAATGCCCGAATTGGGAATCTGTGTCAAAACTTTGTTAGGAATCATGTGATCCTTACTAGCTGGAAGTAAGGGAGATGGGGCATGAAGTTATTTCTAGGAGTTGGACACATACCAAGTTTAGCTCAGTTCTGGGCATCTTTGAAATACCTATACAAACTTGTTCCTACATAGTAACTTGCAACTTTGAATGAGAATGTGCGTGCTTACAGCAACGTGCTATATGTTCTGAATGCCCGAATTGGGAATCTGTGTCAAAACTTTGTTAGGAATTATGTGATCCTTACTAGCTGGAAGTAAGGGAGATGGGGCATGAAGTTATTTCTAGGAGTTGGACACATACCAAGTTTAGCTCAGTTCTGGGCATCTTTGAAATACCTATAGAAACTTGTTCCTACATAGTAACTTGCAACTTTGAATGAAAATGTGCTTGCTTACAGCAACGTGCTATATGTTCTGAATGCCCGAATTGGCAATCTGTGTCAAAACTTTGTTAGGAATCATGTGATCCTTACTAGCTGGAAGTAAGGGAGATGGGGCATGAAGTTATTTCTAGGAGTTGGACACATACCAAGTTTAGCTCAGTTCTGGGCATCTTTGAAATACCTATACAAACTTGTTCCTACATAGTAACTTGCAACTTTGAATGAGAATGTGCTTGCTTACAGCAACGTGCTATATGTTCTGAATGCCCGAATTGGGAATCTGTGTCAAAACTTTGTTAGGAATCATGTGATCCTTACTAGCTGGAAGTAAGGGAGATGGGGCATGAAGTTATTTCTAGGAGTTGGACACATACCAAGTTTAGCTCAGTTCTGGGCATCTTTGAAATACCTATACAAACTTGTTCCTACATAGTAACTTGCAACTTTGAATGAGAATGTGCTTGCTTACAGCAACGTGCTATATGTTCTGAATGCCCGAATTGGGAATCTGTGTCAAAACTTTGTTAGGAATCATGTGATCCTTACTAGCTTGAAGTAAGGGAGATGGGGCATGAAGTTATTTCTAGGAGTTAGACACATACCAAGTTTAGCTCAGTTCTGGGCATCTTTGAAATACCTATACAAACTTGTTCCTACATAGTAACTTGCATCTTTGAATGAGAATGTGCTTGCTTACAGCAACGTGCTATATGTTCTGAATGCCCGAATTGGCAATCTGTGTCAAAACTTTGTTAGGAATCATGTGATCCTTACTAGCTGGAAGTAAGGGAGATGGGGCATGATGTTATTTCTAGGAGTTGGACACATACCAATTTTAGCTCAGTTCTGGGCATCTTTGAAATACCTATACAAACTTGTTCCTACATAGTAACTTCCATCTTTGAATGAGAATCTGCTTGCTTACAGCAACGTGCTATATGTTCTGAATGCCCGAATTGGGAATCTGTGTCAAATCTTTGTTAGGAATTATGTGATCCTTACTAGCTGGAAGTAAGGGAGATGGGGCATGAAGTTATTTCTTGGAGTTGGACACATACCATGTTTAGCTCAGTTCTGGGCATCTTTGAAATACCTATACAAACTTGTCCTACATAGTAACTTGCATCTTTGAATGAGAATGTGCTTGCTTACAGCAACGTGCTATAACTTCTGAATGCCCGAATTGGCAATCTGTGTCAAAACTTTGTTAGGAATTATGTGATCCTTACTAGCTGGAAGTAAGGGAGATGGGGCATGAAGTTATTTCTAGGAGTTGGACACATACCAAGTTTAGCTCCAGTTCTGGGCATCTTTGAAATACCTATACAAACTTGTTCCTACCTAGTAACTTGCATCTTTGAATGAGAATGTGCTTGCTTACAGCAACGTGCTATATGTTCTGAATGCCCGAATTGGGAATCTGTGTCAAAACTTTGTTAGGAATTATGTGATCCTTACTAGCTGGAAGTAAGGGAGATGGGGCATGAAGTTCTTTCTAGGAGTTGGACACATACCAAGTTTAGCTCAGTTCTGGGCATCTTTGAAATACCTATACAAACTTGTTCCTACATAGTAACTTGCAACTTTGACTGAAAATGTGCTTGCTTACAGCAACGTGCTATATGTTCTGAATGCCCGAATTGGCAATCTGTGTCAAAACTTTGTTAGGAATTATGTGATCCTTACTAGCTGGAAGTAAGGGAGATGGGGCATGAAGTTATTTCTAGGAGTTGGACACATACCAAGTTTAGCTCAGTTCTGGGCGTCTTTGAAATACCTATACAAACTTGTTCCTACCTAGTAACTTGCATCTTTGAATGAGAATGTGCTTGCTTACAGCAACGTGCTATATGTTCTGAATGCCCGAATAGGGAATCTGTGTCAAAACTGTGTTAGGAATTATGTGATCCTTACTAGCTGGAAGTAAGGGTGATGGGGCATGAAGTTATTTCTAGGAGTTGGACACATACCAAGTTTAGCTCAGTTCTGGGTATCTTTGAAATACCTATACAAACTTGTTCCTACATAGTAACTTGCAACTTTGAATGAAAATGTGCTTGCTTACAGCAACGTGCTATATGTTCTGAATGCCCGAATTGGGAATCTGTGTCAAAACTTTGTTAGGAATTATGTGATCCTTACTAGCTGGAAGTAAGGGAGATGGGGCATGAAGTTATTTCTTGGAGTTGGACACATACCAAGTTTAGCTCAGTTCTGGGCATCTTTGAAATACCTATACAAACTTGTTCCTACATAGTAACTTGCGACTTTGAATGAGAATGTGCTTGCTTACAGCAACGTGCTATATGTTCTGAATGCCCGAATTGGGAATCTGTGTCAAAACTTTGTTAGGAATTATGTGATCCTTACTAGCTGGAAGTAAGGGAGATGGGGCATGAAGTTATTTCTAGGAGTTGGACACATACCAAGTTTAGCTCAGTTCTGGGCATCTTTGAAATACCTATACAAACTTGTTCCTACATTAACTTGCGACTTTGAATGAGAATGTGCTTGCTTACAGCAACGTGCTATATGTTCTGAATGCCCGAATTGGGAATCTGTGTCAAAACTTTGTTAGGAATTATGTGATCCTTACTAGCTGGAAGTAAGGGAGATGGGGCATGAAGTTATTTCTAGGAGTTGGACACATACCAAGTTTAGCTCAGTTCTGGGCATCTTTGAAATACCTATACAAACTTGTTCCTACATAGTAACTTGCGACTTTGAATGAGAATGTGCTTGCTTACAGCAACGTGCTATATGTTCTTAATGCCCGAATTGGGAATCTGTGTCAAAACTTTGTTAGGAATTATGTGATCCTTACTAGCTGGAAGTAAGGCAGATGGGGCATGAAGTTATTTCTAGGAGTTGGACACATACCAAGTTTAGCTCAGTTCTGGGCATCTTTGAAATACCTATACAAACTTGTTCCTACATAGTAACTTGCATCTTTGAATGAGAATGTGCTTGCTTACAGCAACGTGCTATATGTTCTGAATGCCCGAATTGGGAATCTGTGTCAAAACTTTGTTAGGAATTATGTGATCCTTACTAGCTGGAAGTAAGGGAGATGGGGCATGAAGTTATTTCTAGGAGTTGGACACATACCAAGTTTAGCTCAGTTCTGGGCATCTTTGAAATACCTATACAAACTTGTTGCTACATAGTAACTTGCATCATTAATGAGAATCTGCTTGCTTACAGCAACGTGCTATATGTTCTGAATGCCCGAATTGGGAATCTGTGTCAAAACTTTGTTAGGAATTATGTGATCCTTACTAGCTGGAAGTAAGGGAGATGGGGCATGAAGTTATTTCTAGGAGTTGGACACATACCAAGTTTAGCTCAGTTCTGGGCATCTTTGAAATACCTATACAAACTTGTTCCTACATAGTAACTTGCATCTTTGAATGAGAATGTGCTTGCTTACAGCAACGTGCTATATGTTCTGAATGCCCGAATTGGGAATCTGTGTCAAAACTGTGTTAGGAATTATGTGATCCTTACTAGCTGGAAGTAAGGGAGATGGGGCATGAAGTTATTTCTAGGAGTTGGACCCATACCAAGTTTAGCTCAGTTCTGGGCATCTTTGAAATACCTATACAAACTTGTTGCTACATAGTAACTTGCATCATTAATGAGAATCTGCTTGCTTACAGCAACGTGCTATATGTTCTGAATGCCCGAATTGGCAATCTGTGTCAAAACTTTGTTAGGAATTATGTGATCCTTACTAGCTGGAAGTAAGGGAGATGGGGCATGAAGTTATTTCTAGGAGTTGGACACATACCAAGTTTAGCTCAGTTCTGGGCATCTTTGAAATACCTATACAAACTTGTTCCTACATAGTAACTTGCATCTTTGAATGAGAATGTGCTTGCTTACAGCAACGTGCTATATGTTCTGAATGCCCGAATTGGGAATCTGTGTCAAAACTTTGTTAGGAATTATGTGATCCTTACTAGCTGGAAGTAAGGGAGATGGGGCATGAAGTTATTTCTTGGAGTTGGACACATACCGGGTTTAGCTCAGTTCTGGGCATCTTTGAAATACCTATACAAACTTGTTCCTACATAGTAACTTGCAACTTTGAATGAGAATGTGCTTGCTTGCAGCAACGTGCTATATGTTCTGAATGCCCGAATAGGGAATCTGTGTCAAAACTTTGTTAGGAATTATGTGATCCTTACTAGCTGGAAGTAAGGGAGATGGGGCATGAAGTTATTTCTAGGAGTTGGACACATACCAAGTTTAGCTCAGTTCTGGGCATCTTTGAAATACCTATACAAACTTGTTCCTACCTAGTAACTTGCATCTTTGAATGAGAATGTGCTTGCTTACAGCAACGTGCTATATGTTCTGAATGCCCGAATTGGGAATCTGTGTCAAAACTTTGTTAGGAATTATGTGATCCTTACTAGCTGGAAGTAAGGGAGATGGGGCATGAAGTTCTTTCTAGGAGTTGGACACATACCAAGTTTAGCTCAGTTCTGGGCATCTTTGAAATACCTATACAAACTTGTTCCTACATAGTAACTTGCAACTTTGACTGAAAATGTGCTTGCTTACAGCAACGTGCTATATGTTCTGAATGCCCGAATTGGCAATCTGTGTCAAAACTTTGTTAGGAATTATGTGATCCTTACTAGCTGGAAGTAAGGGAGATGGGGCATGAAGTTATTTCTAGGAGTTGGACACATACCAAGTTTAGCTCAGTTCTGGGCATCTTTGAAATACCTATACAAACTTGTTCCTACCTAGTAACTTGCATCTTTGAATGAGAATGTGCTTGCTTACAGCAACGTGCTATATGTTCTGAATGCCCGAATAGGGAATCTGTGTCAAAACTGTGTTAGGAATTATGTGATCCTTACTAGCTGGAAGTAAGGGTGATGGGGCATGAAGTTATTTCTAGGAGTTGGACACATACCAAGTTTAGCTCAGTTCTGGGTATCTTTGAAATACCTATACAAACTTGTTCCTACATAGTAACTTGCAACTTTGAATGAAAATGTGCTTGCTTACAGCAACGTGCTATATGTTCTGAATGCCCGAATTGGGAATCTGTGTCAAAACATTGTTAGGAATTATGTGATCCTTACTAGCTGGAAGTAAGGGAGATGGGGCATGAAGTTATTTCTTGGAGTTGGACACATACCAAGTTTAGCTCAGTTCTGGGCATCTTTGAAATACCTATACAAACTTGTTCCTACATAGTAACTTGCGACTTTGAATGAGAATGTGCTTGCTTACAGCAACGTGCTATATGTTCTGAATGCCCGAATTGGGAATCTGTGTCAAAACTTTGTTAGGAATTATGTGATCCTTACTAGCTGGAAGTAAGGGAGATGGGGCATGAAGTTATTTCTAGGAGTTGGACACATACCAAGTTTAGCTCAGTTCTGGGCATCTTTGAAATACCTATACAAACTTGTTCCTACATTAACTTGCGACTTTGAATGAGAATGTGCTTGCTTACAGCAACGTGCTATATGTTCTGAATGCCCGAATTGGGAATCTGTGTCAAAACTTTGTTAGGAATTATGTGATCCTTACTAGCTGGAAGTAAGGGAGATGGGGCATGAAGTTATTTCTAGGAGTTGGACACATACCAAGTTTAGCTCAGTTCTGGGCATCTTTGAAATACCTATACAAACTTGTTCCTACATAGTAACTTGCGACTTTGAATGAGAATGTGCTTGCTTACAGCAACGTGCTATATGTTCTTAATGCCCGAATTGGGAATCTGTGTCAAAATTTTGTTAGGAATTATGTGATCCTTACTAGCTGGAAGTAAGGCAGATGGGGCATGAAGTTATTTCTAGGAGTTGGACACATACCAAGTTTAGCTCAGTTCTGGGCATCTTTGAAATACCTATACAAACTTGTTCCTACATAGTAACTTGCATCTTTGAATGAGAATGTGCTTGCTTACAGCAACGTGCTATATGTTCTGAATGCCCGAATTGGGAATCTGTGTCAAAACTTTGTTAGGAATTATGTGATCCTTACTAGCTGGAAGTAAGGGAGATGGGGCATGAAGTTATTTCTAGGAGTTGGACACATACCAAGTTTAGCTCAGTTCTGGGCATCTTTGAAATACCTATACAAACTTGTTGCTACATAGTAACTTGCATCATTAATGAGAATCTGCTTGCTTACAGCAAGGTGCTATATGTTCTGAATGCCCGAATTGGGAATCTGTGTCAAAACTTTGTTAGGAATTATGTGATCCTTAATAGCTGGAAGTAAGGGAGATGGGGCATGAAGTTATTTCTAGGAGTTGGACACATACCAAGTTTAGCTCAGTTCTGGGCATCTTTGAAATACCTATACAAACTTGTTCCTACATAGTAACTTGCATCTTTGAATGAGAATGTGCTTGCTTACAGCAACGTGCTATATGTTCTGAATGCCCGAATTGGGAATCTGTGTCAAAACTGTGTTAGGAATTATGTGATCCTTACTAGCTGGAAGTAAGGGAGATGGGGCATGAAGTTATTTCTTGGAGTTGGACACATACCGGGTTTAGCTCAGTTCTGGGCATCTTTGAAATACCTATACAAACTTGTTCCTACATAGTAACTTGCAACTTTGAATGAGAATGTGCTTGCTTGCAGCAACGTGCTATATGTTCTGAATGCCCGAATAGGGAATCTGTGTCAAAACTTTGTTAGGAATTATGTGATCCTTACTAGCTGGAAGTAAGGGAGATGGGGCATGAAGTTATTTCTAGGAGTTGGACACATACCAAGTTTAGCTCAGTTCTGGGCATCTTTGAAATACCTATACAAACTTGTTCCTACCTAGTAACTTGCATCTTTGAATGAGAATGTGCTTGCTTACAGCAACGTGCTATATGTTCTGAATGCCCGAATTGGGAATCTGTGTCAAAACTTTGTTAGGAATTATGTGATCCTTACTAGCTGGAAGTAAGGGACATGGGGCATGAAGTTCTTTCTAGGAGTTGGACACATACCAAGTTTAGCTCAGTTCTGGGCATCTTTGAAATACCTATACAAACTTGTTCCTACATAGTAACTTGCAACTTTGACTGAAAATGTGCTTGCTTACAGCAACGTGCTATATGTTCTGAATGCCCGAATTGGCAATCTGTGTCAAAACTTTGTTAGGAATTATGTGATCCTTACTAGCTGGAAGTAAGGGAGATGGGGCATGAAGTTATTTCTAGGAGTTGGACACATACCAAGTTTAGCTCAGTTCTGGGCATCTTTGAAATACCTATACAAACTTGTTCCTACATAGTAACTTGCAACTTTGAATGAGAATGTGCTTGCTTGCAGCAACGTGCTATATGTTCTGAATGCCCGATTTGGGAATCTGTGTCAAAACTTTGTTAGGAATTATGTCATCCTTACTAGCTGGAAGTAAGGGAGATGGGGCATGAAGTTATTTCTAGGAGTTGGACACATACCAAGTTTAGCTCAGTTCTGGGCATCTTTGAAATACCTATACAAACTTGTTCCTACATAGTAACTTGCATCTTTGAATGAGAATGTGCTTGCTTACAGCAACGTGCTATATGTTCTGAATGCCCGAATTGGGAATCTGTGTCAAAACTTTGTTAGGAATTATGTGATCCTTACTAGCTGGAAGTAAGGGAGATGGGGCATGAAGTTATTTCTAGGAGTTGGACACATACCAAGTTTAGCTCAGTTCTGTGCATCTTTGAAATACCTATACAAACTTGTTCCTACATAGTAACTTGCATCTTTAAATGAGAATGTGCTTGCTTACAGCAACGTGCTATATGTTCTGAATGCCCGAAGTGGTAATCTGTGTCAAAACTTTGTTAGGAATTATGTCATCCTTACTAGCTGGAAGTAAGGGAGATGGGGCATGAAGTTATTTCTAGGAGTTGGACACATACCAAGTTTAGCTCAGTTCTGGGCATCTTTGAAATACCTATACAAACTTGTTCCTACATAGTAACTTGCATCTTTGAATGAGAATCTGCTTGCTTACAGCAACGTGCTATATGTTCTGAATGCCCGAATTGGGAATCTGTGTCAAAACTTTGTTAGGAATTATGTGATCCTTACTAGCTGGAAGTAAGGGAGATGGGGCATGAAGTTATTTCTAGGAGTTGGACACATACCAAGTTTAGCTCAGTTCTGGGCATCTTTGAAATACCTATACAAACTTGTTCCTACATAGTAACTTGCAACTTTGAATGAGAATGTGCTTGCTTACAGCAACGTGCGATATGTTCTGAATGCCCGAATTGGGAATCTGTGTCAAAACTTCGTTAGGAATTATGTGATCCTTACTAGCTGGAAGTAAGGGAGATGGGGCATGAAGTTATTTCTAGGAGTTGGACACATACCAAGTTTAGCTCAGTTCTGGGCCTCTTTGAAATACCTATACAAACTTGTTCCTACATAGTAACTTGCATCTTTGAATGAGAATGTGCTTGCTTACAGCAACGTGCTATATGTTCTGAATGCCCGAATTGGCAATCTGTGTCAAAACTTTGTTAGGAATTATGTGATCCTTACTAGCTGGAAGTAAGGGAGATGGGGCATGAAGTTATTTCTAGGAGTTGGACACATACCAAGTTTAGCTCAGTTCTGGGCCTCTTTGAAATACCTATACAAACTTGTTCCTACATAGTAACTTGCAACTTTGAATGAGAATGTGCTTGCTTGCAGCAACGTGCTATATGTTCTGAATGCCCAATTTGGGAATCTGTGTCAAAACTTTGTTAGGAATTATGTGATCCTTACTAGCTGGAAGTAAGGGAGATGGGGCATGAAGTTATTTCTAGGAGTTGGACACATACCAAGTTTAGCTCAGTTCTGGGCATCTTTGAAATACCTATACAAACTTGTTTCTACATAGTAACTTGCATCTTTGAATGAGAATGTGCTTGCTTACAGCAACGTGCTATATGTTCTGAATGCCCGAATTGGCAATCTGTGTCAAAACTTTGTTAGGAATTATGTGATCCTTACTAGCTGGAAGTAAGGGAGATGGGGCATGAAGTTATTTCTAGGAGTTGGACACATACCAAGTTTAGCTCAGTTCTGGGCATCTTTGAAATACCTATACAAACTTGTTCCTACATAGTAACTTGCATATTTAATGAGAATCTGCTTGCTTACAGCAACGTGCTATATGTTCTGAATGCCCGAATAGGGAATCTGTGTCAAAACTTTGTTAGGAATTATGTCATCCGTACTAGCTGGAAGTAAGTGAGATGGGGCGTGTAAGTTATTTCTAGGAGTTGGACACATACCAAGTTTAGCTCAGTTCTGGGCATCTTTGAAATACCTATACAAACTCTTTCCTACATAGTAACTTGCATCTTTGAATGAGAATCTGCTTGCTTACAGCAACGTGCTATATGTTCTGAATGCCCGAATTGGGAATCTGTGTCAAAACTGTTAGGAATTATGTGATCCTTACTAGCTGGAAGTAAGGGAGATGGGGCATGAAGTTATTTCTAGGAGTTGGACACATACCAAGTTTAGCTCAGTTCTGGGCATCTTTGAAATACCTATACAAACTTGTTCCTACATAGTAACTTGCAACTTAGAATGAAAATGTGCTTGCTTAGAGCAACGTGCTATATGTTCTGAATGCCCGAATTGGGAATCTGTGTCAAAACTTTGTTAGGAATTATGTGATCCTTACTAGCTGGAAGTAAGGGAGATGGGGCATGAAGTTATTTCTAGGAGTTGGACACATACCAAGTTGAGCTCAGTTCTGGGCATCTTTGAAATACCTATACAAACTTGTTCCTACATAGTAACTTGCATATTTAATGTGAATCTGCTTGCTTACAGCAACGTGCTATATGTTCTGAATGCCCGAATTGGGAATCTGTGTCAAAACTTTGTTAGGAATTATGTCATCCTTGCTAGCTGGAAGTAAGGGAGATGGGGCATGAAGTTATTTCTAGGAGTTGGACACATACCAAGTTTAGCTCAGTTCTGGGCATCTTTGAAATACCTATACAAACTTGTTCCTACATAGTAACTTGCATCTTTGAATGAGAATCTGCTTGCTTACAGCAACGTGCTATATGTTCTGAATGCCCGAATTGGCAATCTGTGTCAAAACTTTGTTAGGAATTATGTGATCCTTACTAGCTGGAAGTAAGGGAGATGGGGCATGAAGTTATTTCTAGGAGTTGGACACATACCAAGTTTAGCTCAGTTCTGGGCCTCTTTGAAATACCTATACAAACTTGTTCCTACATAGTAACTTGCAACTTTGAATGAAAATGTGCTTGCTTACAGCAACGTGCTATATGTTCTGAATGCCCGAATTGGGAATCTGTGTCAAAACTTTGTTAGGAATTATGTGATCCTTACTAGCTGGAAGTAAGGGAGATGGGGCATGAAGTTATTTCTAGGAGTTGGACACATACCAAGTTTAGCTCAGTTCTGGGCATCTTTCAAATACCTATACAAACTTGTTCCTACATAGTAACTTGCAACTTTGAATGAGAATGTGCTTGCTTACAGCAACGTGCTATATGTTCTGAATGCCCGAATTGGGAATCTGTGTCAAAACTTTGTTAGGAATTATGTCATCCTTACTAGCTGGAAGTAAGGGAGATGGGGCATGAAGTTATTTCTAGGATTTGGACACATACCAAGTTTAGCTCAGTTCTGGGCATCTTTGAAATACCTATACAAACTTGTTCCTAAATAGTAACTTGCAACTTTGAATGAGAATGTGCTTGCTTGCAGCAACGAGCTATATGTTCTGAATGCCCGAATAGGGAATCTGTGTCAGAACTTTGTTAGGAATTATGTGATCCTTACTAGCTGGAAGTAAGGTAGATGGGGCATGAAGTTATTTCTAGGAGTTGGACACATACCAAGTTTAGCTCAGTTCTGGGCATCTTTGAAATACCTATACAAACTTGTTCCTACATAGTAACCTGCATCTTTGAATGAGAATGTGCTTGCTTGCAGCAACGTGCTATATGTTCTGAATGCCCGAATAGGGAATCTGTGTCAAAACTTTGTTAGGAATTATGTGATCCTTACTAGCTGGAAGTAAGGGAGATGGGGCATGAAGTTATTTCTAGGAGTTGGACACATACCAAGTTTAGCTCAGTTCTGGGCATCTTTGAAATACCTATACAAACTTGTTCCTACATTGTAACTTGCAACTTTGAATGAAAATGTGCGTGCTTACAGCAACGTGCTATATGTTCTGAATGCCCGAATTGGGAATCTGTGTCAAAACTTTGTTAGGAATTATGTGATCCTTACTAGCTGGAAGTAAGGGAGATGGGGCATGAAGTTATTTCTAGGAGTTGGACACATACCGAGTTTAGCTCAGTTCTGGGCATCTTTGAAATACCTATACAAACTTGTTCCTACATAGTAACTTGCATCTTTGAATGAGAATCTGCTTGCTTACAGCAACGTGCTATATGTTCTGAATGCCCGAATTGGCAATCTGTGTCAAAACTTTGTTAGGAATTATGTGATCCTTACTAGCTGGAAGTAAGGGAGATGGGGCATGAAGTTATTTCTAGGAGTTGGACACATACCAAGTTTAGCTCAGTTCTGGGCATCTTTGAAATACCTATACAAACTTGTTTCTACATAGTAACTTGCATCTTTGAATGAGAATGTGCTTGCTTACAGCAACGTGCTATATGTTCTGAATGCCCGAATTGGCAATCTGTGTCAAAACTTTGTTAGGAATTATGTGATCCTTACTAGCTGGAAGTAAGGGAGATGGGGCATGAAGTTATTTATAGGAGTTGGACACATACCAAGTTTAGCTCAGTTCTGGGCATCTTTGAAATACCTATACAAACCTGTTCCTACATAGTAACTTGCATATTTAATGAGAATCTGCTTGCTTACAGCAACGTGCTATATGTTCTGAATGCCCGAATAGGGAATCTGTGTCAAAACTTTGTTAGGAATTATGTCATCCGTACTAGCTGGAAGTAAGGGAGATGGGGCGTGAAGTTATTTCTAGGAGTTGGACACATACCAAGTTGAGCTCAGTTCTGGGCATCTTTGAAATACCTATACAAACTTGTTCCTACATAGTAACTTGCATCTTTGAATGAGAATCTGCTTGCTTACAGCAACGTGCTATATGTTCTGAATGCCCGAATTGGGAATCTGTGTCAAAACTGTTAGGAATTATGTGATCCTTACTAGCTGGAAGTAAGGGAGATGGGGCATGAAGTTATTTCTAGGAGTTGGACACATACCAAGTTTAGCTCAGTTCTGGGCATCTTTGAAATACCTATACAAACTTGTTCCTACATAGTAACTTGCAACTTAGAATGAAAATGTGCTTGCTTAGAGCAACGTGCTATATGTTCTGAATGCCCGAATTGGGAATCTGTGTCAAAACTTTGTTAGGAATTATGTGATCCTTACTAGCTGGAAGTAAGGGAGATGGGGCATGAAGTTATTTCTAGGAGTTGGACACATACCAAGTTGAGCTCAGTTCTGGGCATCTTTGAAATACCTATACAAACTTGTTCCTACATAGTAACTTGCATATTTAATGTGAATCTGCTTGCTTACAGCAACGTGCTATATGTTCTGAATGCCCGAATTGGGAATCTGTGTCAAAACTTTGTTAGGAATTATGTCATCCTTGCTAGCTGGAAGTAAGGGAGATGGGGCATGAAGTTATTTCTAGGAGTTGGACACATACCAAGTTTAGCTCAGTTCTGGGCATCTTTGAAATACCTATACAAACTTGTTCCTACATAGTAACTTGCATCTTTGAATGAGAATCTGCTTGCTTACAGCAACGTGCTATATGTTCTGAATGCCCGAATTGGCAATCTGTGTCAAAACTTTGTTAGGAATTATGTGATCCTTACTAGCTGGAAGTAAGGGAGATGGGGCATGAAGTTATTTCTAGGAGTTGGACACATACCAAGTTTAGCTCAGTTCTGGGCCTCTTTGAAATACCTATACAAACTTGTTCCTACATAGTAACTTGCAACTTTGAATGAAAATGTGCTTGCTTACAGCAACGTGCTATATGTTCTGAATGCCCGAAGTGGCAATCTGTGTCAAAACTTTGTTAGGAATTATGTGATCCTTACTAGCTGGAAGTAAGGGAGATGGGGCATGAAGTTATTTCTAGGAGTTGGACACATATCAAGTTTAGCTCAGTTCTGGGCATCTTTGAAATACCTATACAAACTTGTTCCTACATAGTAACTTGCAACTTTGAATGAGAATGTGCTTGCTTACAGCAACGTGCTATATGTTCTGAATGCCCGAATTGGGAATCTGTGTCAAAACTTTGTTAGGAATTATGTGATCCTTACTAGCTGGAAGTAAGGGAGATGGGGCATGAAGTTATTTCTAGGAGTTGGATACATACCAAGTTTAGCTCAGTTCTGGGCATCTTTGAAATACCTATACAAACTTGTTCCTACATAGTAACTTGCATCTTTGAATGAGAATCTGCTTGCTTACAGCAACGTGCTATATGTTCTGAATGCCCGAATTGGGAATCTGTGTCAAAACTTTGTTAGGAATTATGTGATCCTTACTAGCTGGAAGTAAGGGAGATGGGGCATGAAGTTATTTCTAGGAGTTGGACACATACCAAGTTTAGCTCAGTTCTGGGCATCTTTGAAATACCTATACAAACTTGTTCCTACATAGTAACTTGCAACTTTGAATGAAAATGTGCTTGCTTACAGCAACGTGCTATATGTTCTGAATGCCCGAATTGGGAATCTGTGTCAAAACTTCGTTAGGAATTATGTGATCCTTACTAGCTGGAAGTAAGGGAGATGGGGCATGAAGTTATTTCTAGGAGTTGGACACATACAAAGTTTAGCTCAGTTCTGGGCATCTTTGAAATACCTATACAAACTTGTTCCTACATAGTAACTTGCATCTTTGAATGAGAATGTGCTTGCTTGCAGCAACGTGCTATATGTTCTGAATGCCCGAATTGGGAATCTGTGTCAAGACTTTGTTAGGAATTATGTGATCCTTACTAGCTGGAAGTAAGGGAGATGGGGCATGAAGTTATTTCTAGGAGTTGGACACATACCAAGTTTAGCTCAGTTCTGGGCATCTTTGAAATACCTATACAAACTTGTTCCTACATAGTAACTTGCATCTTTGAATGAGAATGTGCTTGCTTACAGCAACGTGCTATATGTTCTGAATGCCCGAATTGGGAATCTGTGTCAAAACTTTGTTAGGAATTATGTGATCCTTACTAGCTGGAAGTAAGGGAGATGGGGCATGAAGTTATTTCTAGGAGTTGGACACATACCAAGTTTAGCTCAGTTCTGGGCATCTTTGAAATACCTATACAAACTTGTTCCTACATAGTAACTTGCAACTTTGAATGAGAATGTGCTTGCTTACAGCAACATGCTATATGTTCTGAATGCACGAATTGGGAATCTCTGTCAAAACTTTGTTAGGAATTATGTGATCCTTACTAGCTGGAAGTAAGGGAGATGGGGCATGAAGTTATTTCTTGGAGTTGGAGACATACCAAGTTTAGCTCAGTTCTGGGCATCTTTGAAATACCTATACAAACTTGTTCCTACATAGTAACTTGCAACTTTGAATGAGAATGTGCTTGCTTGCAGCAACGTGCTATATGTTCTGAATGCCCGATTTGGGAATCATGTCAAAACTTTGTTAGGAATTATGTGATCCTTACTAGCTGGAAGTAAGGGAGATGGAGCATGAAGTTATTTCTAGGAGTTGGACACATACCAAGTTTAGCTCAGTTCTGGGCATCTTTGAAATACCTATACAACTTGTTCCTACATAGTAACTTGCATCTTTGAATGAGAATGTGCTTGCTTGCAGCAACGTGCTATATGTTCTGAATGCCCGAATTGGCAATCTGTGTCAAAACTTTGATAGGAATTATGTGATCCTTACTAGCTGGAAGTAAGGGAGATGGGGCATGAAGTTATTTCTAGGAGTTGGACACATACCAAGTTTAGCTCAGTTCTGGGCATCTTTGAAATACCTATACAAACTTGTTCCTACATAGTAACTTGCATCTTTGAATGAGAATGTGCTTGCTTACAGCAACGTGCTATATGTTCTGAATGCCCGAATTGGGAATCTGTGTCAAAACTTTGTTAGGAATTATGTGATCCTTACTAGCTGGAAGTAAGGGAGATGGGGCATGAAGTTATTTCTAGGAGTTGGACACATACCAAGTTTAGCTCAGTTCTGGGCATCTTTCAAATACCTATACAAACTTGTTCCTACATAGTAACTTGCAACTTTGAATGAGAATGTGCTTGCTTACAGCAACGTGCTATATGTTCTGAATGCCCGAATTGGGAATCTGTGTCAAAACTTTGTTAGGAATTATGTGATCCTTACTAGCTGGAAGTAAGGGAGATGGGGCATGAAGTTATTTCTAGGAGTTGGACACATACCAAGTTTAGCTCAGTTCTGGGCATCTTTGAAATACCTA
This sequence comes from Diceros bicornis minor, assembly GCF_020826845.1. Lineage (NCBI taxonomy): Eukaryota > Metazoa > Chordata > Mammalia > Perissodactyla > Rhinocerotidae > Diceros > Diceros bicornis. The sequence goes on from NC_080779.1 coordinate 2,865,432, forward strand.
TACAAACTTGTTCCTACATAGTAACTTGCATCTTTGAATGAGAATCTGCTTGCTTACAGCAACGTGCTATATGTTCTGAATGCCCGAATTGGGAATCTGTGTCAAAACTTTGTTAGGAATTATGTGATCCTTACTAGCTGGAAGTAAGGGAGATGGGGCATGAAGTTATTTCTAGGAGTTGGACACATACCAAGTTTAGCTCAGTTCTGGGCATCTTTGAAATACCTATACAAACTTGTTCCTACATAGTAACTTGCATCTTTGAATGAGAATGTGCTTGCTTGCAGCAACGTGCTATATGTTCTGAATGCCCGAATTGGGAATCTATGTCAAAACTTTGTTAGGAATTATGTCATCCTTACTAGCTGGAAGTAAGGGAGATGGGGCATGAAGTTATTTCTTGGAGTTGGAGACAAAGCAAGTTTAGCTCAGTTCTGGGCATCTTTGAAATACCTATACAAACTTGTTCCTACATAGTAACTTGCAACTTTGAATGAGAATGTGCTTGCTTGCAGCAACGTGCTATATGTTCTGAATGCCCGAATTGGGAATCTGTGTCAAAACTTTGTTAGGAATTATGTGATCCTTACTAGCTGCAAGTAAGGGAGATGGGGCATGAAGTTATTTCTAGGAGTTGGACACATACCAAGTTTAGCTCAGTTCTGGGCATCTTTGAAATACCTATAAAAACTTGTTCCTACATAGTAACTTGCAACTTTGAATGAGAATGTGCTTGCTTGCAGCAACGTGCTATATGTTCTGAATGCCCGAATTGGCAATCTGTGTCAAAACTTTGTTAGGAATTATGTGATCCTTACTAGCTGGAAGTAAGGGAGATGGGGCATGAAGTTATTTCTAGGAGTTGGACACATACCAAGTTTAGCTCAGTTCTGGGCCTCTTTGAAATACCTATACAAACGTGTTCGTACATAGTAACTTGCATCTTTAATGAGAATCTGCTTGCTTACAGCAACGTGCTATATGTTCTGAATGCCCGAATTGGGAATCTGTGTCAAAACTTTGTTAGGAATTATGTGATCCTTACTAGCTGGAAGTAAGGGAGATGGGGCATGAAGTTATTTCTAGGAGTTGGACACATACCAAGTTTAGCTCAGTTCTGGGCATCTTTGAAATACCTATACAAACTTGTTCCTACATAGTAACTTGCATCTTTGAATGAGAATCTGCTTGCTTACAGCAACGTGCTATATGTTCTGAATGCCCGAATTGGGAATCTGTGTCAAAACTTTGTTAGGAATTATGTGATCCTTACTAGCTGGAAATAAGGGAGATGGGGCATGAAGTTATTTCTAGGAGTTGGACACATACCAAGTTTAGCTCAGTTCTGGGCATCTTTGAAATACCTATACAAACTTGTTCCTACATAGTAACTTGCATCTTTGAATGAGAATGTGCTTGCTTGCAGCAACGTGCTATATGTTCTGAATGCCCGAATTGGGAATCTGTGTCAAAACTTTGTTAGGAATTATGTGATCCTTACTAGCTGGAAGTAAGGGAGATGGGGCATGAAGTTATTTCTAGGAGTTGGACACATACCAAGTTTAGCTCAGTTCTGGGCATCTTTCAAATACCTATACAAACTTGTTCCTACATAGTAACTTGCAACTTTGAATGAGAATGTGCTTGCTTACAGCAACGTGCTATATGTTCTGAATGCCCGAATTGGGAATCTGTGTCAAAACTTTGTTAGGAATTATGTGATCCTTACTAGCTGGAAGTAAGGGAGATGGGGTATGAAGTTATTTCTAGGAGTTGGACACATACCAAGTTTAGCTCAGTTCTGGGCATCTTTGAAATACCTATACAAACTTGTTCCTACATAGTAACTTGCAACTTTGAATGAGAATGTGCTTGCCTACAGCAACGTGCTATATGTATGAATGCCCGAATTGGGAATCTGTGTCAAAACTTTGTTAGGAATTATGTGATCCTTACTAGCTGGAAGTAAGTGAGATGGGGCTTGAAGTTATTTCTTGGAGTTGGAGATATACCGAGTTTAGCTCAGTTCTGGGCATCTTTGAAATACCTATACAAACTTGTTCCTACATAGTAACTTGCATCTTTGAATGAGAATGTGCTTGCTTACAGCAACGTGCTATATGTTCTGAATGCCCGAATTGGGAATCTGTGTCAAAACTTTGTTAGGAATTATGTGATCCTTACTAGCTGGAAGTAAGGGAGATGGGGCATGAAGTTATTTCTAGGAGTTGGACACATACCGAGTTTAGCTCAGTTCTGGGCATCTTTGAAATACCTATACAAACTTGTTCCTACATAGTAACTTGCAACTTTGAATGAGAATCTGCTTGCTTACAGCAACGTGCTATATGTTCTGAATGCCCGAATTGGGAATCTGTGTCAAAACTTTGTTAGGAATTATGTGATCCTTACTAGCTGGAAGTAAGGCAGATGGGGCATGAAGTTATTTCTAGGAGTTGGACACAAAGCAAGTTTAGCTCAGTTCTGGGCATCTTTGAAATACCTATACAAACTTGTTCCTACATAGTAACTTGCAACTTTGAATGAAAATGTGCTTGCTTACAGCAACGTGCTATATGTTCTGAATGCCCGAATTGGGAATCTGTGTCAAAACTTTGTTAGGAATTATGTGATCCTTACTAGCTGGAAGTAAGGCAGATGGGGCATGAAGTTATTTCTAGGAGTTGGACACATACCAAGTTTAGCTCAGTTCTGGGCATCTTTGAAATACCTATACAAACTTGTTCCTACATAGTAACTTGCAACTCTGAATGAGAATGTGCTTGCTTACAGCAACGTGCTATATGTTCTGAATGCCCGAATTGGGAATCTGTGTCAAAACTTTGTTAGGAATTATGTGATCCTTACTAGCTGGAAGTAAGGGAGATGGGGCATGAAGTTATTTCTAGGAGTTGGACACATACCAAGTTTAGCTCAGTTCTGTGCATCTTTGAAATACCTATACAAACTTGTTCCTACATAGTAACTTGCATCTTTGAATGAGAATGTGCTTGCTTACGGCAACGTGCTATATGTTCTGAATGCCGAAGTGGCAATCTGTGTCAAAACTTTGTTAGGAATTATGTGATCCTTACTAGCTGGAAGTAAGGGAGATGGGGTATGAAGTTATTTCTAGGAGTTGGACACATACCGAGTTTAGCTCAGTTCTGGGCATCTTTGAAATACCTATACAAACTTGTTCCTACATAGTAACTTGCAACTTTGAATGAGAATCTGCTTGCTTACAGCAACGTGCTATATGTTCTGAATGCCCGAATTGGGAATCTGTGTCAAAACTTTGTTAGGAATTATGTGATCCTTACTAGCTGGAAGTAAGGCAGATGGGGCATGAAGTTATTTCTAGGAGTTGGACACAAAGCAAGTTTAGCTCAGTTCTGGGCATCTTTGAAATACCTATACAAACTTGTTCCTACATAGTAACTTGCAACTTTGAATGAAAATGTGCTTGCTTACAGCAACGTGCTATATGTTCTGAATGCCCGAATTGGGAATCTGTGTCAAAACTTTGTTAGGAATTATGTGATCCTTACTAGCTGGAAGTAAGGCAGATGGGGCATGAAGTTATTTCTAGGAGTTGGACACATACCAAGTTTAGCTCAGTTCTGGGCATCTTTGAAATACCTATACAAACTTGTTCCTACATAGTAACTTGCAACTTTGAATGAGAATGTGCTTGCTTACAGCAACGTGCTATATGTTCTGAATGCCCGAATTGGCAATCTGTGTCAAAACTTTGTTAGGAATTATGTGATCCTTACTAGCTGGAAGTAAGGGAGATGGGGCATGAAGTTATTTCTAGGAGTTGGACACATACCAAGTTGAGCTCAGTTCTGGGCATCTTTGAAATACCTATACAAACTTGTTCCTACATAGTAACTTGCATCTTTGAATGAGAATGTGCTTGCTTACAGCAACGTGCTATATGTTCTGAATGCCGAAGTGGCAATCTGTGTCAAAACTTTGTTAGGAATTATGTGATCCTTACTAGCTGGAAGTAAGGGAGATGGGGTATGAAGTTATTTCTAGGAGTTGGACACATACCAAGTTTAGCTCAGTTCTGGGCATCTTTGAAATACCTATACAAACTTGTTCCTACATAGTAACTTGCATCTTTGAATGAGAATCTGCTTGCTTACAGCAACGTGCTATATGTTCTGAATGCCCGAATTGGGAATCTGTGTCATAACTTTGTTAGGAATTATGTGATCCTTACTAGCTGGAAGTAAGGGAGATGGGGCATGAAGTTATTTCTAGGAGTTGGACACATACCAAGTTTAGCTCAGTTCTGGGCATCTTTGAAATACCTATACAAACTTGTTCCTACATAGTAACTTGCAACTTTGAATGAAAATGTGCTTGCTTACAGCAACGTGCTATATGTTCTGAATGCCCGAATTGGGAATCTGTGTCAAAACTTTGTTAGGAATTATGTGATCCTTACTAGCTGGAAGTAAGGGAGATGGGGCATGAAGTTATTTCTAGGAGTTGGACAAATACCAAGTTTAGCTCAGTTCTGGGCATCTTTGAAATACCTATACAAACTTGTTCCTACATAGTAACTTGCATCTTTGAATGAGAATCTGCTTGCTTACAGCAACGTGGTATATGTTCTGAATGCCCGAATTGGGAATCTGTGTCAAAACTTTGTTAGGAATTATGTGATCCTTACTAGCTGGAAGTAAGGCAGATGGGGCATGAAGTTATTTCTAGGAGTTGGACACATCCCAAGTTTAGCTCAGTTCTGGGCATCTTTGAAATACCTATACAAACTTGTTCCTACATAGTAACTTGCAACTTTGAATGAGAATGTGCTTGCTTACAGCAACGTGCTATATGTTCTGAATGCCCGAATTGGGAATCTGTGTCAAAACTTTGTTAGGAATTATGTGATCCTTACTAGCTGGAAGTAAGGGAGATGGGGCATGAAGTTATTTCTAGGAGTTGGACACATACCAAGTTTAGCTCAGTTCTGTGCATCTTTGAAATACCTATACAAACTTGTTCCTACATAGTAACTTGCATCTTTGAATGAGAATGTGCTTGCTTACAGCAACGTGCTATATGTTCTGAATGCCCGAAGTGGCAATCTGTGTCAAATCTTTGTTAGGAATTATGTGATCCTTACTAGCTGGAAGTAAGGGAGATGGGGTATGAAGTTATTTCTAGGAGTTGGACACATACCAAGTTTAGCTCAGTTCTGGGCATCTTTGAAATACCTATACAAACTTGTTCCTACATAGTAACTTGCATCTTTGAATGAGAATCTGCTTGCTTACAGCAACGTGCTATATGTTCTGAATGCCCGAATTGGGAATCTGTGTCATAACTTTGTTAGGAATTATGTGATCCTTACTAGCTGAAAGTAAGGGAGATGGGGCATGAAGTTCTTTCTAGGAGTTGGACACATACCAAGTTTAGCTCAGTTCTGGGCATCTTTGAAATACCTATACAAACTTGTTCCTACATAGTAACTTGCAACTTTGAATGAAAATGTGCTTGCTTACAGCAACGTGCTATATGTTCTGAATGCCCGAATTGGGAATCTGTGTCAAAACTTTGTTAGGAATTATGTGATCCTTACTAGCTGGAAGTAAGGGAGATGGGGCATGAAGTTATTTCTAGGAGTTGGACACATACCAAGTTTAGCTCAGTTCTGGGCATCTTTGAAATACCTATACAAACTTGTTCCTACATAGTAACTTGCATCTTTGAATGAGAGTCTGCTTGCTTACAGCAACGTGCTATATGTTCTGAATGCCCGAATTGGGAATCTGTGTCAAAACTTTGTTAGGAATTATGTGATCCTTACTAGCTGGAAGTAAGGGAGATGGGGCATGAAGTTATTTCTAGGAGTTGGACACATACCAAGTTTAGCTCAGTTCTGGGCATCTTTGAAATACCTATACAAACTTGTTCCTACATAGTAACTTGCATCTTTGAATGAGAATGTGCTTGCTTGCAGCAACGTGCTATATGTTCTGAATGCCCGAATTGGGAATCTATGTCAAAACTTTGTTAGGAATTATGTTATCCTTACTAGCTGGAAGTAAGGGAGATGGGGCATGAAGTTATTTCTGGGAGTTGGAGACAAAGCAAGTTTAGCTCAGTTCTGGGCATCTTTGAAATACCTATACAAACTTGTTCCTACATAGTAACTTGCAACTTTGAATGAGAATGTGCTTGCTTGCAGCAACGTGCTATATGTTCTGAATGCCCGAATTGGGAATCTGTGTCAAAACTTTGTTAGGAATTATGTGATCCTTACTAGCTGCAAGTAAGGGAGATGGGGCATGAAGTTATTTCTAGGAGTTGGACACATACCAAGTTTAGCTCAGTTCTGGGCATCTTTGAAATACCTATAAAAACTTGTTCCTACATAGTAACTTGCAACTTTGAATGAGAATGTGCTTGCTTGCAGCAACGTGCTATATGTTCTGAATGCCCGAATTGGCAATCTGTGTCAAAACTTTGTTAGGAATTATGTGATCCTTACTAGCTGGAAGTAAGGGAGATGGGGCATGAAGTTATTTCTAGGAGTTGGACACATACCAAGTTTAGCTCAGTTCTGGGCCTCTTTGAAATACCTATACAAACGTGTTCGTACATAGTAACTTGCATCTTTAATGAGAATCTGCTTGCTTACAGCAACGTGCTATATGTTCTGAATGCCCGAATTGGGAATCTGTGTCAAAACTTTGTTAGGAATTATGTGATCCTTACTAGCTGGAAGTAAGGGAGATGGGGCATGAAGTTATTTCTAGGAGTTGGACACAAAGCAAGTTTAGCTCAGTTCTGGGCATCTTTGAAATACCTATACAAACTTGTTCCTACATAGTAACTTGCAACTTTGAATGAAAATGTGCTTGCTTACAGCAACGTGCTATATGTTCTGAATGCCCGAATTGGGAATCTGTGTCAAAACTTTGTTAGGAATTATGTGATCCTTACTAGCTGGAAGTAAGGCAGATGGGGCATGAAGTTATTTCTAGGAGTTGGACACATACCAAGTTTAGCTCAGTTCTGGGCATCTTTGAAATACCTATACAAACTTGTTCCTACATAGTAACTTGCAACTCTGAATGAGAATGTGCTTGCTTACAGCAACGTGCTATATGTTCTGAATGCCCGAATTGGGAATCTGTGTCAAAACTTTGTTAGGAATTATTTGATCCTTACTAGCTGGAAGTAAGGGTGATGGGGCATGAAGTTATTTCTAGGAGTTGGACACATACCAAGTTTAGCTCAGTTCTGGGCATCTTTGAAATACCTATAAAAACTTGTTCCTACATAGTAACTTGCAACTTTGAATGAGAATGTGCTTGCTTGCAGCAACGTGCTATATGTTCTGAATGCCCGAATTGGCAATCTGTGTCAAAACTTTGTTAGGAATTATGTGATCCTTACTAGCTGGAAGTAAGGGAGATGGGGCATGAAGTTATTTCTAGGAGTTGGACACATACCAAGTTTAGCTCAGTTCTGGGCCTCTTTGAAATACCTATACAAACGTGTTCGTACATAGTAACTTGCATCTTTAATGAGAATCTGCTTGCTTACAGCAACGTGCTATATGTTCTGAATGCCCGAATTGGGAATCTGTGTCAAAACTTTGTTAGGAATTATGTGATCCTTACTAGCTGGAAGTAAGGGAGATGGGGCATGAAGTTATTTCTAGGAGTTGGACACAAAGCAAGTTTAGCTCAGTTCTGGGCATCTTTGAAATACCTATACAAACTTGTTCCTACATAGTAACTTGCAACTTTGAATGAAAATGTGCTTGCTTACAGCAACGTGCTATATGTTCTGAATGCCCGAATTGGGAATCTGTGTCAAAACTTTGTTAGGAATTATGTGATCCTTACTAGCTGGAAGTAAGGCAGATGGGGCATGAAGTTATTTCTAGGAGTTGGACACATACCAAGTTTAGCTCAGTTCTGGGCATCTTTGAAATACCTATACAAACTTGTTCCTACATAGTAACTTGCAACTCTGAATGAGAATGTGCTTGCTTACAGCAACGTGCTATATGTTCTGAATGCCCGAATTGGGAATCTGTGTCAAAACTTTGTTAGGAATTATGTGATCCTTACTAGCTGGAAGTAAGGGAGATGGGGCATGAAGTTATTTCTAGGAGTTGGACAGATACCAAGTTTAGCTCAGTTCTGTGCATCTTTGAAATACCTATACAAACTTGTTCCTACATAGTAACTTGCATCTTTGAATGAGAATGTGCTTGCTTACGGCAACGTGCTATATGTTCTGAATGCCGAAGTGGCAATCTGTGTCAAAACTTTGTTAGGAATTATGTGATCCTTACTAGCTGGAAGTAAGGGAGATGGGGTATGAAGTTATTTCTAGGAGTTGGACACATACCGAGTTTAGCTCAGTTCTGGGCATCTTTGAAATACCTATACAAACTTGTTCCTACATAGTAACTTGCAACTTTGAATAAGAATCTGCTTGCTTACAGCAACGTGCTATATGTTCTGAATGCCCGAATTGGGAATCTGTGTCAAAACTTTGTTAGGAATTATGTGATCCTTACTAGCTGGAAGTAAGGCAGATGGGGCATGAAGTTATTTCTAGGAGTTGGACACAAAGCAAGTTTAGCTCAGTTCTGGGCATCTTTGAAATACCTATACAAACTTGTTCCTACATAGTAACTTGCAACTTTGAATGAAAATGTGCTTGCTTACAGCAACGTGCTATATGTTCTGAATGCCCGAATTGGGAATCTGTGTCAAAACTTTGTTAGGAATTATGTGATCCTTACTAGCTGGAAGTAAGGCAGATGGGGCATGAAGTTATTTCTAGGAGTTGGACACATACCAAGTTTAGCTCAGTTCTGGGCATCTTTGAAATACCTATACAAACTTGTTCCTACATAGTAACTTGCAACTTTGAATGAGAATGTGCTTGCTTACAGCAACGTGCTATATGTTCTGAATGCCCGAATTGGGAATCTGTGTCAAAACTTTGTTAGGAATTATGTGATCCTTACTAGCTGGAAGTAAGGGAGATGGGGCATGAAGTTATTTCTAGGAGTTGGACACATACCAAGTTGAGCTCAGTTCTGGGCATCTTTGAAATACCTATACAAACTTGTTCCTACATAGTAACTTGCATCTTTGAATGAGAATGTGCTTGCTTACAGCAACGTGCTATATGTTCTGAATGCCGAAGTGGCAATCTGTGTCAAAACTTTGTTAGGAATTATGTGATCCTTACTAGCTGGAAGTAAGGGAGATGGGGTATGAAGTTATTTCTAGGAGTTGGACACATACCAAGTTTAGCTCAGTTCTGGGCATCTTTGAAATACCTATACAAACTTGTTCCTACATAGTAACTTGCATCTTTGAATGAGAATCTGCTTGCTTACAGCAACGTGCTATATGTTCTGAATGCCCGAATTGGGAATCTGTGTCATAACTTTGTTAGGAATTATGTGATCCTTACTAGCTGGAAGTAAGGGAGATGGGGCATGAAGTTATTTCTAGGAGTTGGACACATACCAAGTTTAGCTCAGTTCTGGGCATCTTTGAAATACCTATACAAACTTGTTCCTACATAGTAACTTGCAACTTTGAATGAAAATGTGCTTGCTTACAGCAACGTGCTATATGTTCTGAATGCCCGAATTGGGAATCTGTGTCAAAACTTTGTTAGGAATTATGTGATCCTTACTAGCTGGAAGTAAGGGAGATGGGGCATGAAGTTATTTCTAGGAGTTGGACAAATACCAAGTTTAGCTCAGTTCTGGGCATCTTTGAAATACCTATACAAACTTGTTCCTACATAGTAACTTGCATCTTTGAATGAGAATCTGCTTGCTTACAGCAACGTGCTATATGTTCTGAATGCCCGAATTGGGAATCTGTGTCAAAACTTTGTTAGGAATTATGTGATCCTTACTAGCTGGAAGTAAGGCAGATGGGGCATGAAGTTATTTCTAGGAGTTGGACACATCCCAAGTTTAGCTCAGTTCTGGGCATCTTTGAAATACCTATACAAACTTGTTCCTACATAGTAACTTGCAACTTTGAATGAGAATGTGCTTGCTTACAGCAACGTGCTATATGTTCTGAATGCCCGAATTGGGAATCTGTGTCAAAACTTTGTTAGGAATTATGTGATCCTTACTAGCTGGAAGTAAGGGAGATGGGGCATGAAGTTATTTCTAGGAGTTGGACACATACCAAGTTTAGCTCAGTTCTGTGCATCTTTGAAATACCTATACAAACTTGTTCCTACATAGTAACTTGCATCTTTGAATGAGAATGTGCTTGCTTACAGCAACGTGCTATATGTTCTGAATGCCCGAAGTGGCAATCTGTGTCAAATCTTTGTTAGGAATTATGTGATCCTTACTAGCTGGAAGTAAGGGAGATGGGGTATGAAGTTATTTCTAGGAGTTGGACACATACCAAGTTTAGCTCAGTTCTGGGCATCTTTGAAATACCTATACAAACTTGTTCCTACATAGTAACTTGCATCTTTGAATGAGAATCTGCTTGCTTACAGCAACGTGCTATATGTTCTGAATGCCCGAATTGGGAATCTGTGTCATAACTTTGTTAGGAATTATGTGATCCTTACTAGCTGAAAGTAAGGGAGAGGGGCATGAAGTTCTTTCTAGGAGTTGGACACATACCAAGTTTAGCTCAGTTCTGGGCATCTTTGAAATACCTATACAAACTTGTTCCTACATAGTAACTTGCAACTTTGAATGAAAATGTGCTTGCTTACAGCAACGTGCTATATGTTCTGAATGCCCGAATTGGGAATCTGTGTCAAAACTTTGTTAGGAATTATGTGATCCTTACTAGCTGGAAGTAAGTGAGATGGGGCATGAAGTTATTTCTAGGAGTTGGACACATACCAAGTTGAGCTCAGTTCTGGGCATCTTTGAAATACCTATACAAACTTGTTCCTACATAGTAACTTGCATCTTTGAATGAGAATCTGCTTGCTTACAGCAACGTGCTATATGTTCTGAATGCCCGAATTGGGAATCTGTGTCAAAACTTTGTTAGGAATTATGTGATCCTTACTAGCTGGAAGTAAGGGAGATGGGGCATGAAGTTATTTCTAGGAGTTGGACACATACCAAGTTTAGCTCAGTTCTGGGCATCTTTGAAATACCTATACAAACTTGTTCCTACATAGTAACTTGCATCTTTGAATGAGAATGTGCTTGCTTGCAGCAACGTGCTATATGTTCTGAATGCCCGAATTGGGAATCTATGTCAAAACTTTGTTAGGAATTATGTGATCCTTACTAGCTGGAAGTAAGGGAGATGGGGCATGAAGTTATTTCTTGGAGTTGGAGACAAAGCAAGTTTAGCTCAGTTCTGGGCATCTTTGAAATACCTATACAAACTTGTTCCTACATAGTAACTTGCAACTTTGAATGAGAATGTGCTTGCTTGCAGCAACGTGCTATATGTTCTGAATGCCCGAATTGGGAATCTGTGTCAAAACTTTGTTAGGAATTATGTGATCCTTACTAGCTGCAAGTAAGGGAGATGGGGCATGAAGTTATTTCTAGGAGTTGGACACATACCAAGTTTAGCTCAGTTCTGGGCATCTTTGAAATACCTATAAAAACTTGTTCCTACATAGTAACTTGCAACTTTGAATGAGAATGTGCTTGCTTGCAGCAACGTGCTATATGTTCTGAATGCCCGAATTGGCAATCTGTGTCAAAACTTTGTTAGGAATTATGTGATCCTTACTAGCTGGAAGTAAGGGAGATGGGGCATGAAGTTATTTCTAGGAGTTGGACACATACCAAGTTTAGCTCAGTTCTGGGCCTCTTTGAAATACCTATACAAACGTGTTCCTACATAGTAACTTGCATCTTTAATGAGAATCTGCTTGCTTACAGCAACGTGCTATATGTTCTGAATGCCCGAATTGGGAATCTGTGTCAAAACTTTGTTAGGAATTATGTGATCCTTACTAGCTGGAAGTAAGGGAGATGGGGCATGAAGTTATTTCTAGGAGTTGGACACATACCAAGTTTAGCTCAGTTCTGGGCATCTTTGAAATACCTATACAAACTTGTTCCTACATAGTAACTTGCATCTTTGAATGAGAATCTGCTTGCTTACAGCAACGTGCTATATGTTCTGAATGCCCGAATTGGGAATCTGTGTCAAAACTTTGTTAGGAATTATGTGATCCTTACTAGCTGGAAGTAAGGGAGATGGGGCATGAAGTTATTTCTAGGAGTTGGACACATACCAAGTTTTGCTCAGTTCTGGGCATCTTTGAAATACCTATACAAACTTGTTCCTACATAGTAACTTGCATCTTTGAATGAGAATGTGCTTGCTTGCAGCAACGTGCTATATGTTCTGAATGCCCGAATTGGGAATCTGTGTCAAAACTTTGTTAGGAATTATGTGATCCTTACTAGCTGGAAGTAAGGGAGATGGGGCATGAAGTTATTTCTTGGAGTTGGAGACATACCAAGTTTAGCTCAGTTCTTGGCATCTTTGAAATACCTATACAAACTTGTTCCTACATAGTAACTTGCAACTTTGAATGAGAATGTGCTTGCTTGCAGCAACGTGCTATATGTTCTGAATGCCCGAATTGGGAATCTGTGTCAAAACTTTGTTAGGAATTATGTGATCCTTACTAGCTGGAAGTAAGGCAGATGGGGCATGAAGTTATTTCTAGGAGTTGGACACATACCAAGTTTAGCTCAGTTCTGGGCATCTTTGAAATACCTATACAAACTTGTTCCTACATAGTAACTTGCATCTTTGAATGAGAATGTGCTTGCTTACAGCAACGTGCTATATGTTCTGAATGCCGAAGTGGCAATCTGTGTCAAAACTTTGTTAGGAATTATGTGATCCTTACTAGCTGGAAGTAAGACAGATGGGGCATGAAGTTATTTCTAGGAGTTGGATACATCCCAAGTTTAGCTCAGTTCTGGGCATCTTTCAAATACCTATACAAACTTGTTCCTACATAGTAACTTGCAACTTTGAATGAGAATGTGCTTGCTTACAGCAACGTGCTATATGTTCTGAATGCCCGAATTGGCAATCTGTGTCAAAACTTTGTTAGGAATTATGTGATCCTTACTAGCTGGAAGTAAGGGAGATGGGGCATGAAGTTATTTCTAGGAGTTGGACACATACCAAGTTTAGCTCAGTTCTGTGCATCTTTGAAATACCTATACAAACGTGTTCCTACATAGTAACTTGCATCTTTGAATGAGAATGTGCTTGCTTACAGCAACGTGCTATATGTTCTGAATGCCCGAAGTGGCAATCTGTGTCAAAACTTTGTTAGGAATTATGTGATCCTTACTAGCTGGAAGTAAGGGAGATGGGGTATGAAGTTATTTCTAGGAGTTGGACACATACCAAGTTTAGCTCAGTTCTGGGCATCTTTGAAATACCTATACAAACTTGTTCCTACATAGTAACTTGCATCTTTGAATGAGAATCTGCTTGCTTACAGCAACGTGCTATATGTTCTGAATGCCCGAATTGGGAATCTGTGTCATAACTTTGTTAGGAATTATGTGATCCTTACTAGCTGAAAGTAAGGGAGATGGGGCATGAAGTTCTTTCTAGGAGTTGGACACATACCAAGTTTAGCTCAGTTCTGGGCATCTTTGAAATACCTATACAAACTTGTTCCTACATAGTAACTTGCAACTTTGAATGAAAATGTGCTTGCTTACAGCAACGTGCTATATGTTCTGAATGCCCGAATTGGGAATCTGTGTCAAAACTTTGTTAGGAATTATGTGATCCTTACTAGCTGGAAGTAAGGGAGATTGGGCATGAAGTTATTTCTAGGAGTTGGACACATACCAAGTTTAGCTCAGTTCTGGGCATCTTTGAAATACCTATACAAACTTGTTCCTACATAGTAACTTGCATCTTTGAATGAGAATCTGCTTGCTTACAGCAACGTGCTATATGTTCTGAATGCCCGAATTGGGAATCTGTGTCAAAACTTTGTTAGGAATTATGTGATCCTTACTAGCTGGAAGTAAGGGAGATGGGGCATGAAGTTATTTCTAGGAGTTGGACACATACCAAGTTTAGCTCAGTTCTGGGCATCTTTGAAATACCTATACAAACTTGTTCCTACATAGTAACTTGCATCTTTGAATGAGAATGTGCTTGCTTGCAGCAACGTGCTATATGTTCTGAATGCCCGAATTGGGAATCTGTGTCAAAACTTTGTTAGGAATTATGTGATCCTTACTAGCTGGAAGTAAGGGAGATGGGGCATGAAGTTATTTCTTGGAGTTGGAGACATACCAAGTTTAGCTCAGTTCTGGGCATCTTTGAAATACCTATACAAACTTGTTCCTACATAGTAACTTGCAACTTTGAATGAGAATGTGCTTGCTTGCAGCAACGTGCTATATGTTCTGAATGCCCGAATTGGGAATCTGTGTCAAAACTTTGTTAGGAATTATGTGATCCTTACTAGCTGCAAGTAAGGGAGATGGGGCATGAAGTTATTTCTAGGAGTTGGACACATACCAAGTTTAGCTCAGTTCTGGGCATCTTTGAAATACCTATAAAAACTTGTTCCTACATAGTAACTTGCAACTTTGAATGAGAATGTGCTTGCTTGCAGCAACGTGCTATATGTTCTGAATGCCCGAATTGGCAATCTGTGTCAAAACTTTGTTAGGAATTATGTGATCCTTACTAGCTGGAAGTAAGGGAGATGGGGCATGAAGTTATTTCTAGGAGTTGGACACATACCAAGTTTAGCTCAGTTCTGGGCCTCTTTGAAATACCTATACAAACGTGTTCCTACATAGTAACTTGCATCTTTAATGAGAATCTGCTTGCTTACAGCAACGTGCTATATGTTCTGAATGCCCGAATTGGGAATCTGTGTCAAAACTTTGTTAGGAATTATGTCATCCTTACTAGCTGGAAGTAAGGGAGATGGGGCATGAAGTTATTTCTTGGAGTTGGACACATACCAAGTTTAGCTCAGTTCTTGGCATCTTTCAAATACCTATACAAACTTGTTCCTACATAGTAATTTGCATCTTTGTATGAGAATCTGCTTGCTTACAGCAACGTGCTATATGTTCTGAATGCCCGAATTGGGAATCTGTGTCAAAACATTGTTAGGAATTATGTTATCCTTACTAGCTGGATGTAAGGGAGATCGGGCATGAAGTTATTTCTAGGAGTTGGACACATACCAAGTTTAGCTCAGTTCTGGGCATCTTTGAAATACCTATACAAACTTGTTCCTACATAGTAATTTGCAACTTTGAATGAGAATGTGCTTGCTTACAGCAACGTGCTATATGTTCTGAATGCCCGAATTGGGAATCTGTGTCAAAACTTTGTTAGGAATTATGTGATCCTTACTAGCTGGAAGTAAGGGAGATGGGGCATGAAGTTATTTCTTGGAGTTGGACACATACCAAGTTTAGCTCAGTTCTTGGCATCTTTCAAATACCTATACAAACTTGTTCCTACATAGTAATTTGCATCTTTGTATGAGAATCTGCTTGCTTACAGCAACGTGCTATATGTTCTGAATGCCCGAATTGGGAATCTGTGTCAAAACATTGTTAGGAATTATGTTATCCTTACTAGCTGGATGTAAGGGAGATCGGGCATGAAGTTATTTCTAGGAGTTGGACACATACCAAGTTTAGCTCAGTTCTGGGCATCTTTGAAATACCTATACAAACTTGTTCCTACATAGTAATTTGCAACTTTGAATGAGAATGTGCTTGCTTACAGCAACGTGCTATATGTTCTGAATGCCCGAATTGGGAATCTGTGTCAAAACTTTGTTAGGAATTATGTGATCCTTACTAGCTGGAAGTAAGGGAGATGGGGCATGAAGTTATTTCTAGGAGTTGGACACATACCAAGTTTAGCTCAGTTCTGGGCATCTTTGAAATACCTATACAAACTTGTTCCTACATAGTAACTTGCATCTTTGAATGAGAATCTGCTTGCTTACAGCAACGTGCTATATGTTCTGAATGCCCGAATTGGGAATCTGTGTCAAAACTTTGTTAGGAATTATGTGATCCTTACTAGCTGGAAGTAAGGGAGATGGGGCATGAAGTTATTTCTAGGAGTTGGACACATACCAAGTTTAGCTCAGTTCTGGGCATCTTTGAAATACCTATACAAACTTGTTCCTACATAGTAACTTGCATCTTTGAATGAGAATGTGCTTGCTTGCAGCAACGTGCTATATGTTCTGAATGCCCGAATTAGGAATCTGTGTCAAAACTTTGTTAGGAATTATGTGATCCTTACTAGCTGGAAGTAAGGGAGATGGGGCATGAAGTTATTTCTTGGAGTTGGAGACATACCAAGTTTAGCTCAGTTCTGGGCATCTTTGAAATACCTATACAAACTTGTTCCTACATAGTAACTTGCAACTTTGAATGAGAATGTGCTTGCTTGCAACAACGTGCTATATGTTCTGAATGCCCGAATTGGGAATCTGTGTCAAAACTTTGTTAGGAATTATGTGATCCTTACTAGCTGCAAGTAAGGGAGATGGGGCATGAAGTTATTTCTAGGAGTTGGACACATACCAAGTTTAGCTCAGTTCTGGGCATCTTTGAAATACCTATACAAACTTGTTCCTACATAGTAACTTGCAACTTTGAATGAGAATGTGCTTGCTTGCAGCAACGTGCTATATGTTCTGAATGCCCGAATTGGGAATCTGTGTCAAAACTTTGTTAGGAATTATGTGATCCTTACTAGCTGGAAGTAAGGGAGATGGGGCATGAAGTTATTTCTAGGAGTTGGACACATACCAAGTTTAGCTCAGTTCTGGGCCTCTTTGAAATACCTATACAAACGTGTTCCTACATAGTAACTTGCATCTTTAATGAGAATCTGCTTGCTTACAGCAACGTGCTATATGTTCTGAATGCCCGAATTGGGAATCTGTGTCAAAACTTTGTTAGGAATTATGTCATCCTTACTAGCTGGAAGTAAGGGAGATGGGGCATGAAGTTATTTCTTGGAGTTGGACACATACCAAGTTTAGCTCAGTTCTGGGCATCTTTCAAATACCTATACAAACTTGTTCCTACATAGTAATTTGCATCTTTGAATGAGAATCTGCTTGCTTACAGCAACGTGCTATATGTTCTGAATGCCCGAATTGGGAATCTGTGTCAAAACTTTGTTAGGAATTATGTGATCCTTACTAGCTGGAAGTAAGGGAGATGGGGCATGAAGTTATTTCTAGGAGTTGGACACATACCAAGTTTAGCTCAGTTCTGGGCATCTTTGAAATACCTATACAAACTTGTTCCTACCTAGTAACTTGCATCTTTGAATGAGAATCTGCTTGCTTACAGCAACGTGCTATATGTTCTGAATGCCTGAATTGGGAATCTGTGTCAAAACTTTGTTAGGAATTATGTGATCCTTACTAGCTGGAAGTAAGGGAGATGGGGCATGAAGTTATTTCTAGGAGTTGGACACATACCAAGTTTAGCTCAGTTCTGGGCCTCTTTGAAATACCTATACAAACTTGTTCCTACATAGTAACTTGCAACTTTGAATGAGAATGTGCTTGCTTACAGCAACGTGCTATATGTTCTGAATGCCCGAATTGGGAATCTGTGTCAAAACTTTGTTAGGAATTATGTGATCCTTACTAGCTGGAAGTAAGGGAGATGGGGCATGAAGTTATTTCTAGGAGTTGGACACATACCAAGTTTAGCTCAGTTCTGGGCATCTTTGAAATACCTATACAAACGTGTTCCTACATAGTAACTTGCAACTTTGAATGAGAATGTGCTTGCTTACAGCAACGTGCTATATGTTCTAAATGCCCGAATTGGGAATCTGTGTCAAAACTTTGTTAGGAATTATGTGATCCTTACTAGCTGGAAGTAAGGGAGATGGGGCATGAAGTTATTTCTAGGATTTGGACACATACCAAGTTTAGCTCAGTTCTGGGCATCTTTGAAATACCTATACAAACTTGTTCCTACATAGTAACTTGCATCTTTGAATGAGAATGTGCTTGCTTGCAGCAACGTGCTATATGTTCTGAATGCCCGAATAGGGAATCTGTGTCAAAACTTTGTTAGAAATTATGTGATCCTTACTAGCTGGAAGTAAGGGAGATGGGGCATGAAGTTATTTCTAGGAGTGGGACACATACCAAGTTTAGCTCAGTTCTGGGCATCTTTGAAATACCTATACAAACTTGTTCCTACATAGTAACTTGCATCTTTGAATGAGAAAGTGCTTGCTTACAGCAACGTGCTATATGTTCTGAATGCCCGAATTGGGAATCTGTGTCAAAACTTTGTTAGGAATTATGTGATCCTTACTAGCTGGAAGTAAGGGAGATGGGGCATGAAGTTATTTCTAGGATTTGGACACATACCAAGTTTAGCTCAGTTCTGGGCATCTTTGAAATACCTATACAAACTTGTTCCTACATAGTAACTTCCAACTTTGAATGAAAATGTGCTTGCTCGCAGCAACGTGCTATATGTTCTGAATGCCCGAATTGGGAATCTGTGTCAAAACTTTGTTAGGAATTATGTGATCCTTACTAGCTGGAAGTAAGGGAGATGGGGCATGAAGTTATTTCTAGGAGTTGGACACATACCAAGTTTAGCTCAGTTCTGGGCATCTTTGAAATACCTATACAAACTTGTTCCTACATAGTAACTTGCATCTTTGAATGAGAATCTGCTTGCTTACAGCAACGTGCTATATGTTCTGAATGCCCGAATAGGGAATCTGTGTCAAATCTTTGTTAGGAATTATGTGATCCTTACTAGCTGGAAGTAAGGGAGATGGGGCATGAAGTTATTTCTAGGAGTTGGACACATACCAAGTTTAGCTCAGTTCTGGGCCTCTTTGAAATACCTATACAAACTTGTTCCTACATAGTAACTTGCATCTTTGAATGAGAATCTGCTTGCTTACAGCAACGTGCTATATGTTCTGAATGCCCGAAGTGGCAATCTGTGTCAAAACTTTGTTAGGAATTATGTGATCCTTACTAGCTGGAAGTAAGGGAGATGGGGCATGAAGTTATTTCTAGGAGTTGGACACATACCAAGTTTAGCTCAGTTCTGGGCATCTTTGAAATACCTATACAAACTTGTTCCTACATAGTAACTTCCAACTTTGAATGAAAATGTGCTTGCTTACAGCAACGTGCTATATGTTCTGAATGCCCGAATTGGGAATCTGTGTCAAAATTTTGTTAGGAATTATGTGATCCTTACTAGCTGGAAGTAAGGGAGATGGGGCATGAAGTTATTTCTAGGAGTTGGACACATACCAAGTTGAGCTCAGTTCTGGGCATCTTTGAAATACCTATACAAACTTGTTCCTACATAGTAACTTGCAACTTTGAATGAGAATGTGCTTGCTTACAGCAACGTGCTATATGTTCTGAATGCCCGAATTGGCAATCTGTGTCAAAACTTTGTTAGGAATTATGTGATCCTTACTAGCTGGAAGTAAGGGAGATGGGGCTTGAAGTTATTTCTTGGAGTTGGAGACATACCGAGTTTAGCTCAGTTCTGGGCATCTTTGAAATACCTATACAAACTTGTTCCTACATAGTAACTTGCATCTTTGAATGAGAATGTGCTTGCTTACAGCAACGTGCTATATGTTCTGAATGCCCGAATTGGGAATCTGTGTCAAAACTTTGTTAGGAATTATGTGATCCTTACTAGCTGGAAGTAAGGGAGATGGGGCATGAAGTTATTTCTAGGAGTTGGACACATACCGAGTTTAGCTCAGTTCTGGGCATCTTTGAAATACCTATACAAACTTGTTCCTACATAGTAACTTGCAACTTTGAATGAGAATCTGCTTGCTTACAGCAACGTGCTATATGTACTGAATGCCCGAATTGGGAATCTGTGTCAAAACTTTGTTAGGAATTATGTGATCCTTACTAGCTGGAAGTAAGGCAGATGGGGCATGAAGTTATTTCTAGGAGTTGGACACAAAGCAAGTTTAGCTCAGTTCTGGGCATCTTTGAAATACCTATACAAACTTGTTCCTACATAGTAACTTGCAACTTTGAATGAAAATGTGCTTGCTTACAGCAACGTGCTATATGTTCTGAATGCCCGAATTGGGAATCTGTGTCAAAACTTTGTTAGGAATTATGTGATCCTTACTAGCTGGAAGTAAGGCAGATGGGGCATGAAGTTATTTCTAGGAGTTGGACACATACCAAGTTTAGCTCAGTTCTGGGCGTCTTTGAAATACCTATACAAACTTGTTCCTACATAGTAACTTGCAACTTTGAATGAGAATGTGCTTGCTTACAGCAACGTGCTATATGTTCTGAATGCCCGAATTGGGAATCTGTGTCAAAACTTTGTTAGGAATTATGTGATCCTTACTAGCTGGAAGTAAGGGAGATGGGGCATGAAGTTATTTCTAGGAGTTGGACACATACCAAGTTTAGCTCAGTTCTGTGCATCTTTGAAATACCTATACAAACTTGTTCCTACATAGTAACTTGCATCTTTGAATGAGAATGTGCTTGCTTACAGCAACGTGCTATATGATCTGAATGCCCGAAGTGGCAATCTGTGTCAAAACTTTGTTAGGAATTATGTGATCCTTAC
The DNA here is from genome assembly GCF_020826845.1 of Diceros bicornis minor. Classification (NCBI taxonomy): domain Eukaryota; kingdom Metazoa; phylum Chordata; class Mammalia; order Perissodactyla; family Rhinocerotidae; genus Diceros; species Diceros bicornis. The sequence continues at coordinate 2,886,073 of NC_080779.1, forward strand.
TAGCTGGAAGTAAGGGAGATGGGGTATGAAGTTATTTCTAGGAGTTGGACACATACCAAGTTTAGCTCAGTTCTGGGCATCTTTGAAATACCTATAAAAACTTGTTCCTACATAGTAACTTGCATCTTTGAATGAGAATCTGCTTGCTTACAGCAACGTGCTATATGTTCTGAATGCCCGAATTGGGAATCTGTGTCATAACTTTGTTAGGAATTATGTGATCCTTACTAGCTGGAAGTAAGGGAGATGGGGCATGAAGTTATTTCTAGGAGTTGGACACATACCAAGTTTAGCTCAGTTCTGGGCATCTTTGAAATACCTATACAAACTTGTTCCTACATAGTAACTTGCAACTTTGAATGAAAATGTGCTTGCTTACAGCAACGTGCTATATGTTCTGAATGCCCGAATTGGGAATCTGTGTCAAAACTTTGTTAGGAATTATGTGATCCTTACTAGCTGGAAGTAAGGGAGATGGGGCATGAAGTTATTTCTAGGAGTTGGACACATACCAAGTTTAGCTCGGTTCTGGGCATCTTTGAAATACCTATACAAACTTGTTCCTACATAGTAACTTGCATCTTTGAATGAGAATCTGCTTGCTTACAGCAACGTGCTATATGTTCTGAATGCCCGAATTGGGAATCTGTGTCAAAACTTTGTTAGGAATTATGTGATCCTTACTAGCTGGAAGTAAGGGAGATGGGGCATGAAGTTATTTCTAGGAGTTGGACACATACCAAGTTTAGCTCAGTTCTGGGCATCTTTGAAATACCTATACAAACTTGTTCCTACATAGTAACTTGCATCTTTGAATGAGAATGTGCTTGCTTGCAGCAACGTGCTATATGTTCTGAATGCCCGAATTGGGAATCTGTGTCAAAACTTTGTTAGGAATTATGTGATCCTTACTAGCTGGAAGTAAGGGAGATGGGGCATGAAGTTATTTCTTGGAGTTGGAGACATACCAAGTTTAGCTCAGTTCTGGGCATCTTTGAAATACCTATACAAACTTGTTCCTACATAGTAACTTGCAACTTTGAATGAGAATGTGCTTGCTTGCAGCAACGTGCTATATGTTCTGAATGCCCGAATTGGGAATCTGTGTCAAAACTTTGTTAGGAATTATGTGATCCTTACTAGCTGCAAGTAAGGGAGATGGGGCATGAAGTTATTTCTAGGAGTTGGACACATACCAAGTTTAGCTCAGTTCTGGGCATCTTTGAAATACCTATACAAACTTGTTCCTAAATAGTAACTTGCAACTTTGAATGAGAATGTGCTTGCTTGCAGCAACGTGCTATATGTTCTGAATGCCCGAATTGGCAATCTGTGTCAAAACTTTGTTAGGAATTATGTGATCCTTACTAGCTGGAAGTAAGGGAGATGGGGCATGAAGTTATTTCTAGGAGTTGGACACATACCAAGTTTAGCTCAGTTCTGGGCCTCTTTGAAATACCTATACAAACGTGTTCCTACATAGTAACTTGCATCTTTAATGAGAATCTGCTTGCTTACAGCAACGTGCTATATGTTCTGAATGCCCGAATTGGGAATCTGTGTCAAAACTTTGTTAGGAATTATGTCATCCTTACTAGCTGGAAGTAAGGGAGATGGGGCATGAAGTTATTTCTTGGAGTTGGACACATACCAAGTTTAGCTCAGTTCTGGGCATCTTTCAAATACCTATACAAACTTGTTCCTACATAGTAATTTGCATCTTTGAATGAGAATCTGCTTGCTTCCAGCAACGTGCTATATGTTCTGAATGCCCGAATTGGGAATCTGTGTCAAAACTTTGTTAGGAATTATGTGATCCTTACTAGCTGGAAGTAAGGGAGATGGGGCATGAAGTTATTTCTAGGAGTTGGACACAGACCAAGTTTAGCTCAGTTCTGGGCATCTTTGAAATACCTATACAAACTTGTTCCTACGTAGTAACTTGCATCTTTGAATGAGAATCTGCTTGCTTACAGCAACGTGCTATATGTTCTGAATGCCCGAATTGGGAATCTGTGTCAAAACTTTGTTAGGAATTATGTGATCCTTACTAGCTGGATGTAAGGGAGATGGGGCATGAAGTTATTTCTAGGAGTTGGACACATACCAAGTTTAGCTCAGTTCTGGGCCTCTTTGAAATACCTATACAAACTTGTTCCTACATAGTAACTTGCAACTTTGAATGAGAATGTGCTTGCTTACAGCAACGTGCTATATGTTCTGAATGCCCGAATTGGGAATCTGTGTCAAAACTTTGTTAGGAATTATGTGATCCTTACTAGCTGGAAGTAAGGGAGATGGGGCATGAAGTTATTTCTAGGAGTTGGACACATACCAAGTTTAGCTCAGTTCTGGGCATCTTTGAAATACCTATACAAACTTGTTCCTACATAGTAACTTGCAACTTTGAATGAGAATGTGCTTGCTTACAGCAACGTGCTATATGTTCTAAATGCCCGAATTGGGAATCTGTGTCAAAACTTTGTTAGGAATTATGTGATCCTTACTAGCTGGAAGTAAGGGAGATGGGGCATGAAGTTATTTCTAGGATTTGGACACATACCAAGTTTAGCTCAGTTCTGGGCATCTTTGAAATACCTATACAAACTTGTTCCTAAATAGTAACTTGCAACTTTGAATGAGAATGTGCTTGCTTGCAGCAACGTGCTATATGTTCTGAATGCCCGAATAGGGAATCTGTGTCAAAACTTTGTTAGGAATTATGTGATCCTTACTAGCTGAAAATAAGGGAGATGGGGCATGAAGTTATTTCTAGGAGTTGGACACATACCAAGTTTAGCTCAGTTCTGGGCATCTTTGAAATACCTATAAAAACTTGTTCCTACATAGTAACTTGCAACTTTGAATGAGAATGTGCTTGCTTGCAGCAACGTGCTATATGATCTGAATGCCCGAATTGGCAATCTGTGTCAAAACTTTGTTAGGAATTATGTGATCCTTACTAGCTGGAAGTAAGGGAGATGGGGCATGAAGTTATTTCTAGGAGTTGGACACATACCAAGTTTAGCTCAGTTCTGGGCCTCTTTGAAATACCTATACAAACGTGTTCCTACATAGTAACTTGCATCTTTAATGAGAATCTGCTTGCTTACAGCAACGTGCTATATGTTCTGAATGCCCGAATCGGGAATCTGTGTCAAAACTTTGTTAGGAATTATGTCATCCTTACTAGCTGGAAGTAAGGGAGATGGGGCATGAAGTTATTTCTTGGAGTTGGACACATACCAAGTTTAGCTCAGTTCTTGGCATCTTTCAAATACCTATACAAACTTGTTCCTACATAGTAATTTGCATCTTTGTATGAGAATCTGCTTGCTTACAGCAACGTGCTATATGTTCTGAATGCCCGAATTGGGAATCTGTGTCAAAACTTTGTTAGGAATTATGTAATCCTTACTAGCTGGAAGTAAGGGAGATGGGGCATGAAGTTATTTCTAGGAGTTGGACACATACCAAGTTGAGCTCAGTTCTGGGCCTCTTTGAAATACCTATACAAACTTGTTCCTACGTAGTAACTTGCATCTTTGAATGAGAATCTGCTTGCTTACAGCAACGTGCTATATGTTCTGAATGCCCGAATTGGGAATCTGTGTCAAAACATTGTTAGGAATTATGTTATCCTTACTAGCTGGATGTAAGGGAGATGGGGCATGAAGTTATTTCTAGGAGTTGGACACATACCAAGTTTAGCTCAGTTCTGGGCATCTTTGAAATACCTATACAAACTTGTTCCTACATAGTAACTTGCAACTTTGAATGAGAATGTGCTTGCTTACAGCAACGTGCTATATGTTCTAAATGCCCGAATTGGGAATCTGTGTCAAAACTTTGTTAGGAATTATGTGATCCATACTAGCTGGAAGTAAGGGAGATGGGGCATGAAGTTATTTCTAGGATTTGGACACATACCAAGTTTAGCTCAGTTCTGGGCATCTTTGAAATACCTATACAAACTTGTTCCTACATAGTAACTTGCATCTTTGAATGAGAATGTGCTTGCTTGCAGCAACGTGCTATATGTTCTGAATGCCCGAATAGGGAATCTGTGTCAAAACTTTGTTAGAAATTATGTGATCCTTACTAGCTGGAAGTAAGGGAGATGGGGCATGAAGTTATTTCTAGGAGTGGGACACATACCAAGTTTAGCTCAGTTCTGGGCATCTTTGAAATACCTATACAAACTTGTTCCTACATAGTAACTTCCAACTTTGAATGAAAATGTGCTTGCTCACAGCAACGTGCTATATGTTCTGAATGCCCGAATTGGGAATCTGTGTCAAAACTTTGTTAGGAATTATGTGATCCTTACTAGCTGGAAGTAAGGGAGATGGGGCATGAAGTTATTTCTAGGATTTGGACACATACCAAGTTTAGCTCAGTTCTCGGCATCTTTGAAATACCTATACAAACTTGTTCCTACATAGTAACTTCCAACTTTGAATGAAAATGTGCTTGCTCGCAGCAACGTGCTATATGTTCTGAATGCCCGAATTGGGAATCTGTGTCAAAACTTTGTTAGGAATTATGTGATCCTTACTAGCTGGAAGTAAGGGAGATGGGGCATGAAGTTATTTCTAGGAGTTGGACACATACCAAGTTTAGCTCAGTTCTGGGCATCTTTGAAATACCTATACAAACTTGTTCCTACGTAGTAACTTGCATCTTTGAATGAGAATCTGCTTGCTTACAGCAACGTGCTATATGTTCTGAATGCCCGAATTGGGAATCTGTGTCAAAACATTGTTAGGAATTATGTTATCCTTACTAGCTGGATGTAAGGGAGATCGGGCATGAAGTTATTTCTAGGAGTTGGACACATACCAAGTTTAGCTCAGTTCTGGGCATCTTTGAAATACCTATACAAACTTGTTCCTACATAGTAATTTGCAACTTTGAATGAGAATGTGCTTGCTTACAGCAACGTGCTATATGTTCTGAATGCCCGAATTGGGAATCTGTGTCAAAACTTTGTTAGGAATTATGTGATCCTTACTAGCTGGAAGTAAGGGAGATGGGGCATGAAGTTATTTCTTGGAGTTGGACACATACCAAGTTTAGCTCAGTTCTGGGCATCTTTCAAATACCTATACAAACTTGTTCCTACATAGTAATTTGCATCTTTGAATGAGAATCTGCTTGCTTACAGCAACGTGCTATATGTTCTGAATGCCCGAATTGGGAATCTGTGTCAAAACTTTGTTAGGAATTATGTGATCCTTACTAGCTGGAAGTAAGGGAGATGGGGCATGAAGTTATTTCTAGGAGTTGGACACATACCAAGTTTAGCTCAGTTCTGGGCATCTTTGAAATACCTATACAAACTTGTTCCTACCTAGTAACTTGCATCTTTGAATGAGAATCTGCTTGCTTACAGCAACGTGCTATATGTTCTGAATGCCCGAATTGGGAATCTGTGTCAAAACTTTGTTAGGAATTATGTGATCCTTACTAGCTGGAAGTAAGGGAGATGGGGCATGAAGTTATTTCTAGGAGTTGGACACATACCAAGTTTAGCTCAGTTCTGGGCCTCTTTGAAATACCTATACAAACTTGTTCCTACATAGTAACTTGCAACTTTGAATGAGAATGTGCTTGCTTACAGCAACGTGCTATATGTTCTGAATGCCCGAATTGGGAATCTGTGTCAAAACTTTGTTAGGAATTATGTGATCCTTACTAGCTGGAAGTAAGGGAGATGGGGCATGAAGTTATTTCTAGGAGTTGGACACATACCAAGTTTAGCTCAGTTCTGGGCATCTTTGAAATACCTATACAAACTTGTTCCTACATAGTAACTTGCAACTTTGAATGAGAATGTGCTTGCTTACAGCAACGTGCTATATGTTCTAAATGCCCGAATTGGGAATCTGTGTCAAAACTTTGTTAGGAATTATGTGATCCTTACTAGCTGGAAGTAAGGGAGATGGGGCATGAAGTTATTTCTAGGATTTGGACACATACCAAGTTTAGCTCAGTTCTGGGCATCTTTGAAATACCTATACAAACTTGTTCCTACATAGTAACTTGCATCTTTGAATGAGAATGTGCTTGCTTGCAGCAACGTGCTATATGTTCTGAATGCCCGAATAGGGAATCTGTGTCAAAACTTTGTTAGAAATTATGTGATCCTTACTAGCTGGAAGTAAGGGAGATGGGGCATGAAGTTATTTCTAGGAGTGGGACACATACCAAGTTTAGCTCAGTTCTGGGCATCTTTGAAATACCTATACAAACTTGTTCCTACATAGTAACTTCCAACTTTGAATGAAAATGTGCTTGCTCACAGCAACGTGCTATATGTTCTGAATGCCCGAATTGGGAATCTGTGTCAAAACTTTGTTAGGAATTATGTGATCCTTACTAGCTGGAAGTAAGGGAGATGGGGCATGAAGTTATTTCTAGGATTTGGACACATACCAAGTTTAGCTCAGTTCTGGGCATCTTTGAAATACCTATACAAACTTGTTCCTACATAGTAACTTCCAACTTTGAATGAAAATGTGCTTGCTCGCAGCAACGTGCTATATGTTCTGAATGCCCGAATTGGGAATCTGTGTCAAAACTTTGTTAGGAATTATGTGATCCTTACTAGCTGGAAGTAAGGGAGATGGGGCATGAAGTTATTTCTAGGAGTTGGACACATACCAAGTTTAGCTCAGTTCTGGGCATCTTTGAAATACCTATACAAACTTGTTCCTACATAGTAACTTGCATCTTTGAATGAGAATCTGCTTGCTTACAGCAACGTGCTATATGTTCTGAATGCCCGAATAGGGAATCTGTGTCAAATCTTTGTTAGGAATTATGTGATCCTTACTAGCTGGAAGTAAGGGAGATGGGGCATGAAGTTATTTCTAGGAGTTGGACACATACCAAGTTTAGCTCAGTTCTGGGCCTCTTTGAAATACCTATACAAACTTGTTCCTACATAGTAACTTGCATCTTTGAATGAGAATCTGCTTGCTTACAGCAACGTGCTATATGTTCTGAATGCCCGAATTGGGAATCTGTGTCAAAACTTTGTTAGGAATTATGTGATCCTTACTAGGTGGAAGTAAGGGAGATGGGGCATGAAGTTATTTCTAGGAGTTGGACACATACCAAGTTTAGCTCAGTTCTGGGCATCTTTGAAATACCTATACAAACTTGTTCCTACATAGTAACTTCCAACTTTGAATGAAAATGTGCTTGCTTACAGCAACGTGCTATATGTTCTGAATGCCCGAATTGGGAATCTGTGTCAAAATTTTGTTAGGAATTATGTGATCCTTACTAGCTGGAAGTAAGGGAGATGGGGCATGAAGTTATTTCTAGGAGTTGGACACATACCAAGTTGAGCTCAGTTCTGGGCATCTTTGAAATACCTATACAAACTTGTTCCTACATAGTAACTTGCAACTTTGAATGAGAATGTGCTTGCTTACAGCAACGTGCTATATGTTCTGAATGCCCGAATTGGCAATCTGTGTCAAAACTTTGTTAGGAATTATGTGATCCTTACTAGCTGGAAGTAAGGGAGATGGGGCATGAAGTTATTTCTTGGAGTTGGACACATACCAAGTTTAGCTCAGTTCTGGGCATCTTTGAAATACCTATACAAACTTGTTCCTACATAGTAACTTGCAACTTTGAATGAGAATGTGCTTGCTTACAGCAACGTGCTATATGTTCTGAATGCCCGATTTGGGAATCTGTGTCAAAACTTTGTTAGGAATTATGTCATCCTTACTAGCTGGAAGTAAGGGAGATGGGGCATGATGTTATTTCTAGGAGTTGGACACATACCAAGTTTAGCTCAGTTCTGGGCATCTTTGAAATACCTATAAAAACTTGTTCCTACATAGTAACTTGCATCTTTGAATGAGAATCTGTTTGCTTACAGCAACGTGCTATATGTTCTGAATGCCCGAATTGGCAATCTGTGTCAAAACTTTGTTAGGAATTATGTGATCCTTACTAGCTGGAAGTAAGGGAGATGGGGCATGAAGTTATTTCTAGGAGTTGGACACATACCAAGTTTAGCTCAGTTCTGGGCATCTTTGAAATACCTATACAAACTTGTTCCTACATAGTAACTTGCATCTTTGAATGAGAATGTGCTTGCTTACGGCAACGTGCTATATGTTCTGAATGCCCGAATTGGGAATCTGTGTCAAAACTTTGTTAGGAATTATGTGATCCTTACTAGCTGGAAGTAAGGGAGATGGGGCATGAAGTTATTTCTAGGAGTTGGACACATACCAAGTTTAGCTCAGTTCTGGGCATCTTTCAAATACCTATACAAACTTGTTCCTACATAGTAACTTGCAACTTTGAATGAGAATGTGCTTGCTTACAGCAACGTGCTATATGTTCTGAATGCCCGAATTGGGAATCTGTGTCAAAACTTTGTTAGGAATTATGTGATCCTTACTAGCTGGAAGTAAGGGAGATGGGGCATGAAGTTATTTCTAGGAGTTGGACACATACCGAGTTTAGCTCAGTTCTGGGCATCTTTGAAATACCTATACAAACTTGTTCCTACATAGTAACTTGCAACTTTGAATGAGAATGTGCTTGCTTACAGCAACGTGCTATATGTATGAATGCCCGAATTGGGAATCTGTGTCAAAACTTTGTTAGGAATTATGTGATCCTTACTAGCTGGAAGTAAGGGAGATGGGGCTTGAAGTTATTTCTTGGAGTTGGAGACATACCGAGTTTAGCTCAGTTCTGGGCATCTTTGAAATACCTGTACAAACTTGTTCCTACATAGTAACTTGCATCTTTGAATGAGAATGTGCTTGCTTACAGCAACGTGCTATATGTTCTGAATGCCCGAATTGGGAATCTGTGTCAAAACTTTGTTAGGAATTATGTGATCCTTACTAGCTGGAAGTAAGGGAGATGGGGCATGAAGTTATTTCTAGGAGTTGGACACATACCGAGTTTAGCTCAGTTCTGGGCATCTTTGAAATACCTATACAAACTTGTTCCTACATAGTAACTTGCAACTTTGAATGAGAATCTGCTTGCTTACAGCAACGTGCTATATGTTCTGAATGCCCGAATTGGGAATCTGTGTCAAAACTTTGTTAGGAATTATGTGATCCTTACTAGCTGGAAGTAAGGCAGATGGGGCATGAAGTTATTTCTAGGAGTTGGACACAAAGCAAGTTTAGCTCAGTTCTGGGCATCTTTGAAATACCTATACAAACTTGTTCCTACATAGTAACTTGCAACTTTGAATGAGAATGTGCTTGCTTACAGCAACGTGCTATATGTTCTGAATGCCCGAATTGGGAATCTGTGTCAAAACTTTGTTAGGAATTATGTGATCCTTACTAGCTGGAAGTAAGGGAGATGGGGCATGAAGTTATTTCTAGGAGTTGGACACATACCAAGTTTAGCTCAGTTCTGTGCATCTTTGAAATACCTATACAAACTTGTTCCTACATAGTAACTTGCATCTTTGAATGAGAATGTGCTTGCTTACAGCAACGTGCTATATGTTCTGAATGCCCGAAGTGGCAATCTGTGTCAAAACTTTGTTAGGAATTATGTGATCCTTACTAGCTGGAAGTAAGGGAGATGGGGTATGAAGTTATTTCTAGGAGTTGGACACATACCAAGTTTAGCTCAGTTCTGGGCATCTTTGAAATACCTATAAAAACTTGTTCCTACATAGTAACTTGCATCTTTGAATGAGAATCTGCTTGCTTACAGCAACGTGCTATATGTTCTGAATGCCCGAATTGGGAATCTGTGTCATAACTTTGTTAGGAATTATGTGATCCTTACTAGCTGGAAGTAAGGGAGATGGGGCATGAAGTTATTTCTAGGAGTTGGACACATACCAAGTTTAGCTCAGTTCTGGGCATCTTTGAAATACCTATACAAACTTGTTCCTACATAGTAACTTGCAACTTTGAATGAAAATGTGCTTGCTTACAGCAACGTGCTATATGTTCTGAATGCCCGAATTGGGAATCTGTGTCAAAACTTTGTTAGGAATTATGTGATCCTTACTAGCTGGAAGTAAGGGAGATGGGGCATGAAGTTATTTCTAGGAGTTGGACACATACCAAGTTTAGCTCAGTTCTGGCCATCTTTGAAATACCTATACAAACTTGTTCCTACATAGTAACTTGCATCTTTGAATGAGAATCTGCTTGCTTACAGCAACGTGCTATATGTTCTGAATGCCCGAATTGGGAATCTGTGTCAAAACTTTGTTAGGAATTATGTGATCCTTACTAGCTGGAAGTAAGGGAGATGGGGCATGAAGTTATTTCTAGGAGTTGGACACATACCAAGTTTAGCTCAGTTCTGGGCATCTTTGAAATACCTATACAAACTTGTTCCTACATAGTAACTTGGATCTTTGAATGAGAATGTGCTTGCTTGCAGCAACGTGCTATATGTTCTGAATGCCCGAATTGGGAATCTGTGTCAAAACTTTGTTAGGAATTATGTGATCCTTACTAGCTGGAAGTAAGGGAGATGGGGCATGAAGTTATTTCTTGGAGTTGGAGACATACCAAGTTTAGCTCAGTTCTGGGCATCTTTGAAATACCTATACAAACTTGTTCCTACATAGTAACTTGCAACGTTGAATGAGAATGTGCTTGCTTGCAGCAACGTGCTATATGTTCTGAATGCCCGAATTGGGAATCTGTGTCAAAACTTTGTTAGGAATTATGTGATCCTTACTAGCTGCAAGTAAGGGAGATGGGGCATGAAGTTATTTCTAGGAGTTGGACACATACCAAGTTTAGCTCAGTTCTGGGCATCTTTGAAATACCTATACAAACTTGTTCCTAAATAGTAACTTGCAACTTTGAATGAGAATGTGCTTGCTTGCAGCAACGTGCTATATGTTCTGAATGCCCGAATTGGCAATCTGTGTCAAAACTTTGTTAGGAATTATGTGATCCTTACTAGCTGGAAGTAAGGGAGATGGGGCATGAAGTTATTTCTAGGAGTTGGACACATACCAAGTTTAGCTCAGTTCTGGGCCTCTTTGAAATACCTATACAAACGTGTTCCTACATAGTAACTTGCATCTTTAATGAGAATCTGCTTGCTTACAGCAACGTGCTATATGTTCTGAATGCCCGAATTGGGAATCTGTGTCAAAACTTTGTTAGGAATTATGTCATCCTTACTAGCTGGAAGTAAGGGAGATGGGGCATGAAGTTATTTCTTGGAGTTGGACACATACCAAGTTTAGCTCAGTTCTGGGCATCTTTCAAATACCTATACAAACTTGTTCCTACATAGTAATTTGCATCTTTGAATGAGAATCTGCTTGCTTACAGCAACGTGCTATATGTTCTGAATGCCCGAATTGGGAATCTGTGTCAAAACTTTGTTAGGAATTATGTGATCCTTACTAGCTGGAAGTAAGGGAGATGGGGCATGAAGTTTTTTCTAGGAGTTGGACACATACCAAGTTTAGCTCAGTTCTGGGCATCTTTGAAATACCTATACAAACTTGTTCCTACCTAGTAACTTGCATCTTTGAATGAGAATCTGCTTGCTTACAGCAACGTGCTATATGTTCTGAATGCCCGAATTGGGAATCTGTGTCAAAACTTTGTTAGGAATTATGTGATCCTTACTAGCTGGAAGTAAGGGAGATGGGGCATGAAGTTATTTCTAGGAGTTGGACACATACCAAGTTTAGCTCAGTTCTGGGCCTCTTTGAAATACCTATACAAACTTGTTCCTACATAGTAACTTGCAACTTTGAATGAGAATGTGCTTGCTTACAGCAACGTGCTATATGTTCTGAATGCCCGAATTGGGAATCTGTGTCAAAACTTTGTTAGGAATTATGTGATCCTTACTAGCTGGAAGTAAGGGAGATGGGGCATGAAGTTATTTCTAGGAGTTGGACACATACCAAGTTTAGCTCAGTTCTGGGCATCTTTGAAATACCTATACAAACTTGTTCCTACATAGTAACTTGCAACTTTGAATGAGAATGTGCTTGCTTACAGCAACGTGCTATATGTTCTAAATGCCCGAATTGGGAATCTGTGTCAAAACTTTGTTAGGAATTATGTGATCCTTACTAGCTGGAAGTAAGGGAGATGGGGCATGAAGTTATTTCTAGGATTTGGACACATACCAAGTTTAGCTCAGTTCTGGGCATCTTTGAAATACCTATACAAACTTGTTCCTACATAGTAACTTGCATCTTTGAATGAGAATGTGCTTGCTTGCAGCAACGTGCTATATGTTCTGAATGCCCGAATAGGGAATCTGTGTCAAAACTTTGTTAGAAATTATGTGATCCTTACTAGCTGGAAGTAAGGGAGATGGGGCATGAAGTTATTTCTAGGAGTGGGACACATACCAAGTTTAGCTCAGTTCTGGGCATCTTTGAAATACCTATACAAACTTGTTCCTACATAGTAACTTCCAACTTTGAATGAAAATGTGCTTGCTCACAGCAACGTGCTATATGTTCTGAATGCCCGAATTGGGAATCTGTGTCAAAACTTTGTTAGGAATTATGTGATCCTTACTAGCTGGAAGTAAGGGAGATGGGGCATGAAGTTATTTCTAGGATTTGGACACATACCAAGTTTAGCTCAGTTCTGGGCATCTTTGAAATACCTATACAAACTTGTTCCTACATAGTAACTTCCAACTTTGAATGAAAATGTGCTTGCTCGCAGCAACGTGCTATATGTTCTGAATGCCCGAATTGGGAATCTGTGTCAAAACTTTGTTAGGAATTATGTGATCCTTACTAGCTGGAAGTAAGGGAGATGGGGCATGAAGTTATTTCTAGGAGTTGGACACATACCAAGTTTAGCTCAGTTCTGGGCATCTTTGAAATACCTATACAAACTTGTTCCTACATAGTAACTTGCATCTTTGAATGAGAATCTGCTTGCTTACAGCAACGTGCTATATGTTCTGAATGCCCGAATAGGGAATCTGTGTCAAATCTTTGTTAGGAATTATGTGATCCTTACTAGCTGGAAGTAAGGGAGATGGGGCATGAAGTTATTTCTAGGAGTTGGACACATACCAAGTTTAGCTCAGTTCTGGGCCTCTTTGAAATACCTATACAAACTTGTTCCTACATAGTAACTTGCATCTTTGAATGAGAATCTGCTTGCTTACAGCAACGTGCTATATGTTCTGAATGCCCGAATTGGGAATCTGTGTCAAAACTTTGTTAGGAATTATGTGATCCTTACTAGGTGGAAGTAAGGGAGATGGGGCATGAAGTTATTTCTAGGAGTTGGACACATACCAAGTTTAGCTCAGTTCTGGGCATCTTTGAAATACCTATACAAACTTGTTCCTACATAGTAACTTCCAACTTTGAATGAAAATGTGCTTGCTTACAGCAACGTGCTATATGTTCTGAATGCCCGAATTGGGAATCTGTGTCAAAATTTTGTTAGGAATTATGTGATCCTTACTAGCTGGAAGTAAGGGAGATGGGGCATGAAGTTATTTCTAGGAGTTGGACACATACCAAGTTGAGCTCAGTTCTGGGCATCTTTGAAATACCTATACAAACTTGTTCCTACATAGTAACTTGCAACTTTGAATGAGAATGTGCTTGCTTACAGCAACGTGCTATATGTTCTGAATGCCCGAATTGGCAATCTGTGTCAAAACTTTGTTAGGAATTATGTGATCCTTACTAGCTGGAAGTAAGGGAGATGGGGCATGAAGTTATTTCTTGGAGTTGGACACATACCAAGTTTAGCTCAGTTCTGGGCATCTTTGAAATACCTATACAAACTTGTTCCTACATAGTAACTTGCAACTTTGAATGAGAATGTGCTTGCTTACAGCAACGTGCTATATGTTCTGAATGCCCGATTTGGGAATCTGTGTCAAAACTTTGTTAGGAATTATGTCATCCTTACTAGCTGGAAGTAAGGGAGATGGGGCATAATGTTATTTCTAGGAGTTGGACACATACCAAGTTTAGCTCAGTTCTGGGCATCTTTGAAATACCTATAAAAACTTGTTCCTACATAGTAACTTGCATCTTTGAATGAGAATCTGTTTGCTTACAGCAACGTGCTATATGTTCTGAATGCCCGAATTGGCAATCTGTGTCAAAACTTTGTTAGGAATTATGTGATCCTTACTAGCTGGAAGTAAGGGAGATGGGGCATGAAGTTATTTCTAGGAGTTGGACACATACCAAGTTTAGCTCAGTTCTGGGCATCTTTGAAATACCTATACAAACTTGTTCCTACATAGTAACTTGCATCTTTGAATGAGAATGTGCTTGCTTACGGCAACGTGCTATATGTTCTGAATGCCCGAATTGGGAATCTGTGTCAAAACTTTGTTAGGAATTATGTGATCCTTACTAGCTGGAAGTAAGGGAGATGGGGCATGAAGTTATTTCTAGGAGTTGGACACATACCAAGTTTAGCTCAGTTCTGGGCATCTTTCAAATACCTATACAAACTTGTTCCTACATAGTAACTTGCAACTTTGAATGAGAATGTGCTTGCTTACAGCAACGTGCTATATGTTCTGAATGCCCGAATTGGGAATCTGTGTCAAAACTTTGTTAGGAATTATGTGATCCTTACTAGCTGGAAGTAAGGGAGATGGGGCATGAAGTTATTTCTAGGAGTTGGACACATACCGAGTTTAGCTCAGTTCTGGGCATCTTTGAAATACCTATACAAACTTGTTCCTACATAGTAACTTGCAACTTTGAATGAGAATGTGCTTGCTTACAGCAACGTGCTATATGTATGAATGCCCGAATTGGGAATCTGTGTCAAAACTTTGTTAGGAATTATGTGATCCTTACTAGCTGGAAGTAAGGGAGATGGGGCTTGAAGTTATTTCTTGGAGTTGGAGACATACCGAGTTTAGCTCAGTTCTGGGCATCTTTGAAATACCTGTACAAACTTGTTCCTACATAGTAACTTGCATCTTTGAATGAGAATGTGCTTGCTTACAGCAACGTGCTATATGTTCTGAATGCCCGAATTGGGAATCTGTGTCAAAACTTTGTTAGGAATTATGTGATCCTTACTAGCTGGAAGTAAGGGAGATGGGGCATGAAGTTATTTCTAGGAGTTGGACACATACCGAGTTTAGCTCAGTTCTGGGCATCTTTGAAATACCTATACAAACTTGTTCCTACATAGTAACTTGCAACTTTGAATGAGAATCTGCTTGCTTACAGCAACGTGCTATATGTTCTGAATGCCCGAATTGGGAATCTGTGTCAAAACTTTGTTAGGAATTATGTGATCCTTACTAGCTGGAAGTAAGGCAGATGGGGCATGAAGTTATTTCTAGGAGTTGGACACAAAGCAAGTTTAGCTCAGTTCTGGGCATCTTTGAAATACCTATACAAACTTGTTCCTACATAGTAACTTGCAACTTTGAATGAGAATGTGCTTGCTTACAGCAACGTGCTATATGTTCTGAATGCCCGAATTGGGAATCTGTGTCAAAACTTTGTTAGGAATTATGTGATCCTTACTAGCTGGAAGTAAGGGAGATGGGGCATGAAGTTATTTCTAGGAGTTGGACACATACCAAGTTTAGCTCAGTTCTGGGCATCTTTGAAATACCTATACAAACTTGTTCCTACATAGTAACTTGCATCTTTGAATGAGAATGTGCTTGCTTGCAGCAACGTGCTATATGTTCTGAATGCCCGAATAGGGAATCTGTGTCAAAACTTTGTTAGAAATTATGTGATCCTTACTAGCTGGAAGTAAGGGAGATGGGGCATGAAGTTATTTCTAGGAGTGGGACACATACCAAGTTTAGCTCAGTTCTGGGCATCTTTGAAATACCTATACAAACTTGTTCCTACATAGTAACTTCCAACTTTGAATGAAAATGTGCTTGCTCACAGCAACGTGCTATATGTTCTGAATGCCCGAATTGGGAATCTGTGTCAAAACTTTGTTAGGAATTATGTGATCCTTACTAGCTGGAAGTAAGGGAGATGGGGCATGAAGTTATTTCTAGGATTTGGACACATACCAAGTTTAGCTCAGTTCTGGGCATCTTTGAAATACCTATACAAACTTGTTCCTACATAGTAACTTCCAACTTTGAATGAAAATGTGCTTGCTCGCAGCAACGTGCTATATGTTCTGAATGCCCGAATTGGGAATCTGTGTCAAAACTTTGTTAGGAATTATGTGATCCTTACTAGCTGGAAGTAAGGGAGATGGGGCATGAAGTTATTTCTAGGAGTTGGACACATACCAAGTTTAGCTCAGTTCTGGGCATCTTTGAAATACCTATACAAACTTGTTCCTACATAGTAACTTGCATCTTTGAATGAGAATCTGCTTGCTTACAGCAACGTGCTATATGTTCTGAATGCCCGAATAGGGAATCTGTGTCAAATCTTTGTTAGGAATTATGTGATCCTTACTAGCTGGAAGTAAGGGAGATGGGGCATGAAGTTATTTCTAGGAGTTGGACACATACCAAGTTTAGCTCAGTTCTGGGCCTCTTTGAAATACCTATACAAACTTGTTCCTACATAGTAACTTGCATCTTTGAATGAGAATCTGCTTGCTTACAGCAACGTGCTATATGTTCTGAATGCCCGAATTGGGAATCTGTGTCAAAACTTTGTTAGGAATTATGTGATCCTTACTAGGTGGAAGTAAGGGAGATGGGGCATGAAGTTATTTCTAGGAGTTGGACACATACCAAGTTTAGCTCAGTTCTGGGCATCTTTGAAATACCTATACAAACTTGTTCCTACATAGTAACTTCCAACTTTGAATGAAAATGTGCTTGCTTACAGCAACGTGCTATATGTTCTGAATGCCCGAATTGGGAATCTGTGTCAAAATTTTGTTAGGAATTATGTGATCCTTACTAGCTGGAAGTAAGGGAGATGGGGCATGAAGTTATTTCTAGGAGTTGGACACATACCAAGTTGAGCTCAGTTCTGGGCATCTTTGAAATACCTATACAAACTTGTTCCTACATAGTAACTTGCAACTTTGAATGAGAATGTGCTTGCTTACAGCAACGTGCTATATGTTCTGAATGCCCGAATTGGCAATCTGTGTCAAAACTTTGTTAGGAATTATGTGATCCTTACTAGCTGGAAGTAAGGGAGATGGGGCATGAAGTTATTTCTTGGAGTTGGACACATACCAAGTTTAGCTCAGTTCTGGGCATCTTTGAAATACCTATACAAACTTGTTCCTACATAGTAACTTGCAACTTTGAATGAGAATGTGCTTGCTTACAGCAACGTGCTATATGTTCTGAATGCCCGATTTGGGAATCTGTGTCAAAACTTTGTTAGGAATTATGTCATCCTTACTAGCTGGAAGTAAGGGAGATGGGGCATGATGTTATTTCTAGGAGTTGGACACATACCAAGTTTAGCTCAGTTCTGGGCATCTTTGAAATACCTATAAAAACTTGTTCCTACATAGTAACTTGCATCTTTGAATGAGAATCTGTTTGCTTACAGCAACGTGCTATATGTTCTGAATGCCCGAATTGGCAATCTGTGTCAAAACTTTGTTAGGAATTATGTGATCCTTACTAGCTGGAAGTAAGGGAGATGGGGCATGAAGTTATTTCTAGGAGTTGTACACATACCAAGTTTAGCTCAGTTCTGGGCATCTTTGAAATACCTATACAAACTTGTTCCTACATAGTAACTTGCATCTTTGAATGAGAATGTGCTTGCTTACGGCAACGTGCTATATGTTCTGAATGCCCGAATTGGGAATCTGTGTCAAAACTTTGTTAGGAATTATGTGATCCTTACTAGCTGGAAGTAAGGGAGATGGGGCATGAAGTTATTTCTAGGAGTTGGACACATACCAAGTTTAGCTCAGTTCTGGGCATCTTTCAAATACCTATACAAACTTGTTCCTACATAGTAACTTGCAACTTTGAATGAGAATGTGCTTGCTTACAGCAACGTGCTATATGTTCTGAATGCCCGAATTGGGAATCTGTGTCAAAACTTTGTTAGGAATTATGTGATCCTTACTAGCTGGAAGTAAGGGAGATGGGGCATGAAGTTATTTCTAGGAGTTGGACACATACCGAGTTTAGCTCAGTTCTGGGCATCTTTGAAATACCTATACAAACTTGTTCCTACATAGTAACTTGCAACTTTGAATGAGAATGTGCTTGCTTACAGCAACGTGCTATATGTATGAATGCCCGAATTGGGAATCTGTGTCAAAACTTTGTTAGGAATTATGTGATCCTTACTAGCTGGAAGTAAGGGAGATGGGGCTTGAAGTTATTTCTTGGAGTTGGAGACATACCGAGTTTAGCTCAGTTCTGGGCATCTTTGAAATACCTGTACAAACTTGTTCCTACATAGTAACTTGCATCTTTGAATGAGAATGTGCTTGCTTACAGCAACGTGCTATATGTTCTGAATGCCCGAATTGGGAATCTGTGTCAAAACTTTGTTAGGAATTATGTGATCCTTACTAGCTGGAAGTAAGGGAGATGGGGCATGAAGTTATTTCTAGGAGTTGGACACATACCGAGTTTAGCTCAGTTCTGGGCATCTTTGAAATACCTATACAAACTTGTTCCTACATAGTAACTTGCAACTTTGAATGAGAATCTGCTTGCTTACAGCAACGTGCTATATGTTCTGAATGCCCGAATTGGGAATCTGTGTCAAAACTTTGTTAGGAATTATGTGATCCTTACTAGCTGGAAGTAAGGCAGATGGGGCATGAAGTTATTTCTAGGAGTTGGACACAAAGCAAGTTTAGCTCAGTTCTGGGCATCTTTGAAATACCTATACAAACTTGTTCCTACATAGTAACTTGCAACTTTGAATGAGAATGTGCTTGCTTACAGCAACGTGCTATATGTTCTGAATGCCCGAATTGGGAATCTGTGTCAAAACTTTGTTAGGAATTATGTGATCCTTACTAGCTGGAAGTAAGGGAGATGGGGCATGAAGTTATTTCTAGGAGTTGGACACATACCAAGTTTAGCTCAGTTCTGTGCATCTTTGAAATACCTATACAAACTTGTTCCTACATAGTAACTTGCATCTTTGAATGAGAATGTGCTTGCTTACAGCAACGTGCTATATGTTCTGAATGCCCGAAGTGGCAATCTGTGTCAAAACTTTGTTAGGAATTATGTGATCCTTACTAGCTGGAAGTAAGGGAGATGGGGTATGAAGTTATTTCTAGGAGTTGGACACATACCAAGTTTAGCTCAGTTCTGGGCATCTTTGAAATACCTATAAAAACTTGTTCCTACATAGTAACTTGCATCTTTGAATGAGAATCTGCTTGCTTACAGCAACGTGCTATATGTTCTGAATGCCCGAATTGGGAATCTGTGTCATAACTTTGTTAGGAATTATGTGATCCTTACTAGCTGGAAGTAAGGGAGATGGGGCATGAAGTTATTTCTAGGAGTTGGACACATACCAAGTTTAGCTCAGTTCTGGGCATCTTTGAAATACCTATACAAACTTGTTCCTACATAGTAACTTGCAACTTTGAATGAAAATGTGCTTGCTTACAGCAACGTGCTATATGTTCTGAATGCCCGAATTGGGAATCTGTGTCAAAACTTTGTTAGGAATTATGTGATCCTTACTAGCTGGAAGTAAGGGAGATGGGGCATGAAGTTATTTCTAGGAGTTGGACACATACCAAGTTTAGCTCAGTTCTGGGCATCTTTGAAATACCTATACAAACTTGTTCCTACATAGTAACTTGCATCTTTGAATGAGAATCTGCTTGCTTACAGCAACGTGCTATATGTTCTGAATGCCCGAATTGGGAATCTGTGTCAAAACTTTGTTAGGAATTATGTGATCCTTACTAGCTTGAAGTAAGGGAGATGGGGCATGAAGTTATTTCTAGGAGTTGGACACATACCAAGTTTAGCTCAGTTCTGGGCATCTTTGAAATACCTATACAAACTTGTTCCTACATAGTAACTTGCATCTTTGAATGAGAATGTGCTTGCTTGCAGCAACGTGCTATATGTTCTGAATGCCCGAATTGGGAATCTGTGTCAAAACTTTGTTAGGAATTATGTGATCCTTACTAGCTGGAAGTAAGGGAGATGGGGCATGAAGTTATTTCTTGGAGTTGGAGACATACCAAGTTTAGCTCAGTTCTGGGCATCTTTGAAATACCTATACAAACTTGTTCCTACATAGTAACTTGCAACGTTGAATGAGAATGTGCTTGCTTGCAGCAACGTGCTATATGTTCTGAATGCCCGAATTGGGAATCTGTGTCAAAACTTTGTTAGGAATTATGTGATCCTTACTAGCTGCAAGTAAGGGAGATGGGGCATGAAGTTATTTCTAGGAGTTGGACACATACCAAGTTTAGCTCAGTTCTGGGCATCTTTGAAATACCTATACAAACTTGTTCCTAAATAGTAACTTGCAACTTTGAATGAGAATGTGCTTGCTTGCAGCAACGTGCTATATGTTCTGAATGCCCGAATTGGCAATCTGTGTCAAAACTTTGTTAGGAATTATGTGATCCTTACTAGCTGGAAGTAAGGGAGATGGGGCATGAAGTTATTTCTAGGAGTTGGACACATACCAAGTTTAGCTCAGTTCTGGGCCTCTTTGAAATACCTATACAAACGTGTTCCTACATAGTAACTTGCATCTTTAATGAGAATCTGTTTGCTTACAGCAACGTGCTATATGTTCTGAATGCCCGAATTGGGAATCTGTGTCAAAACTTTGTTAGGAATTATGTCATCCTTACTAGCTGGAAGTAAGGGAGATGGGGCATGAAGTTATTTCTTGGAGTTGGACACATACCAAGTTTAGCTCAGTTCTGGGCATCTTTCAAATACCTATACAAACTTGTTCCTACATAGTAATTTGCATCTTTGAATGAGAATCTGCTTGCTTCCAGCAACGTGCTATATGTTCTGAATGCCCGAATTGGGAATCTGTGTCAAAACTTTGTTAGGAATTATGTGATCCTTACTAGCTGGAAGTAAGGGAGATGGGGCATGAAGTTATTTCTAGGAGTTGGACACATACCAAGTTTAGCTCAGTTCTGGGCATCTTTGAAATACCTATAATAACTTGTTCCTACATAGTAACTTGCATCTTTGAATGAGAATCTGTTTGCTTACAGCAACGTGCTATATGTTCTGAATGCCCGAATTGGCAATCTGTGTCAAAACTTTGTTAGGAATTATGTGATCCTTACTAGCTGGAAGTAAGGGAGATGGGGCATGAAGTTATTTCTAGGAGTTGGACACATACCAAGTTTAGCTCAGTTCTGGGCATCTTTGAAATACCTATACAAACTTGTTCCTACATAGTAACTTGCATCTTTGAATGAGAATCTGCTTGCTTACAGCAACGTGCTATATGTTCTAAATGCCCGAATTGGGAATCTGTGTCAAAACTTTGTTAGGAATTATGTGATCCTTACTAGCTGGAAGTAAGGGAGATGGGGCATGAAGTTATTTCTAGGAGTTGGACACATACCAAGTTTAGCTCAGTTCTGGGCATCTTTGAAATACCAATACAAACTTGTTCCTACATAGTAACTTGCATCTTTGAATGAGAATGTGCTTGCTTACAGCAACGTGCTATATGTTCTGAATGCCCGAATTGGCAATCAGTGTCAAAACTTTGTTAGGAATTATGTGATCCTTACTAGCTGGAAGTAAGGGAGATGGGGCATGAAGTTCTTTCTAGGAGTTGGACACATACCAAGTTTAGCTCAGTTCTGGGCATCTTTGAAATACCTATACAAACTTGTTCCTACATAGTAACTTGCATATTTAATGAGAATCTGCTTGCTTACAGCAACGTGCTATATGTTCTGAATGCCCGAATTGGGAATCTGTGTCAAAACTTTGTTAGTAATTATGTCATCCTTACTAGCTGGAAGTAAGGGAGATGGGGCATGAAGTTATTTCTAGGAGTTGGACACATACCAAGTTTAGCTCAGTTCTGGGCATCTTTGAAATACCTATACAAACTTGTTCCTACATAGTAACTTGCATCTTTGAATGAGAATCTGCTTGCTTACAGCAACGTGCTATATGTTCTGAATGCCCGAATTGGCAATCTGTGTCAAAAGTTTGTTAGGAATTATGTGATCCTTACTAGCTGGATGTAAGGGAGATGGGGCATGAAGTTATTTCTAGGAGTTGGACACATACCAAGTTTAGCTCAGTTCTGGGCATCTTTGAAATACCTATACAAACTTGTTCCTAAATAGTAACTTGCATCTTTGAATGAGAATGTGCTTGCTTACAGCAACGTGCTATATGTTCTGAATGCCCGAATTGGCAATCTGTGTCAAAACTTTGTTAGGAATTATGTCATCCTTACTAGCTGGAAGTAAGGGAGATGGGGCATGAAGTTATTTCTATGAGTTGGACACATACCAAGTTTAGCTCAGTTCTGGGCATCTTTGAAATACCTATACAAACTTGTTCCTACATAGTAACTTGCATCTTTGAATGAGAATCTGCTTGCTTACAGCAACGTGCTATATGTTCTGAATGCCCGAATTGGGAATCTGTGTCAAAACTTTGTTAGGAATTATGTGATCCTTACTAGGTGGAAGTAAGGGAGATGGGGCATGAAGTTATTTCTAGGAGTTGGACACATACCAAGTTTAGCTCGGTTCTGGGCATCTTTGAAATACCTATACAAACTTGTTCCTACATAGTAACTTGCAACTTTGAATGAGAATGTGCTTGCTTGCAGCAACGTGCTATATGTTCTGAATGCCCGAATTGGGAATCTGTGTCAAAACTTTGTTAGGAATTATGTGATCCTTACTAGCTGGAAGTAAGGGAGATGGGGCATGAAGTTATTTCTAGGAGTTGGACACATACCAAGTTTAGCTCAGTTTTGGGCATCTTTCAAATACCTATACAAACTTGTTCCAACATAGTAACTTGCATCTTTGAATGAGAATGTGCTTGCTTACAGCAACGTGCTATATGTTCTGAAAGCCCGAATTGGCAATCTGTGTCAAAACTTTGTTAGGAATTATGTGATCCTTACTAGCTGGAAGTAAGGGAGATGGAGCATGAAGTTATTCCAGGAGTTGGACACATACCAAGTTTAGCTCAGTTCTGGGCATCTTTGAAATACCTATACAAACTTGTTCCTACATAGTAACTTGCATCTTTGAATGAGAATGTGCTTGCTTACAGCAACGTGCTATATGTTCTGAATGCCCGAATTGGCAATCTGTGTCAAAACTTTGTTAGGAATTATGTGATCCTTACTAGCTGGAAGTAAGGGAGATGGGGCATGAAGTTATTTCTAGGAGTTGGACACATACCAAGTTTAGCTCAGTTCTCGGCATCTTTGAAATACCTATACAAACTTTTTCCTACATAGTAACTTGCATCTTTGAATGAGAATCTGCTTGCTTACAGCAACGTGCTATATGTTCTGAATGCCCGAATTGGGAATCTGTGTCAAAATTTTGTTAGGAATTATGTGATCCTTACTAGCTGGAAGTAAGGGAGATGGGGCATGAAGTTATTTCTAGGAGTTGGACACATACCAAGTTTAGCTCAGTTCTGGGCATCTTTGAAATACCTATACAAACTTGTTCCTACATAGTAACTTGCAACTTTGAATGAAAATGTGCTTGCTTACAGCAACGTGCTATATGTTCTGAATGCCCGAATTGGCAATCTGTGTCAAAACTTTGTTAGGAATTATGTCATCCTTACTAGCTGGAAGTAAGGGAGATGGGGCATGAAGTTATTTCTAGGAGTTGGACACATACCAAGTTTAGCTCAGTTCTGGGCATCTTTGAAATACCTATACAAACTTGTTCCTACCTAGTAACTTGCAACTTTGAATGAGAATGTGCTTGCTTACAGCAACGTGCTATATGTTCTGAATGCCCGAATTGGGAATCTGTGTCAAAACTTTGTTAGGAATTATGAGATCCTTACTAGCTGGAAGTAAGGGAGATGGGGCATGAAGTTATTTCTAGGAGTTGGACACATACCAAGTTTAGCTCGGTTCTGGGCATCTTTGAAATACCTATACAAACTTGTTCCTACATAGTAACTTGCATCTTTGAATGAGAATCTGCTTGCTTACAGCAACGTGCTATATGTTCTGAATGCCCGAATTGGGAATCTGTGTCAAAACTTTGTTAGGAATTATGTGATCCTTACTAGCTGGAAGTAAGGGAGATGGGGCATGAAGTTATTTCTAGGAGTTGGACACATACCAAGTTTAGCTCGGTTCTGGGCATCTTTGAAATACCTATACAAACTTGTTCCTACATAGTAACTTGCATCTTTGAATGAGAATCTGCTTGCTTACAGCAACGTGCTATATGTTCTGAATGCCCGAATTGGGAATCTGTGTCAAAACTTTGTTAGGAATTATGTGATACTTACTAGCTGGAAGTAAGGGAGATGGGGCATGAAGTTATTTCTAGGAGTTGGACACATACCAAGTTTAGCTCGGTTCTGGGCATCTTTGAAATACCTATACAAACTTGTTCCTACATAGTAACTTGCAACTTTGAATGAGAATGTGCTTGCTTGCAGCAATGTGCTATATGTTCTGAATGCCCGAATAGGGAATCTGTGTCAAAACTTTGTTAGGAATTATGTGATCCTTACTAGCTGGACGTAAGGGAGATGGGGCATGAAGTTATTTCTAGGAGTTGGACACATACCAAGTTTAGCTCGGTTCTGGGCATCTTTGAAATACCTATACAAACTTGTTCCTACATAGTAACTTGCATCTTTGAGTGAGAATGTGCTTGCTTGCAGCAACGTGCTATATGTTCTGAATGCCCGAATTGGGAATCTGTGTCAAAACTTTGTTAGGAATTATGTGATCCTTACTAGCTGGAAGTAAGGGAGATGGGGCATGAAGTTATTTCTAGGAGTTGGACACATACCAAGTTTAGCTCGGTTCTGGGCATCTTTGAAATACCTATACAAACTTGTTCCTACCTAGTAACTTGCAACTTTGAGTGAGAATGTGCTTGCTTACAGCAACGTGCTATATGTTCTGAATGCCCGAATTGGGAATCTGTGTCAAAACTTTGTTAGGAATTATGTGATCCTTACTAGCTGGAAGTAAGGGAGATGGGGCATGAAGTTATTTCTAGGAGTTGGACACATACCAAGTTTAGCTCAGTTCTGGGCATCTTTGAAATACCTATACAAACTTGTTCCTACATAGTAACTTCCAACTTTGAATGAGAATGTGCTTGCTTACAGCAACGTGCTATATGTTCTGAATGCCCGAATTGGGAATCTGTGTCAAAACTTTGTTAGGAATTATGTGATCCTTACTAGCTGGAAGTAAGGGAGATGGGGCATGAAGTTATTTCTAGGAGTTGGACACATACCAAGTTTAGCTCAGTTCTGGGCATCTTTGAAATACCTATACAAACTTGTTCCTACATAGTAACTTGCAACTTTGAATGAAAATGTGCTTGCTTACAGCAACGTGCTATATGTTGTGAATGCACGAATTGGGAATCTGTGTCATAACTTTGTTAGGAATTATGTGATCCTTACTAGCTGGAAGTAAGGTAGATGGGGCATGAAGTTATTTCTAGGAGTTGGACACATACCAAGTTTAGCTCAGTTCTGGGCATCTTTGAAATACCTATACAAACTTGTTCCTACATAGTAACTTGCAACTTTGAATGAAAATGTGCTTGCTTACAGCAACGTGCTATATGTTCTGAATGCCCGAATAGGGAATCTGTGTCAAAACTTTGTTAGGAATTATGTGATCCTTACTAGCTGGAAGTAAGGGAGATGGGGCATGATGTTATTTCTAGGAGTTGGACACATACCAAGTTGAGCTCAGTTCTGGGCATCTTTGAAATACCTATACAAACTTGTTCCTACATAGTAACTTGCAACTTTGAATGAGAATGTGCTTGCTTACAGCAACGTGCTATATGTTCTGAATGCCCGAATTGGGAATCTGTGTCAAAACTTTGTTAGGAATTATGTGATCCTTACTAGCTTGAAGTAAGGGAGATGGGGCATGAAGTTATTTCTAGGAGTTGGACACATACCAAGTTTAGCTCAGTTCTAGGCCTCTTTGAAATACCTATACAAACTTGTTCCTACATAGTAACTTGCATCTTTGAATGAGAATCTGCTTGCTTACAGCAACGTGCTATATGTTCTGAATGCCCGAATTGGGAATCTGTGTCAAAACTTTGTTAGGAATTATGTGATCCTTACTAGCTGGAAGTAAGGGAGATGGGGAATGAAGTTATTTCTTGGAGTTGGAGACATACCAAGTTTAGCTCAGTTCTGGGCATCTTTGAAATACCTATACAAACTTGTTCCTACATAGTAACTTGCAACTTTGAATGAGAATGTGCTTGCTTACAGCAACGAGGTATATGTTCTGAATGCCCGATTTGGGAATCTGTGTCAAAACTTTGTTGGGAATTATGTGATCCTTACTAGCTGGAAGTAACGGAGATGGAGCATGAAGTTATTTCTAGGAGTTGGACACATACCAAGTTTAGCTCAGTTCTGCGCATCTTTGAAATACCTATACAAACTTGTTCCTACATAGTAACTTTCATCTTTGAATGAGAATCTGCTTGCTTACAGCAACGTGCTATATGTTCTGAATGCCCGAATTGGGAATCTGTGTCAAAACTTTGTTAGGAATTATGTGATCCTTACTAGCTGGAAGTAAGGGAGATGGGGCATGAAGTTATTTCTAGGAGTTGGACACATACCAAGTTGAGCTCAGTTCTGGGCATCTTTGAAATACCTATACAAACTTGTTCCTACATAGTAACTTGCAACTTTGAATGAGAATGTGCTTGCTTACAGCAACGTGCTATATGTTCTGAATGCCCGAATTGGGAATCTGTGTCAAAACTTTGTTAGGAATTATGTGATCCTTACCAACTGGAAGTAAGGGAGATGGGGCATGAAGTTATTTCTAGGAGTTGGACACATACCAAGTTTAGCTCAGTTCTGGGCATCTTTGAAATACCTATACAAACTTGTTCCTACATAGTAACTTGCATCTTTGAATGAGAATCTGCTTGCTTACAGCAACGTGCTATATGTTCTGAATGCCCGAATTGGGATTCTGTGTCAAAACTTTGTTAGGAATTATGTGATCCTTACTAGCTGGAAGTAAGGGAGATGGGGCATGAAGCTTTTTCTAGGAGTTGGACACATACCAAGTTTAGCTCAGTTCTGGGCATCTTTGAAATACCTATACAAACTTGTTCCTACATAGTAACTTGCAACTTTGAATGAGAATGTGCTTGCTTACAGCAACGTGCTATATGTTCTGAATGCCCGAATTGGGAATCTGTGTCAAAACTTTGTTAGGAATTATGTGATCCTTACTAGCTGGAAGTAAGGGAGATGGGGCATGAAGTTATTTCTAGGAGTTGGACACATACCAAGTTGAGCTCAGTTCTGGGCATCTTTGAAATACCTATACAAACTTGTTCCTACATAGTAACTTGCATCTTTGAATGAGAATGTGCTTGCTTGCAGCAACGTGCTATATGTTCTGAATGCCCGAATTGGGAATCTGTGTCAAAACTTTGTTAGGAATTATGTGATCCTTACTAGCTGGAAGTAAGGGAGATGGGGCATGAAGTTATTTCTAGGAGTTGGACACATACCAAGTTTAGCTCAGTTTTGGGCATCTTTCAAATACCTATACAAACTTGTTCCTACATAGTAACTTGCATCTTTGAATGAGAATGTGCTTGCTTACAGCAACGTGCTATATGTTCTGAATGCCCGAATTGGGAATCTGTGTCAAAACTTTGTTAGGAATTATGTGATCCTTACTAGCTTGAAGTAAGGGAGATGGGGCATGAAGTTATTTCTAGGAGTTGGACACATACCAAGTTTAGCTCAGTTCTAGGCCTCTTTGAAATACCTATACAAACTTGTTCCTACATAGTAACTTGCATCTTTGAATGAGAATCTGCTTGCTTACAGCAACGTGCTATATGTTCTGAATGCCCGAATTGGGAATCTGTGTCAAAACTTTGTTAGGAATTATGTGATCCTTACTAGCTGGAAGTAAGGGAGATGGGGAATGAAGTTATTTCTTGGAGTTGGAGACATACCAAGTTTAGCTCAGTTCTGGGCATCTTTGAAATACCTATACAAACTTGTTCCTACATAGTAACTTGCAACTTTGAATGAGAATGTGCTTGCTTACAGCAACGAGGTATATGTTCTGAATGCCCGATTTGGGAATCTGTGTCAAAACTTTGTTGGGAATTATGTGATCCTTACTAGCTGGAAGTAACGGAGATGGAGCATGAAGTTATTTCTAGGAGTTGGACACATACCAAGTTTAGCTCAGTTCTGCGCATCTTTGAAATACCTATACAAACTTGTTCCTACATAGTAACTTTCATCTTTGAATGAGAATCTGCTTGCTTACAGCAACGTGCTATATGTTCTGAATGCCCGAATTGGGAATCTGTGTCAAAACTTTGTTAGGAATTATGTGATCCTTACTAGCTGGAAGTAAGGGAGATGGGGCATGAAGTTATTTCTAGGAGTTGGACACATACCAAGTTGAGCTCAGTTCTGGGCATCTTTGAAATACCTATACAAACTTGTTCCTACATAGTAACTTGCAACTTTGAATGAGAATGTGCTTGCTTACAGCAACGTGCTATATGTTCTGAATGCCCGAATTGGGAATCTGTGTCAAAACTTTGTTAGGAATTATGTGATCCTTACCAACTGGAAGTAAGGGAGATGGGGCATGAAGTTATTTCTAGGAGTTGGACACATACCAAGTTTAGCTCAGTTCTGGGCATCTTTGAAATACCTATACAAACTTGTTCCTACATAGTAACTTGCATCTTTGAATGAGAATCTGCTTGCTTACAGCAACGTGCTATATGTTCTGAATGCCCGAATTGGGATTCTGTGTCAAAACTTTGTTAGGAATTATGTGATCCTTACTAGCTGGAAGTAAGGGAGATGGGGCATGAAGCTTTTTCTAGGAGTTGGACACATACCAAGTTTAGCTCAGTTCTGGGCATCTTTGAAATACCTATACAAACTTGTTCCTACATAGTAACTTGCAACTTTGAATGAGAATGTGCTTGCTTACAGCAACGTGCTATATGTTCTGAATGCCCGAATTGGGAATCTGTGTCAAAACTTTGTTAGGAATTATGTGATCCTTACTAGCTGGAAGTAAGGGAGATGGGGCATGAAGTTATTTCTAGGAGTTGGACACATACCAAGTTGAGCTCAGTTCTGGGCATCTTTGAAATACCTATACAAACTTGTTCCTACATAGTAACTTGCATCTTTGAATGAGAATGTGCTTGCTTGCAGCAACGTGCTATATGTTCTGAATGCCCGAATTGGGAATCTGTGTCAAAACTTTGTTAGGAATTATGTGATCCTTACTAGCTGGAAGTAAGGGAGATGGGGCATGAAGTTATTTCTAGGAGTTGGACACATACCAAGTTTAGCTCAGTTTTGGGCATCTTTCAAATACCTATACAAACTTGTTCCTACATAGTAACTTGCATCTTTGAATGAGAATGTGCTTGCTTACAGCAACGTGCTATATGTTCTGAATGCCCGAATTGGCAATCTGTGTCAAAACTTTGTTAGGAATTATGTGATCCTTACTAGCTGGAAGTAAGGGAGATGGAGCATGAAGTTATTCTAGGAGTTGGACACATACCAAGTTTAGCTCAGATCTGGGCATCTTTGAAATACCTATACAAACTTGTTCCTACATAGTAACTTGCATCTTTGAATGAGAATGTGCTTGCTTACAGCAACGTGCTATATGTTCTGAATGCCCGAATTGGCAATCTGTGTCAAAACGTTGTTAGGAATTATGTGATCCTTACTAGCTGGAAGTAAGGGAGATGGGGCATGAAGTTATTTCTAGGAGTTGGACACATACCAAGTTTAGCTCAGTTCTGGGCATCTTTGAAATACCTATACAAACTTGTTCCTACATAGTAACTTGCAACTTTGAATGAAAATGTGCTTGCTTACAGCAACGTGCTATATGTTCTGAATGCACGAATTGGGAATCTGTGTCATAACTTTGTTAGGAATTATGTGATCCTTACTAGCTGGAAGTAAGGGAGATGGGGCATGAAGTTATTTCTAGGAGTTGGACACATACCAAGTTTAGCTCAGTTCTGGGCATCTTTGAAATACCTATACAAACTTGTTCCTACATAGTAACTTGCAACTTTGAATGAAAATGTGCTTGCTTACAGCAACGTGCTATATGTTCTGAATGCCCGAATAGGGAATCTGTGTCAAAACTTTGTTAGGAATTATGTGATCCTTACTAGCTGGAAGTAAGGGAGATGGGGCATGATGTTATTTCTAGGAGTTGGACACATACCAAGTTGAGCTCAGTTCTGGGCATCTTTGAAATACCTATACAAACTTGTTCCTACATAGTAACTTGCAACTTTGAATGAGAATGTGCTTGCTTACAGCAACGTGCTATATGTTCTGAATGCCCGAATTGGGAATCTGTGTCAAAACTTTGTTAGGAATTATGTGATCCTTACTAGCTTGAAGTAAGGGAGATGGGGCATGAAGTTATTTCTAGGAGTTGGACACATACCAAGTTTAGCTCAGTTCTAGGCCTCTTTGAAATACCTATACAAACTTGTTCCTACATAGTAACTTGCATCTTTGAATGAGAATCTGCTTGCTTACAGCAACGTGCTATATGTTCTGAATGCCCGAATTGGGAATCTGTGTCAAAACTTTGTTAGGAATTATGTGATCCTTACTAGCTGGAAGTAAGGGAGATGGGGCATGAAGTTATTTCTTGGAGTTGGAGACATACCAAGTTTAGCTCAGTTCTGGGCATCTTTGAAATACCTATACAAACTTGTTCCTACATAGTAACTTGCAACTTTGAATGAGAATGTGCTTGCTTACAGCAACGTGCTATATGTTCTGAATGCCCGAATTGGGAATCTGTGTCAAAACTTTGTTAGGAATTATGTGATCCTTACCAACTGGAAGTAAGGGAGATGGGGCATGAAGTTATTTCTAGGAGTTGGACACATACCAAGTTTAGCTCAGTTCTGGGCATCTTTGAAATACCTATACAAACTTGTTCCTACATAGTAACTTGCATCTTTGAATGAGAATCTGCTTGCTTACAGCAACGTTCTATATGTTCTGAATGCCCGAATTGGGATTCTGTGTCAAAACTTTGTTAGGAATTATGTGATCCTTACTAGCTGGAAGTAAGGGAGATGGGGCATGAAGTTATTTCTAGGAGTTGGACACATACCAAGTTGAGCTCAGTTCTGGGCATCTTTGAAATACCTATACAAACTTGTTCCTACATAGTAACTTGCAACTTTGAATGAGAATGTGCTTGCTTACAGCAACGTGCTATATGTTCTGAATGCCCGAATTGGGAATCTGTGTCATAACTTTGTTAGGAATTATGTGATCCTTACTAGCTGGAAGTAAGGGAGATGGGGCATGAAGTTATTTCTAGGAGTTGGACACATACCAAGTTGAGCTCAGTTCTGGGCATCTTTGAAATACCTATACAAACTTGTTCCTACATAGTAACTTGCATCTTTGAATGAGAATGTGCTTGCTTGCAGCAACGTGCTATATGTTCTGAATGCCCGAATTGGGAATCTGTGTCAAAACTTTGTTAGGAATTATGTGATCCTTACTAGCTGGAAGTAAGGGAGATGGGGCATGAAGTTATTTCTAGGAGTTGGACACATACCAAGTTTAGCTCAGTTTTGGGCATCTTTCAAATACCTATACAAACTTGTTCCTACATAGTAACTTGCATCTTTGAATGAGAATGTGCTTGCTTACAGCAACGTGCTATATGTTCTGAATGCCCGAATTGGCAATCTGTGTCAAAACTTTGTTAGGAATTATGTGATCCTTACTAGCTGGAAGTAAGGGAGATGGAGCATGAAGTTATTCTAGGAGTTGGACACATACCAAGTTTAGCTCAGATCTGGGCATCTTTGAAATACCTATACAAACTTGTTCCTACATAGTAACTTGCATCTTTGAATGAGAATGTGCTTGCTTACAGCAACGTGCTATATGTTCTGAATGCCCGAATTGGCAATCTGTGTCAAAACGTTGTTAGGAATTATGTGATCCTTACTAGCTGGAAGTAAGGGAGATGGGGCATGAAGTTATTTCTAGGAGTTGGACACATACCAAGTTAAGCTCAGTTCTGGGCATCTTTGAAATACCTATACAAACTTGTTCCTACATAGTAACTTGCATCTTTGAATGAGAATCTGCTTGCTTACAGCAACGTGCTATATGTTCTGAATGCCCGAATTGGGAATCTGTGTCAAAACTTTGTTAGGAATTATGTGATCCTTACTAGCTGGAAGTAAGGGAGATGGGGCATGAAGTTATTTCTAGGAGTTGGACACATACCAAGTTTAGCTCAGTTCTGGGCATCTTTGAAATACCTATACAAACTTGTTCCTACATAGTAACTTGCAACTTTGAATGAGAATGTGCTTGCTTACAGCAACGTGCTATATGTTCTGAATGCCCGAATTGGGAATCTGTGTCAAAACTTTGTTAGGAATTATGTGATCCTTACTAGCTGGAAGTAAGGGAGATGGGGCATGAAGTTATTTCTAGGAGTTGGACACATACCAAGTTGAGCTCAGTTCTGGGCATCTTTGAAATACCTATACAAACTTGTTCCTACATAGTAACTTGCAACTTTGAATGAGAATGTGCTTGCTTACAGCAACGTGCTATATGATCTGAATGCCCGAATTGGGAATCTGTGTCAAAACTTTGTTAGGAATTATGTGATCCTTACTAGCTGGAAGTAAGGGAGATGGGGCATGAAGTTATTTCTAGGAGTTGGACACATACCAAGTTTAGCTCAGTTCTGGGCATCTTTGAAATACCTATACAAACTTGTTCCTACATAGTAACTTGCATCTTTAATGAGAATCTGCTTCCTTACAGCAACGTGCTATATGTTCTGAATGCCCGAATTGGGAATCTGAGTCAAAACTTTGTTAGGAATTATGTGATCCTTACTAGCTGGAAGTAAGGGAGATGGGGCATGAAGTTATTTCTAGGAGTTGGACACATACCAAGTTTAGCTCAGATCTGGGCATCTTTGAAATACCTATACAAACTTGTTCCTACATAGTAACTTGCATCTTTGAATGAGAATGTGCTTGCTTAGAGCAACGTGCTATATGTTCTGAATGCCCGAATTGGCAATCTGTGTCAAAACGTTGTTAGGAATTATGTGATCCTTACTAGCTGGAAGTAAGGGAGATGGGGCATGAAGTTATTTCTAGGAGTTGGACACATACCAAGTTTAGCTCAGTTCTGGGCATCTTTGAAATACCTATACAAACTTGTTCCTACATAGTAACTTGCATCTTTGAATGAGAATCTGCTTGCTTACAGCAACGTGCTATATGTTCTGAATGCCCGAATTGGGAATCTGTGTCAAAACTTTGTTAGGAATTATGTGATCCTTACTAGCTGGAAGTAAGGGAGATGGGGCATGAAGTTATTTCTAGGAGTTGGACACATACCAAGTTTAGCTCAGTTCTGGGCATCTTTGAAATACCTATACAAACTTGTTCCTACATAGTAACTTGCAACTTTGAATGAGAATGTGCTTGCTTACAGCAACGTGCTATATGTTCTGAATGCCCGAATTGGGAATCTGTGTCAAAACTTTGTTAGGAATTATGTGATCCTTACTAGCTGGAAGTAAGGGAGATGGGGCATGAAGTTATTTCTAGGAGTTGGACACATACCAAGTTTAGCTCAGTTCTGGGCATCATTGAAATACCTATACAAACTTGTTCCTACATAGTAACTTGCATCTTTAATGAGAATCTGCTTGCTTACAGCAACGTGCTATATGTTCTGAATGCCCGAATTGGGAATCTGAGTCAAAACTTTGTTAGGAATTATGTGATCCTTACTAGCTGGAAGTAAGGGAGATGGGGCATGAAGTTATTTCTAGGAGTTGGACACATACCAAGTTTAGCTCAGTTTTGGGCATCTTTCAAATACCTATACAAACTTGTTCCTACATAGTAACTTGCATCTTTGAATGAGAATGTGCTTGCTTACAGCAACGTGCTATATGTTCTGAATGCCCGAATTGGCAATCTGTGTCAAAACTTTGTTAGGAATTATGTGATCCTTACTAGCTGGAAGTAAGGGAGATGGAGCATGAAGTTATTCTAGGAGTTGGACACATACCAAGTTTAGCTCAGATCTGGGCATCTTTGAAATACCTATACAAACTTGTTCCTACATAGTAACTTGCATCTTTGAATGAGAATGTGCTTGCTTACAGCAACGTGCTATATGTTCTGAATGCCCGAATTGGCAATCTGTGTCAAAACGTTGTTAGGAATTATGTGATCCTTACTAGCTGGAAGTAAGGGAGATGGGGCATGAAGTTATTTCTAGGAGTTGGACACATACCAAGTTTAGCTCAGTTCTGGGCATCTTTGAAATACCTATACAAACTTGTTCCTACATAGTAACTTGCAACTTTGAATGAAAATGTGCTTGCTTACAGCAACGTGCTATATGTTCTGAATGCACGAATTGGGAATCTGTGTCATAACTTTGTTAGGAATTATGTGATCCTTACTAGCTGGAAGTAAGGGAGATGGGGCATGAAGTTATTTCTAGGAGTTGGACACATACCAAGTTTAGCTCAGTTCTGGGCATCTTTGAAATACCTATACAAACTTGTTCCTACATAGTAACTTGCAACTTTGAATGAAAATGTGCTTGCTTACAGCAACGTGCTATATGTTCTGAATGCCCGAATAGGGAATCTGTGTCAAAACTTTGTTAGGAATTATGTGATCCTTACTAGCTGGAAGTAAGGGAGATGGGGCATGATGTTATTTCTAGGAGTTGGACACATACCAAGTTGAGCTCAGTTCTGGGCATCTTTGAAATACCTATACAAACTTGTTCCTACATAGTAACTTGCAACTTTGAATGAGAATGTGCTTGCTTACAGCAACGTGCTATATGTTCTGAATGCCCGAATTGGGAATCTGTGTCAAAACTTTGTTAGGAATTATGTGATCCTTACTAGCTTGAAGTAAGGGAGATGGGGCATGAAGTTATTTCTAGGAGTTGGACACATACCAAGTTTAGCTCAGTTCTGGGCATCTTTGAAATACCTATACAAACTTGTTCCTACATAGTAACTTGCATCTTTGAATGAGAATCTGCTTGCTTACAGCAACGTGCTATATGTTCTGAATGCCCGAATTGGGAATCTGTGTCAAAACTTTGTTAGGAATTATGTGATCCTTACTAGCTGGAAGTAAGGGAGATGGGGCATGAAGTTATTTCTTGGAGTTGGAGACATACCAAGTTTAGCTCAGTTCTGGGCATCTTTGAAATACCTATACAAACTTGTTCCTACATAGTAACTTGCAACTTTGAATGAGAATGTGCTTGCTTACAGCAACGTGCTATATGTTCTGAATGCCCGAATTGGGAATCTGTGTCAAAACTTTGTTAGGAATTATGTGATCCTTACCAACTGGAAGTAAGGGAGATGGGGCATGAAGTTATTTCTAGGAGTTGGACACATACCAAGTTTAGCTCAGTTCTGGGCATCTTTGAAATACCTATACAAACTTGTTCCTACATAGTAACTTGCATCTTTGAATGAGAATCTGCTTGCTTACAGCAACGTTCTATATGTTCTGAATGCCCGAATTGGGATTCTGTGTCAAAACTTTGTTAGGAATTATGTGATCCTTACTAGCTGGAAGTAAGGGAGATGGGGCATGAAGTTATTTCTAGGAGTTGGACACATACCAAGTTGAGCTCAGTTCTGGGCATCTTTGAAATACCTATACAAACTTGTTCCTACATAGTAACTTGCAACTTTGAATGAGAATGTGCTTGCTTACAGCAACGTGCTATATGTTCTGAATGCCCGAATTGGGAATCTGTGTCAAAACTTTGTTAGGAATTATGTGATCCTTACTAGCTTGAAGTAAGGGAGATGGGGCATGAAGTTATTTCTAGGAGTTGGACACATACCAAGTTTAGCTCAGTTCTGGGCATCTTTGAAATACCTATACAAACTTGTTCCTACATAGTAACTTGCATCTTTGAATGAGAATCTGCTTGCTTACAGCAACGTGCTATATGTTCTGAATGCCCGAATTGGGAATCTGTGTCAAAACTTTGTTAGGAATTATGTGATCCTTACTAGCTGGAAGTAAGGGAGATGGGGCATGAAGTTATTTCTTGGAGTTGGAGACATACCAAGTTTAGCTCAGTTCTGGGCATCTTTGAAATACCTATACAAACTTGTTCCTACATAGTAACTTGCAACTTTGAATGAGAATGTGCTTGCTTACAGCAACGTGCTATATGTTCTGAATGCCCGAATTGGGAATCTGTGTCAAAACTTTGTTAGGAATTATGTGATCCTTACCAACTGGAAGTAAGGGAGATGGGGCATGAAGTTATTTCTAGGAGTTGGACACATACCAAGTTTAGCTCAGTTCTGGGCATCTTTGAAATACCTATACAAACTTGTTCCTACATAGTAACTTGCATCTTTGAATGAGAATCTGCTTGCTTACAGCAACGTTCTATATGTTCTGAATGCCCGAATTGGGATTCTGTGTCAAAACTTTGTTAGGAATTATGTGATCCTTACTAGCTGGAAGTAAGGGAGATGGGGCATGAAGTTATTTCTAGGAGTTGGACACATACCAAGTTGAGCTCAGTTCTGGGCATCTTTGAAATACCTATACAAACTTGTTCCTACATAGTAACTTGCAACTTTGAATGAGAATGTGCTTGCTTACAGCAACGTGCTATATGTTCTGAATGCCCGAATTGGGAATCTGTGTCAAAACTTTGTTAGGAATTATGTGATCCTTACTAGCTGGAAGTAAGGGAGATGGGGCATGAAGTTATTTCTAGGAGTTGGACACATACCAAGTTGAGCTCAGTTCTGGGCATCTTTGAAATACCTATACAAACTTGTTCCTACATAGTAACTTGCAACTTTGAATGAGAATGTGCTTGCTTACAGCAACGTGCTATATGATCTGAATGCCCGAATTGGGAATCTGTGTCAAAACTTTGTTAGGAATTATGTGATCCTTACTAGCTGGAAGTAAGGGAGATGGGGCATGAAGTTATTTCTAGGAGTTGGACACATACCAAGTTTAGCTCAGTTCTGGGCATCTTTGAAATACCTATACAAACTTGTTCCTACATAGTAACTTGCATCTTTAATGAGAATCTGCTTGCTTACAGCAACGTGCTATATGTTCTGAATGCCCGAATTGGGAATCTGAGTCAAAACTTTGTTAGGAATTATGTGATCCTTACTAGCTGGAAGTAAGGGAGATGGGGCATGAAGTTATTTCTAGGAGTTGGACACATACCAAGTTTAGCTCAGATCTGGGCATCTTTGAAATACCTATACAAACTTGTTCCTACATAGTAACTTGCATCTTTGAATGAGAATGTGCTTGCTTACAGCAACGTGCTATATGTTCTGAATACCCGAATTGGCAATCTGTGTCAAAACGTTGTTAGGAATTATGTGATCCTTACTAGCTGGAAGTAAGGGAGATGGGGCATGAAGTTATTTCTAGGAGTTGGACACATACCAAGTTTAGCTCAGTTCTGGGCATCTTTGAAATACCTATACAAACTTGTTCCTACATAGTAACTTGCATCTTTGAATGAGAATCTGCTTGCTTACAGCAACGTGCTATATGTTCTGAATGCCCGAATTGGGAATCTGTGTCAAAACTTTGTTAGGAATTATGTGATCCTTACTAGCTGGAAGTAAGGGAGATGGGGCATGAAGTTATTTCTAGGAGTTGGACACATACCAAGTTTAGCTCAGTTCTGGGCATCTTTGAAATACCTATACAAACTTGTTCCTACATAGTAACTTGCAACTTTGAATGAGAATGTGCTTGCTTACAGCAACGTGCTATATGTTCTGAATGCCCGAATTGGGAATCTGTGTCAAAACTTTGTTAGGAATTATGTGATCCTTACTAGCTGGAAGTAAGGGAGATGGGGCATGAAGTTATTTCTAGGAGTTGGACACATACCAAGTTTAGCTCAGTTCTGGGCATCATTGAAATACCTATACAAACTTGTTCCTACATAGTAACTTGCATCTTTAATGAGAATCTGCTTGCTTACAGCAACGTGCTATATGTTCTGAATGCCCGAATTGGGAATCTGAGTCAAAACTTTGTTAGGAATTATGTGATCCTTACTAGCTGGAAGTAAGGGAGATGGGGCATGAAGTTATTTCTAGGAGTTGGACACATACCAAGTTTAGCTCAGTTCTGGGCATCTTTGAAATACCTATACAAACTTGTTCCTACATAGTAACTTGCGACTTTGAATGAGAATGTGCTTGCTTACAGCAACGTGCTATATGTTCTGAATGCCCGAATTGGGAATCTGTGTCAAAACTTTGTTAGGAATTATGTGATCCTTACTAGCTGGAAGTAAGGGAGATGGGGCATGAAGTTACTTCTAGGAGTTGGACACATACCAAGTTTAGCTCAGTTCTGGGCATCTTTGAAATACCTATACAAACTTGTTCCTACATAGTAACTTGCATCTTTGAATGAGAATGTGCTTGCTTACAGCAACGTGCTATATGTTCTGAATGCCCGAATAGGGAATCTGTGTCAAAACTTTGTTAGGAATTATGTGATCCTTACTAGCTGGAAGTAAGGGAGATGGGGCATGATGTTATTTCTAGGAGTTGGACACATACCAAGTTTAGCTCAGTTCTGGGCATCTTTGAAATACCTATACAAACTTGTTCCTACATAGTAACTTGCAACTTTGAATGAGAATGTGCTTGCTTACATCAACGTGCTATATGTTCTGAATGCCCGAATTGGGAATCTGTGTCAAAACTTTGTTAGGAATTATGTGATCCTTACTAGCTTGAAGTAAGGGAGATGGGGCATGAAGTAATTTCTAGGAGTTGGACACATACCAAGTTTAGCTCAGTTCTAGGCCTCTTTGAAATACCTATACAAACTTGTTCCTACATAGTAACTTGCATCTTTGAATGAGAATCTGCTTGCTTACAGCAACGTGCTATATGTTCTGAATGCCCGAATTGGGAATCTGTGTCAAAACTTTGTTAGGAATTATGTGATCCTTACTAGCTGGAAGTAAGGGAGATGGGGCATGAAGTTATTTCTTGGAGTTGGAGACATACCAAGTTTAGCTCAGTTCTGGGCATCTTTGAAATACCTATACAAACTTGTTCCTACATAGTAACTTGCAACTTTGAATGAGAATGTGCTTGCTTACAGCAACGTGGTATATGTTCTGAATGCCCGATTTGGGAATCTGTGTCAAAACTTTGTTGGGAATTATGTGATCCTTACTAGCTGGAAGTAAGGGAGATGGAGCATGAAGTTATTTCTAGGAGTTGGACACATACCAAGTTTAGCTCAGTTCTGGGCATCTTTGAAATACCTATACAAACTTGTTCCTACATAGTAACTTGCATCTTTGAATGAGAATCTGCTTGCTTACAGCAACGTGCTATATGTTCTGAATGCCCGAATTGGGAATCTGTGTCAAAACTTTGTTAGGAATTATGTGATCCTTACTAGCTGGAAGTAAGGGAGATGGGGCATGAAGTTATTTCTAGGAGTTGGACACATACCAAGTTGAGCTCAGTTCTGGGAATCTTTGAAATACCTATACAAACTTGTTCCTACATAGTAACTTGCAACTTTGAATGAGAATGTGCTTGCTTACAGCAACGTGCTATATGTTCTGAATGCCCGAATTGGGAATCTGTGTCAAAACGTTGTTAGGAATTATGTGATCCTTACTAGCTGGAAGTAAGGGAGATGGGGCATGAAGTTATTTCTAGGAGTTGGACACATACCAAGTTTAGCTCAGTTCTGGGCATCTTTGAAATACCTATACAAACTTGTTCCTACATAGTAACTTGCATCTTTAATGAGAATCTGCTTGCTTACAGCAACGTGCTATATGTTCTGAATGCCCGAATTGGGAATCTGAGTCAAAACTTTGTTAGGAATTATGTGATCCTTACTAGCTGGAAGTAAGGGAGATGGGGCATGAAGTTATTTCTAGGAGTTGGACACATACCAAGTTTAGCTCAGTTCTGGGCATCTTTGAAATACCTATACAAACTTGTTCCTACATAGTAACTTGCGACTTTGAATGAGAATGTGCTTGCTTACAGCAACGTGCTATATGTTCTGAATGCCCGAATTGGGAATCTGTGTCAAAACTTTGTTAGGAATTATGTGATCCTTACTAGCTGGAAGTAAGGGAGATGGGGCATGAAGTTATTTCTAGGAGTTGGACACATACCAAGTTTAGCTCAGTTCTGGGCATCTTTGAAATACCTATACAAACTTGTTCCTACATAGTAACTTGCATCTTTGAATGAGAATGTGCTTGCTTACAGCAACGTGCTATATGTTCTGAATGCCCGAATAGGGAATCTGTGTCAAAACTTTGTTAGGAATTATGTGATCCTTACTAGCTGGAAGTAAGGGAGATGGGGCATGATGTTATTTCTAGGAGTTGGACACATACCAAGTTGAGCTCAGTTCTGGGCATCTTTGAAATACCTATACAAACTTGTTCCTACATAGTAACTTGCAACTTTGAATGAGAATGTGCTTGCTTACAGCAACGTGCTATATGTTCTGAATGCCCGAATTGGGAATCTGTGTCAAAACTTTGTTAGGAATTATGTGATCCTTACTAGCTTGAAGTAAGGGAGATGGGGCATGAAGTTATTTCTAGGAGTTGGACACATACCAAGTTTAGCTCAGTTCTAGGCCTCTTTGAAATACCTATACAAACTTGTTCCTACATAGTAACTTGCATCTTTGAATGAGAATCTGCTTGCTTACAGCAACGTGCTATATGTTCTGAATGCCCGAATTGGGAATCTGTGTCAAAACTTTGTTAGGAATTATGTGATCCTTACTAGCTGGAAGTAAGGGAG
The DNA here is from genome assembly GCF_020826845.1 of Diceros bicornis minor. Lineage (NCBI taxonomy): Eukaryota > Metazoa > Chordata > Mammalia > Perissodactyla > Rhinocerotidae > Diceros > Diceros bicornis. The sequence goes on from NC_080779.1 coordinate 2,927,114, forward strand.
ATGGGGCATGAAGTTATTTCTTGGAGTTGGAGACATACCAAGTTTAGCTCAGTTCTGGGCATCTTTGAAATACCTATACAAACTTGTTCCTACATAGTAACTTGCAACTTTGAATGAGAATGTGCTTGCTTACAGCAACGTGGTATATGTTCTGAATGCCCGATTTGGGAATCTGTGTCAAAACTTTGTTGGGAATTATGTGATCCTTACTAGCTGGAAGTAAGGGAGATGGAGCATGAAGTTATTTCTAGGAGTTGGACACATACCAAGTTTAGCTCAGTTCTGGGCATCTTTGAAATACCTATACAAACTTGTTCCTACATAGTAACTTGCATCTTTGAATGAGAATCTGCTTGCTTACAGCAACGTGCTATATGTTCTGAATGCCCGAATTGGGAATCTGTGTCAAAACTTTGTTAGGAATTATGTGATCCTTACTAGCTGGAAGTAAGGGAGATGGGGCATGAAGTTATTTCTAGGAGTTGGACACATACCAAGTTGAGCTCAGTTCTGGGAATCTTTGAAATACATATACAAACTTGTTCCTACATAGTAACTTGCAACTTTGAATGAGAATGTGCTTGCTTACAGCAACGTGCTATATGTTCTGAATGCCCGAATTGGGAATCTGTGTCAAAACTTTGTTAGGAATTATGTGATCCTTACCAACTGGAAGTAAGGGAGATGGGGCATGAAGTTATTTCTAGGAGTTGGACACATACCAAGTTTAGCTCAGTTCTGGGCATCTTTGAAATACCTATACAAACTTGTTCCTACATAGTAACTTGCGACTTTGAATGAGAATGTGCTTGCTTACAGCAACGTGCTATATGTTCTGAATGCCCGAATTGGGAATCTGTGTCAAAACTTTGTTAGGAATTATGTGATCCTTACTAGCTGGAAGTAAGGGAGATGGGGCATGAAGTTATTTCTAGGAGTTGGACACATACCAAGTTTAGCTCAGTTCTGGGCGTCTTTGAAATACCTATACAAACTTGTTCCTACATAGTAACTTGCGACTTTGAATGAGAATGTGCTTGCTTACAGCAACGTGCTATATGTTCTGAATGCCCGAATTGGGAATCTGTGTCAAAACTTTCTTAGGAATTATGTGATCCTTACTAGCTGGAAGTAAGGGAGATGGGGCATGAAGTTATTTCTAGGAGTTGGACACATACCAAGTTGAGCTCAGTTCTGGGCATCTTTGAAATACCTATACAAACTTGTTCCTACATAGTAACTTGCATCTTTGAATGAGAATGTGCTTGCTTGCAGCAACGTGCTATATGTTCTGAATGCCCGAATTGGGAATCTGTGTCAAAACTTTGTTAGGAATTATGTGATCCTTACTAGCTGGAAGTAAGGGAGATGGGGCATGAAGTTATTTCTAGGAGTTGGACACATACCAAGTTTAGCTCAGTTCTGGGCATCTTTGAAATACCTATACAAACTTGTTCCTACATAGTAACTTGCATCTTTGAATGAGAATGTGCTTGCTTACAGCAACGTGCTATATGTTCTGAATGCCCGAATTGGCAATCTGTGTCAAAACTGTGTTAGGAATTATGTGATCCTTACTAGCTGGAAGTAAGGGAGATGGGGCATGAAGTTATTCTAGGAGTTGGACACATACCAAGTTTAGCTCAGATCTGGGCATCTTTGAAATACCTATACAAACTTGTTCCTACATAGTAACTTGCATCTTTGAATGAGAATGTGCTTGCTTACAGCAACGTGCTATATGTTCTGAATGCCCGAATTGGCAATCAGTGTCAAAACTTTTTTAGGAATTATGTGATCCTTACTAGCTGGAAGTAAGGGAGATGGGGCATGAAGTTATTTCTAGGAGTTGGACACATACCAAGTTGAGCTCAGTTCTGGGCATCTTTGAAATACCTATACAAACTTGTTCCTACATAGTAACTTGCATCTTTGAATGAGAATCTGCTTGCTTACAGCAACGTGCTATATGTTCTGAATGCCCCAATTGGGAATCTGTGTCAAAACTTTGTTAGGAATTATGTGATCCTTACTAGCTGGAAGTAAGGGAGATGGGGCATGAAGTTATTTCTAGGAGTTGGACACATACCAAGTTGAGCTCAGTTCTGGGCATCTTTGAAATACCTATACAAACTTGTTCCTACATAGTAACTTGCATCTTTGAATGAGAATGTGCTTGCTTACAGCAACGTGCTATATGTTCTGAATGCCCGAATTGGGAATCTGTGTCAAAACTTTGTTAGGAATTATGTGATCCTTACTAGCTGGAAGTAAGGGAGATGGGGCATGAAGTTATTTCTAGGAGTTGGACACATACCAAGTTGAGCTCAGTTCTGGGCATCTTTGAAATACCTATACAAACTTGTTCCTACATAGTAACTTGCAACTTTGAATGAGAATGTGCTTGCTTACAGCAACGTGCTATATGTTCTGAATGCCCGAATTGGGAATCTGTGTCAAAACTTTGTTAGGAATTATGTGATCCTTACTAGCTGGAAGTAAGGGAGATGGGGCATGAAGTTATTTCTAGGAGTTGGACACATACCAAGTTTAGCTCAGTTCTGGGCATCTTTGAAATACCTATACAAACTTGTTCCTACATAGTAACTTGCATCTTTGAATGAGAATGTGCTTGCTTGCAGCAACGTGCTATATGTTCTGAATGCCCGAATAGGGAATCTGTGTCAAAAGTTTGTTAGGTATTATGTGATCCTTACTAGCTGGAAGTAAGGGAGATGGGGCATGAAGTTATTTGTAGGAGTTGGACACATACCAAGTTTAGCTCAGTTCTGGGCATCTTTGAAATACCTATACAAACTTGTTCCTACATAGTAACATGCATCTTTGAATGAGAATGTGCTTGCTTACAGCAACGTGCTATATGTTCTGAATGCCCGAATTGGGAATCTGTGTCAAAACTTTGTTAGGAATCATGTGATCCTTACTAGCTGGAAGTAAGGGAGATGGGGCATGAAGTTATTTCTAGGAGTTGGACACATACCAAGTTTAGCTCAGTTCTGGGCATCTTTGAAATACCTATACAAACTTGTTCCTACATAGTAACTTGCGACTTTGAATGAGAATGTGCTTGCTTACAGCAACGTGCTATATGTTCTGAATGCCCGAATTGGGAATCTGTGTCAAAACTTTGTTAGGAATTATGTGATCCTTACTAGCTGGAAGTAAGGGAGATGGGGCATGAAGTTATTTCTAGGAGTTGGGCACATACCAAGTTTAGCTCAGTTCTGGGCATCTTTGAAATACCTATACAAACTTGTTCCTACATAGTAACTTGCATCTTTGAATGAGAATGTGCTTGCTTACAGCAACGTGCTATATGTTCTGAATGCCCGAATTGGGAATCTGTGTCAAAACTTTGTTAGGAATTATGTCATCCTTACTAGCTGGAAGTAAGGGAGATGGGGCATGAAGTTATTTCTAGGAGTTGGACACATACCAAGTTTAGCTCAGTTCTGGGCATCTTTGAAATACCTATACAAACTTGTTCCTACATAGTAACTTGCAACTTTGAATGAAAATGTGCTTGCTTACAGCAACGTCCTATATGTTCTGAATGCCCGAATTGGCAATCTGTGTCAAAACTTTGTTAGGAATTATGTGATCCTTACTAGCTGGAAGTAAGGGAGATGGGGCATGAAGTCATTTCTAGGAGTTGGACACATACCAAGTTGAGCTCAGTTCTGGGCATCTTTGAAATACCTATACAAACTTGTTCCTACATAGTAACTTGCGACTTTAAATGAGAATGTGCTTGCTTACAGCAACGTGCTATATGTTCTGAATGCCCGAATTGGGAATCTGTGTCAAAACTTTGTTAGGAATTATGTGATCCTTACTAGCTGGAAGTAAGTGAGATGGGGCATGATGTTATTTCTGGGAGTTGGACACATACCAAGTTTAGCTCAGTTCTGGGCATCTTTGAAATACCTATACAAACTTGTTCCTACATAGTAACTTGCGACTTTGAATGAGAATGTGCTTGCTTACAGCAACGTGCTATATGTTCTGAATGCCCGAATTGGGAATCTGTGTCAAAACTTTGTTAGGAATTATGTGATCCTTACTAGCTGGAAGTAAGGGTGATGGGGCATGAAGTTATTTCTAGGAGTTGGACACATACCAAGTTTAGCTCAGTTCTGGGCATCTTTGAAATACCTATACAAACTTTTTCCTACATAGTAACTTGCATCTTTGAATGAGAATGTGCTTGCTTACAGCAACGTGCTATATGTTCTGAATGCCCGAATTGGGAATCTGTGTCAAAACTTTGTTAGGAATTATGTGATCCTTACTAGCTGGAAGTAAGGGAGATGGGGCATGAAGTTATTTCTAGGAGTTGGACACATACCAAGTTTAGCTCAGTTCTGGGCCTCTTTGAAATACCTATACAAACTTGTTCCTACATAGTAACTTGCATCTTTGAATGAGAATCTGCTTGCTTACAGCAACGTGCTATATGTTCTGAATGCCCGAATTGGGAATCTGTGTCAAAACTTTGTTAGGAATTATGTGATCCTTACTAGCTGGAAGTAAGGGAGATGGGGCATGAAGTTATTTCTAGGAGTTGGACACATACCAAGTTTAGCTCAGTTCTGGGCATCTTTGAAATACCTATACAAACTTGTTCCTACATAGTAACTTGCATCTTTGAATGAGAATGTGCTTGCTTACAGCAACGTGCTATATGTTCTGAATGCCCGAATTGGGAATCTGTGTCAAAACTTTGTTAGGAATTATGTGATCCTTACTAGCTGGAAGTAAGGGAGATGGGGCATGAAGTTATTTCTAGGAGTTGGACACATACCAAGTTGAGCTCAGTTCTGGGCATCTTTGAAATACCTATACAAACTTGTTCCTACATAGTAACTTGCATCTTTGAATGAGAATGTGCTTGCTTACAGCAACGTGCTATATGTTCTGAATGCCCGAATTGGCAATCTGTGTCAAAACTTTGTTAGGAATTATGTGATCCTTACTAGCTGGAAGTAAAGGAGATGGGGCATGAAGTTATTTCTAGGAATTGGACACATACCAAGTTTAGCTCAGTTCTGGGCATCTTTGAAATACCTATACAAACTTGTTCCTACATAGTAACTTGCATCTTTAATGAGAATGTGCTTGCTTACAGCAACGTGCTATATGTTCTGAATGCCCGAATTGGGAATCTGTGTCAAAACTTTGTTAGGAATTATGTCATCCTTACTAGCTGGAAGTAAGGGAGATGGGGCATGAAGTTATTTGTAGGAGTTGGACACATACCAAGTTTAGCTCAGTTCTGGGCATCTTTGAAATACCTATACTAACTTGTTCCTACATAGTAACTTCCAACTTTGAATGAGAATGTGCTTGCTTACAGCAACGTGCTATATGTTCTGAATGCCCGAATTGGGAATCTGTGTCAAAACTTTGTTAGGAATTATGTGATCCTTACTAGCTGGAAGTAAGGGAGATGGGGCATGAAGTTATTTCTAGGAGTTGGACACATACCAAGTTGAGCTCAGTTCTGGGCATCTTTGAAATACCTATACAAACTTGTTCCTACATAGTAACTTGCAACTTTGAATGAAAATGTGCTTGCTTACAGCAACGTGCTATATGTTCTGAATGCCCGAATTGGGAATCTGTGTCAAAACTTTGTTAGGAATTATGTGATCCTTACTAGCTGGAAGTAAGGGAGATGGGGCATGAAGTTATTTCTAGGAGTTGGACACATACCAAGTTTAGCTCAGTTCTGGGCATCTTTGAAATACCTATACAAACTTGTTCCTACATAGTAACTTGCATCTTTGAATGAGAATGTGCTTGCTTACAGCAACGTGCTATATGTTCTGAATGCCCGAATTGGGAATCTGTGTCAAAACTTTGTTAGGAATTATGTGATCCTTACTAGCTGGAAGTAAGGGAGATGGGGCATGATGTTATTTCTAGGAGTTGGACACATACCAAGTTGAGCTCAGTTCTGGGCATCTTTGAAATACCTATACAAACTTGTTCCTACATAGTAACTTGCAACTTTGAATGAGAATGTGCTTGCTTACAGCAACGTGCTATATGTTCTGAATGCCCGAATTGGGAATCTGTGTCAAAACTTTGTTAGGAATTATGTGATCCTTACTAGCTGGAAGTAAGGGAGATGGGGCATGAAGTTATTTCTAGGAGTTGGACACATACCAAGTTTAGCTCAGTTCTGGGCATCTTTGAAATACCTATACAAACTTGTTCCTACATAGTAACTTGCATCTTTGAATGAGAATCTGCTTGCTTACAGCAACGTGCTATATGTTCTGAATGCCCGAATTGGGAATCTGTGTCAAAACTTTGTTAGGAATTATGTGATCCTTACTAGCTGGAAGTAAGGGAGATGGGGCATGAAGTTATTTCTAGGAGTTGGACACATACCAAGTTTAGCTCAGTTCTGGGCATCTTTGAAATACCTATACAAACTTGTTCCTACATAGTAACTTGCATCTTTGAATGAGAATGTGCTTGCTTACAGCAACGTGCTATATGTTCTGAATGCCCGAATTGGGAATCTGTGTCAAAACTTTGTTAGGAATTATGTGATCCTTACTAGCTGGAAGTAAGGGAGATGGAGCATGAAGTTATTTCTAGGAGTTGGACACATACCAAGTTGAGCTCAGTTCTGGGCATCTTTGAAATACCTATACAAACTTGTTCCTACATAGTAACTTGCATCTTTGAATGAGAATGTGCTTGCTTACACCAACGTGCTATATGTTCTGAATGCCCGAATTGGGAATCTGTGTCAAAACTTTGTTAGGAATTATGTGATCCTTACTAGCTGGAAGTAAAGGAGATGGGGCATGAAGTTATTTCTAGGAGTTGGACACATACCAAGTTTAGCTCAGTTCTGGGCATCTTTGAAATACCTATACAAACTTGTTCCTACATAGTAACTTGCATCTTTAATGAGAATCTGCTTGCTTACAGCAACGTGCTATATGTTCTGAATGCCCGAATTGGGAATCTGTGTCAAAACTTTGTTAGGAATTATGTCATCCTTACTAGCTGGAAGTAAGGGAGATGGGGCATGAAGTTATTTCTAGGAGTTGGACACATACCAAGTTGAGCTCAGTTCTGGGCATCTTTGAAATACCTATACAAACTTGTTCCTACATAGTAACTTGCGACTTTGAATGGGAATGTGCTTGCTTACAGCAACGTGCTATATGTTCTGAATGCCCGAATTGGGAATCTGTGTCAAAACTTTGTTAGGAATTATGTGATCCTTACTAGCTGGAAGTAAGGGAGATGGGGCATGAAGTTATTTCTAGGAGTTGGACACATACCAAGTTTAGCTCAGTTCTGGGCATCTTTGAAATACCTATACAAACTTGTTCCTACATAGTAACTTGCATCTTTGAATGAGAATCTGCTTGCTTACAGCAACGTGCTATATGTTCTGAATGCCCGAATTGGCAATCTGTGTCAAAACTTTGTTAGGAATTATGTGATTCTTACTAGCTGGAAGTAAGGGAGATGGGGCATGAAGATATTTCTAGGAGTTGGACACATACCAAGTTGAGCTCAGTTCTGGGCATCTTTGAAATACCTATACAAACTTGTTCCTACATAGTAACTTGCATCTTTGAATGAGAATGTGCTTGCTTACAGCAACGTGCTATATGTTCTGAATGCCCGAATTGGGAATCTGTGTCAAAACTTTGTTAGGAATTATGTGATCCTTACTAGCTGGAAGTAAAGGAGATGGGGCATGAAGTTATTTCTAGGAGTTGGACACATACCAAGTTTAGCTCAGTTCTGGGCATCTTTGAAATACCTATACAAACTTGTTCCTACATAGTAACTTGCATCTTTAATGAGAATGTGCTTGCTTACAGCAACGTGCTATATGTTCTGAATGCCCGAATTGGCAATCTGTGTCAAAACTTTGTTAGGAATTATGTGATCCTTACTAGCTGGAAGTAAGGGAGATGGGGCATGAAGTTATTTCTAGGAGTTGGACACATACCAAGTTGAGCTCAGTTCTGGGCATCTTTGAAATACCTATACAAACTTGTTCCTACATAGTAACTTGCATCTTTGAATGAGAATGTGCTTGCTTACAGCAACGTGCTATATGTTCTGAATGCCCGAATTGGCAATCTGTGTCAAAACTTTGTTAGGAATTATGTGATCCTTACTAGCTGGAAGTAAGGGAGATGGGGCATGAAGTTATTTCTAGGAGTTGGACACATACCAAGTTTAGCTCAGTTCTGGGCATCTTTGAAATACCTATACAAACTTGTTCCTACATAGTAACTTGCATCTTTGAATGAGAATGTGCTTGCTTACAGCAACGTGCTATATGTTCTGAATGCCCGAATTGGGAATCTGTGTCAAAACTTTGTTAGGAATTATGTGATCCTTACTAGCTGGAAGTAAGGGAGATGGGGCATGAAGTTATTTCTAGGAGTTGGACACATACCAAGTTTAGCTCAGTTCTGGGCATCTTTGAAATACCTATACAAACTTGTTCCTACATAGTAACTTGCATCTTTGAATGAGATTGTGCTTGCTTACAGCAACGTGCTATATGTTCTGAATGCCCGAATTGGGAATCTGTGTCAAAACTTTGTTAGGAATTATGTGATCCTTACTAGCTGGAAGTAAGGGAGATGGGGCATGAAGTTATTTCTAGGAGTTGGACACATACCAAGTTGAGCTCAGTTCTGGGCATCTTTGAAATACCTATACAAACTTGTTCCTACATTAACTTGCAACTTTGAATGAGAATGTGCTTGCTTACAGCAACGTGCTATATGTTCTGAATGCCCGAATTGGGAATCTGTGTCAAAACTTTGTTAGGAATTATGTGATCCTTACTAGCTGGAAGTAAGGGAGATGGGGCATGAAGTTATTTCTAGGAGTTGGACACATACCAAGTTTAGCTCAGTTCTGGGCGTCTTTGAAATACCTATACAAACTTGTTCCTACATAGTAACTTGCATCTTTGAATGAGAATGTGCTTGCTTACAGCAACGTGCTATATGTTCTGAATGCCCGAATTGGGAATCTGTGTCAAAACTTTGTTAGGAATTATGTGATCCTTACTAGCTGGAAGTAAGGGAGATGGGGCATGAAGTTATTTCTAGGAGTTGGACACATACCAAGTTGAGCTCAGTTCTGGGCATCTTTGAAATACCTATACAAACTTGTTCCTACATAGTAACTTGCATCTTTGAATGAGAATGTGCTTGCTTACAGCAACGTGCTATATGTTCTGAATGCCCGAATTGGGAATCTGTGTCAAAACTTTGTTAGGAATTATGTGATCCTTACTAGCTGGAAGTAAGGGAGATGGGGCATGAAGTTATTTCTAGGAGTTGGACACATACCAAGTTTAGCTCAGTTCTGGGCATCTTTGAAATACCTATACAAACTTGTTCCTACATAGTAACTTGCATCTTTGAATGAGAATGTGCTTGCTTACAGCAACGTGCTATATGTTCTGAATGCCCGAATTGGGAATCTGTGTCAAAACTTTGTTAGGAATTATGTGATCCTTACTAGCTGGAAGTAAGGGAGATGGGGCATGAAGTTATTTCTAGGAGTTGGACACATACCAAGTTTAGCTCAGTTCTGGCCATCTTTGAAATACCTATACAAACTTGTTGCTACATAGTAACTTGCATCATTAATGAGAATGTGCTTGCTTACAGCAACGTGCTATATGTTCTGAATGCCCGAATTGGCAATCTGTGTCAAAACTTTGTTAGGAATTATGTGATCCTTACTAGCTGGAAGTAAGGGAGATGGGGCATGAAGTTATTTCTAGGAGTTGGACACATACCAAGTTGAGCTCAGTTCTGGGCATCTTTGAAATACCTATACAAACTTGTTCCTACATAGTAACTTGCATCTTTGAATGAGAATGTGCTTGCTTGCAGCAACGTGCTATATGTTCTGAATGCCCGAATAGGGAATCTGTGTCAAAACTTTGTTAGGAATTATGTGATCCTTACTAGCTGGAAGTAAGGGAGATGGGGCATGAAGTTATTTGTAGGAGTTGGACACATACCAAGTTTAGCTCAGTTCTGGGCATCTTTGAAATACCTATACAAACTTGTTCCTACATAGTAACTTGCAACTTTGAATGAGAATCTGCTTGCTTACAGCAACGTGCTATATGTTCTGAATGCCCGAATTGGGAATCTGTGTCAAAACTTTGTTAGGAATTATGTGATCCTTACTAGCTGGAAGTAAGGGAGATGGGGCATGAAGTTATTTCTAGGAGTTGGACACATACCAAGTTTAGCTCAGTTGTGGGCATCTTTGAAATACCTATACAAACTTGTTCCTACATAGTAACTTGCGACTTTGAATGAGAATGTGCTTGCTTACAGCAACGTGCTATATGTTCTGAATGCCCGAATTGGGAATCTGTGTCAAAACTTTGTTAGGAATTATGTGATCCTTACTAGCTGGAAGTAAGGGAGATGGGGCATGAAGTTATTTCTAGGAGTTGGACACATACCAAGTTGAGCTCAGTTCTGGGCATCTTTGAAATACCTATACAAACTTGTTCCTACATAGTAACTTGCATCTTTGAATGAGAATGTGCTTGCTTGCAGCAACGTGCTATATGTTCTGAATGCCCGAATAGGGAATCTGTGTCAAAAGTTTGTTAGGTATTATGTGATCCTTACTAGCTGGAAGTAAGGGAGATGGGGCATGAAGATATTTCTAGGAGTTGGACACATACCAAGTTGAGCTCCGTTCTGGGCATCTTTGAAATACCTATACAAACTTGTTCCTACATAGTAACTTGCATCTTTGAATGAGAATGTGCTTGCTTACAGCAACGTGCTATATGTTCTGAATGCCCGAATTGGGAATCTGTGTCAAAACTTTGTTAGGAATTATGTGATCCTTACTAGCTGGAAGTAAGGGAGATGGGGCATGAAGTTCTTTCTAGGAGTTGGACACATACCAAGTTTAGCTCAGTTCTGGGCATCTTTGAAATACCTATACAAACTTGTTCCTACATAGTAACTTGCAACTTTGAATGAAAATGTGCTTGCTTACAGCAACGTGCTATATGTTCTGAATGCCCGAATTGGCAATCTGTGTCAAAACTTTGTTAGGAATTATGTGATCCTTACTAGCTGGAAGTAAGGGAGATGGGGCATGAAGTTATTTCTAGGAGTTGGACACATACCAAGTTTAGCTCAGTTCTGGGCATCTTTGAAATACCTATACAAACTTGTTCCTACATAGTAACTTGCATCTTTGAATGAGAATGTGCTTGCTTACAGCAACGTGCTATATGTTCTGAATGCCCGAATTGGGAATCTGTGTCAAAACTTTGTTAGGAATTATGTGATCCTTACTAGCTGGAAGTAAGGGAGATGGGGCATGAAGTTATTTCTAGGAGTTGGACACATACCAAGTTTAGCTCAGTTCTGGGCATCTTTGAAATACCTATACAAACTTGTTCCTACATAGTAACTTGCATCTTTGAATGAGAATGTGCTTGCTTACAGCAACGTGCTATATGTTCTGAATGCCCGAATTGGCAATCTGTGTCAAAACTTTGTTAGGAATTATGTGATCCTTACTAGCTGGAAGTAAGGGAGATGGGGCATGAAGTTATTTCTAGGAGTTGGACACATACCAAGTTGAGCTCACTTCTGGGCATCTTTGAAATACCTATACAAACTTGTTCCTACATAGTAACTTGCGACTTTGAATGAGAATGTGCTTGCTTACAGCAACGTGCTATATGTTCTGAATGCCCGAATTGGCAATCTGTGTCAAAACTTTGTTAGGAATTATGTGATCCTTACTAGCTGGAAGTAAGGGAGATGGGGCATGAAGTTATTTCTAGGAGTTGGACACATACCAAGTTTAGCTCAGTTCTGGGCATCTTTGAAATACCTATACAAACTTGTTCCTACATAGTAACTTGCGACTTTGAATGAGAATGTGCTTGCTTACAGCAACGTGCTATATGTTCTGAATGCCCGAATTGGGAATCTGTGTCAAAACTTTGTTAGGAATTATGTGATCCTTACTAGCTGGAAGTAAGGGAGATGGGGCATGAAGTTATTTCTAGGAGTTGGACACATACCAAGTTTAGCTCAGTTCTGGGCGTCTTTGAAATACCTATACAAACTTGTTCCTACATAGTAACTTGCGACTTTGAATGAGAATGTGCTTGCTTACAGCAACGTGCTATATGTTCTGAATGCCCGAATTGGGAATCTGTGTCAAAACTTTCTTAGGAATTATGTGATCCTTACTAGCTGGAAGTAAGGGAGATGGGGCATGAAGTTATTTCTAGGAGTTGGACACATACCAAGTTTAGCTCAGTTCTGGGCATCTTTGAAATACCTATACAAACTTGTTCCTACATAGTAACTTGCATCTTTGAATGAGAATGTGCTTGCTTACAGCAACGTGCTATATGTTCTGAATGCCCGAATTGGGAATCTGTGTCAAAACTTTGTTAGGAATTATGTGATCCTTACTAGCTGGAAGTAAGGGAGATGGGGCATGATGTTATTTCTAGGAGTTGGACACATACCAAGTTTAGCTCAGTTCTGGGCATCTTTGAAATACCTATACAAACTTGTTCCTACATAGTAACTTGCATCTTTGAATGAGAATGTGCTTGCTTACAGCAACGTGCTATATGTTCTGAATGCCCGAATTGGCAATCTGTGTCAAAACTTTGTTAGGAATTATGTGATCCTTACTAGCTGGAAGTAAGGGAGATGGGGCATGAAGTTATTTCTAGGAGTTGGACACATACCAAGTTGAGCTCACTTCTGGGCATCTTTGAAATACCTATACAAACTTGTTGCTACATAGTAACTTGCGACTTTGAATGAGAATGTGCTTGCTTACAGCAACGTGCTATATGTTCTGAATGCCCGAATTGGGAATCTGTGTCAAAACTTTGTTAGGAATTATGTGATCCTTACTAGCTGGAAGTAAGTGAGATGGGGCATGAAGTTATTTCTAGGAGTTGGACACATACCAAGTTTAGCTCAGTTCTGGGCATCTTTGAAATACCTATACAAACTTGTTCCTACATAGTAACTTGCGACTTTGAATGAGAATGTGCTTGCTTGCAGCAACGTGCTATATGTTCTGAATGCCCGAATTGGGAATCTGTGTCAAAACTTTGTTAGGAATTATGTGATCCTTACTAGCTGGAAGTAATGGTTATGGGGCATGAAGTTATTTCTAGGAGTTGGACACATACCAAGTTTAGCTCAGTTCTGGGCATCTTTGAAATACCTATACAAACTTGTTCCTACATAGTAACTTGCAACTTTGAATGAAAATGTGCTTGCTTACAGCAACGTGCTATATGTTCTGAATGCCCGAATTGGGAATCTGTGTCAAAACTTTGTTAGGAATTATGTGATCCTTACTAGCTGGAAGTAAGGGAGATGGGGCATGAAGTTACTTCTAGGAGTTGGACACATACCAAGTTTAGCTCAGTTCTGGGCATCTTTGAAATACCTATACTAACTTGTTCCTACATAGTAACTTGCAACTTTGAATGAGAATGTGCTTGCTTACAGCAACGTGCTATAAGTTCTGAATGCCCGAATTGGGAATCTGTGTCAAAACTTTGTTAGGAATTATGTGATCCGTACTAGCTGGAAGTAAGGGAGATGGGGCATGAAGTTATTTCTAGGAGTTGGACACATACCAAGTTTAGCTCAGTTCTGGGCATCTTTGAAATACCTATACAAACGTGTTCCTAAATAGTAACTTGCAACTTTGAATGAGAATGTGCTTGCTTGCAGCAACGTGCTATATGTTCTGAATGTCCGAATAGGGAATCTGTGTCAAAACATTGTTAGGAATTATGTGATCCGTACTAGCTGGAAGTAAGGGAGATGGGGCATGAAGTTATTTCTAGGAGTTGGACACATACCAAGTTTAGCTCAGTTCTGGGCATCTTTGAAATACCTATACAAACTTGTTCCTAAATAGTAACTTGCGACTTTGAATGAGAATGTGCTTGCTTGCAGCAACGTGCTATATGTTCTGAATGCCCGAATAGGGAATCTGTGTCAAAACTTTGTTAGGAATCATGTGATCCTTACTAGCTGGAAGTAAGGGTGATGGGGCATGAAGTTATTTCTAGGAGTTGGACACATACCAAGTTTAGCTCAGTTCTGGGCATCTTTGAAATACCTATACAAACTTGTTCCTACATAGTAACTTGCGACTTTGAATGAGAATGTGCTTGCTTACAGCAACGTGCTATATGTTCTGAATGCCCGAATTGGGAATCTGTGTCAAAACTGTGTTAGGAATTATGTGATCCTTACTAGCTGGAAGTAAGGGAGATGGGGCATGAAGTTATTTCTAGGAGTTGGACACATACCAAGTTTAGCTCAGTTCTGGGCATCTTTGAAATACCTATACAAACTTGTTCCTACATAGTAACTTGCATCTTTGAATGAGAATGTGCTTGCTTACAGCAACGTGCTATATGTTCTGAATGCCCGAATTGGGAATCTGTGTCAAAACTTTGTTAGGAATTATGTGATCCTTACTAGCTGGAAGTAAGGGAGATGGGGCATGAAGTTATTTCTAGGAGTTGGACACATACCAAGTTTAGCTCAGTTCTGGGCATCTTTGAAATACCTATACAAACTTGTTCCTACATAGTAACTTGCATCTTTGAATGAAAATGTGCTTGCTTACAGCAACGTGCTATATGTTCTGAATGCCCGAATTGGGAATCTGTGTCAAAACTTTGTTAGGAATTATGTGATCCTTACTAGCTGGAAGTAAGGGAGATGGGGCATGAAGTTATTTCTAGGAGTTGGACACATACTAAGTTGAGCTCAGTTCTGGGCATCTTTGAAATACCTATACAAACTTGTTCCTACATTAACTTGCGACTTTGAATGAGAATGTGCTTGCTTACAGCAACGTGCTATATGTTCTGAATGCCCGAATTGGGAATCTGTGTCAAAACTTTTTTAGGAATTATGTGATCCTTACTAGCTGGAAGTAAGGGAGATGGGGCATGAAGTTATTTCTAGGAGTTGGACACATACCAAGTTTAGCTCAGTTCTGGGCATCTTTGAAATACCTATACAAACTTGTTCCTACATAGTAACTTGCGACTTTGAATGAGAATGTGCTTGCTTACAGCAACGTGCTATATGTTCTGAATGCCCGAATTGGGAATCTGTGTCAAAACTTTGTTAGGAATTATGTGATCCTTACTAGCTGGAAGTAAGGGAGATGGGGCATGAAGTTATTTCTAGGAGTTGGACACATACCAAGTTTAGCTCAGTTCTGGGCATCTTTGAAATACCTATACAAACTTGTTCCTACATAGTAACTTGCATCTTTGAATGAGAATGTGCTTGCTTACAGCAACGTGCTATATGTTCTGAATGCCCGAATTGGGAATCTGTGTCAAAACTTTGTTAGGAATTATGTGATCCTTACTAGCTGGAAGTAAGGGAGATGGGGCATGAAGTTATTTCTAGGAGTTGGACACATACCAAGTTTAGCTCAGTTCTGGGCATCTTTGAAATACCTATACAAACTTGTTCCTACATAGTAACTTGCATCTTTGAATGAGAATCTGCTTGCTTACAGCAACGTGCTATATGTTCTGAATGCCCGAATTGGGAATCTGTGTCAAAACTTTGTTAGGAATTATGTGATCCTTACTAGCTGGAAGTAAGGGAGATGGGGCATGAAGTTATTTCTAGGAGTTGGACACATACCAAGTTGAGCTCAGTTCTGGGCATCTTTGAAATACCTATACAAACTTGTTCCTACATAGTAACTTGCAACTTTGAATGAGAATGTGCTTGCTTACAGCAACGTGCTATATGTTCTGAATGCCCGAATTGGGAATCTGTGTCAAAACTTTGTTAGGAATTATGTGATCCTTACTAGCTGGAAGTAAGGGAGATGGGGCATGAAGTTATTTCTAGGAGTTGGACACATACCAAGTTGAGCTCAGTTCTGGGCATCTTTGAAATACCTATACAAACTTGTTCCTACATAGTAACTTGCGACTTTGAATGAGAATGTGCTTGCTTACAGCAACGTGCTATATGTTCTGAATGCCCGAATTGGGAATCTGTGTCAAAACTTTGTTAGGAATTATGTGATCCTTACTAGCTGGAAGTAAGTGAGATGGGGCATGAAGTTATTTCTAGGAGTTGGACACATACCAAGTTTAGCTCAGTTCTGGGCATCTTTGAAATACCTATACAAACTTGTTCCTACATAGTAACTTGCGACTTTGAATGAGAATGTGCTTGCTTACAGCAACGTGCTATATGTTCTGAATGCCCGAATTGGGAATCTGTGTCAAAACTTTGTTAGGAATTATGTGATCCTTACTAGCTGGAAGTAATGGTTATGGGGCATGAAGTTATTTCTAGGAGTTGGACACATACCAAGTTTAGCTCAGTTCTGGGCATCTTTGAAATACCTATACAAACTTGTTCCTACATAGTAACTTGCATCTTTGAATGAGAATGTGCTTGCTTACAGCAACGTGCTATATGTTCTGAATGCCCGAATTGGGAATCTGTGTCAAAACTGTGTTAGGAATTATGTGATCCTTACTAGCTGGAAGTAAGGGAGATGGGGCATGAAGTTACTTCTAGGAGTTGGACCCATACCAAGTTTAGCTCAGTTCTGGGCATCTTTGAAATACCTATACTAACTTGTTCCTACATAGTAACTTGCAACTTTGAATTAGAATGTGCTTGCTTACAGCAACGTGCTATAAGTTCTGAATGCCCGAATTGGGAATCTGTGTCAAAACTTTGTTAGGAATTATGTGATCCGTACTAGCTGGAAGTAAGGGAGATGGGGCATGAAGTTATTTCTAGGAGTTGGACACATACCAAGTTGAGCTCAGTTCTGGGCATCTTTGAAATACCTATACAAACGTGTTCCTAAATAGTAACTTGCAACTTTGAATGAGAATGTGCTTGCTTGCAGCAACGTGCTATATGTTCTGAATGCCCGAATAGGGAATCTGTGTCAAAACTTTGTTAGGAATTATGTGATCCGTACTAGCTGGAAGTAAGGGAGATGGGGCATGAAGTTATTTCTAGGAGTTGGACACATACCAAGTTTAGCTCAGTTCTGGGCATCTTTGAAATACCTATACAAACTTGTTCCTAAATAGTAACTTGCGACTTTGAATGAGAATGTGCTTGCTTGCAGCAACGTGCTATATGTTCTGAATGCCCGAATAGGGAATCTGTGTCAAAACTTTGTTAGGAATCATGTGATCCTTACTAGCTGGAAGTAAGGGTGATGGGGCATGAAGTTATTTCTAGGAGTTGGACACATACCAAGTTGAGCTCAGTTCTGGGCATCTTTGAAATACCTATACAAACGTGTTCCTAAATAGTAACTTGCAACTTTGAATGAGAATGTGCTTGCTTGCAGCAACGTGCTATATGTTCTGAATGCCCGAATAGGGAATCTGTGTCAAAACTTTGTTAGGAATTATGTGATCCGTACTAGCTGGAAGTAAGGGAGATGGGGCATGAAGTTATTTCTAGGAGTTGGACACATACCAAGTTTAGCTCAGTTCTGGGCATCTTTGAAATACCTATACAAACTTGTTCCTAAATAGTAACTTGCGACTTTGAATGAGAATGTGCTTGCTTGCAGCAACGTGCTATATGTTCTGAATGCCCGAATAGGGAATCTGTGTCAAAACTTTGTTAGGAATCATGTGATCCTTACTAGCTGGAAGTAAGGGTGATGGGGCATGAAGTTATTTCTAGGAGTTGGACACATACCAAGTTTAGCTCAGTTCTGGGCATCTTTGAAATACCTATACAAACTTGTTCCTACATAGTAACTTGCGACTTTGAATGAGAATGTGCTTGCTTACAGCAACGTGCTATATGTTCTGAATGCCCGAATTGGGAATCTGTGTCAAAACTGTGTTAGGAATTATGTGATCCTTACTAGCTGGAAGTAAGGGAGATGGGGCATGAAGTTATTTCTAGGAGTTGGACCCATACCAAGTTTAGCTCAGTTCTGGGCATCTTTGAAATACCTATACAAACTTGTTCCTACATAGTAACTTGCATCTTTGAATGAGAATGTGCTTGCTTACAGCAACGTGCTATATGTTCTGAATGCCCGAATTGGGAATCTGTGTCAAAACTTTGTTAGGAATTATGTGATCCTTACTAGCTGGAAGTAAGGGAGATGGGGCATGAAGTTATTTCTAGGAGTTGGACACATACCAAGTTTAGCTCAGTTCTGGGCATCTTTGAAATACCTATACAAACTTGTTCCTACATAGTAACTTGCATCTTTGAATGAGATTGTGCTTGCTTACAGCAACGTGCTATATGTTCTGAATGCCCGAATTGGGAATCTGTGTCAAAACTTTGTTAGGAATTATGTGATCCTTACTAGCTGGAAGTAAGGGAGATGGGGCATGAAGTTATTTCTAGGAGTTGGACACATACTAAGTTGAGCTCAGTTCTGGGCATCTTTGAAATACCTATACAAACTTGTTCCTACATAGTAACTTGCGACTTTGAATGAGAATGTGCTTGCTTACAGCAACGTGCTATATGTTCTGAATGCCCGAATTGGGAATCTGTGTCAAAACTTTGTTAGGAATTATGTGATCCTTACTAGCTGGAAGTAAGGGAGATGGGGCATGAAGTTATTTCTAGGAGTTGGACACATACCAAGTTTAGCTCAGTTCTGGGCATCTTTGAAATACCTATACAAACTTGTTCCTACATAGTAACTTGCGACTTTGAATGAGAATGTGCTTGCTTACAGCAACGTGCTATATGTTCTGAATGCCCGAATTGGGAATCTGTGTCAAAACTTTGTTAGGAATTATGTGATCCTTACTAGCTGGAAGTAAGGGAGATGGGGCATGAAGTTATTTCTAGGAGTTGGACACATACCAAGTTGAGCTCAGTTCTGGGCATCTTTGAAATACCTATACAAACTTGTTCCTACATAGTAACTTGCGACTTTGAATGAGAATGTGCTTGCTTACAGCAACGTGCTATATGTTCTGAATGCCCGAATTGGGAATCTGTGTCAAAACTTTCTTAGGAATTATGTGATCCTTACTAGCTGGAAGTAAGGGAGATGGGGCATGAAGTTATTTCTAGGAGTTGGACACATACCAAGTTGAGCTCAGTTCTGGGCATCTTTGAAATACCTATACAAACTTGTTCCTACATAGTAACTTGCATCTTTGAATGAGAATGTGCTTGCTTGCAGCAACGTGCTATATGTTCTGAATGCCCGAATTGGGAATCTGTGTCAAAACTTTGTTAGGAATTATGTGATCCTTACTAGCTGGAAGTAAGGGAGATGGGGCATGAAGTTATTTCTAGGAGTTGGAGACATACCAAGTTTAGCTCAGTTCTGGGCATCTTTCAAATACCTATACAAACTTGTTCCTACATAGTAACTTGCATCTTTGAATGAAAATGTGCTTGCTTACAGCAACGTGCTATATGTTCTGAATGCCCGAATTGGGAATCTGTGTCAAAACTGTGTTAGGAATTATGTGATCCTTACTAGCTGGAAGTAAGGGAGATGGAGCATGAAGTTATTTCTAGGAGTTGGACCCATACCAAGTTTAGCTCAGTTCTGGGCATCTTTGAAATACCTATACAAACTTGTTCCTACATAGTAACTTGCATCATTAATGAGAATGTGCTTGCTTACAGCAACGTGCTATATGTTCTGAATGCCCGAATTGGGAATCTGTGTCAAAACTTTGTTAGGAATTATGTGATCCTTACTAGCTGGAAGTAAGTGAGATGGGGCATGAAGTTATTTCTAGGAGTTGGACACATACCAAGTTTAGCTCAGTTCTGGGCATCTTTGAAATACCTATACAAACTTGTTCCTACATAGTAACTTGCATCTTTGAATGAGAATGTACTTGCTTGCAGCAACGTGCTATATGTTCTGAATGCCCGAATAGGGAATCTGTGTCAAAACTTTGTTAGGAATTATGTGATCCTTACTAGCTGGAAGTAAGGGAGATGGGGCATGAAGTTATTTCTAGGAGTTGGACACATACCAAGTTGAGCTCAGTTCTGGGCATCTTTGAAATACCTATACAAACTTGTTCCTACATAGTAACTTGCATCTTTGAATGAGAATGTGCTTGCTTACAGCAACGTGCTATATGTTCTGAATGCCCGAATTGGGAATCTGTGTCAAAACTTTGTTAGGAATTATGTGATCCTTACTAGCTGGAAGTAAGGGAGATGGGGCATGAAGTTATTTCTAGGAGTTGGACACATACCAAGTTGAGCTCAGTTGTGGGCATCTTTGAAATACCTATACAAACTTGTTCCTACATAGTAACTTGCAACTTTGAATGAGAATGTGCTTGCTTACAGCAACGTGCTATAAGTTCTGAATGCCCGAATTGGGAATCTGTGTCAAAACTTTGTTAGGAATTATGTGATCCTTACTAGCTGGAAGTAAGGGAGATGGGGCATGAAGTTATTTCTAGGAGTTGGACACATACCAAGTTTAGCTCAGTTCTGGGCATCTTTGAAATACCTATACAAACTTGTTCCTACATAGTAACTTGCAACTTTGAATGAGAATGTGCTTGCTTGCAGCAACGTGCTATATGTTCTGAATGTCCGAATTGGGAATCTGTGTCAAAAGTTTGTTAGGTATTATGTGATCCGTACTAGCTGGAAGTAAGGGAGATGGGGCATGAAGTTATTTCTAGGAGTTGGACACATACCAAGTTTAGCTCAGTTCTGGGCATCTTTGAAATACCTATACAAACTTGTTCCTACATAGTAACTTGCGACTTTGAATGAGAATGTGCTTGCTTGCAGCAACGTGCTATATGTTCTGAATGCCCGAATAGGGAATCTGTGTCAAAACTTTGTTAGGAATCATGTGATCCTTACTAGCTGGAAGTAAGGGAGATGGGGCATGAAGTTCTTTCTAGGAGTTGGACACATACCAAGTTTAGCTCAGTTCTGGGCATCTTTGAAATACCTATACAAACTTGTTCCTACATAGTAACTTGCAACTTTGAATGAGAATGTGCTTGCTTACAGCAACGTGCTATATGTTCTGAATGCCCGAATAGGGAATCTGTGTCAAAACTTTGTTAGGAATTATGTGATCCTTACTAGCTGGAAGTAAGGGAGATGGGGCATGAAGTTATTTCTAGGAGTTGGACACATACCAAGTTTAGCTCAGTTCTGGGCATCTTTGAAATACCTATACAAACTTGTTCCTACATAGTAACTTGCATCTTTGAATGAGAATGTGCTTGCTTACAGCAACGTGCTATATGTTCTGAATGCCCGAATTGGGAATCTGTGTCAAAACTTTGTTAGGAATTATGTGATCCTTACTAGCTGGAAGTAAGGGAGATGGGGCATGAAGTTATTTCTAGGAGTTGGACACATACCAAGTTTAGCTCAGTTCTGGGCATCTTTGAAATACCTATACAAACTTGTTCCTACATAGTAACTTGCATCTTTGAATGAGATTGTGCTTGCTTACAGCAACGTGCTATATGTTCTGAATGCCCGAATTGGGAATCTGTGTCAAAACTTTGTTAGGAATTATGTGATCCTTACTAGCTGGAAGTAAGGGAGATGGGGCATGAAGTTATTTCTAGGAGTTGGACACATACCAAGTTGAGCTCACTTCTGGGCATCTTTGAAATACCTATACAAACTTGTTCCTACATAGTAACTTGCGACTTTGAATGAGAATGTGCTTGCTTACAGCAACGTGCTATATGTTCTGAATGCCCGAATTGGGAATCTGTGTCAAAACTTTGTTAGGAATTATGTGATCCTTACTAGCTGGAAGTAAGGGAGATGGGGCATGAAGTTATTTCTGGGAGTTGGACACATACCAAGTTTAGCTCAGTTCTGGGCATCTTTGAAATACCTATACAAACTTGTTCCTACATAGTAACTTGCGACTTTGAATGAGAATGTGCTTGCTTACAGCAACGTGCTATATGTTCTGAATGCCCGAATTGGGAATCTGTGTCAAAACTTTGTTAGGAATTATGTGATCCTTACTAGCTGGAAGTAAGGGAGATGGGGCATGAAGTTATTTCTAGGAGTTGGACACATACCAAGTTTAGCTCAGTTCTGGGCATCTTTGAAATACCTATACAAACTTGTTCCTACATAGTAACTTGCATCTTTGAATGAGAATGTGCTTGCTTACAGCAACGTGCTATATGTTCTGAATGCCCGAATTGGGAATCTGTGTCAAAACTTTGTTAGGAATTATGTGATCCTTACTAGCTGGAAGTAAGGGAGATGGGGCATGAAGTTATTTCTAGGAGTTGGACACATACCAAGTTTAGCTCAGTTCTGGGCATCTTTGAAATACCTATACAAACTTGTTCCTACATAGTAACTTGCATCTTTGAATGAGAATGTGCTTGCTTACAGCAACGTGCTATATGTTCTGAATGCCCGAATTGGGAATCTGTGTCAAAACTGTGTTAGGAATTATGTGATCCTTACTAGCTGGAAGTAAGGGAGATGGGGCATGAAGTTATTATTAGGAGTTGGACCCATACCAAGTTTAGCTCAGTTCTGGGCATCTTTGAAATACCTATACAAACTTGTTGCTACATAGTAACTTGCATCATTAATGAGAATCTGCTTGCTTACAGCGACGTGCTATATGTTCTGAATGTCCGAATTGGCAATCTGTGTCAAAACTTTGTTAGGAATTATGTGATCCTTACTAGCTGGAAGTAAGGGAGATGGGGCATGAAGTTATTTCTAGGAGTTGGACACATACCAAGTTGAGCTCAGTTCTGGGCATCTTTGAAATACCTATACAAACTTGTTCCTACATAGTAACTTGCATCTTTGAATGAGAATGTGCTTGCTTGCAGCAACGTGCTATATATTCTGAATGCCCGAATAGGGAATCTGTGTCAAAACTTTGTTAGGAATTATGTGATCCTTACTAGCTGGAAGTAAGGGAGATGGGGCATGAAGTTATTTGTATGAGTTGGACACATACCAAGTTTAGCTCAGTTCTGGGCATCTTTGAAATACCTATACAAACTTGTTCCTACATAGTAACTTGCAACTTTGAATGAAAATGTGCTTGCTTACAGCAACGTGCTATATGTTCTGAAAGCCCGAATTGGGAATCTGTGTCAAAACTTTGTTAGGAATTATGTGATCCTTACTAGCTGGAAGTAAGGGAGATGGGGCATGAAGTTATTTCTAGGAGTTGGACACATACCAAGTTTAGCTCAGTTCTGGGCATCTTTGAAATACCTATACAAACTTGTTCCTACCTAGTAACTTGCAACTTTGAATGAGAATGTGCTTGCTTACAGCAACGTGCTATATGTTCTGAATGCCCGAATTGGGAATCTGTGTCAAAACTTTGTTAGGAATTATGTGATCCTTACTAGCTGGAAGTAAGGGAGATGGAGCATGAAGTTATTTCTAGGAGTTGGACACATAACAAGTTTAGCTCAGTTCTGGGCATCTTTGAAATACCTATACAAACTTGTTCCTACATAGTAACTTGCATCTTTGAATGAGAATGTGCTTGCTTGCAGCAACGTGCTATATGTTCTGAATGCCCGAATAGGGAATCTGTGTCAAAAGTTTGTTAGGTATTATGTGATCCTTACTAGCTGGAAGTAAGGGAGATGGGGCATGAAGTTATTTCTAGGAGTTGGACACATACCAAGTTTAGCTCAGTTCTGGGCATCTTTGAAATACCTATACAAACTTGTTCCTACATAGTAACTTGCATCTTTGAATGAGAATGTGCTTGCTTACAGCAACGTGCTATATGTTCTGAATGCCCGAATTGGGAATCTGTGTCAAAACTTTGTTAGGAATTATGTGATCCTTACTAGCTGGAAGTAAGGGAGATGGGGCATGAAGTTATTTCTAGGAGTTGGACACATACCAAGTTTAGCTCAGTTCTGGGCATCTTTGAAATACCTATACAAACTTGTTCCTACACAGTAACTTGCATCTTTGAATGAGAATCTGCTTGCTTACAGCAACGTGCTATATGTTCTGAATGCCCGAATTGGGAATCTGTGTCAAAACTTTGTTAGGAATTATGTGATCCTGACTAGCTGGAAGTAAGGGAGATGGGGCATGAAGTTATTTCTAGGAGTTGGACACATACCAAGTTTAGCTCAGTTCTGGGCATCTTTGAAATACCTATACAAACTTGTTCCTACATAGTAACTTGCAACTTTGAATGAAAATGTGCTTGCTTACAGCAACGTGCTATATGTTCTGAATGCACGAATTGGCAATCTGTGTCAAAACTTTGTTAGGAATTATGTGATCCTTACTAGCTGGAAGTAAGGGAGATGGGGCATGAAGTTATTTCTAGGAGTTGGACACATACCAAGTTGAGCTCAGTTCTGGGCATCTTTGAAATACCTATACAAACTTGTTCCTACATAGTAACTTGCGACTTTGAATGAGAATGTGCTTGCTTACAGCAACGTGCTATATGTTCTGAATGCCCGAATTGGGAATCTGTGTCAAAACTTTGTTAGGAATTATGTGATCCTTACTAGCTGGAAGTAAGGGAGATGGGGCATGAAGTTATTTCTAGGAGTTGGACACATACCAAGTTTAGCTCAGTTCTGGGCATCTTTGAAATACCTATACAAACTTGTTTCTACATAGTAAATTGCATCTTTGAATGAGAATGTGCTTGCTTACAGCAACGTGCTATATGTTCTGAATGCCCGAATTGGCAATCTGTGTCAAAACTTTGTTAGGAATTATGTGATCCTTACTAGCTGGAAGTAAGGGATATGGGGCATGAAGTTATTTCTAGGAGTTGGACACATACCAAGTTTAGCTCAGTTCTGGGCATCTTTGAAATACCTATACAAACTTGTTCCTACATAGTAACTTGCAACTTTGAATGAAAATGTGCTTGCTTACAGCAACGTGCTATATGTTCTGAATGCCCGAATTGGGAATCTGTGTCAAAACTTTGTTAGGAATTATGTGATCCTTACTAGCTGGAAGTAAGGGAGATGGGGCATGAAGTTATTTCTAGGAGTTGGAGACACAACAAGTTTAGCTCAGTTCTGGGCATCTTTGAAATACCTATACAAACTTGTTCCTACATAGTAACTTGCATCTTTGAATGAGAATGTGCTTGCTTACAGCAACGTGCTATATGTTCTGAATTCCCGAATTGGGAATCTGTGTCAAAACTTTGTTAGGAATTATGTGATCCTTACTAGCTGGAAGTAAGGGAGATGGGGCATGAAGTTATTTCTAGGAGTTGGACACATACCAAGTTTAGCTCAGTTCTGGGCATCTTTGAAATACCTATACAAACTTGTTCCTACATAGTAACTTGCATCTTTGAATGAGAATGTGCTTGCTTACAGCAACGTGCTATATGTTCTGAATGCCCGAATTGGGAATCTGTGTCAAAACTTTGTTAGGAATTATGTGATCCTTACTAGCTGGAAGTAAGGGAGATGGGGCATGAAGTTATTTCTAGGAGTTGGACACATACCAAGTTTAGCTCAGTTCTGGGCATCTTTGAAATACCTATACAAACTTGTTCCTACATAGTAACTTGCATCTTTGAATGAGAATGTGCTTGCTTACAGCAACGTGCTATATGTTCTGAATGCCCGAATTGGCAATCTGTGTCAAAACTTTGTTAGGAATTATGTGATCCTTACTAGCTGGAAGTAAGGGAGATGGGGCATGAAGTTATTTCTAGGAGTTGGACACATACCAAGTTGAGCTCAGTTCTGGGCATCTTTGAAATACCTATACAAACTTGTTCCTACATAGTAACTTGCGACTTTGAATGAGAATGTGCTTGCTTACAGCAACGTGCTATATGTTCTGAATGCCCGAATTGGGAATCTGTGTCAAAACTTTGTTAGGAATTATGTGATCCTTACTAGCTGGAAGTAAGGGAGATGGGGCATGAAGTTATTTCTAGGAGTTGGACACATACCAAGTTTAGCTCAGTTCTGGGCATCTTTGAAATACCTATACAAACTTGTTCCTACATAGTAACTTGCAACTTTGAATGAAAATGTGCTTGCTTACAGCAACGTGCTATATGTTCTGAATGCCCGAATTGGGAATCTGTGTCAAAACTTTGTTAGGAATTATGTGATCCTTACTAGCTGGAAGTAAGGGAGATGGGGCATGAAGTTATTTCTAGGAGTTGGACACATACCAAGTTTAGCTCAGTTCTGGGCATCTTTGAAATACCTATACAAACTTGTTCCTACCTAGTAACTTGCAACTTTGAATGAGAATGTGCTTGCTTACAGCAACGTGCTATATGTTCTGAATGCCCGAATTGGGAATCTGTGTCAAAACTTTGTTAGGAATTATGTGATCCTTACTAGCTGGAAGTAAGGGAGATGGAGCATGAAGTTATTTCTAGGAGTTGGACACATACCAAGTTTAGCTCAGTTCTGGGCATCTTTGAAATACCTATACAAACTTGTTCCTACATAGTAACTTGCATCTTTGAATGAGAATGTGCTTGCTTGCAGCAACGTGCTATATGTTCTGAATGCCCGAATAGGGAATCTGTGTCAAAAGTTTGTTAGGTATTATGTGATCCTTACTAGCTGGAAGTAAGGGAGATGGGGCATGAAGTTATTTCTAGGAGTTGGACACATACCAAGTTTAGCTCAGTTCTGGGCATCTTTGAAATACCTATACAAACTTGTTCCTACATAGTAACTTGCATCTTTGAATGAGAATGTGCTTGCTTACAGCAACGTGCTATATGTTCTGAATGCCCGAATTGGGAATCTGTGTCAAAACTTTGTCAGGAATTATGTGATCCTTACTAGCTGGAAGTAAGGGAGATGGGGCATGAAGTTATTTCTAGGAGTTGGACACATACCAAGTTTAGCTCAGTTCTGGGCATCTTTGAAATACCTATACAAACTTGTTCCTACATAGTAACTTGCATCTTTGAATGAGAATCTGCTTGCTTACAGCAACGTGCTATATGTTCTGAATGCCCGAATTGGGAATCTGTGTCAAAACTTTGTTAGGAATTATGTGATCCTGACTAGCTGGAAGTAAGGGAGATGGGGCATGAAGTTATTTCTAGGAGTTGGACACATACCAAGTTTAGCTCAGTTCTGGGCATCTTTGAAATACCTATACAAACTTGTTCCTACATAGTAACTTGCAACTTTGAATGAAAATGTGCTTGCTTACAGCAACGTGCTATATGTTCTGAATGCACGAATTGGCAATCTGTGTCAAAACTTTGTTAGGAATTATGTGATCCTTACTAGCTGGAAGTAAGGGAGATGGGGCATGAAGTTATTTCTAGGAGTTGGACACATACCAAGTTGAGCTCAGTTCTGGGCATCTTTGAAATACCTATACAAACTTGTTCCTACATAGTAACTTGCGACTTTGAATGAGAATGTGCTTGCTTACAGCAACGTGCTATATGTTCTGAATGCCCGAATTGGGAATCTGTGTCAAAACTTTGTTAGGAATTATGTGATCCTTACTAGCTGGAAGTAAGGGAGATGGGGCATGAAGTTATTTCTAGGAGTTGGACACATACCAAGTTTAGCTCAGTTCTGGGCATCTTTGAAATACCTATACAAACTTGTTCCTACATAGTAACTTGCATCTTTGAATGAGAATGTGCTTGCTTACAGCAACGTGCTATATGTTCTGAATGCCCGAATTGGCAATCTGTGTCAAAACTTTGTTAGGAATTATGTGATCCTTACTAGCTGGAAGTAAGGGAGATGGGGCATGAAGTTATTTCTAGGAGTTGGACACATACCAAGTTTAGCTCAGTTCTGGGCATCTTTGAAATACCTATACAAACTTGTTCCTACATAGTAACTTGCAACTTTGAATGAAAATGTGCTTGCTTACAGCAACGTGCTATATGTTCTGAATGCCCGAATTGGGAATCTGTGTCAAAACTTTGTTAGGAATTATGTGATCCTTACTAGCTGGAAGTAAGGGAGATGGGGCATGAAGTTATTTCTAGGAGTTGGAGACACACCAAGTTTAGCTCAGTTCTGGGCATCTTTGAAATACCTATACAATCTTGTTCCTACATAGTAACTTGCATCTTTGAATGAGAATGTGCTTGCTTACAGCAACGTGCTATATGTTCTGAATTCCCGAATTGGGAATCTGTGTCAAAACTTTGTTAGGAATTATGTGATCCTTACTAGCTGGAAGTAAGGGAGATGGGGCATGAAGTAATTTCTAGGAGTTGGACACATACCAAGTTTAGCTCAGTTCTGGGCATCTTTGAAATACCTATACAAACTTGTTCCTACATAGTAACTTGCATCTTTGAATGAGAATGTGCTTGCTTACAGCAACGTGCTATATGTTCTGAATGCCCGAATTGGGAATCTGTGTCAAAACTTTGTTAGGAATTATGTGATCCTTACTAGCTGGAAGTAAGGGAGATGGGGCATGAAGTTATTTCTAGGAGTTGGACACATACCAAGTTTAGCTCAGTTCTGGGCAACTTTGAAATACCTATACAAACTTGTTCCTACATAGTAACTTGCATCTTTGAATGAGAATGTGCTTGCTTACAGCAACGTGCTATATGTTCTGAATGCCCGAATTGGCAATCTGTGTCAAAACTTTGTTAGGAATTATGTGATCCTTACTAGCTGGAAGTAAGGGAGATGGGGCATGAAGTTATTTCTAGGAGTTGGACACATACCAAGTTGAGCTCACTTCTGGGCATCTTTGAAATACCTATACAAACTTGTTCCTACATAGTAACTTGCGACTTTGAATGAGAATGTGCTTGCTTACAGCAACGTGCTATATGTTCTGAATGCCCGAATTGGGAATCTGTGTCAAAACTTTGTTAGGAATTATGTGATCCTTACTAGCTGGAAGTAAGGGAGATGGGGCATGAAGTTATTTCTAGGAGTTGGACACATACCAAGTTTAGCTCAGTTCTGGGCATCTTTGAAATACCTATACAAACTTGTTCCTACATTAACTTGCGACTTTGAATGAGAATGTGCTTGCTTACAGCAACGTGCTATATGTTCTGAATGCCCGAATTGGGAATCTGTGTCAAAACTTTGTTAGGAATTATGTGATCCTTACTAGCTGGATGTAAGGGAGATGGGGCATGAAGTTATTTCTAGGAGTTGGACACATACCAAGTTTAGCTCAGTTCTGGGCATCTTTGAAATACCTATACAAACTTGTTCCTACATAGTAACTTGCGACTTTGAATGAGAATGTGCTTGCTTACAGCAACGTGCTATATGTTCTGAATGCCCGAATTGGGAATCTGTGTCAAAACTTTGTTAGGAATTATGTGATCCTTACTAGCTGGAAGTAAGGCAGATGGGGCATGAAGTTATTTCTAGGAGTTGGACACATACCAAGTTTAGCTCAGTTCTGGGCATCTTTGAAATACCTATACAAACTTGTTCCTACATAGTAACTTGCATCTTTGAATGAGAATGTGCTTGCTTACAGCAACGTGCTATATGTTCTGAATGCCCGAATTGGGAATCTGTGTCAAAACTTTGTTAGGAATTATGTGATCCTTACTAGCTGGAAGTAAGGGAGATGGGGCACGAAGTTATTTCTAGGAGTTGGACACATACCAAGTTTAGCTCAGTTCTGGGCATCTTTGAAATACCTATACAAACTTGTTCCTACATAGTAACTTGCATCTTTGAATGAGAATGTGCTTGCTTACAGCAACGTGCTATATGTTCTGAATGCCCGAATTGGGAATCTGTGTCAAAACTTTGTTAGGAATTATGTGATCCTTACTAGCTGGAAGTAAGGGAGATGGGGCACGAAGTTATTTCTAGGAGTTGGACACATACCAAGTTTAGCTCAGTTCTGGGCATCTTTGAAATACCTATACAAACTTGTTCCTACATAGTAACTTGCATCTTTGAATGAGAATGTGCTTGCTTACAGCAACGTGCTATATGTTCTGAATGCCCGAATTGGGAATCTGTGTCAAAACTGTGTTAGGAATTATGTGATCCTTACTAGCTGGAAGTAAGGGAGATGGGGCATGAAGTTATTTCTAGGAGTTGGACCCATACCAAGTTTAGCTCAGTTCTGGGCATCTTTGAAATACCTATACAAACTTGTTGCTACATAGTAACTTGCATCATTAATGAGAATCTGCTTGCTTACAGCAACGTGCTATATGTTCTGAATGCCCAAATTGGCAATCTGTGTCAAAACTTTGTTAGGAATTATGTGATCCTTACTAGCTGGAAGTAAGGGAGATGGGGCATGAAGTTATTTCTAGGAGTTGGACACATACCAAGTTGAGCTCACTTCTGGGCATCTTTGAAATACCTATACAAACTTGTTCCTACATAGTAACTTGCGACTTTGAATGAGAATGTGCTTGCTTACAGCAACGTGCTATATGTTCTGAATGCCCGAATTGGGAATCTGTGTCAAAACTTTGTTAGGAATTATGTGATCCTTACTAGCTGGAAGTAAGGGAGATGGGGCATGAAGTTATTTCTAGGAGTTGGACACATACCAAGTTTAGCTCAGTTCTGGGCATCTTTGAAATACCTATACAAACTTGTTCCTACATTAACTTGCGACTTTGAATGAGAATGTGCTTGCTTACAGCAACGTGCTATATGTTCTGAATGCCCGAATTGGGAATCTGTGTCAAAACTTTGTTAGGAATTATGTGATCCTTACTAGCTGGAAGTAAGGGAGATGGGGCATGAAGTTATTTCTAGGAGTTGGACACATACCAAGTTTAGCTCAGTTCTGGGCATCTTTGAAATACCTATACAAACATGTTCCTACATAGTAACTTGCATCTTTGAATGAGAATGTGCTTGCTTGCAGCAAGGTGCTATATGTTCTGAATGCCCGAATAGGGACTCTGTGTCAAAAGTTTGTTAGGTATTATGTGATCCTTACTAGCTGGAAGTAAGGGAGATGGGGCATGAAGTTATTTCTAGGAGTTGGACACATACCAAGTTTAGCTCAGTTCTGGGCATCTTTGAAATACCTATACAAACTTGTTCCTACATAGTAACTTGCATCTTTGAATGAGAATGTGCTTGCTTACAGCAGCGTGCTATATGTTCTGAATGCCCGAATTGGGAATCTGTGTCAAAACTTTGTTAGGAATTATGTGATCCTTACTAGCTGGAAGTAAGGGAGATGGGGCATGAAGTTATTTCTAGGAGTTGGACACATACAAAGTTTAGCTCAGTTCTGGGCATCTTTGAAATACCTATACAAACTTGTTCCTACATAGTAACTTGCATCTTTGAATGAGAATCTGCTTGCTTACAGCAACGTGCTATATGTTCTGAATGCCCGAATTGGGAATCTGTGTCAAAACTTTGTTAGGAATTATGTGATCCTTACTAGCTGGAAGTAAGGGAGATGGGGCATGAAGTTATTTCTAGGAGTTGGACACATACCAAGTTGAGCTCAGTTCTGGGCATCTTTGAAATACCTATACAAACTTGTTCCTACATAGTAACTTGCAACTTTGAATGAAAATGTGCTTGCTTACAGCAACGTGCTATATGTTCTGAATGCACGAATTGGCAATCTGTGTCAAAACTTTGTTAGGAATTATGTGATCCTTACTAGCTGGAAGTAAGGGAGATGGGGCATGAAGTTATTTCTAGGAGTTAGACACATACCAAGTTGAGCTCAGTTCTGGGCATCTTTGAAATACCTATACAAACTTGTTCCTACATAGTAACTTGCGACTTTGAATGAGAATGTGCTTGCTTACAGCAACGTGCTATATGTTCTGAATGCCCGAATTGGGAATCTGTGTCAAAACTTTGTTAGGAATTATGTGATCCTTACTAGCTGGAAGTAAGGGAGATGGGGCATGAAGTTATTTCTAGGAGTTGGACACATACCAAGTTTTGCTCAGTTCTGGGCATCTTTGAAATACCTATACAAACTTGTTCCTACATAGTAACTTGCATCTTTGAATGAGAATGTGCTTGCTTACAGCAACGTGCTATATGTTCTGAATGCCCGAATTGGCAATCTGTGTCAAAACTTTGTTAGGAATTATGTGATCCTTACTAGCTGGAAGTAAGGGATATGGGGCATGAAGTTATTTCTAGGAGTTGGACACATACCAAGTTTAGCTGAGTTCTGGGCATCTTTGAAATACCTATACAAACTTGTTCCTACATAGTAACTTGCAACTTTGAATGAAAATGTGCTTGCTTACAGCAACGTGCTATATGTTCTGAATGCCCGAATTGGGAATCTGTGTCAAAACTTTGTTAGGAATTATGTGATCCTTACTAGCTGGAAGTAAGGGAGATGGGGCATGAAGTTATTTCTAGGAGTTGGAGACACACCAAGTTTAGCTCAGTTCTGGGCATCTTTGAAATACCTATACAAACTTGTTCCTACATAGTAACTTGCATCTTTGAATGAGAATGTGCTTGCTTACAGCAACGTGCTATATGTTCTGAATTCCCGAATTGGGAATCTGTGTCAAAACTTTGTTAGGAATTATGTGATCCTTACTAGCTGGAAGTAAGGGAGATGGGGCATGAAGTTATTTCTAGGAGTTGGACACATACCAAGTTTAGCTGAGTTGTGGGCATCTTTGAAATACCTATACAAACTTGTTCCTACATAGTAACTTGCATCTTTGAATGAGAATGTGCTTGCTTACAGCAACGTGCTATATGTTCTGAATGCCCGAATTGGGAATCTGTGTCAAAACTTTGTTAGGAATTATGTGATCCTTACTAGCTGGAAGTAAGGGAGATGGGGCATGAAGTTATTTCTAGGAGTTGGACACATACCAAGTTTAGCTCAGTTCTGGGCATCTTTGAAATACCTATACAAACTTGTTCCTACATAGTAACTTGCAACTTTGAATGAAAATGTGCTTGCTTACAGCAACGTGCTATATGTTCTGAATGCCCGAATTGGGAATCTGTGTCAAAACTTTGTTAGGAATTATGTGATCCTTACTAGCTGGAAGTAAGGGAGATGGGGCATGAAGTTATTTCTAGGAGTTGGAGACACACCAAGTTTAGCTCAGTTCTGGGCATCTTTGAAATACCTATACAAACTTGTTCCTACATAGTAACATGCATCTTTGAATGAGAATGTGCTTGCTTACAGCAACGTGCTATATGTTCTGAATTCCCGAATTGGGAATCTGTGTCAAAACTTTGTTAGGAATTATGTGATCCTTACTAGCTGGAAGTAAGGGAGATGGGGCATGAAGTTATTTCTAGGAGTTGGACACATACCAAGTTTAGCTCAGTTCTGGGCATCTTTGAAATACCTATACAAACTTGTTCCTACATAGTAACTTGCATCTTTGAATGAGAATGTGCTTGCTTACAGCAACGTGCTATAGGTTCTGAATGCCCGAATTGGGAATCTGTGTCAAAACTTTGTTAGGAATTATGTGATCCTTACTAGCTGGAAGTAAGGGAGATGGGGCATGAAGTTATTTCTAGGAGTTGGACACATACCAAGTTGAGCTCAGTTCTGGGCATCTTTGAAATACCTATACAAACTTGTTCCTACATAGTAACTTGCATCTTTGAATGAGAATGTGCTTGCTTACAGCAACGTGCTATATGTTCTGAATGCCCGAATTGGCAATCTGTGTCAAAACTTTGTTAGGAATTATGTGATCCTTACTAGCTGGAAGTAAGGGAGATGGGGCATGAAGTTATTTCTAGGAGTTGGACACATACCAAGTTTAGCTCAGTTCTGGGCATCTTTGAAATACCTATACAAACTTGTTGCTACATAGTAACTTGCATCTTTGAATGAGAATGTGCTTGCTTACAGCAACGTGCTATATGTTCTGAATGCCCGAATTGGGAATCTGTGTCAAAACTTTGTTAGGAATTATGTGATCCTTACTAGCTGGAAGTAAGGGAGATGGGGCATGAAGTTATTTCTAGGAGTTGGACACATACCAAGTTTAGCTCAGTTCTGGGCATCTTTGAAATACCTATACAAACTTGTTCCTACATAGTAACTTGCAACTTTGAATGAGAATGTGCTTGCTTACAGCAACGTGCTATATGTTCTGAATGCCCGAATTGGGAATCTGTGTCAAAACTTTGTTAGGAATTATGTGATCCTTACTAGCTGGAAGTAAGGGAGATGGGGCATGAAGTTATTTCTAGGAGTTGGAGACACACCAAGTTTAGCTCAGTTCTGGGCATCTTTGAAATACCTATACAAACTTGTTCCTACATAGTAACTTGCATCTTTGAATGAGAATGTGCTTGCTTACAGCAACGTGCTATATGTTCTGAATTCCCGAATTGGGAATCTGTGTCAAAACTTTGTTAGGAATTATGTGATCCTTACTAGCTGGAAGTAAGGGAGATGGGGCATGAAGTTATTTCTAGGAGTTGGACACATACCAAGTTTAGCTCAGTTCTGGGCATCTTTGAAATACCTATACAAACTTGTTCCTACATAGTAACTTACATCTTTGAATGAGAATGGGCTTGCTTACAGCAACGTGCTATATGTTCTGAATGCCCGAATTGGGAATCTGTGTCAAAACTTTGTTAGGAATTATGTGATCCTTACTAGCTGGAAGTAAGGGAGATGGGGCATGAAGTTATTTCTAGGAGTTGGACACATACCAAGTTGAGCTCAGTTCTGGGCATCTTTGAAATACCTATACAAACTTCTTCCTACATAGTAACTTGCATCTTTGAATGAGAATGTGCTTGCTTACAGCAACGTGCTATATGTTCTGAATGCCCGAATTGGCAATCTGTGTCAAAACTTTGTTAGGAATTATGTGATCCTTACTAGCTGGAAGTAAGGGAGATGGGGCATGAAGCTATTTCTAGGAGTTGGACACATACCAAGTTGAGCTCAGTTCTGGGCATCTTTGAAATACCTATACAAACTTGTTGCTACATAGTAACTTGCATCTTTGAATGAGAATGTGCTTGCTTACAGCAACGTGCTATATGTTCTGAATGCCCGAATTGGCAATCTGTGTCAAACCTTTGTTAGGAATTATGTGATCCTTACTAGCTGGAAGTAAGGGAGATGGGGCATGAAGTTATTTCTAGGAGTTGGACACATACCAAGTTGAGCTCACTTCTGGGCATCTTTGAAATACCTATACAAACTTGTTCCTACATAGTAACTTGCGACTTTGAATGAGAATGTGCTTGCTTACAGCAACGTGCTATATGTTCTGAATGCCCGAATTGGGAATCTGTGTCAAAACTTTGTTAGGAATTATGTGATCCTTACTAGCTGGAAGTAAGGGAGATGGGGCATGAAGTTATTTCTAGGAGTTGGACACATACCAAGTTTAGCTCAGTTCTGGGCATCTTTGAAATACCTATACAAACTTGTTCCTACATTAACTTGCGACTTTGAATGAGAATGTGCTTGCTTACAGCAACGTGCTATATGTTCTGAATGCCCGAATTGGGAATCTGTGTCAAAACTTTGTTAGGAATTATGTGATCCTTACTAGCTGGAAGTAAGGGAGATGGGGCATGAAGTTATTTCTAGGAGTTGGACACATACCAAGTTTAGCTCAGTTCTGGGCATCTTTGAAATACCTATACAAACTTGTTCCTACATAGTAACTTGCGACTTTGAATGAGAATGTGCTTGCTTACAGCAACGTGCTATATGTTCTGAATGCCCGAATTGGGAATCTGTGTCAAAACTTTGTTAGGAATTATGTGATCCTTACTAGCTGGAAGTAAGGCAGATGGGGCATGAAGTTATTTCTAGGAGTTGGACACATACCAAGTTTAGCTCAGTTCTGGGCATCTTTGAAATACCTATACAAACTTGTTCCTACATAGTAACTTGCATCTTTGAATGAGAATGTGCTTGCTTACAGCAACGTGCTATATGCTCTGAATGCCCGAATTGGGAATCTGTGTCAAAACTTTGTTAGGAATTATGTGATCCTTACTAGCTGGAAGTAAGGGAGATGGGGCACGAAGTTATTTCTAGGAGTTGGACACATACCAAGTTTAGCTCAGTTCTGGGCATCTTTGAAATACCTATACAAACTTGTTCCTACATAGTAACTTGCATCTTTGAATGAGAATGTGCTTGCTTACAGCAACGTGCTATATGTTCTGAATGCCCGAATTGGGAATCTGTGTCAAAACTGTGTTAGGAATTATGTGATCCTTACTAGCTGGAAGTAAGGGAGATGGGGCATGAAGTTATTTCTAGGAGTTGGACCCATACCAAGTTTAGCTCAGTTCTGGGCATCTTTGAAATACCTATACAAACTTGTTGCTACATAGTAACTTGCATCATTAATGAGAATCTGCTTGCTTACAGCAACGTGCTATATGTTCTGAATGCCCGAATTGGCAATCTGTGTCAAAACTTTGTTAGGAATTATGTGATCCTTACTAGCTGGAAGTAAGGGAGATGGGGCATGAAGTTATTTCTAGGAGTTGGACACATACCAAGTTGAGCTCACTTCTGGGCATCTTTGAAATACCTATACAAACTTGTTCCTACATAGTAACTTGCGACTTTGAATGAGAATGTGCTTGCTTACAGCAACGTGCTATATGTTCTGAATGCCCGAATTGGGAATCTGTGTCAAAACTTTGTTAGGAATTATGTGATCCTTACTAGCTGGAAGTAAGGGAGATGGGGCATGAAGTTATTTCTAGGAGTTGGACACATACCATGTTGAGCTCACTTCTGGGCATCTTTGAAATACCTATACAAACTTGTTCCTACATTAACTTGCGACTTTGAATGAGAATGTGCTTGCTTACAGCAACGTGCTATATGTTCTGAATGCCCGAATTGGGAATCTGTGTCAAAACTTTGTTAGGAATTATGTGATCCTTACTAGCTGGAAGTAAGGGAGATGGGGCATGAAGTTATTTCTAGGAGTTGGACACATACCAAGTTTAGCTCAGTTCTGGGCATCTTTGAAATACCTATACAAACTTGTTCCTACATAGTAACTTGCAACTTTGAATGAAAATGTGCTTGCTTACAGCAACGTGCTATATGTTCTGAATGCCCGAATTGGGAATCTGTGTCAAAACTTTGTTAGGAATTATGTGATCCTTACTAGCTGGAAGTAAGGGAGATGGGGCATGAAGTTATTTCTAGGAGTTGGACACATACCAAGTTTAGCTCAGTTCTGGGCATCTTTGAAATACCTATACAAACTTGTTCCTACATAGTAACTTGCAACTTTGAATGAGAATGTGCTTGCTTACAGCAACGTGCTATATGTTCTGAATGCCCGAATTGGGAATCTGTGTCAAAACTTTGTTAGGAATTATGTGATCCTTACTAGCTGGAAGTAAGGGAGATGGGGCATGAAGTTATTTCTAGGAGTTGGACACATACCAAGTTTAGCTCAGTTCTGGGCACCTTTGAAATACCTATACAAACTTGTTCCTAAATAGTAACTTGCAACTTTGAATGAGAATGTGCTTGCTTGCAGCAACGTGCTATATGTTCTGAATGCCCGAATAGGGAATCTGTGTCAAAACTTTGTTAGGAATTATGTGGTCCTTACTAGCTGGAAGTAAGGGTGATGGGGCATGAAGTTATTTCTAGGAGTTGGACACATACCAAGTTTAGCTCAGTTCTGGGCATCTTTGAAATACCTATACAAACTTGTTGCTACATAGTAACTTGCATCATTAATGAGAATCTGCTTGCTTACAGCAACGTGCTATATGTTCTGAATGCCCGAATTGGCAATCTGTGTCAAAACTTTGTTAGGAATTATGTGATCCTTACTAGCTGGAAGTAAGGGAGATGGGGCATGAAGTTATTTCTAGGAGTTGGACACATACCAAGTTTAGCTCCGTTCTGGGCATCTTTGAAATACCTATACAAACTTGTTCCTACATAGTAACTTGCATCTTTGAATGAGAATGTGCTTGCTTGCAGCAACGTGCTATATGTTCTGAATGCCCGAATAGGGAATCTGTGTCAAAAATTTGTTAGGTATTATGTGATCCTTACTAGCTGGAAGTAAGGGAGATGGGGCATGAAGTTATTTCTAGGAGTTGGACACATACCAAGTTTAGCTCAGTTCTGGGCATCTTTGAAATACCTATACAAACTTGTTCCTACATAGTAACTTGCATCTTTGAATGAGAATGTGCTTGCTTACAGCAACGTGCTATATGTTCTGAATGCCCGAATTGGGAATCTGTGTCAAAACTTTGTTAGGAATTATGTGATCCTTACTAGCTGGAAGTAAGGGAGATGGGGCATGAAGTTATTTCTAGGAGTTGGACACATACCAAGTTTAGCTCAGTTCTGGGCATCTTTGAAATACCTATACAAACTTGTTCCTACATAGTAACTTGCAACTTTGAATGAAAATGTGCTTGCTTACAGCAACGTGCTATATGTTCTGAATGCCCGAATAGGGAATCTGTGTCAAAACTTTTTTAGGAATTATGTGATCCTTACTAGCTGGAAATAAGGGAGATGGGGCATGAAGTTATTTCTAGGAGTTGGACACATACCAAGTTTAGCTCAGTTCTGGGCATCTTTGAAATACCTATACAAACTTGTTCCTACATAGTAACTTGCATCTTTGAATGAGAATCTGCTTGCTTACAGCAACATGCTATATGTTCTGAATGCCCGAATTGGGAATCTGTGTCAAAACTTTGTTAGGAATTATGTGATCCTTACTAACTGGAAGTAAGGGAGATGGGGCATGAAGTTATTTCTAGGAGTTGGAGACACACCAAGTTTAGCTCAGTTCTGGGCATCTTTGAAATACCTATACAAACTTGTTCCTACATAGTAACATGCATCTTTGAATGAGAATGTGCTTGCTTACAGCAACGTGCTATATGTTCTGAATTCCCGAATTGGGAATCTGTGTCAAAACTTTGTTAGGAATTATGTGATCCTTACTAGCTGGAAGTAAGGGAGATGGGGCATGAAGTTATTTCTAGGAGTTGGACACATACCAAGTTTAGCTCAGTTCTGGGCATCTTTGAAATA
The DNA here is from genome assembly GCF_020826845.1 of Diceros bicornis minor. Taxonomy (NCBI): domain Eukaryota; kingdom Metazoa; phylum Chordata; class Mammalia; order Perissodactyla; family Rhinocerotidae; genus Diceros; species Diceros bicornis. The sequence continues at coordinate 2,966,152 of NC_080779.1, forward strand.
CCTATACAAACTTGTTCCTACATAGTAACTTGCATCTTTGAATGAGAATGTGCTTGCTTACAGCAACGTGCTATAGGTTCTGAATGCCCGAATTGGGAATCTGTGTCAAAACTTTGTTAGGAATTATGTGATCCTTACTAGCTGGAAGTAAGGGAGATGGGGCATGAAGTTATTTCTAGGAGTTGGACACATACCAAGTTGAGCTCAGTTCTGGGCATCTTTGAAATACCTATACAAACTTGTTCCTACATAGTAACTTGCATCTTTGAATGAGAATGTGCTTGCTTACAGCAACGTGCTATATGTTCTGAATGCCCGAATTGGCAATCTGTGTCAAAACTTTGTTAGGAATTATGTGATCCTTACTAGCTGGAAGTAAGGGAGATGGGGCATGAAGTTATTTCTAGGAGTTGGACACATACCAAGTTTAGCTCAGTTCTGGGCATCTTTGAAATACCTATACAAACTTGTTGCTACATAGTAACTTGCATCTTTGAATGAGAATGTGCTTGCTTACAGCAACGTGCTATATGTTCTGAATGCCCGAATTGGGAATCTGTGTCAAAACTTTGTTAGGAATTATGTGATCCTTACTAGCTGGAAGTAAGGGAGATGGGGCATGAAGTTATTTCTAGGAGTTGGACACATACCAAGTTTAGCTCACTTCTGGGCATCTTTGAAATACCTATACAAACTTGTTCCTACATAGTAACTTGCAACTTTGAATGAAAATGTGCTTGCTTACAGCAACGTGCTATATGTTCTGAATGCCCGAATTGGCAATCTGTGTCAAAACTTTGTTAGGAATTATGTGATCCTTACTAGCTGGAAGTAAGGGAGATGGGGCATGAAGTTATTTCTAGGAGTTGGACACATACCAAGTTTAGCTCAGTTCTGGGCATCTTTGAAATACCTATACAAACTTGTTCCTACATAGTAACTTGCGACTTTGAATGAGAATGTGCTTGCTTACAGCAACGTGCTATATGTTCTGAATGCCCGAATTGGGAATCTGTGTCAAAACTTTGTTAGGAATTATGTGATCCTTGCTAGCTGGAAGTAAGGGAGATGGGGCATGAAGTTATTTCTAGGAGTTGGACACATACCAAGTTTAGCTCAGTTCTGGGCATCTTTGAAATACCTATACAAACTTGTTCCTACATAGTAACTTGCGACTTTGAATGAGAATGTGCTTGCTTACAGCAACGTGCTATATGTTCTGAATGCCCGAATTGTGAATCTGTGTCAAAACTTTGTTAGGAATTATGTGATCCTTACTAGCTGGAAGTAAGGGAGATGGGGCATGAAGTTATTTCTAGGAGTTGGACACATACCAAGTTTTGCTCAGTTCTGGGCATCTTGGAAATACCTATACAAACTTGTTCCTACATAGTAACTTGCATCTTTGAATGAGAATGTGCTTGCTTACAGCAACGTGCTATATGTTCTGAATGCCCGAATTGGCAATCTGTGTCAAAACTTTGTTAGGAATTATGTGATCCTTACTAGCTGGAAGTAAGGGAGATGGGGCATGAAGTTATTTCTAGGAGTTGGACACATACCAAGTTTAGCTCAGTTCTGGGCATCTTTGAAATACCTATACAAACTTGTTGCTACATAGTAACTTGCATCTTTGAATGAGAATGTGCTTGCTTACAGCAACGTGCTATATGTTCTGAATGCCCGAATTGGGAATCTGTGTCAAAACTTTGTTAGGAATTATGTGATCCTTACTAGCTGGAAGTAAGGGAGATGGGGCATGAAGTTATTTCTAGGAGTTGGACACATACCAAGTTTAGCTCACTTCTGGGCATCTTTGAAATACCTATACAAACTTGTTCCTACATAGTAACTTGCAACTTTGAATGAAAATGTGCTTGCTTACAGCAACGTGCTATATGTTCTGAATGCACGAATTGGCAATCTGTGTCAAAACTTTGTTAGGAATTATGTGATCCTTACTAGCTGGAAGTAAGGGAGATGGGGCATGAAGTTATTTCTAGGAGTTGGACACATACCAAGTTGAGCTCAGTTCTGGGCATCTTTGAAATACCTATACAAACTTGTTCCTACATAGTAACTTGCGACTTTGAATGAGAATGTGCTTGCTTACAGCAACGTGCTATATGTTCTGAATGCCCGAATTGGGAATCTGTGTCAAAACTTTGTTAGGAATTATGTGATCCTTACTAGCTGGAAGTAAGGGAGATGGGGCATGAAGTTATTTCTAGGAGTTGGACACATACCAAGTTTAGCTCAGTTCTGGGCATCTTTGAAATACCTATACAAACTTGTTCCTACATAGTAACTTGCGACTTTGAATGAGAATGTGCTTGCTTACAGCAACGTGCTATATGTTCTGAATGCCCGAATTGTGAATCTGTGTCAAAACTTTGTTAGGAATTATGTGATCCTTACTAGCTGGAAGTAAGGGAGATGGGGCATGAAGTTATTTCTAGGAGTTGGACACATACCAAGTTGAGCTCAGTTCTGGGCATCTTTGAAATACCTATACAAACTTGTTCCTACATAGTAACTTGCATCTTTGAATGAGAATGTGCTTGCTTACAGCAACGTGCTATATGTTCTGAATGCCCGAATTGGGAATCTGTGTCAAAACTTTGTTAGGAATTATGTGATCCTTACTAGCTGGAAGTAAGGGAGATGGGGCATGAAGTTATTTCTAGGAGTTGGACACATACCAAGTTTAGCTCAGTTCTGGGCATCTTTGAAATACCTATACAAACTTGTTCCTACATAGTAACTTGCGACTTTGAATGTGAATGTGCTTGCTTACAGCAACGTGCTATATGTTCTGAATGCCCGAATTGGGAATCTGTGTCAAAACTTTGTTAGGAATTATGTGATCCTTACTAGCTGGAAGTAAGGGAGATGGGGCATGAAGTTATTTCTAGGAGTTGGAGACACACCAAGTTTAGCTCAGTTCTGGGCATCTTTGAAATACCTATACAAACTTGTTCCTACATAGTAACTTGCATCTTTGAATGAGAATGTGCTTGCTTACAGCAACGTGCTATATGTTCTGAATTCCCGAATTGGGAATCTGTGTCAAAACTTTGTTAGGAATTATGTGATCCTTACTAGCTGGAAGTAAGGGAGATGGGGCATGAAGTTATTTCTAGGAGTTGGACACATACCAAGTTTAGCTCAGTTCTGGGCATCTTTGAAATACCTATACAAACTTGTTCCTACATAGTAACTTGCATCTTTGAATGAGAATGTGCTTGCTTACAGCAACGTGCTATATGTTCTGAATGCCCGAATTGGGAATCTGTGTCAAAACTTTGTTAGGAATTATGTGATCCTTACTAGCTGGAAGTAAGGGAGATGGGGCATGAAGTTATTTCTAGGAGTTGGACACATACCAAGTTGAGCTCAGTTCTGGGCATCTTTGAAATACCTATACAAACTTGTTCCTACATAGTAACTTGCGACTTTGAATGAGAATGTGCTTGCTTACAGCAACGTGCTATATGTTCTGAATGCCCGAATTGGCAATCTGTGTCAAAACTTTGTTAGGAATTATGTGATCCTTACTAGCTGGAAGTAAGGGAGATGGGGCATGAAGCTATTTCTAGGAGTTGGACACATACCAAGTTGAGCTCAGTTCTGGGCATCTTTGAAATACCTATACAAACTTGTTGCTACATAGTAACTTGCATCTTTGAATGAGAATGTGCTTGCTTACAGCAACGTGCTATATGTTCTGAATGCCCGAATTGGCAATCTGTGTCAAACCTTTGTTAGGAATTATGTAATCCTTACTAGCTGGAAGTAAGGGAGATGGGGCATGAAGTTATTTCTAGGAGTTGGACACATACCAAGTTTAGCTCAGTTCTGGGCATCTTTGAAATACCTATACAAACTTGTTCCTACATAGTAACTTGCGACTTTGAATGAGAATGTGCTTGCTTACAGCAACGTGCTATATGTTCTGAATGCCCGAATTGGGAATCTGTGTCAAAACTTTGTTAGGAATTATGTGATCCTTACTAGCTGGAAGTAAGGCAGATGGGGCATGAAGTTATTTCTAGGAGTTGGACCCATACCAAGTTTAGCTCAGTTCTGGGCATCTTTGAAATACCTATACAAACTTGTTCCTACATAGTAACTTGCATCTTTGAATGAGAATGTGCTTGCTTACAGCAACGTGCTATATGCTCTGAATGCCCGAATTGGGAATCTGTGTCAAAACTTTGTTAGGAATTATGTGATCCTTACTAGCTGGAAGTAAGGGAGATGGGGCACGAAGTTATTTCTAGGAGTTGGACACATACCAAGTTTAGCTCAGTTCTGGGCATCTTTGAAATACCTATACAAACTTGTTCCTACATAGTAACTTGCATCTTTGAATGAGAATGTGCTTGCTTACAGCAACGTGCTATATGTTCTGAATGCCCGAATTGGGAATCTGTGTCAAAACTGTGTTAGGAATTATGTGATCCTTACTAGCTGGAAGTAAGGGAGATGGGGCATGAAGTTATTTCTAGGAGTTGGACCCATACCAAGTTTAGCTCAGTTCTGGGCATCTTTGAAATACCTATACAAACTTGTTGCTACATAGTAACTTGCATCATTAATGAGAATCTGCTTGCTTACAGCAACGTGCTATATGTTCTGAATGCCCGAATTGGCAATCTGTGTCAAAACTTTGTTAGGAATTATGTGATCCTTACTAGCTGGAAGTAAGGGAGATGGGGCATGAAGTTATTTCTAGGAGTTGGACACATACCAAGTTGAGCTCACTTCTGGGCATCTTTGAAATACCTATACAAACTTGTTCCTACATAGTAACTTGCGACTTTGAATGAGAATGTGCTTGCTTACAGCAACGTGCTATATGTTCTGAATGCCCGAATTGGGAATCTGTGTCAAAACTTTGTTAGGAATTATGTGATCCTTACTAGCTGGAAGTAAGGGAGATGGGGCATGAAGTTATTTCTAGGAGTTGGACACATACCATGTTGAGCTCACTTCTGGGCATCTTTGAAATACCTATACAAACTTGTTCCTACATTAACTTGCGACTTTGAATGAGAATGTGCTTGCTTGCAGCAACGTGCTATATGTTCTGAATGCCCGAATTGGGAATCTGTGTCAAAACTTTGTTAGGAATTATGTGATCCTTACTAGCTGGAAGTAAGGGAGATGGGGCATGAAGTTATTTCTAGGAGTTGGACACATACCAAGTTTAGCTCAGTTCTGGGCATCTTTGAAATACCTATACAAACTTGTTCCTACATAGTAACTTGCAACTTTGAATGAAAATGTGCTTGCTTACAGCAACGTGCTATATGTTCTGAATGCCCGAATTGGGAATCTGTGTCAAAACTTTGTTAGGAATTATGTGATCCTTACTAGCTGGAAGTAAGGGAGATGGGGCATGAAGTTATTTCTAGGAGTTGGACACATACCAAGTTTAGCTCAGTTCTGGGCATCTTTGAAATACCTATACAAACTTGTTCCTACATAGTAACTTGCAACTTTGAATGAGAATGTGCTTGCTTACAGCAACGTGCTATATGTTCTGAATGCCCGAATTGGGAATCTGTGTCAAAACTTTGTTAGGAATTATGTGATCCTTACTAGCTGGAAGTAAGGGAGATGGGGCATGAAGTTATTTCTAGGAGTTGGACACATACCAAGTTTAGCTCAGTTCTGGGCACCTTTGAAATACCTATACAAACTTGTTCCTAAATAGTAACTTGCAACTTTGAATGAGAATGTGCTTGCTTGCAGCAACGTGCTATATGTTCTGAATGCCCGAATAGGGAATCTGTGTCAAAACTTTGTTAGGAATTATGTGGTCCTTACTAGCTGGAAGTAAGGGTGATGGGGCATGAAGTTATTTCTAGGAGTTGGACACATACCAAGTTTAGCTCAGTTCTGGGCATCTTTGAAATACCTATACAAACTTGTTGCTACATAGTAACTTGCATCATTAATGAGAATCTGCTTGCTTACAGCAACGTGCTATATGTTCTGAATGCCCGAATTGGCAATCTGTGTGAAAACTTTGTTAGGAATTATGTGATCCTTACTAGCTGGAAGTAAGGGAGATGGGGCATGAAGTTATTTCTAGGAGTTGGACACATACCAAGTTTAGCTCCGTTCTGGGCATCTTTGAAATACCTATACAAACTTGTTCCTACATAGTAACTTGCATCTTTGAATGAGAATGTGCTTGCTTGCAGCAACGTGCTATATGTTCTGAATGCCCGAATAGGGAATCTGTGTCAAAAATTTGTTAGGTATTATGTGATCCTTACTAGCTGGAAGTAAGGGAGATGGGGCATGAAGTTATTTCTAGGAGTTGGACACATACCAAGTTTAGCTCAGTTCTGGGCATCTTTGAAATACCTATACAAACTTGTTCCTACATAGTAACTTGCATCTTTGAATGAGAATGTGCTTGCTTACAGCAACGTGCTATATGTTCTGAATGCCCGAATTGGGAATCTGTGTCAAAACTTTGTTAGGAATTATGTGATCCTTACTAGCTGGAAGTAAGGGAGATGGGGCATGAAGTTATTTCTAGGAGTTGGACACATACCAAGTTTAGCTCAGTTCTGGGCATCTTTGAAATACCTATACAAACTTGTTCCTACATAGTAACTTGCAACTTTGAATGAAAATGTGCTTGCTTACAGCAACGTGCTATATGTTCTGAATGCCCGAATAGGGAATCTGTGTCAAAACTTTTTTAGGAATTATGTGATCCTTACTAGCTGGAAATAAGGGAGATGGGGCATGAAGTTATTTCTAGGAGTTGGACACATACCAAGTTTAGCTCAGTTCTGGGCATCTTTGAAATACCTATACAAACTTGTTCCTACATAGTAACTTGCATCTTTGAATGAGAATCTGCTTGCTTACAGCAACGTGCTATATGTTCTGAATGCCCGAATTGGGAATCTGTGTCAAAACTTTTTAGGAATTATGTGATCCTTACTAGCTGGAAGTAAGGGAGATGGGGCATGAAGTTATTTGTAGGAGTTGGACACATACCAAGTTTAGCTCAGTTCTGGGCATCTTTGAAAAACCTATACAAACTTGTTCCTACATAGTAACTTGCAACTTTGAATGAAAATGTGCTTGCTTACAGCAACGTGCTATATGTTCTGAATGCCCGAATTGGGAATCTGTGTCAAAACTTTGTTAGGAATTATGTGATCCTTACTAGCTGGAAGTAAGGGAGATGGGGCATGAAGTTATTTCTAGGAGTTGGACACATACCAAGTTTAGCTCAGTTCTGGGCATCTTTGAAATACCTATACAAACTTGTTCCTACATAGTAACTTGCATCTTTGAATGAGAATCTGCTTGCTTACAGCAACGTGCTATATGTTCTGAATGCCCGAATTGGGAATCTGTGTCAAAACTGTGTTAGGAATTATGTGATCCTTACTAGCTGGAAGTAAGGGAGATGGGGCATGAAGTTATTTCTAGGAGTTGGACCCATACCAAGTTTAGCTCAGTTCTGGGCATCTTTGAAATACCTATACAAACTTGTTGCTACATAGTAACTTGCATCATTAATGAGAATCTGCTTGCTTACAGCAACGTGCTATATGTTCTGAATGCCCGAATTGGCAATCTGTGTCAAAACTTTGTTAGGAATTATGTGATCCTTACTAGCTGGAAGTAAGGGAGATGGGGCATGAAGTTATTTCTAGGAGTTGGACACATACCAAGTTGAGCTTACTTCTGGGCATCTTTGAAATACCTATACAAACTTGTTCCTACATAGTAACTTGCGACTTTGAATGAGAATGTGCTTGCTTACAGCAACGTGCTATATGTTCTGAATGCCTGAATTGGGAATCTGTGTCAAAACTTTGTTAGGAATTATGTGATCCTTACTAGCTGGAAGTAAGGGAGATGGGGCATGAAGTTATTTCTAGGAGTTGGACACATACCAAATTGAGCTCACTTCTGGGCATCTTTGAAATACCTATACAAACTTGTTCCTACATTAACTTGCGACTTTGAATGAGAATGTGCTTGCTTACAGCAACGTGCTATATGTTCTGAATGCCCGAATTGGGAATCTGTGTCAAAACTTTGTTAGGAATTATGTGATCCTTACTAGCTGGAAGTAAGGGAGATGGGGCATGAAGTTATTTCTAGGAGTTGGACACATACCAAGTTTAGCTCAGTTCTGGGCATCTTTGAAATACCTATACAAACTTGTTCCTACATAGTAACTTGCAACTTTGAATGAAAATGTGCTTGCTTACAGCAACGTGCTATATGTTCTGAATGCCCGAATTGGGAATCGGTGTCAAAACTTTGTTAGGAATTATGTGATCCTTACTAGCTGGAAGTAAGGGAGATGGGGCATGAAGTTATTTCTAGGAGTTGGACACATACCAAGTTTAGCTCAGTTCTGGGCATCTTTGAAATACCTATACAAACTTGTTCCTACATAGTAACTTGCAACTTTTATTGAGAATGTGCTTGCTTACAGCAACGTGCTATATGTTCTGAATGCCCGAATTGGGAATCTGTGTCAAAACTTTGTTAGGAATTATGTGATCCTTACTAGCTGGAAGTAAGGGTGATGGGGCATGAAGTTATTTCTAGGAGTTGGACACATACCAAGTTTAGCTCAGTTCTGGGCATCTTTGAAATACCTATACAAACTTGTTGCTACATAGTAACTTGCATCATTAATGAGAATCTGCTTGCTTACAGCAACGTGCTATATGTTCTGAATGCCCGAATTTTGAATCTGTGTCAAAACTTTGTTAGGAATTATGTGATCCTTACTAGCTGGAAGTAAGGGAGATGGGGCATGAAGTTATTTCTAGGAATTGGACACATACCAAGTTTAGCTCCGTTCTGGGCATCTTTGAAATACCTATACAAACTTGTTCCTACATAGTAACTTGCATCTTTGAATGAGAATGTGCTTGCTTGCAGCAACGTGCTATATGTTCTGAATGCCCGAATAGGGAATCTGTGTCAAAAATTTGTTAGGTATTATGTGATCCTTACTAGCTGGAAGTAAGGGAGATGGGGCATGAAGTTATTTCTAGGAGTTGGACACATACCAAGTTTAGCTCAGTTCTGGGCATCTTTGAAATACCTATACAAACTTGTTCCTACATAGTAACTTGCATCTTTGAATGAGAATGTGCTTGCTTACAGCAACGTGCTATATGTTCTGAATGCCCGAATTGGGAATCTGTGTCAAAACTTTGTTAGGAATTATGTGATCCTTACTAGCTGGAAGTAAGGGAGATGGGGCATGAAGTTATTTCTAGGAGTTGGACACATACCAAGTTTAGCTCAGTTCTGGGCATCTTTGAAATACCTATACAAACTTGTTCCTACATAGTAACTTGCAACTTTGAATGAAAATGTGCTTGCTTACAGCAACGTGCTATATGTTCTGAATGCCCGAATAGGGAATCTGTGTCAAAACTTTTTTAGGAATTATGTGATCCTTACTAGCTGGAAATAAGGGAGATGGGGCATGAAGTTATTTCTAGGAGTTGGACACATACCAAGTTTAGCTCAGTTCTGGGCATCTTTGAAATACCTATACAAACTTGTTCCTACATAGTAACTTGCAACTTTGAATGAGAATCTGCTTGCTTACAGCAACGTGCTATATGTTCTGAATGCCCGAATAGGGAATCTGTGTCAAAACTTTGTTAGGAATTATGTGATCCTTACTAGCTGGAAGTAAGGGAGATGGGGCATGATGTTACTTCTAGGAGTTGGACACATACCAAGTTTAGCTCAGTTCTGGGCATCTTTGAAACACCTATACTAACTTGTTCCTACATAGTAACTTGCAACTTTGAATGAGAATGTGCTTGCTTACAGCAACGTGCTATATGTTCTGAATGCCCGAATTGGGAATCTGTGTCAAAACTTTGTTAGGAATTATGTGATCCGTACTAGCTGGAAGTAAGGGAGATGGGGCATGAAGTTATTTCTAGGAGTTGGACACATACCAAGTTTTGCTCAGTTCTGGGCATCTTTGAAATACCTATACAAACTTGTTCCTACATAGTAACTTGCATCTTTGAATGAGAATCTGCTTGCTTGCAGCAACGTGCTATATGTTCTGAATGCCCGAATTGGGAATCTGTGTCAAAACTTTGTTAGGAATTATGTGATCCTTACTAGCTGGAAGTAAGGGAGATGGGGCATGAAGTTATTTCTAGGAGTGGGACACATACCAAGTTTAGCTCAGTTCTGGGCATCTTTGAAATACCTATACAAACTTGTTCCTACATAGTAACTTGCATCTTTGAATGAGAATGTGCTTGCTTACAGCAACGTGCTATATGTTCTGAATGCCCGAATTGGGAATCTGTGTCAAAACTTTGTTAGGAATTATGTGATCCTTACTAGCTGGAAGTAAGGGAGATGGGGCATGAAGTTATTTCTAGGAGTTGGACACATACCAAGTTTAGCTCAGTTCTGGGCATCTTTGAAATACCTATACAAACTTGTTCCTACATAGTAACTTGCAACTTTGAATGAAAATGTGCTTGATTACAGCAACGTGCTATATGTTCTGAATGCCCGAATTGGGAATCTGTGTCAAAACTTTGTTAGGAATTATGTGATCCTTACTAGCTGGAAGTAAGGGAGATGGGGCATGAAGTTATTTCTAGGAGTTGGAGACACACCAATTTTAGCTCAGTTCTGGGCATCTTTGAAATACCTATACAAAGTTGTTCCTACATAGTAACTTGCAACTTTGAATGAAAATGTGCTTGCTTACAGCAACGTGCTATATGTTCTGAATGCCCGAATTGGCAATCTGTGTCAAAACTTTGTTAGGAATTATGTGATCCTTACTAGCTGGAAGTAAGGGAGATGGGGCATGAATTTATTTCTAGGAGTTGGACACATACCAAGTTTAGCTCAGTTCTGGGCATCTTTGAAATACCTATACAAACTTGTTCCTACATAGTAACTTGCATCTTTGAATGAGAATGTGCTTGCTTGCAGCAACGTGCTATATGTTCTGAATGCCCGAATAGGGAATCTGTGTCAAAAATTTGTTAGGTATTATGTGATCCTTACTAGCTGGAAGTAAGGGAGATGGGGCATGAAGTTATTTCTAGGAGTTGGACACATACCAAGTTTAGCTCAGTTCTGGGCATCTTTGAAATACCTATACAAACTTGTTCCTACATAGTAACTTGCATCTTTGAATGAGAATGTGCTTGCTTACAGCAACGTGCTATATGTTCTGAATGCCCGAATTGGGAATCTGTGTCAAAACTTTGTTAGGAATTATGTGATCCTTACTAGCTGGAAGTAAGGGAGATGGGGCATGAAGTTATTTCTAGGAGTTGGACACATACCAAGTTTAGCTCAGTTCTGGGCATCTTTGAAATACCTATACAAACTTGTTCCTACATAGTAACTTGCAACTTTGAATGAAAATGTGCTTGCTTACAGCAACGTGCTATATGTTCTGAATGCCCGAATAGGGAATCTGTGTCAAAACTTTTTTAGGAATTATGTGATCCTTACTAGCTGGAAATAAGGGAGATGGGGCATGAAGTTATTTCTAGGAGTTGGACACATACCAAGTTTAGCTCAGTTCTGGGCATCTTTGAAATACCTATACAAACTTGTTCCTACATAGTAACTTGCATCTTTGAATGAGAATCTGCTTGCTTACAGCAACGTGCTATATGTTCTGAATGCCCGAATTGGGAATCTGTGTCAAAACTTTGTTAGGAATTATGTGATCCTTACTAGCTGGAAGTAAGGGAGATGGGGCATGAAGTTATTTCTAGGAGTTGGAGACACACCAAGTTTAGCTCAGTTCTGGGCATCTTTGAAATACCTATACAAACTTGTTCCTACATAGTAACATGCATCTTTGAATGAGAATGTGCTTGCTTACAGCAACGTGCTATATGTTCTGAATTCCCGAATTGGGAATCTGTGTCAAAACTTTGTTAGGAATTATGTGATCCTTACTAGCTGGAAGTAAGGGAGATGGGGCATGAAGTTATTTCTAGGAGTTGGACACATACCAAGTTTAGCTCAGTTCTGGGCATCTTTGAAATACCTATACAAACTTGTTCCTACATAGTAACTTGCATCTTTGAATGAGAATGTGCTTGCTTACAGCAACGTGCTATAGGTTCTGAATGCCCGAATTGGGAATCTGTGTCAAAACTTTGTTAGGAATTATGTGATCCTTACTAGCTGGAAGTAAGGGAGATGGGGCATGAAGTTATTTCTAGGAGTTGGACACATACCAAGTTGAGCTCAGTTCTGGGCATCTTTGAAATACCTATACAAACTTGTTCCTACATAGTAACTTGCATCTTTGAATGAGAATGTGCTTGCTTACAGCAACGTGCTATATGTTCTGAATGCCCGAATTGGCAATCTGTGTCAAAACTTTGTTAGGAATTATGTGATCCTTACTAGCTGGAAGTAAGGGAGATGGGGCATGAAGTTATTTCTAGGAGTTGGACACATACCAAGTTTAGCTCAGTTCTGGGCATCTTTGAAATACCTATACAAACTTGTTGCTACATAGTAACTTGCATCTTTGAATGAGAATGTGCTTGCTTACAGCAACGTGCTATATGTTCTGAATGCCCGAATTGGGAATCTGTGTCAAAACTTTGTTAGGAATTATGTGATCCTTACTAGCTGGAAGTAAGGGAGATGGGGCATGAAGTTATTTCTAGGAGTTGGACACATACCAAGTTTAGCTCACTTCTGGGCATCTTTGAAATACCTATACAAACTTGTTCCTACATAGTAACTTGCAACTTTGAATGAAAATGTGCTTGCTTACAGCAACGTGCTATATGTTCTGAATGCCCGAATTGGCAATCTGTGTCAAAACTTTGTTAGGAATTATGTGATCCTTACTAGCTGGAAGTAAGGGAGATGGGGCATGAAGTTATTTCTAGGAGTTGGACACATACCAAGTTTAGCTCAGTTCTGGGCATCTTTGAAATACCTATACAAACTTGTTCCTACATAGTAACTTGCGACTTTGAATGAGAATGTGCTTGCTTACAGCAACGTGCTATATGTTCTGAATGCCCGAATTGGGAATCTGTGTCAAAACTTTGTTAGGAATTATGTGATCCTTGCTAGCTGGAAGTAAGGGAGATGGGGCATGAAGTTATTTCTAGGAGTTGGACACATACCAAGTTTAGCTCAGTTCTGGGCATCTTTGAAATACCTATACAAACTTGTTCCTACATAGTAACTTGCGACTTTGAATGAGAATGTGCTTGCTTACAGCAACGTGCTATATGTTCTGAATGCCCGAATTGTGAATCTGTGTCAAAACTTTGTTAGGAATTATGTGATCCTTACTAGCTGGAAGTAAGGGAGATGGGGCATGAAGTTATTTCTAGGAGTTGGACACATACCAAGTTTTGCTCAGTTCTGAGCATCTTGGAAATACCTATACAAACTTGTTCCTACATAGTAACTTGCAACTTTGAATGAAAATGTGCTTGCTTACAGCAACGTGCTATATGTTCTGAATGCCCGAATTGGGAATCTGTGTCAAAACTTTGTTAGGAATTATGTGATCCTTACTAGCTGGAAGTAAGGGAGATGGGGCATGAAGTTATTTCTAGGAGTTGGACACATACCAAGTTTAGCTCAGTTCTGGGCATCTTTGAAATACCTATACAAACTTGTTCCTACATAGTAACTTGCAACTTTGAATGAGAATGTGCTTGCTTACAGCAACGTGCTATATGTTCTGAATGCCCGAATTGGGAATCTGTGTCAAAACTTTGTTAGGAATTATGTGATCCTTACTAGCTGGAAGTAAGGGAGATGGGGCATGAAGTTATTTCTAGGAGTTGGACACATACCAAGTTTAGCTAAGTTCTGGGCACCTTTGAAATACCTATACAAACTTGTTCCTAAATAGTAACTTGCAACTTTGAATGAGAATGTGCTTGCTTGCAGCAACGTGCTATATGTTCTGAATGCCCGAATAGGGAATCTGTGTCAAAACTTTGTTAGGAATTATGTGATCCTTACTAGCTGGAAGTAAGGGTGATGGGGCATGAAGTTATTTCTAGGAGTTGGACACATACCAAGTTTAGCTCAGTTCTGGGCATCTTTGAAATACCTATACAAACTTGTTGCTACATAGTAACTTGCATCATTAATGAGAATCTGCTTGCTTACAGCAACGTGCTATATGTTCTGAATGCCCGAATTTTGAATCTGTGTCAAAACTTTGTTAGGAATTATGTGATCCTTACTAGCTGGAAGTAAGGGAGATGGGGCATGAAGTTATTTCTAGGAATTGGACACATACCAAGTTTAGCTCCGTTCTGGGCATCTTTGAAATACCTATACAAACTTGTTCCTACATAGTAACTTGCATCTTTGAATGAGAATGTGCTTGCTTGCACCAACGTGCTATATGTTCTGAATGCCCGAATAGGGAATCTGTGTCAAAAATTTGTTAGGTATTATGTGATCCTTACTAGCTGGAAGTAAGGGAGATGGGGCATGAAGTTATTTCTAGGAGTTGGACACATACCAAGTTTAGCTCAGTTCTGGGCATCTTTGAAATACCTATACAAACTTGTTCCTACATAGTAACTTGCATCTTTGAATGAGAATGTGCTTGCTTACAGCAACGTGCTATATGTTCTGAATGCCCGAATTGGGAATCTGTGTCAAAACTTTGTTAGGAATTATGTGATCCTTACTAGCTGGAAGTAAGGGAGATGGGGCATGAAGTTATTTCTAGGAGTTGGACACATACCAAGTTTAGCTCAGTTCTGGGCACCTTTGAAATACCTATACAAACTTGTTCCTACATAGTAACTTGCAACTTTGAATGAAAATGTGCTTGCTTACAGCAACGTGCTATATGTTCTGAATGCCCGAATAGGGAATCTGTGTCAAAACTTTTTTAGGAATTATGTGATCCTTACTAGCTGGAAATAAGGGAGATGGGGCATGAAGTTATTTCTAGGAGTTGGACACATACCAAGTTTAGCTCAGTTCTGGGCATCTTTGAAATACCTATACAAACTTGTTCCTACATAGTAACTTGCAACTTTGAATGAGAATCTGCTTGCTTACAGCAACGTGCTATATGTTCTGAATGCCCGAATAGGGAATCTGTGTCAAAACTTTGTTAGGAATTATGTGATCCTTACTAGCTGGAAGTAAGGGAGATGGGGCATGATGTTACTTCTAGGAGTTGGACACATACCAAGTTTAGCTCAGTTCTGGGCATCTTTGAAACACCTATACTAACTTGTTCCTACATAGTAACTTGCAACTTTGAATGAGAATGTGCTTGCTTACAGCAACGTGCTATATGTTCTGAATGCCCGAATTGGGAATCTGTGTCAAAACTTTGTTAGGAATTATGTGATCCGTACTAGCTGGAAGTAAGGGAGATGGGGCATGAAGTTATTTCTAGGAGTTGGACACATACCAAGTTTTGCTCAGTTCTGGGCATCTTTGAAATACCTATACAAACTTGTTCCTACATAGTAACTTGCATCTTTGAATGAGAATCTGCTTGCTTGCAGCAACGTGCTATATGTTCTGAATGCCCGAATTGGGAATCTGTGTCAAAACTTTGTTAGGAATTATGTGATCCTTACTAGCTGGAAGTAAGGGAGATGGGGCATGAAGTTATTTCTAGGAGTGGGACACATACCAAGTTTAGCTCAGTTCTGGGCATCTTTGAAATACCTATACAAACTTGTTCCTACATAGTAACTTGCATCTTTGAATGAGAATGTGCTTGCTTACAGCAACGTGCTATATGTTCTGAATGCCCGAATTGGGAATCTGTGTCAAAACTTTGTTAGGAATTATGTGATCCTTACTAGCTGGAAGTAAGGGTGATGGGGCATGAAGTTATTTCTAGGAGTTGGACACATACCAAGTTTAGCTCAGTTCTGGGCATCTTTGAAATACCTATACAAACTTGTTCCTACATAGTAACTTGCAACTTTGAATGAAAATGTGCTTGATTACAGCAACGTGCTATATGTTCTGAATGCCCGAATTGGGAATCTGTGTCAAAACTTTGTTAGGAATTATGTGATCCTTACTAGCTGGAAGTAAGGGAGATGGGGCATGAAGTTATTTCTAGGAGTTGGAGACACACCAATTTTAGCTCAGTTCTGGGCATCTTTGAAATACCTATACAAAGTTGTTCCTACATAGTAACTTGCAACTTTGAATGAAAATGTGCTTGCTTACAGCAACGTGCTATATGTTCTGAATGCCCGAATTGGCAATCTGTGTCAAAACTTTGTTAGGAATTATGTGATCCTTACTAGCTGGAAGTAAGGGAGATGGGGCATGAATTTATTTCTAGGAGTTGGACACATACCAAGTTTAGCTCAGTTCTGGGCATCTTTGAAATACCTATACAAACTTGTTCCTACATAGTAACTTGCATCTTTGAATGAGAATCTGCTTGCTTACAGCAACGCGCTATATGTTCTGAATGCCCGAATTGGGAATCTGTGTCAAAACTTTGTTAGGAATTATGTGATCCTTACTAGCTGGAAGTAAGGGAGATGGGGCATGAAGCTATTTCTAGAAGTAGGAAACATACCAAGTTTAGCTCAGTTCTGGGCATCTTTGAAATACCTATACAAACTTGTTCCTACATAGTAACTTGCAACTTTGAATGAAAATGTGCTTGCTTACAGCAACGTGCTATATGTTCTGAATGCCCGAATTGGCAATCTGTGTCAAAACTTTGTTAGGAATTATGTCATCCTTACTAGATGGAAGTAAGGGTGATGGGGCATGAAGTTATTTCTAGGAGTTGGACACATACCAAGTTTAGCTCAGTTCTGGGCATCTTTGAAATACCTATACAAACTTGTTGCTACATAGTAACTTGCATCATTAATGAGAATCTGCTTGCTTACAGCAACGTGCTATATGTTCTGAATGCCCGAATTGGCAATCTGTGTCAAAACTTTGTTAGGAATTATGTGATCCTTACTAGCTGGAAGTAAGGGAGATGGGGCATGAAGTTATTTCTAGGAGTTGGACACATACCAAGTTTAGCTCCGTTCTGGGCATCTTTGAAATACCTATACAAACTTGTTCCTACATAGTAACTTGCATCTTTGAATGAGAATGTGCTTGCTTGCAGCAACGTGCTATATGTTCTGAATGCCCGAATAGGGAATCTGTGTCAAAAATTTGTTAGGTATTATGTGATCCTTACTAGCTGGAAGTAAGGGAGATGGGGCATGAAGTTATTTCTAGGAGTTGGACACATACCAAGTTTAGCTCAGTTCTGGGCATCTTTGAAATACCTATACAAACTTGTTCCTACATAGTAACTTGCATCTTTGAATGAGAATGTGCTTGCTTACAGCAACGTGCTATATGTTCTGAATGCCCGAATTGGGAATCTGTGTCAAAACTTTGTTAGGAATTATGTGATCCTTACTAGCTGGAAGTAAGGGAGATGGGGCATGAAGTTATTTCTAGGAGTTGGACACATACCAAGTTTAGCTCAGTTCTGGGCATCTTTGAAATACCTATACAAACTTGTTCCTACATAGTAACTTGCAACTTTGAATGAAAATGTGCTTGCTTACAGCAACGTGCTATATGTTCTGAATGCCCGAATAGGGAATCTGTGTCAAAACTTTTTTAGGAATTATGTGATCCTTACTAGCTGGAAATAAGGGAGATGGGGCATGAAGTTATTTCTAGGAGTTGGACACATACCAAGTTTAGCTCAGTTCTGGGCATCTTTGAAATACCTATACAAACTTGTTCCTACATAGTAACTTGCATCTTTGAATGAGAATCTGCTTGCTTACAGCAACGTGCTATATGTTCTGAATGCCCGAATTGGGAATCTGTGTCAAAACTTTGTTAGGAATTATGTGATCCTTACTAGCTGGAAGTAAGGGAGATGGGGCATGAAGTTATTTCTAGGAGTTGGAGACACACCAAGTTTAGCTCAGTTCTGGGCATCTTTGAAATACCTATACAAACTTGTTCCTACATAGTAACATGCATCTTTGAATGAGAATGTGCTTGCTTACAGCAACGTGCTATATGTTCTGAATTCCCGAATTGGGAATCTGTGTCAAAACTTTGTTAGGAATTATGTGATCCTTACTAGCTGGAAGTAAGGGAGATGGGGCATGAAGTTATTTCTAGGAGTTGGACACATACCAAGTTTAGCTCAGTTCTGGGCATCTTTGAAATACCTATACAAACTTGTTCCTACATAGTAACTTGCATCTTTGAATGAGAATGTGCTTGCTTACAGCAACGTGCTATAGGTTCTGAATGCCCGAATTGGGAATCTGTGTCAAAACTTTGTTAGGAATTATGTGATCCTTACTAGCTGGAAGTAAGGGAGATGGGGCATGAAGTTATTTCTAGGAGTTGGACACATACCAAGTTGAGCTCAGTTCTGGGCATCTTTGAAATACCTATACAAACTTGTTCCTACATAGTAACTTGCATCTTTGAATGAGAATGTGCTTGCTTACAGCAACGTGCTATATGTTCTGAATGCCCGAATTGGCAATCTGTGTCAAAACTTTGTTAGGAATTATGTGATCCTTACTAGCTGGAAGTAAGGGAGATGGGGCATGAAGTTATTTCTAGGAGTTGGACACATACCAAGTTTAGCTCAGTTCTGGGCATCTTTGAAATACCTATACAAACTTGTTGCTACATAGTAACTTGCATCTTTGAATGAGAATGTGCTTGCTTACAGCAACGTGCTATATGTTCTGAATGCCCGAATTGGGAATCTGTGTCAAAACTTTGTTAGGAATTATGTGATCCTTACTAGCTGGAAGTAAGGGAGATGGGGCATGAAGTTATTTCTAGGAGTTGGACACATACCAAGTTTAGCTCACTTCTGGGCATCTTTGAAATACCTATACAAACTTGTTCCTACATAGTAACTTGCAACTTTGAATGAAAATGTGCTTGCTTACAGCAACGTGCTATATGTTCTGAATGCCCGAATTGGCAATCTGTGTCAAAACTTTGTTAGGAATTATGTGATCCTTACTAGCTGGAAGTAAGGGAGATGGGGCATGAAGTTATTTCTAGGAGTTGGACACATACCAAGTTTAGCTCAGTTCTGGGCATCTTTGAAATACCTATACAAACTTGTTCCTACATAGTAACTTGCGACTTTGAATGAGAATGTGCTTGCTTACAGCAACGTGCTATATGTTCTGAATGCCCGAATTGGGAATCTGTGTCAAAACTTTGTTAGGAATTATGTGATCCTTGCTAGCTGGAAGTAAGGGAGATGGGGCATGAAGTTATTTCTAGGAGTTGGACACATACCAAGTTTAGCTCAGTTCTGGGCATCTTTGAAATACCTATACAAACTTGTTCCTACATAGTAACTTGCGACTTTGAATGAGAATGTGCTTGCTTACAGCAACGTGCTATATGTTCTGAATGCCCGAATTGTGAATCTGTGTCAAAAGTTTGTTAGGAATTATGTGATCCTTACTAGCTGGAAGTAAGGGAGATGGGGCATGAAGTTATTTCTAGGAGTTGGACACATACCAAGTTTTGCTCAGTTCTGGGCATCTTGGAAATACCTATACAAACTTGTTCCTACATAGTAACTTGCATCTTTGAATGAGAATGTGCTTGCTTACAGCAACGTGCTATATGTTCTGAATGCCCGAATTGGCAATCTGTGTCAAAACTTTGTTAGGAATTATGTGATCCTTACTAGCTGGAAGTAAGGGAGATGGGGCATGAAGTTATTTCTAGGAGTTGGACACATACCAAGTTTAGCTCAGTTCTGGGCATCTTTGAAATACCTATACAAACTTGTTGCTACATAGTAACTTGCATCTTTGAATGAGAATGTACTTGCTTACAGCAACGTGCTATATGTTCTGAATGCCCGAATTGGGAATCTGTGTCAAAACTTTGTTAGGAATTATGTGATCCTTACTAGCTGGAAGTAAGGGAGATGGGGCATGAAGTTATTTCTAGGAGTTGGACACATACCAAGTTTAGCTCACTTCTGGGCATCTTTGAAATACCTATACAAACTTGTTCCTACATAGTAACTTGCAACTTTGAATGAAAATGTGCTTGCTTACAGCAACGTGCTATATGTTCTGAATGCACGAATTGGCAATCTGTGTCAAAACTTTGTTAGGAATTATGTGATCCTTACTAGCTGGAAGTAAGGGAGATGGGGCATGAAGTTATTTCTAGGAGTTGGACACATACCAAGTTGAGCTCAGTTCTGGGCATCTTTGAAATACCTATACAAACTTGTTCCTACATAGTAACTTGCGACTTTGAATGAGAATGTGCTTGCTTACAGCAACGTGCTATATGTTCTGAATGCCCGAATTGGGAATCTGTGTCAAAACTTTGTTAGGAATTATGTGATCCTTACTAGCTGGAAGTAAGGGAGATGGGGCATGAAGTTATTTCTAGGAGTTGGACACATACCAAGTTTAGCTCAGTTCTGGGCATCTTTGAAATACCTATACAAACTTGTTCCTACATAGTAACTTGCGACTTTGAATGAGAATGTGCTTGCTTACAGCAACGTGCTATATGTTCTGAATGCCCGAATTGTGAATCTGTGTCAAAACTTTGTTAGGAATTATGTGATCCTTACTAGCTGGAAGTAAGGGAGATGGGGCATGAAGTTATTTCTAGGAGTTGGACACATACCAAGTTGAGCTCAGTTCTGGGCATCTTTGAAATACCTATACAAACTTGTTCCTACATAGTAACTTGCATCTTTGAATGAGAATGTGCTTGCTTACAGCAACGTGCTATATGTTCTGAATGCCCGAATTGGGAATCTGTGTCAAAACTTTGTTAGGAATTATGTGATCCTTACTAGCTGGAAGTAAGGGAGATGGGGCATGAAGTTATTTCTAGGAGTTGGACACATACCAAGTTTAGCTCAGTTCTGGGCATCTTTGAAATACCTATACAAACTTGTTCCTACATAGTAACTTGCGACTTTGAATGAGAATGTGCTTGCTTACAGCAACGTGCTATATGTTCTGAATGCCCGAATTGGGAATCTGTGTCAAAACTTTGTTAGGAATTATGTGATCCTTACTAGCTGGAAGTAAGGGAGATGGGGCATGAAGTTATTTCTAGGAGTTGGAGACACACCAAGTTTAGCTCAGTTCTGGGCATCTTTGAAATACCTATACAAACTTGTTCCTACATAGTAACTTGCATCTTTGAATGAGAATGTGCTTGCTTACAGCAACGTGCTATATGTTCTGAATTCCCGAATTGGGAATCTGTGTCAAAACTTTGTTAGGAATTATGTGATCCTTACTAGCTGGAAGTAAGGGAGATGGGGCATGAAGTTATTTCTAGGAGTTGGACACATACCAAGTTTAGCTCAGTTCTGGGCATCTTTGAAATACCTATACAAACTTGTTCCTACATAGTAACTTGCATCTTTGAATGAGAATGTGCTTGCTTACAGCAACGTGCTATATGTTCTGAATGCCCGAATTGGGAATCTGTGTCAAAACTTTGTTAGGAATTATGTGATCCTTACTAGCTGGAAGTAAGGGAGATGGGGCATGAAGTTATTTCTAGGAGTTGGACACATACCAAGTTGAGCTCAGTTCTGGGCATCTTTGAAATACCTATACAAACTTGTTCCTACATAGTAACTTGCATCTTTGAATGAGAATGTGCTTGCTTACAGCAACGTGCTATATGTTCTGAATGCCCGAATTGGCAATCTGTGTCAAAACTTTGTTAGGAATTATGTGATCCTTACTAGCTGGAAGTAAGGGAGATGGGGCATGAAGCTATTTCTAGGAGTTGGACACATACCAAGTTGAGCTCAGTTCTGGGCATCTTTGAAATACCTATACAAACTTGTTGCTACATAGTAACTTGCATCTTTGAATGAGAATGTGCTTGCTTACAGCAACGTGCTATATGTTCTGAATGCCCGAATTGGCAATCTGTGTCAAACCTTTGTTAGGAATTATGTGATCCTTACTAGCTGGAAGTAAGGGAGATGGGGCATGAAGTTATTTCTAGGAGTTGGACACATACCAAGTTTAGCTCAGTTCTGGGCATCTTTGAAATACCTATACAAACTTGTTCCTACATAGTAACTTGCGACTTTGAATGAGAATGTGCTTGCTTACAGCAACGTGCTATATGTTCTGAATGCCCGAATTGGGAATCTGTGTCAAAACTTTGTTAGGAATTATGTGATCCTTACTAGCTGGAAGTAAGGCAGATGGGGCATGAAGTTATTTCTAGGAGTTGGACACATACCAAGTTTAGCTCAGTTCTGGGCATCTTTGAAATACCTATACAAACTTGTTCCTACATAGTAACTTGCATCTTTGAATGAGAATGTGCTTGCTTACAGCAACGTGCTATATGCTCTGAATGCCCGAATTGGGAATCTGTGTCAAAACTTTGTTAGGAATTATGTGATCCTTACTAGCTGGAAGTAAGGGAGATGGGGCACGAAGTTATTTCTAGGAGTTGGACACATACCAAGTTTAGCTCAGTTCTGGGCATCTTTGAAATACCTATACAAACTTGTTCCTACATAGTAACTTGCATCTTTGAATGAGAATGTGCTTGCTTACAGCAACGTGCTATATGTTCTGAATGCCCGAATTGGGAATCTGTGTCAAAACTGTGTTAGGAATTATGTGATCCTTACTAGCTGGAAGTAAGGGAGATGGGGCATGAAGTTATTTCTAGGAGTTGGACCCATACCAAGTTTAGCTCAGTTCTGGGCATCTTTGAAATACCTATACAAACTTGTTGCTACATAGTAACTTGCATCATTAATGAGAATCTGCTTGCTTACAGCAACGTGCTATATGTTCTGAATGCCCGAATTGGCAATCTGTGTCAAAACTTTGTTAGGAATTATGTGATCCTTACTAGCTGGAAGTAAGGGAGATGGGGCATGAAGTTATTTCTAGGAGTTGGACACATACCAAGTTGAGCTCACTTCTGGGCATCTTTGAAATACCTATACAAACTTGTTCCTACATAGTAACTTGCGACTTTGAATGAGAATGTGCTTGCTTACAGCAACGTGCTATATGTTCTGAATGCCCGAATTGGGAATCTGTGTCAAAACTTTGTTAGGAATTATGTGATCCTTACTAGCTGGAAGTAAGGGAGATGGGGCATGAAGTTATTTCTAGGAGTTGGACACATACCATGTTGAGCTCACTTCTGGGCATCTTTGAAATACCTATACAAACTTGTTCCTACATTAACTTGCGACTTTGAATGAGAATGTGCTTGCTTGCAGCAACGTGCTATATGTTCTGAATGCCCGAATTGGGAATCTGTGTCAAAACTTTGTTAGGAATTATGTGATCCTTACTAGCTGGAAGTAAGGGAGATGGGGCATGAAGTTATTTCTAGGAGTTGGACACATACCAAGTTTAGCTCAGTTCTGGGCATCTTTGAAATACCTATACAAACTTGTTCCTACATAGTAACTTGCAACTTTGAATGAAAATGTGCTTGCTTACAGCAACGTGCTATATGTTCTGAATGCCCGAATTGGGAATCTGTGTCAAAACTTTGTTAGGAATTATGTGATCCTTACTAGCTGGAAGTAAGGGAGATGGGGCATGAAGTTATTTCTAGGAGTTGGACACATACCAAGTTTAGCTCAGTTCTGGGCATCTTTGAAATACCTATACAAACTTGTTCCTACATAGTAACTTGCAACTTTGAATGAGAATGTGCTTGCTTACAGCAACGTGCTATATGTTCTGAATGCCCGAATTGGGAATCTGTGTCAAAACTTTGTTAGGAATTATGTGATCCTTACTAGCTGGAAGTAAGGGAGATGGGGCATGAAGTTATTTCTAGGAGTTGGACACATACCAAGTGTAGCTCAGTTCTGGGCACCTTTGAAATACCTATACAAACTTGTTCCTAAATAGTAACTTGCAACTTTGAATGAGAATGTGCTTGCTTGCAGCAACGTGCTATATGTTCTGAATGCCCGAATAGGGAATCTGTGTCAAAACTTTGTTAGGAATTATGTGGTCCTTACTAGCTGGAAGTAAGGGTGATGGGGCATGAAGTTATTTCTAGGAGTTGGACACATACCAAGTTTAGCTCAGTTCTGGGCATCTTTGAAATACCTATACAAACTTGTTGCTACATAGTAACTTGCATCATTAATGAGAATCTGCTTGCTTACAGCAACGTGCTATATGTTCTGAATGCCCGAATTGGCAATCTGTGTCAAAACTTTGTTAGGAATTATGTGATCCTTACTAGCTGGAAGTAAGGGAGATGGGGCATGAAGTTATTTCTAGGAGTTGGACACATACCAAGTTTAGCTCCGTTCTGGGCATCTTTGAAATACCTATACAAACTTGTTCCTACATAGTAACTTGCATCTTTGAATGAGAATGTGCTTGCTTGCAGCAACGTGCTATATGTTCTGAATGCCCGAATAGGGAATCTGTGTCAAAAATTTGTTAGGTATTATGTGATCCTTACTAGCTGGAAGTAAGGGAGATGGGGCATGAAGTTATTTCTAGGAGTTGGACACATACCAAGTTTAGCTCAGTTCTGGGCATCTTTGAAATACCTATACAAACTTGTTCCTACATAGTAACTTGCATCTTTGAATGAGAATGTGCTTGCTTACAGCAACGTGCTATATGTTCTGAATGCCCGAATTGGGAATCTGTGTCAAAACTTTGTTAGGAATTATGTGATCCTTACTAGCTGGAAGTAAGGGAGATGGGGCATGAAGTTATTTCTAGGAGTTGGACACATACCAAGTTTAGCTCAGTTCTGGGCATCTTTGAAATACCTATACAAACTTGTTCCTACATAGTAACTTGCAACTTTGAATGAAAATGTGCTTGCTTACAGCAACGTGCTATATGTTCTGAATGCCCGAATAGGGAATCTGTGTCAAAACTTTTTTAGGAATTATGTGATCCTTACTAGCTGGAAATAAGGGAGATGGGGCATGAAGTTATTTCTAGGAGTTGGACACATACCAAGTTTAGCTCAGTTCTGGGCATCTTTGAAATACCTATACAAACTTGTTCCTACATAGTAACTTGCATCTTTGAATGAGAATCTGCTTGCTTACAGCAACGTGCTATATGTTCTGAATGCCCGAATTGGGAATCTGTGTCAAAACTT